>NC_088248.1:17507500-18757500 GCF_036013445.1 Caloenas nicobarica | reverse complement strand
ACACCCACCCCAGCTGGAAGCCGATATTTTTTCCAACCAGACCGGTGCAAATTTCTGAGTCTTTCTTATTAAGTGACAATAAATTACTGGACTAATTTGGAAGGCCCCCAAACACAGGGTGATGTGTTTCTGAAGAGCCAGGCCGCACTCCCACTGTGGGCGCCAGTGAGCAGCTTGACCAGATGGAAAGGAATCGTGTCGCTTGCCCCCACTTTATGCTTTCCCATTGCTAAAGAGCTTGATGCTCAATTTGGAAGTGTTGTCATGTGGGAGCCTGTACCTCCTTTATGGTCAGGTTTTGTTCTCTACTCTAAAACCTTCAATTTAGGGACTGTACCATGTGGGCTACGTGGAGTAAACTTCTCCCTAGGCTCATAAACAGCATAGCGAGTGGGAGTAAGCCTTGCAATCTCTTCTGGGGGCAAAGCTTCAAAGCTTTATCACTGTAACTGCAAAGTTAGATATGTCTTAAACCTGATGGAAGGTTGAACTGGTTCTGCTTTTCAAAAGAACAAAAAAAATGACTTAGTGAACAAATTTTGTTTTGTTTTTTAAAAACCCAGCTTTTTATCCTGCACGGGTTCATGAAGGGAAAATGTTGCTTCACAAACTTAATTTTGTTCTATGACAAGGTTACCCACCTAGTCGGCCAAGGGAAGCCTGTTGTTGTGAACTTTTTGGATTTCAGTAAAGCCTTTGATACTGGAACTCACAGTATCCTCCTGGACAAGATGTCCAGCACACAGCTGGGTAAACACACAATGTGGTGGGTGAGCAACTGGCTGACGGGCCAGGCTCAAAGGGTTCTAGTAAATGGGATTGTGTCGGGCTGGTGACCAGTCACTAGTGGAGTTCCGCAGGAATCTGTCTTAGGACCAGTGCTCTTCAATGTCTTTATAAATGGCTTAGACTCAGGACTTGAGGGATTGCTTAGTAAGTTCACCGATGACACAAAATTGGGGAGGCAATGTCAACACTCTCGAGCTCAGAGAGGCCCTGCAGAGGGATCTGGACAAATTAGAGAACTGGGCAATCACCAACCGCATGAAGTTCAACAAGCGCAAGTGCCAGATTTTGCACTGGGGACATGGCAACGTTGGCTGTACATACAGACTGGGGATGAGATGCTGAAAAGCAGCTCCATGGTAGAGGGATCTGGGGGTTCTGGTGGATGACAAGTTGAACATGAGCCAACAGTGTGCCCTGGCAGCCAAGAGGGCAACCGTGTCCTGGGTGCATCCAGCACAACATTGCCAGCCGGGCCAGGGAGGTGATTGTCCCGCTCTGCTCTGCACTGGTGTGGCCTCACTTGGAGCACTGCGTGCAGTTCTGGGTGCCACAGGATAAAAAAGATATAAAGCTACCGGAGAGTGTCCGCATGAGGGCTACGAAGTTGGTGAAGGGTTTGGAGAGGAAGCCACATGAGGAGCAGCTAAAGTCACTTGGTTTGTTCAGCCTGGAGAAGAGGAGGCTGAGAGAAGACCTCATCATGATCTACAACTTCCTCACAAGAGGGGGAGGAAGGGTAGGTACTGAACTCTTCTATTTAGTGACCAATGGCCGAACCTGAGGGAATGGCAGGAAGATGTGCCAGGGGAGATTTAGGTTGGACATTAGGAAAAGCTTTTTCACCCAGAGGGTGGTGGAGCCCTGGAACAGGCTCCCCAGGGAGGCAGTCACAGCCCCAAGCCTGACTGTTCAAGAAGAGACTGGACAACGCCCTCAGACACATGGTGTGAACTCTGGAGTTGCCATATGCAGGGGCAGGAGTTGGACTTGATCCTTGTGGGTGCCTTCCAACTCAGGACATTCTATGATACGTATTCTGTCACCCCTTCCCACAAAAAAGCAGCCTTTAAGATATTCTGGCAAAATTGCTTTGTGAGTGTATTGGGCTTATGCACCATCATCGATCCATTAAACCACTAAGCTATCATAAAACCATAGCATGGTATAGAAGAAGGCTGAGCAAATAATTCGTGTGGACCAATGCTCAAAACTTTTTTAATTGGAAAGCACATTTTCACTGAAACTAAAGAACTGAGGAAAAAAAAGTCTATTGCTGTTTATAAATAAAACAGGAACGAACATTATATTCAAAGTTTTTGTCCTGTAACAATTCTAGTTTCTGAAATATTGATTAAATTAATGCCTAATCTAACATAGCAAAAATGTAATGTACCCTTTCATTATGATAAAGAAATACTTAATTTGACCAGGTGTGATTTTAAAAAACAGACTGAAAACGTCCTTTGAAATTAAGTGAAATCCATAACAATAGTTTCCTATTAAAAGAAAGGCTATTACTTTATTGAAGAAATTGCTGCATTATTGGGAACTGGAGCATTAAATTTGAAATAGCTTTAGTGTATATTCTTTAAATGGCAGAAACAAACTATGTAAAATAGACATTTGCAGTCGAGCTAGTACTTGGCATAAGTCTACAGTGCACAGTTCTCATTGCCTGCAGTGTAAAGTAACAACATAGTTATTAATCTGGTGAGCAGTGGGAAAGCAAGATACTAAAACATCTGCTTATTCCTTGTCTCTCACTGTCTTTCCCAGTCTTCACATGAGTTGCCCTATTCTATTTCCATGTTTAGACTGTCATGTGGCTTAGAACCCCTTGTCCAACAGACAACATATTTGATTTAAAGGCAGGCACAGCTCTCACAGCTGATATTCTTTTTAGACATTTAGAAATGATGCATGACAAAAATAAAATTCCCAAATATTTGGGTTGACAGACACTGCTTTTTTGTTGAACTAGACAAAGGTCAGAAATAGAGATAGCCACTCCTTAATTTTGTTTTGTTTTTGCAAAGGCAGAGATGTTTTGCCTGGAAATGGTCAGTCCTGATTTTCACCTGGTAGATATGGGCTGTTAGTCTTGATATTCGTTTTAGTTGCTGACTGCATGAAAACTTTGAGTCAGCTATGACTAGCTAATGCAGACTTAAAGAAATGATTCACATATTACCAAATGGCACCATTAGTAGAGAGTATATAACAATTTTTTCCTATCTCCCTCATCCACAGATGTGCTCATCCCATGAACCCTTCTCATTGCTAGTTCTTTGCTTGTCTTCCCTTCAAGCTATATTTTATTTCACCCTCCATTAAATTGTAAATAAGAATTCAGTGCCCTATCTCTCCCAAACTTCCACTTGCAGCTACCTTATCTCTCCACCTGCTGTCATCTCCATTTGTTTCTTACCTTCATTCTTGCAGCTTCCTCCCATCTCCACTCAAGCATATACTTCCCTCAAGCTGTATTCATTGACTTATGAATAAACCCTCACCCACAATCTACTTGTTTCCCATCTGGTACCTGTGCATTAACTTTCCCTTTTGCCTCTTTTTCCTCTGGATATCCTCTTCTGTTATGCAATTGTTCATATTCACAGGCCATTTTGAGATATCAAAAATCTCTGCATATGAACAGCATATATAAGCTACATGTATATGCACAACACGATGTGCATAAAAGTACATATACAGTATAAATGCATGCACAAGCATAACACAGTTACAAACAGAAATCTTGGAAATGTGTTTTACAAAGACTATAAAACTCTTAGTCGTGTAGGAATGAGTCGCTCTAAGAAGTTCAAAGGCATTTAAAATGTTGCAAAATCAAGCCTGTGAGAATGTCGGCTCCTTCTTCATTCCTCCTATATATCAAGTTCAGTGGTGCGCCATGGAAAATAGCATTGAATCTCTTTAAAGTGTTCCTAATGGGAATGAAGAGCATTTATGCAGTTTCAAACATATGGCCCCAGCCCTATGTTGTTCTGCACTAGTATTGAGATATAATGGCATGTCAAGATGGAGACTTGAGAGAGCAGGGAGATGAAGGAGTGGATGATGTGAGGAGGCAAGGAGAAAGAGTGGAAAAGGGCTCAGGTGCAAAGTCTCACTCTATAGTTTTCTCAGGAAAGACAGTATTTAGATGACTTAAGATAACTGTATCTACAGCCTAAATTAGCTCTGACTTCTGAATTTTCAGCATCAGAGGAGAAAAAGGTTTTTAAGACCTTCTAAAGGGAAGGGTCATAGTAGCTTCTTGGGCATTGGCATATTACTCTCCTTTACATGTTTTTGTTAACAGATGTTTCCTCTTTCTGGGCAAAATCTACCAATAATCCAAAAGAACTTCAAAAAATATCAGCCGTGGGTTTAGATCTATCTTTCTGCTTAGCTCTAATTACTGTTTCCCAAAGAGTCCAGCCTCATGATAATCCTCATCTTTTCATCCAGTTTCTCCAGTGAGGGTTTGAACGTCTCTCCTTGTTATACCTGAAAGTTAGAAGGAAACAATCAGCATTTGACTGTAGTATTAACTGTACAACAGCCTGTTATATACTGTATAACACAACAGGTTCTCAGTGACTCAACTGCCTTGTAAAAGATATTAGAAAATTATGCAAAATACTCATTTAACTTTCAGTGCATCCAGGAGAAAGAAATATTGTGGGTGATAAATAGGTACAGCAGTAATGGTTCTGTATCACTTTTTGTTATGCTTTATCAAGACTTTATTCAGAATATTTCAAAGGATGTTGTCTTTACTCTTTGCACATTACACCTTGCAGACTCCCACAGTGGTGCTCTTTGTGAAGAAACATTGATGATTGTTACCAACTATATAGCGAAAAAAAAATTGTGAGTCTTAGTAAAGTCTTTAAAACAAAGTGAAGGAAAACCTTCAGAGAGAAATTTCCCAGTAAAGGCTTCGCAATCCTGAAACAGGTTTGCAGCCAAATCTGTTTAGCTTGAGGTAAATATAGAAGAAGTCTCTCGGTGAAATTCTGGCAAATATCCACAGCTTAACTGTGATTGAAAAAAATACATAAGAAAATAGAAAAGAAACCCATACCTGTTATTACAGATGATATATACATTTTAAGGTATTTTTCTGACAAAATGCTTAGTTTTACTTTTTGGAGTAAGTTTCGCTGTATAAAGTGAAATTGCTTCCTTCATACAAGCCAGAGCAGCTCTATGAATATTAAATCACCCATAGCACATATAATAAACTTGGGATGTTAGATACAACTGTTTTGAATAAAATATTTACTTCTCTCTTTGGTCTTTAAAATGTTGCTTAGCCTAAAAGATATTTTAACAAATACATAAAACAAGTTAACCAAAATTCAAAATTAAGAGCGCGCATTCTTCTTTCCAGATGCTTTTGCAATTGATTTTGCTAAGGGTAGTTTAGTTGAGATGCAATGTGTCTCTTTTCACTGAGGGCCTCTTCATTATAAAATGTTCATTATACAATATCACTGTATTTTGTATATCATGTATTTTTCATACTGTAAAATTTTAATTTTAGCCATATTAGAGAATGGTTCTATATGCTACTATATGCAGTATAGACTCATAAAAAAGAAGAGCAACTTGCTGTAAAAAAAGAAATAAACTTGACCTCACAGATATGGAGCATTTCCCAGCTGTTAGAGCTAGACCATACTGAAGAAACTTACATACATATCTCATGTTGCTCATAAACATTCAAATCCAAGCCCTGGATACTGCGCTGGAGTTTTGCTATTGACTGCAGCAGTACAAGGCTTTACTTGCTTCATGTCTGGCAGAGTCATGACTACAATGGGTCTTTTCATAGCACGCTCATGAGGAGCAACCTATTGTGGAGATAGGTCACAAAAAAAATTGTCCATGCAGAAGTTTTTAGAGATGCTATACCTGTTTGGAAAACTAGCCCTGGGAGTACAGTATTCCCAAAGAAATTGAGTTAATTGAACATGCAATGGTCTAGAAACAGGAGAAAAAATAATAGACCAGTCACATACAGCACCTAGTCATGTATCTCTTAATCTAAACCAAAAAGATTATTTTTATTAAGGAAGAGATAGTTAAAAGAGGTAGAGAGGGTTGCTTTCCAAATATGAGCAGAAAGCTTAAAACCCTGGCAAGACTGACACTTTTTGTCTTGTCTTGTTTGAAATTCTTTCCTGTTTAATAGCTGCAACACGTAATCTATGAAACAATAACCCAGAGATCTGTTATAAAAGATTTCACATGCACAGCCAGAGGAGACTACTCTTCCCAGGTATTTGGAGAGCTGCAAGTCAAATTTACCTCAGGCAATGTCTGACTGGGCTCAGTAAGTCCTCTCTTGGCAAGAGATTTCCTAGGACAGATGTCACCAGACAGGAAAAACTTACTCAAATCATGTATATAGAAGCTACCTTTTACTGACAAGTGGGGCACATTTATTAAAATCTGAATTTACTTTCTTGGATCAGACAGTAGACAGACACTGCAGTTGCAAGCAGAGGAACTGTCGAAAATTAGGATAACCATGGCAAAGGTTTACTTGATAAAGGTTTATTGTTTAGCTTTAGTTTGTTTGAAATTTTTTCCCTGCACATATACAAGGAGATTCACCTTTAATATTTTTGCTTTTAGCATGTTCAGTTGAATTTACTGCTGAAAAGGTTGCAGTCAAAAAGAGAAAAAGAAAGTTAGAAAATGATTCAGAGCAACATGCCCTTTTGTCGTGCCATGATTTGAGTCTACGTGGCTCTAGTTTTAAAGCTTGAAGAGAACAGCAGCACATATTCAATAATTCATGCTCTCTAATTAAACGCTGGTGACTGTGCCTAGATGAATTTTATTTTAGACAGAAGTGTGTCCTTAATGTTTGCTGTAACAACAAATTGTCAGAAAATAAATCTTGTTTGTTTTCTCGGTTGGTTCAGGACATGGTGGTGGATTCAGTACAGATCTCATCAATTTCTTTGATGGTTTTGTTCATGGCCATGGCAAACTTGCCACCAAAACCTGACTTTGTATGCATATATCCTCAGTAAGTAGCATATATCAAGGACACTGATACAGTGTATTCTCGCTACCTACGAACATCTGCTCTTCCTCTACCTAGCGTAGAAATGTAGTTTGAGTTAATTTCTGTGAGTCAAAAGGTGTTTGAAAGCACACTGCAAAGAAAGCAGCGCTTTAGGTTAGCTAAATTTACATTTTGACTTTTTATCTCCCTTATTACATGTATCTGCTTTTAATATCCAGCCATGATATAAATAAGCCACCTATAAATACTTCAGGCTAGTGCATCTATCCTATTCCATCTCACTGTCTGCAGTCAGTTTACCTTTTGCTGAAAAACAGCTCAGACTCATAAACACCACCAGGCTTGTTCATCTTTCAGATGGGGAATGTGTAATGAATGCTTATAATTAATTATGCAATTGATTATATAGGAGTGAATAGTCTGCCTCTCGTGAAGATTGGATTAAAGGAGAAGTAAGATCTAGTAATTCCCAAAATACTAAGTAAAATACAGGCTTGGGGAGTGAGCTGTAATGAAAGCTGAGTTTATGCAAAAATACGACAGGTCTCTGTAGTGTGTAATTGACTGTTGGTCTGCTCTTACAATCAAAATTTTGTGCACGACATTGTTTGTTGTAGCTGCATTTGCATATTGAACGTCCTTTTCCCTTCAAAGATCATAAAACTAACTTATCCCCATGATTAATCTGATAGCACTCCAGTATTAAGAAAGGAAGACCAGCTATGAGAATACTTGGGAGAACATTTCAGCTTTCTGAAAGAACCATGGCTTTGTTTGGTAGTTTTTTATATACAATTGGCTTGTGGTCACAGTAGAGATAGTTGTTTAAGTAAGAAAACAGTGATCAGAGACCACATAAAGATTATAATACTACAGTGGCAGTACAGCAGCTTTGGCATAACATAGCCTAAGATTGGAATACCAATTAGCTTCTTTGCACATGTTCAAAAGTTATTTTGTCAAAAAATGGAATAATTTCTGTCTGGTGAAGCAACAGAAAAAGGTGCAAGATTAATTAGTTCCTATCACTGAAGGCAAAGGACAGGATGACATGTATTACTGAATATAGCTCAAAGCCTTTTTCTGCTCTTTCATGCTCAGAATGGTAACTCTAATATAGGTAATACTACCTCTGAGTACACAGTACTTTTCAAAATTATTCTTCTGCCCTTCAGGATTCTTTCTTTCATATTGCTATATATTTGCAAACTACCTCAAATTTAAAATAAAACCTTTGAAAGCAATGGAAAGTGATAGTATATCTCAGGGGATTAGTTACCTAAGGTAGAACTTGTTTAAGGGTATCTATCCAGGCCATATCAAAGAGGCTGAAGTACTATTTGGGATGTTTTCCCCTATTCTTTGATGATGATTAGAGAAGAAAGAAGAGGGGAAAAAACAAACAACCAACAAAACTAAGAACACAAAATAAAACATTCCTTACCACAAACATTTAGTTTGAATGTCAGACTCTCTGGAAAGATGAATGTTTTTTCTCAGATGCTCTGCTTAATATTATCAAGTTAAGCTCAAGCAATTGTTCACCACTTGAACTTAGCTTTGACTAACACTATTTCTATTTCCTACCTGAATAAAAGCTTGCATGCTAGAGAGTTTGTATTTTCTTTTAAGTTTGTTAGTTGGCCAAATAAGAGATATTATCTACTGCATAATACTACAGTTGCATCCTACCAGCAAGAAATGCAGTCTCCGCATTGTAATAATTTCTCATGACAATATTTATTGCAACTTCCATCCAAATTTCTAAGCCCTAACATTAAATTTATTTTTGCATTTGTCTGTATCTTGCAACAGTTAATATATTCATCTTAACGCAATGAAACCATTGAGTGGCAAGGCCAGAGTTCACCGGCACAAGTTCTTGCATGTCAGAATGTTTTGATGAGCAGTTTATGAGATACAGTCTACGGTTTACTTGGAATATAAAATAGTTGACATGAATTTGGCAGGGCTCTAAGTTATCCTGTATGAACTTTTCAAATCAGCTTGTGACGCTTCACAAAATGTACCTAAAAGACTGGTTTCCTAATCACAAGGCACAGATTTGTCATTTGATCCAAGGAGCAGGGATTTAAAAAAAAAAAAAAAAAAAAAAATCACCCTCCCGAAAAAAGGCATGGGGTGGTATTTTTGTGCCAATATTATTGGGATAGTAAAATACTTACGAAAGTAAAAATGTTCCTCTTTTACAAATAAATTAAAAACCAAAACCAACCAAACAAAAAACCAAAACAAATAATCCCAACCAACCAACAACAACAACAAAACCACAAAAAAACCAAACCAAAAACGAAAAAGCACAACACACCGGGGCCTTTTTCATTTTGACCTTGTCAGCTTCTGGCTTTACAGTGGCATGTGGATATGTGTCAGCCCAGAGGATATTTTTCCAGTAACACAGTGTTCTAAAGAAGTTATTCCTGAACATATGAGCAATAAGCAAGTTCCGTTAGGTTTCATTTTGGTTGAGAAAACAACTGCAACAACTTAATGTTGTCCTTTAGCTTCCTGTTCCAAACACTGTCAGACTAACCACAGATTTGAATGAGCTTTCTGTCCATGGTAAATCTCAAACCGAATCTGACATGGTTTAAACACTTTTAGTTAACAAACACTGTTATTGAGGAAATGAAAAAAAGAAGAAAGGGCAAAAGAGATCACACCACATGTTTTGCAAAAAAGGTCCTGAGGCATTGGGACATCTTTATTGTTGCTTTTTTTTCCCTTTTTTATTTTTTAATAGGACTGGCATCTTCTGATTTTCTTAAGAAATGCATTTCAAAGGACAAGGAAGGCAAAAACATATTAACAGTTAGTAGGAGACTAGAAGGTAGCAAACCCAGAAGGGCAGTAGAAAGCTGATTTAGAGTCAACATATTTTCAAAAGTCCCAAAGGGTGGGAATTCATACCCAGCAGACTCATTCTGTTTTCACCCTTAAGGGCTGCTGTAAGGATGGAGTAATGAAACAACAATCTGTTTTCTAACTTACAGCTCCAGTATAAGCTTTCATAGCCAGTAGGTGAGGCAGCTCCCTTTGAGAAATATTTCTGGTCTTGTTCCTAGTGGCCAGTGGTGGAAAATAAATTTAGTTGGGGAAGGTCATCTATTTTACTTCAGGAAGGGACATTTTATTCCTTGCCACACATAAGTCTACGGATCAAGTTACAAACCAAATATATGGTGGTGTTTGGTGTGGGGTTTTTTTGTTTGTTTGTTTGTTGCTTGGTTTTTTTGGTATTCATTATTCTAAAATAGAATGAGGCTTGAGTCTAACAAGCCTAAATGGAATAAAACTTCCACTTTTAAAACTATTTGTTTTCTCCATATCTTCCCCTGTACAGGAAGCTCTTATTATGTGGTTTAATTAGAAACATACTTCTGGGATGGGAATGTATAAAGCATAATGTTAGCCAGCTGAGGAACAGAGACAAACTTCTTTGGAAATCTACTATCTGATGAAACAACAAAGGTTTGGAAATGAATTACCCAAGACCGTACTCAAACTATTCAGGAACCCTGATACGGGACTTTAAAAAAACAAGCCTGGAATCTGTTTAATGTATTTCTCCAACTTGGGTCTCTTGAGGTTTGATGAGCTCCCTACATGGGAGCAGGAGAGAAATACATTTTTGTGATCTTAGTGAATGGGAGGAAAGGGGTATTATCATTAATGATGTGCCAGTATTTCCAGCACTAACTCGTATCTACAGGGAGGGCTGTATCACAGTTACATTGATTCTGCATGGATGCATCTATCATGAAAACTAAATTTGATTTATACGCTACCTATACTTTGAGCCAAGCATATAAGAGAGTAAATATACCTGGACATTCCTTGTGACAAGAAAAATACTCCTGTGTAGATGAGTGTATGTGCATGTGCACATGCATCTGATTTTTTCAATGACAAATTCGAAGTTTCCAAGAAAATCAAACATTTTCTGTGAAAAATATTTTGTGAAAAATATTTTTTCATGGAAAGAAAAGATGAAAGGTCTAGATATAATGATAGTAATAATATAATAATTATACTCTTAGATTTATAAATTATCCACATAATCAAGCCATTCAGAGTTCTGGTATGAGCAGCTGAACTCTACTTCCATGCAGACACACATGAAAGCACACGTCTTTACAAGGTCTGGGTTATAATGAGAATTTACCATTTGGCTGTGGACCATGGAGAAAATAATTTACTCTGAAGTTTTGATTTATCCATCATTAGTATTAGAATGTATTAATAATTGCTTCACACAAGTCAAAAACTATTTTATGAAAAATCACAGTTTAGAAACTTTGTATCAATCATTCGAACTGTTTTTACTGCATCAGCTTGTCAGAAAGTCAAATAATTAAATGCATAGTTATTTCAGTTTCTACCTAAATTTTAAAAACAGTTCTAAAATAATTTCAAGATTCGCATAATCACCTCTGTAATACATAACTCAGCCTTTGTCTCAACATGAGTAACATTGCTGTATACAGAGATATCATCTATCAGCAGCGATATTACCAGTTCACAAATTATTTGCTTACAAACCTTGTGAAGTGCCAGGAGATCCTATGCTTTTTCAGAAATTCCAAGTATTTTCTTTTTATATTAGTCTGAGCTTATGGAGGCAATGGCAAGATGGAATCATCACTACACAAAACCAGGACACAAAAACTTAGGACTGAGAATGGTCTAATCTGAACACAACCAGGTTTAGGCCAATTTGAATCACTGTAGGGAAAGAATCTCACAAGGCACCTCCTGCTGCAAGGCAGTAGAATCTTCAGTTCTAACACTAAGATTCATCATATTTTTCTGCTTTACTAGGGTATGAGGATAAAGTCACTGCTAAAAAACTGTATTTCAGGACATTAACAGCCAAATAAATTTGGTTGATGATCAGAAGTGGCTGAGAGAAGCAATTAGGGCCCTGTCCCACTGGTGTGACTCAATGTCTTAGTCTTTTGAGTGGTCCCAGTTGCAAGGCCATACCTCTCACAGAATTGCTCGCGTATGTTCATAATGATATTGATCTTATATCTTGTCTTAAGCCTTTCTTGTATGTGTATTTGTATATATCTATATAGAAATATTTAGACACCCTCTAATTTAATTTTATAACAGTAACTTGTGTTATTGATTAACATAGGGTGTCAAAAGAGCAGTGCTTGTTTTCAGCTGTCAGAAGAACAAAAATGATCATTCTGCTTATAAATCTGGTTTTTTAATACATGGATGAGACTAATCTAAAGCTCAATGGTATACAGCAACTTCTTCAATAAACAAGGCTGCAATGCAGAGAGATGTCAGCATTTCCTAATATTTTCTACGCTGAAACAGCTGCTATTGACAAAAATGCCCAAGTGACTTAAGAGTCTCTTTCCTGCAGAAAGTCAGTGTGATCTGAGCTCTTCAGTCTCTTCTGAAAATGAGACTTACTCTTCTAAGCCACTCAGGCACTGCAGAAAGTATTTTAGGCCTACTAATTTCACAGACAATTTCATGGAAATGATAATTAGTTAGTGAAAACTTAATTACAAAATGTATGCTTTCATGTTAGAAAAAAATGATACTAAATTAAGCCTGTTGTTACTGGAAAATAACACAGAAATGTCATTAAAACAGCTTGGCTTTGAATAAAGAGAGAGGATCAACGATGTTCTAACTTTGAGCATTTAAAACACATGTGAATATTTGACCCAGCTTCTTACAGATACAGTAGCATTTACATTTGAATACCTGGTTGTGTCAAAGTTGTGATTGTTGTACAGAGCACATAAAAAAGATTGAAAATTCTCAGTTTTGCAATTCTCTAACTAATTTGCATCTGTAAAAACAGTGCTATAAATGTTGACTGGACAACATGATTTTTCCCTGTCAGTTAAAACCATTTTTGCCTTTTTCCCAAGGGTGAATCACTTCAACAAATAAATAGAGTTTACCAATCTAAAGGGAAATTTTGTTCTGAAACATATTGTGCATATCTTTTGCCCTTTCACCATTAAGTTTTCTAAGCTAGAAACACAGTGAAATACGCACGTACTTTGTGGTTTGTTTGGTTGTTTTAGTTGTTCTTTTTGACACTGGAGGTGAGGAAATGAGAATTTCTGTTTAATTCCTATTCTGATTTTGAGACTCTAATACTCTAATAGCCATGATAGTTTCATAGCCTGTGAAAAGTACTGTTTTTTCCATTAAATTTGTGTTAGAGCAGATGTAGCCTAAAGGCAACTTTGATTCCTGTATCTGGTTTAAGTGCCCTGGGAGCATCTCCTTTATGGGACGTGTGTGAGATGATAGGCATAGGATTACACAAATGAGTTATAGAGCTTTGAGTGGGAAAGTTCGTACTGTGAAAGAGATGTGCATTGGAAAACAAGCTGTAAATGCAAAGGGGGAAATTCTCTTTGTAAGAGACATGCAGTAAAAAACCCCCTCAAGAACCCAGATAAGGAAAGGTTGATTTTAAATAGAGAATCTTGAGAAACTGTAGACTGAGAAGACAAAGTAACTGCTGCTGAATCCTGCCAGAAGATATTTTGCCCCTTTTGCTCTTGTTCTCATTATTGCTTTCGTCACAATCTGTCTCACACTCTATAAACTCAAGGAGTTCAAAGCAAGCTTTCAAATCTATTGCATACAGGGCCCCATTATTATAAAGCACAGTACATTCACAGTGTCCGTATTAATGAAGACTAAGTTTGAGTGCATTGTGTCAAATCTTGAATGAATCCATGCCACATCACAATACATTTAATAAGTATTTTTATTTACATCACAAAATTGACTTGCCTACAGGAAGGTTATTAAAGCGTGATGTTCATGGCAACGGATGAATTTCTCCTCATTTAATTTCTCTGCACTACTGAATAGCATAACAGTCCAGTCACTTGATATAACTGTTGAACTACTATATGCTCCAGAACTGCCTATACTATGACCATCTTCACACACATCTGCCAGTGCAAACAAGCCACAGGGCTTACTACTGACCAAGCAACAATGTTTGGAAGAAGGAAAATTTGCCATCAACTTTTCTCTATATATTATCCTTGAAGCTATTTTAAAGGCATCCACCACTCTCCATAGTTAGAGTAAAATTAGCCTGAACTGTTGTATGAGAAGTTGAGATTTGACCTTAGAAGGCCTTTTCTACATTGCATCAAGTGGTAGTTCGTACGTCGTGTTTTCAAATTGGAGGTCGTCATAGGTCTTATTGTTTTACCTTCTTGTTTCTACCTGACCTGCATTAGTTGTTGAGCAGTGCGTCCCATGGACTTCGGTTAGAAGTACAGCAAAAGTGAGGGTTGCTCTTTATGGTCTATGCTTTCCATAGTTTAAATACTACATGAGCTACAACCAAATGAGTTTTACCATCTTTGTTTTAATTATATGTAATTAAATGTTCTATCAGAATTTCCTGCAGTATTTGTCCAAATTATTCTTGTCAATTAGTGTAAAGATTTTACTGATTTTCTGGAGAGTGAAAACAAAAATAAAAAAGAGAGAACCAAAGCAAAGAAACAGATAAATAAATAAGGGCAGCTGACATAATCTTTGCTTGATGCATATCAAACAATGGGAATAATTGATGTTTGGAATTACAGTTATTAAACTTTACACCTTTTATTAAAGAAATTATTAACATAGTCAGCAGTCATAATCTCTATAATCCATATTGTTTTACTCAGTGTAGTGAAATATTGCAACAAATAATGAAGGGATATTGACATACGGATAGGTTTTGGTTGAAGCTGCACCTGCATGAAGTACTCTCAAGCTATCCTGGCCCAGTATAGTAAGACTGAACTGGAGGGATTTCTTAAAACAGTTACAATTAAGAATTTTGCCAGGTCAATTTAATTATGATCCCTGCAATTTACAAGAAGGTCATCGCCTACTGCAAGGCAACAGAATGAGTTTACAGTAGAGATGCAAAAGCCCTGTGAACTAACCCATAAGAAATATCTTAATCAGCAGAAAAATAAGGCATCAAGTTCGAGCAAAATGTTGCTCCTCTAGATGAGGTAGAACAAAGAATACCCAGCATATGGCCCTTGCCTCTGTGTCCTGGACTGTTTAGAGAGATAGAAAACAGGATTTTCACCCTTTTCACCAGGGCACTCTACCTGAGTCTTATGTGCCCAAATAAACATAGTAGAACTTTGTGTCCAAGAAATAAAGCACATGCAGCATCCTGTGGCAGTGCTATAAAAGGGCCCCTGAATCCTCCCTCCAAGCAGCTTCATGTAAATCTGAGCACAGGGTAACCATGATTTAGACTAAACTCTGAGCTTTTGTTGCATTCTGAACCCGGTGACATTGGGAAAAAATGCTATGTCATATTCATCCACTGTACATTGATAGAAACTGATAAGCATGCATTAGTCTTGGCAGCAAACAGTGAATAATTGAAAGCTGTGTACAAAAAATGTTGAATCGTTGCCATAGATTAAATAGATACCATGCATAGATTGATAGGTGCATAGATTTTCTTTTTGAGGAACAAAAAACAACAAAAAGGTGGCTTACCCAAGAACCATATGCAGGATGAATTGGTGACAGAAGACAGCTTAAAGAAAAAATGAACTAAAACAAAAAAAAAACCCTACACAACTTTGAAAGTTCCCATGTTTGTACATGTCAAATCCTGACATCTTTCCCTTGAAATAATACATCTATGCACAATGTCTCTGTACTTTTAGGAATACTAATTAGACATCTGAGAGTTAAAACTCTTGCAGTGAGAGTGCAAATATTTTTCAGATTATTTTTCTTTGTGAGAGGGAAAGATACAACAATGCTGTCAAAGAAAACTAAGGTATAAAAACTAACTCAAATGTTGATTTTATAAAGACAAATTCTGACCTGAATGAAACCAATAAACGAGAAAACTTAATGGTTTTGAAGGGCTGGCTTCCTCCCTGGGTACAGTAGAATGTACAGGGAGAGGAGACAGTCCTCCCATGGCAGTGCTGAGCAATAGCTGTGCAAATCTTACATCCTGTTATTCTCCCATCTTCTCCCTTTGGAAAGTGATGTGGAAAGCAAACAAGACTCAAGCTTGAAGGCCTCTTCTCTTCAGAAATTACCAGAAATGACTTTTCCTTGCTCTATTTGCATATGCCAAATAGACGACTAAAGATTTTTCTCACTTTTAGTAGATATAAGTTAGATTTGTTACAGATATCTTTTCTGACCTGGGACCCTTTGTCCTCTCACGATAAATAACTGGTGAAGTCACACTGACCTGGTATGGAGGCCAGTGCTAACATCTCCCCAAACACAGCTGGTTGTGCAAGGGGCACAAGCCTGGTGGGAGACAAAAATGGAGCATGGTCGTCTTAGCAGTATATCCTCAAAGGAAATGTGCTGTCACTGTCTATATTGATGTCCCAGTAACTAAAATACAAAGGAAGCACAGGACAAGGGTATATATAACAAGTATAGGGGAGTTGTAGGGGACTGTATGTAGGTATATAAATATACAGCAAGCAGCTGAACTGTCTACAGAGAGTTGTGTGTACCAGTAGCCTGCAGTGCTTGGTCCCAGGTACTGCATCCGGGGCAATACTCTGCTGGCATCCCTGTCATTTTGCATCTCTTGTATTCTGAGGGGGAGCAGAGCAGCAAGTGGCAGAGCAAACATGCCATGTCCATGTTTGTGTTCATGGCACAGTGAACTTTCCATGTGGAAGCAACACTCCTGAAAGCTCTCTGGGGACTTTTTGCCTCCTGTATGTGCAGAGGGACACCGTGCCTCTGATTTGTGGAGTGGAAAGAACATAACACATAGTGGTCTGCAAACCATCTGTTGGACATTTGCTTATGGTCCACAAGGAACTAATTGGTTAAATGTTACTACCTCTTCCCTTTGTTTCTAACTGGGGAAAAAAAAGAAAAAAAGGAATGAGAGGAATAAATGATGTAAGGCATAAAACTGGACAGGCATCCAAAACCAAACACATGCTGCACTACAATACTGTGAAACATCCTTATTTTACATATTGCTACATAATTTTATGCACGTGAATCTGGCCCTTACATGTATATATAGAGATAATTTTATTTCCCAGATATGGGGTGGTTGTCCCTGCCATGCTATTGTCATATTGTTGGAGTTCCCAGGCATTTTGAACAGTAACTACAGGTTTGACAAGCACATGAATAGATCACATCAAATAAAAGGGTTCACACCAGCAACAAGCCTGCAGCTTGCCTGCAGCAATAGGCAAGTTCCTCTAGCGAGGTTAAGGTTTTGAGAAAAACTCTCTCTCTTTGGGAAGATTTTCTGGGTTAGAAATATTCTGTGTGACTATAGTTAAGAGTTATGTCTCCCAGGTACAGCTGACATAAAGAGTTAGAGTTGTACCTAGAGAGCATCCATGAATAACTTCAGACTACAGGGTGCAGTCTTAATTTAATTGTACATTCTTAATTGAGTTTGTATTTGTAATTACAACTCTAAATTTTAATAGAGATCTTTTTGATAACAAACTTATTTTCTTTCATGAAGATTCCTAAACTATGCAAAAATCAATACTCTCATTAATTTGACAGTGATGGATGTATAATGAAAGTTAGCATTTCTGTTTTGTTATTAGTGTTTTTTCATCTTGAAATCTAATGTAGCTCCCAAAATGGATAGAGAGGTTAATTTCTTATATATATATTTTTGTTTGTAATGGATTAGACATGTATGCCAGTGACAAAATTTGTAAGAAAAGCATTCCTTTGAAAGTAAATCTCTATTTTACTACTGGTTTGAGAGAAATAAAAAATAAGACTCAAATGAATATTTTCAATATTAGTTTTAACTAAAACTGTGTAATCTTTTTTAATTTTACAAAGCGGAGGTGGTTAATATTTTGTAATTTATCACTCTTTATGAACACTATTTCTAATAAAGGTCTATGATATATAGATGTACCTAGTTTTGAAGCATGAAGGGTGTTTGAAAAGTCTGAAATGGTGTTAGAATTCCATGGCACTTCAAATAGACAAAAATGTGAGCTAACTACCATTCTCATTAGAAGTAGCTGGTTAATCTTAAAAAATATACCATACTGCCAAGCTAAACTGTTGCCTTCAGAGACATACATAGGGAGGAGGATTTGTATTGGAACCCAAAACCATGGGATTTGTTGTAATTCCAAGTTGTACTGCAAACTTTTTCAAGTATATGGAAATAAAATTTTAAAGATTGAGTCACCCAAATTGATCCAGAGTTAACCATATCTGACATTTCAAGGTCTCACTGTGTTTTCTAGATTTCACTGTGATTTACAAAGAATCTGTGTTGAAACTGGTCATTATGAACTTTGTGACACAGTAAAAAAAAAATAATTTCCATATTTACAAGTGGCCTATATTTGTATTATGCCACCTCAAAACCTTTGAGACTCCTATGGTAATTGCTCCTAGTGCAAAAAGTCTGGAAAAAGTTTTTCCCAATAAAAATACAGGAATTTATTTACCTAATATGTCTACCTTATTAATTTATACACATATAAGATGTTATGAACATAACATTGGCTGTCTTTTTTTTTAAGAATTAAGTAACATATTATCTGTAAGGTGTGGTACGATCTGATGGAGAGGAGTGTGGGTTTTTTTGTTTTGTTTGTTTTTACCTACTCTTCTGGATTTTGAACCTGCTATTTCTTGAAAGATTGACAGGTAACCTCCTGGTACTAATTTCTGGTTAAAAGTTAGAACCAAGGATGCCAGTTTGCTGCCAGATTAGGTTTTTCCAGACATGCCATGTGCTGTGAAACTTGACAGCAAATTGCCTTTTACAGCTGCAAGTGTTGGGCCTGAGGAGTGCTAACGGGCCCTGACCAGCCTCACCTGTGGCTGGTCAGGACCACATCCATGTGCCTTAGGATGTATTTAAGCTCAACCCCAGGACCATCAGCCTTTTCTTGGGCTGTGCTGTGGCTGGGCTGATCTTCAGCCCTTTCACTGAGCTGCTTTCTGGTTTTCCTGGGCCGTGACTCTTCCTCGTTTTCTTGCCTGTGCTCAATGCTTGCTGGAGGGTTGGTGGGACCTGCCCTGTGCTTGTGGCCTCCTGAGAGCAGGTAAGTGCTTTTCTTACTCTTTTGCTAGGAACACTTGTTTGCTAGTGTCTACCTACAGAAAATGCCTGGTTTGTTGGAAGTGAGGAAATATGTTCAGTACTCTTGGAGTTTCTTGAGAGTACAAATAGATTTCAGAAATGGGGTGTTGAGGCTGTGATCTTTAAAGACAGCAAAAGTAGGTGCCTTAAATTATGGAAATTGATTGAGTTTGCCACTCTCCACTTTTCCCGGTGGCAGCATCTGCAGGGGACAAATGCATCTGAAACGCTGCTATTAACAACTGCCACAGACTTGAGTCAAGGAGGCGGTATGGTCACTTGTGAAATACAAAACAATGTGTGAGAACTGAGGAAATTTTTTAGGTGACTGAAAGGACATCTCCTTAAGAAATTCAGTGATAAATGAATTTTGTTTGGGCAAGAATCTAACAAAAAAATTGGTGAAGTTTAAATGGGCTGTCTTGGAGAAAACCATACAAATGGAAGTAGAAACAAAGCCACTGATAACAGATGTGATGAACAGCCAGCACCGGTGGAGAGTATCCCCTACTCTTCCTTTCCCCAGGAGGCTCACCAGGGATCATGAGAAGCTCTCTCTTTATTGTGAGCAGTGTTCCCAGCCCCGGCTGCTTCCTGTAAGGCATTTGCAGTGGGAACTGAATGCCTTTGATCACACCAACCCACGCCTTGGCCTCCCACCATGGCTCCAGTTCCCAGTATTCCCAGTGCCACCCACCAGGGTTGTGATTCTTCCCACTTCCTCACGAGTCTGATACTACAGCCTTTCAAGTTACTGAAACTCAAAGTTCAGCCCCCACCTACAATCACTTAATTGCTTTACTGTTTTCCCTCCATATCTGCTTTTATTTTTTTTCTTGTTATCTTTCAACTCTGGTTGGATGGTGCTTCAACAATCTTTCTTCCAATATCATAGAATCATAGAATGTTAGGGATTGGAAGGGACCTTGAAAGATCATCTAGTCCAATCCCCCTGTCAGAGCAGGAACACATAGATGATGTTATGCAGGAAGGTGTCCAGCCGGGTTTTGAATGTCTCCAGAGAAGAAGACTCCACAACCTCCCTGGGCAGCCTGCTCCAGTGTCTGTCACCCTCACTGAGAAGAAGTTTCTTCTCAAATTTAAGTGGAATCTCTTGTGTTCTAGTTTATACCCATTGCCCCTTGTCCTGTCATTGCTTCTCACTGAGAAGCACCTGGCTCCATCCTCATGACACTCACCTTTTACATATTTATAAACATTAATGAGGTCACCCCTCAGTCTCCTCTTCTCCAAGCTAAAGAGACCCAGCTCCCTCAGCCTTTCCTCATAAGGGAGATGCTCCACTCCCTTAATCATCTTCGTGGCCCTGCGCTGGACTCTCTCCAGCAGTTCCCTATCCTTCTTGAACTGAGGGGCCCAGAACTGGACACAATATTCCAGATGAGGTCTCACCAGGGCAGAGTAGAGGGGCAGGAGAACCTCTCTCGACCTACTGACCACCCCCCTTCTAATACACCCCAGGATGCCATTGGCCTTCCTGGCCACAAGGGCACAGTGCTGGCTCATGGTCATCCTGCTGTCCACCAGGACCCCCAGGTCCCTTTCCCCTACACTGCTCTCTAATAGGTCGTTCCCCAACTTATACTGGAACCTGGGATTGTTCCTACCCAGATGTAAGGCTCTGCACTTTCCCTTGTTTTATTTCATTAAATTTTTCCCTGCCCAACTCTCCAGCCTGTCCAGGTCAAATGGCCAGTGGGAAACTAGCCAGCTGTGGCTGGTGGGAATAGGGACAGGGTACCCTTCCCAAGAAGGATGGAAGAAGAAAAGCTTGGACCAAGGAGATCAGTCAGTCTCTTTTGTTTCTTTGTCAAACTGACATCAGGCAAGTTCCCAAAATGTCTGGAATAAAGAAGGTTTATTTGTGCTGTTATTGATTAATTTGATTAATGGTTGACCAGTCCCTGAAGCACAGCAGAGAGCTATGTTTTCTGAACTCTAGACTCTGGAATAAAGGGTTAAAAATTACATAGGTTTTTATAATACAACTGAGGAAACCCAAGATGAATGATCGCTTCTTAATGACTTTCAGACCTGAGAAATTTGGGCAACATTTTATTTTTAATGATGACTTGTGACCCTTCATTCCTAGAGCAATAATACTGGGTATGGTAAGGGATACAGATGGACCTCTTACCACTTCCACAAATAAAATACCATTTGGATATCAAGCTGAATTTTTTATTGCCTATAGTAAAACTTTTAGAAAGTAAAACATGCCTTCTAGATACTTTCACATCAGGGAACTTGGCAGTGCTCAAACCTTGGCATGTGAAATAAAATGTCCACACAATGCAACAATAATTCAACATGGCTATTTTCCCCTTGGCATGCCTAACAATTAGTATCAGATTTCACCTTCTGTGTGTGTAAAGGTGTCTGCATTGCTTGAGCTTGCTTGCTCTGCTGCTTATTCTACCCTAAATAAAACTTCAAAACACATTCATTTCCTGCCCAGAATTCTTGGGTTATAACTATTGAGTATTAAAACCCCAAAAGACTGAAAGCGAGATTTTCAAGTGAAAGAGATATTTTTGTATCAGCTTTAGTATCACATGTAACTTGATAATGCATCTGTAGCCATGTGCCCATTCCCAAGCACTTTGGACTAAAAGTTATTGTGTCATTTTTGAGCATTCTGCAATGCTAGGATTTTATTATAAATCAGATATCTTTTCAACTGCACAGGTGTTTCTTTTCAACTTGAAATTGTCCTGGGCTGTCATATGAATCTCCAACATGAGATGCATGTACGAAGAATGATGTATTTGAAGGATATGATTTGCTCTCGTGGGAGAGATGCCTAATTCCTTTTCCTGTAGCTGTCTTTATGCTAATGGGAACACTGGTTAGGACACTGTTTGTACACAAATGCAGCATTTAGGACAATCATAACAAAACATCCAAGAGATATTCAGATTTAATAACTTGTAATCTACCTCTCTAATCCATTGAGAAACCAATGTAAAAGGCATAACAAATAAGTTTTGGGGACAGAGCCTTTTATCTATGCAGTTCTTTCCCAGTCCTGTCCACTTACCAAAGGAGGCATTTAGGAGGAACCAGCAGCTTCTCTAATTTGCTGTCTGTGACACTGGGAGCCAGCCTAAAATAATAGCCTTGCCTATGCTTTGGTCTTTGTGAGCAGCTAGTGAAGGAAGCCCTGTGAGCATCAACTAATTCTTCTCCTAAAGAATACACCTGATGTTTCTGTGATGTTGATACATTTTACAAGACACAGGGGTCAGATTCCCTGATTGTTCAGCAAGGGAAGAGGGGTCGAAAAATAACTTTGTCCCTCTGCCAGCATCACTGGAACCATCTGAGAAGCCTCACAGATTGTTTCATCTCTGTCCTTCTTTCACAGGGTTTCCCATGGGAAAAGGAAAATCTAACATAAAATCCAGGGATAACTTTTTTCCATTGACTTTGTTTTTCATTATCTGGTAATTGATAGTAAACACCTAATAAAAGTTTATCATTCTTTCACCCTTTCTTTGCCAAAGTAAAAAAGAACAAAAACTTAATGGTGGGGGGATAGGACATGGCAAGGGGATTTTTTTTAATATAAACAAAAACTGTTTCCATATAGGGATAAGAAGATTAAATTTCTTTAATAGCTGGAGAAAGGCTGGCTTGCTTTAAATAACTATAGAAACTTCCTTTGTGGTGTAGCATTCCAGAGTGAGGCCACATAATCTCTTGGTGCATGTAAATTGCTGTGTGAATTATGTTCCAGTTATGAATTTAGAACTTAACTGTGACTGACTCTGAAGGGAGGACAAATTCTCCCTCCATGCAGCCGTGGAAGAATTACTCAGACCTCAGCACTGGGACTTGACATGAGTATTGGCAATGTCAAACAGTTGGATTCTTCTCAAAAGCAAATGCAGGAGGAAAAGTAGGGGGTTTTTGCTTTTCTGTGTGTCAGCTCATGTTTGTGGAAATATGTTGGATTCCAAAGAGCAGTACTGCAAAAAGCACTGCTGAGTTTTTTCTTCTGATCCTTTCAAAACAATAAGAGAGTCCCAGGAGTATGTGGCCTGACAGACTTGGCTGATGGGTACAGTGTTTTTCTCCCCCAAGACACTGTGCACATATCCCACCTCCTTCCAAAGGCTAGGCCTAGAGGGACGGTTTATTACTTGGCAATTAGCAATTCAATAAAATAATATTGTAATAGCCGTCATAAATATTTGGATAGTCACTTCATTTTCTTTTTCTCCCGGATGAGAAACAAACTTTCTCATCTGAGTGGTCAGGAGGTTTGCTTGGCTCCTACTTCTTTAGTTAAGTACATGTAAACAAGTGATGCATACAAGTTAATGTCTCTTTGGTATGATTCAGCCCTTGGTAGTGTGGAGTTAGTGTATCAAACTACAGGTATTTTAAGCCTCTGAATGCACAATTTATAATATAACTGTGGAAAAGAACTAAATTTAAAAGGATGGAACGCAGTACTTTAAGCTTACTAGAAAATAATTTGGAAGAAAATCCTGCATTCAAATGAACATCGAAAGCACATCTGTATGTTTCATTATACTTTGAAAATAATCATGCCTTGCTGACAGTGGGAAGAAATCTACTGCCTCTTCCTGCTCAGAACTAGTACGTTCTCCTAAACCATCTGCTGTGTCCTCTATGCAGATCTACAAAACAATACTTAGAAAATAACTTGGCAAATTGGAGAAATTAGATGGGGTAAGGAAATTAGTAAAATGGATCTGAATAATGTGAAATCTAATTCAAATTATTACCTAAGATGAGAAAACAAACAAAACAGACTGTAGCTCACTACATAAGTATTAGTGAGATTTATAGCCTTGCTATTTTAGTAATTAATATTCATTTTCTAATTTTAATATCTAAATGTATTATCTGTTACATTATTATGGTTAATATAGCCCCTATTATAGTCCATTTGTGCAATGGCTGATAGCAAGATTTTCATATCCATTTTTGGTACACATTACAAGATCCATTTGGAGAGCCAGAAGTGTGTTTATGAGCATTTTTGTAAAGAGTTATTGTAATTGGCTTTTACTGTGTGTATGTTGTAGGAGACAATATATTGTGATTTCACATAATTTAAGCTATAATGAGGGAAAAAATGTGTATTGTTAAGCTTGCAACTGCTCTTTAATTCTCTTCCTCCTTCTCCCTGCAATTGGAAAATATCCTTTTCTTTAACTGTAGTTCGTATGAACAGTTACAGAACACTATTTTTATCTTAGCTATATTCTGACTGTAAGGCTTAAATATCAGTGGGATGGAATGTCATTCTAGATTTCTTTATCTATGCCAATTATTTGCCCAAATGAATGTAGCCTATAGTTTGCATGTTTATCTGTTTTCTTATCAAAAGTGATTATACTGGATTACTTTGAGACTCATCCTGCCAAGTGAATCAATAGAAGTTCTGTTATTGACTTCAGTAGAAGCATCATCTAGCCCTAAATGAAAAGGTTTTTCCCTGTTTGGAGACTTTTGCAGGATTACATTATCATTCTGTTCAGCTGAGCTCTGGTGTATGCAGGTCATTTCAGGATATTTTCATGCTTGGGACCAGATGGAAAATGTCTTTTGCAATCAACAAAAAGCTTGCATTGTTGACATTTCAAATTTTTTTTCTACAACTGTAACTAATTTGCTTT
The DNA here is from genome assembly GCF_036013445.1 of Caloenas nicobarica. NCBI lineage: Eukaryota > Metazoa > Chordata > Aves > Columbiformes > Columbidae > Caloenas > Caloenas nicobarica. The sequence continues at coordinate 18,732,854 of NC_088248.1, read as the reverse complement.
CTACAAAATTCAGCAGTGTCCAAAAATGATTACAAATACTTTGCAATGAGATTACTTTCATGGTTCAGGGAGTATGCAGTGTCACAGAAATTCACTTTTTTCTTTTTTTGGTATGTTCAGATTCAGCTTGAACTGAATCTGTGGCTTGTATAGCTGAACTGATACATTGTTTGACTTCCATGTGGAGCAACTTTATGATTGCTCAGTCTACTAATGAACCTATCTGAAAACTCTAATCATATCCTGGTATTGGGTGTCTCTCACAAACTCTCTTCCCTTCTTCACAACAATAATTTTTAGGTTACGTGACAAAAAGCTCTCATCCAGGCATGCAAAGGAGCACAGAGAAGCAAAGTTGGGTGGGGGAATCCCCGTAATGTTAGCAGAGGGATGAGCACCCTGGTCTTCCTCCTTCTGAGGCTACCCCAGTAGAGTGGTCAGCCCTGTGTTCTGGGGGTGGTGCTATTCATGATGATTCAAAGGTCCAGGGGGATGCTGCCTGGGAAGGGTATAGGACTCATTATGAGATACTGGGGTGGGCTTATGAGTCACAGGTGTCTCATGCCAGCAGCTGGAGTAGGTGTGGGTCTGTATGCTGATGTGTGATTGCTAATGAATACCAAGCTGGGCTTGTTGGCAAGGAGAATAAGTGGGATGGGAGCCCAGGGTGTATGTCTGGACTGAGGCACCTGCAGGAGCTGGCTACTGGAGAGACCATGGAGTCTGGGGACTGCTTGAGACCTCCTTGTGTGCACCTCCCTCTGGGTGTGCGGGACTGGAGATGAGAAGAAGCAAGGGCTGGCAAGTGAGTAGGCTGAGTATAAGGCCAGTTACTGGAGGGTTCAGCAGTGTGGGGCTGTGTGCTAGTGTGGGACTGTGGGCCTTGGGACTTGGAGGTCTTGGTGCCAGCAACTGAGGATCCATGGGCAGATACTGGCTGGACCAAGTTGTCTAAGCCCAGCTATTGGAAGGATCCAAATAAATGTATTTCCTACTAACAGACCTTCATTCTGAACTGCCAGGGAAGGGAACAGGATAAGGCCATTGGTGCTTTTTGTGCTTGTGTGAGTACTTGCCCTTTGTAGTTGACTGTGTGTGTATGCATGTTATAAAATTTGTGTGCACTTATTGGGAATATATGCTCAGCCTTGCTGCTGGCTGGACCCATAAATAGTGACAGCCTTGCCTCTATGGGATTACTGGATTCAACACCTCATTACCACAAGTTATTTCTTGCATCTGAAATCGTAAAAGGCTGCTGTAGATACTCCACAGTGTGTTAAGCCCTGTAGTAGATGGTGACTGGGACAGAATGTGACTCTGCATTAGATATTTGGGAGGTTGGGCCTTTTCGGAATGGAAAGCACTCATCTGTGTGTCAGGTCTGAACTGCATGCTCAGACTGTCAGATGACCTGCTGTACAGCATGGCGAGTATCTGTACACACACATATTTCCTCTGCACCTTTTTCCTTTTTTTTCCCCCTCCTGTGACTCAAGGCAGAGGATAAATTCTCAAACTTTGTGCTTATCCTGACAAAAGAATCACTGAATGGAGAAAGGATTGATGCTGTAACCTGCAGCCCTGCAGCTGAGGGTACAGGAGCTTCTAGTCTGCTCTTATGCAAAGAAAAGTTCCTCAAAATATCAAGGAAAATAACCGGTTGCTTTGCTGGACATCTCACCATATACTTGAATTTAAGAGAAAGAGAAATGTGGCTAGATAATAGATCCTAATGCATGAGATCTTGGGGTTTTTAAAACTAAAATAATAAGGTGGGGTAGGGGCAGAGGGAATTACAAGCTTATACACTGTTTTGAGATTTGTGTGTGGAAGTCTTCTTAAATTTGCAGCTTCTAAATCTTAAAAAACAAAAAATTGTTGTAAAGAGAGATCAATTAGAAATTGTCTTCCAGAAATAAAGGAAAACTGTTTTCACAGAATCAAAGAATGGTTAGGATTGGAAGGTACCTCTGGAGATAATCTAGTCCAACCCACCTGCTAAAGCAGGTACACCTAGAGTAGATTGCACAGGAATGTGTCCAGGCAGGCTTTGAATGTCTCCAGAGAAGGAGACGCCACAACCTCCCTGGGCAGCCTGTTCCAGTGCTCTGTCACCCTCAAAGTAAAGAATTTTTTCATCATATTCAGATGCAACCTCTTATGCTTCAGTCTGTGCCCATTGCCCCCTCATCCTGTCATTGGGCACCACTGAAGGGAGTCTGGTCCCACCCTCCTGAACATCCACAAGATGTTTATTTATAAACGTTGAGATCCCCTCCCCGCCTTCTCTTCTCCAGGTTGAACAGACCCGGCTCTCTCAGTCTATCTTCATAAGAAAGGTGCTCTAGGCCCCTAATCATCTTCACAGCCTGCCACTGGACTCTCTCCAGTAATTTCTTATCCTTCTTAAACTGGGGAGCCTGGAACTGGACACAGTACTCCAGATATGGCCTCACCAGGGCAGAGTAGAGGGGGAGGAGAACCTCCCTTGACCTGCTGGTCACACTCTTCTTAATGCACCCCAGGATACTGTTGGCTGCCTTGGCCACAAGGGCACATCTTTGACTCATGGTCAACCTGCTGTTGACCAGAACTTCCAATAGTTTTCAGTCTGTATTTTCCTACTGAGGGAGAAATGTATCCCTGGCTGCACTATCCTCAAACACAATCTCAAATTGGCTGCCTTATTTACAGGGTGAAAGGAGCTTCTTGTCTCATTCTGACATGGGAGACCTTCCGTGGAACTTCCTTCTCTTCAAGCATCAGAAAGTGCCACAATCATTTATTCTCCTCTCTGGGCAACCTCTTGGTTGTGGTCTTTGCTCAAGCTTTCAAATGACCAGTGCAAGTTCTGGAGGTTATCTGGCGAAGTTCTGCATGCTGCTCTTTGCTTTGTCTGTAAAAACCTACCTTCTTAGCTGAATACTATGTGCCTTGGAGCATGTTTTCTGTATCTGGGAATTTAGTATCAGGTAAGCATCTGTAATCTGATATACTGAACCAGTGATCGATTATTGCATCCTTGCTCTTTAGCGCATTTAGCTATATGGACCCTGTGATTTTTAATTAGTTTAAGAATAAACTCATGCTTTAAAATGGATAATATAAGTTTGAAATAGCTCCTCATATGAAATGAACAATAAGAATGATCATTACAAAAGAAGATCATTAGGTATAAATTCTTTTTCTGCCACATGGCAAATGCATAAACAGGCTCTGAAAAATCTTATAAAAGATTTCTATTCATCAATATCAACTCAATAAACTTACATGCAAGTCATTTTGGCCTTGGTTATATTTCTAGCTATGCAAATCAAATTTCAAATTCAACTAATTTTAAAGCAATTGTTTCATGCACAACTTTCAGTGCAATGAGATAGTTTACATACTATAAAATTATTTCCTTTTATTGTATTAAATATAAGCAGACTGAATCTCTTCCATTTAGACAAATTGGTTGTCTTCATTTTCAAAAAAATGAGCAGTGTCTAGGTCTAAAATCAACTGCAGTTTGAGATCATTATTTTATCAAAACCTGTATGTAAAGACAGGCACTTTCTCAGAGATTTCTCTACTTGAAAGAGTAAAGAAAAAATTCAAGCAAATGCTCTCACTTGAGAGATCAGGATCTTAATTGACATGTAAAAATGTTTTGTAATCCATGTATGTACATTTGAGATTTTTGCTGATTAGTGTCATGCATTAACCTGTCAATGGTAGAGATGAAATGCAGGTAGTATCTCCTCGCATTCTTCTGCTTTCCAGAAGATGAATCTGACAGGACAAAGGCATCTTTAGGCTCAATGTATGTCTGTCCGTAATTCATCTAAACTCTGTAGTAGTGGTATAGTATTTCTTGAAACTGGGGAGAAAACAAAGCACACCACCCACACCTATAGCTTTATTTTTTTTTTAAAAAATGTCAGCTTTAAAAAATGCAGCAGGTTGAAAAGCTTCAAAGAACAGCTTGCAGTTACATAGTCTACAGAGGAAGGTTCTGTAATCTTGTCTTGCAGCACTAAATAAGGCTCAGCAGCAAGGGCCTTGGGCTGGAGGTTCCTCAGAAGTTGAGTGTGTGTGGTTTTTTGTTTGTTTTGGGGTTTTTTTGTTTGTGTTTTTGTGGTGTTGTTGGTTTTTGTTTTTTCTCCACAAGAGAAAGCTGTTGCTTAGAACCTAAGATTTTGACCTGCCTGTTAAGAATGAAAACAAAAGATGACACTTCTGGACAAGGCACAGTAGAAAAAACATCCAGTCATTCCTTTAACCTTCCAAAACTGTACAATTGTCTAACGTTCCTTCTTCCCTGTCACCCAGAGGGGTATGACTCTTCTCTGAAAGACGGGCAGGGGAGGCTGGGGAACATGCAGCTGTTATTTGAAAAAGCATGATGAGTGTTTTAGCTGAATCCTTTGCAAAATAGTGTATTCAGAGCTTAGTAAAGGACAGGTACTTCTATTATTCCTGAAGAGAAGGAGTCAGGGCCTTACTTGGTGATGACCATGTTGCAATTTGTTTCTTGGCTTACTTTTACAGCATTGTGGTGCTACTCTTTGAAACTGGATGGATGATATTGGCATAGCATTTCAGTGGTTTGTCATGCAAAATTCTTCTTGCTAAAATGGGCTAAATAATATCTACTTATCTGCTATTTGTCTTGTAACTTTTATGGCTTGAGACTTTTTAACATTACCTTTTAAATCTCATGGCTCTTGAATTTTATTTACAAGAAAGGATGTCTTGTTTTGAAGGAAATATTTGAGTTACAGCTATTCAGTCATGTTATTTTCCTACTTATCTTCTAAGATAAAAGGAACCAAGGAAATTGGAATATCGATTGTAATGTTAGTGGGATATCTGCTCTGAATTGCTGAGTTACATGATTTGCAGTTATGTATTTTGTGTTGATCCTTGATACACATTTCAGATTATAATCCTGAGGATACTTTTGGTGAGGAACACATCTCTGGCAGTGACTGGGTGTTTATTAAAATTATATTTTCATTTATATAACTAATTTATGTTAATTTTCTTGAAAGTGTGTTTATGCCTAAGGCTTTTAATTCTGATGACCCCGACAATGACTCAACACAACCTTGACAATAGACTGTACCCTACAGACACAGTGGTATTAATGCTGCCTCCTTTGTTGTGTGGTTTTTAATCTATTCAGAGGAGAATGCCATAAGTCATAAGTTATGGGTAGATTCGGAGTACTTAATCAAGGAAAAACCTTTTTAGCTGTCCTCAGAAATTTACTTTGGAAGACCAAAAGAAAAACAGAGACTTAATTTGCAGTGAAGATTATTTGATACCTCCCTAGATAAACTGTGAAATATTTATGCAGCAGAATGCTATTCTCTTTTGCAATAAGTTTTCCTTCTGTATGTGCCTGTGCACTCTTATACTACCTGTTCTTCAGTGATCCCCAAGCTGCCACTAATGTGAGCTGATGCTTCCATAGGCTGAAGCACTGTGCCAAGAAGATCTTAGTTGATTTCTCAAAGCTGTGTAAAGCCTGAATTAACAATTCCAGGCTTTAAACAGAAGAAAAGAGCTCAGGTGTTGTACAGCTCTGTGCCAATGTGCTGTGATTCGGGTTTGAGGGATAGAGCATCAGTCTTTGTAGAACATACCATTGTATGTTATAGTCTAGAACTGATATGTCCATCTCTGATTCTCTTCTGCAAATCTTTGTCAGAGATGAAAAGCAATCAAAAGAACATACAGGGATATAATAAAGTTTAAAATTAAGCTGAAAAATAAAAACTTTTCAATCAAGGGAAAAAAATCAAAATGCATAACTACCTGTTTGTTTGTTTTGTTTTAAGGCTTGGTGTGTTGTGTTTTGTTTTTGTTTTATTTTTTTAATTAATTTCTATTACATTTATTTATATCCTCCCCCAGCTTCTCTTCTGGAAGCTTTTGTTCAGTTCTGGTCTTTTAAAAAGTAGAAAAATGTCAGTAGCTTCAGCATCATTATCTGTTGCTTGAGTCAGGAGAAAACATAGAGGCAGGTGCTTACTGCTCACTCTGCCTCCAGCATACTAACAAAAAATTCTGAGATGGGGATGCTTGAAGTTCCTTACACCTCTGAACCTCAGCATTACAGCACATCTGTGGTGTTTTAACTATCAAATTAGTTATTATTTCTTCAGACAATGTTGTTTAAAAGGATAGAAAAGTGTATATTTTATAAATTGACATAGAACATGTAAGCAACATAACACTTTCACTGTTACTTATTTAGATTTTTTTGGTTTGAAAATGGAAATTAATTCACAAATGTGTGCCTATTACTGCAGGCTCTGTAGTATTTTCCTTAAATCCCACCCCCCCTTTTTTTTTTTAATTCCATGACACATATTTGGGTCGAAAAAAGATTGCATAATGTGCAGACTGTTTCAGACATTCTTGCAGTACACTTTATAGCTCACATTTATGTAAGCTCTCATACTGTGCTGTGTGACGATATCTCAATTGCCAAGTTTAAAAACAAGATTTTGCAATAGTTTGTTCTTCCTTATGGAAAGCACTTGGGACTAGAAATTTTAACATACCTAATTAAAAAGCTTACTTTTCATCTGGTTTTGCCATTTTAATCTAGGTAAAGTTTTTTGGTGTGTTTTTTTTTTTTTTTCAGTCCTGATGTAATAGCATAAGAAAGTGGGTATACATTTTGGGATGGTACAACTCCATCCATAATGGATTAGTGAGGGAGGTTTCAATTATGTGTTTTTCACAGGCTAATTCTGGGTCCAATCATTCCAGCTGGTTAATGATTGCCTGGAGAGCTGGACAGAGCTTGAGCTATCGTAGCTGTCAGATAAACTGCTTGAGGAAAAAAGGCTTGAAGGTGGAAGCAGAAACACTCATTGCTCTGCAGCCTGCCTCCATGTTGTGGTGTTGCCTTCAAATAGTCTTGGATCCCTTCCAGAAGCAAAACTGTACAACAGCTGGTCCCAATTATCCTAACTACAGTGGGTCTACATGCACAAATGGCCAGCTTTTCTACTTTGGCTCTGTAGTTTAACGAATTAGTTATTTAATAATTTGACAGGAATGCTAGTGTTTGTGTTTAGCTGCTTGCTTCTGTTTAATCTTATCTTTGGAACAGTGTTCATACAGTCTTGACGTGACCATTGGCTGCTATTGTAATTTATGTAGATGAGAAAGCAAAATACGTTGGCAACACACAACATAGAGGGTTTTTACTTTAAAAAACCTAAACATTGGAAATCTATCACTTGATAGCAGTCCTTTTCTCTACTAACATGAATTATCACTCAGTACAGCTAGGAATACAGAAATTTGACCAATTTTTTTCCCCCTGACTTTCAGAAATTAGAGTAAGAAATTAACATCTGAAAGACACATCCAATTTGACTCACCCTTACACATTCATTTACTTCCAGGGATATATCTTCAGAGGCTTCTAGATCAGATGCAGGAAAATCTACCTGTGTGAGCATAAATAGCTTACGCAAGCAGTGTAGAAAGATGCACAGCTGTCACACGGGGATAAGAAAGTATTAATGTTTGCACAAATGAGAAAGGGTGCACATACTATGGGCACACAACATAAACCTGCAAATGAATGGTCCCAAATATATTGCAAATTAGAATATTCACCTCTTTCCTGTCAATGCTTGGCTCCTAATAAATTACCAAGATGTTATGGTTACCAAGCAACCGAAACCTGTTAATTTATTGTGCAAGATCATGAATTCCAGCGGACTCATAAGGATGAGTAGGAATTGAATGCTGTAACTGGGGGAGAGGGAGGGAGGGAGAGAAATTGTTTTGAAATAAGATTTTTTTTTTTTAATGTCACAGTAGTATGAAGGAAGCAGCCAATTCACATTCCTTCTGCCCTGTATTGTAATGAAAAAGTTGTACTTTGTCTACAGGGACCCCCGTGTGTCTCTGACGCAATAGCTGCAAATTACAAAAGGCCTTCAGGGAGCTGAAAATGTGGTGGGGAGCAGTATCTGTACTTAACGTTTTTTGTAGAAGCCTGGGACTGTGGGTGGATCTGTCTTCCTCCAGTGTTGTAAAGCTGGAAGAACAGAGCTGGGAAAGCTGGAGCCGGGCTGTGGCTGAATAGGACATCTATTGGGCTAAACAGGTTTGATCCCATTTAGTGACCAGGGACTTGGCCTGTAAGATGACTGAAGTAAGTCTGAATCAAAGGCTTTTGCAGACGAAAGATTTGAATATTGGGTAATGTGACCTTTTCACAGTTTCGTGATGTGTAGTTCTTGAGTAGAAATTCACAAAAATTAGTGGAATTGAAGTAACATTGGATTTGGCATCTCTTCCTTTTGGAAGTGTGAGGCAAGATGCTGTGCAGTGTGAAAGTCTGATCAGATGCAAATTAATATGTCACCATAATAATAAACAACACTTAGCCAGCAGTAAAAACTGGAGTATGCTCATTACAGACTTGAGGAAGATTTTCTTTGTTTCCAGATTTACCAATATATGCCATATATGAACAGATACAATTAGTATCGGATTCCTTTCAGATCAGATTCCTTTTCAGCCCAGCAGAAAAGGAATATTGATCACTTACCTAGAAATAGCTGTAGATTTATTATCTGCAACTCGCGTTGCTTATCACAGTATCTGGTCCTAATGTGTGTCGTATCTGAACTTTTTCAATCATTTAAATCTGCGTTTCATTTAAACCTGTATTTTCAAGTAACTCATGAGTCCTCGCAGCAAAGCAAACTCGGTAGTGGGCAAAGCTTGTCAAAAGAAACAGCAGAAAATGCTAAGAGAGAACTTCACTGCTGCTCTGTCAAAGACACCTCGAGTTACCATGGCAGCGGGAGTTTGGCAGGGTTAAAAAGGAATTATGGGCTGTAATACAATCTCTTGAGCTACAGAAATAACCACATGCACTATTGGAATGCTAAGAATTGGCAATAGACTTTTCTTTAACCTGAGCTAAAGCTCTCCTTGAAGGAAACTATTTTCCAGTGTTGCCCATAAAGACTACAGCAATTATTGGGTGAATGTAATGTCTATTAGAAAGCGTGTAACACCTCAACACACCAGAGACTGAAAGTTCATGACTTTGCTTTTCATTATATGGGAACCTCATGAGATCTGCTTTTTAGTGTTCTTTGTCAGCTCACCTCACTGGATAAGAATGCAAATTACTTCCTTTCCACATTTTCCATCATAATAATGTTATCACTAAAGATTACTATAGAAAATGTCTGACTTACAGCAGTATCCATATAAATGAGATTTATCAGAGCACTGAAACTAATAGTGGAACTGATGCTCTGTGAACTATCACTTTGTATAAACATTGACGTAATTTCAAGACTTATAAAAAGGAGGCAAAATGGTATTGTGTCAGAATAACAGGTCTTAGGAAAGAGACATAAATTGCAACCTAATTAATCCTTTTGGTGAGGCTCATTTAGAAGTGTCACAACAAATATTTTTAGTGAAATTAAAAATGATGAACATGCTGGTGAACTGGAAACATTTGGGAAAACACTTTTTCAGGGAAAACTTTTTTTTTAAAGCAACTGTTGGCTTTTAGGATGGAACAGAAAATTATTTTGAACATGTGGGTTTTATTGCAGTGACAAAGTTGCTGTTTGTGCAACTCTAATTGGGCCACTTGGCACTGACTTCAAACGGAGTTATACTGACCACAATGCAATCCAAGAAGTGTTCAGAGGATCTAAATATCTAAGACACAAAATCTTTCTCTTCTGTACCTTTACTGTATGCATAAAAGTTATATTTTGTAAAACGTTCTTTTCAGTTTTACTAGCTCTTGCTTAAATACATACAAAATAAAGCTGGCTGTAAGAAAAAGCTGATGAATGGCATATCATAAAGCCATGAATATGAGGTGATCTAATCATGATTACCCAGATAGGGAGCTTAAATTCAGTTGTTATTGCTATAATTCAATCCTACATGGCCAGTTTCCCTGGGAAGAATTCAAATTAGGCTGCAAGGATGTTGTTAAGAAAACAAAACAAAAAAACCAAAACAACAAAACCAAACAAACAAAACAAAAAAAAAACCACAAACAAAGAAAAACAAAGCCAAAACACCTTAAACTTTAAAGACTTGTAACAATTTGTGATTGTTTCCCATAATTACAAAATATTTTTAATTACAGGAAATTTTACAGAGTAGAACCAATACCGCAGAGCAGTTAATGTTGATTTTTTTAAGTTATGGATTGTGTGTAGGTGCATGAAGGGATATACTACACAGAACTGGATCCAAAGAAGTCAAAAGCTGAGTGGATTTTTTCTTTCCGATCTTATTCGTGGGTTTTAGTGCTTCCAAGTAATCATTTGTAAGTTGCTAGCTAAAGATATTCATCGCAATTGAAAGCAAAGAAAGCTTTGGAAAAACCTAATGTTGTAATATATGTGAAAATAGAAGGTCAAATTAAGACTGCACTGTGCAGCACAAGATTTAGGGAAATAATTTCTGAGCCATTATCAGTTTCCTCAGGTGTAGCTGCCAATCTTTAGCTAGGCAAATGATAGACTTTCAGTTTTCTAATGACTTGAAAAAGAGATTTAAACAAACCAATCAAGCAAACAAAAAAACACCCAAAGCTGTTGTTATATTAAATTAAAGTTACTTTAACTTAAAGATTGGTTTTGACTTTGGCCTACTAAAAACCAGAGCTTTTAAATAAGGTTGAACAAATTTTTTAAAATCCAGATTTTAGAATAATGGAGGTGGGATTCAATTCGCAATGTAAAAACCTACATTTAGGTATCCACACAAAGCTGCTGAAGCTCCAGCAGTGTCAGTGGTGACATTGCCAGTACAACCGAGGAGAACAGAGCGTGACCAAATGTAGGTGTTGGCTTTAGAATGAGCTTGGTTTTCTTGCTCATTTAAAGGAGCTTGATCCTATTATGATGGCCTAAATGTGCCTGACTCGTGCTGTGTGAGATGCCCGAAGGCATGCAAGATGACTGAAGTACTGGTAGATATGATGCAAGGCCTTTGAAAGATTTGTGGCCTTCTGGGTTGCCAGAAATCAGGTGGGGTGACTTGCAGCAGCTCAGATGGGACCAGTCTGCACAGAGGCAGCCAAATCCTGCCCTCGACATGTACTTGCTCTAATCGCAGCTATGTGCTCAGTACACACATAGATGTCTTCATTTTATTATTCAGCCAGATCCTACCTGGATTGTTTGATTTCTATTTTCCTTTTTATATTCTGTTTTCAGAGAAAATATTAATCCATTCTACCAAGATTAAATTTTTTTCTCGAGTCCATGTGGCACAGAAAACAGACAAAAATATCTCATCACTATTCTGATATGCACCACATTTGTTCAAATATTTAATGAAAGACAAACTATACAAGACAGATTTGGGACATATTTTGGTAATATTTATTTTGACTATCAGTAATAGTTTCGGAGTTCTGCTATTCCCTAAATGTGTAAGCTCATCACCCCAAAGAGAAAATATCTCATTACTGCTCATCTGAAATATTGTTGGAACCTGCTGGCTTTGACTAACTACTTTCCACCTCTTCTGATTTTTCATACCATGCTAACATAACATTTTTAGAATAGAATGTTTCAATTTTTAAAATTCGAAAATTTTTCTACCTTCCAATTGTTCATCGTACATTTATTATAAACATAAGCTGTAAAACTAACAATTAAAACAAAACATGCAGATGATCCAAAATTAACTCATAATGGCACATTTGAATTGATCTCAAATCAAACAGACGAAAAATATTTTTTTTTAAACCCAAACTCGAAATACAAGCACTTAAGTTCGCTATCCAAATCAGAAAAGCTGCTTTCTCCAGGAACTATAAAGAATGGACTTGCCCTTTACATACCTTGTCTACATGAGGTATGCAAGGAAGGTGACATTCCATTAGCCACTGTCCAGCTAACAGGAAAGAACTTGCCTCTCCATGTAATATTCAGATGAAATTCTATTGTTCTCTGAGAAGAGAAAGTAAATTAAATCCCGTCACTGTGCTAGTAGCATCTTTGCTTCTAAGGAGATGATTAGTGCACCAAATACAAAAATGTCATGCATTTATTCCTGGGTGATTAGTGGTACCTGTGTCAGCACTAACACTGCTGCAGCAGACAGCCTCATATCTCAAGAAAATTGGGCAAACAAGACTGCACAGCACTTTTCTCTATAAATTCTACTAAATGTTCAAGTAAGAACGCTGCCTTCCTCTAAGATGTGTGCGCTTGTCCCAAAACAGCTTTAGCAGAGCAGCTAAATACTATATGGTAGTTCTTTGTCTTTATAAAATCTCCTAATTCCATAATCTTCAATGTGGCAATGAGAATTTGCTAAGAGCGCACATACTTGTATAAATATCGATGTGTACATATAACTCACTATGTGCTGCAAGTCTAATAATATTCAAGACTTAACAGGCTGTTTGGTTTTGTGTATTTTTCCAGTACATCAGGACAAGATTTTAAATGCATTGCTTCTGATACTTTTTCCTCTGCTGCATCATCTGGAACTCATTATTTTTGTCTTTGAGGTGCTTCCTGAGAAAATAGGTAGAGATCTGGCACTTCCTGTGCTTTATTTCTAGCTAAATACATGCTACTTGTGAATAATAGTGATATTATGGCAGAGATCACTTTAACTCTGATTTGAGAAAAGGAGAAATATGAAGAAGATTCTGAGGGTTTCCATGGCATTTTAAGATACTTTTCAGTGGTAGTGGCACGGTGTTGCCTGTTTTGTTTGTTTGTTTGGGGTATTTTTAATGAAGATGTCCAGGAAACATGTGAATTTGCAATAATGACTCAGACATATTATCTGATTTCACCTTCAGGAATTTAGTGAAAATTGATGGCAAGACCCTCTGAAAATAGAAGTATTGTGAATGTAAAATAAGCCTGGAGGTTTGGGATGTGGCCCCAAAAAATAATTTTATTAGTTTCCTCTACTTCTTTCCTCCCTGAAACGTCTCTGGATTCCTTTAACTCTACATTTGAGTGCACAACTAATGCCCTTCTGAGAATCTTTTATGGCAGTATTACTTCCAGATGGGATACCTATAGATTCATTGACCGTATCAGTCTGGAGCGACAGATTTCCCTTGAGTTGACTGGACATCACTCTGCCAAGTGGATGTGTTGAAGGTACCAAACACTGACTCTCTGACCTGTTTTGCATTCCAGAGATCCTGCAGCACCCCAGGAGCTGCATCATGTCTCAAGGGATCACATCCCACCTTCTGAATCTGGGTGCGTGCCCTGTGTGTCCAAGGTTGATGCCTGGGCCAAGTTTAGAAGGAGAGGAATTAGGGAGTCTTGGCTGAGAGCAGAATGTGCCTGCCTTTATGTTTAGACAAGACATTACACTCAGGCCCAGAAACTGCTGACTCTGCTACTGTGAGGTAATTTTAACAGGGTTTCAGAAGATCCTGAATGTTCTCAATAGCTATTGACCTGTGGCATTAGTTTTTGTGGCTTTGTGTTTTGTGTGGGTTTTTTGCCTGTGTGTGGTGTTTGGTTTTGGTGTTGTGTGGATTTTTTTGTTTGTTTGTTTGGTTTGTGTTTTTTGTTTTCAGAAGTCCTTCATTGTAGTCTGGACCTGATGGACAAGATTTGCCCATTCATTAGCAGAATCCTTCAGCTACCTCTTTTGTCTAGGAACATTTCACCTTCTTAAACTAAAACCACTTACTTTGCCCTGCACTTACATCCATGTGAAGTATTTTAACAACTAACAGTTTCTTTTCAAAATAACCACAGTTAAGGCTCATTATATTTATCCAGAGTTCCCAGTTAGTTACCTTACTTGAGTCTGCATATACTGAACTTCGCAAATTTTTCAGATGTATAACCTAGTTGCTATTGAATACAACCTGTTTTGGTATAAAAATAAATTCATGTCCATTTCAAATTAATTTGGTGCTGACTTGCTGCTGCTTCTTTCCACCACTTGTATCAATTATCTGAACATTTGAATGTCCAGAGACTGTTTTGCTGGCACTCATTTGCTCAGAGGTGATGAATTTTAGGCTCATCAGCTAAAATGTTCCCACTACAATGTAATGTGAAATATAATATTGTTTCCAACAGCTATTCATCAGAGCCACAAGCAGATAAAAAATTGATCTGGATGAGAATCTGAAAAATGCCCATCATAGCCAGCACGGTGTGTGCACAGACAGTTACTTTGTGTGAATGTGATCAAAGAAAATTAAATTCTGGACATAATATAGCTTAATTTGTTCCTATGGATTTTTAATTAGCAGCAAGTTCCCTGTAGCTCAGAACTGAGATGCTTCATGTTCCTCGATGTTTTACTGCTCTATATCTGCTGCCTAACCACACAGATTCACAGCTCAAACTACTTCTTGTTTTCCTTTTTGCTGCTGTAATCAAGGAAACCAAAATTCCTATATGAACGATAACATTTAACAAACCAAAATGAAAATTAAACATTTGAATGTCAGATGCTCACGACATATGCGTGTTTGCAGACTGAAGATTAAAAAAAAACCCCAAATGTCCACAGTCAAATAGAAGTAACTTGCAAAATTTTGCAAAACATTCCAAAATAATGAGGCCTTTACTTTTATTCTTATGCATAATAATGTGTATAGTGCAAGATTGAATCCACCTAAGTATTAAAAAAAAATGCAGCATTAGGGCCTTTGAGATGGAAATTATGGAGACCATGTGAATTTTTCTTTCAATTCCATATGCACAACATTTCAAGTCTATCCATATAATTTACACTATATATCCTGGTTTCAATTTATCTAAACACAAGGTCTGTTTCAACATCAAAGATAATGAAAATGCCCTTTAATTAATCTGTTTGAGTCCACATGTTTATTCCATATTAACTTCCTTTATTTGTCAACCTCACACATGAGAAATGACCCCTTCTGTGCTGTCCCTGCTTAATGTCAAAGCTGTAGGGAAAAATGTTTATAACATTAGCTGCATTCTTTCACTGAGGGCTGGCAATTAGCGCTGCGTCTGGAGTCAGAAAACTTCAAAATGTCTTTCATTACTACCTGTCTGGGTAGAAGGGAGGAAATGAAAAGAAGTTTTCTATTCTTGTCACATCTAGTTGCAGGATTTAGTAGAAGCGGACCTTGTTCCAGTTATACAGAGTAAGATTATACCAAGGCTGCTGATCTGTTTTCAGAAGAATTGATACAATCCTTGAGAGAAATAGCTGGGAGTAACAGAATTTGAACAGAAATGAATCTGTTACTAGCTAGGAAAAATATGCTGCAGCCAGATGAACCTGAGGTGCCATACTTACAATTTCAAGCGTAGTATATAAAATTATGACTAAGAGGAGGGAAAGTATATTGAAAGTTCCTCTAATCTGAAACTTAATCCCCATATGATTTGCCCCATCTTGCTTTTGCTGATAGTTCCCATCGAGGCTATTAGACCAGGCAGTGAACCTCTCTTTTAAGTCACTTCACGTTCAGGCCTCACTCTAGCTCAGCTGATCCAAGCAATGAGAAAGAAGCTAGATATTTCACGCTTCCCTGCTACAGCTTTGCAGAAAGCATTTTACCTTTTGGGACCACATCTGAAGACTTGAGGCGCTGTGAAGATTGGAGGGGAAAAAAAAAACCAAACCACCGCCACACAACACACCAAAAGCAAGCCCTGCTTGGGTGTCACTTGAATGAACCACTTAGGTTCACCACTATCAAGATTATCAGCTAAATGTCGAATCTTCTTTTCCTTGAGTTTAATGTCTTGTCTTTGTCTTTAGATCAAAGGAGCCAAAGACAAGTGTTATCAAACGGAACATTATCCTATGTTGCAAAGACAGACATGACGTTTCTTTTCTGTTTTGATCAGCACAGGAAATAATTTCCATCAGGAAAATGAAGCACCTTTTGGTTTTGTACTAGTAGCTGTGATATTTTGCACGTTAAAGCAAACCTCTAGTCCAAAAGATACCACTGGTGTGGTGGAAGGAAGTATTACCATGCCTATGGTATGTCAAGAGATTGTCTACCTCTCCATCAAAATATTTCCAGTTTTGAGCTAGTGCTTATAGAAAAAAAAATACATAAAGTTTCTTCTGCATGTAACCTCTAAAACCACAATACTTTTTTTTGATGTTTCCAAATAATAGGACTCCATTATGCTGTATGGTAAAAGGAAAGGGAGGTACAAGTTATCTTCTGTGCTCTTGAAAAATGGGCTTTAGCACATTTGGGGAAATGTCTTGTTTATTAGTTTTATATAGAACAAAGCAGGCAATGAAGGAAGGTGTGGGCTAAATCCCAAACCACAGGTGAGTTCACTGTGATGAGTATAGAAACTTCTAGTCAGCAGCTAGTGAGTCACTATGACTGATGTGCCCACAAAGACATAAATGCGTAAAGCTAAGAGTGTTGCCTCAAGTCCCTGTGCCAAAATGGATGCTCTGGCACAGTCTGTGCATGCTAGACATAATATTGACCAAGTTACATCAGCAAACATGACAAAACCTTAGCTTCTGATACAGTTGAGGCGTAACTGGTATGAGTTATGGGCTAAGGACAGTCTAAGGACTGCACAGTGCCAAGGACAAAATCCAGAAGAGCGAAGGCCATCACATTAAGAATAAACACTGATGGAGAAAAAGCATGGAATCAGGTCACGGTTGTCTTATGTTTGGATATGTGTCCATAATCACATATCCTAGAGTGCTCACAAAATCTCATTTGTAAGCACTCTGTCCAATGATATCAGAATAGAAATAGTATGAGTTGACTCATCTTGGTATCCTTGCTCAGAAGGGTCTACTTGTCTTGTTTCTCTCCTGTGATGTACCTAATCTTGCACCTACTAACTCATTGAGCTGGTATAACTGAGAACAAGTAGCTTCACATCCCAGGAGAATTACCAGTCTTTACCTGAATGATGTCTAGGTATAAGAACAATGAAATGTTGCCGGTTTTCATAGAGATATTCTGATTTTGGCAGAATTCAAGATGAAATCAGAAACATATGGCTGGTGTCCAAAAGAGAACTGAAGATTCTAAAAACAAAAGCCATTTGGATCTTTGAAACTGGAGGGATTATTGGCACTCCTAATCAAAATATTAAACAGCTTTGTAACCAGGATTCCATTTTTTGGTTGCATTGGTTTTTTGTTTGTGAGGTTTGTTTTTGGTTTTGTGGGTTTTTTTTCCTTTATCTTGTGTTTGCAATCATACTTAAAGTCACCATACCCTGATCTTTAAAAAAAATTTGAGAGGAAGCTGTGCAAGATTGTTAAAGTTATATGCAATACAAATGACAAAGGGAATAAAAAAAAGGCACAGATTTCTGCTTCCCCAAGCAGCCTTTACTGCTGTGATACTGATAACATATCCGCACTCTATTGAGTGGACATCAGCTATGTAAACAGATGTTCTTGGAGAGAAAAGGAAGTGTTGAATAGCTGACTTATTTTGTTGCAGTTCTGCTTAAAGCGACAGCTTTGGGTTTAAAAGGTGGTTGCCATGACCAGCAAAACCAGTCAGGCTTTAAGTGCAACCAAATCCAATAGAAACTTTCAACTTTACATTTTTGCCCTAGAGACAACTACAGGTCGATAGCTATTTTCTGAGTTATTTGAGGCTAATAAGGAATACGTGTGCAGATGTTGAAAGATTGAATTGATACATCTGGAATCAATTGAGGTGCTTGATAAAATATATTCTTATTAATTTTTAATTTGTTTTTTAAATAGCACTAAGACTGTGGCAAATCTCACCAACTTCTGAATGAAATTTAACTGCTGGCTTTCAGTGCGCTAAGCAGAAGTAGCCTTTTGAGGCACAAGGAACAAAACAGCATGTTCGTGACATAGACAATCAATACTCCTGTACTTTACTACAACTTTGTTGTAATAAAATAAGGTGTCATCTTATAAATATAACAGATGTCACCTTGGTTGCTTGCCCAAGTTAGGATTTATTTCAGTTTGAAAACAAATCTGTATTTTTTTTGTTTGCGTGTGATGTGGTTTTTTTTTCTTTTTAAAATGCCTGCTTTTAGAAACACCATCACACAGGCAAGTCAATGTACAAGTGTGCTAAGTCTAAATAATTAAGAAACACAGAAAACATTATCGTAGGCAGCCCTTAAACATACTGCAGGAGAAACACCTTCTGCATATTGAAATGCTATGTCTGATAGCTTCTCTGTTTTGGACCCTTACAGAAGAATGTGATTTTGCCTTTTTTTGTTTAACTAAGGGAGTCCTAAGTAAGTGGTTGAAATAGCACAGGGTGGGTTCATTCTGCCACACAATGCTGATCAGGAGTCTATTTAAATGGCTTAAAGTCTTGGGAAGGGTGAGGGGCAGACAAAGCCCAAGCTGCGTTTTGAATGTGAATGCTGAAAACTTTGTCAGCATTTTAAAATTAAGTTTCATCTATTCATGTGTTAAGACTTCAGGGAGATGAATTAGACCAGCTGAGGAACTGATTACCACCTCTTGCTGCATTTTTTTCTCTTTTGCTGTTCATGTAGCCAAGCTGACACGGCCCCTGCTGAAATACTTCTCTCTCGTGATACATGTATCAAAAACGAATAGCTGGGATGGTTGATCTTGTGCCTTTCTTGTTCTGCCACACGCTTTTACTTCGAACCACATGTCATTAATAGAGCTAATGGGATTTTGGCATGGAACCAAAAGGGTGGGGGGGGCTGGGGGAGATGGATGGGAGCGAGATGAACTAGGGAAGAGAAGCGCTGCTGCCTTTCTGTGCACTAAGGCGATGTCAGGTTTATCAGGCTTCTCTTTAGTCCTTCCTGACAGGACTGGAGGCACTTCTCTATACGTTTATGTCTCATGCATTCATGAGCCTCTTTGACACTCTTGCATCTTTTGTTAGGAGCTGAAAATGCAGATCATTGCTTTACCCTTCCCTCAGCTGCCATATGGCTTTGTGGAAAGGGGCCCACAAAGGCAAGAGAGGGAAGTTAAAAAAAAAAAAAAGGGGAGGGGGGAGGGGGAAAGAAGAAATGAAACTACCAGCAGATGAAACAGATTTATTTTCACCATTAGGGAGCAGGGGGTGTAAGCCTGTTGGAATACAAAACCTTCTTGCAGAGCAGGCTAACCGGCTGCCTGCATAACAGCTCTGGTACATGTTAAAAAATAACATGACTTGAAAATAGAAATACCATTGTTTTGCTTAACTACTGTAACAAATTTATACGAAATAGAATGCATCATCTAAAGTGAAGCAACTGGCAAGGTTGCAGACTTCTATTTTTCTCCCTTGTCTGCAAAAGGTAAAAACCAGGAAACCCCAAATGCTATGTAGGTGCAACAATTTGGTACCACTGCATATTTTTCTAAAATCTCTCAAAATATCTTTGGTCTAGTCTGCATTTTTGTGGAGCTAAACCATTCCTAAAGTAAGCAGCAATTAGAGCACTTCATATAATTGCTTTAAAAACAAACCAAAAACGCATTTATGAGAAAGAAGCTTGGTATGTAATTTCTTTACTTATTTTTCCATGGGTCCTTGCTTTATGAAACACTAAATAAAATCTTTGAAAGAAATACAAGGCATATGCTGTGTATTAGCTAAACTAGGCATTCTCAGTACACCAGGTTTGCATTCCCTGCTGATATAAGCACAACTATGGATTTAAGCAGATTCTACTTTTCTAACTGTAGACTGTACAGGGTAAAAAAAACCTATAAAACATTACTTAGTTTAATGTATTATAATTAGTAGTTATAGTAATAGTAGTAGTAACTGCTTTAATGAATCTGCTTCCTTGTTCCCCTCTATCTTTTAATTTTAACATGGATTTCAGTGAAGACATGCCTTTAAAATTTTCCATTGTATAGAGGAAGATTTGTGTATATTTTCTGAGGTGTTCTTTCAAGCTTCCCTTCAAGGAGGTATACAGCACATGATTAACTTTACAGAAGTTTGACCCTTTGGTTTCAGCAAACCCAAGAGTGGGTAAATTATTCAAAATATTGCTTAATCAAGAATTAGGTGCACAGATTCTATACTTAATTCAATTATGTTCAGAACAGTGTTTTGGTTTAACTGTTTTCTAAAACCTTTTTTTGATACAATAGTTTATATCTGTACTGAGTTTTGTTCTTCTGGATGTTTGGAACTCAGGTGTGTATGAAAATATTCCTGAGCAAAATAATATACTCTTCGATCTTTTCCATTTAGTACTTGTGGATGTCTAATCACAGACTTTCCAAGTAAACATCAAGAATACCTGTTACAGGTTGTATCGGCAGTTGTACGTGTCTGCCGGTGAACTTCCATGTTGTTATATTCCTGCAGAACAGGAACATTAAGATAATGATTTGGAAGAGTGGGCCTTAAAATGCCATCTCTGCAATTCTGTGCTGAAAGTGTTAGTCTTTCTAGTCTCCATTGCAAATTGGAGTATTTTTATTTCTCCTTTCCTGAATGTACCAGGCACTCAGCCTTGTTGATGACAGCAAAAAATAGTCGAGCATTTACCACGCAGCTGTATACTGCAGTATGTACCAGGTTTCTATTCCTTTGCTCAGCTTAAATATTTATCCAAAGCCCACTGCACTTCTAGCCTGCACACCCATATTATCCATGGGTGAAAAGCCAGTGAAAGCCAGGACTTAGTAAAGAAGTGGGCAGGCTATCGTATATGAGTGAGCCAAATTCTGTGCGTAAGGGCTGGTAAGTTCTGCTAGAGCTCCTGTGCAGGCGCAAGCCTTGTCTTTAAGTTTTATACCATGATTAGGTAAAGATATCTTCCAGGAAGACTTCCACTTCAACCTATTTTCCAATGCTTCCTGGTTACCAAGAGAGCGCATCTTACAGATGCCAAAGAAGTGTGAGAAAGAGACTGTTTGTTTGTTTCTGGCTAAGGAAATTACCTAAGTGACAGATTCACTAAAATGTTACTACTTGGGTTGGCACTGATACAAATACCTTCTTGCTACCATAATGTTTGCATTATGGTAGTATCTAGAGTGTTGGACTGAGGTTTGATTGCTTTGAACCTTGGAGCTGGGTTATTTGTAACTCACAAATACTCTCTCAGCTGCAAAGCACTCATGAACATTTTCATTTATGCATGGACTTTTTGCAAACTTCTAAAATTTTGGACAAGAACTGGCTTATTCATCACATTCTTACTCATAATACTTTAGTTATTTGTAGAACAAGGGACATCCTGTGAATAGCAGGGAATAATCCACACCTTGATCATTATGTATGGTATTTGTAGCTTTTGTCACCAATCTGAAACTAACTCAAAATTGGAGTCCAATGAAAGAACAAAATCAGTGGCAAATGTTAGCCATGACAATCTACGATTAATAACATTTACAAGTCTTTGTTCATCATCAATAAACAAATTTCTAAAATTTTTTCTATACTCCTCATCCATCCAAAATTTTATTTGATGTTCCTTATGCCTTGAGGAGCAGGAATGAAATAAGAGGCAGTATGATCAAGGTTCAACATATGTTTATAATATTGTGTGTGGGAAGACTGGGCATGGCCCGGAACAACTGGTTTTTATTCTGTTAAAACTTTCTTTTGTGTCAGCTCTCTTCAGAAACAACAAAGCTGCCAGCTTCAAGGGTGAAACACATGAGAGTAGGAGACAATTTTGTGAACAACTTCCTCCAGACTACAGAACCCCCTTCTGAATGAATGACTGCAAGTGTGGTTATGGATTTCACTGTTTTCAAAGGAGGATGAAAGCTCATGTCTTCAGTTTAATATCACAGTAAAAACTGAAATGAAAGAGAATGAAATTGTCCCATCCACTGTTTTGAAGAAAGAAGGAAGCACACCACAGCCTACCTGGCTCTTTCCAGTACAGAAATGATCATTTGTAGTATACTTTGTGCTACTTATGTGCCTAATCCCAAACATGAATTCTCAAGATGTTTTTGAGCTGTCGCCTAATTCTGAAACCCTCCCACTGTAGGTCGTTTGTTTTCAGTCATTAAAGGTTCTCAAGTTCAATTGCTATCTGGACAGCAAAACTCTTGGGAGGGTTTGCACAATTCAGCACCTCAGGTTGAAGTGCAAGATCTTCTGCCTGTCTGGAGACCACACATTGATTGGAATAAAATGTTCAGCCTTTGCAGGCAAGACTAAAACTCAGACTCTGTGGCTGAAGGAAAAATTCTCACAAATTAATTTTAGACTAATCAAAAATGATCAGCAGTTGAAACTTTTCCATTGAGCAGATACAATTTGTACTTTGGACTGGCAAGGAAACAAAATAGCTTGACCATGTCCATCCAGTTAAAGGATTCCAGACAGGGGAAGATAGGGGAGAGGCAAGCATTTTGGATACCAGACTCTCCTGCCTGGCTTGCTATTTATTTATTTATTTATTTTACATTAATCACTGGAAGAAACACAGAACTTGCACTGAAGAGGAAGGGGAATATAAGATGTGCTCTCAAAAGAGTTTTCTAGGCATTCATGCTCCAGTTAATTATTTCTCTTGTGTAAAGTGTGACAGTCTCAACAGGAGGAATAGAAAGTGCTTATTTACAGCAATTAGAGCTGTTCCTTGGTGGTGTGGGTTTGAGTTCTGCTTTGCTGATGAGAACATCATGTATGGGACTCTTGACCCCACTGGAATACTTCAGCAAATGAATAAAACAAAAGTGGATGGAAGCGTAGGAACAGGAAAAACACCACCACTACCGTTGCTGGCTGTGATATTTTACAGAAAATGGCTCTTCGTTTGTTTTTGTGTTTTGAAGTTTTGTTGGTTTTGCTGTCTTGTGGTGGTGGTTGTGGGTGGGTTTTTTTTGTTTGTTTGGGTTTTTTTTGTTCGGGATTTCTTTTTGTTAAAGACCATAGGCACTATGGCAGAAGTGCCTCCAGTATTACTTGACATATGTGTAAACACTTTTTGTTTGCAGAGCTCAACACAAAAGCTTAAACATGTGATTAGAAAAACTCTGCTTTAGAGCAGTTGTACTGAATTACATGGTCTTTTTTCCTGAATTCTGCAAAATTATCAAGGTTAAAATGGAAGTCAAAACAAAAAATAATGGAGGAAGGTTTTAAAACAGTTGTAATCACTTACCGTACCTTGATGCACGAGCCGTTACCTACTTCTACCTTGTCAGGACTACAGTGGAGCTGTTGAACACTGAATAATGAGATGTAGGCTCCAACCTCAACCTCTGTAGTGACCAGAAGGACAAGTCTGATCACACCCTAGATCTCTCTGCTCTATATCTCTGAAAATTGTAGCCTCCATGCTGGGCTTCAGATGCCAGCAGGTCAGATGGCTATTGGTATAGCAATGCCTAAGCTCTCACTTGGAAGCTATTTTCAAGAGCAGGATACAAGACAAAGTGTATTGAGGTATTACCCTTCTAGTAGTGTATCAACTCATGTAAATTTTCTGTCATCTAGACCTTTTAAACTAGCTTAATCTCACTAACTTTGCTTTATAATTTTATAGAAAGACTGCAACAAAAAATGAACACTAGGACACTGATAAATGTTAATGCTATTATCTACAAGAAGAGAGATACCATTCTAACTCTGTCCACATGTATTTTTCAGAAATAGAATATCACAATTGGTTCATGCCTATTTTAGTGATTTGAAGGACGGATGTGCACATTCAAGATGTTCTCTAATAAAACAAGTACAGCCAGGCTCTGAATAAAATGTACAGATTATATAAAACTATTCAGGCTTACTCAAATCAAGTAAAACGAAAGAGTTTCAGAAAGGGTTAATAAACCAAGATCTAAGAACAGCATACTAGTTTGTTTATAAATGTTAGACAATGTACATGTAAAGAATTAATTTGAAATCCCAATACGTGGGGCTGGGACTTACAATAATTTCTGGATCAGTTTTTTTATCTTGCTTATTGTAAGTCTCTGTCCAGTGTACACAGTAATGGGAAAGTGTGGATAAGACTAAATGAAGGTGGGATAAACAAGCTTTTGGAGAGATCCTGTAGTAGATAAGAATAACACAAATGGAAAACTTGAACTACCACACCAGCAATGTCCTGTGTAGAGTAGACTTCTGTTTTCTTTTTTTTTTAAGTTTTACTGGCTCTTGTACCACTTTGTGTGTAGGTTGATCTGATTAGTGAGCAACTCATTTTCTTTCCTCACTTCTGCTTGTTTTTACATCTCAGTACACAGAGTCAATATAGAAAGTACTTTGGAAGTGGGCATCTAGTGGAACCACAGCGTTATTTTTCACTAGACTTAAGTTGCCTATTTTTACCCACTGCACTGTTTTTATTGGATATTAACAGGAAATGTGTTGCTGTGCACCTGTTAAAAGGAGCAAACTGTCTCAATGTCATTTAAGTAAATGGCCCAGGACACTCAAACCCCCCACCATCCCAGATGGGGTTGTAGGGATGCCATTTTGCAGGCTACTGTAAAGTCACTACAAATCATAGAAAATGTAAATTTTAAGAGAACATTATGAAAGGCTAGTTCTGAAGAAGCTTATATGTTCAACCGTGTATTATAATGTAGTTGAAAATGTATGTTTTGGACTTTGAATAACTTCTCCTTAGGTTGAATAAGATAAACATTTCCTGAAGTCTTCCTCTCATAGACCTAGACTTAGAAAGCAGGACGTGTGTGGGGAGGTGGCATGTCCGGCCCACTGACAGGGTGATCCGTCAGTATCAGTAAGCAGAAATGTGATTTGACCTTCACTTCTGATGCAGCTGTCACATCAAAAGATTAACTAGAAATGCACCAGCCATTCAAGGCATGTTTCTGAATTAGCCTCAAGTTTATCCCTCTTTTCTCCTTCACTTGACAGAGGGATTTAGGGTCATAACTGAAGCCTGCTTTAAAAATCTTGTCTCTTTAATCTTTTGAGAATTCCGACATTTAACAGACCTGGAAAATTTAAATGAATGGAGGATGTGAATAGTTCCTGTACCAGCTATACCTCTGGGAGGTATTAGATCACAAAGCAGTAGGAGAAATGTAAAAACTTATTCTCTTGTCTTTTCTGATCTTTAAATTCTCAGCAGCAGAGAGTGGTGAAAAAAGAGGAAGCGAAGACAGGCGGCAATAGAGGGAATCAATGCTTGAAAAAAAAATTGAAGGTTTTTGTTACAGTAAATGAAAGACTCAAACAAAAAACAATTAACTTTTCACCCTGTAAACCAACGATTAAACTTAAGAATTGTGTAAGACCACTCAATTCACAACACTTTGCTGACAGCGGTAGGCTTCACATGTGTGTTTTTTTGTTGTAGGTTGGTTGTTTGGTTTGGTTTTTGGTTTTTGGGGTTTTTTGTGTTGTTTGTTTGGGTTTTTTTGTTTGTTTTTTTTCGTCTCTGCCAGTCACTAGGAAGAGAAACCCAGGCTCAACCAGTGGGAACAAGGAAACTTCAATAGGAATAATGTCCTTATATCATTTATTTGTATGCCCTGGTTATGAAATCCTTTGCCTTCATGCTAGTGACTAGCCACATTATGTGTGAAATTATTTGCCTATTTTTTTATTTCTGCTCATAGAATGTCTCTCATTGAGATTATGCCACATAATTATTTGTTTGTCATATTTTCCATGTAAGAGATATTGCTAAAAGTATTGTAAGCAATGCTGTGAGATTAGAAGAGAGTATACAGCTCAATCATGCAGGTGCTTGAATCTTTGAAATTCAAAAACCCCATGAGAGCAGAGTATTTAGAAAAAAATCATGAAGGTCTATCAAGAATTGTTAGTGAACGTATGATGCTAACTCAAATTTAGGAAGTCCAGAGACTTTAGATCCCTGGATAGTGGGATCATATTCTAGGGGAACACCATTCTACTATTTGATAAGCATCTGCTGCCAGCTACTGCCAGAGACAAGGCACTAAGTCAAATGCATGCATGTTCACACCTAGCTTCAGGTAACTAATATTTTTAATGATTTATTTACAGATAGATATTAAATATTTGTGGTGGTGTTTGGTGTGGTAGTGGTGTTCTGTTGTGTTTTGGTTTGGTTTTTTTCTGTACTAGCTCCTAATACTGCATAATAACTAAATGTGGGTTCCTAAACCAGCACATTGAAAATTATTCTACTTCTGGAAAGAACACAATGAGATAAATGTTCCATGCACAGCAAGGGGTTATGTTCACTGTCAAAAGAGCCTTTTGTTTTAGAGTTCTTTTGGAAATACAAAATACAGCTACCAAGACAGCAGAAATATCAAAAATTGTATTTTTAAAAGTTTCAAGACATGGTTTCATAGGCCTTTAACAGTAGTAGGCATGTGTGTTTTTAAGACAGATCTAATTTTGTGCATATGCCACTATCTTTATTACATATACATAAGGATGATTAAAAAAGAACACTTTTTTTAAGGATAACCAAAATTTTAGCTGCATCATCTGAACAAAAGACTGTATCAATTATTTACAGTCATAGAGTTCCTGAAACAACTAAAGAAATAAAATGTATTTCATGGTTTTAAGGAGGGGGAAAAAAACCCCCAAACCAAAAACCAAACAACAACAGAAACAAAAGAACCCCACTACTAAAAGCCTCTAAAAAAAAAAATCCCCTTTTTATTTCTTTCTTGAATGAATATCCTTTTCTTTTCAATGTTATTCTTTCAAAATGTTTTGCCATTGGTTATTAGCTACTGAATACTGTGTACTTGGTCTCAGGTTCCTTTCTTATGTTGAAACAAAACCCCTCAGCTTTAGTTTTGGGTATGTGTATATATATATATAGGATAAACATGCTTTTGTACCAGAAAAGAGGAGGAAAATGCAGATTCAGTCATTATAAATTAATGCTTTACACAGCCTAGAGAAAGAAAGTACTGGAAAGAGCAACACTTTTAAAGTTAACTTTGCTTTATGTACATTCCAGTGGTGGCATTATTGTGATCCTGCTGTAATGTCTTGTGAGAAACCATGTGGGATAATGCAACAACCATGAAATTAAAATGGACTACTTCTGTAGAGCAGACCATTATTACGCGGTGTCTTATTTCTCAGAGGGTCCATTATCTCTTCATCACCAGAAAAATCAGGCTCTGCAATGAAGTGCCACAGACTGAGCCAGAGACGAGGCACAACAGTAGAGGGAAGGCCATGGGAGGACAGAATGTACCAGTGTCACATCTCACCAGCCTTTATTTAGTGATCGGAACTTTGGAATTCAGCAGTTTTAAAAAATTGTTTCATTTATAAGTGCCAGCTGCTGAAGAAGATAAGGAAAGAAGGTAGTCTGTTTAAAAACTAAAAAAACCCCAGCCAAATCTCTATACCTGAAAGTACTTCAGTTTGTTTTCCAGCACAGCCTTTTGAATTTTAATGAAACATTTGGGGAAACTTGCAAATTAAAAGGGAAATGTTGCATTCTGAGAAGCTGGCCCAGCACCACTTGTGAATTATTTAGAGGCAACTGGTATTGTTTCTGCTTTTAAAGAGCAAAGAAAATGTTGTTGGGGGTTTATTTGTTTGTTTCTGTTGCCTTAGTCTTTAATTGCTTTTATTTCTTCTTCACTGTCTCTAATTCCAATATCTCTTCAAAACACAATAGTTATGCCTTACAGTAATTAAATAAAAGTACCTAACATAATAGCCGTAATACATTTTTAGCTGTTCATCTGCAACTAAAAGAGGAAAAATAAACTTATCGATAAATCTTGACTGATTGCATTACAGAGATGTAAAAGGGCCCTAAGCACAACGAAGTGTCAGTTCCAAAATCTTGCCTTAAAAGTACCCTTGAATACCCAAAATGGCCTTGAAAGACAACCACATCCAATGTGGAAAACTAAAGAACTGCTAGCCCAAGAAGCAAAGTTCATAACTGCAACATATTTATCATATTTTTTTTATTTACTTAATTTAAGGTTTTCTTTTTGTCTCTCCCTCGGTCTTCCTTTTTTTTTTTTTTTTTTTTTTAATCCCATCTTTCAGACTTTTTCATCTCTTGGTAATATTCCTTGACTGAAGTGTTCATGTATTCACACAGGTTCCTTGTTTACCTGAGCTTCAGTTATCTTTTCCACATCTGTATTAAAGGAGGTTAAGCTTCATCTTAACCCTGTTTCTTCTTATGTAAGCAGAGATATTGGGTTTTAGGCCCAGTTTTACTCACCAACATCCTTAATGAAGTTTAAAAATTAAGTAGAATTTTGTTGTTGTTTTGGTCTTTTTTTCCCCTTTCATTTACATCGGTAGTAATACTTTTACAAAACAGAAGCAATGGCACTGAGTCACGCATCTATCTCCCAGTTTCCCTGAGTACTTTTGAAGGTGCTTATATAGAAAAATTCAAAGCTATGAAAATCAGTGACAAGCAAAATTAAAATCAAGCTCATTCTTACACCAAGAATAGTTTTGCTGTGACCAAGCTTAGGAGATCTTCATTGTTTTAGCATTGGGATAATAAAATTCACTCTCACATGCTCACTTTAAAGCATTATATGAAAACGATGTGATTGATTCTGCTTGCAGATATATTTTTATTGCACGTCAGGTGAAATTTTAGAATTCCATAAAAGTGGTCTGTGCATTAGGGGATAGAGATTCTCTTCTTCCTCTGAAAGACTGTATCAGTTCTACATCTGTCTGATTCTAAATCTGCTTGTCTTCTATTTCATCTGGCATTCCTGCAGCCCAGGAGTTATGATTTGGAGATGAGACTCTTCTGGTATAATATCCCCCAGGTATAAAATCTGGTATACAATTTCTCGACAAAGAAATCAACCAGCAAGAAATCAGCCTGGGAGGGGTGAGGCAGTGCAATAATTGCAGAATGTGCTACTTACACACAGGATGACACGTGATAAGAACAGGCAGTTTGAAAAGTAAAATTATTACAATTCCTTACAGTTTCTGTTGGACTTTTATCTGTCTGTTTTCTTATGTAAGTTGGGAGGAAAAAAAGTCAATTCTAGCTCTAGGAAAGCTGTAACCACTAATTTTGTTCGCTAGCTGCGAGATCAAATTAGTCTAATATGTTTGTATAGTTTCATATGCTTATATGAATACATATATATACATACACCCCCCCTCCCCATCAGTTGATGGAATTTCTTCAAATGGATGTACCTAAGCATGCTATGACCATGAGATTAGATTCCAAGGCATACTTAGAATTTGGAATATTTTGAAAACAAATGGATGTTTTATCAGTGAAATCAAAGAAATCACAGACCTAAACATCTGTTATACCTGGTGGAAAATGTTGGTTTCAAATCTGCCTCTCTAAGTTCCATCTACAAATCCTACAAGGAGCTACTGACTGCACAAAATAGTGATTTGATTTATTCAAAGAAACACTATATTCAGATTTTGTCCTCAAGAGTTGCTTCCATTATGATATATGCTGAAGTCTAGACTTATATATGTGTCTGGGTAATGGCTGAATTCTGTGGATCTCAGTCTTAAACTCTGTGTGTCCATATGTATAACAAATTTTCTCGTTTGGTGATACATACAGCTGGATATTTTCAGTCATTCAATTGTTCATATTCATGTGTTTTAACTCTGAAAATGAAAGTGTGAGATGTTTGTTTGTTTGTTTTTTATGTTGGATTTAAACCTTCTATCACCTCTGCCAGTTCCAAGTAGGTATCTTGGTTACCTTGCAATATACCTCAGATGGTGCTAGAGTCCCCTGTTCAGGCAAATGCATAGAACTCTCTGTGTAAATCAAAAGCTTTTTTCACTGATACAACTTCTCACCCTACCAAGCAAGGACTGTGAAGTATAGCTTTTAGTGCAATAGCACTTGAAGAATCCTGAAGTGGCCAGATAATCAGGACTTGAGGATGTTCTGCAGTGACAGATGGAGCTGGAGAAATGCCCTATGTAACCCTAAGGTTATAGAGTCCCCTAGATTCCTATAAACACTTGGTGGTATCTTGTCATTTGTGTAGCTATAAAATTATAGCAAGAGTATCAATTATTTTGTAAAGTAGTTTAGCATAGAACTGTTGTTTCTAAGTATGTTTTGTTTTCTTGCTTATCATCAGTTATATCAAGACAAGATAGAGACATATGTATCCAACATTTAGAGTATATATATAAAATAAGAAAATACAAACGTACACTGAGATCAGACTTTGGCAATGTGCTGGTTTGACTGAAAATGAGTTAATTTTCTTCATGCAGTTAGAAACCTTTCTTTTTCGTAGATAGCAGGGTCATTATTTGGACTTAGTTTGAGAACAAGAGATAATAGCCTAGGACAGAGTTAATGTTTATAATTGCTCTGGTCTGAGTGCTCTGCCCACAGCTGTGAGGCATCAAGGAAGAGGGGCACAGATCGGGCGGAGTTTGACTGACATCCAGACTGATCAATAAGAATATTCTATCACATTAGTGTCATGCTTCATATTTAAGAACAGTTGGGATCTTCTGGTCTCTCTCTTCCCTTCACTCTCGGAGACCTGTTTGGGGGTGTTCTGTTCAGGACTTTCTTTAATTTGGCCTTAGGCCATCCTGCCATTTTGCACGGGCCTCTGTGCCTTTCTGCCGTTTTCCCTCTTTTTCTCTCTCTGGGATTGGCTTTGGGACCAGGTGCTGCTTCCTGGGACTGGCTGCTCAGTGTGGACAGAGTTTGTGAGGAATTACATTGAGTATCTATTATTTTATATTCTATTTCTATTTTATGTATATATTTACTAGTAGCATATTAGTATTTTGTTATTTTATTAAACTGTGTTTATCTCAATCCAAGTTTCTCCTTTCCCTTTCAATTCTCTCCCCGATTTGGGGGGTGGCAAGGGAGGTAAGTGAGTGGCTGTCGTGGTTGTATTGCTAGCTTGGGTTAAACCACAACAAGTAAATACAATTTTATGGCAGAATAAAATTGTCTCAATATTCTTACCTAGAGATCAAAAGCTTGACACTTTACCTTTTGGGAAAAGTGTGTTCTGATAAGATTATTCCTTGCACATATTGAAAGATCAGTCCGTCTCATTTTACTGGATAAAGTGCCCTCTATAACCTGCATACCCCACAGCTTTCTGCTTCATGTTTCCTTCTTATTTCCTTACCTATGGGAAGTGAATCTGCTCTCCTGCATGCAGCCGGTATGCCTCCTCCTGCTGCCATTGCTTCTGATCAGGCCTGAGTGACCGTGACTTCTTCCATGATGCTGAACCACCACCAGCATGTTTTGCAGCCCGGAGATTCCAACCCAGTTCTCCCTAAAGTCAGACATCTCGCTCTCTTCTTTCCAACTCGTTTCTCACTGGGTTTTCAGTTTCACGTAGGACCATTTAAATGTATTTACAGTAGAATACACCAGGATAACCTGCTCAACTCAGTGCAGTTTTTATTCATGCAAAGATGATCAGAATACGGCTCAGTAAGTTTTTCTGAGACAAAGGTGAGGCAAGTCAGGAGAATTTTTTTTCCTATGTCTGACAAGGGTGCTCTACTTCTATGACGTCTCCTAACTAATTATTCCTGTAGATAACATTCCTCCTTCATTTAACTTTTTATAGGTCAGATATACTTTCATTTATCTTTAGTGTCCTCTGATAATGTGCAGAATAACTGTATTTGATTCTTAATGCACTCAGTAGTTACAGTGTCACTAAGGACTATATCCTTCATAACGATCAGAACAAAGTCTGAATTTTCAGTGAATCAGAGTTATGCTTTGCTAATGTCAAGGAAGAGAAATGATTGCTCTGTTTTAGATATACTCAAGCAAGATTATAGTTTCAGAATTGCTGTCTCCAACTGTCTCCCTTTTATGGTCTGTTTTGCTCTTTATTATCTGTATGTTCTGAATGTTTTGCTCCCTTGCTTTTGATTTTAAACATGGCACGGATAGCTTACAGCACATTGTTGGATGTGGGGCTTTAAACTGACAAACTTGTCCTTTTTATATCCTATCCAACTGTTTCATTGGATTTTATGCTTTACTTTTGCAAATATTTGTGAACATCATAAAGAAATCGGGGAGAAAGGTGTTCCAGATAAATGAGACGTGTAAATTTTTTCTCAGTGTATGATTTGTTCTTGGTGAAGTCACCATGTATTTCACAAAAAGACAGGAAGTCTGGACATTATGGAGCTTACACAGAAACTATGATATATAATATTATGAAACTTGGTACTAACTGGTGATACTAAATAATGAATTTGATGAAATGTAACCACCAGGGGAAGGATCAGTGGGTGATAGAGGGAAGAAAATTAAAACTATTGGTACAATAACTGAAAGTTGTTAAATGAGAAGGACAGATCAGTATGACACTGTAGATAGGTCTGGTGTGATAATCCAAGAGAATCTGTGATCATTAGGTTTGAATCCAAATCTATCTCTGCATCTTGGATCAGATTTTACTAAATGTTTTCCTTTGTGAAATATATCGATGAAATATGATACTTAATGCAATAGACTGTATACCTCAGTTCCTTATAAAGTTTAAAACCACAGAGCTACTGAAATAAAAGTATACTGTATCAGAAAATGGAATTATGTAGAAACTTTAGAAAAGACAATACATAGCCTGGATTCTTCAGTTTAAAAAATTCATTTAGGTCAAGATTTTCTGTAACATGGAACCAAAGCCGTCAGGGAGCAGTACTGGAAAATTCCCAGTGGGTCAGGAAATGATTACAAAGCTGGTGAAGGTGTGTCAGGAGCTCTTGTGTCTCAGGGATGAAAAGAGACCACAAAAGGAAAAAAAGTGTTGAGGAGTGTGGTACTGTGTGGAAGATCTAGGCCCATATGCAACCAATGGCCTCAGACAATCAAGAACGTCAAAGTTACAGAGTCCAATTCATACTCCTTGCTTTCTTTTCCTTTTTTCTTATATTAAGGAAGGCAAAGCACCATCTAGAAAAAGAATGATAGTGCCTGTTTTGGGAGATTTCTTTCAAGCTGAAACTCTTTTAAAGTCCAAAAGCATTTTTAAAAAAGTTTATTTATTAAATTCAACATACTTTAAAAAAAAATATTCATTCCAACTCAAAAACGTAAATATAAATCTATGAAAATTAAAAAGGCCACCAAGAGAGCTAAGTCAGAATGGGGATTCAGGTAAAAGTTTCTGTATTCTGCAGTCTATGAGACTGTGGATTGTGCAACAAAATTATGTAAAACTGCACAGGGAGATAATAAGCTGCTAGATTGCGAAACACAAATGAACTTACGTTTAGAAACCATAGGCATTAAAAGTGTTCATTAAGCACTTATTTACACGAAGAATGATAAATGCGTGGAAAAATTAAAACCTACTCTTATCCCTGCAGTGAAGCAGACACGTGACACTTGGCACCAAATTTCAGAAATACACACCATTTTTGCTGTTTAAATAAAGAGAGAGTTCACTTTAATCAAGGAGAAAGGGGAAGAGAAGTAGTTCAGCTGCTGTCTCAATAACTGTAAGAAACTGGCAGCTGAAAGGAGAGGAGCTATTTAACAGTTACATCATTGAACAGTGAATTAATCAATCACAGTCACCTTGCCTCAGTCTGCTAAATGTCTTTGGCCCATCCTTTACATAGTCACATCAAGATATGTATTGTCAGATGTGACCAATAGTTGGCTTACATGAAATTGTATTACATTGGGAAATCAAAAAATGAAACCTGCTTATGTCACCTCAGATCACTACCTCTAATACGAACGAAAAAACAGGCATAGGTCTAAAAGTAAATGCCTGTGTGCCTTTGTTTAGAGACATCTGGAATTTATTATTATTTCTTTTTTTAAAGAATGTTTGGTTACTAGAGCAGTGGCAAATCTTAAATAAAACAATAAAGGAGGACGGGTGGAAGCTACTTTTAAAAATACCTTTATGTTTCACACATAAATTTCATGGGACTGCTAGTCTTGTGATTCCTTACTGTACAACAAATGTCCATAACAATTAAGAACATCTGTGGTGTTAAAAGATAAGAGAATTTCCAAGTTCAAAACTCTTCTGGTTTTAAACAGTGGCTCATTCCTTTCAGGAAAACACACTTAAGTGGAAAAAACAAAAAAGCCATGTGTCTACATAGTGATACTGTGTTTGTACACACATAGATTCATGTTTTGAAGAAACTGACATTATTTAAAGAAGGACCATCTTTTGAACAGGAACTACATGTGACTATTTTCCAAACTGTTTAACTTTTTGTGACAAAAAGGTACAGTGGGTTGGTTTTTTGTTTGTTTTTGTGTATGTGTTGGGTTGTGTATTTTTTTTTTCTTCTTTCTTTCTTTCTTTCTTTCTTTCTTTCTTTCTTTCTTTCTTCTGTGTAAATGTGGCTTTTAGAGGACCATGACTCCAATCAGAGACCATGAATATCTTTGGGCAGAAAATAGGACCAGCTGGTGCCATTGCCTGGTACTTTTTACATTTTCTTTAGGGTGCTGGTTGGGAGAGGGGGCTGGTGAAGAGCTATGCACAGAAGACAAGAAACAGAAGTTGTGACTGGAAAAAGGCTCAGAATTGGCTGCAGCGGCACTCCACCAGCTGCCATTACAATGTGCATTGTGTACATTTGCACGGTGTAGAATCTAATTCAGTTTTACAGTCAGAAAAGAATAGGAGGCAATCACCAAAGCATCCATCACCAAACAGCATGATAAATAAGGTGTCATTTGGATCATGTATTTAACCCAGTCAAGAGATTTGGATGGGAAAAAAGAGAACAGAAAAGACAGGATCAAAAAAAAAAAAACCCAAAACCAAACACAAATAAATAAAACCAACTCTCATGAAATAAAATAGAAAGACAAAGAATTACCCTCCCTGCTTTTTTGGGCCGGGAACACTCACTACTATATAGAAGTAATATATGATTGCTGTTTATGAGTTTTATTTGAAACTGAAAATTGCAGTAGTGTGAAGTAAAATTAAAAAATAACAGTTTTTGTGAGGGTTCTTCAAGAAGTTTCCAAGAAGGTTCTTAATGTTTGGAATAGTGAAATATTTGCTTATTGGCAATACTTTGAAAATCATCCTGCATTTAAGCAAAGATACAGAGGAATATACATGTCTAAAGACAATGAATGTGTTTTTCAAAAGTAACTTATGCTCTTATGGCAGATTTTTAAAGGTATTTACCCCTTAACAGATTCAGAGAGGTTGCTGAGTAAGTATTTGAAAACCATCTATAAAGCTATCTCCTAAAGGATATAAGGTGCTTAGGCATTTTTCTTTTTGTTTTTTTTTGTGGTGTATCTTTGTTTGCAGACATTTAAACAAAGCTTTACTAGTCTAGTCCTACGCATGTATATAGCAGCCAAGCTATCTTTTAAAATGGCTAAAAATTGCATTCCTCTAAAATATCCTTACAGAATTTTCAAATATCCATTTGCTGTTATGGCATACCAGTGACTTTTAATATCTTGCACTGAGGGTTCAGCCCCAAATGCAATTAAATTGAAAATTACTATGTGTGAGTTTAGACACATGATTTACACATTCTTAGCATGTCACAAATTTGCAGGAAGAAACATTAGCCTCTTTTGCTGTTATTTGAGTTAGCACACATTATGTTACATGCACTGAGGTTGGACTCTGTGATCTTAAAGGTCTTTTTCAACCAAAACGATTCTATGGTTCTAATGATTAATCACAGCTCGTCTGTTGCATAATAATGTCAGAGCCCAGAAGACGCTAGTAAGACTTACTGGCCCTGACCAGCCTCACCTGGAATGCCTGCCCACCCACATCTTCTCTTGCCCATGTGCTCAGGAGCCCTATTTAAGCTCAGCCTGCGGCTGTCAGTCCTGCCCTGAGCTAGGATGTGGGGGGGTTGGTCTCCAGCCCTGCCTTGTTGACCCATACTGCAGGTAGCCCCTCTCCTGTGTGCATCCATCAGATATAACTTGTCGCTGGCTCCATCTCCTTTCCTTCCTGCCTGGGCCCCGTGGAAGGATCTCGCTCCATCCCTTGCTGTGTCAGGAGCTGCTGCTGAATCCTGTTCTACCACGCTCAGCCTCCCCCAGACCGTGCCCTGGGGGCGCAGGCCCAGCCCGGCAGGACCCCCAGCTTTGTCCGTGCCCCACGGGTAACTCCTAAGGAGCAGTAATCACTGTAACCAGAAAAATAAGTCAGTTTTGGAGCAGATGTGAGGACCATAAATCATTTCAGAACTTGTAAAAGCTATATATATGTGTGTGTGTGTGGATATAACATAATGACTGAGAAGACTGGGGTTAAGGATGGTAAAGGGGGAGGTGCATTAAACTGTTCCTAAAGCACATGGCTTTGCTACCAGCTATCTGTTCCACCTATGCATCTGCAAATACTGGTATTTTTAGTTCAGCAGCTAAAAGAAAAGAAATCTCCAGTCTTTTGGAAGGGCAGAGGGAAGATTTCTGACTCAAAATGATTCCTTCAGCTTGAGTTGTTTAATAACTGTTTCAGAAAAAGTGCGTTTTTTTTTTTGTTTTGGTGGTTTTTTTGTGTGTTGGTGGTGGTCGTCGTTGGTTTTTATAGTGCAACTAAGAATTGAAAGGACTACTCTGAAAGAAAAAAAAAAGTCGAAATAGAAATATTATTGGTTTTGCATAAACGTATTTTTGAACTGTGAAGTAGTTATTTAATCTGAATTTAATTCAATGATGTTTTTGCTTCCTCTGAGGCTGAATTCTTCAACAAACTTGCAATATTTACTGTCACTCTTAGCTGCCTTCCTGAGGCTCTGCTGGGTGTGGTTACAATGCATTCTTTCCACTTTTAAAAGAAATCACAAAATACCAGTAAATAATTCTCTGTTATCATCAGTCTGAAACTAAATAAGTACATCAGATGCTTTTTGCCATGTGGTTTTTTTATAAGCTGTTTCAGCAAGATCACACTGATGGTGAACGTGGCTTTGAGGTTTACAGTGGAGGTTATGTACCATAAGTTCTTCAGGTTCAGTGTCTCAGAGTTTTGACTTTAGGAATCTATCTCCAGATATCCTATTGCAGATTCTGAACCCCTTTATATAGAGACTCCAGATAAGGCTAAAATAATTACTTTCTAATAAAAAAAAAGGAGAGACCGAGAGTGAAGCGGCACATCTACTTCCTGGTCTCATACCATTTGTGTCCCAAATCCCAATCCTCTCTTTATCTCAGAATTTAAACACCCCAGCGTTTCCTACCCAGTCTGCCTCATTACACCCAGAAAGGAATTCCTCCTTTCCCTTTGCCCACTTTTTCATTCTCATTCCAATGGCTTCCCACACAAATTTTCCCATCTCAGACTTCCTTCTCACCAGCCCACTTGCAAGGTCTCAATGCTCCCCTCACTCTTCAGCACTTCCTTCCCATATTTTTGTCCTGTATTTCCTCCAGCTCTAATCACATCCTTTCTCAGCTTACAGTTTCCACACCTGCTGCAGTTATTTGCTTCCTGCTGTTCTTGCTGCTTGTGCATAGCTGTTACTCCCTCAGCCTTTCACTAGCAACACTCTCTGCATGGGCACTTCTTCCCATGGCCTTTGCAGCCAGACAAATTCTTCTTTTTGCTTGGCTCTCAGAGAGCATGTCTTCTGCTCTCCTGGGTTTTCAGAAATCCAGATGCATTTGATACTTATGCAAACCTGGGGACAGAACTCGTGAGGATAGTAACACAGAAAATGTTGATCATAAGGGGATGTATGAAAGCTTTAAAGCCAACGAAACTTTAAATTCTCTATTGTATAATATATGCAAATGAGCTAGCTTTTGTTTTTTAGCAATAACTTGGAAATGAGATGAAACTTTAGATAGTTAATGATAAATTATTTTAAGTAAAAATAGTGTTTTCTGTAACCAGTTTGCCATTCTAATGGATATTACCGATGTTGAACATATTCAACAGAATAGGTTTGTTAAATCAAAAATTAAGACTCATGGAAGTATGAAAACTTTTGATAGGAAACATTCTGAATTATTCCTCAATCTGCTTCTAGCTATTGGTTATTAGCAATGTGGCAGGCAGGATGGGGCTGCTACTCCTTCTAGGGCCAAAGAACTGCAGTACATGATCAGAAAAAATAAGTGAATGTAATCTATGGAGGGTAAGAATAACAATGGAAAAAAATATCTTATTTCCCCAAACTTTCTGCTATGGCATGGAGCATTTTGAAAGGACTTGGGAAACTGTTTAAATCACATTACATTCGCCTGTATTTCTCACCTAGCAGCAGTGCAGCACACGGTGTCAGTGCTCTACTCCTCCCCCTCGCAAACACGATGGAGTACGTATAGGCACGGTTAAATGCACACAGGCAGAGTTAAGTACGCATAGGCAGAGTGACATACATGCAGCCGCGGCTAAAGGCGCCTGCAGGCCCAGCGGCGGGCCGGGCAGCGCGGGGGGAAAGGGCGCCCCCTGCTGGCCCCGGGGCTGCACAGGCTTTGCCGCCGCCGCCTGTCGCGTCTGCTGGCGGGGAAGCGCCAAAGCCGGGCTTGGGACCTCGTTGGAATCGCTCCCATCGCTCATTGCCGACGGCTGTCGAGTAAGGCGAATGACACGTGGCACAAATTACGCTGAAATGTTATGTTTTTTCCACCTTTGTACTATTGCATGAATTATTGAATTTGTCTAGGAAGGTGGATGCTGAGAATAAGTCTGCTATTTTTGTTTGGGAGTGACAACCTCTCTGGTATTTGACATGGTAAAATCACAAAACTAACTTAATTATATGATAGAGGTAGAAGCAATTAAACTGAAATGAAGTGTGCAGTCAATTAAGCCAAAAGTACGTATACGTATATTTTAAAGGAAGTGTTTAACACACAGGAAAAGGCATAAGACTGCCAAAAATTGAAGCAAAGGAAAAAACAAAACCACAACAACAACAACAACAAAAACCCAACCACCTTTAGTTGAAAGTTGTACTTGGGAAAGTATATGTGCTTATTAAGAATTAGAAATAACATAAAAGTAGAATTATTATCTGAGAAATGTTATTACTTTCTTTTCAAGTCTGATATTCATTGAAATGTCTTCAGAATCAGATTCTTAAAACAAACAAATAAATAAATGACAAAAAATAAACAAATAAACCCGCATGACTTGAAATCGCTAAAGCATTCCACTTCAGGAACTGGAAGATTGAAATATATGCTAAATATTAAAGTACTAAACAGTTGTTTATATAGGCAAGGTAAAAATGGAATATTCAAAAGTGAAAAAATTAAACAAAACTACAAAGTGTATACTTTGTTTCCAGTTCCAGGTGTTTTGATTTCCTCGGCTTGCAGAATTGATTTGAAACACCCATTTATGCACTACAGTACTTAAATGCTAATAATAACTAAAATGTACAGAGATATTCAGCCTTGGGTATATCCAATATTTATCTGGTTGTACGCTAAACCTTACAGACTTATTTATATTGAAGTCACTGCCACTGGTACATTAGAAATTTAAAGAAGCTAATAGGGCTGATCAAATAATGTCCAGTTTATTTAATAATTAATTTTTATAGTCTCATTCAGCTGTCTACATAGCTGGTTTAATAGTGTTTTATTGATACCTAGTTTCACTGAGGACATTACTGACTGATAGTGTATTTCATTCATGTTTTTTAGGGGGTTTTGAGTATCACTTTATTATTTTATCATGTTACAGAAGCTAGTAGCTGAACAGAAGTATATATGCATCTGATTTACAGTATATTTATTTCCTATATTGAGGAATAATTATGTCATATAATAATCATCTACATTAAGTGTTTAGAGGATGGTCTCTTTACAGTCTTAATGGAGTAGTCTTAACCTCTTAAATCTGTGTATTATTTCTGTTACCTTCCCAGCCCTTCACCATTGACTCCCTTGCTCTTTGTATAGCGAAACCTCCAATTCATGTTCAAAGA
Source organism: Caloenas nicobarica (assembly GCF_036013445.1). Taxonomy (NCBI): domain Eukaryota; kingdom Metazoa; phylum Chordata; class Aves; order Columbiformes; family Columbidae; genus Caloenas; species Caloenas nicobarica. The sequence goes on along the minus strand of NC_088248.1, from coordinate 18,693,100 downwards.
ATATGAATGCAAAAATCAGGCCCTATGTTTTGAGGACAAATCCTATATAAGTCCTTTTGTTCTAAATGTGTTATTTGGATTTGATTCATTGACAGATGTATCAGCAGAAATGGAAGCGACCCAGTTTCTCATGACCACTGGCACTGTGGGCTCAAAGAGTAGTATCTCATCAACACCAGAAGATGGGCTGCAGTTGTTATTATGCCTACTTGTTGTATCCTAAGAGGCACAAACCACTTGGTTTTAGATGTCATTTTGTAGTCATAATCTCTAATCATAATCTCTAATCTTTTCACCAAATTTTATGAAGAAATTATCTGCCTGAATGTCACCAAGGTTCCCCAAATCAGGTCAATTAACAGTAAATACTAGTAGCCAATATTGCTACTTATGCAAAGTAGCACTACACAGAAATTGCACTGAAGGAAGCTAATGAACTATTTCAGTCAGGAAACGCTTGGTAATCTCTTTAAGATCTAAAACCAAATCTTTATGGAGAACTTTGCATATTATTGAGAAACAAAGAAAAGTAGGAAAGGTACTGGGAAATGAATTTTCATTAACCTTTTTTATTGCGGTTTTCTCTAAATTGTGTTGACGCTTCTGGTATGTCAGTTACGTTGATTAGTATGTGAATATATTTCGCTCAAGTGACTTTGTAGCAGTGGTGGACCATACCCTCATAGCTTTTACAAATTTTATCCGTAGAGTTTGGGTGATATCAAATGACAATTTATGGTAAACTGGGAACTTGAAACTCCCTGGAAAATACTAATCCAGTGATGAACTGAATGCTAAAAGAGTAACAGCCTACAGGGGCACAATCTTGTACAGAAAAACACAAGTGTGCTGAGGTGCATGAAATCCTTCCTGGTAGGGAGTTACTTGCCAAAAGAGCTAAACTGAATCAGAATAGTTGCCGTTTATTTTTCTCTTTCAGTACTTACAATACAGATCACATCTATTCATTGGAGGGAAGACCTACAACATTCTGTAGTCTGGAGAGTTCTTACCTGCCTGGTGGGTGGATTGGCAGTAGTTTAATGACCTTTTTACATACAAAGACATCCAGAGGACATAGGTATGTCTCTCATTTATGCTTCACTCCCAAAGTTTTGTCCTTTGAGCTGCCATCTGATCACCAGCCAAAAGCTGAAATTCCTTATCTGTGTAGTTGTTTTGAGTTTTGCCAACAAATGTCACCAGGTGTCTGTAGTTCTGGTTCTGAATGATCTCTCCTTTCTGACTGACCTAAACAACTTGCAGTTTGGCTTACCTTACCCTTTACAATTGCAATTTCCCCCATCTATCAAAAAAAGTTCATTGCAATTAGCACTTATGGAGCTTGGAATGGTAATAAAGTTCCCATAGCCATGGCAGCTGAGGAAAGCTAAGTTTAGAGATCCTACAGGATATGTCTATGAGTTAGCTGCATAGATAGTTAACATTAACAAAAACTAAGTTGTACTGAAGGTACTGAGAAATGAGGCAGACATAAAATCAGACCTTTAAGAACACACAGAAGATGAATAATATTTGTTGATGTTTTTAGACATGACAGTAGTTTGGTAACGTAGTTTTTACATGTTCTGTGTGGTAAGGCGTAGGCTACTAACACTAATGTAGACTAATCTGACAAGGCACAAGAAACTTCAGTCTAAAACCATAAACTAGGATAAAATTAATTAACTGTTCAGCATTTGCTGAAGTGCTGTCTGTTCTGGGCTACTCACTCCCATGTATTCAGAGTTCTTTGTAGAGGAAGTTTCCAGTGTGTGTTCCCTAGTGATACAGAGATTCAAAAGAGAATGAGTAATTGAAATTGAAAACTAATGCTAGCATCAATTAGTGTTTTCTAATAGGAGTATCGGGCATTTTTTGGAGTCACTTTCTCATGTATTAAATTAACTATTTTATTGTGTAATTGTTTATAAATTGTATAATTCATACCTACCCTTCTCAGACTAAAATGATAACCCAAATACTATGAGGTATAAAGTACTTATTAAGCAGGGCTAAAAAATACATACTGAGAAAAGACCAAATAAGTTCTTATATTCTTGTGTTTAAGAGGTAGATGTAGAAAGCATGGTAGATAAATGGAAGCACTTTTTCTAAATGCAAGTAGTGATGCATCCTAGCAGGTTGATGGAAGAAAATCAAGAAGATTCTAGTCACCAGGTATGAAAAATGACAGCATAGATCACTTCGGAAGAAGAATTGCACTGTATCTTAAAAAAGCAAACAAAACAAACCAAACAACAAAAAACCAAACAAAACCACACACAAACACACGAAAACCCAACCAACCAACCAAAACCACCAGAGGGCTACATTTACTATACCATTAAAGTACTACAAAATCACTTCAGATTTGATACCCATGCCCTGAGAGGGTGGGGAATAGCATTGGGGCTTTCAAACTAATTTTGTAAGAAGTACTGAAAACTATGGAAAATCAGAGGAAAATACTGCTATATTATTACCGTAGAAAAGGTGACTTCAACTAAGTGTGAGTAGACTACGACAGAGTTAGGAAACTATATAATGCATAAGCTAACACTTCTATGCATCATAAACTTGTATGTTAAGAGCAACTAATGAGAGAATTTGAAAGCAGGAAAGCATTTTGTATTTAAGCCCTGGATGAAGATGTACTAATGAAAATCCATTGTAAGCATGGTTGTAAAGTATTTGAATTCAACACTTTTGTGGAAGCAAAAAAGTCCACCTAATAATGATACCAAGTAAAAATGGGAAGTATGTCAAAATAAGGATATTTATGAATAAAAAATTGAAGAGTCAGCTAAAGCAGTTAATTTTTGCAGGTGTCTTGCAGACTGTCCAGAGGGATGGAGAGACATTCTGTACAAACAAAAGGGAGGTAATTAAATTGTCATTGGCAAAGAATGCTGCAGTCACCAAAACTATAAATGGATTCAAACAGTGTCTACTCAAAATTCATGGGAAAACATGCTAATCAAAGGCTATTAAATAGTCATCTCTATATCATCAGTCTCAAAAAAAAAATTCAGAATAATAATTTCTGAGTAATATGAGTAGAAACAGGAGAAACTGATTGATAATTAATTACAAATTGCTAAACCTGAATGGCCTTCACACAGACGTTCTTCAGCTGATGATACATCCCAGAGAATGTACACTTCTTTCTCCATAATACTGTGACCTTGTTCATTACAAATCTGTTTTTCTAGCAGTGTGTGAGGTTAAAAGGTGTTACGGTCAAACCTGCCTCCTGTAGACTTCTGGGATACACTTAGAAATGCTTCTTTATTCACTTAGCTTCTGGGGGAAAGCTCCATACACTAATTTAGTAAAATGATAGAAAAAATGGCAAAAATGAACATGATTTACATTAGATTGGGCTGAAAGTGTTGGAACAGATCAGAGGTGATTTTTATCTCTTCTTATATGCAATCTTGATAATCAGATTAAGGAACACGGAGCTTCATTTAGGAAACTACCTTGCAGATTAGTATTTTTCAAAATAATTAACTTTTTTACTTATCACAATCCATTATATATATATATATCTTTCAACAATACCTAAGTATTTTTGCTACAAAATATTTGTTTTAATGTATAATGTAAATTACACAGTGAACATTTATCACTGATAATAGAGCCTTTATATTTTACTGAAACACATTTTGTCCCTTGAATAAGACAAAGAAATCTAAGCTGAGTGACAGATGAGTTTTCCTTACACTCAGACAAGAACTTATGTAGTGCTCAGTCAGCTAATTCATACTAACTCTTCTAGTTAGGAAGTGGCAGTGGCTGTGGAAGCCCAGAAGAAGCATGACTACTGGAAGCCCAAGTAAAGAGGACAATGACTTGAAAACATATCTCTTTAGCTCTCTAGGTGGTGGGAGAACCTTTAGAAGTAATTTTACTTTGCAAAGCAACTTTTTCCCCTCAAATTATACACACACATATTCACTGGAAATACCATTTCTCAAACTTGAAAACAGGTCTACCATTCCCTCTCTGTAAAACACTGAGAATATAATACAAAGTGCTTGTTATAATAGAAACTGTCGAGTCCCCTGACTTTACTTGTTCTTCATTTTAAGCCATCTTATTTTTGAAGAATTGTAACATTTTAGATTAATTCATGTTTGATCTAAAGGAGTTTAATTATGAATGGTTTGAAATGGGGGAGGCAATGAATAAGAAAGAAGAGGGAACTTCTTTATGTGGTAAAGAATACATTTATCAGTAAAAGGTTTGTCCTTTTATGTTAGGAGATATAATAACTTTATGGCAAAATTAGTCCAGGGGATATATAAAACAGTTTCAAGGTAAACCTTGCCTTATTAAATTTTGTTCAGTGTTTAAAGACAGGAGTGTCTAAAATACGTAATGTATGCATAACATGCAAGCAAGTTTTTGCTGATTACAGATATTTGGAAAGACTTTAAAAGGCACACAAGTCTGCACCAGCTCCTATTGACTTTTCATACAATTTAACATGCTGTAAGTCTCTAAAAGAAGCAAGGATTTTTAAGATTAATAGAGACGCTTCATAAATCTGTTCACATTTGTGGACCCTGCTGCATATTAAAACAGCTAAAAAGCTTTGGCATCAGTTCCAGAGCTCTTCATATATCTCTCATCAGCTGCTGTTTGGCTCTTAATCTGAGTCTTGGAAATTGTCCTTTTCTAAAGAAAAGCCATTATTCCTTTTAGGCACATAAATAAATACACCATTTTTCTATTAATAAAATATTAATATGATTAGAGAGCTGAAGCACCTCTTCTATGAAGACAAACTGAGAGAGTTTGGATTGTTCAGCCTGGAGAAGAGAAGGCTCTGGGGAGACCTTACAGCAGCTTTCCTGTACCTAAAAGGGACCTACAAGTGGTGATGGCTTTAAAGTGAAAGAGGGTAGAATTAGATTATATATAAGGAAGAAATTCTTCACCATGGGGGTGGTGAGGCACTGGAGCAGGTTGCCCAGAGAAGTTGTGGATACTCCATCCCTGGAAGTGTCCAAGGCCAGGCTGGATGGGGTTTGAGCAACCTGGTCTAGTGGAAGGTGTCCCAGCCCATGGCAGCGAGGTTGGAACTAGATGATCTTTAAGGTCCCTTCCAACCCAAAACATTCTATGATTCTATTACCTGTATTATTATTCTCCCTATGGAAATCTTATTCTCTGATACTACAAACTTCTCACTGTTGATACATTTTTCTGCTATGTAAGTGTAAATTCCAATTTGGGGCCAAGTAGTTCAAGGAGCATGAGTTGAACTTTAATCATCTCCCCGTTTTGAATCTACTACGGTATGTAAATATTAGCTATTTCAGTATTATTTAAGATAATTAAATAGGAAGGTTATGCTTGATGTTTGAGCTAGTTTCAAATAACCCCGATAAAAGGAATTTATCGGACTTGGACAACAAATTACACATTTTGAATCTGTTTTTCCCAGTGATTAATTTATAAAAGCAAAATAAAATTAAAAACCCCCAACCAACCAAACAAAAACCAAACCAATCAACCAAGCAGAAAACCCAGACAATCCCCCCCCCTAATTTCCTTACTTTAACACTAGGTGTAAATACTGAATCAATTCTGTCTTGTGGATTTCCCTTGTAACTCCTAACACTATCTTCAAAGTGTTCTTCAGTTAAAGCCTTCATCATACTGCCAAAACTGATGTGGATAGCTGGATAGCATTGCACTGGTATCACAGCATGTATGTCACTAAGTAATAGGCCATAAAAATAAATTGGTTATTCCTCTTGCTAAAAGATTGGGCATCAGTGAAGACTCTTATACCATGTAGTGTAGAAAATGTACTTACTGATGGTAGACATTATACCATAGAAGAACACAAAGTAATATAAAAGGGATAGCTGGATATGTAGAAAGACTGCTTTCCAGGAACAAGCTAGAATATAACATTGTTTCATTTCGAATGAGTATAAGCAGATTTTTGTCTAAGTCAGAAAAGATACAATTTAGTGAATAGAAATTCAAAGTGAAGCAACTCTGAAAAGTTATTAGCTGTATGAATGGGGAGAAAAGTGATATTTAAGTATAAAAATTACTTTTCCCCATTTTTTTAATACTACTGCCTGCAAAATGTATTTTCCACAGGATACTTTTCTGCATATTAATTTGAATTTATTCTGAATTCAGTTTTCCAGCAGTACAAAGATTGTGGTAAAAGTGTAAAATTGTTATAACACCATTTCTGCCCTGACAGGTATTCTGTGATCATTAATTGTATGCCTTTGAAACAAGGTCCAGCCTGCTAAGTGCAGCTGAAGAGTTAACTACATCAGAAAGTTTTGTTGCTATAGAAACATTACCTCTTCGTTTAGCTCATTTTTCTGTAAATATCACGTGAGCACTTTTCCTCTTATTTCAGGAAAAAAAAAAAAATCTCACCTGAGTACATCAGGAATATTTATTCAAGGTCAGGTTGGATGGAGCTCTGGGCAACCTCATCTAGTAGAAAATGTCCTTGCTTATTGCTGGGAGAGTTGGACTAGATGACCTTTAAAGATCCCTTCCAACCCAAACCGTTCTAGGATTCTATATCCCTGCATTGCCACTCACTTGTGCAGAAAGTTTCTAGTTACAGAAATGATAGACTAGAACTTTTAACCAGTTTTATTCTAATCAGAAAACTTATATTCTCTTAAAGTAACCTTATATTTTTATGCCACCCAAGGAGAGACATTTTTCACTAAGAAGCAGGTTACTTTATGACAGACATCATTAGGTTCAGGATCTAAAATCTCAAATCACTTTGCAAGCTCTTTGTAAAATCCTGCTCAGATTCAGAACTACAATATCAATGGAATTTATATTCCTGCCTGGGACAGTTTTTACAAAAACAATGTGTTTAGCTCCTACAAGATAACTGTTTTTAGAGCATAATGAAACCAAAGATACCACCATTGTTTTCTACCTTGATTAAGGGCATTTATATACCACCGTAATACAGCTGAAAAGAACATGTTAGCTTTTACCATACCTGTTTTTTGCATGCATGGTCGCTTTTCATTACCCAAAAAACCTGGAGAAATATGACATTTTGTTGCTTTTGCACAAGTTTAAGAGTGTGATAGAAACATTAACAGCATTTATTTTCCTGGAGAAAATTAAGTCAGTGTTTGGATGCAACTGATAAAATGAAGTAACCCTATTCTCACTGCATATAAACTGGTATCATACTATGTCCTAGGCTAACCTGTTAAGGCAGTTTTTATCATAAACATATCAGCTTTTTATTGCAGAAGTCTGTCCTGACTACTTAGTTCTTAATTCTTTCCCTATGCTCTTTATTCAGATGCGGTTGCTAAAGGGCACAAAAGCATTAATTAACTAACTCTCACACACAAGACTTTAATGTTGCTGTTTGTCTTTAGGCCTTTGAGAGCAGTGCTGTAAGATTGTTATCAGAATGCCCCCATTTTTCCCGCTAGAAAATATTGGTTTGAAATAGATGTTTCCCAGGAAGACATTCACGTCAGTGCAGCTTTGCTTATGAAATGAAGACCATGATAACCCATGGGACTGAGACCCTACTCTTCCGTGGGGAACTACACTACTACGGGGGAGTAATTGCCTGTGTGATGCCATTGGCAGTGCTACCATCCTGCTGCTTATCGGAAAAATGTGAAAACTACTTTTTAGAGTGTAAAGCAAGGGGCTGCATACTCTCAGGCCTGAAATAATGTCATTTTCTCGGAGCTTCACAGGACAGTTGCCATGGCTTGCTTTCCAGGGTAACTCTAACCTATGCATCTCCCTCTTACTGCCATTTCTAGAGTTTGGGAAAACTGCGATAGGCAAGGGACCGCTAGCTAGCAGATACCAAATGAAGAAAATTAATGCCCACAGTTTTCCTGGCTCCTCCTTTTCTTATTATTTCTCTTTAATTTTAAAGCATGTTCTCTGTTTTGCTGCAAAATCAGTACAGTTTGCAAAGGTAGTAGACAAAATAGCATTTTACTCTACTGTGTCTGTCAGGGCTGCTTTGTGAGGGGGAACGGGGTGGGAGACCAGGCTGACCCCAGTGCAGGTTGTGTCCCTGTCAGCTGTCCCACGGCATCGGTGCATGGTGGGCAGAGATGAGGGCTGGTAATGGGGCCCACATGAGGGATCCCTGGTGAGAAGGTGGCCAGGCTGTTGAAGCAGGGGTGAGGCTGGGTATCCTGATGGCCTCTGGGCCCCAGGGCCCCTAGCTGTCTTTCTATATCTCATTGCTAAGTAGGGAAAAGCAGACAAGTAGTCTCATTATGGCAGAAAAGGCAGGAAAGCCAAGTGGTAAATAGAGCCTTTCGGCTCACGTTGCACTGCTCAGCTTGCAGTTCTGGTGCCAGCCATCCCTGTGATGCTGTTCAAGCCACCACACAGACATTTTGTCTGCTCTGAAACAGAGTCCTGTTAATTCGTAACACTAACCAGACATTTATCAACCAGCTAGACAACGTGACCTAATCATACTTCCAGGCTAGTATGGAAAAGTCAGAGTGAAATTTAATTATTCTTAACCTTGCACACGATATGGGTGTTCTTCCTGAAATAATGGAAGTTATTTTTCTTCAGGAAACGAAAAGACACTGGACTCCTTCAGACTTCGACAGCAATGGATTGAAATAGTGAACGTGGTGTTTAGTGATGAACGCAGAGTTATAAGGCCTCTAAACAGAGAAGCAACTATACATCTTTCTGATATCAAAAAGGAGACAAATACAAGGAATGTATCAAGCCTACAAAAGAGATATTACAGCCTCTTTTAGTAGTAACCTGTAAGTATGTTATTTGTCTGTGAATACTTCATTTATGTATGCATTTTCTTGGAAAAGATTTGAATGCTTTCTTCCACTTTCACTTCTGGTTAACGCTTACAGAATTCTCACATAATACCATGTTCGCTGAAAGAGTGTTCACTATGACCTACATGTTATTTTCAGTAAACTTATGAAGCTAAAAATACCTTTTTTAGGGGGAGTCAGGAAATTGTTTGAAAATTATAAATTTCAATGATGCAATTGGTAAGCGAAATTATAAAATTGCATATTTTTTTTTTTAAATCCAACCCTAAAAAAGTCAATTAAGACATCAAAAAATGGGGTCAAATCAAAATTTCATTTTAAAAAGATCACTTAAGAGAACTGAAAAGAGTTTGGTTAGTTGAATTCTGAAGGGAAATATTCTCACTTTTCAACATGCCAGGAGTGTAAATTTCTTTGCATCTGTTCATCTGCTTTGTAGTAATAATAAGGTATATTTGGAACTGCAGAAACTGTCCAAATCTTTCTTTTGTTCAATGAAAACTCATGTTCATGTATTATATTAGGAGGATAAAGAATGGTTACTACATAATTGAGAATAAGAGACACTTATGGTTTCTATGACTATTTTCATTACTATATCCTGCACCAAAAGTGTATGATCTCTTGCAGATTAAGTAGCTAATAGGAGACTTCGATGTTTACATACAGAACACTCTTCCTTTTTGGCATTTTCCATAAATAAGGAGAAAAATTTATTTTAAGGTGCAGGTTGCCACTCTAGTTTCAAAACAAAACATTATTCACATAAAATATGTTTTGGCTATGATCATGAAATAAGAACATACAAAATATACAGCATTTTCAAGAGGAATTGCCCCCAAGCCCATGTGTGAGACTGAGATAACTCCGGTATTTCCAGCACCTGAAGGTACAAATTAGCTTTTCTTTCTGCTTACCCTTTTAGCCAGTGTTTTATACTGCCTAATGGTCAGTTGAAAATAACTTCTATTTATGCCTGGAATTACGGAAGAAATGATGTTTAGAATGAAACCATACACTATATGACAGCTTCTTTAAATAACAAAATTTACTGTGCTGAAAAGTTAGATATCTCACAGGAACGCACACTGCCACTGCCTCAGAGTATTTCTAGAGTCAAGCATTTTGTAACGTATCTGCTTCTGATCAGGCTTTCTATTTGGGTTTGACAAAGTCTGAAATATTTCCTACCATGGCTACTTGCAACTTTAAAACTGCCTCAGTCATACTCCTGCATCTCAGTTTTGTTATCTAATTTCAGGGAGTGATATGAGACCAAGCTGAGAGGGAAGATTAACGCCTGTCAACTTCATAATCTGATCCAGTTCTATAGAAGACATCTTTATTCTCTTGGACAGAAGTAAGTGGCATATGAGTAATCTATGTGGCCAGGACAGGCTCTAAAAAGTTTGACAGTGCTGGTTTATTTGTAGCTTTCACTGTAAAGGCTGTGCTGTTCCAGATAAAGCAATGGACTTCCTAGTTCTCCTAGCTCTCATGATTGCCATAATTGCTGATGTAGCAAGACAATACGGGGTAAAGCCTTAATTGCTGGGGTTCTCTCCTGCTTAAGGACAAGAAATAATTTAATTTCAAGGACTGAAACTAATTTTGCTTGATATTATATGTTTGAAGGGTTTTCATTAACACATTTATGCCTCGCCATAAAAACAAGTATTACACGCTCCTTTCAAAAGCAATTCTCAGTCTGCTGCCTACCAGCTTGTTCCAAGAGAAGTTCCCTGTGATATTTCTCACTCTCCCATCATGAGCACTGTTATATACCCAAATCTGCCTTTGAGTCACACCCCTGATGTGGGTATGGCATATTCCCCTGTCTCTACCTCTCTGCATATGGATGACTGCCTTGTCCTTTCTCACCATTAAAGGCTCATGCCAGCATCAACTTCTGTATGCCAAAAGTGGTTAGATGGTTAAAGAATGAGGGGAAGCTCAGCGCACAGTTTGCTCTGTTCAACAATAGCTTTTGTACATAGCCCAGTAAATTAACCGAGTCAAGACCTTTTTCTTCCACTTACAACACATTCGCAGTATTGTTAATAGATCTAATTGTCAAAATGGGCTCATTTATGATGCTGAAACTTGATGCAGGACAGTAAGCATGTTTTTAATTCCAGGATGACAGTAAGATCATTTTCGTAATCAAGGTATTTATACACAGCTGCTAGAGGCTAAAAGGAAGTCATAAACAAGCTGCTTGTGTATTCTGGCACAAGCAGAATACTTTTGTATTTTGTGAGTATGACTAGGTTACTGGCTTGAACTGCTAAAAATGTTGTCAGAGTGTTAGCAGACAGTCTTGCATTTTGGGAAATATTTTCGTTAGAAGTGGAGTGTGAAATTGGAATAAAAGGGGATTTATGAGCTTTTTGGTTTTGGGGAGGAGAAAGAAAGAAGTGAAATCAAACAATTGCTGTGGTAATTGTGCAATGTAGGAAAGGACACGTAGAAATGACAGAAGAGTTGAATGCAACTACATAAAACTTGGAGCATATTTTTTATATACAGTACATAACTGGTTTAAATATAGTTAGCAAATTCCAGAAGACATTTACCTTCAGCTGCATAGCTAAGTTCAAAACCAAGGAAGATTTTGGCTCAAAAAAGACAGTATCATGCCTCTTTCAGGAAGGCAATCAAACAATATGTTATTTGAGTGGTTTCTAATGGATTTAATACTTGAAAAATACGATTGCGTATGTACATATTTGATAGTCTACCCCTATTTGAATGTGTCCTAAATTGCAAATAGTGACTCAAGATGCGTTTAGTTTTAGGTAAGACACATCATCAAGGCACCAGGAGATTGTAAAGTATAGTATATGGGTAAGAAGCAACTTAAATGCCAGAATGGGTCTAATCTTGAGCTTTTAAAGGACTTGAGGGGGTAAGATAGCATCTTTGGAGGTGTTTTTTGTTGTTGTTCTGTACGTTGGGAAGGTGTTAGGGATAGACCGTGCTTCAGACCTACACTGCAGACATACTTTTGTGCTCCAGAACAGGGCAGCCCTCCTCAACCCCACCCTCTACCAAGGGCTAATTCTTGCAAGTGCTGTAACGTGAACCAGGAGAAACCTTAGCTAGTGTGTCTTTTTTGCAATTTCACTGCGAAAATAGATAGTTTTAAAATGTGGTGTTATAGTATAGAGTGACTTTCAAAAGCCAACAAAACTAGGCATCTATAGAGACATTTTTGTGATACGCTTTGCAAGACGTTTGTTATCAATAATATTAAACATGGAAAATAGGAGTAATTGATTTCTGCACCTGTAATAAACTGTACATTGTACATGTACATATACAGCATACAACATATATTACTGCATTGACACAAAATATAGAAGTAGAGCAGGAAGGTAAGACAAGCATACAGAACACCTATTCTGGCTTTTTTTCCCTTGTCTACCATTTTCTCATTTCTAACATGAGATGTTAAAGATATAAAACCATCACACACATGATTAATGGCACACTATTTGCTTCCCACACAGAGATTATTAAAAATATATATATAAAACAAAGAACCATTTATCTTAACCGATGTTAGAAAAATCACCTTCTGGTACTAAACACTTTGAGAGACATTTAGAAAAAAATCCATTAGAACTTTGCTCAGTCATCAAAATTGGATGTTTTTATGACAGTGATACCATTGAAGTAATGTCAAAAACTAAGCAGAGTTACATTACAATGTGCTTGTGAATGAAGAGAATCCTGACCTTATGCCTAACTGTCTCTTCAGGCTGTTTGCCTAATTCTGTCTGACTTTTTAAAGAAAACCTTTTCATTGTGGTTCTCTCTTACTCAATGATTTACAGAGCAACCACTCTGAGTAAGAACCTTAGCAAATCCAGGGCCTCAGGACCCATGATTTTAGGAAAACTCTCAAGTCAAGGCTGGATGTTCATATTCACTTCACGAAGAATGTGTTTTGTCCTAGGGTAAAAGGTTCAAAGCTCCAGTGGCTCTCTGGCTTATTTCTTGAACTGAATGAAAGCAAAGTCTTAAATATCAAAATTCTGCATGAAACAGCACACTTTCTTCTCCATGAGCTTTACAAAACTGTACCTGTTAATGAAGAAAAGACCTTTAGTTATTAATATAAGTATTCCTTTATTAAGTATTCCTTTTACTTTGTATGTGGTCTGTTTAATTAATTCAGTTTTTTTTCTTAGGTTCTCTCATTTTGTTTGTGCACTGTAGAGAGAAGCATGATTCACATGTGTCGTAGGAGTAAAATGACAGGATGTTTTAGGAGAGTTTTCATCAGATGTTTACATGCTTAATATTTTATGTCTGAATGTATGCCTCGTTAACCCGAACCTGAAGGTAACATTGTAGTCCACATGCAGCCACTGTGTTTCTTGATCTGGCCAGTTAAAAAATCAGGAAAAAATTGTGTTTGCCACTGGCCACCCCACTGAACAAAAGATTCTCAGGGTTTTGACTCTATATCAGCCCTGCTTCTTGTGAGGCCAATGGTGAGTCCTTTGACAACTCTTATACTTCAGAATTAATATTGGACTTATTTTCCTACAATTTTTTGAGTTATGCTAGTCTGTTTGGATTGCATAAAGAGCAGCCAGTGCTGCATGCTAAGGGCCAGTAAGGGTAAACTGCCATCCTATTCCTCAGGCACCTCTTTACAGATGTTCCAAAATGCCCATGGAAAGAGGTGCGATCAAGTCCACATTATTACTTCTGCTTCTGATCTGTTTCCATGCAGGTTACTTTCCTTCAATTGCTCCCTCCTCAAGAGGCTCATTGAAAGTACTGTTGTTAGTCATCAGGTTGTAATGCGATATCTAAGATTAATGCTTGGCACATATGGTACTTGAAAACATTTACACATTTCAAGAGCATATGAATTCCTTTTTAAAGTATTTAAATAGCTGTCACTATTAACATTTCATTACAAAGAGAAATATGAAAACCCACTGTATTGTGAACATCTGGCTTGTTCCTGTGACAGGTCAAAACCAGTAAAGGGAATTTAGTATGAAAGCTGCCTTTTTTTTTTTTAATTACCCCCCCCCCCGCCCCCAAATAAGCAAATAAACAAAGCTTCTCTTTCTGTGAAAGCTTTTCTTCTGTAAATGTTTTTTTGGAGGGAAGACATGTTTTTCCTCCTATCGGCAGGGTACTAGCATCAGTTTGATCTGTCATAAAAGCAAATAAACAAAGGATCACTTGTTCCTAAAGAGAGATTTCTCTGTCCCTCCAGCTCTATCAAGAATTAGCAACATCTTTTCTTCTCATATGCCAGATCTTTGGGCAGCACTTGCAACTGCCCTGGAGATGGCACTTTCCAGACTGTAACCATGTTTCACCGACAGTATCCTACAGAAAACATCTGGGCTTGGTCCCTAACCTAGGGAGACTGATTTTCTCAACCCTCTGAAACAGAAGCTGCTACAGAGAAAAAATTGCATTTTCCAAGTGGCTATTTCCTTTCCCCCCACCTTTTTTTTTTTTTTTTTTCCTTTAAAAAACCAAACCAACCAACCAATCAAAACCAGGATTACATGTGGCATGTTGGGTTTTTACATAACTGGAGAGAGTGTTTTTTTGAGGTATCCTGCAGTTACACACAGCATCCCAAGCATAGTTTCAAAGGTTTAGCCATCACGTTTCGATGGGGCTGACCCGGAGCCCGTGCAGTCACAAGCAGCCCCATTCCCAGCAGCCCCATCCCCGCCCCGGCCAGACTGTGCTTGTCACAGTGAGGAGGCTGCAGCCTGAGGGCGTTGCCAGGCCACGGGCTGCTTTGGGGTGTGATGCAACCCCAGCAATGGCCCTCATCACTGGGCTGGGTCTAGAGCCTGGTCCTGGGCCCCCAGCCCTGGGGTGTGCGGGCAGGTGGGCTGCCCAGCCCCATGGTCCAGCCCTGTGGTGGGCTACCTGGCCTTGGCCACTGCAGGACACTGACAGTCATCGCTGTGCCTGGACAAGTAAATACCTTATGGAGATATCCCTACTGTTAACAGCTGATGACCTGCTGTCATTATCCGTGCACCAATTATAACCAAAATTTTAGTGAAAACCTCATGAACAGCAATTTCAGTAATTGCGTGCACATGTGGAAGCATGAGTACATGCTGTTTACCTTGTGCTAACAAGTTTTATTAGCTTTGTTATGTGTCTGAAAAAGCAGGGTAGGATCACAAAACCACTCAGTATTCAAAATTTGCCATCCCCATTTTAAATTCTTTGTGTCAGTGTCAGCAATTTTTAGTGGCTTTGTCCTGCAGCAGTGGAGCAATGACAGAGCTGAACAATTTGTGTACGTTAAAATTAAAGTGGCATACTAACATGATAAGGAAAACATTGCCATTATGCCATGATTTGAATCTGTTTGATAAGCTATTTAGAGGGAACATAAGTGGAGTCTTTGCTCTTTAAGCAAGTATATTTTTAGGACACGTGTTGAAGACTTCTTTTAAGTTCTGAATCTAACCTGAATTTCATGCTGTGGATAGAGGAGTTATAGAAGAGCTAACAAAGGATAGGAAGGTTATCTTTCAGGAGTCAAGCCTGGTGTCTTGCAGTCATCAAAGGGTCATGGGCTGGCCCAAGACACAGCGCATTTGCCTACCAGTGCTCCACGTTTCAAAATTCTTTGGTGCCCAGGGACCTTAAGCAGTGAAAAATGGAGTGCTCGTAGATCTAAAGCACCACATTCTACCCAGTTTCCGCTTTGAGAGCCTAAGGCTATACCAAGAAGTTTACTGCAAAATTTCACCTGATTTTTTTTCCACTGTTTTTGCCAAGCATCTTAGCCGAAGCTCTCAATTGCCCTTTGCCATGTTAGGAAACTTTTCTTTGTTCTGGGTCACCGGTAGTAAAAGATGAGTTTGTGTTTATGGGGAGACAGAGGATACCCCAGGCAACCCTACAGGCTTGGGGAAGAGTGGCTAGAAAACTGCCTGGCAGAAAGGGATCTGGGGGTATTGATTGACAGCCGGCTGAATATGAGCCAGCAGTGTGCTCAGGTGGCCAAAAAGGCCAACAGCATCCTGGCTTGTATCAGGAATAGTGTGGCTAACAGGACTAGAGAAGTGATCATGCCACTGTACTCAGCATTGGTAAGGCCACACCTTGAATACTGTGTTCAGTTTTGGGTCCCTCCTAAGGAGAACATTGAGGTACTAGAGAGAGTTCAGAGGAAGGCAACGAATCTGGTGAGGGGTCTGGAGCACAAGTCCTATGAGGAGCAGTTGAGGGAACTGGGGCTCTTTAGCCTGGAGAAAAGGAGGCTGAAGGGAGACCTTATTGCTGTCTACAACTACCTGAAAGGAGGTTGTATCATGGAGGGTGTTGGTCTCTTCTCCCAAGTAACAAGTGATAGGACAAGAGGAAATGGCCTCAAGTTGCATCAGGGGAGGTTTAAATTAGATATTAGGAAAAAAATCTTCATGGAAAGGGTTGTCAGGCACTGGAACAGGATGCCCAGGGATGTGGTGGAGTCGCCATCCCTGCAGGTGTTTAAAAGGCGTTTAGACGAAGTTCTTAGGGACATGGTTTACTGCTAGAGTTAGGTTAGGTTATGGTTGGACTCAATGATCCTGAGGGTCTCTTCCAACTGAAATTATTGTATTCTATTGTATTCTACTGTATTCTATCCCCAAGAAAAGCAGTTATGGTACATAAAGGTAAGTGGATGACTTTGAAGTATACATTAATGATGCCTTTAATTTAGTTTCTCCAACACCTTTCATGTTTCTGTATTAAGGCTGTCAGCAATTTAATAGCAACAGAAAAGAAAGGAATATCGGCCTATAAAATCAAAAGACCTGTCTAAAGTAGAGAACAAAGAATGTTACAGATTCCCTGTAGCTCATGATGAACTTTATTGCACTTTATTATATTGGAAGTCATTTAAATACTATGATGACCGGTGGTAATATAAAACCCAATGTTACAGGTAAATAGTTCAGATGTTTCCAACTGCAGATAAATTTGAATTACATATTTTGTTTCAGGTCTTAGTTTTATTTTAAACAATGGGGAAGAAAAGGCAACGTAATTTTTTAAATCCCAACTTAAGAATTCAACTTCAAATTAGTGATAATGTTGCTCAGGAAATCATATTAAGTTATTTGGTTTGATCGTTTCTAATATACCCTCGGAAAAACCTGCATGCACTTTCCAACAAAATTTTTCTTTGTTCAAGATACATTGTCAAATTCACTGTTCACGGTGAAAGTAAAATTGAGCTCCTGGCTCTGGCTGCTAGGCTGAGAGCTTGTGGGAGTTGACTCTGTTGATGATAATGAGACTGAGCAGGCAGCAGATGCTCACGTGCCTTTACAATCCAAATCTACCAAAAAATTCCCCTCACAGAAGATTTGAGGAATGTCTGGTACCCTGGAGATGGTGACAGACTTGGTATTAGCCATATGCCACCTGCTAGAGCCATTGTTAAACAAACTACAGGATTTTACAGCACTATATGAAGTTGCTTACTCATAATGAGACTTCATCCCCTTCCAAAATTTTATCATCTTCCATTACAACAACTTTTTAAAACACAAGTCATGCAAAACTGTAACAATAATTAATTTATTTCAAAAATATTAAAGAAATTCATTTAAGAATATTTTGTAAGATGTGCTGTTTACAACCATCCATGTATAGGAACATAGTGTTTGCTGCCCTGTGTAATTTTTTCTCTCAAAGCCCAAATATGATACATCTACTGTTTCACATTTACAATTCCAACATCTGTTTCCTTAAAGCTTTTGCAAGCGTCTGTTGCTGTTTTCATGCAATAGCATATTTTATGTGATTCTGAGCCGAAAATCTATTCTGTAAAATATGCGAAGTTCTTAATTTACAAAATCTGTAAAGCAATGATACCTCATGGTAAAGAAGAACACCTTTGAGAGCTGCAGAATGTATCATGCATATATGTGATGCTTTGAATTGTTAAAAAAAAAAAAAAAGGCATATTTTTCATCAGGTCTGCAATTCTGGAATAAGTAGGAAGAGGAAAAAATATCCTGTCCAAAATGCTCAGAAATAACTGATCCTTATTGACAAGACACATCTTCAGTTATGGGCTTGAAAGCTCACATCTCAGAGACTGTCATTGAAAACTTGGCTAAAAATACTCTTGACCAATGGGTGTATATTTCTGGACATATTTCTGTATATTTCTGACATATTTCTATATTTCTGTTTGTTTTGCAAATACCACAGGAAAAAATATTAGGTGAAGGAAATAGACAGAATTCACATGAAGAAGAAAAAAAAAATCTCTCTACGTATAAGACTGTTAATTCCTGTGACGTGAGCCAAGAAGCCGTTTAGATTTCTATTGGGCAAGTGCAGGGATCTTCAAATATGCACTGTAGTCACCACTTAAAGGAGTGTTTTGGCAGAATCCAAGAACAGTATGGAGAATGGAAAAGCTAAGATATAACTTAACAGGTTATGATAAAGAAGCTCATGGCTTCAGATAGTCCAACAGCCCAGTTGGAGTTAGAAAAGGTTTAAACCTGAGAACTGTGCAGTAAAGACCCGTACAAAAACAACCAACGACAATGACAAAAAGAAAAAAATTCATCACTCAGAATCACTGTGGGAGTCTGGGACAGCGAAAATTTGGCTTTTCTTCAAAATGGATGAAAGTTCCCACTATACTAACATGCAGAATATTCCTATCACTCAGAGGCTGAAATTTGCCTTATGTTCTTGCTTAGTCTGTATTTTACTGTCTTGTAATGTTAAGAATTGTGAATCACAAAAAAAAAGTAAAAAAACCCACTCAGTTGAAGCTCAGACTGTCTCTGATTTAAATATGGGATGGTTTGCATGATTTGGTGCCGTGGGCAGTTTACTATTAGTGGAGAATGCCTAAGATCTTTTGAAGGACTGAACTACATATAACTGTTTATTTTAAATTTAAAGCTTCAGGCACTTCTGAGTTACCTTAACTAAAAGAATGAACAAAATATTTTGTGATGCAACCACTGTAGTTCTTTCCTCAGAGAGTCATGAAACTCAGATGTAGCACTTGGTAAAAACAGACATTTCATTTCTCCTAATTTTTCTTACTTAGTTTGCTGTATTAATCTCCCTTTTCTATAGCAGAGATGCTGAAGCTCTTTTGAATATATTTTGCAGGTCTTTTTGCCCTGGAATAACTCGCTCAGATTCATTTCAGTAGGAAAAGTTTGGGGCTTACATATTTTAGAGCTTTAGTTCCAGCATGAAAAACAACCTGTTTGTTTTATAGATATGTTCTGATCTCAGGGATTTTTTTTTTAGTGGCAAACAGAGAGAAAATCAGAATGAATGAAAGCTGGGAAAAAAAGTACATATTTCTCACTGGATTCATTCTCATATTAAATATTCTGTCAACTTACTATACAAATATTCTAAGAAGTTCCAGCCTTTGCAAGAGGTTTGGTTTTGTGGTTTGTGTTGTTTTTACTGAGTGTGTTTTTTTGTGAATAAAAATGGTTGCAATTCTTCTGTTGGAGAAGTTTATTTTGAAAATTGCAGAAGTAGAAAAATCAATATTCTTGGCACTGAGTCTATTTCTGAAAACATATATTCCTGCCTATTACCAACTCCATATCCAGTTGCAATGTTCAGCAAAATGATAACTGACAGACTGAGTCACTGGAAATGTACCATAGAGCTTACAGCCAGGAAGCGCAGCATTGTCAGAAATATATGTAGATATTTTTTGAACACAGGCTGGCAATTAGGAGTTCTATAACAATATTCCTAACCATCAATACAACTAGATAAAATGCAGTCTTTCAGGAGAGTAGTTAATGGAAAAACTGCGCTTATTAGTTTTAAAATAAAGTTGATGTGTTTTTGAAAAGGTTTACACGGTGCATTACCTGAGATAATAAGGTACTGTTCATTAAGAGATAGAAAGCTCCTGCTAATCCTGTATTTCTACGTACACTTGTATACCTTTGTACTCATTCTCTGAGTATGCTAAATAGTGACTACAAAGTATTCATTTTGCTTTTGGGGTATTGAGGTAGCTGCTGCTCCAGAAGCTTATCATATTCACTTCAGAACATACAAAGTAATATACATAGCACAGAACGGCAAATTCTATATGTGTGTTATTTGGAAAGCAGCGAGTGCTTCTGTCATTAAAAAATCTTGAGAGAAACATCTTCTAGGGTTTGCTCAGCTGCAAGGTGCTGACACCAGCTCTCTAGCTTTACTCTAATGGAAATCTTCCATTCTGCAAAGCATCATTATTGCTTCCATTATATCTCTTTGCCTTATACCTGCTGTGCAGAATGACTGATTCAGGAAAACTGAACTGTTGCATGAACAGGAAAGTTTTTCACTTGTTACCTTCACATCTGGTCATTCACTGTAATACCTACAGAAAAGAATGTAGAGCTAAGATTACAACTTATGTTCAGTATTCAGTACCGATCTTGGTTGATATTTTATTCTGAATGCTCATTCCACCTCATTTAAGAAAGTTGAAATTCAGCACATGGGTTCTTTTCTAGGGGACTGCAACAACCCATTCTAGTTCCTTCAGAGAGAAGACAAATCCTGGCTAGCAGCCCTGTAAATTATTTTCATCCCATTTTCTTTCCTTTGTTCTCTGTCATATTCACAAGATCCTCCCACGCTATTGTTTTTCTAATGCATTCCCTCTGTTTCCCAACTATAGTATCTAGACCCTTTGTTTCTGTAACCACAAGCAGTTCTTTCTTCCTGGATGTCCACATGGGACTAAATAAGATAAATATGTCTAGGTGGGAAAAATAACGCAAGAAATCATTTTTCTACTCAAGATGTTTGTTTTACATGGCCTTTGAAATAGAAGTGCCAAACATTTTTTTGAATTAATTTTATAACACCCAGACATTGAATGTTCATTTGCCTGTGATGAATCTATTCACCTTACTTCTGGAGGGTATGAACTGTAATTAAATATTAAATATTATATTTCCTTATAGTGTTCTAAAATATTTCATATAATAAGTAAAAACATAGAAGATAATTTTTTAAATGTCTCAACTTCTGGGTATGGCTTCAGTAGTTTCTCCTTGATTTTATCTAAATATGCTGTCATTCTGAGTTATTCACTCTTTCAGAAGCTGACAATGAAATTAATATCAATAATTTTCTTCTTTCAACTGAAACTATGACAGTATAAAAACTGTTTAAATAGTTCTTTTTTTACTTTTTCTTCCATTTGAAATTATGAGAGTGATAGTGGGTTTTTTAGGCAAAGGTATTGTGATGGGGCACTTATCACAGCTTTAAGAAAAGCTTTGAGTGATAGAAAAGAATTGTGTTATCTTAGAAACATCTCTTCAGATGGCTACTAATTCCCTTTTTTATTTTCTTGATCTTTGCAAAGAGATTCAGTGAGAATACTGAATTGATAATATTGCCTCACATTGTTAAGAAGGTACAACAGATAGATGCAGCTTTCAAAAGCTCTGTTTTTTCACATCAGCTTTTCTTGCTTGCATTTTGAATTGCAGGATCAGGAACTGAAAAGTGCCAGAAAAAATAATATTCATAGCACAATTATACTTTTTTTGGTGGTGTTGTGCTTTGTTTTGTTTTTTGTATCAGGCAACATTTTCACTGACTAAGGAACTCTCTGCTATCTTACAGGACTATGTTTCTGCCTTGTAAATGGATAATGGTTCAAATAACTTAATAAAAAGCAAGTTCATGTATTTTATTTCTTTTGAAGTAAGAAGAACAATTAATTAATTTAATTCTAAGTCATAGTCTATACAAAAGCCCTTAACAGCTTAGTAATTTAATGTTCAGGAATGGGCAGTTGAGTCTAGCAAGTCAATGTGTTTGCTGCGGCTGTCATAACACATCCCATGGGTGACAGATATATTGTACAAGTGCTCTGGCTTTCATGCTTGTTGGCAGACTGTCTGCATAGGAACTTGGAAAACTGCAAGACAGAGAATGCTTGCTATTAGATTCCATAGGACATTATGCAGTAAATAAAAAGTGTCAAATCCTACTCTACAGAAATACGTAGAATGTTACCCAAGAAGACATAGTCTGTGGACTTGTCTATACATGAGTTATAGAGAGAGATGACAGTACTGAAACGGGAATTAGATGTTCCAACCCACCTAAGCTGACACTGTGAAATGATATAAATAGTTCATAATTTTATCTTAAAGGAGTAACGCATTTGTCTGAAACTATAAAATAAAGAAAAAGAAAAAAAATAGAAAAAATAGAAAAGAAAAAATCATAATTCTGATCCTAGCTAGCTGAGTTGATTTAGCAGCTTCATAATCTTGTCAAACATACTTTGTACAAACAAATGTACTTTGACTTGATTTTAAACTGCTTTGGTATTTCAAGGACCTATCCTTTCTTGCTTGCCTTTTTATGCTCACGCAAACAGAAACACACATCTAAAGAAACTTCAGTGCTGTTCAAAAGAAGCACTGAAAACTGTAATTGGGCAGATAGACAAACAGCTTTTTCTGTCAGAAGAGCTTATTGCTGGCTCACATTCACTTGATACATCAGCCTCTGGATTAAATGCTTATTTGTTTCCTGTTCTGGCTGACGTGGTTCTGCATAAAATATAGAAGGGGCAGAGAGAGTTCAGCTGACTGAGCAGAGCTAGAAGCAGTTACTGTGGAAAGTAACTAGACAGAGCTAAGCCAGAGTGAATTGGCAGAATTACATGGGTGTTTTAAGAAAGTTTTTATAGTCAATGGTGAAATACAGATTGCCAGGGATATTTGAACCTGGAAAAACTTTTAAAGGATGCTGCTGACAACCTGTTGATTCTTTCATTTAGTCTCTTTTTGCTCACCAGAAGATTACACCACATTGCATGAGATTAGTCCTCAAGCAGATGTTTTGATTTCTAACCTTTCCTTCTGTCCATTGTTTCCATATCAAATATGATCTACTGTGCCACAAAAGACAGGACCAAACTTAGAAGGTAGCTTCAAATGCAAATGAAAAAATTGTGTGGCTGAGTTCACATAGATAGCTTACTTGGTCTAGGTATCTAATACGTGCCACCATCATCACCAAAGTCAAAAGATTAATTGGATTGTAAAATGAGAGAGCTACTGACGGAACTGGCAGAAGTGCTCACCAAGCCGCTTTCCCTCATTTATCAGCAGTCCTGGCTAACTGGGGAGGTCCCAGTTGATGGGAGGTTGGCACATGTGAGGCCCATCTACATGAAGGGCCAGAAGGAGGATCTGGGGAATTGCAGGCCTGTTAGCTTGATCTCAGTGCCAGGGAAGACTATGAAGCAGACAATCTTGAATGCCATCACACAGCACATACAGGACAACCAGGCAATCAGGCCCAGTCAGCAAGGGTTTATGAAAGGCAGGTCCTGATTGACCAACCTGATCTCCTTTTATGGCAAGGTGACCCACTTAGTGGATAAGGGAAAAGCTGTGGATGTTGTATACCTAGATTTCAGTAAAGCCTTTGACACATTTCCCACAGCATTCTCCTGGAGAAGCTGGCAGCTCATGGCCTGGACGAGTGTACTCTTCACTGATTAAAGAACTGGCTGGATGGCCGGGCCCAATGACTTGTGGTGAACAGAGCAAAATCCAGTTGGTGTGCTCCCCAGGGCTCAGTATTGAAGCCAGTTCTGTTTAATCTCTTTATCATTGATCAGGACAAGGGGATCAAGTGCATCCTCTGTAAGTTTGCAGATGACATCAAGTTATTTCTGTAGCCTGAAGGCATTCCCAGACACCACTACTTGCTTCCATCAGCAGAGTTCTTAAAGCTTTTCCAGGAAACAGACTAATCTTTCATAACAGAAAGTAGCAGTCAAATTACATTAAGGGATTTACAGACCAGGATCCTGGTATGCTTTGGAATATTATCTAGTGGAGTCATAAATTGCAGTTGTTACAAAATGAATATGGATGTTAAGAGGACATGATTTCAGATCACAGGAGGCCTGGGTTAAAACGGTTCTATCAGATATAAAATAGGGTTTCCAACTTTAGTCAATCATGGCAGAAGTATTACCCAAAACATGAACCAATACTTCATTAATGTTCATGTACGTTCATCTCTCTACCTTAATTAACATCCGAACGCCTTTGTTTTAGAGCAATTTAATGGTGGCATTCTTGGTAAATAATGCATACAACTTTTATTTATTGAGCAAATATGGAATGACATAAAAGTACACAGTAGTGGATAACTCTGTTATGTATCTTATAACACATTTCATAGGAATTTTTGTCTCATAGTAAGCACGCAGGAAAAGCTTAGAATTTTGACACTCAAGGCAAAAATATTACAGTAGGTTATTAACCCTATTTATAGCCAGTTAACTATTCATGAATTTGAAACTGGAAGACAACTAGAAAGGAGTAGTAAGTTATTATTTTATATTGAGAAATAAACATTTTGGTGGAAAAAAGTCTTGCCCAATAAGGTCAGGTTCTATGATCAGTCAAAGAAAAGAAGCTGATTTTTCTGTTTATCGTTACGGCCCAAGTTATCCACTGTTCCTCTCCTTATGTTCCTTACTTGTGCATCTGGGCAAGCACATACTTTGAGTGGTTCACAGCTATACAGACTATATTTGCTATATAGCAAATATCAGTGGTCAGTCACGAGTGGTGTTCCCCAGGGCTCAGTATTGAGGCTAGTTCTGTTTAATCTCTATATCGCTATATACTTGCTAGTCTGTTTAAGCATGCCGAAATGCAATGTAAGACCACTTTAGAACATGTTTATGTATTTGTCTGCCAAATTACAGTTTTTACATTTAATTAACAAGCATTGTGCTCTCTTGCAAGTTACTTAACCTTGTAAAAGGGCAGACTCTCTTGTGTGTTGGTTTTTTTTTTCCTTTTCTGAAATTCAGTAATGAAATGCACAGCCTTTTCAGATCACTTTGATTACAACTTATCAGTGAGACCTGAGTGGCTTTAAAGAGGCCTCTTTAGCTGGTATCCACCTTTTTTACTTACTTTGAATTTGAAAGACCAGCCAGCAATTTTGTTCAGGACAGCCTAAGAAAGAAAATAAGACTTCATAACATCAGGTTGTAATACACACTCCAGTTTTCTTATATTTTTATTTGTTTTAATAATCAAGCCTATTTTTACTCTTTTTCTTGCTGGTGGAGTTTTGAAAATGTGGAAAGACATATCAAATGTTATTTTAAAGGAAAGATATGACATGTTAACATGCTTTTAACCAAAGAAGTTTATTTTCCTTTTCTGTAGTAGAACTTTCTACTTAACTAGTTTGTTTCTTACAGCTTTATGATTTGGTTTCACAGCTTTTTGATCATTCACCAATGCTGCTTTTCAAAATGGCTTGTTGCATGTAGTAACTTGTGAATGAGGTTGAGCATTTTGTTAACTAACCAAGTATAAGGTTTATAAGGTATATAAGCAGTATACTTTGCTAATTTTACTCAATTTTTTTTAAAGTTTGTTTTTTGCTATTACGGACTGATTTCTCTATTTAAGTTTGTGACTGAGTTCTTTAAAAAGCAACTAGAATTTTTCAATAGTTGAATTTTCAGACGCTTCTCTTTGACAATATCACATACTTAACCGGCTAAGAGGCTAGTCTGAAGTATTCGGCTGCTGCTCTTTCATGTAAGTTGTTAATTAAGGTATATATTTAAGCTGAAGACTTCAACATTTCAATAGTTGATCATCTAGGAAAGTAATTTATGAATCATGACTGCTGTATTTCTTGAGTCGAGCCTCTTTTGTGTGATGATTATGCATTGTGTTTAGCAGTGTTCAGAAAATGCACCAGTACATTTTTCATAACACATTAAAATACAAATACACTTTGTAAAAGTACATTTTATAGATGATTCTTCCTATATTAACAAAATATTAGAAACACGCAGAACTGAGGCTGAGTGAGAAAGCAATGACAAGACACCTATATTTGTTCCTGGGGCGTCAGGTAAGATTTCATTGTGTTGAAGGATATTGCCCAAACCTGGGGCCAATGCAACTACATGTAGAGAAATAATTTTCTCCAAAAGATACTCACCCAACAGCTAGTTACTACTTTTTTTTTTTTTTTTTGTCCTGGTTGTTTAGGTTTTTTGTAATTATTTATTGCCTTCATAACTTCTTCAAGGTCCAAATCATCCACATCTTACTGATTTGGCTATAAGGATAGCACGGAAAACAGTGTCAGCGGCCTTACTACTGTCATGGTAAACAATATATGTTGCTTATCCCTTATTCACAAAACCACTTGTCTCATCACAGGGGTCAGACAACACACGACCTTAGTAAATCCATGTTGGCTGTTTTGAACTCTTATTTTGTCCTGCATGTGCTTGGAAATTACTTCCAGGACACTTGCCCTGTAAATGTCCAGGGGACTAAGGTGAGGCTGACCCCCCTATAGATGCGCAAATCCTCTTTCTTGCCTCTATATTACCTCCAATATTATCTATCCTGGTAGGGTACAAGATCCCTAGTACACAATTATTTTGCTCTAATGGGCTGGATTTTCACAAGGCTACAACAAATCTTTTGCTCTAAATAGGCGATAGCACCTTCATAGCTCTTCAGTTTTTAGAAGAAGTGTATGGTAATTTTGTGCTAGATACATGTAGAATGATATCATGTTATGACATCATTTATGTCAGTGAATGTTGGCATGTAACGTGGTAGTCTGGTATTGTGGTTGAGTTTGGAATGAAATTTATCAGTACAAGGTATGTCCTGATTGCTTTCTGGTCCTTTTGCTGAGTGATGAACTGGCAGTAGTTCCAAATTCAGTGAAAACGTGAGACATTACAACTGTACAGGCTATGAAGTGGAAATAGATTTTTCAATTCTTTGTCTTTTATTATTTTTTAAAACTGTTACCACTCAGTTCCAAATAAATCCCTTGTCTAGGAATATTTTAAGATCTATACGTTCATTCATTTCACATTTGGATATATAATTACATACAGCTACGAAGCATTTTTAAGAGTAACGCTTTCTGTTATTTGTTTTGTTTTGCTACAAATGCTCTGGCTGGGCCTTGTCTCAGCAGTTATGTAGTGATGGCCATATGTAGTTGTATGCCACAAGTACAATGGGCGCAGTGTTGGACGTGGTAATGAGGTAAACTTGTGGAAAGCTGTTTTTATGAAAAATGCAAATGAAGACCTACAACGTAGGACTGAACCTTGCGTACTGTGGACTAGAGGAAACTGAAATATAGAGCAAACTAACCAAAGGGACAGAATGGCCATGCCAAACCATGTGCTTGGAGACAAGCTGTTGGGAGATTAGTTTGATATGAGCTTGATTCATAGCTACTTGGTTTGATACATTTTCACTTCATAATTCCTGTTTTATTTAGAAGTCTAAATATTTTTAATTTTGCTGTTCTGAAAAACCTTAAGTACTAACCCAAAATTCTATCTCTTATTGTTATCAAATCTTTATAAATATACCTAAAATATTTCTTGGGCATTATACAATAATATTTTCTGTGTAACTACATAAACTACAGGAAATTCCTAGATAAAAGCTCTAATAAGTGCTAAGTATACCGCAAATTAGGCTTACATTGCTGCATGTAGCTTTTATGATTACAGAAGTTACAAAGCTGAACAATGTAGAGTTATGTACAGATGCTTCTTTAAAACCAGGAAGCTTACCTACACTGTAAGTTATGTTTTGCTTAAATATTTTTGAGATTTTTGTCCTTATATCAGACACCTCTTGCATAACAGCGTGTATTTGGATATTGGGGAAAAAAGAAGAATGTGATTCCCTTCATCTTTCTAGTTTGACATTAAATTTGCAGAATGCATACTTGAATTATTTATTGAGCAGAGAATTGTTTCAGCATGTCAGAGAAGGACATAAGGGACCGATACACAGTAATTGTGATTTTTAATGTAATGCGCCAGGATATGCAGAGATAGGGCAAACAAAACCAAAATGGTAGTACAGTCACAAGGGGCATATTTCAGATGGAAAATATGACATTCAACTGGCCTGTATAATTTGAGTGCATAGTGCATGATAGTATCATCTGGTATCTTGATAGTAAAGATGAAATAATTCAGCATTGGCTGCACTGTTGCTTACTGATAACATTTCAAATTGGATACTGTATGGCATTTAAGTATCTGCTGGCAGGGATTTTCCATCAAGGAATGAAGACAAGCAGAGAAAGTCTATAGAAGTCTTGCACTGATACAATGGAAATATTCAGCACAAGAGTTCTACAGATTTTTCTATAAAAAGGAATTATATTCTATTTTTTCCCATATCTGTATTTTAGATGTCCACATTTCATGTTTTCAAAATAAACCGAGAGTTTAAATACATGAAACACTTTGGCATATACTATTTGAAGTATACAAGACTTTTATGTATGCAGCCCCTTGGAATCATTTGGATTGGGGAAAAGAAGAATATATAATGATTTCAGGGCAATTGTGGTTGACAGCAACACCTTTTCAGACATTACAGCTGGATTCCTATTGTATGTAGGTAAAGGTGTTTGGTATCAACATACCACAGTTTCAAGCCAATGAAATATCAAGGAAATAATAATGTGAAAACAATATTAAAGTACTATAGATCTCAAATACCGCACTTCTCATCAAAGGCCCATTGTGACAGGGTTAAGTACATATTTACAGGAACGGACCCTGGGGGTTAGTTGCCATATTAGTGCTAGCTGGGAGAGGGTCTGCACTTATTGCTAAATCACATCAAATGGCAAATTTTCTGAACCACCTGTCTTTTGAAAAGGTGTCTATCATGTTGTCACAGGTGTACAGCTTACTTCAAAGTTTTGTTGGCAAGTAAACAGTCAATTTACCACTGACTTATTATCTCAAATAATATGAAAACCTAACACGTTGGAAAGCCTGCGTTCTCATAAGTAAACTCTGTTATATATGTACTTCAGAATTACAACTTTTGAAGCACAATGTTCTCCTTCAGGCAAATATTTTCTCTTGTCTGGTTAATTTAAAGTGAGTTAGAAGAACAGGTAATTTATTAATTATTAAAACTGCTATTGTGTCCAGGCTGGCAACTGTGCAAGAGACATAAGTAACTTGAGGCTGGGAATCAAGATGGACTGAAGGAGACATCCAAGGAAGGGACATTGAAAAGATATAGGAGAGCAGAAGCCAGGACCTGTACTTTCAATCATATAAATGCATCTCCCTTATACATACATTGAGGTTTCTGATCATTTTCACTAAACTTAATTCTTAACCTTCCAGCTTTAAGGGATGTATACAAATGTTGTGGAAATGTAGACACTGGAGGTATTCTTCCTGTTAGAGAATTCTTTGTCAAGCAGGATAAACGCTTTCACTGGAAGTTCTTGCCATGAAGTTATGTTATCTTCCATCCACACTTACTTACAGGTTGAGAAGTAATCCGTATGTAAGTTTTCTGGCTGTGCCGCTGGAATTAGTAGATACAAGTGTTGGTTGTTTTGGGTGGGGTTTTATTTGTTTTTGAGTGTGAGGAGAAGGAATAGAAAACAGAACCACAGAAAAAAAATGCTATGTATTTTATCTATTTTTTTCCTCTACTTTTTTTGAGATTTTCTTGCTTGCTTGTTTGTTTAAACATACTTGGCATTACAGAATGTGGAAAGCAGAAAGGGGAAGAAGGGAAGAGCTAGTATATATTTGGCTTTTACTAAATTTATTAAAGGTTTCAGCCCAAAGAAAAATCCTGTTGGTGGGTTAGTTTGATAATGCTGTACTTTGGTACTAAACTTAATGTTTTTATCAGTTCATTACTTCATCCTTCTTTTTTTTTTTTTTTTTTTTTTCTGTATATGCTTGTCCCTGAGGCTTATCTCCTTTTTATCTCATCCCTGATAGAACTGTCAACACTGATCAAGTTTCTTAAACACACATGAAAATTGACTTGTTCTCAACTCCACCACTGTTACTTTTCAGTACCCATGTATTGTCTCTTCACTCAGTTACAAGCGCTTTCTCTTCATGGCAGTTTTTATAAGTGGACTACACCAAACTAGTAAGGTAGCAGAATATCATCATTCATTCCAGCATGTCTTGTGAGAGGCCATCTGCATAAGTTGTAGAGCGTAACTCTCTGTCATCCAGTGTCAGACCCTCCAGCTCGTCTCCTCTCCTTATGTCCAGTTTCAGAGCATGATGGAAAGTGACACTGATTCTGTGTCCCTTTGTGTTCCACCAAACCCCAACTTGAACCAGCTGCTTGATTTTCCAGCAATGATGCTATGGTGTGGAAGGATTCTTCCTGTGTATCTTTTACAATTGCAGCTGGGCTAACTTGTCAGCCTCGCCCTCTGCGTCTCCCCCATATGTAAGATGCATTAAGCATTCTCCCCTATTCTATTCAGATTCTGAGCCTGCTCCATTACCATAGAATCCAAATACCTAAGCCACTTAGTACTATAATACCTTCAAACGGAGACTTTGTAAGAATTTTTCTGCTAGTGCTTTGTAGCAATGGAGATTCTTACACTTCATGGAAAATAACTGTGACATATGTGTGGGAAGAGAGGGAGAAGGTATCGGACAGCATGAGAAGTAACAAGTAAAATGCACTTGGAACTTCTTGGTTATATGTAA
Organism: Caloenas nicobarica; assembly: GCF_036013445.1. NCBI lineage: Eukaryota > Metazoa > Chordata > Aves > Columbiformes > Columbidae > Caloenas > Caloenas nicobarica. The sequence continues at coordinate 18,662,683 of NC_088248.1, read as the reverse complement.
TACAACAACACCATTTTTCTCTAGCTGCATAAGAGAATTCTTACAAGCACAATAGTGTGAATTTTTAAATGTAAAATTATTTTATGGAAAGAAAAGAGAAGCAGTGTAGTAATAGATTCTTTTGCTAAGGGCTACAAAGTACAACTGCGTTACATGCTATATCTATATTTGGTATTAAAAAGAACTCGAAGATCCCCTTAAAGCCTTTTTTTCTGAAAAGATTTTCATTAAAACGCAGTTCTTGTTATTAAGCACATTATTACATAATTAAAATTAAATAAGTCTTGGGGGAAAGTAATAATTTGACCAAAAAAAATCACCCTTGATTAAATTTCTTTTTTGCATTGAATGGGTTGGTTCGAAAGAGAGATTCAGTCTGAGAAATAACATTATAAGTTAAGCATGTTTTCATTTTCTTACTTTTTTAATTTATGTACTCAGAGGCAACACATGGATATAGTAATTCGAAAAATCTCTAAATTATTAAAGAAACCATTTTCCCAAAGCTTGTATGCCTTCATATAACCATAGTGTGTTGTCTTGTAATATTCAAGGAACAGATTATAGCAATTGGTCTTTAGCTTGCTAACATTGCCTTCATTGATAGTTGTATTGGCTTTTAAAAGAATAGCAAACATTAAGATTTAATTAACATTTAAAAAATGTCTTCAAATATCACGTATTGTTAGAAAACCAGGTACATTGGACTTTAAAGCAATTTTCTTCACTACACACAGCTCTAAAATGTTAGACTCAGGGCAGTGGCGGCGGGGGGGAGCAAAATATCTGAATATAGACTGTCTATATTAGGGTGTTGGACATCCACCGAAGACCTGGGGTTCAGGACTACATGTGAGTCTAAATGAATCTTCGTGTTACAGTTGCCACTATCTTTAATATCTCAGGATAGCTGTAAGTGACATGGGCTGTCTGCAGTGGGCAAAGTTGTTGTAAACAGATTCTTGATCTCAAACAGAGTTGACTGCTTTGGAATCTAATAACTGACATGGTTGGTAGATGTGCCTCCTCTCATGGCACAAGGAAGAAGGCTGAGCTCAGTGCAGCCTTGCATGTGACGGGTGGTAGCACTACATGTCACCGTGCTGAGTCTCTAGAATATTGAGTTCTTTCAAGAGGGTTTACCTGATGGGTGAGAACCTGATGAGTCATTTAGAAGTGCTTGCCTGCCTCCTCAAAACATTAATCATGGTTGCTTTTTAACACAATATTTCCGTTGGTGAATTATTGAAAGCAATTTTGTCAGTCTAAATAGCTTTTGCATTATTGTAGTACAAAGCAAATTTTAAAAATCTGTAAGTTTTTCTAAATCTAGTAAGAAATTATTGAATATTCTTTCCTCCATCTCCAAAATCTTGGAAACTTTCTCCAATCAGCCTTACGATCTTTATGAGTTGGTTAATGAAAAACATATTTATCAGTAATATGTTGGTATATTTTTGGTGTAATGCTTTATTTGATTTCCTTCTTGTTTTGGGTTGTGTATTTGTTCGCTTGTTTTGGGTTTTCTTGTGTGCGTATTTTTGTATGTTTTCTGGGTTTCATTTTTTTGTTTTTTGTTTTTTGTTTTTTTTCTTTTTTAAGAAAATGAGAAAATGTAAAAGTAAGCCTTTTTCTGAAAACGTCTGAGTATACTATGAAGTAGGAAGAACTGAGTGCAGCACAGACAGACGTGTGCTTGTAAGATAGCTTATAGATATCAGTCCGCACCTGAAATGGTCATCTTTAAATTTTGACAGAATAGTTCGCATTTATAAGGTGCATCCCTTCAAAGGCATCCAAGAGACCTCTCAAAGATATATCAGGCTATGTTTGATGTGAGGTTATACATTCAAAAGCCATACAGCACTACGTAAATCAATGCTTACCTAAGTTGTTTCTTGGGTAATTTAGGCAAGTCCAAATGTGTATACGCAATCTTACTCATTGGAATTAGGTAGGTTTTCTTGTTTCTTTTCCACATAAGTGATCTGCAGCTTTTTTAGTCTTTCATAGTCACATCTTTTTTTTCAGTCTTTCTTATTACCTCTCTTGAAAACAACAAGAAACATGTCGTGAAGTGAAACAAAAACTTATAGTCTGAATTAGCACAGGCATTAGATTATGAAAGTAATCCTTTATAGAGAGATATTATAATTCTGACTGTAAATTTTTCAGAAAATGAGATAAATATGTAATGATGGTTTTCCTCCAACACAGCTTTATTAGTTATCTCACCAAACAGAAAATGTGTTTTATCCTATACGTAGAACAATAACCATTATAATTGTGCTGCAGCATTCTTCTGATACAGAATAATGGAACTTTGTTGCAGCAAATTCCTGTGCCAGATGATGATGCTGGTCCATGGTAGATCACTCGCCTAAATTTGAATTTTCATTCTTACTATTGGTTGTCTGTTAATCTACCCCATTGAAAAATAAACAAAAAACAACAAAAACAGGCAAGCCCTTCCCTATCTTGATTAAAAGTTTATGTAGACTCAAAAAAAAAAAAAAGTAGATGTAACTGAAGTTATCAAGATACTACATGGAGATGCTGAGTCATTCATATTAGTCATTGAGAGTAGTCCCTGACCACATGAGAGCAATGTTTTGCCCTTTTTCTTTGCAGCTGTAGTTGGCAACCTTTCTGTGTTCAAAGAAAAGATTGGTATGTAGTACTGCACCAAGCTCCATTCAGAAAGTGGGTTCTGCTATAGAAACCACAGGTCTTTGTCCTGAAGATTTTCATAGTTCTGCAAAATTCTTATGGAGTGCCTTCTATGATCTTTTCAAGTGCCATATGAACAAAACAGCAGAAAAGTCAGGGTACCTAAATACATAATTTCAACACAGTGAAAAATAGCTTACAACTTGTCTTATGTGCTTTCTGTGGAGCATTTTAGTTCCTAGTCTGGTAGTTCATAGCCCAGAAATACCTCCTACCCCCCCAAAAAAAAATATTTGGAACAAGAGAGCTCAAATCCAATTGCTTTTTCTGCTTTGCATGATACTTTCTACAGCAGGTGTGTGAGGCACAGGCTCACCTGTGGTGTTCATTGTTCCACGCTCTAAATATCATATAGAATAACAAAACCCTTTTCTCCTAGTTATCATTAGTAACTCATAATCAAGCATGCCTACAGTTTTGCAATATTTTGTGGCAGGATACTGTTATATCTGAGGCTATGACATTTGCAGACATAAATTATTAGAAAAAGAAATGCTTGTTCTGCAGGCAAAGTCTCTTCTCCTGGAGACTCTACAGCAATTTAATCCATTCTTCCTATTTGGCAAGGGAAATTTAATTCAAAATAGATAAAAATATAATGTTTCATAGTCAAGTGTGAGACTAACCTGAAGACTTGTGTTTAAATTTAATAGTACTTTGCATACCATCTATCCAAGTTAAAACTCAGATCTGGTTGGAGCCCAGTGATATTAGTTTTTTATATCATCTTCAAAGATTAGCACTCGTGTGAAATACATATTCAACTGATCAACATGATTATAGTTAAGAATTACAGGATGCTCTCGAGTTATGTGAGATCTGAAAGGAACCAGGAACAGAATAATTAAATAAACATAAGCTTTTCCTGTATTGGTCTGAGTCTCGGGGGTAGGAAATCAGGGGATGAAATGTATCAAAAGGTAGATTGCAGCTCAGGGAAACTGTGTGCAGTGTCTTGCACAACTACAATGAACGTGGTGTGAAGGAAAATTCCTGGTGCAAAGTGTGGGTATTGCCAACAGATTTGACTCTGGCAAGCATCAAAGCTCTCCTGACCAGAAAAAGTGGAAATGAACCGTTTGCATTTGGTCTTTTATATTTTTCCTGACTAGTTTGCAACCTCTGCACTTATTCCAAGAGGCACAAATGAGGATCTGGTTACTTTATCTTCAGAAGTGTCTCTCTTGCAGTTGAAATCAGTGATGGCAAATGCTGTTCTTTCTTATCATGTCCCAGTAAAGCATTAGTCATTTTATTCTGGACACTTGAAAACATCCAGAACTACAGATATTACTATTAACAGAGAGCATCTATCTGTTAATAGTAATAACTGTTACTTATTACAAAAACTATCACTTATTATCAAAGGACAATATTAAAATTCTAAATTGTAAGAGTAGCATTTTAGGACAATAGAAAATTGTTCAAAACAAACGCATTATCTGATGTTTTCCACCTTATGTCTCCAAGGACCAACTTTCTTTTAAAAAATATTTTGTGTACTGTAGTTTTGACACAGGTCCAACTTTTGTATTGTAGTCTAATTGTATTATTATGTTTACAGCATTTATACATATTTTTATATATGTATATATTTAATATTCAGTTGGCAAAATGTGGTTGGTCATACAAATGCTATTTCTGCTCTTAGCTTCTTGAGTATGCAGTGTTAGGCAGTGTGTAACAAGGTCCATATCTCTATTTAGAGTCATTCTGTGGTATCAGGCATGCCACACTGAAGTTCCAAAATCCTTCTTTCGGCATCCTTTGTAAGCCTACATTTAACCAAAGGCTATTTCCCAGCTTCACTGTAAGGATCTTTGGAAGTCAAAGTGCAGGTACAGCCAGGCTTCCATTATTTCAAGGTGGATGGAAGCAGAGCGAAGGGATTGACTTGCAAGACCGGCTTCTAGGAACCATGGCCAAAGGGCGGTCTGTGTGTGGGAGCTCTGAGAGATGCACGTTTCAGGAAACCTCTTGGAAAACATGAGCGATAGTGTGCAATGCCAATACAATAGTATTTTCCTTCATCATGATTGTGTCTTTTAAGTTAATTGTGCATATATTATTTAATTTGAAAAGCTTAAAATGTTCATATGAAAAATGAAACTCACTGGAACAACTTATGAGACCCAGGATTTCACAATCTTTCAAATTCTTCTCATTCTTCATCTGATAAACTATGCCACATATATGTGGTCTTGGGGAAAAAAAGAAATCGTAGCACTACGTTGAATACACATGAATTTGCAATATTATAGTCAAGTTTGAAGCAGAGAAGCAAGTGCTTCACAGAGGAAGTGAAGGGCTTATTAGGCCAACATTAATGGTTCTAGGCTTCACAAAACTTCTTTACAATCTAGTGACAACTACTGTTTTACTACAAAGCTACAGCATCAATATTGGTTTCAATAACTCTTCAAAATATCTTCATTTTTTATAGAACAAACAAAGCAACAAAACCCAGCTTGGTTCACACAAGTGCAGATTTCAGGAAGGTAACAATCTATGGAAGTCTGATATTTTTAATATGAGAACTGACACATTTTGACATTGACATTATGCATTTTCATTGAGTCTCTAGCTGTACAGATACAGACATAGATAGATACCCCCATTGTGCATGCAGACAAGAACAGAAACCGGCTCTCAGACAGGACAGAAGCAAAAGCTTTCTCACCTTGCGCACAGCCAAGCAGTATAGCAGGCTGCCTGGAGAGCTTGGGCTTTATTTTGAGCTTCACAAGATAAAACTCGGAGCAGACTGGTCTGATCTCAAAGGTGACCGTGCTGTGAGCAGGTGGTTGGAGCAGACACATCCTGAGGTTCCTTCCAACTTGAATTATCCCATGATACTATTGTGGTTTAACGCCAGCCAACAACTAAGCACCACCCAGCTGCTTGTTCACTCTCCTCTGGTGGGATGGAGGAGAGAATTGGAAGGGTAAAAGTGAGAAAACTCATGAGTTGAGATAGTTTAATAGATAAAGCAAAAGCTGTGCATGCAAGCAAAGCAAAACAAGGAATTCATTCACTCCTTCCCATCGTCAGGCAGGTGTTCAGTCATCTCCAGGATAGCAGGGCTCCATCATGTGTAACAGTTACTTGGGAAGATAAGCACCATCACTCCAAATGTTCACCCCACCTTCTTTTTGCCCAGCTTTACATACTGACCATGACGTCATATGGTCTGGAATATCCCTTTGGTCAGTTGGGGTCAGGTGTCCCAGCAGTGTCTCCTCCCAACCTTGTGTCCACTCCCTGCCTTCTCATTGACAGGCCAGTGTGAGAAGCTAGAAAGTCCTTCACTGCTTACTAATAACTAAAATATCAGTGTATTATCCACATTATTCTCATGCTAAATTCAAAGCACTGTATTATACCAGGTACTGGGAAGAGAATTATTAACTACTCTATCCCAGCCGAAACAAGAACGTGTACTAAGATTTTCTTTTTAAATTAGTCAGATGGGTTGAATGCTAAGAATATGACATCTGAAAAAATTCAGTCCCGAACTTCCTTTGCTAAATCTTCCTATTTAAGCTACATCTTTAAACCAGGACATTTTGAAATAGTGAGACCTAATGAAAAGCAGAGACAATATTATAAACACTCTTGCATGTGTTTGTAGTTTGTATATTGTGTATCTCAAAATACATCAAGGACAAGAATAGTCTATTTTCGTAGATGTCTTCTGTGAGAAGACTCATGATACTTTGCTGACAAGTTATGTGCAATGAATAATAATTTACCTTCTTAGAATATATGGTTGTCTTACAGAAGAAAACAACACATCTGGTTTATACCATTAAGCCTGGAATGCTACAAAAGAATAGTTGTCACTTGATTGTAGTGAAGCTCTTTACTATGAATTACCTTGATAATTCTGAGATCACCAACAATTGCAACCAGAAGTGTCAGTTGTTATTAGAATACCTCTGAATTTCCAAACACAAATAAAAATACGCAAGTAATAAGATAAGCATTATATCTGTGTTGGTCTGATTTTCAGGGAACCTGATGCAGCCAGCCCAGAACTTTAGTGGATCTATTCAGCAAGGAGAAAAAGGACTCCTTCCAGAACTGAGGGATTTGAGCTGAGGTAATCCCAGTCTGAGTCATCTGAGACTTCACAATGTTGCTATAATGATAACTTGCTGAGATGGGAAAGAAGCTATATATTAAGGTAGTTCAGATCATGCTAAAATTATGACACAGCAATAGCATGGCTATTGCCATAAGCATATCATCCAAAGGTACCTCAGGGGACCACAGTAAGGGAGGGTAAATACTTCATACCAATTTCCCACACTTTTCTGCCTTTTCAATATGCCGAGGTGTCTTATAGAGGCTTTAGTCTTATTTATTTCTCTACACGCAAGCATAGGCCTGGCTATAATCTAGGCTTCTGTGAAAGGAAAGCACTTCAAAAATAAAAGAATGCTATGAAAGTCATGCACAATTATTTTGAGTTATAGAGGACAAATATTTACAAACTGGAATACAACCTGGATTAATTATTTTCCCTTTCTCGTTCTGACTAGTGTTTAACTCACCTATTTTTATCTAGAGCAAAGCTTTGGTGGGTTCTTAATGTTAACTTTCTGGTTTTCCTGACCTTGTTTACCTGTGTGGTGGTTAAATGGAAGTAAAATTATAATCTAAGAAAAAAATAAGAAAACATTTTTAGATGTTGGATATGGGCATTTGCAGGTCCTCAAGTGATCTTGTCTGCAAAAGTCCAGAACCCAGTATTTTATTTAAAGGTGTAGCCAATGCTGTTGTATCTTTTTTGCTGTCTCTGGAATAGCCATACAAAAGCTAAAATCTTGATTCATGCACCACCTTGGTGCACAAGTAAAACGACATTTAAAAATCCAAATACAACACAACACTTTTCTATATTACTTTCTTCCTAATTCTACTCTCTCTGACAGTAAAGTTAAATAAGATGGTAAAACAGAATGTGGTTTTATTTTAAAACTTTGAAAATATTTAGTTGGTATTTATCATATAGTTTTAATGTCTTACTTTAAATAAATTAAAAGCATATGTGACAGCTTTGTAAAGTAAACTTATTGATTATTATAAAAACCTCAAAACAAGACCAAACATAGCTTACTCTAAGATTAAAGTTCGTTAATACTTCAAAATAAGGGTAGCTAGACTGTATCTTAAGGAATAGGTCATTATTTTTTAAAATTGTTTTTATTATGAAAAGTGGAGAGTGCTGCAACATTTCAGCATACGATTCGACTACTGCAGTGCTGAAAAAGTTGACTTCAAACCAGAGACTTTAGAAAGAGTATTTCTGAACAAGTGCTGCTGGCTCCCTCCTATGGTAGGAGGTTACTATTGCTGGGGCCGTTATTTTTCTAGAGAAAACCCTGTTATAAGCGGAAAAAATCAGGGAATTCTTTTTCTGTTGTAAATTGAATTTATTTGAGTGTGAGGAGAAGTACGTTCATGAAATGTGTTTCTCCACCACTAGAAGTGAAGAATTTACAGAATATTTCAATGATGAAATTCAAGATCGTGCCTGTTCTACAGTAGATCAGTATTACAAAGATACATTTTTAATCTATTTTGTTTTATAATAGGACAGATACTTGTCACCTGTGTGAGAGAAAACTTAAAATGCAACTTATCAGATATTTTTGTTAAATACTAAACAGGATGTACAAATAAATTCAAACGTTCTTTGTCACTTGAGACAAATTTTGCAATGTAGTTCACATGATACAAGCTAAAGGATTTTCCTCATCTCTAAATGTAGCCTCTGGTCAAAGGCTGAGAATTGCAAACAACTTAATGCTATTGTAAAATGTGAGAACTAAAAGCTATTTATTATTTTCAAAGAAGGACCTGGTTGCTGGCAGTAGGCGACAGAACTTCACAACACTGAATGTAACTATGGAGCTATTGAGCAAATACCAGGTAAAACGAGAAAAACATCAGAAACTCAATCAGACAAAGAATCTTTTTAGGTAAAGAGGATTTTCTCTCTCTTCAGGAGAGCTTTGCACTGCTTACAATGCATTAATCTACTTCAAAACTAAACATATTCTAAGTAACTTACTGACTCCTGAACAGTATTTTGACACAAATTCCTGGTGATTAATTAAAATGTCCAAGGAGGAGGACCCGGGTAACTATAGAGCAGTCAGCCTCACCTCCCTCCCTGGAAAGGTGTTGGAACAACTTATCCTTGGTGTCATCTCAAGTCATATCAAGGATAAGAGGATCATTAGGGGCAGTCAGCCTGGCTTCACCAAGGGGAAGTCATGCTTAACCAACCTCATAGCCTTTTATGAGGACATAACCAGGTGGATAGATGATGGTAAAGCAGTGGATGTGGTCTATCTTGATTTCAGTAAAGCATTTGACACAGTTTCCCACAATATCCTCGCAGCTAAACTGAGGAACTGTGGTCTGGATGATCAGGTAGTGAGGTGGACTGTGAACTGGCTGAAAGAAGGAAGGCAGAGAGTTGTGGTCAATGGGACTGAGTCTAGTTGGAGGCCTGTATCTAGTGGAGTCCCTCAAGGGTCGGTACTGGGACCAGTCCTATTCAATATATTCATCAATGACTTGGATGAGGGAATAGAGTGCACTGTCAGCAAGTTTGCTGATGACACGAAACCGGGAGGAGTGGCTGACACGCCAGAAGGCTGTGCTGCCATCCAGTGAGACCTGGACAGTCTGGAGAGTTGGGTGGTGAGAAATTTAATGAAATATAACAAGGGCAAGTGTAGAGTCTTGCATCTGGGCAAGAACAACTACAGGTACCAGTACAAGTTGGGGAATGACCTGTTGAAAAGCAGTGTAGGGGAAAGGGACCTGGGAGTCCTGGTGGACAGCAGGATGACCATGAGCCAGCACTGTGCCCTTGTGGCCAAGAAAGCCAATGGCATCCTGGGGTGTATTAGAAGGGGTGTGGTCAGTAGGTCGAGAGAGGTTCTCCTGCCTCTCTACTCTGCCCTGGTGAGACCACATCTGGAATATTGTGTCTGGTTCTGGGCCTCTCAGTTCAAGGAGGACAGGGAACTGCTTGAGAGAGTCCAGTGCAGAGCCATGAAGATGATTAAGGGAGCGGAGCATCTCCCTTATGAGGAAAGGCTGAGGGAGCTGGGTCTCTTGAGCTTGGAGAAGAGGAGACTGAGGGGTGACCTCGTTAATGTTTATAAATATGTAAAGAGTGAGTGTCACGAGGATGGAGCCAGGCTCTTCTCAGTGACAACCAATAATAAGACAAGGGTCAATGAGTGCAAACTGGAACATAAGAGATTCCACTTAAAAATGAGAAGAAATTCCTTCTCAGTGAGGGTGACAGAGCACTGGAACAGGCTGCCCAGGGAGACAGTGGAGTCTCCTTCTTTGGAGACATTCAAAACCCTCCTGGACACATTCCTGTGCAACTTCATCTAGGTGTTCCTGCTCCAGCAGAGGGATTGGACTAGATGATGTTTCGATGTCCCTTCCAATCCCTAACATTCTCTGATTCATTTATATGGAGGCCTGCGGAACAAAAAATTACTGAACTTAAGAATATTTCTGGTTATCAATATGTGTAAGCAGTTACATAATCAACTTCATAACCCAAAGACCCTAACTGCTACTTTTATTTTTTTCTTTTTCCTTTAAATATAATTTTCTTATGGTCATGTGAGTGCAAATATTTTTCTGAGGAATGCGGACCATCATACTTCTCACAGACTTCCAAATGATCTTTATAGGACACATTTTATTAAGCAACAATTACTTTTGCATACATTGTTTTTTCAAGATTGTCGTGCTATCTTCTGGCCCTTACCTGTCTATTCCAAGCTTCTACCCTCTATATCCTGGCAGTTACTACTGTCACTTATTTCATCTCCTGGTTTCCATCAACAGATTTTTTGTGGGATTCTCAAAAGAATGGTCTTTAAAATAAATGCTTGAATTTTTTTGAGTACTAAGTAATTCATTGTAACACTACTTGATTCCCCTGACCCTTAAATATTTCTTGTAGAAGTTAGATTTTTCTTGCATATAGCATTTTTCATATTTTCTTTTTTTTTTTTTTCCTAAACTTGCTCCATTACCCACTAAAGCATGGCAGCTATTGTATTGCCAGCTAGTCCCATATATAGAACAGACTGACTAAAGTCATTCTTGCCCCTTGCTCCATACCCTCTTCTCTACAATAGGTACCCATTTTCTGGTGAGTGTATTTGGTTAGGTGGTTGTTGGGTTTGTTTGTTTGTTTGCATTGCACAAGTATATTAGCTGATTAACTTTCTACATATTGAGTCTCATGTCTGCTCTTCAGCTCTCTGGTTCTTCATTTCAGACTATACCACAAGAGCATTAACTTTTGCTTCCCAGGCTGCATCTTCCCTAAGTCCTTTAGTAGGTTGTGGGTTATTTTTTTCTGCTAGTCTGAATGGTTGCATCTTCTTTTTCTTCTGTACTGGGAAAACCATAATAATATTTTACTTTCTCCAACTAGGGAAGAAAACCACTGTCATTAATGATGGCTTTATTGACTCCTTCCTCTTCACGAGTGTTATTGAATGTTTACAGAAGAGAAGGAATATATGGGATCTATCACAATGAGAAGAATGAATAAACAATGATAAAATCATCTTATGCAATGCAACACTTTAGGTTCTTCTGCCAACATCTTTGCAGGAACGATCACTTTAACGGGGATTGAATTCCTTAAAAATTGCACAGTCTGAGCACACCGGGACAGCTGAAAACCCTGACACAATCTAAAAGCAGTAATATTGATGACTTTTAAAACTGTTGCAAATACTGTGCATACTATTACATGAGACCTTACAAAGAATTAAGAATTCTTGGTTTTGGTATTTTCATTTTCATGAATTTATATAACAGGGCAGACATAAACTCTTCCATTTAAAATACTTAGTCTCTTTATTACTAGTTTCTTCAGCCTTCAATATGTTATGACCAAAATTATTATTTATTATCATCCAGCATCATTATCATCCAGCTTTAAGTTTTTCATAAGAGATGCATATATTCATTAAAGGCAGAGTTTTTCAGATACCAATAATTGGCATAATTCTGTGAACGCAGGCACACTCTATTAATACCATGTGGGGGTTTTTTGGGGGTTTTTTTTGTTTTTTTTCCAGCAAACATGAGCTTGGTTATTAAAAGAAATTGCTAAAATTGATCTCCTACACCACTGAAATTGTGAAGCCTCCTGGTAGACTTTTGGAAACAAACAAGAATGATTTTCTGCATAGATGTAGTATTCCCCACATTATAAAATGCTGACTTGAGATACACTGAGATTAATTTCTGCCCTCTCCCCACTTCTTCGGAAAAGCATGATCAGACAATTAAAGAAATTGAAAGATAAGCCTATAAATGTTTACTTACTGTTTTAGAAGATAAAGCAGTTTAGCAGACAACTTTCTAGTGAAACTTGACATCGAAAAGTAAAAAGCGTCAGACATCAAATATTCTGTGCATTCTGAAGGCATGTCAACGGAGAACTAAATTTCATGGCAGAAAAAAATGGTGTTTTAAGCGTTGCGTATAAGTTATTTTGACATTCCGAACAACAAAAATCCATGGGGTGAAACTTAAACAGGCTTTTCGTGGCTCAGACAGTTCACATTTGCTTAAGAAGAGTTTTGAGAAGCAAATGTCATGGCTTTATGTTTGTGAAGAATTCCTGAAGAATAGCTTTTTTAGCCAGATGAGAAAGGGGCTTAGAAGACATCATAGTCTATATCTTCAAGAAAACTTTGTATGTGGGGAAATGACAAAGTTTTGAATGTCCAGGATTAGCAGATTCTTATGGATCATTACAGAGGAAATGTGATTCTGAGGATAGAAACAGGGCAACTCTTGCTTTCTTCTGTAAAGAACCTGCCAACTACCACCTATTTCCTTATTATTTTACTATCTACTATTCACAAGAAGTGGGAAACACATTACTAATTCATAAAGAACTGCAGAAAACTACAGCCGCTTAAAAATATGTCTTTCCTCTGCAATCTGTCATTGTACCCCCACTTCTTGCCTCCTAGCACCAAAGGGCACTGTAAGAACACAGACACACACAGTTTCCTGAGATACGTCAGTCTGCTGAATGTAGGTTAAGGAGTAGGGTCCAGAGAGCAAAATTGTTTAAGATACAAGAGTGGGATCACCCAATTTTTCCGTATCTTTGTGATGGTTTTGGCAACATACATGAAAAATAATGAAATCAAATGCCACCTTCCTTTTTTATCTTTGCAGAAGCTATGTCTGCAGCAAAGTTGGGTTTGCTATTGTCTGCTATTCTTTGAATTTGGCTGCCTTAACGAGTATCTGCTCTGCCAAGTTACTTGTGTCGATACTGTGGAGTGGTTACTGAAGGCCACAATGCCTGAAAAAGGTCTCGAGAATCAGAAATTCTTCTGAGTAGTTGAAGGTGTCTTTCTTATCTATCTATCTATCTATCTATCTATCTATCTATCTATCTATCTATCTATCTATCATCTATCTCTTTCTTTTCATAGGCAAAGACTTGATTAGTTCCTGAATGTAAAGCTGGTGTGAGATATTGAGGGGGCTCTAAGACCCTTTCAGGCAAAGGAAGCAACTAATTTCCTTTTAGCTGCCTTGGAAGTTTTTTAATTATTATTTTCAGAATCTATTCCTTACATATATAGAAGACATTTTTATATGTTCTATATACTATGGATATAAATAATAGCACAGAGTCAATCAGATAAGACATACTCAACAGCTGGAAAGCAGGCTCCCAGACAAGAGATGAGAGCAAAGGTAGAGGTAGAAAACAGTTGTGATCTGTCCAGAAGCTGCATCTACATTAAAATTATGGTAAACAAGTTCTTCTACAGTTAGCTAAATCATAATCATTTAAATAAGAAATCATTTTTTGAGAAAAAAATTCATCAGCCATGAAAGGAAACAAAAAAGAATCCAACTCCCATGTGGCCAATGTTAGAGTATACACGGCAATATACCTGGCAGCTGGGGTTAGCAGCCGTCCTTGAGCAGCATCAAATTCAACCATCTCTAGTTGAATGTTTAGAGCTATGATTTTCTGAATTCTAAGGACAAAATGTAAAATGTTCCTGCTTGCTCAATGCTGGCATTAGCTAATGCTATGGTATAAATCTCTCTCCCTCTCTTTGGCCTCTGTAAATTACTAGGAGAACTAAATTCTCATGACAGCACTGTCAGAGCCAGACCTAGTGCCAGCAGACCTTTCTTGTATAGTTCTTCAGTCTCACCTTCAAAATGCAGTTCCTGCCGAGATGTCACTGAGCTAAAATGCGATATGCAGAGACCTCTAGAGACTGGAAAGCTAAACTACACCTAATGACATGCAGATAACAGTTCAGTGGTATGTAGTAATGAATTCACCCAGGGAGCTATAAAGCAGACTATAAAGAGAACAAAGTAACATTCAGACTGTTTTAATCTGGGTGGTAAAAGCAGTGTTCTTGAAAGTGACATAGTTTAGCTTATTTTCTTCAAAAGTAGTCAATGAAGGTAAAAAATACTTTATTTTTATGATTTTAAAAAAAAGGAAGAAAAACTCCTCAACCAATGTTAAATAACAGGATCTTCATAATTACTGTGACTTCAATTGCTGTGCTGCAAACTCCTGAAATTTGGAATTAATTTGTGAACCCATTGTTATGTGCTTTTGTTTCATTTGCCTGAAGTCTGTTTTGAGGCTGCATCTCTTAACGTTGTCTGAGAGATGCCACAAGGTTCTGGTTGAGTTCAGAGCTAATTACAACTTTGAAAGAGACCTTTTCAGGATTGTCATTAGCCATGCTTATAATTCAGACCAAGGTGTTACCTCATTTATTTTCCCAGTGAGCAGCTCTTGATACATTTGACCATGAAAAAATGTGCTCACCTTGAGGTACACTGAAGCTTGCAACTAAAGCTGCAGCTTAACCCCTGTGTTGCTGCTTCTGTACTTTTTAGTGCTGTTCAATTCCTCCAAGTTCTTAGTTGTGTGCTGTATAGGAGTTATTGCTTCGGTGGGTCCTTTTTATGGTTATTTGAGCACAGGGAATTTGACTTAGAAATAAAGAACATCTCTCTGGTGATGATCTTTGGCCTGAAGTGGTCTTTCACACAGTTGTGACAATGCATCTTCTAGGTTTTTTCTTAGGCCTTGATTATGGTTTTATGACTAACACCAAATATTGGGCATTTCAAAGTTCTGATTCTGTAGAGACATGGCACAGAGAAAATTGTATTTTTTTCCTGGTTGTTGAAAGACCATCACACAGATCCAAGACCAAACACTAGTTATTTCAACACAGTGTTGCCACATTCAATTTTTTAGAATCCTTGTCTCAAAGTGGAATTGACTAAGCCAAATTACCAACTCTCTACACAGTATGCAGAAAAGTGAAGTTAATTTTAGAATTAAATGACAGCCCGTCTGGCTTTTCAGGTCTAAAATACTTGATAAGCTCATGTTTTTCTGATGTTACTTCATGTAGCTATCCACATCTCAAGCAATTTTGATTGCTAGTGTGGAGAACTGGTGACTGCATCAAATTAAACAAAGATACTTGTTGATGGTATGAAAGCAGACAAAGTAGCATAAGCCTAAATTCCAACTCTGGAAATTAATTTTGTTTTGGGATCTGCTATGTTTTCCATATCACAGGTACTTTTTTTTGCCATTTTCACCATATGCATTAAAGCTATCATGTGCATATCTAAGATCTGTAAATTCTATGATTGCTTTATACCTGCAATGAAACTGCAAAAGTTTATTCCTTGAAACTCCCTGTCCTTCGAGTTATTACATGGGGTTTTAAGCCAAGAATTCTACATTCACTTAAAAAAATCAACATAAATGTCTAATGAATGTCCAAGAGAACTTGGAAAATTAAAGGCCTTGCTCTTAAAACCGGAATTTCACTTTTTGATGCTTAGCACTCTGTGAATTACATTTTCTATTTTTGTCTACAAAAACAGAAGAAATAAGAAGCAGGCCTAGCAATCTGTCCTCTAATTCCCCTATGAACAGAATTTCAAAAACTTTTCTCAAACCTACCTAGAAAGTGAACTTGCTAAATAAACACTGATGATAAAACATGATGTGTGGAAGGGAAACTAATCTGCTGGACTATGTCTAAAATAGTTCATTAGAGTCCAATGGACTTTTTTCTCCCGGAAGATTGAAGCCTCACTGAGGACTGGCTGGAAGGTGCTTTGTGGAGGCAGTCTGCCTTGAGATGTGTGTACGTAGGTACTGCAATTGTAGAGGTGATTTTCATAGGCTTTCAAAATGCATTTCAAGAAATTGTGCTCTGTACTGACATCCAAAATTTGAGGGTCACTTCTCTGAGCACACTCATTTCTTGCTACCAGCATTCATGAACAGAAGCACTGTCCTTCAGGAGAGAGACTAGGATGTTTGATACGTGCCTGTGGTGGCTGATTGCAGGGTGCAGTGACTTCAGCTTTGTTTTGAGCATCCAACTAGAGGTACTGAAAAATGTGCTCATTATTTTGCACATTTGCATCTAAGTACTGACCTGGTGGTTGGTGCGTCGCTACCTGTCAGTTCTTGTGTTCGTCTACAGTTTTACCTGTAATGAACTTTAATTAGATGCACTGGAGCTTAAACAACTTTTTTTTTAAGTCTAACCGCATGACTGTGTTTTTCACTTTTCCCACAAAGTTAACAAAAAATCCACTTGTGGGAATAAGAGGAACTGATATCCAGCCTCACTCCTAACCTGCCATCGAACTATTGGTTTTGGGTATTCATTTTGGTAGTTTAAAAATAGGCAAGAGTTCAGACTTCAGAGTAGGAAAGGAAGATATCTGCTGAACTGATACTTTTATATCCTGGAGGTAACTTATATGAAATATGAAGGTCTATGGTATAAAAATAAAAAATCTAGCAACTCTAGAGTACACTTATGAAACATTTTTTTCTTAAAGAAAAAGTGGATTGTAGAGTTCTCTGTTTTGTTTCAATGGATTCTTCAGGGTTAATAATTCTGAGGAATAAACACTGAGTTAAAATAAAAGACAAGTTTAAAAAAATTAGCTAGTGAGAAAGCTAAAAACAAAAAAAAAAAATATAATCATCCTGAAAAAAAAAATAAATGAATGAATTTTTGAGAGATTTCAGTTCAGGATCAGTTACTGCCTATGTCAAGTCTTTACAATAGTTACACTGGCGATATCCTGCTGGGTGCTCTGAACTTCTCATGCAGCAGATGAGAATGTTCCAAGTAGATAAAAATTTTGCAAACAAAAATAAGAAAAAAAGAAATCATCTGTCCCATTTTCTCCAGGTTTCCAGGTCACTGTTTTAAAGTATTTTAAGACAATATATTTTATTTTGACTTCTTGAAAATACAGTACTCAAGTTGAAAATCCTGATTGCACTTTGCGAAGGCACTAAAATATCTACTGCACTTCTGATCCTTTGTCAAGAAAGTCCTGTATAGGTTAGGAAGAACTGAGTAGGAGTCTCACTTCCTTGTTTAGTCTTGATCTTATACCTTATGTGGTTGCAAGAGTAAGACTGTAAATAATGTATAGTTTTCATAGAGTAATCTGGAGATCAGTACTTAACCAAGCCACACTCTGCTTCTCTAGGTGGTTTGGACATGCAAGCATATGCAGGAGCACCCGAACTGATCTGTGCATCTATCTTTTGCCTAAGCTTTTTCAGAATCACTAGTTTAAGGAGGAAAGCATCCTAACCACCAGGCTACGCTGGCAGAGTGGGAGATCAGACAGGGGAGCACATTATGATGAAGTGGTGCAAGTGTTTGTGAACACAGAGAAACAGAAGTATGCCTCTAAAATCTGCTGGTAGGGTTAGTCAAAACTGAAAGAGGCTGAATTCCCATTCCACTCTTTACAATTTCCACATTAGGCAGACATTGGATAAAATGTGACAAAGAAATGTAAAGGGAGGTCAAGGGGAAAGGAGTCTTATTCCTTAGATTAATAATTAGTCCCTAATCATTAGGCTCAGCAGATTTGTGCAGCTTGTGCTTCTTCTAGTCTAAAGTCTACTATGTAAAAGGCAAATATTTCTATGGCCACTACCATTGATCATTTGTCTCTGGACAGAGAGGCCCTTATCCTTATTTCTTACAGTACTGCAAAGTGAATGCACAAGCCTCTCTTCAGGAAAATTATAGAATTTAAATATTTGCAAAGCTGTAAATGGAAACAAATAATGGGTGGCAATAGAGAATTACTCCAGTGGATTTGACCCACTGAAATGCTGTTGTGCTCCTTTGGCAGCAGTTGCTGGAGATATCTTCTCAAATATATGGACTGATACAGGTGCTTTCTTCTGGGTAGGTCTTTTATATATTTCTCTTTGGCATAAAAGTTCTGTTACGAATTATGGAGTGGTCGTCCAAGGGTTATTTTGGTTTATTTTGTTGCAAAAGAATAATTTTCAGCATAAAGCAATCCATTGCTCCCATGGCAGTTAGATTTGATGCTATTTGGAAAAAAACCCACAGAAATTATACGTAATTATGTGCACTAGAGTTGCCCATATAACATTATGCAGCTGTGGACTTGTACTGTGTTTTACTGGAAGCCCATTCCTCATGACAAAAACCAGAGTTGATGCAAATTATTCAGTCTGGTGTATGACTAGGGAAAGGCAGATGCTGCTAAAGCATTTCCATGCATGGTTCTTCAGTCTTCTGCAGTAGTAACCAAAAAAAACATTTAATAGTCACAAGGGAGAACTTGACTGCAGTGGATAAAACACTGATTGGCACATTAATTGTAAGGTTGCAAGGAACTGGATGAATCAGACATAGCAACTGGTTGTGTTGAAAGATTATAGTATCGGGCTGCAGGAATGTTACTGGAATAAATCTTAAGTCATTTAATTAGCTATCTTGGCACACAAGATGGATGATGTAAATGAAATTTATTAACGGCACAAAGCTGGAAGACCTTGCCTTGACAGAAGAGAATGAAAATGTCAAATAAAATACCTAGAGGAATTGAGTAAGAGAAGTGGGATGAAGTTAAATACTATAAATATGGATTGCATTTGTATTATAGGCAAGTATCATTCATCCTGCTGTGAGACTGACCAACGTAATTTGGTGATAAATCTAAAATTCTAAACTTATTGCACAGGATGGATGCTTAACATCAATTCTTTTTCCAGGCACCCACTTTCTTGGAATTACTTCTGATTGCTTCTCTACACCACCTAGGAAAGGGCTCCCTAAGGGTAAAGGGTTGTATGCCAGGTGTCTGCTGGGTGACTGTGAAGATATTTTAATATTTTAAAGACTACTGATGCTGGATAAAATCTCTAATTCTTTCTGCCTATCCCCAGAATAATCTAGTTTTGCATTACTGTATGTTGTCCCATCCCTCCCCCCCAACTATTCAGTGTTTTCCAGCAGTTACCCAGAAATATTTAGCAGTCAGTCAGATGGGGACCAAAACTGCATGTCCACTAGCGGACTTAAAAACCAGAGAACTAGGTCTTTCCATTTCTTTTTGAAGATGCCTAGGCCCTAGCATCACAGCTAGATCTGAATGAGCAACCTCTGTGCACCACCCCACAGTCCAGGTGACTTCTGGCAGAACCATCATAGGTTAATTAATTGAACTGGAGGCTAATTAATTGAACTGGAGGAAACACTACACTGATAAGCATGTCAATTATAAGATGATGATTTTTTCCTTAGAAAGTCTTAGCAAAAAGGCTCCAAATTTAACTTGGAAACCTAAAAATGCTGTGCTTTTGTTTCCTTACAAGCAAGCTTTTGTCAAAATTAAGGGTGCGACAAATCACCTTGTTTATTTTATAGTTTAATTGTGTGGTTTACTTAATATTAAAGTGCTTTGATTCTTTATT
Organism: Caloenas nicobarica; assembly: GCF_036013445.1. NCBI lineage: Eukaryota > Metazoa > Chordata > Aves > Columbiformes > Columbidae > Caloenas > Caloenas nicobarica. The sequence continues at coordinate 18,643,068 of NC_088248.1, read as the reverse complement.
CTGAAAATATGTAAAATTAACTGTGTTTCTATATAGAAACAAAGATAGTAGAAACAAAGTACTCAAAACATGGAAGTAGAACATTTTGGAACAAATACGGAAAATATCTCTTGAAAATAAAAGGTTCGTGTTATTTCTTGCTAGAAATTTCTTTCCTGTCCATTTTACAGTAATTCCAAATAATAGTTTACAATTAAGTGGAGGGTATTGTAATGATATTTCACTTCATTACATCATACATTTACATGGAATATGAAGTATAGAGCAGGGAATTACTGAATGGCTGCATTTAGACATCACAAATATTCCTGATGTGTTGCATTTCATCTTGTGGGTAAAAACAGATTAAGAAATACTTACAGGTAAGGGTTGATGAGGATTTTTAAAAGAGAGAGACTGTCATATAACTGTAAATATGTTGAAATGGTACTGCAGAGTACAAAGTATAATAATCCTGTTTACTAAAAAAGAATGCAGAATCTGTAGTAAAGAGGCAGTTGCCAGCAGTATAGGAATCATGGGCATTAAGAATAAGCATGCCTTTTTCTAGTGCAAAACATTCTAATTTCAATCTCCAGAACCCGTTATTAAAAGTGTTCCACGAATTTCAAAACACTCTTTACCTCCAGTTGCTTTTGTTTCCCACTTTTCAATTTATATACTTCAGAGGAATTGATTTCCTTCTTAATGAGTCAATTGTAATCAATACTTGTAAATGAATTATAGCTGTGTTCTTCAACATTGCTCTGCAGGGAGATCTACAACACACAGAGCAGTGTGTTGAGCACCCGAATTGTTTGCAATAGATTACTGAATATTGTGAACTTTTTCATGTGGGTTTAAAGTCAAACAGTTAAAAACACCAGCATTGCTCTGACCGAGGGTTGGAAAATGACTTTTAGACAACCCCTTATTGCACAAAACCACCATCATAAGCAACATAATGGCACTCATTTAGAAAATGAGTTAGAAAATTAACTGTAAACTTGTAAACCCCTCAACTAGAAAGTTTGGAGCTCCTCTGTCCATTAGCAGGACTTCAGCACAGCAGAAAAACCAAACCAAACCAAACAAAAAAAAGACCGAACCCCCTCCCCAAAAAAAACCCCACAGAACTGTACTGACATTGTTTCTTCAAGACAATTTTTAATGCTCTCAGATAATGTTTTAAATTACTGTAAAATAAAGTAGTAATAGGATAGATAAAAATCTGTGGAAAGGCTGGCATTTCTGGTATATTTTCTATTGTTTATTTACCTGTTTTGTCAGGACACTATTGGAATGGAAAAAATGAGACCTTTTCTTTACTTGCTAATGAGAATTATCTTTTCGTATGAACTCAATTGCTTTCAGCATCACTATCAACAATTACCTCTGCATAAGGGCATCTTTCCACTATGGCCTTTCCTTATTTGTCATCCTAATTAGACGTTTCTTTTCAGAAGGCTTCTGAGAGATGAAAGAATGACATTGACATAATTATCAGTCTATCTTTTTTTGAGGAGCTGCCTACCCACCAGGTAAATTCAGGACACCATACCTATTAGCTATTGCACATGGAAGCACTAAGACTCTAGGTTTATTTCAGCAAATTGATACAGAAATAGTTGGTATTGCATGATTAAATTTCATCATTAAGTATTCCTGAGGCTGTATCCAACAAGTGGAAAATACAAGCTAGTTACTTGCTGATTATTTCAAAAATCGTTAGAAGTTTGACTCCTTATAGTGTACACTGTGTTTTAGAAGCAGACTACTCCAGTCTTTTCCTGTTTAAAAACCCTATTGTGAGTTAGCAAAGCAATCTCAGAATTTAAAGGAGTGTTTTTTTCTGGGAGAAACATACAGGATGTGGAACTCTGGGGAGAAGGGCAATGTTGGTGTATCCTGTCACTGGTTGAAGACCTGGCTGGTGGGGTTTTTTTTGCAAAATAAGGAGTCTAGAGGCCTTCAGACACCTGTCTGAGATTGCTTCTTTCCATCCAGCATTCTGTTTTTCCTCCTGTTCTGTTGGAAAGAAACATTCAGGTTGATTTCCCGCTCTGAGACAGGACTCTTAAAAAGAACCTCAAGAATTTAGTAATGTTTTATTCTTGACAGTGTTGGCTTTACTATCCAAACTTCCCAGATAAAATTCTTCCAACTCCTAGATGTATTATTGTAGCAATAACTTAACATACCTGTTCCATAATCTGTAAAATACTGCAGACCTGTAAAATGCAAACAGTACTCCTGTTTTGAAAGAAGGAGCATAGTTGGCCTTTTGGAGAATGCCAAACATATTTATCTCCAAACTATTTCCTTTTCCTGACTTAAATATCTAGTACTCTCATCTTTCTGGTGTCCCACGGGGTTCTACCTCTCTTTTCTTCCACACAGTCAGGTTCTAGAACTCAAAGCACCTCAGCAGCCAGAGGTGCCAGTGTCCACGGTCTTTCTGTGTGCCTCTGGGGACCTTCAGCTCCCAAGTGGTTCTTTTTCATTCTTCTACCCTGATAACAGATATATAAATGTAAGCAAACGTACAAGTAAAAATATTGCAATGAATCATATATTATTAATTTAATGATAATAAGCTGTCATTAGAAATGGGCTTCTTTTTTTCTTAGCCTTTTAATTATTAATGAGAGTACTTACAGAAATAACTTTTAAAATTATCTAATATTGATTGTTTCCATAGTCTGCAGAATGTGAAACTGAATTTTGAAGCTTTAGGAATCAGGATTTAGTAATTTTCCTAATGTTCTTCACAACCAATATTAATACTAAAATATTAAATCCATAACATTATATTTTCTCATATGTGAACAATTGCAAATATTCTTGTATTATACTGTGTTAATGTCCCGCGAAGTCACACAGGAGACCCACACCAAGAGACATATGTATGTCTCTAAACATACTTGGTATGACACATACCGAGTATGATTACTCAGTATATAGCATTTACTGCCATCATCGAACAACTAGAAGCCAACGTGGTCATTCAAAGCATGTAAACCATATATAAATTTGGCATAGAAATTTGGGGCATGTAAATTCATATTAGCAGGCTGTCCTCCATTCTTCGTTCTCTCCATGACCTATTTTACTCTTTCTCACAGACAACACATATTGTGCATGTACCCCGTCAAAGTCCATGCTATCCTCTTCCATTCCATGAAATGTAGAAAAAAATTTAACCAGCTTGAATCTGAGCCTGTCCTTGATTAAATCCAAGACAATTTAAATTTACAGAGTAATTCTATACTTTTTGCTACCAGAGCATATCTAGCCGTGAAGTCAAAAGGGGGATCAGAAATAACACATTCCTGCTTACCTTGCCTAACTTAAGCATCCTTGAGGAAGGTATGCATGTTCCAGACTGTAAGTCCAGGAAGAGGCGTCTAGATTGTATATGAAAGAGTTTTGTCTCCTCTGAAGATTAACAATTCCACCAGGACTCTAAGTGTTGGTAAGAACTATCCACAGCTTTTGTTGAGTTTATAGGTGTTGAATACAAATGGTAGGTAGTTCAAGATTAAGAACACAGAGATCATGTGCAACTTGTCTTTCTATCTGGGGAACATGGTTTATTACAATAATCTTTAAAAAAAGAGAAAAAGAAATCAAGTTATTCCGTAATGTCTTGGGATCCTTTGATTAGTTCTGCTGACAATTTTTCAGCAGCCAAATTACCCACTTCATAATATTTCTTATCTGAAATTATAGGGTAACATGCATAGAGTATGATGTACAATTTATGCTGTATGGAGGATGAAGCTATAAAAGTTTAATATTTAATCATAGTTTGATAAATCAAAGTAACATATGTTCATTACATCTATTTATATATGGTCATAAAATACTTTATAGTTAATGTTGTCTGACTGCTCATAACTTACATGCAACTCTTAAATGACTAAGAAATGGGAAAGTATACTATGAAACTAATCAGCAGATAAAAAGTGTGCCTGCTGTAATGTTCTGCTCTGCTATCATAACAGTTCTATAAAGGTAACTTACCATGTTTTTAAGGAAAATGAGCCCACACAGTGAAGCTCTTATCTATGCATCATGGACTTTTATCAGCATCCAGATTGTCTGGACACAACATTCCAACTGTGTTGGCAGAGCTGCAAGCCAATTTAAGTAAAACCTTCATAGCATGTAAAGCTGTCACATGCTAAAGAGTTTTGTTCCATATTTTCATATGTTCATGTCACCTATTCATCATAAGCCTAGCTTATGATGAATACAGTCATCAGTATTACAAAATTTAAGGACAAGAAAGCAAATGTTGCAGCAGTAGCAGAGAATTTCAAAGTCCTCTTTATTTTACATTGGTGACAGACAGATGAGATATTAACTATTGCTAGTGGACAGAAATTTTCTGTACATTACCTAGGTAAATTCTAGAAGGAAGTAAATACACTGAGGATATATTTATGTAAAAGTGTATGAGACTTTTAAGAGTTGGAGCCAGTCTCAGGTATGATAGAGTAGAAAGCAGATGTTGACTGACGCAAAAGAAGCATGTGGAAAAATCAGTGATTCTCACAAAAACAACAACATGGGGATCACATATCTTTCTCAACATATGTATGGTTTTATTAAAAAAAAAAAATCTGCAAAAACAGTTACCTATGCAACTGTTGCAAATTTCCACCTCTAAATCTCATCGCCGAAAATCCATTTTCTTATCTCCTATTAATGATATTGTATTTAAGACAATGTTTTTGTTTAAATTACTTTTAAAGCTCTGGAAAGAGTGCTGAGAGATGTCTATTTTCTGCTGACCTAGGTTGATATAAAAACTATGATTTGGAGGGAGATTCATATAGTATTTTGCATGGCTCTAAAGGTGGCAAATTTATTATTTTTTCTAAAGAAATTCAAACACATGACTGATCATTTCTAGGTTTGTAAAGTCAATATTACTTTTGAATGAGTGAAGTTCAGATATATAAATCTACTACAAGTGTATGCCCTCAGTCTTTTTAGTAGGAGTTCAAAAACATTCAGTCCTATGAGAGTGATTAAAAAAAAAAAAACCCAGCGAAAAAACCCAGAAACGACACCATACTCAGAGTTTGCATTTGAGATATGAAATTGAAAGAGGACTAACAGGAAAGAGAGACAGAAGGCATAAATGCATCACTTTGTACTAAATTATTTTCCTGTTTTATTATGGTATTTCTCAACACCTTTGACATTTGAGGTCTCCATTGGTGATGAATAAAGGACAGCTTCACAATGAACAAATGGAGTTTTGTCCTTTGAGCAGCAGGTCATAGGCTTCTGGTACTCCTTGACAAAGCAATTGTAGATGCAAAAAGTTTATATGGCTTCAGGAGAATGGGCAGTAAATTAGAAGAGCGTTTCTAAACTGGGGCGGAAAAAAAAAAGGGATAATCAAATTCGTAGAGATGAAGATGATCGGAGGGAAGATATCATATATTCTTGCTGCCTTCTTACTCTTTCCTAGACGTTTTCCTTTGGGCAATATTTGAGGAGGATATAGGAGTAGACCCTTCATCTGAACTAGTCGATGTGTTGTGATATTTGTATGATATAAAACACATAACCAGACTTAGGGTATCTTGTACCACCCCTAAACTCTGCTCAACAGTGTGTATGAAGTGATCAAGCCTGTGTTTAGCAGAATGGAGTCTTGCCCCTCTGGTCAGATGTTATGCAAGTTAGCATCCAGTACAGCTTGGAACGTAGGTAAATCTTATCTCACAGAATTATAGAATAGTCCAGGTTGGAAGGGACCTTGAAAGATCATCTGGTCAAACCTTTTACGGGAAAGCGAGCCTTGATGAGATTATCTAGCACCCTCTCAAGTCACATCTTGAGAACCTCCAGTGATGGAAATTCTACCATGTCCCTGGGGAGGTGGTTCCAGTGAATGATTGCTCTCACTGTAAAAAATGTCTTTCTTATATCGAGATTAAATCTCTCCTAATGCCACTTGGACCCTTTGGCCCTTGTCTTCTCCATGTGGCTCTTTGTGAGGAGAGAATCTCTATCCTCTTTGTAGCCAGGCTTTAAGTACTGGAATACTGTGATGAGGTCACCCCTGAGCCTTCTTTTCTCCAAGGAGAAAAGACCTATTCCTTCAGCCTTTTCTCATAAGGTAGGTTCTGCAACCCATTGATCATCTCAAATATAGTAACCTTAAAACATTGCAAAAGGTTTCAATTTTAATTATCCCAAAGTGGGACTAAGCAAGACTAAGCTGGGCAAAAGGAGTTTGAACTGTAACTTTGAATTCTTTCGTATTACTTTCATTATAATCAACAATTTTTTTTTTTTTGTATTTTTGTCCCTCTGGCACAATCAGGGTCTACTAAAATTCTTCTTTTAAGTTTCATGAACTTCAAAATTGAATGTGTTATGGAGGGTAAATGGGGGCGGGGGGGAAATAGTATGTGAATATGACTGTACTTTACGAGAAGAGGAAGAGAGTTTATGGAAATACATTATTGTGCAGAATCCAGATTGCACTATCTTTGTGTCTAATACATGGATGCATATCTGACTGGCAAGAGAGAAGGAATAACATTTGGTCAGCTGATATTAATGGTGTATCTTGCACTTATAATGCTGCATTGCTCACTGCAAATGAAATAATTCCCATCATAGTTTTGCACGGCTCTTGCACCAAAACCACTGTCTTATCACTCAATATGCAGAGATAACTGGGATAGCCAGATAGTTCAGGTAGTCATCATCCTATTTCTGTTGTTCCCTAAAATACTCTTCCTCTCATTTATGTGTTATTGTCTCCTACTGTCCCTCCCTAATAGAAGGGAAAATTGTGCACAGCAGGAGCTCAGAAATCCTGCACTTTGACTGTCAGTGCTTCCTTTTTATTTGGGAGGATAAGAGTAAAAGGAGAATTTCACTAATTCATGTTTCATATGACAATGATAGATAGTTCCTGCTGAAAAGTGAACTATTTATTTGATAACAATGTGCCATCTAATAATAACTCAGCAGGGAAGTGAACTAAGCAGTGTATTCATCAGCAAAGGGGATTCCCAACCAAGTGATTATCTGCTTTCCAAATTTTATATTGAAAGCAGACCACTGTGAATCACTGCAGTAGCTATCATTACTTGCAGTCTATGTAGGCAGCAGTCCCTATGCACTTTGAATATTTATTGCCATAGTGAGAGACCACATCTGATAATCTCAGTTCTAGTACCAGATATCCTGCATGAAATAACAACCTGTAGGATTGTTGTCTTTTCTCTCCCTTGCTGTTTTTTTTTGTTGTTGAGGTTTTGAGGGTTTTATTTCTGTTTTTAATTCATGAAGCTGATCTGAATTATTCAAAGGCAGCAATACAATCTATTTTATGTGGCTGAGCCAAGTCCCATTTGATCATGTTCTCTTCCATTTGTATTCTGCCTCAGTAGAACCCACACCATGCAGCTAAATATGAACCATGTGTCAGACAGTGCATCCTTGTAAAGTATTGCATGATGTTGGGGAAGATGAAATTCCTAGTTCTCCGAAAAATAATTTTCTGTATTTTCATGTGGAAACAGACAAGAAATTCAAAGCTTGATTGTGTTACTAAACTTGATAAAATTATTATGGAGTTATATCTGGCATAATCAGTCTTTCCCATAAAGCTTGAACTGTAGACTATAGCCCAAATCCTGCAAAGGTCACCTAAGGATGACCTACACAGATCGCTCCAGAAGCATCCCTGCTGATGACATCTACAAAAGTGCTGGAACTTACAACTACAAACAATAAAATAAATTAAACAGCTTTAATTGCACTTAAGTATTCAAAATTATAGAAAAAAATGCAGATATGAAGAATAATTCAAGGCTAACTAGGGTCACTAACACACAACTATGGTGCTTCATAGCTGAAATACAGAACGTACACAGGCCACCAAGAACACATGAGAAATGGTTATGAAACAAAATGAGCGAGATTTTCCTCCGCACCCCTGCTTTTATTTTTGAGAGATAACAAGTGAGTTGGTGGGAAGTTACTGTCATGTATAGACACCCACACTGTGTCTGCACTGGCCTCTACACCAATATGCCATCTCCTTTTTTCACTTAATATTAAATGGTAATCAATAAATTTTTCCATTTGCTGAGCTCATTCACAGATAATTTGGCCACTTTTCCTCACAAAAAGGAGAATCAGGTTCTTTCAGGATACTGGCATATGACTGATTTGTTTTACTTCAAAAACACAGCCATGATTTAAAATAGTTACAAACAACTGAAGCTGAAAAAAAATCCTTTGCACACAGCAAGTTAATGTTAAGAAATGAAGCTGCATTTTTTTGAAGTTGAGACTATTTTCTTCTGCATTTCAAATGTGACTGCATTTATGTTCTGTTTACCATAATACTTACCTTTCAATATAGAAGGACAGGCAGGAGGATATGATAATGATCTATTCTTTAATAACAAAGTAGCTTGTCTCTCATTGTCGTGAGAAAGACCATGCTTGGATCTTACACCGTACATGGCAGTGCCTTTTTGTGCGCTGCGTTACAGAATGGTGGGATTTGTCTGTGCTTACACTAGGTTCAGATTTGATGAAGTTATACATTCAATTAACTTAGGTAAACTTGTCACTCAAAAGTTTGAAACTGATTGATTAAGTGAATAAATAATCTGTGTTGTTTTCATTAGTATCACATTTTCCTTGCATACTGAATTGGAAAAGATAAACTCAGGAGCACTCTAATGAATTGCTAGGAATATGCAGTAGTTATCTAATGCTACCTTTCTTTTGGTGTGTGATTTATCTTCTTCAGTTTAATTGACTTGTTTAGTCAAATATCACACTGCCAAGCAGAGTTTTTGAAAAAGATATTTCAACAGTTTGCTAAACTATGAACTCATACATATCTAATGAGACTTCAAATCAAAGTATAGTACATGCATGTGGTGAAGAAGGAACTATTCCAAACAGAAGAAACCGTTACACAAGGGTAAAAGAGACTAATTTGAAATTTTCTCATTATTCAACAATGTATATCCTTAGCAGCCTTTGAAAAGAAGACAAAACAAGAAAAGCTGCAAAGTTAATTCCTTACCATCAAGAAAGTCAGCACCTTCCGCCTTCTGGCCACCAAATAATTAATTAATCTGCTTATTTAATTATTTTAATTTGTGAAAGTTAGAGAATGTTTCCATTAATTATTTTTTTTAATAACCATGGAAGTCTAATGAAGATTTTTGGCTGACATTAACAAATATTTTAATTGTTGCTATTTTTGGCTGACATTAACAAATATTTTAATTGTTGCTTTTACATATAAAAAACTATGTCTTGATTATCAAGGAAGACTTCATATAATGAGACAGCTAACGAATTACTGATATCGGAAGAGACAAAAGGGTTCAAACTAAAAAGCTGAAGGAATTACTATTTAGACCATGTAATATTCATGGAGTTTCTTTGTTCTGATTAAGTATATGAGCTTTAGTTCCTGAGTGTTTTTCAAAAAAAAACAAAAAACAAAAAACAAACCAAGTTCATCATTCTTAATTGTGGTGACAAAAAGCTTAAGTCTCAAGATGATAGATTGCACATTTTCAAGCAAAACTAAGAAATACTTCATTTGACTTTCCTGGGATAGATATGACTAGACAGGTAGTTGACTGAGAAATGAAATTTCTAGAAGATGCATTTTGCTTTGTGTCTTATGGTTGGGTTACCCTGTATCTGATAAAAGATGAACTCTATTCAGTGAGATATTCCTACTCTGTCTTCCATGTTTAGTTTTAATAATACACCTGACTTCACACTGCAGACATACAGGAAAATGTGTGGGTAACATGCTGCATATTTTCAATGGTGGAAGTATTAATCCATTTCCATCTCTCAAGTTAAGAGGAAATTGTCCAACAGATTGAAAAGTTATTGGGCAGCGAAGAGAGCATTTGTGTAAACCTTGTCCCCTTAAGAAATGAGATGAAAAATCTCCATACAAATGTGATGGCTTTTATAAGTTTTCAGTTAGACGAAATATTTGGTGAGACAATATTATAATCTGCCATGAAGATCTATATCACTATGAGGACTTTGGTTCTTCACATACTTCCTACAAGGTTTTTTTCTCCATGCTAAAAGGTTCTCCTGTGTTCTACACCTGGGTCTCAACCTTTTGCATCATGCTTCTCTTCAGAGCAACAGACACAATATATTGCTTGCAACATTTTTATGTATCAATAAACTCCTTTCAGTTATAGGATAGTCTTATGGCCTCTTGATTTACAATTTAATTTTATATATATATTTTTATATTCAGTTTCTCTAGTACTGATCTGCATGGATGCAATTCTTCCCACAGATGTAGAAAAGAATTCACCCTGAAGATCTAGAGAACTAAGAAAGCTCTACAAGATCTGAATTGTGATAATATAAAAGTTGCTACATTTTCATTTAGAGAACTTGGCCTTTTCCATACCCAACAACAAAACTTAGACAAGAAAGGTCTTTGTTTAGGAAACAAGCAAATAAAAAAAGGTGATGAGGTTCTTCTGTTCCCTTGTTTTGACTCTTCAACTTTGTCCCAAGAAAAGGAGGCTTTATAATGACAGTTGCCTTTTAATTGCCACGATATTTAGTGCAATATGTATAAGGACAATGTGACTGAATTTTCAGTCTGAGGTCGTTACAAATAATACATATTTTGTAATTACTGATAGCCATTTCATTTACTAAATGAGGCTTAGCATCAGTGTTTATTCTGATATGAGCGTTCTCTGAAGTCAAGCGTGCTGAGATGAGTTTACAATTCAGATGTATACCAGAAAAAACTTCATAAAAAATAAAGTACTTTTTCTAATCGGGATGGAAGGGGGGCGGGGGGGGGGTGGGACACACACACACCCCCCCCAAACCAAAAAACAGCAACAAAACCCCCCACAAACCATAATTTACTGTGTATGTTACATTAAGCTGCTGAAAGCAAAGGTCTTGCAACAAAGTTGCTACAGTAAAAACAAGTTTTCTATACTTTTCTCCTTAGACTGTTTAAAATGTTTGTCAGAGTGTATCTCTGACAACCAGCAGTATTCAAGCTCTGTTCCTGATATCCTCCTGTGATTCTTTTGTGTTTTATTATAAATCTACGAATTGTTTTGGGTGAGTTTATGAAGAATATTAAGGTAATCACCAGAACAGGATAGAAACGTTAGCTGGACAACTTTGTATTTCTATTAATACTTGAGTACTAAACTTTGACTATTAAATTCAACATAAATACGTGTCCCTATTGAAGTTAATTGAAGTTTTGCCAAGTTGTGGTCCAAGGACATCAGGCACAAATCCTATTATAGTTGTATCTTAAAAGTAATTTCATAGATTTCTTGATTTAAATGTACTGTTACAGCAGCAAACGACATTGTGGTAGCTGACCTGAATTTATTCTATTAAATATAAAGTTCTATTCTTCTTTGAAGTCTGTTAATGATTTATTTTCTGTCACTCCTGAATCTACCTTAATGCATGGCTGATGTTTCAGATGTACTACATCACGCTTTGCAAGACTTAAGCTTTATGTTGGCATCAAGTATTGTCTGGCACAATCCATTTAGCTACTGTATTTCAGTCCCTAAGCTTTTGATTAATCTGGAATCATGACTTAAATATTTACCATTTTCTGTTGAAGTGCGCTATGAGAAAGAGATTATACATGCAGAAAGTGTATATGGAGCTTGAAGATAACAAATGATACATCAAGCCCAGTCTAATGCGGTTTTACTGGAGTAGAAACAGTGGTAATAAATCACCTGCCAATGTTGATAATAAAATACTGCATTGGCCTCCATCAGCCACAAGAGAAAGGTTAAATGTTATTTCTCACAATAACCATGTGGTCTTCATTCCTGACATCTTTGATACTAAATTCTGTTATTATTTTCTGCAGAAACTGTGATCTTCATAAAAAAAATTAATTCCATAAAGAATAAAACCTGATGCTTGCTAACCTCTAATATCCCTGAAAAGCCTTCATCAATTTTATAGTTATTGTACCATATAAATTAGCTTCCATTTTGGGGTAAATACAGCCTGCTCTGCAAAAGTCAGAAGGTAAAGCTTGGAATTCGACATGACCAGCTTTGGTTGACATAGGCTCTAGAGTTGTTCTGCATAGTTTAGTGCTTAAGACAGTTAAGAACGATATCATTAGCCTTTATGTCATTTATTTATTAATTTTCTTCTTCATTTGTGAGATGACTTGTTAGATGTTGTTCTGGACTGGGCTAGGGGAGAGAAAGCGAGAGATGGCACAAGGTTCTTTCTGGGTCTCAATAGGAAAGGTCACTAAATGGTTTAATAAGATAACTGCTTTAATAAGATGGACTAAGAAGAGTAATATAGACAGCAAGTAAATCTCACATCCCATCAGATGCTGTGCACCATGTGTTCCTGCAGCATTGGTCAGAGCCGGGGTGGATTTTCCCATGGCATGCTGTGCGGAGCTGAGCAGAGCACATCCTGTCTGTGGAGAGCATCTCCCATATTTTGATCTTTCAAGCTGACAGATAATCCTCTTACAAGAAAGCAACCCTATTCCTTAAAGATATTCTCATGAGAACTTCTTGCTGCACTTTCAGAGAAAGGTTGGTGTTGCTGGGAAGAGAGATTAACAGAAGAAAAGGAGAAAGGAGAGAAGAATGAGATAGAGAGGCAGAAATCTTTTTTACAGAATGAAAGAAACAAGAATAGAAAGTATATGAGAAGGAATTTAAAACATAACACAGGTGATAAGCTATTTACTTTTCACCAGAAATCAAATGGAAGGCATTGGGTTTAGGGAGCTACAACAAACTAGCACTGTAAATGGACCAAGTTTGTATATGTTCTTAGAAATACTATAATGCATTTCATCTGCAAGATTCTGAGAGTACCTGAAAAGGAAAACACCTTTCTCGTTTCCCTCTTCCTTTATGTTTTAATTCTGTATTATATGAGAATTTTCCTTCTAAAATATATAAAAGGAGACTCTATCTCTTTAATACCACTCCTTGCGTCCTCCTTCAAAATCCTTCTTTGTGCTCAGAATTCTCATTAGGACTATAAATGAGAGCAAATATGTCATTTTTTATTCACAGTATGTTAGTGTCTATATTCCCTATGATACTGGAACTGTCTGGCTTTGCAATGTTAAGTTTAATTTTGCCAGATTTAGTTTCAGTTGCTTAAACACCAGCTTATTATGAAAAAAAAAGACAGATAATAGAAAGCAGTTAGAAAACAACAAGCTATAGAGTGAGGCCAAAATTAATGAAAGATATTTGAGCTATAAATGCAATAAATAAAACATTTAATTCTCTCTATTATCTTAGAGAAAGAAAATCATGCACCCAGCTGTACATGTTAAAATTCAAGTCAAAATATTTGAGATCCTGATAATTCCTTTCATAGAAACCTCTGCTCAGGTTTTCATGAAAAGAGGTGAACTTCATATGTATATGCTGAATAAGGGGTAGAAGAGGTACAGTTTCTTTTGTTGAGATTTTTGTGTGTGCATGGAGAAGAAGTTAAGACCATTAAAAAATACAGCTTTGATCTGTAGTATAGCACCTCTAAACAAGTAGTTATCTATAGTCTCTCTGTGTTCAAATTAGTTTACAAGTCTTCATGACTTTCTAGATAGGCTTCTCCATCATGATCCTAATTTCAAAAATCTTAATTAAAGGAATATCTTTTTTAAAAAAATGCAGAAATGTTTAGATTCTTCCTTCAAAAACCTCCCAACCTAACAGCTTGCTCATTTAGAAAGCTAGGCTTTCATTTTACCTGCCATCGGTATAAGCTTCACAACATTTATCAAAAAATTGGTCTCCATGTTACCTATGAAATTCAAGTGTAAGAATGCACATTGCCACAAATTATGGAGAAGAGAAACAGGAAGATCTGCTTATAGTCCGCATTAATAAAAAATTCAAAGGCTAAGCTATTTTTCTTTTAAGAAATTGCCTAAAGCACTCTGTCATTGATCATTCCAAATGCAAGTGTGTTAATGATGCTATATATTCACTTCTGCATGAGGGCAAAAAATAGTAATCTTTGAAAGTAAGACTTTGAAAATTCAGTTTGTAGGATTTTTTCTTTCCAATTCATCATACAGGATAGTTTAAGACTCCGTCACTGAGGATCATATTGAAAGGGTTATTGTTTTCAGGTAATTATTTCTGCTTTGCTTTCTAAGATAATTTTTCACCATCTGGATCTCATCTGACTCCTTTTACTTGGTTATTTTATTATAGTTAGGGTCCTTTGACTTCATGACAGTCCTACTCTGCTTTTTAATCGTTGCATCTCTCTTGTGTGAAAAATGCTCGAATAGCTTCTCCAACTTGAAATCTCACTAGAAGAGAAACAGTGTCATAAAAGCTCGTTTGTAGAAATACACTGCGGAGACTGGATGATGTTACCATGATCACAGAATCATAGAATGGTTTGGGTTGGACTTTCAAAGATCATCTAGTTCAACCCTCCCTGCCGTGGGCAAGGACATCCTTCAGTAGATCAGGTTGCTCAAAGCCTCGTCCAGCCCGACTTTCAGCAATTCTGGGGATGGAGCATCCACACCTTCTCTGGCAATGTATTTAACTGCCATGCTGAGAAGTGCCATTTTCTAATATTGTTCAGGAAATTTTCCATGGTTTTAGTGTAAATAATATATGAAAAATGCAAAACAATCGAATGATCACATTATTCACTGAAAGAGGAGTTATTGGGTTGCTCTGTTACAATGTTGGTTTTTTTTTTACTCCAGTTTGGGCTATTACTTAATGAATTCTGCTTTACTCCTCCTGTCTTCTCCTGCCTCGGGAATTGTACAGGAACTGGGAATTCTTATGTACTTGGAAAGTGTATAACTGTTCAATATCAGTAAATTTACCCAGTGAGGGAAGCTCTGCTCTATTTATTTATCTATATATCACTTGTAGGAATTGGTTCATCAGTACATTGTGTGTGGTATTTTTTCCTATATTTTTAAATCTGTGATGTTTATGACCACGCTCCCATCACCACAGTTATTGTGGATATCCAAAGTTCTGATACTGTTTGAGTCTGATATGGAGGATGATAGACTTTTACGTTGATATAGAATAGAAGATTAATACAGTGAGGTGTAAAGCAGAATGGAGGTCTCAGAATCTTGCATTACATCCTGAGACAGCAGGTTACAACATAAAATGGCAGAAGTTACATTAGAAGTAAACTGAGGTTGAGGAACAGAAGAGCTAAAAGAGGGAAAGAAAAGAAAGGGGTGTAAATAAGGTGACTTCTTCACAAGATCGTGCGTATCATTTAATTATTTTCAGCTTGTTAGACAAAATATGTTTTACTTATGCAGATGATACTTGTGCCAGACTTAATTAGTCTATTGGAGTGTGTCACTAGTTTTAATCAGGTTGTCAGAATCTAAATTCTCTAGAGCCATGATGTAAACAATTCACAACTAGCCAGCAAGTACTGTATGAAACATCGAAACATCTCCAGGCATCTGTGAAGCTTTCAGTTTCAAAGCTTCCTGATTTTTTTTTTTTAATTTGGAACTCATTGCTCCTGCAAAATTTGATCCAAGGCTCAAACATTTTGAATGAATATCAGTCTGTTTCCAGGACCAACTTGTACTTTACTAAGTCCTGGAAGGAGTTTATGCTTCATATTTCATGTTTAATCCATGCAAAATGTGATGTTTTCAGATAAGATATATTCACAGTTTTAGGGTATGCCAAACTCTGAGAGACTTTTAATGTAGCCTTTTAAAGAAACATGAGTTAGAGTGCAGTGTCCAAGATTGAATATTGAAACAATGTTTCTCAGTCCACGAACCTGGACTGAACTTTTTGCAGTTAACATTATTTTCGTTTCGGGCGAGGGGGGCTGCTCAGGAGGAAATGTATATATATTGGGGTTTTGTTTTGTTTCAGAATGTCGGCCAGTCTTGTTTCATTTATTGCCATTATTTATTAATGGAGTCTAGAAGAAACTGCTGACTGTGGTGGGTTAAACACTTTACATTTAAATTTAAGTTCAGAACTTTGGAGATTCTGCTAAACCCATAATGATGCTTTTACATTCCTCACAGAAGCAGGTTTATGCAATTTTCTGCAAGGCATACTTCTAAGAAAATCTACTAAACTTTTCACTAAGGAATTTCATCCCTTAAAGTATTACTTAACCTTTTTTGCTTTAAAACTTATGCATGGCTGCATTTTGGATCAATAACACACTTGTGGACACCTTCAGCTTATTTTTAGTCAATTCACAAATGGAAAAATACATACAGTAGTTTATTTAATAGACAATTTTCTGCTAGATTGAGAGAATATCAATGACCCTATACAATGAAGTTATACTAGCTTTTCTACCTCTGAAACAAGAAAAATTGGAGACTTGCCATTGGCATATAGAGCTGTATGAGTTAGGGCTGCTTCCAACTGAGACACGAGGGGCCATAATCAGTGCTGGAATAAGTTGGCACGATTTTATTAAATGCAAGTGGAGTCGTGCCCGCTTATATCAGCAGCAAATTTGATAATATATCCATATGGCTTCTGCATTTATAGTGGAGGGTCTACAAAACCAGTAGGCCAGAGTTGGCAGGGACTAAATCAAGCACGTAATTTTTATTTCACCAATCTGAATGAAGTAGATCTTCCTTCACAAATGTGCGTGAAAAACATTCAGATATCTTTAGCAACTCTTCTCCAAATTACTTGTTGAACTATTAGCTGGATGAATTCTTGTTGCATTTTGGGATGAAAAGCTCTGCCTCTTACCTCACTGAAATGTGGGTGAATGGAGTGTGTATAAACCTTAATAGAAAAGTGTCTATAATGCACAATTAGCTTATAATTGCTTTTATTTGTTATATGTCTTGAAAACATGGCTTGTTTCTTTCACCAGCCTACACGATTTTCTTCAAAAAACTTCCTCTTTATACTTTATCTCAGTAGTTTGTGTTCTTTTTCCTCATTCAGTCAAGTTTTAAATGCTCTAAAAATAATCCATCTGGAGGTCCTCACTATTCTATTGATTCTAAAACAATGTATAACCACATAGCTTTTATCGGAGTGTATATGCAACTAATTTCTCCTTCCTATCTCTTCCTATTACGCTCTTTGCCTGTGATTTTGTCACGTATTACATCTAAAGACACGTATTACAATTTAGACTTCACTTATCATCAATCTGTAGTACATACCTTCCGGTATGTTTATGTATAAGAGAAAATAAAAATGAATTAATTTCTTCTTAAAAGATCTTGAGCAAATCAGAGTATTATAGACAGTGGTGACTCTCAATTATCCGTATTTCATTTAATTTCCAAGATGATACTGTTTCCTATTTGTATTATGCTTCCTAAATATTGTGGAGTCACCTGAATTTCTCATTCTTTGCTGTGTTAAATGAGAAAAGATGGGATCTTGCTTATGAACCCATTAATGTTAAAGGATTGCTGGATGCTTACT
This sequence comes from Caloenas nicobarica, assembly GCF_036013445.1. Classification (NCBI taxonomy): domain Eukaryota; kingdom Metazoa; phylum Chordata; class Aves; order Columbiformes; family Columbidae; genus Caloenas; species Caloenas nicobarica. The sequence continues at coordinate 18,625,591 of NC_088248.1, read as the reverse complement.
TAAAACAGTCCCAGTCCTGTTACTACTAGGTTGGTAACCAGATTGCAAGAACTAGCATTATAGTTGACACAGGTTGACAGTTATAGGTTTTCTCAAGAAAAAGGGCAACTGACAAAGTGTTTGGAGACTGAACTGTCTTTTTCCCTGAGAGTTTTCCTGACAGGTAAGGTTGAGACTTGCAGAAATGTCAGCAAGATGCTGATGGCCAGACGATACTTTTCCTATGGCTAAAAAGGCTCCTGTGTGTCAAGCCCGGTCTTTTCACAGATACAACATTATTTTCAAGATGGTTTTGTTTATGTTTTATTTCTAGTATAGGACAAAAATATCAGTGAAGATCTATGAAGAAATATTGATAACTTCTTTGGACTTCCTTTTGAGTAAAGAAAGCACTTGTTAATCTGTACAAATGCTGTATCTCAGGATATGAATTTTGTTTTAGTCTTTCTCAGCCATGATACCACATAACTTATGATCTTGCAGTATTGGATTTTTACTCAGTTCTATATTCAATTAAATAATAAGTTTTAAATTATGTAATCATGTTTTTCCAGACTGAATAATTTTTATTAATTCCTTTTCAGTCTTTTTTTTACCCCCACAAATCTATGCCCTCTCTTATTGATGCTAAGTATAAGGCTTGAATTGAACCTTGATTGCAAAAATTCCACATTAGTTAAGACCAAGCTCACTTTTCTACTATGCTGGAGAGAAGTTACTATGAAGAAGAGCACATTTAAAAACATCTTTCAAATAATCATGTATACTAGGATTAACAAAACTGCATACAATTTCTTTCTAGAGATATTTTTATGTACACAGGAAACAATTTCCAAAGCAGAAATCCTTTGTTACTTCTTTTTTCTTGTTGTTTTTTTTTTTTTTTAACCGTAATTTTTTCCCAGTGTACAGTTCCAAATTAAAAACAAAACAAAAACTTGCATAGTAACCTCTTAAATTCTTTTTGATCCACCTCGGCTACTTGGTTTGAATTCTTTTTGGACATAATTTTGCATACTTTTTCATAAATCCCAGTGAAAGAAGCAGTAACCGTGAGTTTATAAATATACTGAAGGTTATCTGCTTGATAGTATTTTCTACTTGTTTGACAGTTGTGATGATGTTTCTTTGAGCTCATTGGGGTTTTGTGAGGGACTCTCATGTAAATATAGCTCCTGTTCGTAATAATGGGGCACCCGAATAGAGCATTGTTTTTTAATTCAGTTGATATGGCAACAGGGGCTTGTGTCATCAAAAAATAACCAGTGTCATGCAAGAAAGAAAAAACCAATATAAATAAATGAAGCATTTGAACAAATCAGAAGACAAGGACGATGGAAAGAGGCATAAAAGGATAAAGACCGTACTTGGTAAAGCCCTCTGTCAGACAGATCTTGTTGCAGACGCAGAAACTGTAAGTTGTTCAAGGACTTCCAGAGATACTCTCATTTAGAGACACAAATCTTGAAGAGTCAGGAAATGTTGTTGCTAGGGTAGAGAAAACTCTGTGGTTCCTCTCTGTTTGGCAATATTTAGTCTCCGGCAATTTAAAAATAATTTACCAGTTTCAATACTTAGAGCCTGGGAGAGATAGCTTCAAATCTTCCTTCTGTTTTATTGGAAAATAAATCAGAACCAAGATTTTTACCCTTCTACAATACTGCCTTATTTATTTGGGTATACAGAATTTTAGTGTGTTTATCTGATTCTCCTGCAGAAACTGTTTGACTTAAATGAATATTCACTGAGATGGAGAAAATTACTTTGCAGCCATTTTTAGGGCACCTATCCGAGAGGTGAAACCCTGGGCTCTTTTTTTTATATTTGTTTAGTAATAAAATACTTTATGCAATACAGAGCTCATGCAGAATACCTCACAGCCCATTCCCACTCAGCAGTAAAGTGGCAGACCTCAGTTTCTGTTGTGAAGCAAGTAAGCAGACAAACATGAATTTAGGTCTCCTGCAAGTTAACTGTCCTGTCCTCTTCTCTAGAAGTGTGTTATTTCACATTTCCCTGCTGCTCTTTGAAGAATCTTAAACCCTGCTGATTATTTTCAATTAAAAGTCTGCAAATCAAGTGTTTAACTCCCATTCCTTTCAAGTGAGAAATTCTGAAAGATACTACTTCTGTGTTAAGTCAAAATTAATTTTAACATTTTTTTAGTCAAGAACCAAACAGGAAAAACATCAAGATTTGTGTAGTCTGTTTCTCCCATCAGAAGGAAGAATAATAGTCATCTTGCAAACCAAAGAGATTTTTTTGCAGGTCATATGGAATCCAGCAGTATCACAGCATAGAGGTCAGCTAGCACTTGAGCTGGATGTACCACTTAAAAGCTGTCCAAAATCTTGACACAAAGGATCAAAATTTGATGACTGTACTTTGTTAGTTAATATACAGACATTTTAGGTAATAAATGGCAGGACAAGTATATGTGATTACAAGTCTAAAGAAATGAAAGATGTTCCGATAAAAAGCTGTTGGCAAGAGATAAAGCAAATGAAAATGAATGGGCTTTCAAATCTTGTTTAACATGGTCAAAACTAATTGTTATAGTCCAGAAAACAATCAGTATATTCCAGTAGTATAGAATATTTAATTAAAATAAGTAAAAAATGTTTGGTTTACTTATTTATATGAATACTGTAATGCTTTTTAGTTTAGGAAGAGCTTAAAGAAAAAGAGTTTTGGTTTTATTTTTGTAAGCAGAAATCCAGGTAGGATATCCTGTAAAAGTAGCTCCTTTTTGTAGAAATAACCCCTTTTCAGTGAAAAATTTCTTTATAGAAATAAACATTAAAAAAGAAAAAGTAGCAACATTTTCAAGTATGTTCTTTTGAACAGAAAAAACCATCATCTAACTTGTTCAGTTATGTTTTAACACTATTTCAAGATAATTATGCATTTAAATGCCTTCTTCCAACATCTCAAACATTTGTTAATACTTTAGAAGTGACTGAAGCCCTACTATACATGCTGAATTGAAGTCTCATAGTCTGCCTGGACACCAGAGCCACCTGAGAAATGAATTTTACCTCAGATGCAGCCAGTGCGGTGCCTGGGTTCTGAGCTCAGTGGGCAGAGCCAGGGTGCTGTAGAGAGTATCTACCCTCAGTGTAGGGCCAGGGCACCAATTCTTAGCTGTGCTGTTATGGGATGCACTTCAAGATTTCTCTGGTGTGATCCATTATTTGGCAATAAGATTTATTCTGTGTTTTTGCAACTTATTTCCAGTTTTCTTAATTCACTACTAGTTCAATCACAGCTATGCTGGGTAAATTGCTGAACTTCTAGGACCAAAAAAACTGGTCTATGCAGAGTCTCATTTGTAGAATACTGTTCCATTACTGCCTATTTGACTTTGATTTATACGTGTAGAGCAGGCACCCAAAACCTCTCTGCCTGTTCATTGCATAGAGTTTAAACTATTGTTATCTCTTTTCTCAAAACAGAAAAATAGAATCTTGATGGAGGCAAAAAATAGAGGGAAAATTGAATAAGAGCAAGAAAAAAGAAATTGTTAAAAAAGAGCCACACTGGAACAGAGAGGTAGTGGAGGGTGAAGGCAGACAAACATGTTCCCGATACGATATTAGAGAGAACTGTGAATACCTGCAACCCCGAGGAGGGTGAATGAAGGGTGAACTGAGGGATTAGATGCCATAACCTTTCTGCCATGGGAGGAATGAAATCTGTGGAGGACAAAACCAAAAAGACCAGCAGTTACCCTGCTCATTTTGTCTGTAAAGTATTAATTGGATTATTTTAAATGACAGAAAGAAATGTGGTACGGAAAATATCCAGCATGCAAAAGATTGTGTTACAACATAAGGCCTAAGGCAGAAAATATCCCTAAAGCCAAGCTGTTGTTTCCACCCTCCGCTCCATGTATCTAGCACAGGTGCTTTGATTTGGGCCACCTGGACAGGAAAATTAACAGATCAGGGCTAATTTAAATAGATCCTCAAAAGCCTTTGTAGGAGACTTGTTAGTCAGAAAGAAGGTTTTTGTATTTGTCTGATTTAAAACAATCAAGCAGCCAGCCTACAACAATAAAGAAGTTTTAAGTTGCTGGAAAGCATCCAATAAGGTGGGTCTGATGGCTCAAAAGAGTTAGCATTGATAAAAGTAATGAATTATGCTGCATTCTGAAGAATAAATAGTTTAAAAAAACCCCTGTGATGTTGGTAAAATATTGAAAAAAAAAAAATGAGGAGTGGCTAGAAAAAGCTGTTTATTCATGGAATGGTTTTTATTTTGCTTTGATAGTTACTTTTGAGCTTCTGTGCTGATGTGTTTGTGCATATGTGTCTGCATATATGTGTTTTTCTAGCTTGTAAATGCAGCATGAGACACAACTTGAGTTCAAAATTGTTTCATTCCAAAGGAGTATTCTGAAGTGTGTGTATTAGAAATACCACAACAAATATGAGGATGTGTGGTTGTTACCTAATACCAATAAGAGATGAACATAAGCATTTTAAAGTTTTGAATTGGTTTTGTAGATGGATTAATGGTTCAAGTAATCCTGTACTCTTCAGGAAGAATGAGTGCCTCTATAAGCCTTTCAGAATTGTTTTATTATTATTATTTTTTTGCTTGAGGCTTTTTCAAGCCTTGAAAGATGAAACTTTAGCTAAGGGAGAGATGTTCAGAAGATATAGAGAAAAGCAGAAAACAGAACTGCACAAAAAGCTCCTTTCCTTTAGCCAAGGAGCTGATGTCAAACTTCCTCAATGTTAAGCCTCCACACTTAGTTCTGTGATGGTAGCTTGCCAACTGAGGATATTTACTTCTGGGAGGCCTAATTGGAAACAAGTACTGTGTTGCGATTTGGTGATGTGTACCCGTTATCAGAAGGTGTTGTGGTGTGGGGGTTTTTTTTGGTTTGGCGGGCGGTTGTTTGTTTGTTTGTGGCTAAATAAACACTTCTTAAACCATGAAGGATGAATAATGTACTTCAGTAGCTGAGTTTGGGATCCTCAAAAATCCAAGGGTTGGTACTGAACTGGCCAGAACTTAAAAGCTGATTGAATAATCAAAATGGTTCTCTTGCAAGATGTTGTTAACATATACATGTTTCTGAGGTAATAACCGTACTTCTTTATTGTATAACACGTAAATATAATGTAGTGTACAGTATAAATAGGGGAAAATATATTGCTCTGTTTTTCCACTTGAGTTGGAACGTTGTGTTTTCTGCAACCTGTTATGGGGATTTTTGTGTGGTTTTGCTTGGTTTTGTTTTGTTTTTTAATTATTTTTGTCTGTTGCTTTGCCTAATTTGAAGTTTTCTTGCTGATGTGTTGTGTCAGAGCTCACTAAAGGAGATAGGATAACTGAGTGACTTTCTTGAGGGACAGTTTTGCTTCTGCTAGGAATTGGATTTATGCCTTAGCTAAATTTGGTAGCTTTTGATGTATCTTTATGGTATTCATATAGAGAGGTAGCTGTGTAATTTCCTTTAATCTCACATAAAATATTAATTTTGTGAACATCTTTCATCTTCCAGTATACTGGATTTATGATGAAAATTCAAGTGAAGAATTTGAATGCCATGCTTGTTGCAGTACTACCTGAATCCAAGGTAAATCTGTTTTTGTTGCAGTTCAATCATTGATTGTGTCTAAGTAGCTGTAAACTTGTATTTTCTTATTACTGATAAAACAATGACTTTCAAAATTATTTCAATTAAAAATAGACTAAGATCATGGCTTATTTTAGTAGTCTGCTATTGGTTATCACTGCATTTTTCTTATGACAGTCAAGTATTCATAGCAATCTTTTCTTGCCACTAAAGCTAAGTGTATAAAATCCCTGAAGTATTTAAAAAAAGAGAGAGCTCTAAGGACATACTGGTGCCGTGGAAACCAATATTTACTCTGATATATCAAGAATAACCTCACATCTGGATTTTTCAGTGGTTTCACATTTTACATAGGGAAACATGCATTCATCATAGCATGACACTACAATGAAAAAACAGAATAAAATCAGATAAAACCTCACGTCATTAGATAGAAACAGCAAAGAGTTGTTGCTAAACTTGCAGTATATGATATTTAATAGCAGTACAGTTGTGAAAGTTTTGCTGCTGGATGAATCCCCATGGTCTACATCTTAGTAGTATGTGCTGCTTCAGGAATCAACAAATGAACTGCCTTCTGTGTTCCTTCCTTCTAAATACACTATGAGGAGTGACCGGTTCTCAGTGAGCTGGCTAGAGGAGAGAGGAGTTTGAGTTTTTTGCACCTGAGTAGACATGCTGTCTAAACCATGAAACTACTTGGTTATTGAAGGTTTACCCCTGGGGCTAACCGATTGCTATTCTGACTAATTTATTTCTACAAAGATGGAAAGCACAGCTAAAGGTGAGACTGAAGTAGTGTTGACTTACAGATGAAAGGTTAACTCACATCCGTTTCCCTGGAAAAGTTTCTGTATAGATTATTTTTACTGGGTTTTTAATTCAGCTGTAGCTGATATAAACAGTACTCAGACACATAGCTATACTTCAGGCACTTACTTAACAGGAATACAGTTTCCTTTTGCACTGCATGTGATGACAATGAAATGCAAACTTTGAAAACTGGCCTCCTTTCTTTGAGTAGTTTCAAAGTATTCACTGGAAAGCCATTCTAACTAAAACAGGTCAAATCGCTACTACTTTGGCATTGTTGGCTAATTTATTGTAGGTGTGCTATGATAAACTGTGTGTGCAGGTGGCAATAAATATCTGAATTATATTTGCAATTATGCATGTTACTTTTTATTCAAAACAAGAAAACTGTAGATGGTTTTAGGTGCATTTGTTTGTTTTCCATTACTGATATATATATGGTTAGTTTGAGATGGTGACCAAAGGACAAAAACTGTCAAACGTTGTAGCAATTTTCTTTGTTAGTGGAATAGGGTATGACCTACTTAAATGAATATTCAAACAATTTGGCACAACACAAAATAGAAATCCAGTAATTGTTCTCAATATGTCCAATATAGCTTAAAACCAGCAAAAGTGAGGCTAGTATCAAGCAAGCTGAATTGTTTTCAGTTCCAGGGACTGGTTAAGTAAAAAGAGGTCCATCTTTTCTATGCAAGATGTGCACAGTGTAATTCACATATGGAGAAGGTCTGAAAACCTTACCTTAAATGTTTTTGTCTATGGCATATTCTGGCAATTAGATCACGTCTTATCAAAATGAAGAAGAGCATCTTGGATAGCCACTTTCTGATAGATAATTACGTTAGAGCTACGCTCATTTAAAACTTAAGATAATGAAAATACAATTTGGATGTTAAGACATGTTGACATTGACCAGTATTATAAAGCATAGTCCTCCTCTTGTTTGACTGTGTAAGGTAAGAAAGTTCCAGTATTAACAGGAAATTTTAATGTTTTCTGAGACTTTAAGCACAGTAGAAGTTTGCTGCATCTGGTAACTTGCAACATTCTGTGTGGTATTATCAAATATCTGCTGAAGTCATCACACGGGGATTTGATTTATCTGATGCCTGACTGGAGTGGCCTGTGTAATTGGAGACTCAATCGATGACTTTCACTCAAATGATTGACTTTTTTGTTATAAAACTAATGGTAAGCTTCCCAAACAATTGATATTTCAGAGACTCACAGCGGAACTTCTGGCATGAAATGAAATTTTACCTCTTGTTTTTTTTTATTTGAACTAAGTCCATGTTTTTAAATTGCAAAGCTTTCATGTTTCTTTAGTCTATGCGTATAACATGAAACAAAAGATATATTGAAGCCATGTGTTAATTAGCAGTGAAAAGTCAAGTGGCTCATTTCAATGTGCAGGAAATATCTACAGGTTTAGTACAAAACTGTGTTTAGATGTGACTAAAGTAGTATTATTGACTTCAGCCTAATATGAAAACTGGTGTTGTAGTAGTGATTCTTTTATGTTCAGACTAGATCATCATTCTCATAGTGCATATCTTTGTCAAAGTTTCCTATACTAAAAAAAAAAGACAATGGGAGGTGCAGGAGGAAGATAGAACTGTCAGGTAGGTCATGGTGCCTTCAGTTAGAACAGTCAAACTGAATTGCTTCTTTGAATTTAGCTGTTTGTAAATTGTCTAAAACAGACCTTAGCTTTCTCTAAAACAATTTTTCATAACTAAAAAGATAACTGTAAATCTCTTGTAAATGTCCTCCAGGCTTTGATAATTTTAAGCTTCTCAGCAAGTAAGTATTCAAATATATTATCTAAATGATTAAACAGTTCCAATAAATTAAAATTATATTTACAGTCTGATTTTGTGGTATTAAAGCTAAACTATAAGTAGCATAAAACTTCATACAAATGCATTTATTTCAACATTGACAAGCTTTCTTTCACTTTCTTATGCCTTGTATGGATACCATAGCTTTAACATACTTTTTACCTTGAACTCATTAACTCCTGCATTTAATTAATTATATACTTATCAGAATGATGACCGACCTGCTGTCTTCTGACATGGATAAATGCATACGTAGAGCTATGTCTCCTTTTTTTTTTTTTTTTTTATGTCTCTTCGTAAATCCTGTGTAACATGAAAAAAAAAAAAAAATCACAAGGTCTTAAATTTAGTGAGTCGATGACTGCTTTTTTTTGCTAAAATAAAATTCTTGCTGTTCCATGTGTACAGTCTGGGATCAGGCGCAGGTCCCAAGCCTTCAGGGCTATTGAGGTAGAGGTCTATGGAATAAATGAAGGGTGTAACAAAGTAAGCATCAGGATGACAGCTCAATGAAAGCCTTTTTCACAGGAGGCTAAGTGAAACACCTGCATGTGATGACACTAAGGAAAATGCCTTGGAGTCAAGTTGTTGGCCTTAAGGTTTCCCAGGTCTGCTCAGTCATGTACTCTAAGCCATTTTCCAAGAGAACTGTGTGTGACTATAGGAATTCACCTGCTGTGCTGCTCTCTGAGTGACAGGAGTTCTTGCCTTACAAATTGATGGAAGAACTGATTTCCATTTCTTTCATAAATTGCACAATATTATGTCATCTTGAGTGTGGTGGTGTGGTATGTTTTTTTGTTTGTTTGGGTTTTTTTGACAGTTGTTCATTATATCAGAAAGGTATTCTTTTAATAAAGTAAATGTATCAGAATTTCTCCATAATATAACAAAGCACCTATTCTGAGTGGAATAAAATACAGAACAAATATAGTCATGTGAGGATAGGTTAATTATTTTGTAGGTTTCTTAGTCTGTCTAAAGACTGAGTTGCTAGTGTTGGATATGGGGATTTTGCCCAAAATCAGATCAAAGGTGCCAATTCAATCTGGGAGTTCCTAGCTTTAGTCATCCTGACTTTCAGGAAGACCACACGAAAACCTTAGTTTCTAAACATGAGCACAAATTTATCCTTTACTTGTTTGCTAGTCTATTTTTTCAACTTATACTGCCCAAGCATCGAGGGGGATTTTTCAAGATTGTATACAAGAGCCAAAGTAGTGCAGATCACCCATAATTATTTAGTGTTGGGAATGCTTGGGTCCTAATTTGATTTGAGAATATTCAAGAAACACTTTGAAGCTCATCTGACCAATTGCAATAAACAACATAGTCTGAATTCTAATATAAGTAGTTATTCATGTTTTTAATACCAAAACATTGTTTTCTAATACATTATAATTCAGTGATAACATTATTTCATTGATTTTTATAGGTATTTAATCAGATGCATGAATTGTTTCCTAAGCTTCAATCACCGCTTCCTTTCTCTCTGCCCCTTATTGATTATTAATGCTGGTGTTTTTCATAGCCTGCAGGTTTGACTTTAGACTAAATAAAGGAAATGGCTCATTCAAGAAAAAAGGCTAGTACCTGTGGCTACAAAGGTTTCTTGGCATATTTCCCTGTGTAATTAGAATTGTTCCTATCTTTCTTCCTAGTGACTTAACTCTGTGGCAACAGTTTAAATCAACTGATTAGTTGTTGGCCAAAGGGAATAACATTTTAGCCGAGAAAGCTTTTTCTGTATGTGCTGCACATGTGATTGTGTGCATCCATATATCTGTCCCTTTGCTTGGGAATAATAGCTTTCATGAATAAAGGGGGAAAGAAAATGTTGTGTGAATGATGGTCTGTGTGCTGTCAAAAACACCTGCTCTGGGTTCTGATTCCATTACTTCAGAGATAGCAGTAGAAGAAGGAATAAATATGATGTGTAGTGTCCCATCCTGTCATACAGAAAAATTTATGTCTAGGTATTTAGTTATCTTAGACCCCAGCTCACCAAAAAGAAGCCCTAAAATAAACAGCATTCTGTGTGGAAATATACTAAAATCAATAGTACCACACTACTGAAATATATCTGATTTAAGTGCAATAAAAGGGTTGTAGTGGTGGGAGGAGCCAATTTATTTACCTGGAAGACACACAGGCAAGCTCATAAAAGCCCTAAAAGTGTTGGACATTTGAAGATCCTTTTTAAACTTTAAGTCACAAACTAGTACTATTTCCAGTCAGGTAAGCTTATCTGTTCCTTTTGACACCATCTTCAGATATGTAGTTATAGGAAAAATAAATAGCTTATAAGAGTGTTTGCTTTTTGCAACAAGTACTTTGAACAAAAACTTGATACAAACTCATTTGTTTTGGAGACCGGACAGATTCTTTTGGGAATTGAGTATATTAGAATGGCAGTACTACTTCTGTCCTTCCTGCATTCAGTCAAACGTTGCAAGTTAAAGCAATGAGTAATGCCAACACTGGGTTCTGGGTCTTAGCAGACTGGTATTCCAGCAGGATCTAGGCACCCAACAGGAAAAAAAAAAAATTTTTTAGCCAAAAATGATTCTGTTTTAAACTAAGAACATATTTTCATTTTCTAGACTCTGTCATCTAAGCTTTTTAATCTAATTTCCTGTGCTCGATTAGGTGAGGAGGTTTGAGAAGCTGCATTTAGCAATGCTAATAACCAAAAATAACTTCTTCACTCTCTAGATGTTTTGGAAGTATTTAGTTATCTGTGCAGGTTTGAAAGACGACAGAGGACGATTTCTGTTTGTGTAGGCATAGGGCTATAGATGCTGTAATATCACTGTGAGGAAGAAAAATGGTGCCACATTATTGATGTAGATGTTTTGTGTTATATACCCTAGTATTGCACAGGTAGTATCTTTCTGAAGAACAGTAAACTGATTTTCAATTTTTCTTTTGAGTGACAGAGTTGCAATATACCCTGTTTCCCTGAAAATAAGACCTACACTGAAAAACATCCCTAGCATGATTTTTCAGGATTTTTGGGGATGCTTGAAATATAAGCCCTACTCCAAAAATAAGCCCTAGTAACAGTTACTAAAAATGGTCAATTTAAATAGTGTCCAGGCAGCTATACACGTAAAAAAGTAAACATCTTTTGGAGCAAAAATTAATGTAAGACCCTGTCTTATTTTCAGGGAAACATGGTAGCCACATTTACACAGAAACCATTCTTTTTTAGCTGTGTGGTTTTATTAGTCTGGGCAAAGCGGTGGGTGGAAATCAAGATGGCTTTGAAAGACATTTTTTATTGTAAGTATCATAATGCTCTATGAAAAATGTCACCAAGACTTTAAAGTGAAAAGGAAAAGGTAATGGGTAATAACTTTTCATAGGTGAGAATTAAAGTGACTTAACAAACTGCTAATAAAGATTATTTATTTAAAAGTCAAGTTTCCTGACACAACTTAGTGAAAAGAGAGTAATTTCTCAGACCTCCAGGCTGTGATCTATAAGGTAAGGCTTGTGTCCCTAACATCAAGGTTTCTACTTAGCAACTCAATTTTTGCACGTAGGTATTGAATTGCAGTTGGTAAACAACTCTTTTTCTAGGAGCAGTGACTACTGCAATAGAAATACTTTTTACAAAAAGTAAATAGTTTGGTTTAGGATAAAAGAAAGACAGAGAAGAGGTGTAGCTGGAGAAGCAGATGTTGTGTCAATCTTCACAGGTGGATAATAAGCAACTCCAGTTTCTTATCTCTGTTCATTTCTCATAGGTAGCGTATTCCTGCATCAAAATAATGACTCCACTCCTGAGGCAAACTGATCTTTTATTGTCACTTTTACAGTCTATTGGTCTTTTAAAGTTTCGTTTCAAATAACTGTAAGTTAAATTCACCATCTTTCACTACTTTTCCCCTTTCCTTCCTGTTCTCCTTGCAGATTGTATTGCAATTTGTCTGTAGAAATTCTCTTAAAATCTATACTGACACTCGTTTGAAGAAACTCATGGTGTCTAGTACAACGAAGCAGTTCCTCTAAATATTCATATGTGATATCCAACATGTTTCATCATTTTTAAAGCCTCCATGACTTTCATATCTATTACAGAATAAGGTCAGATAGCTTTGTAGGGTCAAATTCTGCAAGTGCAAAGAATCCTGTGACTTAGATTATGTCTTACGCAGGTCAGTAATGCAGTCTGTAAAGTTTCATGTTCTTGGGTAGAGTGATATATATTTTCAGACAAATCTTTGCTGATGATCAGGTTTTGTATTCCAAAATTTATTCAAACCAACAACTACTAATTACGTTTCCATTTGATTTGAAGATATCGGGTTAGCTTCTTACAGAGAACTGGAAATGGTTACAGGCATTGCATGACAATCAGCCTTGTTTGGTAATGCAGTCAATGGGTGTAGTGAAATATAATCTCTTCAGGTATGTTTGAAGGAGCGTGTTTAGGTACTGGAATCAGTAGATCAGGCTATTAAGCAGCCTCTCTTGGTCTAATCTATTTTTTGATTAGAGCTAGCATTGATACTGTAATTTTGCAGTGGAGAATCAACTTTCTTTAAAAATTTTTAATGCTCTTTGACAAATGTGAAGTTCTTGGCCTCAATTTCTTATGTAATTCCCCTCCATGCTAATTAATGGTGTCATATCTACCTTGATCAAGATCTTCCCATGGATGAGAGGGACAAATTCTCCAAGAAGCTCTAGTGACCAGGAAGTGCCAGACAAATAAAAATATTGCTAATGCCTCAAATTTGTATGTGACAGTGGCATACAGGTGAGGAACTGTCCCTAGTAATCCAGTTGCTGTCATTTCTGGCAATAGAACTTCACTTGAGCTCTGTAACAGGTCCTTACCGAAGTCAGGTAGTTATGAGTTTACTACTATTGTGAAAACCGGTAGCATGGCATCTGGTTGCTTGTTTTTCCTTTGATTTGCTAAAAATTGTGTCCAAATGTGGAATTATGGGAAACTCACCCATTTTAAAGAAAATAGCAGTAGGTTGACATTTCTGTAGCCACTTTTCTAACATGCTTATTTCTTGGATATTGAATCAAAAACAGAACCAACAAGAATGCCAGTCAAGAAAACCAACCAACAATGGCTTGTTTCCTGAGATACTTCAAAATTGCATGAGATTTATTCGTATTTATTAATATTCTTAATTTCTACTGTATTTTTAATCTATGATATTCTGTTTTGAACCTAGATAGACTCTTACACAAGATGATATATCTTTTCTATAAACATGTTTTAGCTATGTAGTAATTTTTTTTCATATAGAAGACCACTCCACCACTTTGTGTTTGAACTCTTTATTTCTACAAGCATTGAAGATGTGCAGACCAGACTTGTTTCTTTTCATGTACAAAGGACAATCAGTCCATGACCTTTAATAGGTACTTATAGAACAGGAAATGAAGAAAAACAAAGGAGGCATAACGTCTCCTGTGCATAGGCTGTAGGTGAACAAAAGTGATTTTCAGTGTTTGTGGTTGGAGGATATTCTTTATAAGCAAAGCTTTTCCACAGGGGAGGTATAACACGGGAAAGTATGACTAAACTAATTTTGAATCCAAGTGTCTGAATTCTTGCTAGGGCCTAACTTCTCCCATTCTATTAACAGGAATAAACCAGCAAAACTCCAGAACTAATTCTTGAAGTTATGGCCTCTCTGTATTTCAGAGAGGTCTTCCCTGGTGTTATTGTTTCTTTTTATTGCATTTTTCATTAACTACTTGGTAGAGTGAGCATGTGTTAAGAACCAACAGAGAAAAAAAAAAAAAGAAAAAAAGTTGCCCTAAGAATTGTTAAGAGAAGCATAGGATGAAGCTAAAATATTTGTCTACTTATAAATGCAAGACGACTGGTATTTGGAAGATGTCACTGTATCTATTGACTTTTTTGCATGTTCTAATTTATTTTGATATACTCTTCTTTTAAGAACAATATTTGCATGCATAATAAAGGCATGCATTGATTGGTCTGTCTCATTAGAATGATGTATGTTTGTATTAAGAATGGAGTGTTGGACTGTGACAGTTTAGAACATATGGGGTTGTAAGCTGTGGTTAAGACTACCATAGGAAATAGGTTGTGAACATTAACCTTTGATGTCAACAGGGGACAGATAAGGGCAAGGAAACTGCAGCAAAGTCAATGTCCTCTCTTCCACAGCTACTTCATGGTGCTATCAATACACCAAAATTGCATCTGAAATTTGAAATCCAAAACAAGACCTACAAAACAAGACCTACTTCTGTTGGTCAGTTACAACTTTGAAATCACAAATATAATCCTAAAATCTGACTGAAATAGCCACAGCATTTTTTTCCCCTACCATGAAAATTCAGAAAAGACTTCATCACCAAAGCACTGTCAGAATTATCACAAACAAATAAGAGATTATTGAGAGAGTGGATTCCTATTCAAAAATTTAAATCCCCCACACACTTTATCTCTCAACTTGCTAATCAGCAATTCTCTTCATCTATCTTTGTTACTTCAGAGATCTTTTATTGAGACATTTTGAAGAATAAACCCAAGAATGTGGCAAGATGAAAAATTCAGAATTTTTTAATACTCAAATAATGATTCAAAAGACATTTTGTACAAAACTAAAAAGAAAACTACTGTTCTTCAGATGATACTTGGTGTTTTTCACTTGGGGCATTAGCATTCTGCACAGTTTTTTGTTTGGGTAATCTGTTGTGAGCAGGTCTTAAGTATCCCTGTGAAGACCATCTAGTTGTTTAAAGCTACCTTTTTCTAATTCACAGAAAAGCAATCAAATGTTCTGCTCAACATACTGTTGGTGCAGCTGGTGACCTCTACCCCATCCCCTGAATATGCAGGTCTGGGAATAATATGTTCCACATTAGCACAATTTCAACGTGCCTTGCTTTGAGCTCACTCTGGGAGATAATAAAAAGCAAGTTTAACAAGGGTTATCGTCACCCAATGGAGTCACATCAGGTGATGACATGATAAAATGCAGGCTTCTTTCTGGGGAGAAATAAATTTGTGGGCATTTTAAAGCAATGAATAGAGCCAACCTGCTTATTACTTATTCTAACGCTTCAAATAAATTATATCTTCACACAGTGGATGTGGAAAAAGTCTTTTTTTTCAAAAACATATGGAGAATAAATATTTTAATCCTATCTGGTTTTTCTTGTTTTATGTCCACTTCAAATATGCAAAAACACTTGTATAGAAAATAATTTATTATACGTATCACTTACTGATCCTTGAATTTCAGCTCATCGTGTGATGAATTTATATATATATTTTTTCAAATAGCTGATAAACTTGGGTTTAGGTCTAAACCAGTGTTGATTCCTGCTTTGCGTGCTGTTAGAAAATTACCAAGCTCTGTAGGCCAGGCAAGACTGCTGCTTATCTAAACTCATTGTTTACACAATGTACACCTGTGTTTTTACTTGCATTAAACTTTATATATGGAGAAGGAAGATAAAACTGAAACTTAACTCCTGGCTTTTCTAAGAAAAACTAATTTTAGTTATACTAAAGTCTATAAAGAGCTGGTTTGCAGCTGGCCTTAATTTCCAACAAGCAACAATTATGACATACATTATGTTCTTTCTGATACACAAGAAATGAGTTGGGTTTTTTTAACATGACAGTTCTAGTTATGCCCAGTTTTGTTGTTGTTTAACTTAGCTTGTGGATATTGAATATTTGTTATGAGATCCTTCAGACTTTCTTTTTGGGGAAATATGGTATTTTTACAAATATTTTTCAAAGTAGATACCTTCTGTATTCTTCTGGACTGCCTAGTTGAAAATTTCTGTAATATGTTTACTTCTCTAGTAAGAAACTATAAATAGAGAAACTAAGTAAGGTTGTGATAAATTTCTAGCCCTCCTTATTCAGGCCTTGTCACATTTGCAGGCTAGTACAGCACAGAATTATTTTTATTTTTGTCCCCGCATTGGACTACTGGAAAATACTACTTGTATTTGGGGACTCTGTGTAGGTGAGACAGGCATACAGCAATTTATCTTGGAATAGAAATAAGTCTTTCACTTCTTGTTATCAAATGACCATAAACTTTATGTAAAATCTATAACATGAGAAGTCAACACTACTTGACCAATAGTACTAAGGGGACTGGCAAGACAAACCTGGAAAAAACTTTCTCCTTAGTTCCTTGTTTGTGCTTCTCCCAGACTCTCAAAACCAAAATTCAGGTACAGAACACTGGCATTTTGTCCTATTTTGGTCAGTATTTTTACTAGTCAGTGACTCAACCAACATGATGTTTTTGACTAAATAGCTATAATGCAGGAAGGACTTACTAAGAGTTTACTTAAAGGATTCTGAAGTCTATGAGTTCCACTTTACACTTGGTGACCATGAGTGTGTGTTGCTAAAGGACATACATGAATCTTTCCCTTACCCTCTGGATTTGTTTCAACAGAAGTAGGACTATAGATTGATTAATCTATGTTTGTATTGGGAAACTCTTGACACCTATTTGGTCATAAACAGGTTAAAAAAAAAAAAACTGTAACAGCATGAATATCAGCAAAAACCCAATCAAAATATTTCCATTTTGGTATGAAATCATTTATTTGATATAAAGAAAATTAAATGATTCCATATATTTTAATTCCTAAGTAGCTTCAAAATTCTGGGAGGACTATATCTGTGCTTCATTTGGAAAATTTATGTGTCTAGTGGTAGCTTTCCTCCTGTTTCTTGTAAATTTTCATTGACACTGCTATAGATTTCTACAGAATACTTAAATGCTGTTTCATCGTCGAATCAGTGCTTTAAGCAAAGATTGCAGTAATTCTTCTTTCAAGCATTGTTTCAGGTTAGAAAATGTTGCCCTTAGATATAATGTGTTGGCAGATGAATGTAAGCTCTAGACTGGGCTGTTTCGTTTCTTTTTTGAAAGTGGATTCTCCAGGCAAATTATTTTGTTTTCAACAACTTTAGGTAAGCTTATTTTATTTTATGGGAAGTTCTTAGAAATTATTTACATGATAGCCAAAATTATAACACTATCGTAAGTTTTGTGTTCTAGGCATTGCACTTTATTCAATTTGCTGCATCTTTCAAACTGTATATTAAACATGTAATCTATGTCCTGACTCAGTTAGTATTGAGTACATCTGAAATATACATCTAAACTGTTCTTCAGTTCATGCTTCTGACACATGGGGGCGGGGGTGGGATTGTGAGATTAATAGTAATTTTCTTTCAAAAGAAAAAAATGGTTTTGATTCTCATGTCTTTGCTGTAAATGGGAAACTTGGATATATTCTTAGTGAGACAAGTCTGATACACAATGTAGGTAGATAAGATTATACGATGCTAGAAGAATGTTTCCATGAGGCTGATGCTGAATTCTTGCAAGTTACTGAGCATCTGCGAGATGCTCAATCTTCCTCCATTCCAATTTACATTGATACTACTCAGTACAGGCCTTAAATGCATTACCAAACCTGAGAAGCTGATAAATCTGTTACAAGCTTGTTTTGGGGCTACATTTCCATGGTATGAACCTTTTTTAGGTTGTGTCTTAAAGCAATGCAAAGAATACACTTTTTATCCTGAGAATTAGCAAATGCTTCATTTGTTATCTCTACTTTGAAAATGTATGGTATATATATATAAAGTTAGCTGACAGAGTGGGTTTTTTTGAAGCAAGAGCAGACAACTAAGAGTGCTTCTTTCTCTAAGAAACTTGACATTGTACCTGAAACAACTATTGTTTAGATCACATCTGTAGTTTTGTGAGGGTTATGTATTACTACAAGAATCTTGACAAATGCTACACAACCTATGATCAAGATCCATGTTTGTGTGTACAAATATTAATCATGTACTTAACACTTCCTGAAGCATGCTGGAAATGCTGACGGTAAAAATCTGATTTGATGGTGTGTAGAGTTTGCATGTTAGCAACAGAAGTTAGCAACAGAATTTAAAGGGCTGTTAATTAAACATAATTATACCTTGAAATAAGGACTGAAATATATGACAAGAAGTATATTTGGAGAAGGGGAATACATTTGATATGTAGGAATACTAAAATTGGGCTTTCTTATAATCCCAAATGCATTGCACTAATGTTTGTAATGGAATGAGTAGGGTTTTTTTTAAACTTGGACTTAATATCTTGGGAAGACCTCTGCTCTCTTTTTAAGACCATATATTTT
Source organism: Caloenas nicobarica (assembly GCF_036013445.1). Classification (NCBI taxonomy): domain Eukaryota; kingdom Metazoa; phylum Chordata; class Aves; order Columbiformes; family Columbidae; genus Caloenas; species Caloenas nicobarica. The sequence continues at coordinate 18,607,159 of NC_088248.1, read as the reverse complement.
CATAATATGTGTTATTAAGAGGTTGTGGCTTTTTCTGTTGAATTTTAGTCCTAAACCTCAGTCTAGACTCAAAGTTTTTTAATTTCTACCCCTTGAATGTTCCAGTTTTCTCTGTTTATACCTTTTAGTGCACCTTTATTTGGAGGAATAATGATGTGTGAATATACACTTCTGTAAAATACTAAATTGTCTTCATGAAAGATGTGTTCATTTACTGTACTCATTTCTTTTGCCTTAAATATCCTGTGGCTAGCCCAATCAATTTCTTGGGAAATGGAAGAAGACACTGATGTTTGAGATAACACTGTTGTTATTTGTTCTTCCTGTGACAGTTGTCACAAATCTTGATTTTTTTTTTTTTTTTTTTTAATTTTTTGTTCAGGATGCAGTTTGCCATTTATTTGCTCTTTGCCTATTTATTTTTTCATGCATTTTGGGATCTTTTTTTTGTTTGGATGTCATTAAGATATTTGCAATCTGCTGTAACGTAGTTTTAGAGTATCTTATAAAACTAACGTGCACACATATGTACAAGGAATACTCATATAGTCAATACATTTCTGTAGGTCAAATGACTGCACAAACATGTACCATAAGAGCTAACTGTGCATTTCTGTAAATAAAACATGTGGCTATACAAGTGTTTCACTGCAACTAATAATAACTGCCTCCAATGTCTAAGAAAACAAATTAGTATATGTGCATCATTATTGATTTTAATCACAGCCTTGCTGCTGGTACTGCAGCTGGTATTTCTGCCATTCAGTATGAATGGCTAAGAGCACTGGCCACTAGCAAAATCTGTTTAAATTGTTCATTGTAATTCTGATGTGCCCTTCTAAAGTCTTATTACTGACTGTGCTTTGAAGATGATGCCAAGAATCTTAAAACAGCTGATTCCAATTTTCTGTTTCTCTGAAATGTTTCAGTTATGTTCCTTTTTCATCTACTTCTTCATGAGACAAGTATAGTTTGGTACAGTATCCTCTCAATGTGGTGGACTAAGGGCAAGATTTTCTCATGGCGATGGAACAATAGTTCTAGCACTAGGTGTAGAGTTCTTAGAGCATGGCATAAGGTACAAATGCATGGTATCTCATCTATGAGAACTTTACTATTGGGAGTGAGGACTGTGGGAGAGGCAACTGAAAGTATATGTATATTTCAGATTGAATAAATCCCTTCAACAGGTAGGGGGAAACCATGAAAGAAGTAGATCTCTAGATAAAGGAGGAAGTAACACAGATAACATGCTTGATGCTTTTCCTAGCAAAATTCCTCTAAACTACTTTATGTAGTACACATAAAATGTGCAGTCTAGGTTCCAAGGGGGAAGGAGAAGTATATTTTATTCCTAGAATAACAAACTAGTAGCATCAAGCACTGAACAACTTCAAACCACCTGTTCTGGAATGTGTCACCCTTGTGTTTGACTGCTACACTTGGGAAGACAGTAAGAGTTCAATCTTTGAATTTATCTGGCTCTATGAGAATGAGAGTTAAAGCATCTATTTTCACAGGACCAATTGTCACTGCTAGTTGTGATGATCCACCACTCCTCAACACATCTATTTTGAGATTGCTTCTTTTGCACTTGCCCACCATTTACTCTCTGGCTGCTTGGCTGTCAGAACTGTAAAATCTTGAAAGGATGTTATACATAGCAATCCCCCAGTAAATTAAGACTTGTAGCTTTCTATGGAAATTCTAGGAGTTCTTTTAATTGTTTTCAAACATTTTCTTCCATAATGAGAATAATAAAGTTGTTTCCTCTCTTTGTTTCTGGTAGGTTTCTACTCATGAATTGGGATGGAATCCCACAAAGCAAGTTGCCAAAAAACAAGGGCCAGATAACTCTTATGAAGCCAGATTTTTAATAGATCAACTGGTTAAATTATTTAGATAAACATACAAAGGTATTTTTGATGTTTTCTCCCTATACTCATAACTTTTGCATCACCTGCAAATTTCTTTGGTTTCTGGTTTAAGTCAAGAAGTTTTAGGGAGTTGTCTTGGAAACAAGTATACCATCTGAATGGTGAAAAAGCTGGAATTTCTGTGGTAACACAGAATTAAAAGAACTACTAATCACTGTTCTAAAGAGCCAATATAAGAAGGGAGAAAGCAAAATTTCATTATGGAGAACTATGAAGTATAGCTTAAGTTCTAGGTATGTTCTGGTTTTGACTTAAAAGACTACATAAACGTACAGGTAACACTTTGAAATTGATGTAGAGGGTAGGTGCAATTTGTGCAGCTTTTTGATAAATAACTAAATGTGGTGCTCAAAAAACCAAAGAAATAAGTAGCAAGGTTTTGCAGATTGGTCTGTTATATTTCAGTGCTGGCCTGGAATAACCTGCTTTTCTACTGCTGGTCTTTTGTGAGTGGAAAGTGCCAATGAGAAAGAACTGTGCCAGATTACAAGGTTCTGGATTCCTCCCCTTCTTCCCCTTCCTCCCCACAGGTGGCAAAGTGTGTGCCCATTCCTTGTTAGTCAGCCAGTGTTCTGCCTTGTGTTCTGTACTGTCTGAATTAATTACTACTAAGGCATATTTTCCTCATTTTGTCTTATGATTATTCCTTCATCTGTCTGGTGTCTAATTCAGCTTTTCACATAAGTATGATGGCAAAGGTCCAATGTTCAATTAAGGTGCATCTCCTGTTAACTAATGGTTGAATTCTGTGTATTGTAGTCAAGTCTTTAAAGGTTTGAGATGCTATAGCTGCTCTAATTCAACTCCAGTCATCACAGCTCTTTCTCTCTTTTGTCCTTATGCCTCTGTTAAACCTTAATTTCTAGTGCAGTTTTGTCCTTGCAGTTGAAAAGGGGTAGCACAAAACACCTGTTGCATTGTAGAACCTCATGGCTTTTTCAGTGTCTATGTAACTGTCCCCTTTAGGGACTTAATACCACTTTAGACTTCTTATCAGCTGCACATCCAGGAAGCATATATTCCTAAAAGAGGGGAACAAGTTGGCAACTCCCTTTACTGTCTAAAGTTCCTTGATATGATTATCAATATCACATCTTATTGGTAAAGTAACCTGAGATTCTTTTGCTCTTATGGTTGTTGCTAAGATTAAGTCTTGCAGCACTTCAAAATAAGGGGAAGGTGGACAGAGTCTTTGAATTTTTTTTCTCTCCATGGTTTAATTGAGCGTTCTGTCAAGAGAGTGTTCCTGTTGATCCTTATTTTCAGTTAGATTGGACTTAAGTTTCATAAGTATTCTATATGGGGACATTTCAGTAGTTTGAAATTTAAGACTTCAGCATATGGAAGTCAAATACTCAACTCTATACATGTACCAAAGCTCAAGTTCTGACTCACAAGAAATCAATATGGTGGTGTAATGTATTACTTCAACAGCAGTGCTACTTAGACAGATCCTTGTACTTTAGCACAGCTTGTAGTTAAAGTTTGTTGTTTCATTCATATATTTTTAAATGAAGTGCCCTTTTTCAGAAGGGTATTTGTACTGATTATTAGGATTTTGTCTTTTACCATTTAACTTTCAATTTTTATTCCAATGTGATGAAATATCTCAGCTTAAGATCTTGTAAATAGTCAAATGAATGTAAATTGTATGTTAGCATACATACAATGCTGAAGTTAATTTTGATTAATATTGGCAATTGTAGGTTCTACTGTCAAGATTTCTCTGTGATGGTGTTATACTAAAAAAAAAAAAAAAAAGGCTCTTCTAGGCTTTTATATAACTGATGGCTTCCCAAATAAATTTTGGGACTTCTTAATTGTAAACAAAGAAGAATCTGACCAACTTAGGTAAACTACTCAGATAATTTTTAGATTTTTGTGCAATCCATAACTACTCACATAAAAACAATTATAGTTTAAATATGCATACTTTCCTGTCTGAAATGCAGAAATCAATCTAAGAAAATGAGTTTTCAATTGAATAAGGAATAGTACATTAAAATATATAGAGAAGTTTTCTTTTCTGGATGGTTTTTAAATTCCAATTTTGTGAGGTTTTGTCATGGTTTAACCCCAGCCAACAACTAACTACTCCCCAGCTGCTTGTTCACTCCTCCCTGGTGGGATGGGGGAGAGAATTGGAAGGGTGAGAGTGAGAAAACCTCTGAGTTGAGATAAAGGCAGTTTAATATGTAAAGCAAAAGCCACACACTCAAGCAAAACAAAGAATTCATTCATTCCTTCCCATTGTTGGGCAGGTGTTCAGCCAACTCCAGGACAACAGGGCTCCATCTCGCCTACTTGGAAAGACAAATGCCATCACTCTGAATGTCTCCCTCTTTTTTCTTCCCCCATCTTTATATGCTGACTGTGACATCATGTGGCGTGGAATATCCCCTTGGTCAGCTGGGGTCACTTGTCCCAGCCATGCCCTCTACCAGCTTCTTGTGCACCCACAGCCCCTGGTGGTGTGGTGTGAGGAGCAGAAAAGGCCTTGGCTCTGTGCGAGCACTGCTCAGCAGTAACTAAAACATCCCTCTCTTATCAGCCCTGTTTCCAGCAAAATGGAAAACATAGCCCCACACCAGCTACTATGAAGAAAATTAAATCTATCCCAGACAAAACCAGCACAGGTTTATTTTCAGTGGAATAAAAAGCCAGACATGAGGTGTTCCTTATTTCCTTCAAAACTACCTCAATTAAGGCAACTTTTAACATAAGAAATACGTGCTTTAGAAGCTGATGTAAATTGTTCAAACATTTCCAGTGATCCCTGAAACATACAGGTACGTTAATTGTGCGGCTGAATTTGAAGACTATATTTTTTGTCTTTTAAAATCTTCTGGTGCAGAACTCCAAATTTATTGTTAAACCATTTAATTGAGGGGTCCTTTCTACTTCGTCCAATTTATGTTGCATGTTTTGGGGTCAACGTTCTTTTCATAACTCTTTAAAATATTCTTTCTTGATCTGTTGGACTTCCTGATATGAAGTACTTCGTACATGAAGCTAAGATAATACATGGGTTTAGACCTATGTGAAGGCCTGAAACTCTAGTTCTTCGTTATTTGCCGAATAGTCCTTGTTATTTCTTTTTTACTAAAGAGTCAACATTGGGCAAATGGAATGAATGGGTTTTTCTTTCCCTCTCTTCATTCTTTGGATGTTGAGGAGGCATGTTGTATGGCCACAACATTAATTTTCATGTCATCACATAATTTCCAGTATTGTGCTCAACTATATGAAACTAAAATCGGCTTCCAAACCAGTTTTTCATTCCATGAGATATGTGCTCACATCATCACAATACACATGCCAAAAAAGGCCCTGTATGATTGCACAAGCACTGAGCCAGTTCTAAATAAATCTGCTTCCTAGAAGTATTCTCTGACTGTAATATTTTCCAGTGGATTTTTATTTTCAGTCATGTCAACCATAGACTTTATGTAGAAAATGCAGAGTTCTAATATTACACTATGTAATGAAACAGTTCTAGCTTTTTCGTTGAATGTTTTTGTGGCTTACATAGGTCAAGATCATTGAAAAGCTGGATAGAAATGATGTTATCCTGTCCTTTCACTTTTTAAGTGCTTTTCTGGACCTATATTCAATGCCTTGATTTTTTTAGAAATAGTGATGAACACTCTCCTAAAGCCAACCCAAAAGAAAACCGAAAGGACACCAAATGCAAAATAAAAACTCCAGTTGTTTGGCTTATTGAAACATAATTCTGTGCCTATAAAATGAAAGACAAAAAAACCCCAGTTAAATCATCCGTTATTAATCTGAGGAAAAAATCCTAGAATGACAATATGACTAATGAAAACACTAGTTTAAAAAGCCTCAATTAGACTGCACAATTTACACTCTACTTCTTGCTTGCTATGAAGGTATTATGAAAGTCCTTTAAAAAAAGCATCCTCACTGTATTTCTAATTTGTGTCATATCTCCCATATGTTAGGATAAAATACAGACAGTGTTTCTACGTACCTACCTATTTGTATTTGTAACTTTTAGAGTCTGATTTTTCTGCCACGCTGTGCCTGTATAATTTACAATGGTTCTGCATCAAACAGCAATCCAATTACTAAATAAAGGCATTTCTTTACTAGTTTTCTTGTGTCTTCACATTCATGTAATTAATAGTAGTGATTAATGACATTATTTTTTCTGTTTAATATATTGGCTTGGTTAGAAATGTAAATGGTACAGTTGGAGAAATGGCTGTTTTATTCAGAAGTAAATTTAGAAGCATCGTATTTATTAAAAATAAATTATTTTTTAAAAATAGTCTGTATTAAAGAAATATATCTTCAAAACTTCTTTGTTTTCATTGAATTAGAAGGCTAATTAAAATGAGGAAACAGTGCTACAACATTTGCTGCTTTCAAAATTGAATCAATGACACCTGAGTCTGTTTTCATGCTTATATGCTTTCACGATTTAGAGCTAAAATTGATATAAGAAAATCCTAGAACAACGTTTTTGTAAGCTCTTGCTAGGAAAGGTTTCACTCAAATCTTCTAGTTAAAGCTGTCAATACCTATTTTGTTTCAGCTAGCAGCCCAAAGATGAAATTTTTATTCAAAACTTTGTCCAGATAAAAGTGGTACATTAAGAGTTAAATGAGCAGTACTGAAATTGTGAGGAACAATGTTTAAAATAACCGAGTTTTAGTTTTCAGGAATTTTCCTGCTTCCTGAGTTGTGTGGGGGTTTTTTTGTTGTGGTTGGTTGGTTGGTTTGGGTGGTGGTGGTTGTTCTTGTGTTTGTTTTGTTTGTTTGTTTGTTTTCTCTATCCTTTCTATTTTATTTTTATGAACAGTGCAACACATGGAAATACTTAATATTGAAGTGACTGAGATGTGTGAAGGAGCACTCTAGCCTACATATTTTAGTTTCAACTGCATCTGTTTCATGGCTGTCAAATCTATTATTTTTTTCTACAACAAACTAGAAACTAGGTGGTTTAGATCTATGTGTAATTACACGCAGTAATTGGGTGCAATTACATGTAATAATATGTATCAATCCTGCATAGAATCTTGGTTTTGCAAGCATGAAGTCCATATACCTATGACTTCTAGGTGTGTAGGTTTCATTCTGATACCTGCTTGTAAACTAGGATGTTAGGTTGGTGTGGTGTGTGTTTGGTGTTTTTTTTTTTTTTTTTTTTTGTGTCCCTAATTCTGTTCTGGTAACATAACCGTAATCTGACTTTTGAGTCTCCAATTTATCACGGAAATTTTCCCTTAGCCCTTGACCTTCTTTCACAGTTTAGCTTATGAATGAGGACATGGTAGATAAATAGAGAGAATAAAAGCTTTTCTTAAAAATGATGGCTGCCTAACTTTGTATTTAACAGTTTTAGAATGGAAAGCAGCCTGAAAACAATTGAAGTTCAGATGGCTGTTTGAAATTTGATGGATCAAGACTGAAGGAAAATGTGTTCCTTCATGACACTAGCGATGTCATTAGTTTGTGTGCCAAATACCACTTAATAATTTATCTCTTAATTATTAAAGTGGAAATGTAATATAGTAATTACAAATAAGCATGTATAGTGACTCTTTCATCATCTCTGTATTTTAGGATTCAATAGAATATTTCATCTTATTGGATTTCTTGCAAATCTATTTCTACTTCTGAATACAATACTGAATCTTTGGACATGTTCCCTGCTATGGCATTAAAGCTTAGTCAATGCCTTATGATGGATCTACTGTCTAACAAATAATACTTTAAAAAGGCAATGTCATTGAATTTTGTTATTAGAAAATTATAAATGTGCTTTGAAGATTTTGTGAGGTTAAACATATGACCAAATGGAATGTTTCTTTCATGCTGATTTAATTAAACATACGCATTCCCTTGGTTCTAGATGTGGTTTTGCACTGAATTCTAAATATTTCAAAAATACATTGGTGATGAATTTGAGCACTGTTGCTGAGGATATTTAGAACTGCTCTCAAATTACTAAATCACATGGACCTTAAACCAAGGCTCTGACTGCACTATATCATAACTTTGTTGTCAAACTGAATGTTAACTGTGTCTTTAGCCTAAGCAACCTCTGCCCTCTTTCTGCCATGTGCTTTGGGTTTACCTGAAGTTTTGTGATAGAAAACTGAAAAAGCGAAGAACTTCTTGCATGAGAAGACAGGTGTTAATGTTGGTTAATGGGAGAAAACACAGTACATACTGGATGCAGCTATCCCATTTCAAGAGTACAGTGACAAGCATGCAGAAATTGGAGTAATGGTCAACTCTTCAAGCTTATGGAACATGTAGCATTATGCCTATGATAGTTTTCTTTCCTACCTTTAAGTGTTAAATCCTTTAGAGAGGAGCTGTGGTCTTGAGATAAAGACCCAGAGACTTTGATTCACATCTCATGAGTAGCCTTCCTTCTAAATGTAACTTCTGGTTGAAAATAAACAGCAGTTACAGCTATCTGCCTCTTAAGACCACAAGCTGACTGGAAAAAAAATCTTACTTCTCCCAGTAGTTGTCAGCACTTAAAAGACTGGGGTGGTAACTAGGCATTGTAGCATCTCCCTAACTGGAGTAATTGAGCATATAGGGAAAGGCTTGCTGGTTAACGAGTCTAGATCTCCTCTGGCATAGAAATTGATGGTGTTCTCATAGCACTTACTTACTACCTAATGTAAACCAGCATATTTTGAAAGTTTCTCTCACCACTCTAGATCCTTCGTCCTAGGACAGCTAGGAGTCACCTTCCAATTTCAAATCCCAATTTACTACTTTCGAGTTTCTGCATGCTTTTCCCACTTACAAGACTTCCTAATTCCTAAATTTTATTTATTTGAAGGAATTAGGAAGACCAAAATTTTCAGTCTGTATTCCTTTTATTATCCAATAAGCTTTTTAGATAAGTTTCAAACTTCAGAGCTGTTGCTGCTTTTTGTTTAATGAAATTAATTTCATTAACAAATATTTCCATAGTAATTATGTGGAAAGAGAACCTGTTGAACTATTTAAAAACAAAACCCAAAAGCTTATATCCTTTTACATTTGAGACTAAAGTTTAAACAGGTTTTTTTTTCCCCTGATTAGTGATTATAATGGGTTTATCATGGGTAACATGGATTCTTTTTGCACTCCTCTTATGATAGTTTGTGATCTCTTTAAGTATTTTATAGTATGCAATTTTTGAAATTTGAGTACACGAATGCTTCATTAGCTTTGCATTTACACATCAGATATTGGCTAGTTTACTGTCCCTTCTGAGAAGTGCTTCCTGCTCATTTCGACCTCCTGGTATAATTTTTTTCCTTTTTTTTTTTTTCTTTTTTTTTTAAATTTTTTTTATTTTAGTTTTTATTGTGATTCACATACTAGAACGTTCTGTTTATGATGAGTACATGATGCACCAAATACCAGCAGGATTAAAGAATTGCTATCCTAAGTACTTTGCGTCCTGCTGAGAGGCTGTTCAGATAGAGTGTTCCTAAGAATAGACTTTTGGAAATATGTAACTCCATGTTTTTGGACAGAGGCCAGTAGGTTTTTGGGGTGTTTGTATATGATGGAGATAAAGAGATGCAAGACAGAAAGAAGGAACAAGGGGCACTAAGTTACACTTAAGCTGGCAGAAGGTTGATGGAAGAATATAAAGATGGAGGGAGGGAAGTAGATAATGCAATTTAAGAAGTGGGAAGAATAGCAGAATAAATGCATAGGGGAAAAATGATTGGAAATGCTCAACACAAATATATAGTCCAATGTTGTTTTTTTTCGTTTAGAGCAGTGAAGGATAACTACTTTGACAACTAAGTCCTTCCTATTTCTGCAGAACGCTTAACATTATTTTCAAATTCCACTCTGCCAATGAGACTGCTAAGTTACAGTATGTGTGCAGAACGGCAGCCATCTGCTAGAGTAAGCAGATAATGTCGTAGCCTTATCGTTGCATAAAATAAATGTCTAAAAATGGGTATATGCGTTTTGGTGAATTGTGTAAACTCCCAAGCAGGGAATCCTTCAGAATCTCCCTATAAATGTACTTTCCTTGTAACTTAGTGTGTCAAATTAATTGAATAATCCATGGTAATTGAAGAACCTATTTGAGCTCACCGAAACGAGACAGATGAGTTAAAATAACTGGTCTTCTATTACACACAATACAATCAGAGTGTATTTTCTTGCATTTAAAGTATGAAGCTATGTTCTCTTAGGTGTGTAGTCTTGCTCTTCCTGTGCAGTGAAGTCACGGTGGAGCAGAGCAGCGGCCGCCGCGGTTTCTCCAGGAGGTGGTAGCATCGCTCCGTGGTTCCTCAGAGCAGGGGGATCCTCCGGCTGCAGCTGACTGATACACAGCTCCTGTGTTACTTACAGCCCTTTATTCACATACATCTTATGCTTGGGAGCCATACTTATCTGGTATATTTTCAAATATGTAAAAGATTTTTTTGTAAGTTCAGGATTTTTTTTTTCAAAGCTTTAGAAATTGTGTTTTGTGGGGTTTTTTCCTTCATTTTTGTTGCATTACAAGCCAATCTGCAGGATTTTTGCTTTTGATTCAGTACTGGAACAATGAATGCAACATGCACATGAAATAAATTTATGAAATGCAAACCCACAGTTCAACAGTAGAAGTAGTCCTGGAGGACTTTCTGTTTGGATTTAGGCTCCAAAGAGGTGTTACCCTGTTGTGCAAATGAAGAAGCAAAGCAAATTGCTTGTAGGAGCATGTTGCACATATGCACTGCACAGAACTGCTTTCAGCCCTGGAAGCTGTGTGCAGGGGCTCCAGGGCTGCATGAAGCCTGGCAGGGCTGACACAAAGGACCTCTCTCTGGGATGGGGAAAAAGTAGCGTGGTGTCCCTAAAGCTGTGACACTGAGAAGGCTGAGCCTGTTGTTCAGCCACTGAAATTTAGGGGGATGAAGCTACTTTCTGGTTTAATTCCTACCATCTGATTTATGACTGGCAGTGGTTGCACCTGCCTGTCAGTAAGTCCCAACAGCATATCTTGGAGCAGCAGAATGCCTTCCCAGAGGACAGGGTGCACCAGACAAAATGTTTGTTTTCCTTTAGCATTTGCTTAAACCTCACAAACCTAATAATAAGCCTGATATTTTCTTATGTGGAAGGCTTGGAAAGGAAATTCTTCTTATTATGAGGAAGTCGTACTAGGGTAACAGGCTGTCAGCTGATATTTCAAGAGAAGAAAAAAAATAAAGAAATAAGTTTTAGAACATGCAAATCAACAGTAGATCGATAAAATCAACACCTATTATAGTATAAGGTAATCCCCTATACCTAGGAATAAGACAGAAGAAAGTTCAAAGCCAGTTACCTTGATTGATGAGGATTATCTAAGGAAGCAGAGTTCCAAATAGCCTTTTGAAATGCTGAATTTTGAAATGAAAGAGTAAGGAATGTTCTCGGCTGTTATTATGAGAGCAGTCTCCAGATGAAAAAAACAGTCTGTTTCAGAATCTTGTGCACTAGGGAGTTGGCAAATATTAACGTGAATTAGCCTTTTTCTTCAAAGAGCCTTAAGTAATAAGGTTTCTCCAGACTCAGCAGGGAAGTTACCTCCAGGGTGCTGAGGAGTGACAAAGTGGATGGGGAAGGAGATGGCTTCCAGCCTGGAGCCGAACTAGTGCACCTTGGCTTTGAATCAGGTGGAGTTTGGCTGTACGGAGGCTGTTGTGGGCCATTGCAATGATGCTGGAAAGCTTTGACTTTTTTAAAATGGTAGTGCTGGCTTGATAGTGGGCTTTGAGGCACCAGGTTTCTGTGGAGAAGAAGCTGTAGACTCTGGCTTCTACTTTTCCTAGGTTTTCATCTCTTTTCCCCACTTTACTGTTCCTTTGCAGCATGAGTTCAATAGGACCAGAATCTTAAGTCTTCTACCTAATGGGGCAGTTCACAAAAATAGTCAAAATAGCAAAGCAGAGTTGAAATAGCTAGGCTGGGTTGCATTATATTTCTACATCATGTTTTTCCAAGAAAGCTTCAAGTATCTGCTGCTTGCTGAATCAGTCTTCCCTGCTCTGCATCACCTGCTGATTTCCAGAATTTAAAGATTAAATGAACTTTATCTAAATCTCCTTTTGGTGGAAGATGTTTGTAAACAGATGTGTTGTAGACCTGGGAGGCAGGTGATGCAGAAATGTATTTGACAATAGTAATGGTAGCTGTTTTCTTTTTTCTTACTAATGGCTTTAAGACAGACTCTTTTTTTCATTTAATGTTTCTGTCATCTGTCAAAGTTAGAATGGGAAGTTAAATCAAGGCAAATTCCTGATGCATACAAATCAATAGATATTAATTAATAACTTTACAATTTCCATGAAAAAGCATCTTCCAAGGAACTCGGGCTTTACTTCTTCCTCTCCTTCCCCAGTGGATTCCCCAGTGATGCTAAATACTCCTCTGAGGAGGCAAGTCTATTCTGAAGCTGCACAGCAATTTTTCCTCTAGATGGCAGGACCACTTCAGCTTTCACAGTGGTAACTGAGTTACTGCTGCCCCTGGTCTTGGAGGTAGTACTGACAGTTTAGTCACTGGGAGAACTTCATATGGTGTTTGACTGGGGAAGAGGTAGGGAAGAAAAAGCTTACGAGTAGTTTGTGTGGAGTACATACTGAGTGATGTATCTGCCGCCCAGAACTCTGGCGTTTTCCTGTATCCCTAAGCTACTCTTAAGAGATGTTGTCTACCATACAAGAATATGCTGAATACAAGTTATATATATTCAGCTTCTTCCTTATGTTTTCGCAGAACATCAAAGACAAATTTCATGTGAGATAAAAATGAAATCTCTCCCATAATCTTTGTGTGTTACTTTGTCTCAAGAAGAACTGGCTGTGGTGAGGTATTCTAGCAATCAGTGGTGCTTTTCTCATGAGCGAAAACAGCAGTGGATGCATCTTGTTGGCATATCAAGGCACGTCCCTGTAGTTTGCTTATTTTGTCATACAGTAACAACTTCACATAAGCAAGATCAATTCCCACCACACCTTCACCCCCGCCTTCCATTTTTTATGGTGACAACAATATTCTTCTATCTTGTTTAGAGAGAAATAACCTGCTGAGATAACCCAGGGAGTCCGTGGTGAAACTGGGATTTAAACCTTTTGGCATTCAGTGGCAGTTAAAGGATTTAACCAAGAAACTAGTCTTCATTTATTTCCTTTCATGTGGGGTTATTCTCTATATGTAAAATGCTGACAAACATTTTTTAGATGTTATCTGAAATATCAAAACTGAAGGAAATTATTTACTCAATACAGTAAATCAGGAGGCTTGGTTCAGGGTGCTAAGTACAGTAGCATCTGCGTTTTATAACTATCTGTGTCTATGTTGCCATTGAAGGAGGTTTTTTTTAAACTTTTGGAATGATTTTAATAGTGTTACTGCAGGCTGCACCTGAAATTATTACCATTATAGTCTGTTTTGAAAAACAAAAGAGAGGAAATTAAGAAATTCAGTGAAGCAATCTGTGAAAGTGGCACAGGAATGCCAGAGTGATTTTGCTAATGTGCTATTAATAGTCATGAGAAGCTCTGAAATGATTCAAACATTATCCAGGAATTTGAACTCTGTTTTGATTGTGATCATGTATTTGTATGATATTTGGAGCAAATTAGAAACTCGTTTGTAGCTGGTACTTTGCTGTTCTTACTAGGATTAAGTTAACGTTAAGTCGCATGACTGGGCCAAGGGTAATATTCTGTTTGCTTCTATTCAGCATGAGTTTAGAAGAGGGTTTGTGTGTGGAAATTGATAAACTTTTTCATCAAATAGTTGAAAAATTTAGTTTTCCCTTTCCTGACACTGAGAAGTCTCTAAAGCATAATAATACTTAGGCCTGCATGATTTATAGCTCAGCATATTCCTAAAAGCTCTCTTGAAGCTCAAATTTCTAGAGATTTCCTGGAAATACAAATTGAAAATTATACTTCCAGTTTCAATCTAAACCCCCTCCTGGTATCTTCAACAACAAAATCATGGCTTTATGAAGTTAATTTTCCTTGCCAATACAGAAAGAAATATCCATTACTTCTGTAACATGATAGTGGTAGAAGCTTTTGTTGCAGTGGCTTGTAAATGTGACTTAGTTGACGAATAAAAATGTGATTTAAAGGATTGTATTAATAATACTGTTTGATTTTTGTGACTTGATTAATACAATGATGATGATTAGCCTATGTAAAGAAGAAACTTTAAAAACTTTCACATCCATTGTTCAGATAATGTTCTCCATATTTATTCTTTTCTTCTTATCAACTACACTAACATTTTGGTTGTTTAAAAATGGTTTGGTTTTTTAATGAGGTCTGGAATAAAATATGAAAGTAGTCTGAAGATAATAGCAATTTTTCAATTACACTTGTTTTCTAAAGACCTCAATTTTTTTCTTCCTCTTTGTAATAAATATTTCATATTTGAGGTTGTGTTATGAAAAACCTTTCTGAAATTCCTATTCTTTAAACTCTTAATGAAATATCACAGAAATGGCTGTGAGATGTTTCCTGCCAAATTATTTCGTATACCTTTTAAATGCTTACAAAGAATGTCTGAGACACTCATTCAAATGGTACCATGTAATACAGGTAAATCTTTTCATCTTATGATGCATTTTACTTACTTGAAGAAGCCAGTAAAAATACTTTGTTAGACATCTAGAAACCTTGGTTCAAGCCCTAAATTCATTGGAGAAAGAGGAATATGCTGCTTTCCCTGGAAAGAACTGATGTATTCAAGCTTAGAAAGGCAATCACACTGGAAAACTTGCAGAAAATAAAAACTTATTTAAACCGAACTCAATTTCTGTTATTCAAAATGAGTTATCTCTGTAAATGTACCAAATGTAGGTGCTAAATACATAAAGACACTTTAAGAAATCCATATGTAAATACTAAGGCAGTGAAATTCCTGTTGCCTGTGCATTACTAGGTTGGATACTCATGAAGTGACTATGCAAATATAGTGGTTGTGCAAGGATAGCAGATGAAAATGCTAAGGCAACTAATTAATGTCACCAAGTTACACTCAGAAAGAGGTGTATTGTGCACCCTGGTGAGGTTGTAGAAGACTGCAATGTCCCCAAATTTTTCACTTGCATAATACAGCTTAAAAATAGAACCAAGCCTAGAAAGGAAACAATGTCAGCATTTTGATTTATACATAAAATAAAAATTAGAATGGTGAAAGTAATTAATAGCATACTGAAGCCATTGCAATGGTGCTAATATTTACATGGATGGAAAGCTGCTGTTGTAACGAAACAAACATAGTATGGTTTGGATTACAAGTTGTTAAAGCTTGTGTAATTCAAGAATGGTTCTGGAGTCATTCTGTTTCTTTCCAGAAATGAAAGCAAGCATACACAGTCAAAAAGAGTTTTATCAAATCAAAGTTCATGTTCAATACAACTGGAGTGCGTGAAGAGAGGAGAAGCTTCATGAAGTTTTAACTTCTCTGTCTGAACAAGTGTTTAAGAAAAGGACATGGGAAGAAAAACAAAGATGCAATGTCCTCATGTTAATGTAAGAGGATAAAATGAATTAGGGGAGTCATGTTAAGGTACAAGTGTTTCAGGGGGCTTATTCTGGTTCCATTCAGTGCACCCTCTAAGTATCATGTGCATCTTGGAAAACTAAAAAACAAAACAAAAGAGAGAGGACTCAAGCATTTAAAGTGGTGTTAACAAAAAATTAGAAGTTGTTTGAGCTATGAGTTTTAATAATTTGAAGGACAAAATTGCTTCATGGATCTTTTAAGTAACTGACTATTCTTGTCATGGACAATGGTTAATAAATCAACTTTTATATAAACATTTTGACTACTAGCAGAATATTTAATTTGAGCAGCACTGGCAGGCTTAATTTCTGACTGATCCATTTGGAAATTACTCATTATAGACAGAGTGCCATATCGAAGCGGTAGGCTATGAACATGCAAAGAGCCTCACATGTGTAAAGCAGTGACATCCTCTTCCTTTACATTTCACAAACTTATTTTATAAATCAAGCTGTAATTTTATTTCTTCAGCTGACTACTATGTAGAAGCAAAGCAGTTACAAACTGAGTCCAAAAACTGTATATCCAGCCTTCTTTGCAGCTTGCAAAAGAGACAGCATCAACAATGACAGAAAGTTTTCAGGAGCCCAGCACTTATCCAAAATGTCTGAGATAATTCTTCCTTCTTCCTTGCTTATCACATTATATTAATAGTAGCTCTCCAGCAGGCTGGAGGTGACATGGAGGAGCTCTGCCCTTCTAACATTTCTATTCACCGTACTTATGTCTCTGTTAAATGCCAGCCTAGTGTCACTGCCACTCACCAGCCAAGCCAACAAAACAAGGGAAAAACCTCTGTCCCTGTGGTGTAGCAGGAAGGGCTGATGGCTCCTCTGTGAGCTGCACAGCTCGAAAGCACAGCATGACTGACACCTCGTCGCTGCTCATGCTGTGTGTGCCTTTTGTACCACCAGTTGCAGGATGTGCTGGGTTTACTTACTGCTGGTTCACAAACCGTGAGCTTGATCAGATCTTGTGCTTGGCTGCAGGGGAGTCTGGGTCCTTGACTTGGAGTGTATGTGAAAGCTCTTTAGGAAAACTTAAAAAGTCTTCAAAGCTTTTTGTACTTTCTGCGTACTAATCCTTCCTTTTTAATGGCTTCCTCTTACTCTTTCCTTTTAGTTTTCATTTTCTTAACAATAGGGTTTTTTGTGGTTCTCTGTATTTTTATTCTTTTTCTTTGTATCTTCTTTTTCTCCCTCCCCCCTACAGTTTTGTTTGTCTTCACTCATCTGGTTTTAAAATTGTGTATTTATGTATGTATATATGGCTAGCACTGAGCTTAGAAGAGCATGAACTTCTCTTCAGAGAACACAGGTAATATTTTATGCTTATTATCGATCTTATCCACTTAAACTTGTTGCTCTGAACAGTTCTAATGAAATGCCTCAAAGACATCTTTTTAGGAGGCTTTTGTTTTATGAATCCCTCAATTTTGGGTCTATATTCCATTTAAATAAAATAATGCATCTGTTCTCAAATACCATGTTATTGACTTTTCTGAATCACTGGCTGTTGAAAAAATAGATTATTTTTAATGCTATCGTGACTCCTTTTCATGGTGTGAAATTTGATTTAAACTGAAGTTTTATACTGCAGATCTCTTAACAAGTATTATTTCTAGATGCCACGTGCTCCTTTCCCTTTCCCTGACAAGCCTTTGACAGAATGGACCAAAATGATATCACATCTGTAAATTACATTCTATGAACATAATACAACTTTCTCTTAAATAAGTGTGTTATGGAATAAATCTTTGACTAAAACTAACATGAAAAAAATCATATATGATGAAGCTCTACTAGAATACTAGTTACATCAGGGCTGAATTTTAGTATTCATAGAATGCCAAATCCTTTCATTTGAGTGTGAACACCTTTATCTTAAGTAGGCTGCTGTGTACAATATTACATTTAAATAGAAAAGCAGATTTTAATAAAAGAGCTGTTTTCTCCGAAAGTGTTGAATTTACAACAATTGCTATTTCATTTAGTATGAATATAATGGAAAAAAATTGTGAAGTGTACTTTGTTTTGACAGTGAGGAAGTGTTTGTGGAAGTAGGTATCCATATTGACCAAGGATTCATATTTTGTGAGAAGCTTGGGATGGGGTGGAGAAAGCCTGTATATGTTATACTAAGCTTTAAATGGTGGCCTTTGAAACTCTTTAAGTGCAAATATGAACTTAATTGTAATGAACATGTGATTAAATAATGGTCTAGGAATGAAAGAAAGTTTAGCCTTTATTTTTTAAAAAACCCCAAACAAACAAAAAACAAAGATTCCTTTTCAAGGATTTTTTTTTTTCAAACCGAGAGTTACCTTCTAAGTGTAATTCAAGGTGCAAAATGATGAAAGATTATGTGCATTAGAACAGTAATCTGCTTTTCCTGAGGCATTTTTTCTCATCTGTTAGTATTACTGTGATTACCTAATACACAAAGAATAAATTACAATAAAAATAAAATACTTAAGAGATTAAGCAGTATAAGAGTTATGGAATAATTGTATTAATATAAATGTCAGATGAAGCTATGGCATTCTTGCTGACAAAACTGTGCATTCTTATACCCTCAACCAGTTTGATTTAAGAGATGAGACAGAACTCTAGAAATCTATGCTGGATCTTGACCAGTAATAACAGTTTCAGGAAGACCAGAGGCAACAGGAGTAAATATAACTTGATTGCTAAATTGTAGAGCCTTTGACAAGAAAGTACGTAGCCAATGTCAGCGTGCTCAGAGTTGAACTGAAAATCACATTTTGGTGAAGATGATCATTTAGCAAGAATGTCTTTGATGTTAGGATAAAATACTGAAAAAAAACTGTGATAGGAGATTGGATGTGCTTTTTAGCTATTCTCCTGCTTTAGAGGTGAAGCATCTTGGTGGGAGATGTGTGATCAGCTTGTACTGAGCACAGTACTATAAAGGTAGACCACATGGGTTCCTTTGGATTGCTCTTTGATGCATATATCTGCTTCAGGCGACCTGCAGGGCAGGATTTATATTCCGGGAAATAAGGACAACAACTGAAAATGTATTATTAAAGCTAGATTATTTTAA
Organism: Caloenas nicobarica; assembly: GCF_036013445.1. Taxonomy (NCBI): domain Eukaryota; kingdom Metazoa; phylum Chordata; class Aves; order Columbiformes; family Columbidae; genus Caloenas; species Caloenas nicobarica. Next base: position 18,588,593 of record NC_088248.1, on the reverse strand, counting down.
AATTAGTCTGGACAAGCTTGTGAAATGGAGTGTGGGTTCTGAGATGGCAGCAGTGGAAAGACTCTCGGCTCTGAGAGTTTCACCATATCACTAGGTCAGCTCAAACTGTGTTGTAAATGGAATTTAAGATCACACAAATTGTCAATCCAAATACAACTCACTACAAAAACTTGCTTTGTCACTAGGAGCCTGTTACTGTTAAAATACATTGGAAGAAGACAGAATATTTAATTAAATAAAAAAACCCAACAAAGCAAAAAACAAACCACCTCCACCACCACCACCAACAAAAAAATCCCAAAACAAACAAACAAACAAAACCAACAAAAAAACCCCAGCAGCTGATCACTCAGACCTACAAAAAGACTTTTTACTTGGTTTTAGCAGGATGATCTTCAGTTGTGGCAATGAGTTACAGTATGTTCATTAACAGAAATTATTCCATTGAACAGGGCTGGTCTGTTTGAGGAAAAGACCAGGAAGGTTATGGAACTTAACTCATATTTCTTGGCAGTGTACCACTGTAGCAGTGTGTCAAGTTTGCCTTGTTGAAAGGCTCTGGGAACAATTTTGGAACTAGTGGCAATTTGGTAGATACCTTATACCTCTCATACAGGAATGTGTTGTGAAATTATGTTGTGGGGATTTTTTTTTTTGTGTAATCACTTGGAATAGATTTTTTTTTTTTTAAAAAAAAAATTTGTTTCTGTTTATATTTTGTAAATATTCAAATGGAGAATAGTTATTGAAAATAACACTACCTGCCCTCCCCAAACAAAAAAGCCCTACAACACCCAATGGCCAAACACTAAACAAATCCTGAAATTTAACAGAGAGAACAATTTCTTTGATATATAATGCAGTTTGTTTTGGTTTTTCACATCAAAGAGAACACTAAATTAATTTAGGTTAGTTTAAGTCTTTTCCAGTTGCCTAAAGACTAGGAATTCAACACTCTGCAAGAGAATACAGCAATAGGGCAAAGAAAATATGATGCTTTCTCCCTAATATTCTGCTGCTCAGGGAGGTCTTGACAGATTTGTGTTTTCAATAACCTCAGTTGTATGTTGTTTTTTTTTTCCTCTTTCCTGTGAACTTGTTTACTTAATGTTTAAGAGATACCGGTCTTTTGGCACGGACAAGGCAAATTTCTCCTTGGTTTAATTATGCCTTGCATTAACTTTTTTTGGTGTTTCTGGTACTGTTTTCTCATAATTTATTTTGGTGCCTTACTTATATAGGAAAAGAGAGTAAATTACTTATGCCTGGTGATTCTGTGCTGCTTGCGATTTTACAGGCATTAAGTCTTTCTCTGTTTCAACATGGTACTCTACCTATACTTACCACAGTGATAACAATCCCTTTGTTTTTCATTCCAATGGGTAAACAGTGGTAGACAAATGTAGATGCTTTTGCAAATGTGCTGCTAATGTGTATATGTATAACTACTGTGTGTGGTGAAAACAAAACAAAACAAACATATCCTACTTTATAACTGGTTTTGTGGAAGCATAATGGGGAATACATGAATATTCAACTACTTCCAGTTATAAATTCATGTATTTTTAGACTAATGTTAATAGTTTTCTATAATTAAGTAAAGAAGAAAATATGTTTGTGTGACAGTAATTCTGGGAATAAAGTTAGAAGGATTTGAAACCAAGGCTACTTGAGGAGCTTAAAGTGCAAAAAAAATATATATATTTTAAAGAAAATGTCATTTAAATGCTTGTCACTATCTTTTCAGCATGATCCATTAATTCTGTTTAAGACTAATAATGCTAATGTCCTAAAATATGCTTAGCAGCAGTGATTCAGTTCTTGATGGATTTCTCCTCCTTCCGTTTTTCTTGCCTTATGAGCAATGTGTAATAGTAGAGCAGTATTACACTTGACCCGAACTTGTGTTCATTTTGTGAGTATGTCCATGCAGCAGCAAAGTAAACTTGACAGCTTAATTCTATGTTAGGGGAATGTTTGTAGGGATAATCCTATTCACACTGCAGGATAAGAATGCCCTGCTAGTGGCTTTGACCTATAAAACCATTAGCTTTAAATTGTGTGCTGGCATCGCGATCTTCTTAGCTAGTAAACCAGCTTTTTCTTAGCAGTTTATTGGTGGGAGTGGGTAATTTTGTGATAAATTTTCCTAGCACATGCTTGTGGGTTTTTTAAAGTATATTTGACAAATACATCAAAAGCAACAAAATCTCCACTTGAAATTGATTGTCTGATAGAAGACACATGATATTATGTTTCAAAGCAGTAAATGGTTTGGATTAAGCTACATTTAATGACAAAAAGATCAGCTTGGTGTGGAGGCCTAAAGATAATGGTTCACATGGCTTCGTGAGCAAAGGCAGAGAGAAATAAGTAGACAAAATATATTTTAAGATTTCTCTCCTCTTTCTGACTAACTACCTTACAGTAGGCCAGTATGATTCCCATATACTTAGAGAATTTAGTGATGTAGTTCAGTTTTTGGGTGTGCTTTTGTTTTTCATTATACTTTCCTAGAGATTCTGATTGGAGATGGATCTAGAAAGTAGTGTTGGTGTGGTGGTGTGTGGGGTTTTTTTGTATACTATCCTTAATACAAAAAAATTCAGTCCTAAAAACCAAACATGAGTCTGTATTTTAAAGATAAAGGTAGACAAAAAGAACAGCATGTCTCTTATAAATATAGTGACACTATATGTTCAAATAAATCTAGTTTTGTTTGTCTGGGGTTTTTTTCTCAGTTTTTATAGCTCTTTATTTGGAAGAGAAAGTGGTAATAGACGGTCTCCTGAGGAGGAATTTCGAATTGTTACTGCTCAGCAGTATTAATTTGTGACTGAGGAATGATTTCGCATGGAGGGCAAGAAGGGGTTAAACTGGGCGGAAGACGGAATGCCAGAGTCGGAACAACTCCTTGCAAGGGAATGAAGTTTTCCTTAGTGACAAGATAAGAAACAGATTCAGCATTGTCTCGTGGACCATCTTGGAATGCAAGTGCTCAGAGGCCACCTTTGGGCAGCAGAGCTGGGGTGGAGGATGGATCCAGGGCTGACTGAGGTGCTCCATGCAACTGTTCTCTTGGGGCTGGTGCTAGTGGAGATAAGGAATCTGCTTGTGAGGCATCTTGGCAGACTCCATGTACAACTGTGCATTGTAGTAGAACTCTGCCCAATGCATTTAAGCACAAACTTGTGTTTAATTCACTTCAAGGGATGCCATAAAAATACACCAACACTCCTTTATGTAATCAAAGGCAGAAATATACTGCTTCATAAATACCAACAGCGTAACTGAAATTTTATAGTAGTATGTACCTTGTTAATATCTTGCATGCACTATGGCCCCATTTAATCTTATCTAGAGGAGGTTGTTCTAGTTTCTCATGTGGAAATAACAAGAAGAAAGATTGACAGACTTGTTCAGAGTGAAGCAGTAGATGGGGAATGATCCTTGTGTCCATTTTCGGTGTTAAACACTAAGCAAAATTGGTGTTTTCTAAATGGCAGCTGCTACTTCACCTGATCTCCAAATGATGCAGCTGAACATGCTGCACCCATGTCCATGGACAGTCAGAACATCCAGTCTGGCCCCATCTGCACATGTGTGTGATCTCTGACAGTAGAGGGAAGATATCAACACAACTTGATTCTTTTGTGGCCACTGTTCATGGCATACAGTATACTACATATTTTATTTTATTTATTTACCAATCTATTTTGTACAGCTACGATCCTTGTATATATAGATGCAGTATAGTTCATGTTTTCCCTGGTGTAGCTGCAAATTGTAATATTGAATTCAATCCACTGTGAGCCTCCCAATCAATCTGAATTCCATTTAGATGTTCAGTAGAAAGAGCAAATTTAAACCTTTGCCTTCTACCTTGCAGAGACAGTCCAAAGTCCAAGCTTTGGTGCTTTGAATCTCACAAGCTCAATGGAAGATTAAACTGTGTAGAACTTACATACACACTTTGTATTACAAAGTCAAGACTCACATGCCTACTACATTTTCAAGTGCTTTCTGCATGCTAAGACTGAAGTCTTTTTGCTCAGACCTATATTCAAGAGTTAGTTGTGTCTATTGGAACAGAAGTTCTGTTGTGGCTTCCTGGTTTTGCAAGGTAAAAGTCTCTCTGGCATAGCAGAAGCTTGAAGAACTAGTAATAAATACAAGAACCAGTTAGAAATAATCAGTATTTTTTTTAACAATCAGGAGAAAAACCCTGGATTGGGATGAGAGTTAAGTTTTGCTTTGGGATTAACAATTGCCCAATATCTAGGAAGCTTTGGGAAGTGGACAGCACGATGTGAATATTTTCAGATGTCCTGCACCAGGTAATTCTTTGTTTTCTTTTTCTGTTCACAGAACAACTATTGTTTTGGAAATCTAGTAGTATATAAAAGAAGAAACAGTTATTTCATTAGTAATGCAGGAAAAGTTAGATAAAGAAAGCAGAATTGAGAGATAAAGAGGGAAAAAAGTATGGCTGCAGTGCATGAAATTAAAAGCCTAAACCAGAAAAAAAAGCCTTTCTTAGAAAAGGATTCTGCTTTTTAATGTCCCTGACAACTAGTAGGTGATATGCTGAAGAATAACACTTGCTGGATTCCTTTTCTGTGTGTGCAGTGTCTTTTTATTGCAGTAACATTGAGACATTCGGTTTGTGTACAAAAAATGTAAATTTTTTCACATTTGTTTTTGTTAAATTTATCAAAGTGTCATTCAATATCATGAGTGGAGACTCCTTTCTTTCTTGACACAGCAGAGTATTTTGGATGGTTTTGTCAAAAGTATAATGACAAAATGGTATTTTGTTCTTTTTCCAGAAAAAGAATCGTACCTGCCTCTTTGTGATGTGCATACTGAAGTTGTTAAGCTTTAGTAGTGTAGTCCAAATTCCAAATCACTTAGTTTTGCTGTGTGACCTGTTTCAAAATAAAGATTAGTGGACAGGTCTGTGTATTTTACCATGGTTTACAGTACATAGTAATGCTCATTATGGTAGATGGCAAACTATAAGCACGGTACACAAACTTTCAGTGAAGTGCTCATTTTTATCCAAATACTTCAAAAGGTTAACTTGCACCCCAAGAGCAAATTTGGTTTTATAAGGCCACATAAAATTAATGATATTCTGCAAGCATTGCCAAATAATAATAATAATGTAGGAATAAAAAATTGAAGTATTTAAAGTTGTATATGAAAATAACATCGCTGCCATTGTACTATAAGAGAGTAGCTGGAATAATACTGATCTAATGGGGTGGTATTCCCTTCTGTTTTTATGTTTTATGAAAAGTGTATGTGAATGTGTTTGTGAAAAGAAAGGGAGGAAAATGAGACATGCTTAAAGTAAAGAAGCAATTTTTCAAAATATAAAAATAGCACAAAGACTTTGTGACCATGAAGTTAGAAAAAGCTGAGAGGAAATATAGCCCTTCATGCTAAGTATTCAGACTTTCTTTGGGCCTTGTGAACAAGAAGATGACTCTAAGGAGTAATCTTCCTGTATTCAAGATCCACACATGAATGAGGCAGTATAAGAGAAAGAAGATTGGCAAAGATGATGCATAATTTCCTGATTTTGCATAAATTCATATATCTGGTGCATGCAAGCAATTATTTGCCCTTGAATAACTTACCAAAAAGTTGCAGAATCCTTTCAAATACATTTCCAGCCCTCATTTTTGTCAAAGTCAAAACCAAATGTCAATTAATTGCTAAGTGAGTGTGAATCAATACTGTGATGAGTGGTTTGCTGATAGGTGCTCTGTGCAATATGCTAGACCTAATAGAGTTTGTAGAACACCCAGACAATCTAGTTAAGCATGCCTGAAGTTGGTGTGGAGCCCATAATGTCCCTTTCCCTTAATTATTTGTTTGATAGAATGGCAGTTCCTAAGAAATCACTAGTGTCTAGGAATAAAGAACACACTTTCCTGAATGAAAGTCAACCTGCACTTGAGCCAGCCATAGCAAAAAGCAGCAGGAAGGGGGTAGGTTTTCAGAACCCAGGGTTAATGACAAATACATCTGAAAACCTTGTAAACTAGACAAAAATAGACATGATTTCAAATGTTCCACAAACTCGCTGCCTGATGTAAAGATGAAGGTATACCAGGCATGCTGGATAATATGGAAATACTCATCTTGTACTCCCTTGTTCTCTTTCTGTAGAAACAAAGTTTTGTCATCAGTCAGGAATAACCACAGTTACTTCTGACAGGCTGATGTCAGTTTAGTGACTTTAAGAGGTATTCTGTGGATTTTAAAGTACTTGTATTTAATTTGATTTATATGGGAGGCAGATCTGCAAAAATCTTGATAGTATAAAGGTAAACTATAAAAATATTTCGAAGAAATCTGAATTTGCTCTGGATAACTGATTTAACTTGTCCAGTATTGTGAACCCTGAAATGAGATTTACTATACTGTCGATGATCTCCTGTAGATGTATAACCTCCACCTTTTTTGTCTTGTTCTGAAAACAAAATAATCTATGTCCACAGCTGTGCTGTTCCAGATTGCAGTCCCTGAGGATGAATTAGGCCTGTGTTGATATGCTGGCTTGCATTCTGCTTTGCCTGGGTGCTCTCACTGTTTACCCAGAATCGGGTGTCTCATCCTCTGGAGCTTTGTGAGCTGATTCAGCACTGTCACCTGAGAGTGGGAGGAAAGGCAAAAATAAGGTGCACCATTCTCTGCCAGAAAGTGACCCAAATCATTTGAGCAGTAAGTGTCAGACTGCTCTCACAGGAGAAAGCAAAACTGTGCAGCTGGGAGTGAAGAGGAGGGAGCAGGAGTGAGATGTCCTGTGGCAGTGACCTGTTGATTACCTTCATGACCCTGGAGGACTTTTCCCCAGAGAGGCTATTTTGTTTGGCAGAGGCAGCTCTCCCCTCTTACCAGTATGGGTTACTCATCTGGCCCTACAAAGAGCAAATGCAGAGAGAAAAAAATAGAGAAGTGTTAAGTGCTTAAAGTTATATTTAATTTTGACTTTAAATGTAGTTGTGCCTATGTAGTGATTAAGCAGTAGCAACCAAAGAATTGAACAGTTTGGGAGGGATAGAGTGGTGCCTCTGTGGTTCAAAAGCATGCAAGAGATGTCTTAGTACAAACCAGCTAAAGGGGAAGAGAGTCTGTGTTACTCCTGTGTATAAAACATACTGCTAGATAAAGGTTTGCATTTGTTTGTTTTATTTAATATGTTTTAGCTTCCGTTAAACTATGGGCCAAATGGGTGAAAATCTTTACTCAACTGAAATCTTCCTGAAACAAGAGCCTTCTTTTTATTTTGTAGGTAATGCTAAATTGCATGTGCCTTGGTGTTTGTGGTTTGGGGTTTTGTTTGATTGTTTGTTGTTTATTTTTTTTTTGTTTGTCTCAGTCAAGGCACCCAGGCATTTGAAGCACTTTGTATACAAAATGAAGGTGAAATGTATTTACTGACCAGAAGGCATATGGTGGAGTGTTCTGACGAAGGTGCTCTTTCCTGTTGCAGTAGTCTGTTAGTGACAATAAAACTAGTCTCCAGATGCTGGCTAGACACTACTTAAGGGTGTCATTATTGGTTAAAAACAACAACAGCAAACCAAAAACACACTCTGAAAAAGCGACATTTCAACTTGAGTATGTTATGATTTTTACTGTCTGCTTTTGTCATTGGTGTGATACCTCTCACTTTTTCATGAAGGATCCTGACTTCTCTCATCACAGTACATTAAAATGCCATACCCTGCTACTGGCAACCAAGAATCAGCAGCTCTTTGGGGCAAAGTATTGTGCACAGTTTAAAGCTTTATTTTTTTTTTCTTTAAAGATATGAAGTAGCATGATTGCATCATGATTTTTCCTGTCAGAACTAATTAGAACGTAGGAGTGGGTCAGCAGCCAGATTTTCCTGTTAGTCTCTAACCCACTGAAAATAGCTTAAGGGGTGCAGACATCACTTCTTGTAACTCGGATTGAAGGAAAACTGTAGGCAGAAATTTCACATTTGCAGATCTAAAAACATATTTGTTACTGAAGTAATCTTGGCCACAGTATCAACCTAGTAGCTACTCATTCCAGAATACTTGGCCGGCATGAAGAAAATGGTACGTGACATATGCCACAGTGTTGCTAGTGGTTGAAACAAATACTGATTTTTATTTTGCCACTTTCTTCTCCCACACACTGAGGGGGAAAGACGCCTTGTACGGCACTACTTCATTTTGGATTGAAGTGAAACAATGTCAAGGGAAGTATGAGATGGTGTCAGCTGGGGGAGTTTTCAGCTCAGTTTAACAGCCAAGCCCTCTCCTGTGCAGTTCTCCTGTGGGTTTGTCATGAACCCAGTGCTGGGCAGGTCACAGCACTGTGTCCTCTTGATCTGAACTAGGACATCTGCTCTCTCAGCTGCCTTTGGCAGGTCTCTCTAGTGGTGGGGGAGTCTTACTCTATCCTAAGGAGCAACTGAAAGCATTTTAGTTTTTAACACTTTCTCCTCAGGGTTGGTTGTTTGATGGTTTGTTTGTTTTGGTTGTGTATTTTTGTTGCTGGCTTTTGGGTTTAAAAAAAGCCACCAAAATCAGCAATCCAAGCCAACCTCTCTTCCAGCATTCTCCCTAAAATTCTTAACCCACACATGGTTTAAAAAAACTATACTTTCATTATGTGGAGGTTGTAGTTTTTTTGCTTACAAAAAAATACAGCTTTTTGACTACTGCTGCAGGCATGCGAATATGTAAATGAACTTCACAGTAAATATAGGTGTTTTTAAGGTATAGCCCTGGATATGTTTGGGCTTTTTTTTTCTTTTTAGGGTAAAACTGTCATTGAAGAGTATTATTATCTGTTAGTTTTCCCTGTTCCTTCCCTTGTGCTGTGACTCTATTGCTTGCGAAACACCACTATTTCCCAACACATCAATGATTTTTCATGACAGTATGTTTTTTCCACTGCATGCTTATTTCTGGTGCATAGGTTTATAGCATATTCCTATACATAGTTGTACCAGCACAACTGTAGGGGCAGGTGTGAGTGACCAGGACAGGAAAGACTTTAGCTATGTTCACTGCTCAGCAACAACAAAACAATCTTAGGTGTCTTATAGAGTTGGTCCAGTATGTTGTCAAAAAAAAAAAAAAAGTCGTATTAGTTATGCAACAAACCTGAGTTAAAATCTGAATGTGAAAGAAGACAGTGATACTGCAAGGTTGGAAATGAGGTCACTTCAAAATGTTCCAGAAGAGCTATGAAATACAGTTCTGAACTAAGCTCCTTAACAGCTCCTGGATGAGAACTTGTGTAAAGTGTCAAACAAGATTAAACATTTTCCTACAGTAGACTGAAATCTCCAGATTTATTTGTTAATGCTTATAATCAGACAGATTTGAGAAACCAGAAAAGAGAGGACTGAGATGGCTTAACAGCCAGGGTGAAGATAGAGAGGGTGAGGGAGGCAAAAATCTTCTTGTTTTGTTCAAGTCCTGTGCAATGTAATTTTAAAGGGAACATCTAATCAATATGCAAGACCATGTTTTAAATCGCTCATTTTTTTTTTCAAGTTACCTACAGCTGAGTTGTTAAGAGGATAGGGAGGGAAAGGTGGAAGGGAAAAAAGAGAATCATATTTCAGATTTTTTTTTGACACCTACAATAACTGCTTTTTAATGATTAACACTAGTCATCAGATCTTTCCTTTTCTGAAAAAGTATCATAAAGATCTCCCGCTGTTCCCAGCAGTGCCCCGCTAATTCAGCTCACTAGCAAAATTAGCAGCAGGAAACAAACCTTTGAAATTTTCATCGTTTATGAATAGCATTGTTCATTCTGTAAAGGATACAGGCTCCTGCTGTAATTGTTCCTGTGTTAAGAAGGTTGCAAGTTATTTTCTTTCCATCAGTCTTTAAAAAAAAAAAAAAATCAATAGAAATAAATACACATATAATTAAATAGTGGATTAAACAGGCAACTGAGTGACTAAGAATTTCTTTCACTTTTGAACTCCTCTGGTGTGGTGTGTGGTGTTTTTTGGTTTTTTTTCTTTTTCTCTCTCTCTCTGAAGCAGGACTATTGTGCTGCCATTCCTTCACAAATACTTGATAATGCTAAAGTGCTTTGAAGTTGCCATTGGAGAAAATAGAACAACAGATGGAGCATGAATAAACCCACACTGCTGTCTTCTTAATCTGAACAAAAGCAATTTTTCTTGGCAAAATAGTTAATATTTAATTCCATTTACTTATATAAGTTTGATCCCAAATGAGAACACAAAAACTGAGGCAGAACTGTATATACAACAGCTAAGTGTATCTATAGCCTGGCTTTTTATTAGGAAGATAAAAAAACTTCGTCTAGTATGCATTATAATAGCTGTGATAGATCTTGTTCAATACTGATCTGGAGGGCACTGGACCCAGAGGAATCTGTGAATTAGAATCTCAGTAAGATGCTATTACTTTGTGGTTTCCATGGTGCAAAGCAAAAACTCCGGACCTCTCATTTAGTATAACTTTTCTCATGTGTAACTGTTATTAGTGATTATAACTGAAGTTGTCATTCTGGTAGCAGAAGTAGTATTCGAACCTCAGGTGTATTCCCACCATAAATAAAACATCTGTGTACTTTTATTACCGCTTTCAGAGATTCTTTTTCTTTTAGTATACAGTTCAAGTGAGATTTTCGTGCCTTGTCTTTGGATGTGTTTTTCCCCACAGCAAATTTTCTAACAATCCTTAATGGAAAGGTTAAAACAAGCTGTGGATTTGCTTCCTCCTTCTGACTGAGGGCTTCACAGGGGAGCTGCCCAGTCTCATCACTACTGCTCTTAAGAAGCAAGCAGAAGGTTACATGATTAGTTGAGCCCTACAAGTTTAGGCAGTATTAGTTTTTCTCAAGCTTACACATGCTCAGGGTTTGAAGTGCATTCCTTCCTAATTAGCCCTTGCAGTCACAGAGGGCAGGCTCAAGCTGACTTCTTTAAACTTAGTTATAGGCAAGATGTGGGAAAATCACCAATCAGAAGAGGTAAAATATGAACAACCTGTGCAAGCTAAGTGGGTTTGGATAGAGGCACTGATGTTTCATAAAGGAAATATAGCAGGGTAGCATGAATAAAAATAATTTCTGCTTATACAGGGTTTGTTAGATATTCCAGTAGCTAGTCATAGGAGCAAATGAAAAAGATTGCCAGCCAGTAGCAAGTATCTATGGCTAGACTTCCTTTCCAAGATATTGATCCAAGTGATGAGATACCAGCACCTCTACAAGTGCTGCACTGCTGCATGGAAACAAAGGAAAAGAAAACCTGTTACACGGCAAGTTTTTTGAGAGAACAATGGCATGGTTTTTTTTTCATTTTTGCTGAAGAAAATGTAGGTGTGCTTGAAACAACTTTATTGCTAATTGTGCAGGTCGGTCTAACTCAGAGCAGAGGATACAACTGGAAGCAAGTTGTATGTGTTAGCTATGCTGCTACAAAACTGATATCCAAGTCTTTTGTAACTGGGAGTCTTTTACATGTGGGAGACTACTACTTTGTACCTCACTTTAAGCCTTGAAGAGCAGCTATGCAGAACACTTTCAGCTTTGGACATGGTTTGTTTTAGGTTTTTTTTCTAGTTAGTAATTGTAATGTGTGTTTTTTGTTTGTTTTATATTTAAACCATGCATGAATTAGTGGCTTGCTCAAAAAATCTTCTCATTGTTCCCATATTTCTAGAGACATTCAGTGACCATTTGAGTCTTTTGTGCTCTGTCTTCCGAATCCAAATATTCCTTTATTGCTCCATTTTGCCAAGAAAAAAACCTATACAAACTCTCAAACTACTTCCTTAAATCCACATTAAAAATAAAGTACAATATCGGAGAGTGACCTGACAGACTAAAACTCTAGCTTGTGTTCCAGCTCAGGAACTGTCTTTAGTATCTGAATAGATACCTATTCTAGATAGCCCCTATAGGTATGAGAGAAATGCAATAGGGTAATGCCACTAGGACAACGACATCGGCACAATGCTAGTGCAAATAACCCTTAAGGAGATGATAAATGGCCAAGGTATTTCAGATCATTTCATATGCTAAGAGAGTGCATGTTAAGAGCGAAAAACAATGCTACTGAATCAGGCTCTCAAAGGAGAATACTTTTAAATATACTGTCATGCAAATAAAAAATTGAAGAGGGGAAAGGTGTTTCAGTTGGAGAAGATTATTATTGTAGGTCCCTTCCAACTGAACTACTCTGTTTCACTAACTTAACAGAAATTCAGTACACATTTGTTGCGCACACCTTTTTGGTAAGTCTTCAGAATTCAATTAAATACAACATAGTCCTGCTGTGCCAAGATAAGAATATCAGAAATTTTAGAAACATGAAAATGTTATCTACACAGCTCGTCTCTTGTTGTTGTTATTGCTGATCTCAATCCATTTTTCAGCTTTCTTACTATTCCTTCAATCATTCCCTCCAAAAATATATCTAGATTGCTCATGAGCTAATTTGTGTGCCTTGCTGCCACTGCCTGCCTCTATAATTTATTGTTTCTGCAAGAAACAATTTTGTTTCGATCAAATGTACGACTTACTCTCAGATTTCTTGAAGCCTTTGTTGCCAGGTTAATTTCAAAGTTTTTTGTTTAACATTTGATCATAGAATCATAGAATAGTTTGGGTTGGAAGGAACCTTTAAGTGTCATCTAGTCCAAACCCCAATCAGTAATCTAACTTAATTTTAGGTTTCTCATTGCCTCTTAAGTAAATGAAATATCTTTGTTATCTCGAAATTTGCTGCTTCAGAGAAAATGCATTTTTATCCTGGTGTGAAGACTCAGATTATCATAGGATCTTGTCAGATATTTCAGATATGAACTTATATTTTGCTAGTTTCTCACTGAAGGGAAACTAAACATGTATCTGCACTGCAACAGCATAGTGACACTAATCTAAACAAGTGTCTTTGCCTGCCTAGGTTTGTTGGCATTTCCTTTTTGAGCATTAGTAAGTGCTTACAAGTGTTCTCAATGTTAAACAATCAAGCCAGCATCTTCAAGGAATATTTGTTCTTTAATACACTCTTTCTCCCCACCTCCTGTGGAAACCAGTATTCTTCTTTATCCTTTCCTTGTCAAAGCTTATATTTTAAGTGAGAATATTCCTAGAATGAGAAGCTCCTACAACAAGGCAGAGAGCATGACTGGAAAGAGTCAAACAGAACACGAACTTTAACAGTATCTTAAGAAGTTGCCTCTGTTATAATGGTATTTATGATGTGCTCATCGTTAATGCAAAGCATTGTGGATGTTGTTTAATACTTGGGTTTTATAAAGACAATCTTTTATGATGATCACAGTTGTGGTGAAGAAAACTTTGTCCTGTTATAGGTTCTTTGAGAATCTACCCTAAACGAAGTGACTTTTAAGAAAGGAAAGAGGAGACCTTGTTATTAGGCCAGCAGTGTTACCTGCTTCTTTATAAAGGCTTTGAGAAAGTAAAAGTCAGGTATTTACATATTTAGAAGCCTAAATATTATTGAAAGTCAATGGAACTTTTTATGTTTGTGTGTCAAAACTGTATGTGAAAGAAAATTCAGAATCCAAAGTAATTTAAATTACTTGGAGACTTTATTCAGGGTCTGTAGCATGTTGGTGAAGATCAGATGTGCCCTCAATCTAAAACACTGTAAAGATACTCTGATATTAGTTAAAAGTTACTAGGTTCAAGTTGTAAGCTCAAATATTAATGTCTTCTAAAATGAGGTTTAGAATTTAGTCATTGTGGAGTAAATAACTTGTGTTCGTAGTACAGTCTGCCCTATACACAAATCTCCATCACACACATTCTAGTTGTTCTGAAGAACCAAAAATAATAGTTGTTTTTCCATAAAGAAAAAGATAATACTTATTTTGAAATATTAACTTTTAATGAGAAGATTTACAAAGTTTTCTATAAAAAGACAATCAAGATATGAGACAGCTAGGAATTCTGTATTTCACTTTAATTTCTGAATATCAGAAGGTAGTTTTGGATCCAAGTAAATGACAAAGTATTATTGTGGATACAGAAGTATCGGGAGATAAAGTACCAGACAGGTACTTTCTATAGAGCAAGGGCTGAAAGAAAAGGTTCCCATTAGGTAGTTTCTCATACTACTGATTCCAAAATGTTTGTGCCTCGCCTGTCATACACTGACTTTAAATTATGATCATATACCGGTTACGTCAATGAAATGGATTTTCTTCAATCTTTGACAGTAAATGTTCTGTGGGAAGTTTTTCTTTCTTGCATTGAATGTTATCTGATCTTCTGTAAACTGAGTGTAGAACAGCCCTCTGAATTGTTTAAATTGCCAAAAGGCCTTGAATGGCAAAACCAGCTTCAAAATTAGGAAGATGCACCTGGTTAAATTGCTGAAATCATACAGGTAAACAAGAACAATTTCCACTTAAAAAAAATAGGTATACTCGGTATATTGAATGATTATTTTCAGGTTATAAGTTGCACTAAAAATTTCAAAAATATTAATACTGACATGAAATCTGATTTCTAAGCTTTGTGTTGCAATTCAGTTGTTATAAGACTAGAGATTATTTTTTTTAGCGTTATTAAAAGCCTTACTAAAGCACGGTAAACATAATTTTCCATTTACGTACTGCATTACACACATGAATGTAAATGCAGAGAAGATAAACTGGTCTCTTGCCATCGCTCATTGGTGGAATATGCATAAATAATAAACAGAGGCTTTTCTTAGACCAACATCGTTCATGGATACTGAAAAATAAATTAAAAGGGGATAAACAGAATATAATTTCAAGATGTTAATAATAATAATGTTCTTGCTGAGTATAGTTACAGTAGAAAGCTTTTGGAGATATGAAACATCTGAGTTTCACTTCGCTTTAATAGTCCTTAAAAGCCATTCATTTCTTCTTGTATTCTTAACTCCGTCAATTATTCTTTAAATAACTGTTATTAAATTCTAAGATCTCCTTTATTTTAAAACATTACTTGATACAACTTAAAGTGAGTTATTGAAAAAGTATTTCTCTGAGTACATACAAGTAAGCCACTAACAGGCAATCTGGTTACTGAAGGATCATGTCTGCAGTTAAACTGAAGAAAGGACAAAAAGGGATGGATGGAGAACCCAAGGAAAAGGAGTAACTTGAATGTGAAAGATACAGAGGAAAAGAGGATTCTTTCCAAAAAAGAAACAAACCTCACCCTTCTTTCCTTCCTTTTTATTGAAAAAATAATAAAACAATAAATAATACCAAAAATTATCTTGTGCCTTAAGATTCAGTTCAGATGCCTCAAATTCTTAAGAATAGTTTCCTGATTCCAGTAACTTGCAGTGATGAGTCATGTATTTTTCACTTGAGAAAGGAGGGAAAAAAAAAAAAAACCAAACCTCTGGCTATAAAGTTTTGGAGATAGAAATGACTTATCTCCAACTGCAGTTTTTACTAGCCACAGTCCTTTGATGGATGAAAGGTCAGTATATTTAGAAAAGCATGTGGATTTGTTAGAGAAGTTGTATGCAAGTGTATTTGATAAACATAGGACACTCTTTCAACTGTATTCCTTTTGCCTTAGGGTTAAATCACCTGTAAGACCAAAAAAAAAAAAATCACCAAACCAAAAAAACAAGAAAAACCAATCAAAAAATAAACAAACAACAACAGCAAAAACAAACAAACAAAACCACACACACCTACCTGATTTTGGAATTCCTGTAATGGAATTTAATTTGTCATGAAATATAATATGCCTCTTTTTAATGCAGAAATGTAATTATCCATGAGTTTGGCCATTTTGGGTGCCTTTCATGCTTTAGCTTAACTTGGAATCCTTAATCATAATGTGAATGTAAATTTCAGCTGTCAGTTTTAAGCTTTTCTCCCAACAAATGACAGAAGAGGGTCATAGGTTCCCAGATTCTAATCCAGAGAAGCTTTTAGGAAGAGAAAATGAAGTTCCAGATGAGACCGTAAAGTATAAAATTTTTTCAATCGGTCATTGCAGTACTCTCAAAGTTGATAGCATCTTAGATTACCCTAGGGTTTACTTAAAACCAGATATTGATACTGCACGGAGCACAGCTGCAGAAAATAACTTATGGAGGGAGTTGAGTGTATCTTCCTCCCACATTTTGTCCTAATTAAAAATAATTTTACTGTCATTGAAAGCCCCCACATAAATCTTATGTAACATTTCTGTAACCTACTTAGTATCAACAAATCAATGCAGTAAGACTCTTGGTTTATGTTTTGTTTTGTTTTTAAATGAACCTGTGTTGAAAGAACTATATTCTGAATATATGCATATCATAGATCAGAGATTTTTTTTGATGTCTTTTAATGTGTACTATTCTAAAACATATATATAGTACACTGGATTGAATAGCCTTGAAGCAGCACTTGACATTCATACGGTGTGATATTACGGATCCTCTGAAGCTGAGCATATTGCAGAAGTTGGTTGTTCATTTTAAGTTGCCCTTCAGAAGGGGTAAACTTCTAATATTTCACAACTGCAAACTACTCATAATTAGGGAACTGGCAAATTTCGATTACCTTAGAGGATCAGGGATCAGTGTATGTCCCTTTCTTTGCTCTGCCGACCACCTGCAGCAGGACTTGTCAGCGCTGCTGGAGCCTTCCCACATGGGCCAGAGGGCTGAGAGATTCTGAGAATCCTCCTGCAGACAACGGAGAACAGCCTTCAGTGCCTTGGCTTCCTCCAACCTACAGCAGAGCAAGGCGAAGCCAGTTGATTTCCTAACACGTTTTCTTCAAAACAGGACTAAAATTCCTGCATAGCCCCCCACTGCCAGTTATTGGGTGTTACTTTGTGTGTGGATGTGGCAACATGGAAGAGAGGGAAGTTCACAAGAGTCTTTTGATCGTTTATCTATGGTGGAATGGGTGACACTTCTGGAGCTGGCTCTGGCTTACTTCTCTTCACTAGATTAGTACTATGTTATGATTCTGTTCATTGATGCCGAGTAAATCTGGAACAAAGGCTGTATATGAGTGAAATGGTTTTGTCTCTTACTGTATTCACACTTAAGGGTTTGCAAATATATTTAGACACACTTTAGGGCTTCATTCATCATACAAATTTTATGTCTTTTGTTCACGTGTATCTAAATTGTATAAACAGTTCTATCAAGGAACAACAGATTCATGTTTCAAATTTAAGTAGCTCAATGGAAACCTTTTGTATGTATAGAGGAGCTGTTTGTTTCTTGTGCATTTGGAGTTGTGTTTTGGTGCGGGGCGGGTATTTCTTGGCGGGGGGGTTGGTTTAGTTTTTTGTTTGTGTGTTGTGGTTTCTTTTTCCCTTTATTCAGGAGTTAACTAGCAAAACAAAAGTAGTTTGTGTTTTGCTTAAAAAAAAACCCCATAAACAACAAATGAACAGGCTAATAACGTTTTGAGATCTAAATTTTATTTCTGTATATAATTGCATAATCACTTATTTCTCTTTAAGCCATGAAGTGGCTCTAATTGCGAATGTAAAACAAAACAAAACAAAAAAGGTGCATATTTGACTGAATGAAATGTATTTGCACACCAATCATTTCCCCAAAGAAGAATCTAATGACTTTTCCAGGAATATGAACCACTATTTTTTGTCAGTGTTTTTCTTGTAATATCCTTTCTAGAAAGAGTCAGCACTTTTACTGCAACATAAATTCTACAAGTATGATCAATTGCGTTTAAAATTATACCCTTTTTATGATTTCTCCAGTTGTAGTCAATGAATATCTACAGAGTGGTATCACCATTAAGTACAGTTGCATTGCCATGTAGGTGGAATGTGTGCTTAGTCACTGGGAAAACCTTGTATACTTTAGATCCATTATTCTGTATTTACTCTTCACTTAAGAGTAAGCACTCTCTCTGCTGGCTCAGTACATTTTTTTTTTTTTTTTAATAGTCAGTTAATGACTTTTTATTTTTGTGTCATATAAAGATGTAGTCAATTATATGATTTCATTTTTTTATTGATACTTTTGTGGCTAGCAGTTGAATTATTGCAGGTTAAAAGTTAAAGCAAAAAAAAAAAGGAGACATCAATACTTTTGGATAACTTCTAAAGATACCTAATCTGTCTAAAATTGTTACCTTCTCTAACTCTAACAATTGGTTAAAGAAACAAGTGTTCTGGACGACTGAAATCCAACCTTTGAAATGAAAGAGGAAGAAGTATTATAATAGGAGTAGTTATATTGTTTTATCAGCTGTTATCTTCAAACACAAAATGAACCCAAGAGGAAAAAAAGCAAAAACTGAGCATGAATGAATACTGAACCACAAAGCATTCAGAACCCAAGAAGTGGCTAGGCAGGTAAGTAGAAAGCTCAGTTAAAATTTCTCTGGAAGCTTTTACTATTTGTCCTATGTTCCCTCTTGCTCTTTGTCTGATGCTTTTCTTTCCAAATGTCTGTTTCTGTCCTGCTGCAAGACCCCTGTTCTGATAGCCTGGCATTTAAATAGAGATGTAAGACTGAATAAGATTATTATATAGCTTTAAGGCAATGAATTGAGTGACTCAAGATTAGAACTATAAGGCCATGGTTTTTCAAGGTCAAGTGGTCTTCAAATTTGGATTTAAAAATAGATTTGAAAGATAGACAGGAGTTGCTGCTTGTGCCCCCCCCCCAAAAAAAAAAAAAAAAAGCCTATGGTTACTTTACATAACACTAACTTTTAAAATCTGTTATAATAAACTGACCTCAAAAGCTGTGGCTTCCATTTCAGCTGAATTGACATCATTTTCAATGGTACCTTGTTTTGAAAATTATTTCCTGTATGCTTCTTAACACTTTCCCAACAGACTTGGAAGTCTTGGTTTTCTGTTTTATTATAAAAAGAAGACTTTAACTTCCTGTAGAACTTAAAGTAAAATAAAAAACTTTAGCCTCCTTCAGGGGGTTGTTACTAATAACTAATGATGTGTCAAATTTATCTTGAAACCAAATGAACTTGCTATCAATAGCATCAAAGTCCCACAGGAATAAATCTCTGTTATTTTCAATTCTTACTAGATAAAGTGTAGGATGCTACAGCAGTTTTCACTGGCTGAGGACTGACCGATTATTTTTTCTATTTTTTTATTATTCTAGTTGTATAAATATGCCTCATTATTTCTGTCCTCTGTTTTTCTAGTCAAATGTGTTGAAATAGCCTTACAAGTGCAAAATGAATTCTGACATATCAGTATTCACATCTGATACCTGTGAGTTCAGGTTCCTTCTCTTAAATACTGGGAATGACATCATATTTTAATTTGTCTAATAAACATAGTTCAGTGTAGGAAACACACTTTCCACCTACAAGTTGTCTATAATTTATGGCATTGCTTTCTGCTTAGTTTTATACATTTTGGATACGAATACTTTCCAACAATTTTCAAAACTACTTAAAACTAGTCAGTCACATTGTACACAAACAAGAGGTGATGGAGAAAAAAAATGAGCCTTCCTTAAAATCTTCTATAAGCAAAAAACTTGCAATACCATACTGAATAAACCAAAGTAACATTGCTATTGCATTCTGTTGTTCTAGTATGCATTGACACATTATTTTTATCAAAACACAAGATGAGTGATAAAACTGCCTGCGCAGAAATGGTTTCCATGTCAGATGTGGTGTCTTGAATTCAAGTTTTGCATTGGAGTTATTTAGATACATTAGTTTGGGTTGGTTTTGGGTGGGTGTTTTATTGTGTTGCCCGAAGTGTTGTGCTGTGAACATGGAACAGATGCGTAATGTCTGGTCAGCTAATTTTGCTGTAAAACATTTTTAGTTGAAAAAGACACATTCATTGAGGTTGTAACTTAGGGTGATTCTTTTTAAGGAAAAAAAAATAATACCATGAAACTTTCTTCGATAAATAATAACAATAAGAAAGAGTAAAGAAGGGAAAGTGGTAAAGAGTTCAGGTTTAGCAAGTACCTGGCAGGTGCAGCGACTGACCTGAAGTGGTGTTAGTTACATACCACACAAATTACCTCATTTCCACTATCATGCCTCTCATGGAAATTCAGTTGTAGAAATGTATTCATGTGCTGAGGTCGTTCTTGAAGAAACCAGTGTAAGATCTGGCTTCTGTTGAAAAAAATTAAGAGGCCAAAGCCATTAATTATTTTTGCTAAGAATTGTTTCTGTTTATACTTCTGTGATTTTGTTAACTGGAGCTGCAGGCATTAGACTATTGTCTGTAATAATGTCCACAATTCTTTCTGATTTTTAATGCTATTGTGGAGCATGTTAGCAGGACCAGGCATGAAATAATTAACAATTCTTTTATTAACAAGGGACTTGAAAGTTTGTTTACCATTTGGTAAATGTCAGCTTGTATAAAAATAAATATTAATACAGTGTCTGATGCACTAACAAAATCACAACTATCGAGCCCCCCCCAAAAAAACCCAACAGCAAACAAGAAACAACCAAAAACCAAACCAAACAAACCACAAACAAACAAAAAACCCCAAACACACAAACAAAAAAACCCCCCAGACTTTAATAAGCTTTTTTGCCTAGCGGTTAGGCATTTCAGGATGTAAGAAACATTGTGTTTTCCTCATCAGTAGCTTTTTAATTAGCCTCAGAAAATTCTGTAAGATCAAGTGGAAAATACAGCATATGTATGTTTTTTCAGAAATAATCCTTATCGCTTATTTGCAAAACATAATTGTATCCCAAAAGATCTAAAACTTTCTGTGGCCTCCCACATAATGTGACATTGTTGGCTTTAATTAACAATGTTTTTCTTGTCTTGATTTGAATGATGAGAAAACATTATTAGTGATGGCTGATGTTTTAGTTCTCTACAGTAATTTCTTTGAGTAGGTTTGCTTCAAGATCTTATATGAAATCCAGATTGTTGATCTATGCAGGTTCTACATATGTAGTTTGAGTTGAGCATCTCAAGTTTTCAGCTTTTCTAGATCTGTTTGCAAATTCCATTAAATATTTTATATTTTATTTTCAACTACATAGACCATTGACTACTAGTATAAAATAGCAGTAATTTCAGCCACAAACAAAAGAAGAACAAAACAATGTATGTGAAAGAAATATTTTGTTTGTGATCTTACGAGAGTTACTGCAAAAACATATTGGAAAACTTTTACTCTCTTAAGCATGAAAAATTTCTTAATTTTGCTGCTTGTAGATTTGAGATTTTTTTTTAATTCCCCTGAACCTCCTGAAGCTACAATGCTTCCCCACTTACCCTTAAATTTTGTTTTGGAAATGTTATCTGGCAGTAAAATTAGTTGTTCAGGACAAATAACATAGGTTTATACTTGCTGCTTTAGACTATTGAAACAAAAAAGCTTTTCGATACATAGGAGAAGCTTCAGAAGATATTGATTGTTTCATTGAGTCAATAAACACTGCTGCAACCCCTTTTGTTAACAAGTTCCATGTTTGGCACGAAAATAACAGGCTAAATGGTGACATTTTTAGATTCCACTTTTTTTCTACTTTTTCCGTGATACATGGGAAACTTGCTGGGAAAGGAGCAGCGGTATCAAGCTACCTTGAAATTCTTTGTATTGATGATATTTAAAGGTCCTACTATTTCAGACAAAATCCTTCTTTTTCAAGAAAGTTTGCTGATGTTAGTGATGTTCCAGAATGGTTTTGCTTGCTGTCATTGATAGGAAGTATTGTTCCGCAAAGCCCAGGTAATACATACTTAAAAATATGTTACTTCCTGATGTTAGCAGTCATAGATGGATTACACTTGAGATGTATCTATTAAAAGTTCCTGTATGAAAAATGGGCTTTATCCTTAGCAGCAGTGATTAGGCTTTCTGGTTTTAATCTACAGTCAAAAAGTTCTTTTTAAAAACAAAACAACTCCCTCGCTTAATCCTCAAACTGCAGCTTGTAGGTATGAGAGAAGAAAGCTAGGCCATTGCCTTTAATGGAATACTCCTTGTTATAAACTAGTATAAAACAGATTATGGTTTCATTCCAATTTTCTTTTGTACAATGGAGTGTTTCAAACTGTTATCTGCACTTCGAAAAATAGCTTCACAATGTTGTGCTCTATTCTTCTTAGGAAAGCAGACTGTAACACTGTAGCCCCTTTATTTGTTGTGAAAACAAAGGATGCTCTTAGAGTGTAAAAATGAGGTACTTTTAATTTTATGCCAGTTTAAATGCCAGTATAGCATTTTTATGCCAAATATTGAAGGCAGTTTTATCTTGGGATACAAAGCTTTTCACATGGGCCTTTTTGTTGACGTTTTTACTACTTTTTTTCATTTCCCCTTTGCCTTTGTTCTTAGAAGAACTTTTAGATTAAAAAGCTGACAACTTTTGCTCACAATGCTACAATTCTGTATTATTTTGCTGATACTACTTTGATGTCTACCTGTCTCTTATTATTTCACACCAGTGATAGGTATGGAAGAGGTTTTATTTTTCACTGTCCCAAAACATGTCGCGAGATGCAGAAATTGTTCTTGGTTGGGTGAAATCAATTTTTCTAACACTTTCAGAATCAGGTTTTCAAAGAACAAATCCTTCACTCAGGAAAAAGTAAGGCTTCTTACCAATGGTACAAAATTCCTTAGTGACTTTCATAAAAGTCACTAAAACTTGGTATTGACAGACCACTGTTGGGACTTGAAGGTAAGCTGTCTGTTGTTCCACATTTTAGAATCTTAACTGGTTTGCTAAACTTACCTGAATGCTAGTTGTGATGACGTAACTTTTCTGATGTAACTACCTGCCAAGGTATGATTCTGTGAAATTCGTTTCTTCTAGGTTAATGGGCATAAGATGGATGGTATTTCTTCACTCCTTATGACTTGAATATTTTAAAAGTGGAAACTAGGAAAAGAAGGTTATCAGTGTTTTCACAAATTTCAGATTCTTTCAGACAAAAATTGTCTTCATTTAGAAGAAAGGATGAAAGGGAATACTGAAATCCTGACAAGTTAGAAGGGTGTAGAGGAAAAGGTAGAGGTTGGTAGGTCTCTCTGCTTCTGAAATACCTTTAAAAGGTGACATTACAATGCAAAGAAAGGAATCTTGAACTATTCTTAGCCAAATTCTTAGCTGTACCCAGCTTTATTAGCTTAAGGTTAGATTTTGTGTGATTTCCAGATTTTGACATAGATATGTTGCTGCCTTCTGCCAAGGTGCTAATACAAAAAGCTGCTGCCATCACTTTCTGATTGCTGTTCACACAGGTTGATTCAGGACCACTGAATCTTGTTTTATGAATATATGCTTGAATATCTCATTCAGAAGCCATTAGTAGAGCTATTAAAATACTAGCCAATGAAACACTTGAGACCACTTATGCACCTAAATACAAATGTCATTGCAGTCCTGGTATTTTCAGTGGAAGATTTTTCAATCTTACCTAAAATACATTCAGCTGATGAAGGTGAGATCTGTAGTCAGAGCTGTCCAATAAAATTTGCATTAGTTATATTGGCTGAAGACAGATATTTCTGCTAACCCACTCTTTGAATCATTTAATTTTATATTGAACTCCAAACACTTGACTATTCTTATTCAAATTTTCCCTCTAGAGTATGCCAAGCTTGCAAAAAGGGGTATTGTGTGGTGGGTTTTTTGTGTGTGGTGGGGTTTTTTTGGTGTTTGTGTTTTGTTTTGTTTTTCCCCTTTTCCAAGCTTGGCATACGCTAGAGGGAAAATTTAAATAA
The DNA here is from genome assembly GCF_036013445.1 of Caloenas nicobarica. NCBI lineage: Eukaryota > Metazoa > Chordata > Aves > Columbiformes > Columbidae > Caloenas > Caloenas nicobarica. Next base: position 18,564,898 of record NC_088248.1, on the reverse strand, counting down.
GAAAAGTCAATATCTGTTATAGGACCACCCTTGAAAATGAGTTAAGAATTTAAAAAGAAAAAAGTAAAAGATATAATCATCTGTGCCACGCTATCTCTAGTACATGAGCATAAACATTACAATGCAGTTATTAATTACATGACATAGTGTTATTTCCATGGGATCTTTGCCTCATTTAGCATGCAGATTGAACTGCACACAGCTAATGATGCAGCTGTTCAATATTTATTTTTATTTTCGCTGTTTAATGAGTGAATACTTCCCTCATTCATTTGCTGCAGTCTCAAAGATCATGGTGAATAGGCATGGGAAACTCTGGTTCCCTGTCTCTTTCACTACCTATGCTCTTCTGTCTCTCAAAGCTGGAATTGGCAGTGCTACACTGAAGTGCATGTAGATTTCTTATGTTTACAAATAATAAATCAAAGGTGTTCATTTGCGTAAACAGAATTTGGCCCAGAGTAAAAGCAGATCAAAAGATCCCATATTACTTTTATATCTATGTTCTATTATTCACTGTGCCCCATTGAGTTTGATTTTGCAAGCTGCTGAGCAATCTGAAATCAGTCTCTCAAGACAATTCTAAGTATTGCAATAATCATGATGCTATCCTTAATTTTAAGCAAGTGATTATTCCCTGTAGAATCAACAAAAATCTGTGCTGCTTTACTTTGCAAGACTGCTCATAAGGGCCAATTATTAACAAACTTGAGAAACTTACACCGTTAGATTGAATCTCAGTCTCATAGAAATCAATAGAAACACTCCCATTACAAATGCACATGAAAGTTCAGCTTGTAAAATCATATTTAGATTTGGGGAAAACTCATAACTTTCAACTTTGAAACTAAACTAGACTTTTGCTTCTACTTTTACATGCATATTTGGAACAAAAAGGGTCAGATAAACTGTTGAAAAGCAGCTTGCATCAGACTCTGTGGATTAATGGAAATTGTCTTATTGATTTTATGCAAAATACACAAATATACCTGAAAGGACACAATTTCATTATTTCTCATTCAAAGAAAAAAAAAAATTCTGTTTCTCTTCATTCGTAACAAATGTTGGAGTTTCTTGCATGATGACATTTCAAAATTGGTTCTCAAGGCATACCCTTTAACATAACACTTGAATTCTTTTTAAAAAGGTCTTTTCATCGTACAAAGTTGATCCTATTGACGCTGTATTATTCAAGTTTCTAGCTGTCATATATGCCAAGGCAGGAAATCCTTGCCCAGGATTCATTTAATTGATATACGTGTGTGCTGTTCTTTGCCAAAAGTAAGAGAAATGTTCTTTATGTTGAAGATGTGTTATAGTGTGGAGACTGCAGAATCCGATTTATATCCTAATTTTTGTTACGAACTTTTAATGAACTCCACGTTGCGATGCATGTCATGAATGTACTTGTTGATTAAAGTTCACGTTTCTTCTTGGGTTGACATTACACCCACACTATTTATATACTAATCTGTTCATATTCAAAGTGATTTCTGTACTGAAAAAAAAACAAGTAGAACCAAAATATATTCAATTTGTCAACAGGCGTGCACATGTTTTGTTTAAATGTAGGGTTTTGTTTCTCATATCTCAGTTGTTATTTCAGCTGTCACCAGGTAGCTGTATCAATCTCACCCACAAAGTTACTTTTTCAGTAAGAGTTTTGTATTAGATGTGGCACTCTTATTTAGGATAATTTCCCATGTGTAACTATTGATTCTGCCAACAGTGAAATTTCTTCAAATCTTATGAATTACTTTTGACATTTTTACACAGGCATAAAATTGTGTTACATTTCTTAAATGTTAAACATCAATTAGTTCCATGTACTCAATCCCCCTGAAGTAATTATACTTGTGTAAGAGAAACTCGCAGAACAGCCAAGGGCTGTGCGTACTGTACTGTACAAGCCAGAGAATAATTGTCTTGCACGGTGGTGTCAGGAAATGTTAAGTGATTCCAAGTTGAATGTGCTTGCTGATGTAATTTATTTTTTTTTAAGTATTTCTACAGAGGGTAAGGAAATGCACAAGGCTGATATACATGGAAACAAAAAGAATCATGGCAGTTCCTGTCTCGGTAGTTATAAATAAATGCTGTCCTCAACAAATATTATCATCAGAAACTCAAGCTTACTCTTTCTTAGGGTACTGATACATGCTGTTAGTACAGACTTCAGACAGTGGCTACTGAGGAAGTCATGCATTAATTTACAGAGCTACATGTAAAGAGGACTGACAGGCTCAGGTTAGATAAGGTCTCAAGTTTTTGATATTTTCTACTATCTGCAACAAGGTGTGAGGAGAGTTCTTGGCTTTTGAATTATTTTCTATAAGTTTAGTCTAAGTTGCATATACACTGCTATAAAATATATCAATGTGGGTTTTTTTTTTTTTGCATGAACCTTAATGTGCAAGAGAGCAGGTTCAGCAAGTTTTTTTCATTTCCATCCTAACACCTGACATTTAGTAACATCACAGTGCTATTAGAAGACTGAGATTGTTGCTGAGTACATTTTTAAAAATAATAATAGTAATAAAATCTATTCTGAATAATTGTCATACTCCAGCTTGATATGATATGCCTTTTCTCATAATTCAACAGACCAAATAAATAATATTGGGTTAACATGGATGACTGAAGAAATTTAGTGCCACATATCAGACTTGGAAAATTATGCTTCCAGCAATTTTAAGAGTGATATGAAGATACTTCAGACTTGCTTTATTATTAATGTTCACTAAAGGTTTGTAGATACACTACTACTTCATTCCTGTGAGGACATTAATTTTACCCTCGGTAGTCATAACCAAAAGATCCTCCCTTCATAGCAAGAGAGAGACAGAATGGCTGTGTTAAGAAATAACGCCTTGGAAAAAAACAGATCCCTTTCAGAGCTGTCCCTGCCTCATCATGTTTATAGTGGGACTGAGACAGCACTCTAACCTGACAAAAGATGGCCAGTACCATTGCTATCTAGTCATCAAAGCTGAAGTAAGAAAATAGTATGTAAATATGTAGAATATAGAAAAAAGTTAATTCTAACGCACGTACACACTCCTCTATGACAATCACTCCTCTGTTCTCTGCAGCCTTTTGGACCTTTAGGCTTTCCAGAATCCATAGGCAGATGAGGTAATGAAGTAAAATATATTGCGAGTTCAGGAAAAAAAAAAAAGTCTGGATTGCTTGACTAGAGGTTTAACTTTTGAGCTGTCCATAATAATATTAATTCCTTCTCAGTGGTACTAATATAAGACAAAACTGCATATTTTTGGTGAGTTGTAGTCTGAATTTCTATACTTTAATAGTCTCAGGAAGCTTAAGGATTAACTTTCTACATTACAATTTACGAAACTGATTACAACATTGCTGTAATGTATTTTACCTTCTCTGACCCTTAATGCTATATTAACAGTATCTACGATTTCTCTGTCTTACCTATTCCAAGGATTCGTCTATTCATCTCTTAGAAAGTGACATGTGCTTCCTTTAGCTGCAATAATACCACCTATGGCAACTCTGCAGTGCTAATATTTCATTACTAATTATAGTATTGGACTTCCAGTATTGTATGGCTTTGCTGTTTCAGTATTTCAATGAGGATCATTGGACACTCTTGTAGTCTTGTCTTTTAACTTCTTATGAAAAGTAGTAAGTTTCAAAAGAGGGTTGGGAAAACTCAGATGCAATGATCACATTATTATAGTATAAATCTAGAAGCCCCTCAACTAGCGTGCGATTATTGGCACCTTAGCTTTTTCACGACAGACCCATCCATTTATTTGAATAGCAAGAACATAGAGTTGTAATATTAAACAAAAATTATAAAGAAAACAATATGTATGGATTTTTAGAAAGGATATAATTCTTTCCTTCCAGGGCACAAACCACTATCTATTGAAAGCTGGAAGAAAACTTTCCCTGGAGACAAGTTATCTCATAACTGCCTATTGCTTTGTCTTCACCTGATATTACCGCATATTTCCAAAGTCGTGAGCCAAGGGCACCTAATATATGCTAATATCCCTAGATTTTTGCCTAAGGCAACCTTTAAGACTCTTTCACATTATTGCTATGTCACAAAAGGCAGCCTGTGATAAGGGTCTATTTATGATTATGGAAATGACCAGTGCAATAAGTAGAAGTGTAAAATAAGCCAATATCTCTTTTCTTTAAGGAGGAATTATGAGAACTACTCAAGGGAAAATAAATAATGAAGGTCTAGATCAACTGCTCAAGTAAAAGAACTGCCTGAGGAGCCAGTCAACTGATTTCTTTTTTTGTTTTTTTGGTTTTTTACCCTCTGAAAATGAGAGAGGAGAGGGTAGGTACAGGGTCTATCTTTGTTATGGAGAGCACTTAGACAGCTTTGTTTTCTAAAATTCTCATAGGTCTTAATCTTATCTTTCTTTTTCAAGCAATCATAATCTCCTTGTCCTATCAAATTCATTGAACTAAGCATATATTTCCTCCCATTGTTTTGTAGAATTAAGCCTCTAGAGTTTGTTGCACAGAGTTAATCTTCTGCAAATTGGATTTTTTTTTTTTTAATCATTGCTCCCAGTATGGAGTTTCTTGCCTATTGAGAATTGTGTGTATGCAGGTAAGTACATTGCAAAAGGGCCTTTTGTCATTGAGTGGCTTTTCATCAATAATTTTCCAGTAATAAAATGTTATGCATCTCTATGGTTTTAATTTGGATAACCTTAAAGGTAGGAATTCCTTTTTTTTCACTGTCACTTCATCATGTTTTGTGTAAGAAATACAAATAAAAAGATATTCGTTGTCAGATTTTGGTACAAAATGACTACTAATATAAATGCCGTTTTCCTTTCTACTTTTTCTTTGCTCATTTTCCTTATACACAATTCTTCCATCCTTATAGCTCTTGGATGTAACCCTAAGTACTTATTGCCTTAGCAGACCACAATTCCCATATACATAAAGAATAAGTATTTCTGGAAATAAATGTTCCTAAGGAGTCTTTAATATCCCAGTATTAGAAAAATTTGAAGTGAAAACACAACTATGTGATATTCTGTCTTTTTAGAAAAGGAAATATTACAGAAACATAAAAGTAATCCTGGTACATAGCAAATGCACAGATTTTTCTTGTAAGTTGCTTTTGTGCCTAAATTAACTGTTACTTTTCAGGTGTGTCTGAATAATATGAAGTAATGAACAAGTGAAGATATTTATATTTAAAATGGATACCAATCGAAGTAGATATTACAAGAAAGCTTAAAAAAACCAAAAAACAAACACACACATCCCCAATTTTTAACATGGTCTATGCCTCTTTGCGATCTCTGCAACCTGTGACTATATATCTGGTGCACCATTACTTCACCACAAAACCACAAATTCCGACTATTTTACTCTATTACAAATGATGATGGTGCTTTCAGTAGTAATATGTATGGATAATACCGTGCCGCTTTGGAGTAGTCAAACAAGGGATATGGAAGGAAATACAGTCATTTAATTTATCAGTTGATAATAAAATTGCAAATAATAAATGAGTTTTTTATAGTGAGAATATTAATAGAACTAATGAGAGAAGTATCTGGAGCTTAATCTTGTTAATATACTTGAAATATGTTCAGCTAAATTTTACAATACATGAAATAATAGACTGAAAAAATATTTTTGAACATTAGTTACACTGTAGGTCTATCCAACTATATACTGATCGGTCTTTTAATATCACTATAAATGTATGTTTTTATGAAAAGGCAATGTGATTATGATTCTTTCTTCAGGATAAAAGATTCATTTACAAAAGAGTTTGTCTATGTAACACTTAGCAATTTTATAGGGAAACTATTTAAGGATTTTTTTTTTTCTCCTCAGTTTGCTAAACATAAAAAACCACAACCAACAAAGCTCCAAGCCAAAACAAGCAAAAAACCCAAACCAACAAAACGAAACACCATCCAACTCCAATATCTACAGCAAACTTTGAAGACACCTTCAACAAGTATCTGAATGTAAAATATTAATATTGTGTGGAACACCTTTCTGTCCCATATTTCTCTTTGCATTGCAGTAGAAGTTAAGATGGTGATATTTTAATCTTCATCTTTCAATTCTGATCAGCTTTTGCCTTTAATAAAGTTTGTTGTATTACTATTATACAAGTAGTGTAAACAAGTAGTGTTGCGTATTGTATAAATGCTAACAAAGGCATTGGTTTTGCTCTTGAAGATTTTACCACTCAGTATATAAAGTCCTTTATTTATATGTGTTGCAAAGAACTGGAAACAACAACCTAGGTCATTAGGTTCAGAATCTTACAAAACACTTATATATTTTAAAAGAGCCCACAGGACCAACTCTTTGTTCCTCTACAAAAATAATTCTCCTTTATTTCAGTACTCTGAACTTATTTCACTGATGGTGCAATGTATTTAACAGTTTTTAGCACTGCTCCACGTGTTTCACTGTAGTGTGAAGGTCTTAGTATTGTATCAGAAAAAATATTAGTGAGTTGTTCAGGGATAAGGTGCACAGTGAAACACGATGGACTGAAGAGCTATTGTCTCTCTGGCCTGCTTGAAAAGAAAATTCCAGTTTTACCCTAAAGAAAAAAATTGGTTTGTAGATGTAAATCAATTAGAATTTGAAAGTTTGAGAACTTGACACACAAACTATTAGATTTAGCGTGATTTATGCTTATATAAAAATGGCTAATCCAAAGAACAAATGGAAAAACCTAATAGAGTTACAGATCTGGCTATGTCATTTCTATCCAATCTTTCGTAAATCCATAGACATAAGTAAAAAATTGGGCCCTTTTTGTAAGACGAGTAAATGGAGAGTGTACTGGAAACTTGGTGGGTTTTTTTAAATTCTGAGGATCTTAACAGTTAAATAGTAATCTTCAAGCAGCATAGATAGTCCTGAAATAAATTGGATTTACTTTTCTTTATACACATGCACAAATTTTTACTATGTATTATAAATTATAACAAGTAAAAAACTAGATAAACTTATTTTTATATAATATATATTTCACAGAAGAAAAAATTTGCCTGAAAGAAAATTTTATTCATTAGTGCTGTTTTTTCAGCTCTTAAAATCCTCAAATCCTTTGTAATGCAGAGGGACTTTTAGATCAATCAGATGTTACAAAAAAGTATAAAATATTTTTCAATTGGAAATTATCTCATAAATTCAAGATAATCTGGGCAGTTTTTATGTGAAATACTATTACCAGAATATCAAGAAAGGAAGTTATACAACAGCATCTTTTTTGAGGAGATGTCAGTTTAAGTGCATTCCTGGAGGTGTAGGCATTCTTTGAAACTTACAGCCCAACCACACCACAACCATGTCTCATTGATTCTGTTGTTTCGTTAAAAACCTTTCGTAAGTTTGTAAATTAACTTCTAAATGTTCTTCTCCTGCTTATTATTCACAATTGGAGTCATAAAAACCCTCTCTGAGGGGATAAAGCTGGCTTCTACAGGACTATGGAAATATGTATGCTCTGCTACAGAAAAACATGTAAGGATTCCCCAATTACATTTTGTAGGCTACAATAGTGCTATTAATAACAAGGTTAATTCTATTTGTCCTGAGCCTTTTAGGATCTGTTAAATGTGAAATGTAACACATGAAATGAAAAAATATAGCAAAAATATTGGCTGTTTTATACCTGTTTAATATCCTAATCCTGCAGTCTTTAACGTTTTTATATATATACATTGGTTATGATTGTCATTCATTCATGTTGGAGTACTCATATAAACAGGTCCACACAGGAATGATAATTTTTATGATATGTTCTTGAATCTCTTTCTCATAATGTGTCCAAAAATCTTTCCAGTCAAATGAAATGGTACCTCCTTACTTTCCATTGATGCTTCGGACCTGTCATTTCCGAGTGTAGCCTGGCATGCCCAGCTGGTGAGAGGTTTTGTCTAACCCTGGCGAGGCAGTTCTATGCTCTGTGAATCGTATGCAGAAGCTTTGGACTTGCCTGAAGCTCACATTTGGTTTTCACCAAATGGAAGGCATCTTGACTTGTGTGGCCTTGTCTTGAGGGTAATTTCGTATGAATCGGTGGAATATTTGAGATAAACAGGAATGTTCTTGTATATCCAAGGAAGAATATAGGAGTCCTTCATATTGTATAACACCTCACAATTGTTACCTCCGGGGGCTGCAGCTTGTTGAAATGATTTCATCAATAATAGTCTGTTTGCTGTTTTTCAGTGTCACTGTTCAGATATCTATTTTTTGAGAGCAGCAGAATAGAAACCTGTTTCTGGTATTATCATTGGTAGTACAACACAAAGTTTTCTAGGATTCTGTGATATTAATCTGTGAAGCATCATGCAGGTGGCAAAAAGGGAAATGGGCAAAACTGCTGTTGTAGGTACCTACAAATGAACACCTGCTGAAAAGGGTGCTAGAAACTCTGAACAAACAAGAGAGAAAAGGAGAGGAAATGGGAAAGTGGAGAAAAACTATTCAGTTCGTAGTGTCGAAATATGAAAAGAATGTGTGAATGAAGCTGTGAAATGAAATTTGACAACATATGGCTTGAAGAATGTAGATTTGTTTCAGAAATGTTGATACATTATTCGAGATGTAGAATAGGTTTGGTCAGCATAGGAGGGTAGATGTAAAGAATACTGTCAATCTGCTAGATAGGGGGTTGGGCTATTTTAAGAAAGAAGTTGTTCAATGGAGATCACTGTGAATGAGTGAGAAAATTATCCTTACTGAAACAGTTGAAGACTTACTTCAGAAAATTTTTGGAGGTAACTAAATACATACGCTTTCATCAGGTTTTCATCTGAAAATGTTTCTCCTTTAAGAATATACAGCTACAATAGTCTCCCATAGTTGATGGTATCCATGAAGTATGACATAAACCCAACCTTTGCTACCTACTATCAATAATAACTTAGAGAAAAAGCATTTTTAATAGGCTTTTAATTGATATGCTGGAGCAATGTGGATAACTAGAAGTAAAGAGAGAACTCCAATTCGTAAACGGGTACAACAGAGAGATTTTATCTGAAATAGAAGTTTTAACTAGATGCTTAACCATAGGTTTGTAGGTTTTTTTGAATTATTTTCATGTCAGGTAATGTTGAGTTACTGCATTTTTATGTCATAAAGAGGTTTATGCTATTAAAAGGAGTGAAGTGTTTTGCTGTTCTGAATGTAGCCCACATACCAATAGCCACCAGCTTTGTTTTAATTCATCTTTGTGTGCTCTGTTTCCAGCTGCCTAGTGTTCTTCCCATTTTTGTTTTGAAATGCTGTGTGTGTCTGATTACCATGAAGATTACAAGGAATTTTTTAGAACTTTAAGGAAGAAGTGAGCAGAGGTTTGTGGGTTTTGTTTTGGTGATTGGTTGGTTGTTTTGTGTTTGCATCCTGGGCATTCAAACATTGTTAAACATATATGACATAGTTGAAAAGTACATGAAATAACCTATGTTTGCAGATGCAAAGCCTTTATTCCATATTCGTAGAGATGCCCATTAAAAACGTAGAGTTGTATTTGTTGCTTGACTGTATTTCTAGAGACCATGGTATATGATCACAGTAGTTGTGTTTTTTAATGTTCCTGTAAGGCTGGACTACTTAGCTCAGCACTTGATTGAATTAAAAAAATGTACAAATTACCTAGGAAACGTAATTGGACTCTAGGTGAGGTGTCATGCTGAACTTATCTGAAAATATTACTGCAAAATATAGATATAAAAGTATAAATGCATATTATACATTCAAAGATACATAAATAGCTTTGGCTTAAGTTGCAGGGAGGGGAAGCTGTAGACGTGGTGCTTGTCATGGTTACAGGAGCATACTCATCCTAGTTCATTGGAGGAAAAACTGTTATCCTGAAGATTACATTAAGCTAACAAAAGTGTATTAAGAATTCTAAGGGATGATTTTCTTTCATAGAACTCGTGATCTCTCTCAACGTAAATGGAAATCTTGACCATCTGTATTAATGGAAGAGATATTCCTAAAGCAGGTAATTTTTCTGTGCTTTTTGTTTTCTTTCTTATGTTAAATTTCAAGGTAAACCAGCCTGAACCATAATTTAAAAAATTGTATGATAGCATACCCCACAGTAATGCCAGGAAAGTGAAAATACAGAGTAGATTCTTATTTTAAGTAATTTAAATAAAATTTGACTTTGGTTGTATTCTATATGGTTAATATCACTGTCATGTGACCTTCATCCTTGCTTGTAATGGCACTGTTTTCATATATGCAGGGGGAAAAAAAAAAATCAAGCATTGACTTTATGCTAGTCAAAGTCCAAAATTAGACAGTGAAAGATTTAGAAAAATGAGTTACTAAAATAATAGGAAAAGAGAAAAGAGAAGAGGTAGGCAAATCAGGGGAAAGGAATAGAGGAGAGTGAGACTACTGTTCAAATAGTCTAAGCAAGCTTGATTATAATATACTTAATGATAATAGATGGCTTAGTGGAGATGACTTGCAAAAGTATTTTTGCAAATACTTCTTTTGCAACCATCCTCAAAACCAACATTTTTTTCATGGATTTCAATGGTAGCATGCTTCAATTTTAACTCTTTGAAATACATATTGTAGGACAGGATAGTCACAGACCATGAAAATGTTTCTAGACATGCATGCTAGCTTTGAAAGGAAGCATTCCTGTTCAAAAGACTCAAGAAAGGAATTGACCTCAAAGACATTTGGAGAAGATGGTAAGTAGAATTGAAGAGTAGCCAGGAGAGAGAAACGTGGTAGTAATGTGAATGGAAGCAGAAAAGCAGCAACAAAAAGTGCGGTGGGTATATTAATTGATTTTGCTTGAAACCAATGTATCTTTGGATGGAATGCTTTTGTTCTGGCTTCATATGTTATATGTGTGTAGCAGTATTTTGTTTATTTGTAGAAAACTAACATAACTCAAAATGTGTATGAAAAACTGCCTAAAAGAATCCTACTGACTCATTCTAGGCTGGATCTCATACCAGGTCCAAAGCTGAACCCTGGAAAATACAGATATACCCAACATTCCTGTTTTGTTAAGACATGAAACCAGCTCTCCTAAGCACCTGATGTGTTTAAAGGTGACAGCATGCCTGTCCTCCTTATGGGCTAGGTTGGTTTAGTCTCCTTTTTTTTTTTTTCCTCTTGAGTGTTGTTTTTACTCTAGTGGAAATCTCCATCTCCCAAGAAAACCTATAACAAGTGGAGGCAGAGTACATTAGAATGAATCCTGTTAAATATAACCCCAGGTTGTGCACTTCAGATGAGATGGATTTTCCAACTCATCATTAAGGCACACTATGAACTTAGATCAACATAATGAGTAGCTGTGCCGGAGGCTGTGTCTATCCTAATACAACAGTCTTGGTCTAAACATTTTTGTAGTGTTCTCATTGAATCTGGCAACTAAAGAAGTATAAAAAAGTCGTAATGGGAATTATACATTAATTCTTCTTCATTTAATGCAAACTAAAAGCTAGTGAGGTGATGATTTGAATTAGTGGTTTATGTATGTTTGGGAGAAATGTATAATTGTTTACCTGTGCAAGTGCGCTTTCAAATTCTGGCAAGAGCTCATTTTGGTATTAGTCATGACGTATTATGAAAACTGTTTGGGGTCTCAATGCACATTTCATTATATAGAAAAAACTCCTATTAAACAGATGATGTGCATATGCACATCTCTAAAGATATTTCAAAAATCTAGGATTTGATACAGAGTTAGAGTTTAGTTTCTCACTCCAGTTCAGAGGTTTCATTTTTTGGGATAAGTGGAGAAAAAATAATTCCAGAATGACCTTCCTGGTAAGTTATTTGAGTGCAATCAAAATAATAAAAATGGCATTGTTTAAAGTATTTTTTTAAATTGGTGTAATAAAATAGCTAACTTAATTACCAGCAGAAGTAACATGTGAGCTATAACTATGGAGACTATAGAAGCCCACGATCTGTCTAAATTCATTTTTATTGATATATGTTTCCTAGAACAATGAAAAGTGAGTTACCTTTTTCCTGAACTGAGGAAGTTAATAAAAAATTTAAAAAAGCAGTCCACTCTCCTGACTTTCTGTAAATGTTAACATCATTTCTGTCAAATCCATTGCATTAATATCTGTTCAGTCAGGGTGAAAGTTGCTGGGTTTGTAACCTTTGCCTTTGAAGATTCTGAGTTAAGAAAAAAAACCCTCCAAGTTTTTCAGATTGGTGTTCTATTATTGTCTAGTTTGTTCAGAGGGTGCTGTAGATTGAACAAGTAAACCTCAGTAAAACAATTGCATCTTCTGAAACTATCTTGCTCAAGAGATCTGGCTTCTGCAGATCTTAGTGGCAACCTAACTCAAACAACAGGTATTCAGATCCTTAAAAACACTGATTTGCTTGAATATTTCATTGCTTTTCATATTAATAGAAATGTACAGGTTTTTTTCTCTTGTATTTTCCTTATATCAAATAAATCAAATTTCACTGTAATTGCTTAGGAGTAAAATAAAAAGACCCTTATAAGATGAGTTTATTGAATGGTATATATATTTATTCAATCTATTATAGTTCTAATAGTATTAATTTTAGATGCCATTTGTGTGTGTAAACATATATATTTATGCTTGTATATATATAATATGTTATATGCATTACATGCTAGAAGAAGGGCTATGTGAGGTATAATTTGAGATATAGTCTTTGTAGGAAATACTTTAAGAAAAGGTTTCACTTATAAAAGAAGTAGAATCATGTGATCTAGCTAATAGCACCCAGCAAGTGAAACTGTAACCTGGGAATAAGTTTATTGACATTATTATTTACACTGTATTGAAAGAAAATGTGATCAAGTCTTCGACTTATGAGTAGGAGAAACGGAAAATTTTGTAAGGCTTGCACAGAGATGTAATAATATCTGAGAAATTACATTTATGTGTGTTTTTATGTTGAGAATACAGTTTTAATCTGCATATGAAAAATCATGGTAGTGCCAAAACCGGTATTGTGCACGATGAATAATAAAGTTATTGAAATTATGTACTGTTTATCTGACATTAAATGATATTAAAATTGTAGTATGAATTTACTTTCAGCAGACGAGAAATATGGTAGGAATGAAAAATGGTTTAATTTACAAATAAATACCTCAATGAAAAACTTACCCAAAATGTTCCAATTCTTGATGAAGTTATGGATGAGGAAAAGCCTAACTTGGTATTCATCGTTGAAAAAACGTGTTGCTGAGATTTGATAAGAAAATGTGTTTGCTTCATTCAACTCTAGTAAAATTGTCAACAATATAGGCTGTTAGCAAGGTTTTGGGTACACTTACCTATTGGAATTACTATGTCTTTTTGTTTGTTTCCTTTAGCCGTTCTGCAGAGGATCATAGCTGATGCAGACCTGATATGATGAAAAGTAAAACTGCTGATTTGGTTTTATGTATTGAGTCTGTCTCATCTGGAGCATTACTGTTTAGATTAGTTAGGTCTACTATTTCTAATTCTTGATCATGGATTTATTACTGTGGTAGAATCTCTTGAGAAGCTTTGGGAAATATTTTTTTCTTCTTTTTTACGCTGTCTGCGTAATGTGAACTGTTATTTATCTTTATTCCTTAGTGTTTATACCCAATTAAGAAGAAATGCTTTAGCAAAACTCTTAAAGCCTCTAGCAATAAATTTAAGTACCAGTCCTGTGCCAAGACAACAAGCAGAACTTCCATTGTCTTTGCTTGAGTGGGAGCTGTCTTTTGTCTTCTGTTCACTAACATCTGTGCAAGCCCTATACATACTCAGCTATACATATACATAAGAAAATAACTATTTTAAAAGTTGTATCAAAGTCCTGAGATTCTTTGTAAGATCTTGGAATTTCCTTTTTGCTTGGAAAATTGAACATGAATGGGCTGGATGTGATGTTGCCTCTTCTTACATTTTCATTGGAAGCATACCAAATATTTTTTTTTTTTCTCTTTGGAGGTTGCAGTCTACCATAAATTCTGAATGTCCTACTTAACTAATGGTAGGTAAGTTTATTCAGCAACTCCCTTTGGGTGATGGGGAGAAGAGGCATAGGGTTTTTTTTAATCATCTGCATTTCAAATATCAACTGACATGATCCACACTTCTGTGAACTTCTGTTCAGTAGGCCTAATCTGATTATTTTTTCACCACAATTTTTTCGAGAACAAGTGGTGGGGTATATGCTTAGTTGTTGCCTTTTCAGACGTGTTGCTGAAGGAACAGAACCAAATTTGCTTGGGAAGATAAGCTTGTTCTTTCATGACTTCATGATAGTTTTCTAAATGTATCTGTCAAGTGTTTTAACGTTTCTTTACAGTTTTTCTTCCTTCCACATAGGTCAGATTGTACATCCTTCTGCCACTGGGGCAGCTAAAGTCATTGCCTACAGTCCTTTCAATTTTCAGACCACCTAGTAGTTAATATATTGGGCATGTTGTAACAGTTTTGTAGTTGGCATCTCTGTTTGTTTTTACAGTTGCCTGAAATAAGTCAGTGTTGAGTTGAAAGGGAACGCACATAACTTGTCAGTGGTGTATTTCATGAAATCCTGAGACTAAATGTAATTTGTCAATGCATCCACAATTGCTATTTCTTTTCAAGTGATGTATTTTCTTGTCCCTCAACGTTCTGTAATTTTTATCCCCAACCTCAGCAGGTATACCCATATATGTTTTGATGGAAGAGTTTTCTGATTGCTGTTTCAAGTGCTTTATTATACAACACACTTTCTCTTAAACTGTAGTACTGAACTTTTGTTGGGTCACCCATAATTGCCATGTAGTTCCAAAGAATGTATTTTCTTTTCCTTGTTTCTTGTTGTCTTGTTGTTCTGATGCAAAGCTTGAGAACTTTGGTTACTACCATATCTTCCTATCAGGTATCAAAAATCTGCCCTTAATTTTATATGGAGACTTGTAAATAATGTGGAAGAATTTTTTTTTTTCTTTTTTTTTCCTTGAGCAAAACAAACCAAACCCACCACTATTGTTAGAAGAGTTCTGGAACACTTGTCTTCAGAGGCTGATGAGTAGAGCTTGACTGTAGCTTGAACAAGGCTTGAGAAGAATTTGGCCTTGGCCAAGTAATTGAAAAATCCTAGGAATTATTCCAGTTGCGTTATGTTTTCTACTGTAGACATTTACATAATAGCTTGCATTTTTAATACTTTTGGCACATTGCCATCTTCAGTGATTACAGAGCCAACATAGTCTAGTTTAGTTTGCAGCTGGTTTATTGAATTTAAACACTCTCTTCTGATATCTCTACAATCTGTCAGATATTTAGCAAGGTAATACCATCTATTAGCCAAGTAGTACCATCTATCAGTACTTACATTCTCTTTATATATTGTACTGTGATCGTGTGTCTTTAATTCTTTTTGTGATTCTTGACATCTTGCTTGTTGCACTGTAGAATGTGATTTGACTGTGTTCTATCCATGAGTTGGTTTCTTTAAACTACTGGTGTTGCAATTCTTCCTATTGTTGATGCCATTTCCAAAGCAAATGTTTTCCTGACAAATGATTTGCCGTATATATACACTATTTTCTCAGTAGATCAGACCTCTGAGAATCCATAGCATTTTAATAGATGATGCAGGATCTTCTTATTGGTTTTTGCCACATTTCTGAAGTGTGCAAGATAAAACAACAAAAAAGTTGTACAGAGAAAAGAAGCAATGAGAACAAAAGTCACATGCTTACAAAAAAAAAAAGTGACCAATGTCAGTAATATCAGTGGTGGTTTCTATAGAAACTAATCTTAAGCAGAGACCTCATTGATAATGACAAACCACAACTGACACTGGTGGAAATAGACCTGATCCCTTCTATAAATAGTCTTTGGTCTAACATATGTACTATACAAATAAAGCAAATATTAAGAAAGAGAACTTGGAATGAAAATAATAATTAAGAATTGATCTTGCAAAATGGTTTCAAAATACATATTTTTAAAAATTCTTAATGTACAAATACAAAAAATCAACCAAAACCAATAATTAATATGAAAACATTTTCTTCTGGCATTCTCATCAATTGTCAAGTGTTTATTTTGCAATTTGAATGACACCAGTTCAGAAATACTTTTAGCAGCATGTTACATTTTTTTTTCCAGATTTAAATGTATGACAAAAACACTAAATGATTTTAAAATGGGGAAACCCAAAATATTATTCATAGATAAACTATGATATATAGTTACAGGTATGTCCAGCTTAGAATAGAAGGGAATTTTTGCAATAACTTACTCAAACTGGAAAATTAATCCTCTCTGAAAAAGTGGTGTTCACAAATTTCATAGGTTTTGTTGTCATCAGTGTTTGAGAAATTAAGTTTTGCATGCATCTATTATCTCTTTTGCATCCATAGCCAAAAATATATTATTTACCGATAGAATAATTTTTCCTTCAAATTTATTTTTTAGACTTTTTTTGTTTTTGTTTTGGAAATACAATTTTAATTGGCAGTGAAACAGAAATGAACTGGAAGAGCTGGTAGGTTGGGTCAGAGAATAAGCCTTATTCTATTCCAAAAAAATTAAGTAGCCTCATGTTAATGATATTTGCCTTTGGCATGGCACGTTCTATGCTTCCATCTGTTAAATTTAATTTTCTGTATAGTATGTGGGAGCCAGAGCTACTAATCTCTTCTGGCTGATCTGTACTGGCTGAGTGTCGTCTTTCCTGGTTCAGAACTTTTATTTTTTTCAAAACATTTTTCCAGAATTTTTTTCCTACAAAAATATTCTGTTGAAAACCTTTTCCATCTGCAGCACTTCATGACTTTGGAACAAACTGAAGTTTCTCCAACAGTGAATCAAAAGAAAAAAAAAAATTGCAAATAGCATCTTCCAGTGGTACTCTTCTCACATTCCCACGGAAGACTTTTCTCACGATATCTATTCAGTCTGCAAAAGCTTTAATAGAAACATATCGTGCTTTAATGCAACAAACATCTTTGTTGGTAGATCATGAGATTAATGTACTGCTGTTTATTATTATGCACTGGTAAATACTATGTATTTAGCAAATACATTAGGGAAGTTGAATAGCCAAATACTTTCTGCATGTTTCCATATATGTTCACAATCTTTAGTTCATAATTTATTCAGTGATACATGTTGTATAGTAAGTCTTTCTTGTCCATATTTTCTGTGCATATTTTACTCAGGGAAGCAGATCTCTGATTTACATTTGTAAAATTAGATTTTTGGCATGAAAGATATAAAATGTGTTGCCAAGTTAAGTACTATGTATTGTTATCCATGGAGGATCAATTTTGAGTAGCCTTTTCATTCCAATGTATACTATACAAATTTCAACATATTGCCATCTTTATATTTCATGTTAATTTGACATTTAATGTTAGCTGCCTACCATACTAACAGCAATCCATCTGAACCAGTGTGTGTGAGTACCAATTACTGGAGCTCACCCCTGAATCTCCTCCTTTCTAGTGAAAGTAGACGCATGTCATCAAACAGGAAATATCAGAAATATTGGAGTCTTTGAGACCCACATGCTTGCATATACTCTTCCTAAATCTGTTTGCTTGCAGTATGGGCTTGGGGAAAAAAAGTTTATTCAATTCACTTGTTTGTAAGAGAAAATGGTGAAAAATGTCTAATATAAATACTGTACTACTTTAGTGTGTTTATTATCTCTAGGACTCTGCAATTTTGCCTGATTGCAAAACCTTTCTTGTTTATATTAAATTTTTAACATTATTTCAAAATTTCCATCTGCACATTGTTGTCACGTACATATAATATTTGTATTATAATAAAATTTTATGTGCATGTATTAATTTAAATGTGAGTGTTCAAAAGCCAACTTTCCCCTGTAACACTGCAGCTAGCACTGAGGAAATTGTGCAGTCCTTTTGTAGAAGTTGTTTTTAATGTGATAGGAGCTGATTACGTGAAAGAGCAAGAAACGCTTTCAGCTACTGAATTATGAGAGCTTAGATTCTGGCCCGTGCAGGCTTAAATATGCAAATGAAATAAAAGCAGATACAGATTGCTGTAGCATACTTGCTATAAAGCATTGCTTTAACAAAGCATCATCAGAAAGGATCCTATAAATCATTCTTCCTTGTGTAGGAAATTTAAATAGACGGATAAAAAGGCAACAGATTACTTTGCAATCTTGCCAATTAACTAAGGTGCCTTTAAGAATGTTTATTACTTTGGTATAGCGTCTGGATTAAGCTATATACCTATTGTTATTTATAAAGGAATAACCCATTAGACACACAAGGAAAAAAATATTTTCCTTATTGATGTATTATGCACCTTCTCCTCATGTTACATTGTTATGTAAATGTTACGGTTATTTACTCTATTATCTGTCCAAGGAACAGAAAAGATATGAAAAACACAGATCACCTTTGAATTGTTCTAAAAGCATCTCTTTAGTCCCTCCTCTGTGCATTATATGTCTGTAGAATACAGTCTAACATTAATTGCACATTTTTTTTTGTATTTAACACAGTAGAATTTGGACTAAGGCCTCTTTTGTCTTTTTTATTTTTTTTTTTTAAGCAGGAAAATGAAACCTAGACATTTGCATCTGTGTACTTTTTAGGAACTTGTACTTCTGTAAAAATGCAAGGTATAAGTGACACCAGATAAAGACATCCAATACTCCTTTCTCATTAGTCTTCTTACTGTTCCCTAATTTTAAAGACATTGTTTGTCTCAGCCAGAAAAAGAAGAAGAATTCATAGCAAGACATGAGAAAATATCCTTTATATTTAAAACAATGGAAGTTTTCTACACTAATCTGAACTTCTAAAAGTCAGCTTAATTCGAAGTAGACGAACACTAGCGTACTTGGCTACATGCTAAGAAGAAGCTGATGTCTTTCTTCTTCAGGGTCCAGTGTATTTCATGTTATTTGCTTTAATTTATCATATTAAAACAAATACAGCACAGGGAACTTCTCATGAGCACCAAATTACTTTACAGAAACAGGATGACCTTGTTGGCTGAGGTAGTAGAAATGGAATTAATGGGAAAAAAGTGCAAAGTCATGTGCCTGGGCTGTTAATGAAACTGTTTCTCAGGTTACAGGGACTCTTGAGTGTTGGTTTGTTGGTTTTGTCCTCTTCTAGAACAGGACACAGTTCTTCTTCCCTGGGGTTGCTGGGGACAGAGTGAGAGAGCATATTGGTGACAGTTGGTCTCTCCTAAGCTGTTCGTGCTTTCTCCTGTCTAAAGTCTGCATGGCATTTTTGGTAGTGTTTTGTGGTAGCTCTTGGCCTTTATAAGCACAGAGGTTACTACATCATCACCTGACTTTCTCAGAATGGAATTGGTACCAATTAACCTCTATCCATTTTATTTTATGTAATAAATAGTCCTTTTACAAAAGTTTTCAACGAGGATTGTTCAATTTTTCCAAGTAAGAAGCACCATTTCTTAGAACATCTCTCTGATATTTAAGCCTCCAGACAGATCACACCAAGAGCAGACAAAGCTTTCTTTGTCATCCTTCCTGAATATCTTCTTATTGTCTGAATCAGTCTGAATTTGGAGGCTTTATTTATTTCTCGATACTTTTTTTTAATCTTGTCTGTTAATGGGATGGTCATGCTCTTATTCTTCTGAATGTGCCTAAAATTTGTTCTTTCAGATATTTCAAGTGCAGTGGTCTCAGAACTAAATAATAGATGATGGATGAATGAAATGCATTTAATGGCCATTCATCTGTATTGCCCTGTAGCAAATCAGCCTGACAAAGTCCCACACTCTGAGTCCTTTTAAGACCTGCATATTACAAGTTAGGTAGTTTCTCATGCTTGGCTAAAATATGATTTGTTAAGAAACAGTACTGTTTATATTTGAATAACTTTATTCAGAATTTTAACATTGCCGTTTTTCCTTCACTTCATTGCAAAGGCAAGTATCATCTGAAAAATTCAGTTTGCACTTTGGATTTAAAGCACAGGTAAACTATTTTAATTTGTTTTGATCACTCAGGTCATACTGGAGCAAGGACTTGAACCCAAAATCTTCGAAAAACTGGCTAGGGCTAATATTGACACATCATTTATTCCCAATTTTGTACAGTTATGACTAGCTCTGAAGAGAAGGAAGGGTGACTGCTTTAGCTTAAACATATTTGTAGACATAAATACAATCTTTTTTAGACATTTGCTTTAAGTATACAGATTTCTTTGATATAAAGCATATCTATATGGAATGACTGAAATTTGGGTTATCCTTGTTCAGGCACTATTGTAGAGATTTACAGTTTTCATAGTGGTTTAGCTGTTTTAGTTTTTTAGGTATTGAAATTTAAAATCATTGTTCTTAGTAACTAGAGTATGGGTGATAACATTGTAGATAATTGGTTACAGAGTGTCAAAATAGAACTAATACTGCACATACTTGTGTTTAATTTCCAAAGATTATTAGGATTATCTGTTTTTCGTCCATTACTGTGCTTTCTAAATGTTATTAGTAAGCATAATTTCTTTATTTTGTCTAAAATATAAATCCTGTTCTCCAAGCCACAAGGACACTTGATAAATATTTTAGTTTTTTCATTTTCATTTATTTCCCATTAGTAAATTATGGTCCTTTTGCCTTCTAAGTAACTGACCTTTTAAGAACAAAGTTTCTATGCTTATAATGACTAAGATTTGACCTATAGGATATACTTATCTAAAGCAAAGTTAGCTTTTGAAACATATAACCCTGAAGATAGTTTCTCTAGAGTGGCAAAAACTATAAATGGTAATATGACAAAACCAAATTATGCTAATGAAAAAGCCCTATTCTGCACAGGTGTGTATGAAGAAAGTATGACTGAGAAACATTTTAAAAATTATTTGATAATGGGCAGAGTGATTCCCGGCCCCCCCATGTAGGAAAATCTTGTAAATTGCTAAAACAATATTTTATTTGTTTATCCAATTCTATGAATGTTTATCAGGAACTATGTTTCCAGTGTACAAATTTCAGTTGATTCAAACTATAACCTAATTTTGAGTAACTCTTTGAATATGTCAATATATGACATACTTACTTACTTAATGAACTATGGTTGGACTTCAGGTTAAAAGAACTCTTACCCAACAATCTGCTATTATTAATGAGGTGCCGAATTTCACAGGGCATTTTTCCTCCTTATGCTTCTGGAATCACTGCTAACAGTGACTCCATGCATGTAACAGAGCACACAATACAAGTCAGTGAAGATTCTGTGTTCCTTAAGTTATCAGAGTTCTTTAGTGGGTTACAGGTGGGACACAATGCAGGTCTGGTTGGTTTCACAGCTCCCTTTATTCTTTTCTTCTTTTATTACCTGTTAAATATTCAAAATTGTAAAACCTGGGCCAGTACCAAAATGTATATTGATACCTAAAGGGTCCCTGAGATTAAAAAAGTTAATGATAACTGGTTTTATATATGAAATTATAAAAATAAACTTAAATCAGTTTTCAAGGTTGCTGTTTATGACCATACATAAAAAATTTTATAAAATTTAAAGTGTACTTCTATGGTGGTTTAGTTTATGGTGTACAAATTCAAGTTCATTTGTAGTCTGAAGGATCTCAACATGTAGAAAAACAGTGAAGATGATGGAATGAAAGTGCCTCTCAAGAAAATGTAAAAAGAGAGGATAAAAACTTTACTTATGGTTCTTCCGGGAGACAAGTGTCATTTTTCTGTGTGCTAAAATGGCATCTGTAAAAACACTCTTCCAGCTAACATAGCCTTATAGACCAAAAGAAAAGAACAAGAAGAGAACAGCCTTGTGTGATGTTTTCTTGCAGCTATCAAAACATTGAAAAAACAGATAACAAATGCATAGCTCATTCTTTTATTAAGGACGAAATATCGAGGCAGACTGACTCACCTATATAGTGACCATAAAGTGTAAGGCTAGATAAGAATGGAAAAAAATCCCAGGCAATTTTCCTCATTTCCCATTGTTATACGTTCTTTATTGCTCACAACAGTTTCTGGCTTTACTGCTCCTTGAGCAACCAGGTGCTCCCAGGAGTGGGGCTGATTGATGATGGAGAAGTCTTACTTGAAGCTGATCTGCGACACAGAGTAGTTCAAGCATCCCCAGCCAGGGACTGGTCTGTCCAGGAGATGTCATGCAAAGTCACAGATTTTGGGTAGGTAGTGAGTTGTATGGGTGGTGGTTTTTTTTTTTTTTAATACCTTTTTGGGTGTAGATATATAAGTGGGTGCCAGATAGCAGTTCCTGGAACAGTTGTTCCTGACTCCCTTTTTTTATCCTGTACCCATCAAGGTTTTTTGTCCTGCCAACTACTCCCCATCGAGGATATTTAGGGTGAGCTTATCAGAGATGTCTATGGACTTTTAGGTTTAGGTGTCTGTCCAGATAAGGGCTGAGTCTAGGAGAAGTAGGATGTTATTAATAACTGAATTTGCATTTAGAAGTGGAAAGTCAGTACTTGGTGCTAAAAAGAAAGTAAGGGGATGCCGCTGACCACCAAGCAAACCTGGAATAAGCCAAGAAGAATCTACCAGCATGAGTAAACACAACAGATAGTGGCTGCAACCCAAACATGGAAGTTTAAGTAATTGTTTGGGTCAGAGAAAGGCCCAGACCTGGTCACAAGATGGATTCCAGAAGAAGTGCTACCATCTCCTACAACTTAGGTCCTGCAACATGTGACCCTCTTGATTCAGCGATGTAGCTGGGAATTGGTTGGTTTATGTGTGTCTGCTAAGGGTTTCCAGGCTAGACTTAGAAAAAAAGGTCTGAACCTGAAAGCAACCATTATTTTATACCTAGATTTAGAAGGGAAGTTTTAGGCGGATTTTAAGACTTGATGCTACTTGTAGCCTCCAAAATACATTTAGAACAAGGACTGGATCACCAAGCTACAGCTAGCTTCTGGATCAGTGTTCCTGTCTGCATCCATGAGAGGATCCACTTTGGCAAAGGACACAAAATCTGGGTCTAGGCATGGCAGGCATTTTTTGCGTTGGGACTAAAAGGCTTAATGACTTGGCATAGCTTTACTCATTTCTGGGTCTATCTCTCTTCTAACTGAACTCTGGAGGAAGAGCTTAATTTAGAGTTGCCAGTAGTTCCTGTATGAGCTGCCGCTGAATTTAGCAGTGTTGAAACCCGAGGCTGGCAGCAAGCTTCCTTCTTCCATGGCTGAATCGCTTCAGTTAACTTCCATTTTAAATATGAAAAGTTTTGCCAGATAGGCAACATCGTGGGTTTTTTTGTCTTAACTTCAAGTTGAGGTAACGCACTGAACTTAAAAATATTTTCACTTTCTACGATATGAATAGTTTAAGGTTTCTAGCCTTACAAAAATTCAAAAAAAGAGTTGTGGCACAAATTTTTCTGCCTACAATAACTTAACTGACATGTACTGTACTACAATTTTGTGATGATTTTTCTTATTATAAAAAGAAATGCATCCCTCTGGATGACAACGTCTTTCAAACTCAACTTTTTAACAGGCTTAAAATATGCAAGAAAATTTCTTTAAATATTTTCTTTGCATAACTCCTATTCATTATTCTACAGCAAATGTTTCCTTCAAGAAAAAAAAGGACTTCTGGAGAGTATGTGTAGAAATTATGACTAAGTCTAACAAATTTAAATATAGATGTGAACAAATGTGCTCTTAACTTCGTGAGCTTCTGAATGTGAAATGGATTAAATTGCTGGCACATTTTCATACCTATTGAACTACTACATAACTGCCTAAATCTTGGAGTTCTCTTTTCTAAAAAAAAAATTTAAAAAAATAAAAAAAAAAATTAAAAGCAATCTCTTTCAATGAAACATTGGTTTTACAACTTTAAATGGAGCCTGAAAATGAAACAATTTCTTGCTCTGTCCAGAAAAACTCATATTTCGTCTCAATTGTTTTACCTTTCCTTTATAATATTTTTCAGCCCTTTCTGGTTTGTGGGGGTTTTTTTGTTTGTTTTTTGAATCATACCAGAAGTGTGCTCTTTCCCATGCATTTCCACATTTGTATTGATTCGCTATCCTGTTCACAATTCTATAGAGAAGCCTCTTTATTCTTACACTATCTTCCTAAAGTCCTACTACTTTTTAAGATCTTAAAATGGAGTCCAGTACTTTTTGAGAGTCTAAAGTGGAATAGCAGCCAGGAAACTACTGGCTTAACCTGTAAAAATGCATTTAATTTTTCTTTATTTACTGAACCTTCCACTTGTAAGAATAGAAAACAATTAATGAATTTTAATAGATTTGGCAAAATAGTATTGGCCAAAACAAACAGTTTTCATTTATAGATGGGGTGATAAGGCAGACCAGGAAAGCCATGAATTCAATAATATGTAGCAAGTTATATTCTATTCCTGAGACGTATTGAAAGGGAAGATAGAAAGTTTATAACTAGTATTTATGTGGGAGGGTTTTTGTAGCTTAATTTAGGACAGATGGCCAAAGAACCCATCAGCTATGACAATATAAAGAAAAGCTCAAAGATAAACATTTAGAAGGTCACAATTATCTCACCTGCTCGTATTTTTGATTTCTTGCCACACATTACATAACAGGTTAAAACAGAAACGAAGCTTTTTCTAATGGCTTCTCATGTCAAAATTTAATGTTTTATTTATAATGGAAGTTTGATAAGAATAATAAAATTAATTAGCCTTCTGTTCTCTACATACTTTCCTGTATATGATTCTTAGACTATACTGAATAATTTGATTAATTATCAGAATAGATTAATATATTAGGTACATAGTGGTAAACGTAATTTAATATTATTCTCCTCTGCTGTCTCAGTGAAGTAAGTTTTCAGAACTTAAGGGTATTTTATTCAGATATCTCATGCTTTTTCCTAAATAGGTGCTGTCACACTTGAGTCTACTCTGTTTTTCTGATGTGCATTTCAGCTTATGTTATCAGCAAAGCAGAATCTGAAAGTGTCTCAAACCGTGGGATGCTGAAAAAAAAAGGAACAACTTCTATTTATAACTTGTCCTAATCAAAGATCTTTCTGACAGAATCAGATGCCTCTGTGTTTAACGATTCTTTTACATGCATTTTGGTCTTGTCTAGTATGAAACAGTTTGTAATAGGCCTGGGGAAACTAGAATTTTACTGGATTTCAAAAGTGAAGAGATTTTATAATGGTATACCTACATGCATGTATGCACATAGGTAAAAGATATAAAAATATAAGTATGCATTATTTGGAAAAATATGCGCTTTTATATACATATTAAATAGGTGTTTAGCAGAGATTTGTAGCAGTCAGATTCTAACAAATGCTAATTATGTTTCTTTCCCTTGCCACATGTTAAATCTTTAAAATATATTTTAATCTTCCAAATTAGGAATCAGAATACTTTTAAAAATGGGGGGTTATATAATAGCTGCCTGTCAGAAAAGAGATGCATTCTTATTTTGATTTTGGGTTTGTTCTTCTATTAGTATTTATTTATTACTTTATATAGTTTTTTGCATTGAAACTTCATCCCAGTTTGGAGTGTCAAGCTGGTGTTCTTCCGAGATGCAACATGTTTTGGGTGGGGTTTTTTTGGAAAAAAAAAAAAAAAAAAAATCACATAAAACTAAAATTAAAGCTTGCCTGGTAAATTGTATGCTGCCTTGAAGTAGCAGCTGAACAGACATAAATGAGTGCAATGGTTGTCTGTGAAATCATCGCTTAGTTGAAAATTCAACTGATCCAGAAATGAGACAATCAATTTTACTTATCCAATCTCATAAGCATTTTGAATCTGCCTACTCTGTGCCAAAGGAAATAAAACCAAAATAGACCCCAACCCATGCTGAAGTCTGCTGATAGGTTTTCAAAGTTGCTATTAAAAGCAGGAAAATGGTTTGAGAAGCTAAACTTGCCAAATAACTCCCTAATCCACAGGTACTCCCCCAGACCACAACTTTGGATGACTTTTCAACCACAGTCTTCACCTGTTGCCATTTGCTCTGAAGATCAGTGTGTTCCTCATGGTCCCCATAATCACAGGTAACCTGTCCTTGCCCTTTCTATAATAGTACTGGTTTCGTACAGGTAACAACACTAAGGTGGTGTTAGATGAGAGAGACACATGATTGGCTGCTGGTAGATGTTTGTTGTTTCCTTGTTTTTTGTTTGGTTTTGTTTTTTTTTCTTCCTCCTTCTGGTTGTACCCTATTGTTCCCTTAAAGTTTTTTTTTAAGGGCTTTTAACAAAATTGCAAACAATAGGAAAACAGAAAGGGAAGTGTGGTTTTGTACTTCCTACTATAAAGCATTCTACCATTTTTATAGTGGAAAAACAAATGTTGAGGTGATAAGAATGTCAGTTTTGAGGCCAGATAGTAAAAAGAAAATCAATGCAGGGCATATATTGCGTGTTGCTCTACTACTAGCAGCAAAAGCTCTGTGGTTGGCTTTATGAATTTGAATAAACCATGAATTTGCATATGGAAATATATTTTTTCATGCTGAAAGAAAAAACACATTAACTAATCTTTACAGCCTCTGACAGAAAAATGAAGACCTCAAAGCTTTCATAGACATCATGTGGACATATGGAACAAGTGAGTAGCTGGTAATGCAAATGAAGCTAACA
The DNA here is from genome assembly GCF_036013445.1 of Caloenas nicobarica. NCBI lineage: Eukaryota > Metazoa > Chordata > Aves > Columbiformes > Columbidae > Caloenas > Caloenas nicobarica. The sequence goes on along the minus strand of NC_088248.1, from coordinate 18,538,320 downwards.
GTGGTTTTGTAGTGTTCAGCTAGAGGCAATGTACATCATTATCTGCATTCGTTTAAGTTTGGGGCATCTGTATCTATTTGAAAATTAAAAAGTCACTTTCTGGATGAAATATGTTGTGGAAGAACACACCCACTAAAAAGGAACATTAGAAAAATCTACTACTTGCTCTGCTTTGTCCACTCTCCCAGATAAGATGTGTTATCTAGGTTAATTTTAATGTTGCCTTTCAGTTTTTATTGAGTGCTTGCTTGCACTCTCTCTGATATTCTGTGGCTTGGAGACTTGCCATCATTGTTCTCCATTTTCCTGACAGTAGTCCTTGTATTTAAGAAGGTTAAATCTCCCGTTTAATACTTTTTTTTTTTTTAATTTCTGTTCATTATTTTCAGATTCATATCTCATTGAAATGATGGGTGGAAAAGGATGTATGTAAGATTATCTATTGTAGAAACACCTAACATAAGAATTAGTATCTTATTCTTTGTTCTCCTATTACTGTTTCAGTCCTTTACCACTTCATTATTTTCCACAATACAGCAAAGTGTTAAGTGCTTCATGTAATATGCTGATCTAGTGCCAGCAGAATTCTCCTTCATAGTTGGTCCCAGTGAATGTAATTATCTAATAATGTTCTTATAAATAAAGAAAGAGCACTTTAACTGTGGGGTGAAGTGGCATACTTTGTTATAAAGCTGGTCATGACCTGCATAGCTGGGAAGACTCTGTCTTGTAGTCGTGCTCAATGGACTATTGTACGAGTGAAGTGACCATAACTTCTGGGCTATGTGACCCCTTTGGAATCTACAATGTCAGTGAATTCATGGACTGCATGTTGTGTAAATCAGATTTCACCCATTTTGGTCACTCAAATTATGTCCAGTTACTAGCCAGGTAAACTCACTTGGTAGCCTTATACCTGTTTTCCTACTATTTTTTTAAATTGTCCTTCTCTTTGCAAATTATTTGCATCAGATGGTACGGCACATATTCTCTGACTTGGTGTTTGCACTGCTAATTCAAATACAGGCTGTTATTGAAGTTTATAAGATGTATGTGAGGTATTGTGAATACTAAACAAAACCTTCCATATCTTTAACGTGTGATTCAGAGGTTATTACTATAATAAAATGTCCCTGATTGACAAAGTAATGTGGGCAGCCTAGAGATTAAAATTTCTTGCAAAACTGAGTGAAGCATTTTATTGCAAAGGTCTCACTGATTTTAGTTTTGTAAAGCTGCAAATCAAATGAATTATAGAATGTGACACAAGGAATAACCCTTCTGATCTGTCTGTGATCCAAAGCCATCAGTATGGAGTATAAACGTAAAGTTTTTGTACCACTAATACTTGAACACAAAAGAGAAACATGGCCATACCGGAAAGAGCCTAGCAAAGGACCACTAAGGTGGTTAAGGAACTAGATAATCTCTAATTCAGTGGGCACAAACCGAGATACAGCAGGTTCAGTTCCTTCCAAACATCAGGAAAGAGTTTTTCACTGTGATGATGACCGAGCACTGGCACAGGTTGCCCAGAGAGCCTGTGGAGTCTCCTTCCTTGGAGATATTCAAAAGCCATCTGGACATGGTCCTGGACAGCCTGCTCTGGGGTGACCCTACTTGAGCAGGAGTATTGGACCAGATGACCCCCAGAATTCCCTTCCAACCTCAACCATTCTGTGATTCTGTGTGAATGTCTTTGAGATGACCAGCCTGGTTCCTGTCCTCAGAACAAAAGTCAGATTTCTTTCTTTGGGTTACTTAGGGTCACCTTCTGCCATATTATATTACACTGAGTTGTATATGATGTGATTTAAGATCATGCAAGTAACACAGAGTGGAAGCAGGAAATTAAAGGATTTTTCTCACTCTCCCTACAGTACTATTTTAAATTGCAAATTCCTAGCTTATTTTTATACTGCTTTAATTTGCTAAGAGAAGCTGTGAAATCACCTTGGCTTGAAGTGCTAGTTTTGCTATCCATCTAGTTAGCGTATTAAGTTTGTAGATGACTGACCTGAATGGGATGGCGGGAAATGCAGAAACAGCTCTCTCAATGACAGTTCAGTGGCATAAGTGACATAGAGCACAACTTAAAAAAATAAGCAGGCATATGTTACCATAAAGCAAGGATCTTTAAATTCCTCTGGTTTTATTGTGCTTTTATATATAGACATTGCACAGATTGAAAAAACTAAGTCACCTTCACAATTTGGATACTTCCATGCTTGTGTAATATAATGGCCCATAGTCTAGTCACCTACCCTGACACCTGTTACCATTAGCTATGGAACTTTACCAGAATACCCGTACATGGCTCAGAAGATATTTAATCTGAAGTAATTATGAGTCTGAAGGACAGTTACAGATGCTTCATATTTCATATACATCTTCAGCTTCAACTGTGTCATTTCTCCACCTGAAAAAAAAAAATCTGGAGAGTATTCATCATAAAGCTGGCAGATGTTACTTTCACCTCATGACTGCTCTGAATATAACCCTACAATCCTTTATTTAAACTTCTTTTCCAGTCAATAGCATTTATTGCTGGACTAAAGATGCCAGAATCAATACAAATATTAACATTATAAATTTCGCTAACAAGAAATTAAAATGCAATTAACTCAGGGACATGAAGTAAAAACATCTAAATGTGGCATGTGCATGAATATATATACACACACATATACAACTTAAAATTTGGTCCTAATAAAACTATTCCTACTTTTCTATGAGCTATGTTTTATGTTTAACTATTTTCATTAATATCTTCTAGTAATGGATGGGAGTCAGCATTTATCCTAGTAATTCAGTCCCAAAATGGTAATGACTCAAAGCTTTTATATTGTATAAAAAATTAATTTTAATTATGCAGACTGTGATTCCTGTGTGTTCTCTGCCTGAAATTAAAATGAGACAGTTTACAGATTGGCTTTCAAACCTTATTGCACAAAAATAAAGCATTCTTAAATAAACCTTTCTTTTAATTGTTAGAAATCATTGTACAAGCTTGCGTGGCTAATACAGACAATCAAGTTTGTCAATGAAATATTTACCATTTGTAGCAGAAGTAAAGGAAAAAAGAAATGAGGAGTGATAAATGCTACAAACATATATATATTAAAATTAAGCCTGGATTTCAGTCCTTGGGTGTATGTGTAACAGATTTTAATAGTTCAGACAAAACTGTAGTAGTCCAGAGCTGATTTCTCTTCAACAATGTGCACCAACAATTTTTGTCTATTCTATTTATCTTTGATAAAAGGAGAAAACTTTAAATATTTTGTTGTCCTGTGCATATATCTGTGTGAAGAAAACTCTCAGGAGAAACAGATAGTAGAGAACAAACTAAGCATTAACAATCACACATCGCAGCAGAGGTTTTAAAGGCATTAGAATTAAAGAATTAAAAGATGAACAAAACTAAAGCTGTTGCACGTCTTGAGAGTTAAAAGATGCTATGAACCTATCCTAAATACGAAGGAGAGTATCAGTTCACTGAACAAAATATGTACTTCAGTGACTCTTCTCACTAGTTGCCAAGTATTTGGATGGCAGCATTTAATAAAGAAAAGTGAGGAGAAACTGTACAAATTTATGGAAATGTAGCTCTAGTTACTATGCTAGTCAAGAAGATACCACTGATTTGATTTCTTTAGTACTTGTGAAGAATACTTTTTTCCTGGTAAATTCACTATTCGAGTCTGAAAAATATCATATTCGTTCACATATTTTGTTGTTTTGCAAGAACATAAGCCTATGCACTGTACAAAACAACTCAAAGTTACATTCTCAGAAGCTTTATAGTTGTGTTCAGATATTTTGAGCCTATTTTTTGTTATTTCCAAATGCTACAGAAAGTTTATACTAAAGTACTTGATAACGAAGAATCCATTTACACTCTGCCAGGTTGGCTGTAGCTCATGCAGATATTGCTTTTGATACGAGAAGAGCTGGAAAAATCAAACTGGAGGTTACGAACCCCTCCAGTGATTTCAGAAAATGATATGTCATACCTTCAAAAGCACAACATTTTTCAGAGTTCAGGCTATTGAGTAATGACAAGATGTCCAAGAACATAATTTTACTAACATTTATTCCTGAAAAATGAGTAACATATGAAAAACATACATTTATAAGAGACTTAATCGCAAGGAGTGGTCTGCTCAATATGCAAAATCTAGTTCCACCTTACTCTTCTGTAAAATCTGAAGATAAATGGTGAAAATTTTCACCAAAAAATAGGTTGAGCATATGTTTTTAACTTGTATTAAGTTACATGATATCTCTTATACAAATACACGGGAAACTGGCAAAACTCTATAGGGCTGTTATTGAGTATAGAGACAAGGAAGAGGGGAGTAACTTAACTTGATTTGTTATTGAATGATCCTTTCGGACAATGTGAATCTTTGCTTCTTGAGCCCTACGTTTCTTTGGGAAGACTTACTGCAGTCCCTGTTCCTCTAAATTTGTTTCTGGCCTACTTCTTTTTCTTTTTTATATGAAATATAAAGTTCCGAGGAGAAAAATTCTGTTTCGGTTCTCTAGCTGAAACATCTCTAATTTCCTTCTTTGTATTTTTCTGGAATATGCCATGTCTGACATATTTTAGGGTTTTTTCGCAGGGCATCAGATTCTAATGCAAGACACTTCCTTGCCCTGGATATCTGCCAATTGAAAAATTTTAAATAGTGAAGATAGGGCTGTTTTCTTAACTTCAACAGGGAAGTTAAAGAAACTAGATAAACTCATAGCCAGACTATTTCAGAGGGAAAAACTTTCAGGTATCCCAAAGCACCAAAGTCACAAAGCAAGTAAGAAGTACTAAAGCTCTGTGCACATTGGCCAATTTACATGCCCTTGCAATAACACTAAGGAAAGGTACAGGGAAGACAGGGCTCCATTCAAAGGCCCTAATCTCACTTGCTCAAGAGCAACCTGAACTAAGCAACATCAAGTTTGTCTTGTTGCTGCTGACAAGGACCAGCTGGACAAAATTGCTATTAATGTATATGGAGCCACAAAGTTTTTGATCAGCAGTCCTTCTGAAAATTATTCCTGAGAAATAACATAAGAATAACAAACAGAAAATATGAATTGCATAGGAATGGGATGTTTGTTTTTCTAATTCGTAGCTTATTGTCAAGATTGGGATGAGCCATTTGGCTGACGCAAACAAGTGGTCTTGACATCAAAGTGCTGTGTACGGAGTGTTAATAATCTACTAAATCCTTTATTTCTCACAGCATGTCCTTTATAGATAGCTTGCTCTGCTCATTGTTCAAAATGACCAGAAGCCATATGACCCCAACAGCAACACTGAACATGCACTAACAATCTGTGCTATGAAACAAGGTTGATAACTTGGGTTCAGAGCCATGATAATGCTATCACAGAGCTCTCCAATATCAGCATGGCACATGCAGTTAGGCTGTGAATGAGAAAAATGGATTTTATAACTTGTTGCAGGAGAAAAAGATGATTAAGTTAGTTAATTTTTATTTCTGATTTAGATATTGGGGTGAGAAAGTCCAAAGTTGTTGGGGTTTTTCTTGAGCATCTGCCAGGTCTATGCTAACAGGATCCTATTAAATAGCTGAATCTTTTTTGTATTCATAGACTTCATTTAAATGTACAATAGGCTTATTCTCATAAAACAAATTGGTTGTTCACATCATATCTTTGATACAAGACTTTACTGTCCACTTTTGTAAGGCAAGCAATTTCTCAAAATACTGAAAACCTCATGCTGGTAGTTAAAAGAAGTACTTAGATGATAATATCTACTATAGTTTTTCATAGGTCACTGCTAGAATATTCCCAAGTCCTGTGGTTTTCCCAATGGCGTATCCCTATATCGCTATCTCCAACATCATCATCTCTCCAACATCACAGCTTTTCTAGATCTCTAGTTATTATTCTCCTTACATCCTTAATCAACCTGCATTTCTGAAATGAAGTTAGAAATTCTCAGGGCTATTTCGTAAGGCTAAATCATATTGCATTGTTAATATTTTCGTTGATGGCACTTTGAAAAAAGCAGAGGTGAAAAAGTATCAACAGCCACTTTTAATGTTCAGTCTTAAGCTTGTGTATTTTTATTCTTTCTGCAAGTTTGACAGTCTTGATTTTTTTATCCAAAACCTGTGTCAGTGTTAAGTTCCTTTTAAAATTATGTAATATCACATGTGGAGGCATTTGATGAGTTCAACAGGTAAGATAATTTTGTGGATATTACCTCATACTTAGATCATGTCTTTTCAGTTATGACTTGTCATACTTAATCACAGTTTCCTTAATCCTTAATAGTGGAATTTAGCTATTAGTTAAATGACGTTTAACTATTAATCTACCTAAATAACTTGAACCCATAACTAGAATGACTTCATGCTAATCTTCATATATTGTGGTAAAAGGCTATTTTGAGATATATAAAATATACTGAATGTTTCAAAAATATAGAATATTGAGTCTCGTATAGCATTTTATGGATGGTAAACCAAAACTAATCACCTATTATTCCTTGATCTGCTAGGATTTGTCAATCCATCTTGAACTTTTGATTAAGTTCACAAACAATTTTGTGTTGCTTGTGTTATGTTGTTTGGATGTAAATAAAGGAGGAAAACGGTTTTTGCATATTCTGAATATTATTCTTATTTCTAATCTTCTGCTTAAGAACACATCTGTTGCTCATTCCTATTTAGAAGACAAAGGGAAAAAGTTTATTCTGCTCTTGAGTACATGAGAGAGAAAGTGTTAAAGAAAGACAAGTGAGGATGAAAAGTGTGACAGAGTAGCTAAAGAGGAAAGCAAATAAGATACTTGGAGAACCTGCCTTTACAAGAATAGGAATGAAATACAACATAAATGAAAAGAGTTGGAAAGCCAAACTAACATTAAAATCAGGGAACTGAGCTCTCTGCAAAGCTTTGTGTCCCATAAGCATCAATAGGTGCTTACAAAGGGATGGAAGAGATTGCCAAGGAGCATTCCTGGTTGATTGAGTAAGGAGGTATAAACCTGAGAGATGAGGAAAAAAGTGATACCTTGAATAGGTGAGGGCTGAGAAGGGTGGCACACTGAACACCACATGCTGCACTTGGAAAATCCCGAACTGCTTTGCACGTTGATCTACTTATCCTGTATGTGGACCTTCAGTTTACAGGCATGTTTTCAGGTTGAAACTTTGTTCACTTTAGCGGTCAACAAGCAAAGATCCTATTATTGCTGCTGAAACTGTGGTGTCCTTTAAAAACTGATAGTATTAACTTAGCCGAAGAGAAAGAAAAAAACGAGCAACTTGATAGACTTCCATACTTTTTTAGAAATTTACTTAGTCTTTAAGCTGTGGGGGCTCCTGAGATCTTAAGAAAGAAATATTTATATGCAAAATCTGAGGATTAAACTTAGATTGTTTGAAGACTTTTAGAAAATGGAGTGAGCAATTAGTGGGCATTTTATTTCTAGTTCCTAATTTATAATATTAATATTAGTCAATGATTTCTATACATCATTTTGTGCCTTAGAAATTTCTCTTATGGCTTTTTTAAAAAATTGTATCAATAAACTTAAACGTAATTTTTTTTTTTTTTCTTCTGTTGCACCTTTACCTGGAAATGCCTTATTTCTTTAGCTGTCAAGTTAATCTCAGGTTCTTTTTTGTATATAGTGATTATTCTGTAGTTGCGATCTAGTATCACATTTTGTCAATATTTGTAGAACATATAAATCCAGTGAAGACCATCCTACACAAAATTTAACCTTAAATTCATATTGATCCTTTATATGTTTATGGCTTGAATCAGTTTGCTGTTTACCTAGATCTCTGATATGAAGTTATTTAAATAGAAGATGTATACAGAAAACATAAAACGTATATTGTGTGGGTTATGTTTATTGATATCTAGTAAAATGTTATTATTTTTGATGTCCAGAAAAGTAAAAAGCATTTTTATGCAAGAGGGATTTATAGATGAAGCTGTAATGTTGTGATAATAGTGTCACTACAGTTCTTGCTGCCCTGGTTTCTTTAACAATTGTTTCTTAGTGCCTTCCTTACCCGCCCTCATAGTTTGTTTTCTCTTTGTTTAATAGTACTGCACAGAGGAAAGGACTGAAAGGAAGTAGGAGACACAATATTCTCCTTTTAAACCATTTCATCTCAAGGATTTTTATCCACACGTTTCTAGATATATTATGCAGTTGCAGCTTACAAAGTTTCTATGTTGCTAGACATGGTATAGGCCAAAAAGTGGGATGGTTATGAATAAATATACCCTAGAAAGCACCTTATGGCACGACTTCAATATTTAAAGATGTGCTGTGATAAAATGTATTCTACTTAAATTACACAATGAGCTTTTACATGCTTTAATGCACTTTATTAAGTAAAAACGAAACTTGTGTTGTGCAACATGAAAGAAAAAGGTTAGAGGGTGAGTTCTCCCTGCTGTGCCTGTGTTTCCACAGGCTGAATGTTAATGTGATTAGGACCGCTAAAACTAACAAAAGAAAGCAGCAAAAGAGTAAAATTTGATGGGAATTTCAGGAAGGAGGTGATGAGAGTCCAGGGGGGAGGGCCTGAGTAATTTTGCCAAAACTCATTTCTATTCATGCTGATTCTGTCAATTCTTGAGAGGAGAAACTTTTCCCAAATGCCTGCATTTCAGTTCCAATGGGAAAGTAAGGACATAGAAGACAAAAGACTGACAGTGCAAAAAGTCAGAGAGGGAATTGGTGTTTATGAGAAGCACTAATATTTTCGCATTGGACTCAGTGTAATAAGTTGCTTTTTTTTTTCTGACCACTCTCCTTTCCTGCATAAATTACTATTCAAAAATAAGCAGCAGATGCAGGTTTGCAAAGGAAGGAAGAAAACACACAAACAAAAAGAAACTCTTGTTATGTAGTAGTTGTAAAACTATATAGAAAATGTCATGCAAAGTGGGTAGTTCAGTCAAGCCCGTTTTAATATTTGGAAAAAAAATGGTTTGGGAAGATATGAATTTCAGTTATCGCAGAAGTTTTTCATATGAAACTTAAGTGGCCATTATACAGGCATAAGAGTCTATTTTGGAGCTGGCAGTGTTTAAAGTCACTGTTATTCATGATTACAGGTGCCTTTAAGTACATTTACCAAGGAGCAATGCAAGCCCAGCTACTGAACTGGTGAGCACTTGTTCCCCAAATAGCGTGATGGGTCCTTGGTTGCTCATGCTACACCTGTGCTGTCAGCTTCTGCTGATGGACATGCAGTTTGCTGTCAGTGTTCTTAGGTTCAACATGCACCCATGAGATGTTGGCATTGTCCCGTGATGGGTTTGGTCCAGGTGTGAAGGGCAGAGCAAAGGCAGGTGCCTCTGCATCGCCAGCTGCTGAAGGACATGCTCTGCTGCAGAGGGACAGCCAGTGCTGGAGCCCTTTGGACCCAGTTCAACATTACACTTAAGCACTCGAAAAAACCTCGATGAATTAATACTAATGAATCGATTAATAGTCAGGCTACTGAAACCCATGACCAAAAGAATTTTCTCAATTTCTTTCCTCTGAATATCTCTGCTCTGAAATGCTACAGTGCATTTCACTCAACATTTCAGTCAAAGTCAGTGCAGACAAACATGTCTAGCAAGTGCTGTGCTCCACTATGGTCCAAATTACATCAGTGAAGTTTTACTTAGCTCCCTGAAGACATGTTCTGTGGAGATCTGAACTTCAGTGGAGTTCCTTGAGTTATAGAATATAACTGAAGGGGTCTTTAAATGGTTTCATTTCCTTTTCACACAACTGGGTCAATGTTACTGCCAAAACATATTCAGTTTTCTCATGGAAAGCTAGGAAGAGACTTAAATTATTTTCCTGCAAACCAATATTTTTATTATTGTTCTTTTGTGCAGATTTTCCTGTTGTTCCTGGAAGGTGGCGTATTGTACTAAACCATGCAAATGTTCAGTAACAGCAAGGTAAGAGGTTTTTTTATGTAGTGAAACTTACCTATTTATATACTTCTAAATTTCTTATGGTTTAGTAGCATTAGAAAATTCTTCACCAGATAAGACATTTTTTTTTAAGTTCTTACTCAATGACAGAATAATTTTTTTATAACTAATAAACCTGTCACTAACCTAAATAAGAGAAGCTGGTTTTTTTAATAGTCATCTTTGAGACTAGTATCCTAGGTTATTGATGAAAAAAGATTAGGATAAATTTTTACTGTGGTATAACTCAAAGCATTTTCAAATTGTTATAGGTTTCAATGCTTGTGTCATTTACCAGTTAAATATTTCCAAATAACTTGCCATCTGGTTCCTACAGGAGCATTTGGAAAGGCTATTCCCATTGAAATGAATTAGATTTCCATGAGCTCTTGAAAAGAGTAAATAAGGTATTTAAAAAAATGAGCACAGTTGATTCAAGGTATGGGTGAGCTCTTGTGCAAAAGATCAATGCATTTGAAAACAGTGATTGCTGAAGACTTCATTAATCAAATGTACTGTGAAGTTTGTATATCTAAGAGTTTCTCATAAGATTATGTTGGCCTGGCTGTATTGTTCCACCAAATAGATCTGTAAAGAACATAATTTTCAAAAAGATGGGAAACAAATGTAGCTGGCTGAAAATTGCTTAAAACACATAGATTCTGTTGGCAACAGATGTAATACAACAATAATTTTACTGATTCTTGTTAAAAATTAATATCTGTTGGATATACTCTTGTTCATTTTGATATTTGATATATCTGTTTTATCAGCTCCCCCTAACTTTCAAAAGAGGTTTATTATGTTTTCATCAAGTGTCTCAACAAGTTCTTCAGAAACCTTTTAATTATACAGTTAATGAGAAAACTTCAATATGGCTCTCTACTGTGTTCAGAGAACGATAGAGTATTTAATCTTAAATGACTGAAAAAGATATGGAATGGAATGATAGACAGAGCTTTGATCCTTTAATATTGTTCAGATATGCACATTAAAAGAAACTCTGGAAATCTTTTCTGTGCTCTAATTTTACTGTATTTGTATGCCCACAGCTAGCTCTTAGCTCTTAGTGGGTCCTTTCCCCACCATTTCAGTCAGAAGGATCTGAGATTTAAAATTAAAATTTAAAAAGTTGGTAATCTGAGACAGTTGACTGACAAAACTAATTAACTACTCTGAGACAATCTTCAAGGATAAAGACTCTAATATTTGAGAGAAAGAAAACAAGACCAAGTTCCTCTGAATCCTAGCACTGTCACAACATTGCTAATATTTGTCAGACACAAATTCTGAATAATATGGCCACTTAAAATTGTATTTCCATTAGAATTTAATTGTGAATGCAATATATGTAAATAGGCTTTTATAAAAATGTAAAATTTAGAACACACAAAGCTTTAATGAGTTGGGTGTCTCCTAAGATCTAATTAACAGCTTGACAAAATGTAGTCTTTCTAAATCCATTAAGAGAAGTCCATTTTGCTTGCTCAGATCACGTTAATGACTAATGAAATAAATATTTTACAATTTTTTGAAGATACTCATCACTTACAGGTTTCTATAGCACATTCTTCTTTATGTTTATTTGTAGGTGGAGGAAGAGTTTTAACTTGTTCAGTATCTGTACAATCATTTGTGACAAAAAATACACAGGCTTGTGGACCTGTGAGACAAAAGCCATAGTACAGAACAGAATAGGACTAACTGGTTGTGGTTAGTATTAAATGACACCATTTTCTTCCATGTACATGTACAAAATAACATTTGTAAGTGGAAAAACAGATCTACTCAGCAAGTGACCTGGTAAAACCAGGCATAAAATGTCAGCATTCTGTCACAAGTGTCCCTGCTGCTGTTATCTCTTAAGCTAATGTTCAATGGGCCTATTATATATATCTCTATTTATAATACACATGCACAGATATGTATACACTTAGCCATGGGTCTAGGCGCATTTCAAAAGGTGCACACACACAAAAATGTGTATATATACGTATTTGCAACAACCCATCAGAAAAAAATGAGAAAACAATAACGACATAAAAAAGACACATATGAGGTTTTTAGATGGGACTTAAAGTAACTGGTATGTGTTTGTGAGCTGATAGCTAATGTTAAGAACAGAAGGGAATTTTAGCATCTGATCTCTACCAGGGTATGTAGCTTCAAAATTCATAGAGTCCAAGGAAACAAGGTAGGTGGCTAATAAATTGCAGTAATTTTTAGTATAGAACATTCACTTTACTCTTTATTTTTAACAAGATTAAACCACATCAGCTATGTAACATAAAACCTTGATGTCCTACCAGTCCTATTTATTTACATAGTAAAATAAAGACAAGTTTATTATGAATGAAATGACTTACTAGTTACATTTACAACTACTGTTAACTTTTTCTATAAATGAAAATTAATACCACTACTTTAGCTCACCTATTTATTTTATGTTATGATGCTTTCTGAACAGGGACTTGTTGTTTCAAACCTGCCAGGATACGTGGAGAGAACAGGAGCAGAGGAAATAAGGACAAATAATAGTAGTTATGAATCTTACTGCTTTAACTAGTCAGCATGAACACATAACGCTGTTTTTAAGTAACTCGCTGGTACACAAGCGTTAAAAGAAGACTCAAATTACAGGAAAGAGGATTGATGATGTTAGCAAATCGTACTGATTCATTGCTTAGAAAAGAGCCATCTTAAATTTAATGAGTGATGACTGAAAGACAGGGTCTACCTTGATGTTAATGAGACTATTCAGACAGGTTTAATGGATCAAAAAGAGATGTTCAAAGGTTGCAGAGTGGCTGGGTTTGCTGGTCTGGGTTGTTGGGTTTTTTTTCCCTTCAGAGTGATTTTCCTACACCCTTTCTCTCCCTGGTGAGCCTGGGAGAAAACATTAAATACTTAGATGTTTATGTGTATGAAATACATATATTTGGGGAAGTGAAAATATTTCAAGCAATAATAATCCTGTTGAAAAGACTTTATTTTCACTCTTACTTCAAAAGGAAGCCAAAGAAGAGCATAATGAATCATTATTTTCTTGGTCTCTGGAGCCTGTTTTGACAATAATTCTTAACTTTTTCAGGTGTTTCCCATGTTTTATTAAAGGCAAAAGTATTCAATTTCCATGGAGTTCAGTTTGGTAATTTCACATTCTCAACATATATTTCTGAGTGTACATATTCTTTTCTCATTTATTTCTTGTTTTTGCTCAGGCTTTATATATGTATCTGTAAATAACAAATATCTAAATTTATCTTTACACTTAATTGAGAAATCTTGCCTGTTCATAAAATAACCTTGCAGTTGAAGGCAGTTGTTTTAAAATGCAGAGTAGAATTTTATTTTATTATTGAAATAAAGATACTTGAGCCTTTCTTGAGATGCTACAAGTAAGTCAAAGATTATTCTTCTAAGCTGATAACTTAGCACATTCCATTTTAAAATGGGCATTTGTACTGTTATTTCTAATAATTTAAAGTTCTTTTTCATGTAACCACAGTGACCTAAGCCACTATTTTGGCAGCTATTATTTCTGCTTTTAGTGCTGTAGTTCTTATGTTAGTGTCTATACACAGATAAGAATCTCATTTTTCCAGGCCTTTGAGATATTTCAGATTATCTACCATTTGAAACAAGCTTTTTAAAATTATCTTTCTGAATTCTTTTTACAATTTACTTTTCTTACCTTTGCCTGGCTTTATAAAACAGTAACTTAACTAATAGTGAAAACCAAGTAGGGGATAATTAGACTGATACCGCTGAATGATAGTGGACTGTACTTTGAGAACGCTTGCAGGAGCACTGCCACAGCACTGAGAATTCAGAAAGTGAAAGGCAAGGTTGTCTTGATGGGAAAAGTGAGTCAACATGGGTAAAGACTCTCCAAAAGCTTTGTCTGCCAGAACATGGAAAACAGATTCCAACAGCTCTTTTTGCTCTTAGAGCGTCTTTCTGCTTCAGCATTTTCCTTTTGGTTAACAGTGTCTGCCACACCAGCAATGTGATTTGGATGGATTTTCATGTTCAGTGCTGTTACTTAGGGAGTTGAAAGATGACAGCTATGATCAGGAGATAGAGAAGGACTTCAGAGACAGCAGAAATCAGGATTAAAGAGAACCCATCTGCAAGAAATCTGAGCCTTCACTGAAGTCAGTGGTAATGGCTGCATAACTGGAAATATGTTTTCCTTTCAAAGAAAGAGGAAATTTTTTTTTATAAATTGCTTCATTTTGTCCATAATCTTAGTATTTTTAGTAAGATGAAAGGAGACCAGACTGGAACTACTAGGATCTTGTAACTATTAGGAACAGAGGAACATAGACACAAATTTATACTACTACTTTTATCAATGAATACAAGAGAAAAAAGAAAACGAGATGGTTATCTCCTATTCTCATAAGATGCTAATGAAAGATTTAATTAGCAGTAGTGCCATTGTTATAGCATAAATCAATTAATCTCTCCTGCCCTTTCCCTTGTGAACCTTTAAAAAAACCACAGTTAATTAATTGAAACTTCTTGTCACTTAATCATTGCCCTACAACCCTGAATTATCTTGTGATGCAATAGAGAAAAAGTCATATTTTTGATACATGCAGGTTGACCCTTCTAGCTTGAATTAATTTACAGTAGTTTTAGAGAATAATTTAGAAGAGACTCTTTGCTGCTTAGTTTGAAATTTGAAGGGAACTTGTCACTGTTATGCTTGTTGATGAGGAAGATCTATATATAAATACATATTATTTTACATAGTACAACATATGTATGTAGTCATATAATAAGAATTAAAATGTAACATACAATATGCAATACACACTTTTTTTTTCCCCTCCTGTTCATCTTGCAGCACGTGTCCTTTGTACCTCAGGTACTGTTAATCAGTTTGCAGAAGGAGAAACATCTGCACTGGAAGTGCTCGTATGAAGGGGACAACACTGACTTGGGGCAATTCCTTAATTTTGAAATGTTGGTAAGAGCTTAGCCATGTTCTACCTCATATTTTTCACATATCAAAACTCTCATAAGTGTTTGAAGTGGAAGACTTGTCTTAACGCTGCACATTCAAAATAATCTCCTTAAAGAATGAAGCAGGGAGGAGACGAATATTTGACTCTGGCCTGCTGCAGGGTCCTATGTGTCCTTGAGCCACTTATCTTGAGCTCAGCCTTTGTATCTTCGCTCAATTACTACGTCTATAAAAATGGGTTTAATAAATCGTCAAAGCTAATTAGGATGTGTTGGATATCTTCAGAGAGTTCATGTTATTAATAGCTATCTTTTTATATCTTACCTTTATTCTTATTTATGGATTAACATGGTACACATGTAATTTCATATAATACTCAAGGTTCTTTCCACAATTACCATAGGCCTGTCTGAAATCCTGACATGTGAGAACTTTAGCCAGCCTCTCCCCAAAGGTCAGCAAACGTTTCAATTACTTTTTTGCCATTAAGGTGACAGTGATTATACTCTCTGCTGCTTGATGCATGTGCGTAGGGTTATAATACATTCAAACATAAAATAAAAACTCAGAAATGAGTAATACATATTTATAAGAAATTAATATCATTAGTTTGTTTTGCTGACACTGTTTACAAAAGCACAGGTGTGTGAAAAAAGCTTTTGAGTTGAAAGAAACATATTCCATAGTTTTGAGTGGGCTGTTCTTTTCTTTTTCTTCTGCCTTTTAGGAAGCACTTTCCATCTTTAACAAATTATCTACTCAAAAGTAGTCAAGATGCTCTCGAGTATTCAAGTTGCCAAAAGCAATCCAAAGACTTTCTGCTTGTCTTGGTTTTGGTTGTTTTCTTAAAAGCGCAGAACAAATTTTCATTTTACTGCTGTAAATGCACTTTGATTAATATTATATGCTGCATTTTATATGTAGATTTTTGGATTATGTTCTGAAATAGGCAGTGAGGAGATGCTGCTTGGAATGTCTTGGAGGGGAAAAAAAAAAAAAAAAAAAAAAAGAGGTGAAGAGTCTTGCTAGCAGAGAACTAAAACTACAGGTGCCACATTGACATCAGCAGGCACCTGAACTCTGCCGCTTCCAAAGCCACGTCTTCCTCTTGTGTGACATGCTTTTTCTTGAGGGGAAGTCTGTAATAGAGAGCAGAGGCAAATCTGTTTGTCAAATTTTATCTGACCAATATTACAAAGGCCCTTCCTTCTGCCACTTGTATAAACTGCAATCTTATCTTTGCCAAAAGGATTTACATTTAACCGTGTGCAGGGTGTCCTTTCTGAACCTAATGACTGCTTGGAAAGGAGCATCAGTGGTCACAAAGTAATTAGGTGAAGGAACTCCAGCAGTGTTGTTGACTTGTAGTAGCTGGCAGATACAGAACAGAGTCTCTTAGCCGTCATCTGAAAGACAAGTTTTAAACCTAGTTGGTTTAAACCTATTTCTTCTTAGCTGTTACTTAGTGAATCAGAAAGATGGAGAACATCTTTGATTACTGTATGAGCGATTTTGTAGAACTGCCAAGCTGGAATTTACTTAAAAGAAAATGGGCTAAATCATAATTCTGTCATTCAAATTATGCACTTTTTTCAATAATTTATGATAAAAATGTAAACATTTTGATAAAAGTTGGTCTTCTGTTTGGCAGATGGTTTTGTCCTTTAAAAACAGTATATTAAAATACAGAATACTTCTTCAGCTTTGCATACTTACTATAGCACTTCCTAACTTATACCAATATGGGCATTTTGAAATGATGAGATCAAGGCAATAAAAATGAAAGTAAATCATTCAAAAATGGCTTTCAAACTAATTGACTGACTTAAAAGCAATGCATTAATAAAAATACTTAAATACCAGTTCAATTACTGTGAAATGATATATATGTAAGTAAAGATAAATAAAAGCTTCAGGAAGGTGACAGCAGTACTTGCTTTAAATGTTAGGTATATTTTTTCTCCCCCACCCCGTTCCCCCAAGAACACGTTAGAATATTAAGTGTGGAATTGCAGGTTACATTTAAGTCAATGATCTTAAAGCAATATATTAAAGTTTCATAGTGTAATTTTCTAGAAAACTTCAGGCCTCCTGCTGGGCATTATCCTTGTCTTAGTAGAACGAAATGTAAAGGATTATTGCGGAGATAACCGCAGAGCAAGCTGGGATATCCTTGAAAGCTGAGAATAAATATGAGGTAACTGAACCATTAAGGAATCAGTAGTAGCTGGTGCAGGGTTTTTTTGTTTTATGTTTTTACTGCAAGCTTGGGAGTCTGCTGTTTTCTATTCTTTGTGGGTTTTTTCTTTAATTAGCTCTGTGCTACAATCACTAAAGATACTGAAACAAAAATGTTGCTAAACAGATGTTGTACTAGAAAATGGGTCCAGTTCATTAAATGTATTTGTCTCGTTTAAATGACTTACTATTATTTCTAAAAAAAGTTCTTAAAAAAAACCCCACACACACAAAAAAAGAAAAAAACCCACTACTATAGATACGTAAGTTTTTTTCACCTAAAGGATAAGACACTGACAGATGATAAATTATCAACTCTGTTTTCTTTTTGCACAGGATAACAATCCGTCTTAATGAAAATTCATGTTTTTATATGGGTGATAGACAGTATGTGAAGTTATCAGAGAGTGTGTGGAATGGAAGTCCTGAACTGCAGAGGTCTGTTGTCTTGCCTGATTTGTTTGCAATAATTTCAAGTCAAATGCATGTTTTTCAAATTTGTTTCAAGACTTCTGCCACATTTGTGAATCCTTGTTTTCGCTATTTTGCATCTCTGAAACTAATGATCTATTTGTTTTTCTATTAGATGCCTAACATTTTTATTTTGTGTTAGGATTTGTCATAATGTTTTGAAATGTTTTTGAAACACTCTTGAAGACAAATCTAATTTGATGGTCTGTCCTGTGATATGGTAACACTGAACAAAGCTATTAAGTGGTATTCCATGAACATAACAGAAATCCACAGACAAAATCTATACCGCTTTTATGTCATAACTCTCAAATAACTCCCGCTGAAAGCAGTCAGCATGAATTTACCAAGTGCAAAGATTGTTTGACTAACCTGATCGACCTTTGTGAGGAGATGACTTGCTCTGCAGATAAGAGGAGTGCAGTAGATACTGTTTACTGTGGTCACTGTACCTGCTCTGCATTTAGATCTCTCTTGGAAATTTTATGTTGTTGTGAAATTCAAACTGCCTTTTTAGCAGGATGCATTCCATGAAATATTGTGAAGTTCAAGGGATGTTTTTAATGTTTCAAGTAATTATCCTCTAGGGTTGGTTTTTTGGGTTTTTTTGTTTGTTTGTTTTTTGGTTTTTTGGATTTTTTTTGTTGGTTGGTGTGTTTGTGTGTGTTTGGTGTTGTTGTTTGGGTGTGTTTTGTTTTTGTTTTTTCATTTTCTGTGATGCAAAACCTTTCCAGATTGCCAATATCCATACCATTCTTCCCGATTTTTAAGAGCAAGTTGTTATGATATAAAGGATGTCTCTTGGAATTGATCTCTAGTGAAGTTTCCTCTAAGCATTCAATGATAAATATTATTAACACCTTAAAAACAGCTTATAGTTGTCTGTATGACATAGGTCATGAGCTAATGTAGGCCCATAGGATAACTAGACAAAGAGGTTTGTATAATTCTGAATCCAAAGGCCACTTTTCACACTTGACAGTGTGGGAGAGCTGGAGAATGTGTGTTATTCTGATCTCCTTTTCACTACTTTTTTTTAACTCAGCTTCCTTCATTAAACATCTGAATCTAACGCACAAACATGTGTTTCTGTTCACAGCATACAAGTACAGAAATACTCCACGGCAACATACCAGGAGAGATTTGCTTCTTTGTATAACCAGTTTTCCTGATCTCAGTAATGAGAAGTTCAATCTTCATGTAAAATATCTCTGCAAACTTCTTTGCAGTCAGCTGAGGTGTAAGTGCCCAGTCGTATGGGAATGGAAGCAGAGTTGTGAGATATTTTGCCTCTACACCTCTTTTGTATTTAACTTGATATTTAGCACTCTGTCCATATAGCTGCCTCATAGTCATACCACTACCACAGTCTTTCATTTCCTCGTATAGGTATAAGCAACCAACAGGCTAAAGATTTTAGTTCTCGTATAATTTGTTTTGTCCTTCAATCTTGACTATTTTGAACAGTCCGTGGCCTAGAAATTGCATTTACTTATATTTCAAGGCATTTTTTGTTAGAATTTGCTGGTGATGTAAGTCAGCCCACCTTAAAGTTAACCAGAAGTGGATATCAGCTATTGATAATGAGAAATAAAAATAGCTAAATAAGTCTTGGATTAACCATTGATGTTATAATTTAGGGAAAGTAACTCCTGAGTTAAAAGGAATTGGTTCTTGGGAGAAATGGAGGGAGAACCTAAAGCAGTGTGTCTGTTTCAAACAGTCCTTCCAAGTGCTGCTATCATTGAGCAAAATATGTTTTCAGGATGTATTTGCATTTCTTCCTTTTGTGTGTCATGCCTCGTAAAAAAAGCAAAGTAAACTGCTTTCATGGTAGTTTGAAGACTCTTGTGATCTTCAATATAGCAAATAGATATAGATCTATATGAAAGGATAGGCCAGCTGTAACATCATCTTCCTCTGTTCTGAATGATCCAGGTACTCGGGGGAGTGGAAGCAAGTCAAGCTGTTTTCAGAAGTATTTTGTTACATATTGTTAATTTATTATATATTCTTCATTTCTGTGGGAGCTAAGGTCTACAGAAGTAATTTGTTCTTTGTCTCAATGGCTATGTGCTTATTATTATTATATTTCTTGATGAAAAGTGACTCTTAGACAGAAGAATGGTATTTTACCGTACTGCATAGTAGTCTAGAGCTAGCTCTCAGATCCCAGGCTAGATCCCACTAGATCACTCTTGCCCCAAACTGGGAATAAATGTTTTACTTTCTCTTCTCTCTACACACACCTCTCCCCCTTCATCCAGTATGTATATGTAGAACTTTCAAAAAGTTCTTTTTAACTGGTCGTATTTGCACTTCACTGTGCAAGACAAATGTGTGTTACTGCCAAAGGGAGTGGCATCCACTTCAGCTGCTGCTGTTCAGTTTGACAGTGATCATGAATCAAAGTCATCAGCTGTCACAATTCAAACTGGTATATTAAGTGAAATCAATGGTAATTTACATTATTACATTGGGCTTTGAACAGCAGCAACTGAAATGGTCAAATTGTCTTTTTTTTTTAGTGAGTTTCTCTGCCTTTTGCAAGCAACTTCTGGCTGCAAACCTTTAAATCCAGCCTATCTTACACTGCAAGAGCCATTCTGATCTGCTATTCCCAAGGGCAGAAGATTAATTCATTTTTAATAATAGCGGTAAGAATAATGGAAAACTAGTCTAGGGTTACCATGGGACACATGACATGGTTCAGAATAATATTAAAAAAAAAAAGCTGTTCCTGTGAAATCTGGAGGGCAGGTGGTTCTTAGTGGAAACCAAGAAGTTGATTATCAATCCATCTTTTCAAATAATAAGGCCAGCTGAACCTTCTGTGGTGGTGATTATAATGGGCATAAAATGCCACAGCAGAAATTACAGTTTAGAGTTTGATGCAGAGCACAGGTAAGGGAAGTAGAATTTTCTGTGTGTTAACTTTCTAAATGTGGAAGAAACATTATCTGACATAAATATTATACCAAAGCATTAGAAGTCTATGTATGTGTTCTTTCCTATTGTTTTTGTAAAATACCATCTTCGTTATTTAGTTTAGTTGAACTGTACATTTATGAAAGCAGCTGAATTAACTAATTCCAGGGATAAACTACATTTCAATGTCCAACCATCTAATCCAGTTATAATGATGAATATATAGATTAGGCATCATGCCCAAGTTCCTGCAACTCATCTTGATTCCATCAGTAGAGGGAGAAGAAAATGCACAATGTTATTCTCATAGTATTAGTTTAACGCTGCATATTTTCAACATCACTGTTACTGAAAAATGTCACAGCTCTAAACAAGCTACATAAATATGAAACTAGTTAGACTGTTAGCAAAATACCTTTGCTTTATATAAAACATTTATACATTTCGTTGTTGTATTAATTTGAGATGCAGTGAATTAATCAGCAGCAGTGATTTCCCATCTTTTAACCAAATTATAACTCCTAGTTAACGCTTTAAATTTATCGAGTT
The DNA here is from genome assembly GCF_036013445.1 of Caloenas nicobarica. Classification (NCBI taxonomy): domain Eukaryota; kingdom Metazoa; phylum Chordata; class Aves; order Columbiformes; family Columbidae; genus Caloenas; species Caloenas nicobarica. Next base: position 18,517,179 of record NC_088248.1, on the reverse strand, counting down.
TTTTTACATATGTATAAATTTTGAATTTTGTCTGGTTTTGACATCTGAAATATTTTTTCTCCAGTTTTCCAAGGTCTGTTTTGAAATTTGGGATTATTTGTCCATATGCAAAGAATAATCATACATTTATAAGCATACACAATATTTGTATTTAATTAGCTTAAAACAAATTCAAAGATAAAAAGTAATATTCTTCATGAAAAATCAACTTATTGTGGTGTCAACTTACCATTGGAAACCTCATTCTGGAAAGAATAGTTTTGATGTGGCCAGAAAAACAATCAACATCCCTAATTATACTATTATTATTATTAAGAATTAATTCACTTTAGATTTTAATTTCGAAAATTCCCTCTCCACATCTGGCCTGGATCAAATCTGTTCAGATTCCTTCTTGGATATGTTTGTTAAGCTCCATTTCCAAATTTTGTTTAACAGTCTTCACATTTGTCTTAGAGGACTTTCTGTACTTTTTCTCCATTCCCAGTAGCAATGTTATTTGTTTAATAGATTGGCTTTGGTTCAGTTGGTTCTCTAGCAATTCTTGTTCATATTTAGTTTGTATGTATCCACCTGCAGTCTAAAGCCTTGAAATTTAATTTACAGAAGAAAATCCTTCTGCCTGTTGATATATGAATAACAGTCAATATTCCTTATTAATGAGTCTTACAAAAATTATTTTACATGGCAGTATGTAACTAGCATGTTACCTATGTATTTTGTAAGTAGATAGTGTTTCACATTATTTTTTGCAAATATTATAAATCAAATGATCTGTTAGTAAAATCTTTTAACGGATATTTTGCATAGCCTACTTTTTATTATTTTTTAATAATTTATTTGTATAACCCCAGATTGATGTTTTGCTGCATACTATAGATTATTACCAGAGCAATTGCTTTAGCAAAATTTGAGTGTCCATAAGAATTGGACATTTGTGAATAGAGTAAATGTCAGTCTTTTACATTTTAATTATGAAATGTTAGCACAAAAATACACATTGAATGAAGTGTTGTCTGAAATTAATTACATCATGTAACTAAATATTGATTGGACTCTTGTTAGCAATTAGCAGAACATAGCCATTAGTTACAAAGTTGTTTTTTTGCTTTGGGGAGACTTTATGCTAAACTCATGGTTAAACACAACTTCAATCTGTTTTAACCTAGCCTGATTATATCTGACCAAAACAAGCACCATTGTGAGTATCTGCAAATAGTTCACATAGGCACGGACTCTCACCCAATGTATTCACTCGTACTGTAGCATTCCCTGAATATTTTGCATCACAATCTTTACTGGAAAAAGTTGTATGGATTTATAAAGTAATATGTCACTTTACCATTCAGTCCTACTTCTCTGCCAGATTAATAAGAAACAAATAATATCCTTTCTCATTGGTCTTATGTAATTTCTTCCCAGAGCATTGTTGCATGGTAAGTTTGGAAGGACTTTGTACAATTGCTCATGAAAAATACCCCAAATTAATTTAAAACCTGTATCCTTCCGAATTTTGCATGTGACAAGCAGGCTTCATTTGATTTTAATCCTCGAATTGAACTGTTTCTAATGCTAGTTTCTTAATACCTGAGAGATGAAAACAAATCTTAAATTGTTTTGGGTCAGGTGAAGTTTGATACCGGAAGGCAGTTCCAAATCCCGTGGCTGCTCAGGATGACAGCCCAGACCACCTCAGGGCATATCATGGTGTTACGTGTCGTGGCACCTTCAACCCACGTATTAAGTGTTAGCTTCATTATTCTGATGTTACTACAGAGTGAAATGTTCTTCCACTCTGCAGTTTCTTCTCTCTCGTTCCTATGGATTATAAGTAGCAAAGACAGCATTCATGTACAAATTCATAAAGCCTTCTAAAAAGCTTTATTCCAGCCCCTCCCTCCCCTCATGCTTTGCTTCTTATATAGCTTTTGGTGGGCTAATGAAGCACACTGTCTCTTTTAGCAAAACGAATGTCTCTAAATACTGGAGACTGGAAAGTTTAGGAAGGTAATGATTCCTGATGGGAATATTGGTCCTGTGGAGGAAAATAAGCCTGCCAGAAAAGACAAACACTGTCTAGTTCTCATTGGATAGTGCAAAAAGTTGCAGTTGTGAAGGAATTCTGTGTCCTTTTTTTCATTGCTGTTCCATTCAGCCTGGCATCTTGCACCAAGAGTCAATTTTCCACATTTTCAAGGGAATGGTCAAAGTCCAGAGTCTTTGCATTTATATTGTCCTGGGGGTAACATTACTTCGAAATAAGATTTTAAGCTATCAGTAATGTAAAGTAACCCACAAGCCAGATGCTATCAAATTGCTAAGTTGGCTAGGACTGCTTAAAGAAGAAAAATTAAAACCCCGTGATTTTTAGGTGTAGGTGTAATACTGTACACGTTATTTAAATTTTGCAGCAGAGAAAAATATACTGTAAGAACAGTCCAGTCAATGTGTGTATTAAAACCCAGGCAGGTTATGTAGAGATCTGTTACTGTCAGTCAATTTTGCTCGTTTAAGCTTCCATACAAAAGCTACAATTTCTTGCAGGGTCAGATGAGATGTATCCACACTTCCTTTATTGCATCAGGGAAGGGTAAGAAAAATTCTGAGGGCAGTGGAAACTGGGTGGGAAGTAGGACAAGGAACTTCAGTGCGAAGAAAACATCGAGGAGGGCAGGCAACAGATGTGGAGAATGAGAGGAGGCGGTTCATATTATTCCTGGAAAGTTTTAATCTTCATATTAATTTAGTAATTTGCAAGAAATTGCATATTAGATCAAATAAGTGACCTAGTTTGCCTGGTACACTTCCTTTGATAGTTTTCAGTTTAGATGACTTCTACAGACAAGCCTGGAAACTAAATCAATTAGAAGTTGATGGATGCAGTGAGTCTTCACATCACTTAATTAAAACTGCACTTGCAATTATCCATTTAGAGTTTATATAAACATATTTCTCTTACGTATATGCGTGTACGTATATATAGGGATGTGTGTGTATATATAAAGAGGGGACACTTCATGTCATGCATTAAAAAAAAGGGAGAGGAGAAAAAAGGTTTTCAGGAGCACTTTTCTATGCTCTTGCTAACCCACAGACCACTAAAGCAATGATCAATTACCAATCAGACTGAGCTGACACAATGCACATTTCTGTATTGTCTGAAGTACGGTTTAAATTTTTACTTTATTATTTTTATTTCTGCCTTCTCTGTTCATTTCCTATACATAAAATGTCTTCTGTACTTTCTCAGTGGAGATTGCTATTAGTTGTCTTCAGTTGTGTTTACTTCTTTAGCCTTTCTTTATCAATTACTCTTGTAGATACTTCTATTTCAAGATGAAACTGCAAAAAGGATAGAAAAGTGCATAGCAGATGGCACTTAGATCAGAGTGAATAGACTACTGTGTCAAGCTTTTGCAACCTCTGTATTCTCACAAGCTCACCACTGTTGACAGAGATACTTGAGAGAAAGATTTTACATCGCAGACATGAAAAAAATCAGTGGGATGATTTTACTAAACTGACAAACCACTTCCCTGGAGTTTTCTTGTATAGGCTTTTACCTTAAAATGACAGTTCCAAATGTAACGATGTTACAGTAATTAGGTATGAACCAGCTTTGAATGTCCTTCATTACTTACCAGAGACACAGTATTAAAATAGAACTGAAAAGGTAAAATGTTAGCCTTTTTTTTTAAACTCTACGTTGTGTTCACTTGTATTTAGACTGCTTTTTTTTTCTTCCTCCTTGTTACAATTCATCCAGAAAATCAGCTGTTTGCATACCAAAGTATGTATTGCTTGTGTTTGTGGGATTTGGATGAGCACATATTTAAATAAGGAAACATAATATGGGTATGGGAAAGTGTTATTTGCCAGTAAAGGATGTGGGCAATCACTAGAACATGTGGAAATCCTTATTTGATTAAAAAGCAATAGCTGTGTTTGATCAGACTGAAAGAAGAAAAGCTACTGCTCAGAAACCTTTGGATTTAGGTCTGGCTTCCACTGCTCACATTTGTAAAGTTCCTGGTTTTGAATGCTGAAAGAGACGGACCACACGCAACACACAAACTTGTGATTTAGGTCAGTTCGTAAAAGAAGCATAGTAGCTCTTTTGAACACTATTTGGTAAAACCCAGTTACTAGGGAGATTGCAGTTGTGTAGCTTTTCCAAGAGTGTTGAAATAGGCTCAGTACCTCCCACTGCTGTGGGACTTTCTGCCTTAACTAAACAGAGTTGTATGTTCTGAGCTTGGCATCTTTATACAGGTGTTTTCCAGTTTGAAAGACACTTCCCTGGCAATAAGATGCAGAATATGATCTCCCTGGTAAGAAATAGAAAAACAAGAAATAATAATAGAAGGGTATTGTGTTTTCTCAGTGTATGAAAATATAATAATGAAAAAAAAGGCTAGTTGCTAACCAAACTTAAAAACTTGCAAAAATAATGAATAATAGTTATACAATAAAAAGGACATATTGCAATTTGTATCATAATTTTGATGAGGTGACTGAAGCGTGCAATGGCTTCCTCTGCTGTCTGGTATTTCCTATCAGTGATGTGACGTTTGCAAGGCAGGCTGACATATTTGTTGAAAGTGAGTGTCTAACCACATATGTAATTTTTTCTTCCATATGGTTGCAAACACATGATTATTCAACGCATTGAAATTATAAAAAAGAATCATGATCATTTTACCATGCAGTTTCTTAACCATTGAGAAACCGAGAAAAATAAATATGTGCAAGACCTTAAAGGAAAAAATGTAGTTTACTGTATAAAAATTTGTAAAATACCATTCAGTTCATGGGATTGGGTGGGGCAATCTGGCAGTGCACACAGAAAACTGGGCTTTTGTTTATGAAGTTTATAATCAAAATAGTGAGGAGTCAGGCAGGACTTGAACTAAAGTCTGTCTTCCTTGCTAGTTGCTCATATACAAGGACAGGGCTCTGTTTCATGTCTTTTCATAACATGCAGTTCCTTTCTAGCCTTGTTATAATTACTACTGGTTTGAGATACCTTAAAAAATAGTGAACATCGAATAAAGCCCCTCTTCCCGCATAACCTCCTGATAATAGGCATGTCAATAGCTCCAGGTTAGCCAGAACTGTTGTTTTTTTAATTTCCAAATTTCATAAATATTTTTGCTTCAGTCCTGTCATCATGCCAGCACATATCTATATTTTTCTCTGAGCTGCAATTTTTCTTTATAGGAAGAATCTACACTGTAAGTCATGCATAAAAATGAGTGGATACATTCAGGGCAAACTGTGAAAATTACTTGTTTTTATTTATTTATTAGATGTAGCCTGCAGTCATAAATGTTTCAAATGTTCATAAGAGTACTTGTATTTGCAGGCACTGCACAGTACACTACTATTGAGTTAAAGTACAGAAGAAGTGGAAAAAGAGCTAAAACACTTGAATATTCATAATTTAATATATTTACTATAAACAAGGCATGAATAAGTGGCTGCCCACATTAAAAAAAATATTATATATATCTACTGAAAATAATTAACAGAATATGTTGATTAAGATCAATGAAATCTAAATCTAAAGACATATTTAACTGTTGCTCCTGGTTGGGAGATCACTTTGTTCAAAGTTCCAGTATCAGTGTCTTTGGGGACAATATAAGCCAACAGGGTAGCTGTCTCGTGCATAGATATGTGTTTTTAGTCTGTCAATTAATTGCTGTATGTTTGACTTTCCTTTGGAAAAATATTCTTTCAGTCGTTGCCCTTCTGTGTCAGTTTTATTTATATTGAATAGTGATAATTTATTCAGAACTATTCTAGTTGACTCTGAGGATTGTTCACACATTAACTACCTCACATATTATGAATGGCAATGTATGGATATTTACCGCTTTTGACTCAATTTTGAGAACGAAAATGTCTAAATTAAGAAATAAAATTGAGATAGTAATCACAGATTTTTCATTTTAAATTTATTCACTTTTTTAAAAGAAATATTTCAATATGTCGTTTGATAGCTTCATTTAAGAGTTGGTAATACTAACTGCGCTAATGATGTTTGGGTCCAAACACCTTATTTTAAGTCTAAAACCTTCCTTTTGGTGCATTTACAGTTGTAGAGTGTTTTGCACACTTTCCTTTAAATGTTTCAGTAATGTCAGTTCTTTAAATGAATCTGATGGTAAAAGAAGCAAAAGAGCCATCACTGATTATTTCCCTGGCTCTGCACTACTATCATAAAGAAGTGGTTTTGTCAGCAGAGTATAACTTAGGAATTCACATTCTGAACAAAGGAATACATAGGTATATACTTGTAATTTTTTTTTATTTTTTTTAATAATAGTTATCTAAATTAATCTACATATATATTTTTTTAGTGCTGCTTGTAACTAGAATTTTCAGTTTGTGACAAAGAAGTAATCTGTGTCTGACTGTGTGAGTTGTCCTGTTCCTGAGGGTTGCTACAGTTACTACAATACAAGTTGTTACAGTAGGGAGGGAAGAACATTCTCTTGCCATTGTCACATGTCTTTCATTTAGAAGCAGATTGTATTCCTGAATAGACAGCTCTTCCCTGTTACTCTCACCTGGCCTCATGGCTACTAGGTGGGTCTGGGATGTTAACCCTCATTAAAATACTGTGTATGAAGAATAGCCATAGCTATATCTTACAGATTAGGTCTGTGATTTGCAGAAAAAGTAAGTGTATTTTAATTCCATGATTTAGCTTAGAGTTGGGAGGAATTTTCACAGTTCCCCTGCACTCCACCCACATAGGAAAACTTTGCTGTTTGAATTATGTTGTTTGATATTGGTGAGATTATTTTTTTAAAATAAAATTCTAGACCATTTCTTTTGAGGCAACACTGAGCTCAAATATCTCTCTTCCTCAACTTTTCCAATCTCTGTACATTTTCCAGGGTGTTGTGTCCATGAATGGTATAAATGCAAAATGTTTTGGTAAAATTTAAGTTCTATAAGGATTGTTTCATAAAGCAACTTAAGTGGCAAACTCTTGTAGATTTGATTGGAGTTGCTTGAATGGTGAATTTCCATACCAGTGATAAGAGATGGTTTCTTTTTCTAAAAAGGTTTGGAAAGTGTGTCAGAAGTAGACCAATACAATTAGGAGCACGAGTAAAAGCTGGAATATGTTCATAACTTGCTGCCTGAAGCCTCAATTAATTCCCTGTTTTGAGGGTTTAGCTTTGATTATTCCAGTTTTCCAGCATATTCTTTGGAATATAAAATATTTTTATAATGAATTAGAAAGAGCTATTGTATGCATTTTCTCCCTTTCTTCATTACATTATTCATAGGGTATGAAAACACATATGCTTGTAGCATTTTTGGTTGGGTTTTTTTTGTTGTTGTTTTCTGTTTGGTTGGTTTTTTATAAAGTATATAGGGTTATACTATGCGATGTTTAATGCCCATAGTGTTCAAAACCTTTGGATAAGGATTTCCTTTCTTATATCAGTATAAGGCAATATAGCATTCAAATACATTTGAAGAACAGGTTGTTTCTAGGACATGTTAAAGTAGGTTAAATTGTTTTAATTAATTAGTCTTGATGGCTAAATGAACTTTCTTTCTTACAAGGTCCACTGCTAATTTCCTGCTTAGTTTGCAGCTGCTGTCAGGTACGCTTGGAGTTGCACATTGTCATTGATCACATCATACATTCCCTGATTTCCTTTGTTAATTGTTGTTTTGTGTGTGTGTGTTCATGCATGCAGATGGTTGTCAGTTGGATCTTTGACATTTAGATTTTTCTGCCTTCTGGAATTTATTGCGAAGTTATAAACTTTGGCTGGTGCACAGCACTTTATGAGATTTGCTATGATTTGTGCATGCTTTAATGTCTGAGAATTTAATAATTACATGCTACTTCTCTTCTACTACATAATACTGAACAATAACTACACTTGAAGGTTTGTATTTTCTGCATGTTATTAAAAAGAAAGGTATGCCTCAGGGCAGTTTGTAATAATTCTGCAGCTAAAGGCAGAAATCAGAAAGGGCAAAGCTGATCTGACACTGCTTCAGCTCCCGTGAAATCGTAAACGTATTAGCTTTGGTTCATTTGTAAAGTAGACATAATTTGGGATTAAATATTACAGTGTATGTAATCAGGGGTTACTTCTTTAAACAACTGAAGCAGTTCTGTTGAAAATACTGAACCATAAATATGCTGGAAAAGTACTGTTGGGTTTTTTTGTGTTTGTTTTACTTCATTTTCAGGCATTCAGTACAAGTCGTTAAAACATAGCCTGATCAAATTTTGCTCCCACACAAAATGAAAAGTTTTTTAAATCTGATTTAAGTTATAATATGTTATTTGTTTTTACAGTTGTTCATAGGTATTTGACCTAAGATGATTCTGTTAAAATTTAAAGTGAAATAATCCCATTGGGTATTCTTGAATTAGAAAAATCCCTAAACATTTGTTTCCTTTGGAGGAGGCTCTTGAACTTCCATGTCTACACTGTAGAAATATTCTGACCACAGGGTCTTATTACTCAGGAAAGAGTCTGTCTCTTCCTTTCTTTCCCCCCGTCTATTTCTTCTGTGGAGAGAAACACCCTTATGTGTGCAGGTCCTTTTGTAATAAAAAGGTGTGATGATTTTTATTTGCAACCTCCCATCTTACTCTCTCCCCTTTCCCTAAGGTACTTCTGAAGTCCTTATTTCCAGTCCATAGCTTGGGGGCTGCTACGGTTCCAGTGCCCTGGCATTTTCAGGTGGAATAGTGTTCCCCATGAGAATCTCCTACTAGATCTACGGCTGAACTCAATTAATATATGATCTCTCTCGATATTGAAATAGGAGCTGTATACCTTTGAATCTAGCCAAGAATTTAGGAAAACCTAGCTTTTTAAGTAACGGTTTGCCTAACAAACTACCTTTGGCTTTAATCTCCATACGTAATGAAGTGTTTTTTACGTCTTGGGCCAGGATCCTCAGCACCATGCACCAATCATATCATTGATTTGCTAGCGTGCCATTATTTCTTACGAGGCTAATGCCATGAATCTATTAATAGTTTACTGCAGATAACAGGTAGCAGAGTCCCTTGACTCTTCTCTTAAAATGGTCAGCAAAAAGTTGCAGAGTACCCAGGGCTCATATGAGTTTGCCCAGTGGCATCTAGGCTTATTCCAGGAAAGATGAAACATCTTAATATCTCCATGAACTTGTACATGCAACAGAAAATATATAACGTGCAGGCTGCTGTCATTTTAGGAAGTTTCATATATTTTATGTACTTAAAGGCTTGAGCAGTCATTGGATTGTGCAGTTCGACCTGCTGCATATTCAGTGGCCAGAGGACCATTAAATTGCTCTAAGATATCCATGCATTAAACTCAATAACTTGTGTCCTGTTGCATTCAGGAGCCTCTAGAACAAACTTATTTATTTATTTTTCTAAAGTTCATTTTCTAAATTCTTATAGATAGCTGTGAGTTGCATACCTAAATAATGTGGTCCTCCAAAAAGGCTAGCAATTCAACAACATCTACTAAAGGAGAAAGAATTACTTCCCTAGCAAGTACTGAAGGGCCAAAGGATACTGAAGATATTTGCACTGTAGTTTTAGATCAAAATAGAAACAAAAAGTGGCAATTTCTGAAGTTCCACCTAGCAAGAAAACAAAACAACCCTCTATTTCTTCCGTCTTTCATAGGCTATTAGTCTCTCTTATGGCTGTCAATACACTTAGTCTAGGTATAAAATCACCCAATTAGTTGACAGAATTTCTCAACTGACATTCAGTCTATCATTGTCCCAATAACTGAAGAACAATAGTATAATAATAATAATAAATCTTTGTACCCGCTGATTTAACACGAGAGTTGCTGATTTGTTGTCTTACTTGAAGCTACTGGTATGTGGAAACACTCTAAACCTCTTCTAGAACTCCAGTCCTGTTCACAGTAACATCATTTGATTGTTTTTCTTTGATATTAACAGAATGTGAAGCAGAGTTTTCCATTTCATTTGGCTGCAAATCCTTTTTGCTAATGAACTACTTGTACCTTTTAAAAATTAGTACATCAGATTTCCATTTTAAAGTAATAATTACTAAAAAGAAATACAGAGAAATAAGATATTCCTGCCTAAAGAATTCGGTGGACATAGCACTACTGAATGGTGATTTGCTTGCTGGCTTTTTGGTTTGTGATGTTGCTTCATGACAGACATCATGCTGATTATATTGAGCAACCAGGTATGTGACGGGTTATTCATGATTGTCTAAGTTAAATCCAGAAAAGTGACCAAAACTCTTTCCTGATTTGTTTCAGCTTTACAAACAGCATTTTAATTGTGTAAAAGTAACAATATACCAAAAAAACATGGAGTGCAAATCTTACAGTTGTTAACATCTATTTTATTGTTTTATTTCATTCAATTTTGGAAAATAAGGCAAGGATGCAAACTGTTTTGGTGGTGTTCAAAATTGCACACAATTGTATAGTCAGAGTTTCTATTTTTGGAGGTTGTTTTCCTTTCCATATATATGTTTTCCTTCTTTTGGGGATCCCCTTTCTTTTTTATTCTTGCTGCATTAGGGAGTTTGGTTTTTGCCAGAGGCTTGACTTGTATGCATTTTGTTTATATTTGTGGAGTACTTAATGTTGACAGTTCTGACTAGTTTTGTGAGATTGTCAGCTTTACATATAATTCTGAATAAAAACTTGCATTCAGTCCTAATCTCTAAAATGGTACTTAAAAAAAAAATCAAAAATCACTAGAAATAAGGCTTATTATGGGTTTAGCTTAAAACTATTTTATTATGAAATCAGTTATTTTTCCTTTCCCCTTTTCTTGTTTCGATTATGGATTTTATAAATACTGCTTTTTTACTGGAAAAGATACAAGATAAATACATTTTGCATCTTCTGCTCTCTAGTTGTATGTTTAGAGCTGATAACTCAATTTTTGACAATAGAAATTCAGTCATTACTGAAACTAAAAAAAAAAAAAAAAAAAAAAAAGTAAATGGGAAAAAAAAAAGCCCCACACAGTAGATTTTCCGTTCCATAAAAGGTTTTGTGTTCAGCACATTCAAAATACTCCCATGTTGAAATTATTCAGAAAAATGAGACAGACACACTTGAGATAATCTTCCTGATAATCCAAGCAGTCATCTGTGATGTGGAAGAGTTAAATGATAATTCTGTGTTCTGCCTAATCGTAGGTGGTCCAGACAAGGGATTGCTTCTTCCACAACCTAAATGAACGATTTAACCACTGCATTAATGAACTCAGTCTTATTCTTTTTGGCTTAGTGAGTATTGAGCTATTTGTATAGTATTCCTGAAAGATTTGAAAAACTAACTCAACATTTAATGTTGAGATGATTCAGAGTAAGAGCTGGAATATCTGTTCTTCTTTCAGGGTTCAGAGTGTGTAGTATTGTTAATAATTTTACCAAATAAATTTATCCCTGAACCTCACAACATTTTTGCTTTGAAGTCTTGAAACTAGTGGAGCTTTCCAATGAGAAATTTGCATATCAACAGGTCAAGTTTTCTAATTAAAACAAAACAAACTCCCCCAACATTCTGCTTTATTAAAGAAAAAATACTGTTCTGACTAGCTCAGGAATTTATGAAGGCAAAAAACCAGGACTGTTTAACTAGCTTTTTTTTTTCTTTTTTTTTCCTAAATATTGTAATTAAAACTAGTCATACAAGTTTAACAGATTGTTAGCGAAATCCGTAGGGAAATATTTTATTGCTATAACATTCTACTATCTTGATAAGTTTTTATATGTTATTAACCTTTTTTAGCATCCATCTGTCTTTGCTAACAATGCCTAATTGTGAAAATTTTACATTTCCTAAAAGCTCAAAATACAAAATGGGTGGGGGAGTGGAGGTAGAAACACAAAACAAAACAAAAAAACAGCCTGAAATTTTAGGCTTGATCTTACGTAAAGGTGAAACAATCTTTTGTTTCTCAGAGAAGTGTAACTAAACATGGTAACGTTGAAAATGTAAAATCCTTGAATACTTTTGTTTGCAGGCTGAAAAACTGTGAATTATTTCTTGGAAAAATCTGTACTGTTTTTAATGCCCTGTGACCATGTATCTATTAAGTCTGATGGTTCTGATCTCCAAGCCAAAGCTAAATACACACACACACACAAAAGTTTTTAAAAAGAGGAATAGCTTTCAATTTATTAAATGACATTAATTTCGCTCCACTGGGCTTTAGGTCCTGTTCCTTTAAATTGCAATGTAAAAAGGCACATGAACATAGGGCCTTTGAGAGTTTTGTTTCTGCTGACGTCGAAAGAATTTATATGCAGGGGAAACTGAAGAAAAAATTGCTGAAATATAGTAATATAAAAAATACAAATATGCAAAATAGGTACATTAAAATCTATAAATCATAGTTAATTGGACTGGAGCTTGCTTTAATTTAATTAGATGTGGCTCTCTGGCACTAATGCCCAGAAAATGTTCTGGTCTTAAGGTCATTGTTTCTATAAAATGCTAATGTTCTAAAGGTTTTCTCCCATTCCAGTTATCAGTGCAAGTACTAATTCCTGTGGTTTATAGGGTTAAACACTAGGAACTAGAAAAAAAAAGGGATTCCTCTTATTGTAAGCTTTGACTAGTGTTAATAATAGTGAGTTGGGTACAAATAACTCCCCTGGAGAATGCAATTCCATGTCATCTGAGTGCTCTTTACCCCAGAAAAATGTTTCAATAAAAAACCAGTATGCTGGTTAATCTATTTTTTAAAAAATTTATCTTTCACTTTCTCATTGTCTCTAATGAGCTTTAAAGCTCTCTGAGACAGCAGCTATCTTTGTAAACAAAACTCTAGTAATAATTATGCCTCTAAAGAAATAGATGATCTTTGAGATGATAAGAAGACAACAGCTCAAATAAGGTTTGTTGGTTGTTGTTTTTCTTTCCCCCCACTCCCCCTTCCTTTAGATGAAGTATCATTTCTATTTAGTGTACATTAAAAAATAATAGTTTTCTGCTGGTTCTATCTGGTGTCACATGTACACATCCAATAAATATAGTAGGATGAAGTTCCCCCAGTATGAGCGAGTTGACTCACGTAGTTAGGCTTATGAATGAGGTAGAAAAAGGAACCTCACATATTTCCAAAACTGGTTTCTTATATTGAAGATTATAAAAGTGGAAACATCAAAATTGACACAGCAGAGTGTAATATTTCAAGATTAAAACACGACCTCAGGTGAGTTCAATTTGGTGCATTATTGCTTTTGAAATATTTTGGTATTTTGCAAGTAGAAGTGGAAGACTGGCTTTATAGAAAAAAAAAAGTAAATCTTATTTGAAATCTGGCAAAAAAAAAAAACTAAGCAATTGCATTCTAAGTTATATAAGCAAATTTTTTTCAGAACTTTTATTTTGCAGCTATAAAGGGTGGGGCTGAATTGCTAAAGCAAACCATAAAAACAAACAAAAAAGGCAGCGACAACCAGCAGCCCTCAAAGCAAAGAATAACAGAGGGCATTGCACACTTATGAAGGACTTCCAGATATAAGTTTCTTATTTGAAAAGTGAAAATATTATTTAGAAACTGAGAGTCCTGCAAACTGTCCTAGGGCCTAACTGTTAGGTACAGAGTTTAACAATTCCATACTATTGTTCTAAGGTATTTTTCTTAATTTCCCCTTTGCAGTTTCACACTTCCCATACTCTTTGGTGGGAATGTAAATAAAGGCAAAGTTTGTTTACATTTGACATTTCAAGTAATCCTTTTGGGAACAGATGAAGAAATGCAAGATGCAAAAGAATGCCATAAACGGCAAAATGTAGCTATTAATTCTTCTGGGAACTGCCAGTGATTTTCTTTCTTACAGCTGACAACTGTTTCCAGAACCGTCATGGGAGCTCTATTGCCTTGCCTTTCCTTATGAGACTGCAGAAATGATTTGTTTAAAAACTAGACCTAATGTTGGAATTTCCATCGTCCCAGATTTTTTGATGTGGATCTTTTTCTTTGGTCCAGTACAGTCCTACTATGTTTGAGAATCAAACAATCTTTAAGGAGAGCTTTGTTGGCCTGAAGAAAATGCCAGCACCAGAACTTTCCTCCACGCCTAGGTTTCGAAAGAAATTGATGTTTCTAGATAAGCTTTTTTTACATATGGAGTGAGATATATGTTTGTATATACATATTGCTTCTGAGGGACCTATTTACAAAGTGTGATATTTTTGTTGTATAAAGGCTGACATTCCTTTTCTTCAACTGTTTGTAATTTTTTTTTCTTCTTGAATAAAACACTGCTTCATTATATCGCATACCATTAGTATGATGCAGTAAAACTAACACAAAACAAAAGAAATTAAAAATCCTTTTACTAGCACTTCTTCAAAGCTGACTAGTGCTGCTTTGTGCAGAGTCTCACCTGATTGAGTCGCCCCGCGCCAGGGCTCTGTCTGAGCTGTTGCAGCCTCTGGTAGCTGCCACACACCTGGGTAGGGCTGAGAAGTGAAGAACTTGGAAGTCAGACTGCTGGAGAACAGCCCATTGTTGCATTAACTCAAGTGATGTTCTCCATGACACCAATGTCAACTGGAATGGAGGTGGAAAATGGAAGGTTTTTGATAAAGATGGACTCAAGAAAGAAATAACTCATCTTTCTTTAATTCCACTTGCAATGGTGGAACTGTAATGGTGAAGCATGTATGCAGACATGAAAATCCTATTGCAAGCATAAAAATTTAGATTAAAACATGGCTGCCAATGTACCAGAACTATCTTCTGTGGTAACTGCTGATGTTGATGACAATTATCTTATAAAAATATACATAAATATGTAAGAATAAACACTTCAAGAATTAAAAGAAAAATAAATCTAAATACATCATTGTAATATGAAAATGTTTATCACAATCGATGAAAATTTATTTTCTAGTTAGGCTGAACAGTAGATAATATTTACTGTCATCACAAGATGGGCATTTGTCTTGACACATAAAAGAGCAAAAAGTAGTTTAAATGTTTATGGTTTTCATAGCAAATACCTGATGAGTTTTAGGTTTGTAGTTTTACATACATTTATATTATTTCAAGCTAGTTTTGATACTAAAGTGACTAGTTCACATAAGTCCATTCTAGTTGATCTATTGCAGTAATCTTATACAGTAAGAGCAGGTCTCTGGACTGTCACAGCATTGTTCCATTTCATCATGGCACTGTAATGCATCATCTCAACAGAATTTTTCTGTCAATATGATGAGGTTGTTGTGACATTTGCAAGCCCCTGTAGTTTATGGGAAATCGGTGTTCATAGCATCCAATTAAGCAACTGCAGTGTGCACTTAGTGGTTCTTTTTAACTCACTGTAACTACTTTGGCCATTACACGTGGAAGGTACTTTAATTCTATGTAAAAAGTACTTCAGCTCTTTGAATACTTCATTTGACCTATCAATATGGTTAGCAAGATACTCTGTACAGATTTGCAAAACTGATCCTGGCTTTAGGAACTTTTGTCTTAACATAAAAATTGGGTAAAAATGAATGTGATATTTAGAGGAAAGAGGAGTAACACTTTGGAAGTGGGTGCAGAAAGCATACACATAAGAAATGAGCAGTGTAAATTGAATTACAGTTTATGTTCCCCATTTTGCTTTTCTAGGAACAGATCTGAAGAGAAGCAGGAGAGTACTAGGTTCTACGTTTTTGCTAAAGCAAGCATGGTTGAAGAAAGTCCAGCAAGACTCAGAAGAGCTAGTAGACCAAAGCAGGAGATAACCTTTTACATAGAGGAACTGCAGCTCTGGAAAAAGCATATTGAAAATACTTTTAAGTAATTCTCATTATAGTAATGCTGATCTGTCTGGTGTGCCCCAAGTTTCATGTTTATTCTCATTTTATATTTTAAAAACCTTTCCAGATTGCGATTCACTCCATGCTGGATTTGTGGATCCTTCTTGAAATTTATTTTCGTACTCTGAATGTTGGCTGTCCCTTGCTCCTTTTATAAGGCTTCTAATCTCTGCTTTACCTTTAGATACCTTTCCTGT
Source organism: Caloenas nicobarica (assembly GCF_036013445.1). Lineage (NCBI taxonomy): Eukaryota > Metazoa > Chordata > Aves > Columbiformes > Columbidae > Caloenas > Caloenas nicobarica. The sequence continues at coordinate 18,501,161 of NC_088248.1, read as the reverse complement.
CTCTCCCTGCCTCTCCTCCTTGTCCTCTTTCATTTTTTTTGCAGTTTGGGTGCATGGGGAGCAGGTGCTCAGTTGCCCTCAGGAAAGATGCAATAGGGATGTGTTTCCAGGTGGTACCCAGTGAGAAGCAGCTTCTACCCAGCTGTGGTCTTTAAGGGAACACAACAAGCAGAGGCATTTGGCTATTGTGCATAGTCAAGCACAATAACCGTACTATGCACCTGGTGTAACTACAATCTTTAATGTTGATATCAGCATTGCTTTGAGTTCAGTTTTAATTTTAACAATTTGATAGGATTTTTGTTTCCACTTAAGTTAGATAGTGAAACTGAAACTTTTTACTAAGTTTCAGAATTGTTCTGGGCTGATTATCTGCTACTGAAACTATATTGATGTACTGAAAATCAGTCCTCTTCTACTTAAGGAGAAACCTTTTTATGTATGTATAGAACAACTGATAACTGAGGTCTTCGTCTGGAAGAAAAGTCTGATATTTTAAAAAAGTTATTATGCTTAATCTCAAGAGGCTGTGACAGAGCTGATAAGTTGATTTGTTATAGAAAATGGGCTCAGTTCCTGAGTTATCCACCAACCTGCTCATGGAACCAAAGGCAGATAGATATGGTGTTCAGTCAGTTGTAGAAGACTGGCTACAGACACTGGTGCATGTTTAGCATGCTATGGAAGCTATGGGAGCCACACGGTTTTGATTGTCTTGAGTTTGTCCAGTCCTGTTGCAAGAGAGAATTCTTACTCTTATCTCTGAGGGGAGAAGGATTTCACATTTACATTTTCATTCAAGAATATTGCCTTCTAGCAGATGGCTGCATTAGAAAAAAGTGATTTATAGATATTCTTTGGCTGTGGATTATTCTAATGCAATGCTGGCTTCCAACCTTATAAAAGGTCAAAGCTATTATAGATGGATCCATTTCATCTCCTACGGAAATCAATGGAAAGACTTCAATGACTTCACAGGGAGCTTAGCTAACATGGGAAAGTCTTCCTGAGAAGTACTATGTGGCCTAGTTGAAACCCACCAATTATACCATATCTTGCCACAATGTCTGGACAGTGTTAGAGTTACAAATGTTCTCTGTTTAAAAGCATGCAACTAAAATTCAGATTGTGTCAAATTAGCACCATTTTCACTAAGCCTAAGATATGTAACTATGATAATTATTTTATCTTGTTTAACAAATAACAGTGGCTTATTTTGGTTTAACTTTAGTCTGCAGTAGTACTAATTTGCATTAGACTATGATCTTTGTCCCACAAGCACGTAACTGTGTAAGTAAAGCAAGTGTATTTAAGCATTTTCTTGTGTGGAGTCTAAATATATGCTCTCAGACAGTCACTCCTACAAATACATTTACATCCTAATTTTTTCTTTCTTCTGTAAGCATCCTGAGGTGATGATCATCTGTAAATAATCTATGATTTTCTGTTTGAAACTAGTTTTTTTCTTGATTCAAGTGCCACGGAAAATTTGTCATTCCACTGTCTTTTCCTCTTTCCTAAGAGTGTGTGAGAGATCTTTGATCTGCTTCTTTCTGAGGGAGTCCCTGGCTGGCAATAAATAAATAAATCTCTGTTTTAATGCTATTTCTACCCTTGGGTGTCTTTCAAATGCTTTTAACGAGAAGAGATTTTGCTGGAGCAATCCATCAACGCTAGTAAGACCTCGCTCAAATTGTGGAGGCCCATGGTAGCAACATGATTGGATCTTGAGGTTAAAAGAATGTTAACCTTACACAAAGCCATGTCTGTTTCCCATAGGGATGCTCATCTACATTGACAAGTTCAATCAAGAAAGCTGAGCAGAATTTGGAAATGTTCCCTGATTTTCCTAACATTTGGGAAACAGTTTGGATGTAGATAAAAGCATGTGCTTTAGTTTCAGAGGATGAAAACTGAAACAAGGAAGGAAAAACAAAACAACAAAACAATACCACCCCCTCAACAAAAAAACCCCAACCCCTTTTCTGCTGTTATCTGCAAAGAGTGACTTACTAATGCTACTACAAAATTATAAAAGGTTTTTTATTTCTCTCTATCTGTGTGAAGACAGAAGGGAAAGTCAAGTAACAAGCAGTGAAATTAACGGTTTTCTCTGGCTACTGGAACTCCGATATTTCAGGTTTAGAACCAGTCAGTAAACTCTTATAGAATGAGACAACAAATTACTATATCTTCTAAAAAATAATGAAAAAAAAATCTGATATTGAAGCATCAGTTCTGAAGCAGTTCATAGTGTTCTGAAGGGATCACTTATTTTACCCCTGGAGTTTTGCAAGAAAACAGCTATAGTGGAAGTCTGAAAATGATAAATATTGTTTTGCATGTTCTTCTTGTTTTATATGTAGCATGTGTTTTATTTTTCTTATTCCTCTACTATGATGACAATTATACTCTGGATATTTATCTGCAGCTTCATATATGTGGATATTACTATTATTATTTATTATATAAGAATGGTTTCTGCTACTTTGTAGTGATAACAGAACTGAGAAGCTGAACACACTGATAGGTGTTCCAAAGAAAGCCAGTATTTCATTGTAAGTATCTTTTAAATATCTAAATACTCGGAGTTCAATATCTACTGTTTCTGGAGAGACTTAGGTGTATATCCATTACACCTTGCAACTCAGTGCCAGGCAAGAGCTATCTGAGCTAACACTGACTCAGTTGATTTATCAAGATGCTTTACTGCTGCAACATGGAAGGAGATTAACTTTTGTCCAAGAAGTAAGACCTAGTTATTCCTGCCTCTGAATATGTGAACTATTCCTCATCTTTGCACTGGAAGAAAATGAATGCAATCACCTAACCTACTAGTATGGTCACTTGTCTGTCACTCAATTTATGTCACCCCATTACTGTGTATATATTTCATAATAAGAAGTTGCTTTATGAAGCAGATAGAAAGGGAGAGCAAAGGTTTGAATCTCCTTGAACAGAGAAATGAATTAATTCCAAGTGAGATGCTGTTCTAACTGTTACCTAAAGGGGGAAATGTTGTTTCAGGTGCGAGTGCTTGCTGGCGCAGGTGCTGCAGGTGGCGCAGGCTGAAGAATGTAAAGTCCGTGGCCCTCTGGGCCTTGCAGGACATGGGATGGATGCTGAGCTCTTCAGGCTGAAGTGTTTCTGACTGTTTTCTGACACAGAATTGAGACAGCTGGGAACTTTCAAAATATAGGTGCCTACAAATTCCTAAATCACCTCTTCAATAACAGAGAGAATTTTCTGGGCATGCTTTGGCATCTGGACTTCAAGATATGCTTTGGTGGTAGCAAATCCAGAGCAGTGGTTTTTCACAAAGACAACTTGCAGAAACCAAACAGTGGTGGCTGGAAGTGTTGTTTCAACATCGACTCTGTTAAGTGTTTGGGGAATGGAAGAGGAAGCTGACTGGGAAAAACTGGGAAAAAAAAAAAAAAATTCAACGAATTTCCCTTTTTGCAGCTGATATTGTGATCTAAGGCTGAAAATTACATCTGCTCTGTTAAATCAAGCCCATTGGAATTAATTTGGGGAGGTTCTGGCATTAATTACCTTGTTTCTTGTTAGGATCAAATTAGATCACAACTAACTCTAGTAATAATTAATGACTATTCAGATGAACAAAAACCTTGACTTCTGTGGATGTACTGCTGCAATCCAATGTTTACAATGTGTTGGTTTTATGCAAATAATGAAATGTTTGTCCCCATGAAAGCTATTTTATTTTTTTCTACTTTAATGTTTTAATTAATAAACTTGACATTGCAGTTTGTTAAAATGCCAACAAATGGAAAATCTCTTTTCTGATGAATCCCACCTGTTAGGAGACAGCAAAGAGGGACCTAATTTAACTGTTACGTCTGTAGATCCATGTCAACACCTTAAAAACATTCTAATATCTACAGAGTCCACACCACCGCATTCCTCTGTTCTTTTTTTATAAAGGTGGTTCTGGGGAGGGATGCTGGGAATCACGCTTCGGAGGGAAAAAAAACAAAAACAGAAAATCAAACTGTGCTTATGTTTAAAGACCAGGAGAAAAAGAAAGATACTGCTTAAAAATGCCATTCTCATTTCAGCTCCCATGTTCTTCTGTAATTGCTTGGGAGACTTAATTGGACTTTAGGGAACAAAGAGTATGTTTATACTGTGCATTGCAGGCTGATGCGAGCTGGCTTCTGAACCAAAATAATTCTGAGTGACTTTATTAGTGTAGTACTGAGCTAAAGGATAATGAGCACTGCTGAGAGGTTAGTGAATGTTTTGCAGTGGTAGCCAGAGTTAGGTCATGCATACAGAAAATGCCATCCTTTCCCTCCCTCCTCATGGGTTTATCTTTTGGATCTGGTGGAACACTGTGGATTTGCTGCTGCATGTTTTGAGGAGGAATGCATCAATGGGGAACTCTTATTGCTGGGAGGGTACCAGTTTTGGGGTCATCTTAGGAAATATTTATCCTAGTTCTTAGATTAGTCAGTCCTTTTATTAGCTAAATTTTTTGTTGTGCCCATAACATGTGAGGACTTGTAGATACCTACAGTCTTGCAAAATATTAACTTAAACTGGATTTTTAAAGGTATTTAACTACCTGCAGAGTTTCAAAGGATTCCAAATAACTGCACGAAAAGATATCCAAGACACACATCATTTGTTTCTCCTATCCCCTAAGGTAAGGAAAGGCAAAAGTTTTGCTTCTGTTTTGGTTTTAAGCTATGCATGACTGCAGATTCATGCCTGTGCCCCTCACTGCTTTTTATTTTTCTGTGTGCTTTTTGTTTGTCTGTTTTCATGCCGAATGAAAGCCTGCAGACCAAGTTACCCTATAATTCCAGATAATTGGGTTATTCATTTTAAAGCCCTTAGCTGGTAGGAGGAAATAATCACTGTTCGTGTATGAATTAGAAAGGTACCATTCCATTGAAACCAAAGTGAGACAATTTGTTTCTGGAACACCAGCAAGAACCGAGCTGCTGGAGAATGGATGCCTTTTGAGATAAAACTAGAGGGAATAGCTTTAAGCTTCCTTTTACTTGTTGGAGCCTGCAGTTTTGAACATTTTAATTGAAGTTTTTCTTTTGTTCCACATAAAAGAAAGCTTTGTCCATCTGTTTGACATGAAATGTTATTTTGTTTGAAAGAACATATTTGTGAGTTGAACTGTAATGCATTATTTTATAAAAGCATTTGCTCATATCCTGAGTTGGTGTAAAATTGACACTGAAGTTAATAAGAACTATACACCAGAAAATAATTTAATCTATTTACCTCATCCAACACAATTTATGAGAGGGCCAGCATTTAATAATATCCTAAGGTGAACAACAGCATTTTGGTTATCATACGAGTGATTGTATCTATCCTTTTTGATCTGTGAGATGTGTAGCCTTAGACACTAATAAAAAGGTCTAGAAAACAAGAGTGGAATGAAATCCAATATATTTATACAGTGGCATTATTTAATATGTCATTGTTGTCTGTTGTTTTGAGGGCTGCTACTGTCAGGATCTTCAAATTGTAAATCTGTCCTCAAAGAGACCATCTCTGGCCTTGAACATGATGTTTCTGCTTTCTCTGTCTTCAAAATATGAATTTATTCAAAGTTTTAAAGAAATTATTTATATAGTTATTACAGAGTGGAATCCACAAATCTAAATAGCTAGCTATTGTTAAAATATATCTACTTGAATTTCTTCAAATTCTATCATCTCTAAACTTCACTGCATGTGGAAGAAAGTAGTACACAGACAGCAATACTAATATTTAAAGCTGAGCATCTGAAGATTAGCTCTATTAATAAATCATTCTATCACCAAGCAACTGAATACATTTGAACATCCTTTATCAGATGTCCAAGGAAAGTGATGAATTCTGAGGAAAGTAGGATGATATTGTCACAGTTTTTAATAAAAGACAAATACTTTAGGGGATATGTTTCCATTTCCTTTCTAATAATGACTAAGTTCTTGCAAAACTGTACAGAATATAATGAGCTATTGAAGGTTATACAAAGTTATAGATGCAGTCATTAAGGACATTTCCTTAAATGTGAGATATTACACATAACTGATCGTAATCTATGAAATATTTGGACTGAGTTTTTCTTTGGAAATGGTCAATACCAGTGTTGCTGTTGAATATTACAGACTATAAGCAGCTTAAGAACTATGGAAGAAAAAGCTCTTTAGCACATGTAAGAACAACAAAACCAAGAATAAGAGAAAAAATTACCCAAGTTTCATTAATTCAAGGAATAGTTGCTAGATAATCAGTGAGTTTAAAGAGGTTTACAATAGTTCATAACATTTACTTTGTTCAAGGGAATGGTTGGAAAATATACTGTATATAATTATTAATATTTAATAATATGAGTACATTGTACGGCATTAACTATGGGCTGATGATAATAGGGGTCACTTAATTAACCCCTTCCATAATCACAAATAAATGATAAATTTTAAAGAAGTGTTAGATAAATCTCAGGTAAAATATATCTATCTGAGAAAATTAAAATGGAATACAAATATACAGGAAGGATGACGTCCTCAAAGCTGTGTCCTCTGTTTGTAAAAAAACCAGTCTTAATTCCAAAAATTCAAAAAAGTTTAAATTTTAAAAACGAAGAATTATAGCAATGCTAAATAAGATCAATAGGGAAAAAAAGGTCTTTCTTAACACCTCATTGCAATTACTACCTGCAGTGTTCTTCAAAGACATAAAATATGTGCATTTAATTTTCTTTTAATTTATACAAACTGCTTTCCATGAGCTTTGCCTTGCTTGGCATATTTGCCTTGACCTTGATGGACCACTATTAACTATCAGATTCTTTTTAGCTAATGCCTACTTTTGCAATCAGTGAGAATTGACTCTAGCAGCAACTGGACCTTCAGTTCCAAAGTCTATATTGAGAGAACAAACCTGGATGGATAGGTCGCTGCACGTTGTGAAAACTGACTGACTTGCAGCAGAGAACATAGCATCAAACTTCCTCTCCCATTTGAAAATATGGATGTCCAGGAGCCTCGGGAGGTAAGTTGGTTTTCTTCCTATTTCAAGTTATTTAGGAATATCTTAGCAAGAAGAAGAACTGCAGAAACTGATATATTGAAAAGTTAAAAAATAAATATGCAATCAAAGTTATTACCTAGCTGAATGGGTCTAAATAGCTGCAGATCAAAGGACACTCTCTCTTATTCACAGCCTCTTTCCTTCCCCCAAAATACAGCATGCTAGTAGAAGTGTTTGGGAAGCTCATCCATGGCATCCCAGAGCTGAGGAGGAGCAGGAGTGTTCCACAGCAGCTGGAGAATACCTGCCTGGTATCAGGGACCTTTATTTAACACAATTCTTCTTCCTTACCACAGCCTCTCTTCTCATCTTTCTGCCATGAGAACCAAGGGACTATTTGATCTGACACTAAGCGTGTCTTAATCTCACACCTTCTAAATGTGTGTTTGCCCATCATGTGGCCTGATGTGGTCGTGTGCCTCTTAACAATCACTTCATCCAAGTTATTGCATCTCTTGGAAAAACGAGCATGTCTCTTGCTTATGAAAAATGGTATGATTTTAAAACTTAGCAGAACAGATAAAACACCATGGGTCAGTTTTATTTTTATGTAAATAATGGACAAGACAAGAATGCAGTTGGTTTCATTTGTATTTAAAGATACTATTCTCTATGGGTTATGCTAGTAGAAAGTCTGTGGAACTGATCTGAGGATTAGCTTTAAAAGCAGCTGCTGCTACTGAATGAGAGAAAGCCAGTTCTAATTCAACCTATTTGTCCAGCACTTAAAACACCTCTATCATTCAACCTGACTCCCCATGAGCCTACCCCAGGTCCATTTTCATTGAATTTAAGGAAACTTTGAATAATAGTTTTCAAAATATCTATATTCATAGAGCTGGCTGATCAATCTCTTCCTGAAACGATATGTTCTTATTTATCACTTTGTCCTAATCTAGAACAAAAAATCGTAAAGACTAAATACATTTTAGAAAGGGACATCTAGAAATAACTTATTTTGGAAAAAAACAAATTGTTCTCTCTCTCTGCTCAACTGGAAAACTTGTGCTGAAAATCAGTGAGTCAAAGGTCAAAAGTAATTTATATTGCCTAAAGTAATACTTTAAAATAAATTTCCACTATAATTTGTTCTTTGAAAGAATTACTTTAAGTAGCAAAAAATATGGATTAATATACCCTTAGTATACCCTTTCAAGGTGTGTATGTATATCTTGCTCTGATGCTGTAGAGAGTAGATAAGTCTGAATTCTTGTACTATGTAGTAACTCTGAATGAATTAAATACTGAAGATTCAGGGTCATAGTGTGAGAGACTGAATATTAATCTGAGAAAGGAAAAAATGTTAGAGACCTTGGTAGGGTGACAGAAGAGCCAAAGATGGACAGTGAGATTTGGTGGCTGAGAAAGAGATTGAGGGAATACTTGGCCTGTCTCCTCTCTGAAAACAGGCAATGGAGGATGACGAACAGTGCCAGCTTACATAGTAACTGCATGTTATTAATTCATAACACTAAATGCCTTTAAAAATTACATCTATTATTTATTTGTTGAAATGTCTAGACTTTATATAAAGTAATACATTAGAATGGCATCAGTTTGACTAATATTGCTACTGTACTTAAAATTTCAAAACTAATATTAGGAAAAAACAGTATTGTTTGCAACATCTGTGCAAACATTAGGAAAAATGAGGTAGTAATAATGAACTGGGGTACTGAATTATAGATATATTTCTCACTTGTAACATTCTTCTGCATTTCCAATATTGAGTAATGATGGTGACTGCTTCTGCTAGAAACAGTAGTCCAGGTAAAGGTGTACTTACAAGCTCCAGAAACCAGTGCAGAAAAAGCTCAGGAACTGCACAGTTTCCTAATACCTGTTCCTAGTTGTTTCCCAATTCCTGTTCCTAGCTGTTTCCCTCGTGGGGAAAAAAAAAGTGAGTACATATGACCACATTTCAAACATACCAAGATTCAGTTTGGGTCTCTTAATGATACTGCATCATTACCTCAGGTTGCTATTGGGCATGGAATTTTTATGAGTTCCTACAAATATCCTCCTACTGGAGCCCACCTCTTGCTTGTGTTGTGTATGTGATTTCAATAGTAAGATTCATATGGTTAATATTAAAATATTTGTGGAATCCAAGTAGTTTTATAATGCAGTCTTAGTTTGCTATTTTCCACCACATCACAAAAAAATAATCCCTACTATCCTTACGCTTGGTGGCTTCTACCTTGAGAATGCTTCCATGGACAAGCAAACCGGTGAAATCTTAAGTTTCTGTGGATTTTGCCTCGTGACTGAACCTACCAGTGTTTAATGTGCTGTGAAATACAAATGAAAGTTTCCCTCCTATTAAAAAATTTATAGTTCCTCTTAGTAGCTCAACTCTTTTGACGGAGAAGACAGGGAAAATACCTTTGCATGGTTTCATAAGTCTGTAGCAATTGAGATATTTTGAAAACTAAGATTTCTCTCAAATCAGACTTAAGTGTAACAATGATTTCAGAGCTGGTAGGGAAGGGTGGCATGAACTGATTTACATCTGAGGAGTGTGATCAGATGTTTTGTATCCTGGCCTACAGTTTAATTTCATGCATCTGCAAAAGTCCTGCTGAGTTCAGAACCTGGAAAATGGCCTAGGGATTTAGCTTCCTTATCTCCAAATTTAAATTTACTGCAGGAGATGAAAAATGGCATTTCAATGCAAATACTCAGCAAAACATGGGAAAGTAACTTTAATTTAATAAGCCAATTATTTTCCTATTAATTAAATGTGTATTGATTGTTGCAAGAGCAATTATTGAGTTTAGCAAGTATGAAAGAGATTAATCTAGTTGCAATCTAATTAGTTCAGAATTGCATGGGCAATACAAATATATAATTAGAAGGTACTGCACTTGTAGGAAAGTTAAGTATTTACTCATGAAAAATGCTGTGATTGTATGAGTACATATAGTAGAATTTACATAAGAATTCAGGGAAGTAACAGTGTTTAATAACTGCTAGTTTACCACCTCTCCAGTTGCCTAAAGATTACGCTTACATCTGTGAAGACGACAACGATGAGACAGGTATCAGTTATGTTTACAGCCTAAGTTTGTATTAAAACTATATTAAATAAATAAAAAGCAGTTTCCTTACCACCAAGGGGCTGAAAATCTGCTATAAAGAAATACAAAACTGCTGCACTTCTATTAGATGACTGAAGGAGAAAATCATTAAAACGCCTGTCATTAAAACATCGAGTTCCCCCTTGCAGAGTAAAGGCTGTGTAGTGAAGAAAAGCACAGGAAAGCTGCGATCTGTGCTGCTGGAGGATCTGAGTGTGTGAAAAGTCTGAATAAACCCACTGAGAATGTGTGTGGAACAGAGGGATGAGTGGCACAGGCTTGAAGGAGGGTGTATTGCCCCTTTTCCCTGTACACATATGTATGGAACACTCATGAAAAAGCTTACACTCTAATTCCTAAAGATCGTTATATTGAATGGTTTCACTTACAGGGCTGAATGACTTTTAGAAAGGGATTTTTAAGGATATGGACCATAAATTTTACCAGTCCTGGGCAGTATTTTCTAGCTCTATGGGCCAGGTAGAGGTTTGTGGGTCATTTTGAAGCTGCAGTTAAGCATTTAAGCTTTTCCAGGTGTACTCAGACAAGAGCTAGTATCCTAAAATGCATATTGCTTTTTATGGATGGAATTAATCTAGCTGTCTGGCTATTAGATGGAGTAGAAGTAGAAACATGGAAGTCAAATGAAAAGAGAAAATGATTCTCTAGAAATTTTGAGCACATTAATGGGAAAAAAAGGCCTTTTCTCAGATAAATAATACAGAAAAACTGTATTTGCTAAAGATAAAATATAATACATGATAACTGGAAAAAAATTGTCTGAATCCTGGAGAAACCTTCTTCAAGATTACATTTTCACTAATGTTTTAAAACCAATATTGGTTCATAAAGTTTTTCAAAATGTGCCACGGAAATTTGTTAGCCCTGATAGCAACTGTCTTTCAGAACACGCGACAATAAAATGACTTGTCCAAGGTTGGAGTAGATCAGTAGTGTCAGTGGTGATCAAATCCTGTGAACTCCTGTTTTATTTTCTGCTTTTGTTACTAAGTTTTTTCCTGCCACTTTTCCTATGTATGACAATTAAAAGCCAAATAACCATGCATATTTCATCTTTGTTCCTTCTTTGTACTCTCTTCAAACATATTTATTCTGCAAAATGGAATGAAACTCCATCTGTCTCAATTTGTTCTGAGTTCTCTCTCCTTCGCACTCTTCCCAATTAAATATTCCAGGCCACTGTCGGTTACCAGCTCCTTGCCCGTGTCTTTCTCCCCATTCACAGTTTCAGTGCTGGGAGAGCAGAGGGCAATTAGCCGCCTTCTGCAGCAGTAGTTCCATCCGCTGCAGATGCCGACTGTGCATTTACTGGCTTTTAGAGTGAGAAACCCAGTAGAGCCCCTTGACCTATTCCTTGTGTGTCAGTGAAAGCAGCACAAACAGCTGTTTCTCAGAGGACAGCAAATGTATCAACGAAACACTTTGTGGAGATAGCTACCTCGCACAAATCTAGCCTCTGCACCTAGATGTGGCAAATAAAGGCTATTTTGGGTTGACAAATACATAATAACTCATGTGTAGAGATTTGTAAAAAGCAAAGTTTGTTCTGCACATCTTTAGTCTTTTCAATGTTTAGGGTCCAGGAAAAGTTTGTATTCTTTTAGGTCAAGGAGATGCGATTTGCAACGTTTTCTCTTAGGGCAAACTTTGAAGGAAAGTCCCTACTTTGGGACTGTATGTCCTGACACAGTTGCTGTTCCCTCTACCTGTGTCCTGTTGCTTTTTTCCTCTGTTTTTCTTTTCTATTTTTTTTTTTGTTTGTTTATTAAACTAAACAAACTTTTAAAAAATTTCCTTAATGTATATTTCTGCAAGTCTTATATTTTACTTACTCAAAGTTTATATGCTTCTCCAGGTTTGGGCACAGAGTTGTGGGCTGGCAACCAAACATTGTACGTGTGGGTTTTCATTTGTATACTTTAGAAGTCACACCAACAGGAGGAGGAGGAACCAGTACTGTTCAAATAGCTCTATTCTGATATTCCTACCAATTACTGGGATATTCCTTATCTAGGTTAGACCTCAGTGCCATCATCTTCCTTTCTTATTTGTTTGTATTCTTTTAGGCATCACTGATCTAGACCAACACCTACACCAGAAAAGAGCACTACTCAAAGGATGAGAAACCCTGAAACAAACTACTCAGCATTCAAAATGTATGTATTTGTAGGAAAATGGAGGAGTAAGAGTGAGTAGCTAGACTACAATATTTATCTTGAAAACAGGCACTCACAACATCCCTTGTAGTAATGGAAAAAAAAATATTTTATTCTCTTGGTATGTGTTTGATTAACTGGTTTAAAGAACTCACCTATCAAAATTAATTGATATGGTATGATATAGTAAAGTAATAAATACATATGTCTAACATATGTCCATCTGCAAAAATCCAGATCTGATTTTTTGATCATTTTTAAACACAAACTCTCTTTAACCTCTTTGCATAGGAGCAAGATTTTTTGAATCATGTATGCGTTTGTTGGAGACTTGAGAGGTGTGCATTTCACAGTTGAAACATCTTGTAAGGAGTTATGAAGCTGTTTTTTAAGCATGTAGGTAGTCAAAGTTTAGCTAAGACTTACAGGGAAATGTATTTCCATTCCCATTTTCCTACGGATGTGGTAGAATGCTGTAAACAAAGGTCAGTATATCCTATAGTACAGACTATAGATTACAAGAATTCAGTATGTTTTAGCTGGGAGTTATTACAAATCAGCTATTGTTAAAAGCAATAGTTCAACCTTTTTGAAAATCTTATTTGTTCTACTGAGAGCCTGTGGTGCCAATTTAGACTAACTGTTGAATAACAACCGTTCATATTTTTAAGCAAAATAAATTCAAGCTGTAAAGACTGAAACAGGATTCTTTACAAAGCAGCGGGACAACAGAAATTTTCATTTTACTGCAATTTTTTACATTGTAATAGGTTACACTGTGTGTGGTTTTGAAATACCTCATCACCTTTCAAGACTTCCTTGGATAAAGTGTTTAAAGATTAGGAATGCTCTCTAAAGTAACAGAGCCTATTAATCCTGAAGATTTTCCCTGGTTGTGAGAAAAATTGAATATGTAGAAATTTCGGAAATATGTGGATGGCAGAATGAAGTTCACAACGTGTCGTGTTGAACAGTACTTAGCATAGGTATACTAATCTGATTGGCACCACACCATGGGAGCTATAACCAGTGTGTAGCTGTTGAGGAAGATTGAATGGGCACATGTGCGCGGTAATGATTTTGGATCTCCTAATTTAGACATAGCTAACATTGCCTGCCATTTTCTCTGATACTATGGGAACTGTTTGTAGGATTCATTCCATATCTCAAAAACTGAGTATTGATTAAATTTATTTGATCCTTTTTTTCCCCTGCTACAGTTATTCTAATTCTGTTTTTGCATGTGGTATCATGAGGCTACAAACTGTAATGTGTATTTAAAATGTGTTCTGATTCATGGACAAACAGTTAAATCCTCTTTCTTGACAATCAGAAGTCAGTGTGCTGCTCTAGCACTGGAGCTCTTCAGGACTATAGGGCAGGAACACTGTTGAACTGATAAATAAAATGTGTAAAGAGAGGATAATCCTTTGAAGTGGGGAGGAAACAGAACACACTTGCATTGTGAAATATGTTTGGCTAAATATTTGTTTGGGTTTTTTCTGTTGGGTTTTTTGTTTGTTTGTTTTGTTACTGTTTGGTTTGGTTTGGTTTCGTTTGGTTTTTTTTGTAGCAATGTGTTCAACTATACAGAATAATTTTGTGTTGTATCATCCCCAGGAAACAGTTTAGTGTAAGAAACAGAAAACATCAACACTGCCTATGTAGCTGCCACTGCATATTTCTGCTGCTTGTCTGAAGGATACAGAACAATGAATTTACGATGACAATATGTAGAAAGATGCCATAGTAAGCAATGCAAAATATATTATTTAAAAATCAAGAAAATAGACCAAGCAGAATAAAGGAGACAGAAAGAATATTGAATTTGTGACTTAACTGGAAGTGAATACATCTGCAGTTGAAATGACAATATTAGCATTTCAGGAAATAAAGAATTAAAAGATACACCATTAGTGAATTTTTTTCAAATCACTTTCGATGCTCTAAATGCAAGCTATAGTTGCCACCAGCAACACACATCACAGTGTAGTACACCTCATCCGAGAGTCCATCACTTGGATGGTGTCTTTTGAATGCTTCACTTCCAGTTCATCACAAATGTTCAGAACTGATTTTTTTTAAAAAATATTTTTTTTTTTACATTTGGTTCTGGTTTTTTAGCAGAACTATCTGCCACCTACGCCTTTGGTTTTGACATTGTACATTAACAGGGAGAGTATTTGTGATATCTATTGCCAAACAAGTAGTTTTGAAAATAGATGCTGACTGGGTAGTCAATGCAGCTAACAGATGGTCTTGTAACATGTTCTTTTGAATCACTAAAAAAGAAAAATAGATTCACTTGAGCTTCTTTCTCTCAGTAGACGAGCTCTATGACAAACATTAGAATCCTGCTGGTTCCTTAGTCAATTGAAAAAATACATTGTCTGCCTCTAGAAGACAAGGACAAAGACAAATTTCCTGGGAAAAAGATCCCGTAGGTGATATCTGCTCTCTTAGACTAACTCAGTGTTCCTAAGAAGAAAAATTGAAGAGCATAGCCTTCAGTACACCTATGCTATTGCAATGCTATGTTGTTAATGCTTTTTTGTTGTTTTAAAAACACTGATTATTCCTAATCATGGCCTGTACACAATTGATCATTGTCAGCTGGCAGATGGGTTTGTAAATTATTCTCTTTATAAACATTCTCTTTGGCCACGTTCACATTTTCTGTACTTTATTGCTTTTTCAGCCTTCAAAAACAGAATTAATACAAAACCAGGATCTTTTCTTTTTAAAACTTCAGTCTCTTCTGCTGTTCATAGCCTGCAGCCTGAACAGCTAGTTATCGTGTTACAAACAGGATAGTAACAAATCTGGATCAGCAAAAAGAGAAGATAGGGAAATTCCTAAACCTAATTTTCCTATACTAATCCCGTGAAGTGACCGCTAAGCAGTAGCCATCTACAAATGAGAGTCTGATAAACTGTGCCTTAGGAACACTTTCTACTCACTTTGCACAAGTGCCAGCAAGCTGTTCAGTGAAAAAATAGATTTGTAATCTGTTTTGCTGCTTCACAAAATCTTTGTGAAATAAGCCTGTCCAGTTATTTAAGTGTGGTCACTCCTGAGGTTGCATTTGCCAGGTCTCAATTGCTCAGTTACATAGCTTAACTAAGTAACTCCTATGTAAGGAGTGCAACATTTAGGTTTTTATTTTTGTATACTTTGATTTTCAATATAAGAAGTAGGACTTTGGAAAACTTTTTGGCTCTGAAGATGGCATCTAGACTTTAATAAGCAGGACTTTCAGTAAAATTCAAACTGATCTTAAGGAGATGAGTGACGCTCAGTTGATTAAAACATCTATTTGTTACTGGGTTATTAAAGATGTCATTTGCTAAAGTGAAAGTACTTTTAAAAAGCACTATTTTAACAAGTCCACCCTGTTTCTTTTTGCAGACTCGGTCAGTGAGTTTCATCCATGTATCAGCATAAATTGACAGAGTCAAGTGAAATGCACGGCAAGATGTCTGTATTGATTGGCAGACTTGGCCTGTGATGCTATTATGGGCATACAGTGAATTTCCCTTTCAGAAACTGATTGGCATCTTTGCAACCATAAGCAGCTTGATGAGGGCTAATATGGGGAGGGAAAGAGGTTCCAGCACGTCCTTGATGATACAGGTATTTATCTATTGATTTTGAAATGGGAATGACAATGTCAGTGTGTTGTATGTGTGCAATGTATAGCAGATAAGGGAGCCGCATTCTGCCATTTTCTCTAGAGGAAGATGCACGTCTCTTCCTTGTTTTGACATTCATTTTCTACAGGTTTCTTATTCCATTCTGGGAACAAATTTTGATAGTGGAATTCCTAGGGATGTAAAGTCAAGAAAAAAGTTTCAGCTTTGTGTGACAGCAGCTTCAGAAGATATTGAAGATACGTTCAGAACATAATGTTCATAATAGAGATATAAACTTGCATAGCTTTCTGGTACAAAAGATGTAGGTGCTACAAAAATGAAACTTACATGTTGTTATCAATGAGGTTTGTTTCGTTTCGAGAAGAAAAGGAAGTTAATTAGTTAAGCCTCTAGTTCTGAAATTTGTGTGTGTTGAGATTGCTTCTCATTCTGAAAGTGCTTTGCATCTGTTAGAGACCTCAGAAAAAATATCGAACGGATGCAAAATGTGCATTTTTCAGAAGATTTTTTTTTCAAATAATATGATGAAACAATAATTCATTGTTTCTCTTGCATTCCAAAGTGGAAAAAATAATTCTTTAGAAATCCTTAAATTCCCAGGAAACTAAAAACCAAACTAGGCTCTTTTCTTTATAGTAATACACATATTAGTTTAAGGGATATCTGAACTGTAAGAAAATAAAAATAATATAAGAGTTTTTATTACTAATTTGGGATAGATAAATCACACATATCATTATGCAGATATGTTGCATGTCCTCAGATTCTTTTACCTTTACCAAGGTCCTTCAAAGTTAAGCTAGTTTCTGAACAGCAGTTCATTGTCTCAGCGTTACAGATCTGGCCTGGTGATCAGTACAGATGTGTTTTGTTTTGTGTCAATACCCACGTCTTTCTCCTGCTTTCAGCATTTTTCTGCCGCAGGAAGTATGAACATTTTTTGACATACTGACTGCGTTCTTCTATTTCATCACGAATTTCAATAGTTGTTTTAAAGGAGCAAAACTGTTCTGCTCTATACTAATTAAGACCCCAGAAAACAAACCTTCCAAAGCTACAACAGAGTGAGCTCCCCAGTTTTTGTCTGGAGTTCATTCATTTCTCCTTCAAGTTACAATTTTGTCTTGGGGAGGAGGGGGTGAAACCACACCACCTATATAAAGAGAATAAAATCCTTAATTACTAATCAGGGAGAGGAGACTCTTGGAGGAGATATGAGTGAAGAATAAATACTATGCAATAATAAATGCACTCAAAAATAACATTGCATAAGCGATACAAGGAGAAAAGAAAAACATCATTAGGAGATTAATCAAGGAGATTCATGACTGTGTATCTTTTCTAAATATGATGAAAGTAATGTTAACGTTTATCCAAAACACTTTTTCTTGTACTGCCACTTTGAACTGACTGCAGTACTTCCATACATTGTACAAAACATATCCCACTAACCTTTCATCCTTTGTAGAAAATCAGAATGATCCTTAGTCTTCTCATAACCTCTGCCAAATAATTGCTCTGCCACAGAAGTTTGCATTTCATAGACTGGGTCCTATTTCAGATGATTGACCCTAAGGAACTTTACTCAGAGCATCTAATTTACCTGACAACTTTCTAGCATAGGTTTTATGAAAAACTGTACGATCAATACTCAGATGACTCATTTTTCCAGAATCCGAGAATATTGTAACCTTTAAAAAAGTAGAGAACTGAAGGGTTTGTTGTTTTTATTATTATTGGTTTGGTTTGTTTTAAAGCTGCAAATGATAAAGATCTTTGATTCTTATAATAAAGAATCACGCTTTAATCTTTTAGGAGTTATGGTGACATGTAATGTGAGAAAATTACGAGGAAAAAACATATATCTAAGAAACAGCTCACTATTTGCTGAAAGCTGTTCATGAGAGGTATAAGACAGTTCGGAGCATCTTATACTATTCTAGACACATCTCAGTTATCTGGGTGTTGTATTAGTGTCAAACAAAAATCTTTTCCTCATTTTTACATAGCTCAAATTTGACTTGTACTATATTGCAAGTTGGGCATTAGAAAGGCATCTAGTCTTGCCATAACTGTTTCAGGGCTGGAGAATTTTGTTTTGTTTTTTATGCCACCCATCAAAATCCGCCTTTTGCCACTTCCAGCTCTACCATCCCATACTGTGCATGTCATTGCAGTAGAATAAAGAAAAGTGCATTATGCAGTTGAGATGGTTACTGTCATGTCTCTTAGAGCAATTTGTTGTATTCTTATTAAGTGAGAGTTGCAGAACTAGTCTGGGAGATCCTATAGCGTCCTAGTTATGTATTACTTGTAAGAGTAAGATGGCACAAATTATTTACAGATTTAAATATTGGTTTTGTCATCTGCCTGGGAGATTGAAATTATTTCTTTCTATTTTGGCTTCCCAGCTGTATGTGGAGTGTTGAAAGTTCTGCTTCTGTCTTCATGGAACATTGGTAGCCACTGGCTTTTGAAATGGGAAAGTATTACAATCCTATTGCCCTCAGACTTCCATCCATTTTTCCAAAATGAAGTTCATAGGCACTGTTATATGCTGAATATTTTGAGGTTCTCCCCTAATGTCAAGATTAATTCAGCTAGTCAATGTTTCATGTGAACCTTTGTATAGGTTAATATTGTGATTTCATAATGCAAGTTACAGTAATTGGAATTTACCTTTCAAGTTATTACTGTTTTATGAAGATGTAGGCTTGTTTTCAGAGGTCAAAATATGCTTTTAAAATATCTCATTTTACCCCCACCAGTCAATAAAACCCATCAACTTTCCAATGCTTACAATAAACTTGAACAAAATACTGTGAGGAAATTGTACTTTTATTTTCTTACAGGAAAAAAAAAAGTTTATGTCCATGTAAACAAGCATTATAAGAGTCTGATTATGATTATTGTTCTTCATTGCTTAACATCTGTCTACATCTTACTGTTTCTCCTTCCTTCCTCTTAATCTGTTTATCTCATTTTCATGTTACATCTTTCTTATTAAGAAGATGAGAGACTTCAATGGAAGTTTACTCACTACCATATTCTCCATGTCAGTGACCAACATCCCAGTACTCAGCCTGGCTGAATGCTAATTTGCTTATCAAACCTGTGCTACTAGTGAGTGACTGAATGTATATTCAGTTGCCACCTTTGAATTTTTATATCAACTAAGGCAAAAGTCCCACAGATGACAGCCTAATTCACTATGCAGCCCTAATTCATCCCTCGAGCACTGTCCATCCTACACAAAATACAATTAAGTAATTAAAAACTATATCAAAAGGCATACATGCAGAGGGATACAGGGAATTAAAATGCACAGTCAGTGTTAATGCTAGCATTTCTTCATTTTTCAGCACTTGGCTTTGCAAACTTAACGATCTTTTAACAGAGTTTTTGCATCCTAATTTGCTATGTTTGTTAAAAACTCAATTGAAAGAAATGGCAAACATGAGGGACACTATAGAAGCCCACATGGCTGCCATTTAGAGGGGTTAAGTCAACCTTTCAAACCCCCTTCTGTTCAGAAAACAAGATTTATAAGCAGTAGAAGTAAATTATCACCCTTTATGAAGAGCAACCACAAGAGGAAGATACTGCATGTATTATGCCAGGGTTTTCTAGACTATTTGCTGATAAGAAATTACATTATGTAAGAACTTTAGTTTTTATTCCAGATTTTCTGCATGTCCTGTCACCTCTTCCTTTTGTGCCACCCCTGGGCTCTGGGTACTCTAACCTCTGTGTGTCTTCTCTCTGTATCCTGAAGTCCTGTGTTACTGTTCCTAATATGAAAGATTATTAATTTTTAGGTGTATTAATCATAAGATTAGTGATTTTAATATAATTTTCTTTGTCCTCTAATGTTTAATCTGACTATAAATGTGCGTGCCAGGTGTTGCAGTTCTCCTCTGACTTTAAAGGTGTCTGACAGGGGCTAAGAGCAGATTCAAAATTAATGGCATAGATAACAATCAGTATATGAATATGTAGAAGTAGGCAGGAAGCTACTTGAAGTTCTGGCTTTATTTATAAAAGTGTTATGGTAAAGTGGAATGTGATGAACATTTATCAATAGCAAATCTAGAATAAATCTTCATATTGTTAAAGACTATGGTGGGACTACTGATGCTTTAGAGGAGTCCATAATCCAAGAAAAACTCACCTACATGTACAACATGTCAGAGAGATTTGTACATAAGACGAAATAATTTTTATCTTTTTCAAAATAATTATATAACCCTTGTATTCTTCGTAATACATACTAAACTTGTATGTATTAAAAAGAAAAAAAGTTTATATTTCATTTCCTTCTAAACACATTTGAATTATTTTCCTACTTTCTAATTCTGCCTTTGAAGCACAATATCTGACCTTGCTGTCCACTAGAATTATAGTTTAAATGAAAACCCAATTTTTCATGGATCTCTGCAGGCTTTCAGTTAGAACCATACGTCAGTGCATAATGCAAGGTGCAACTGCTGTGTAGTCCATCCGCACAGTGACATTGGAAACTGTTTTTACTTTTAGCTCTTTTTTAAACAAATGATTACACTTCATTAGAATCTATTGAATCATTGATTGTAAACAATATCAGATTTTCTCTGAAAATAGTTTGTAACTTACTGAGGAGTATGATAAGCATCTGTGAATATGCAATAGTCTGAATGTCCTGGAGAAATAGGTGTGGCTCGACAGAATAGTGCTAAAAGTAAATGAAATCTAACTGCAATAATTATGATGTTAACAAAGTATTTGTAGATATAGCCATTTACCTAAATAATCTAAAATGTTAGAGGGAGAAAAAGCCTTTTCATGTTAAAATAAACATTATTTTCCTGACCTAGGTCTTGCTTTGTAGGTTTTGAAGCATGTAATAGCTCTCAGACGAGACACCACTGTTCTTGAAACATGTGAGTCTAGTGCCTGTAGTGATGTTGAAAGGAATGACAGACAGATGCCTCTTTGTACGTTTGAACATAATGCTGTTTAAAAGAAAATGTGATGTTTAAATGGTCCCTGGTTGTCTTTTTGACATCTTCAGATTGTAGTCAGCTCTGCAGGGAGATTTAGCTGTCTGTTCTGTCAGACAGAAGACTGGGAAGTATACAGAAGTTAGGAGAATCCACAGATGAAATTTGCTTCTTCAATTGCATGATAAGTTCTGTTCAAAAGAAAACATTGCATTCTATTTTCAATTTTAAATGTGAAGTTTCCTTTCTGTTCCAATCCCGCCAGACTCTGCTGATAACCTCCCAGCTGGAGGCTTTTACCAATGGGAAGGAGGTCAAAACCACTGATTCCAGACATGGACAAAAGCTTAGGATGCTGAAGACATGAATTTAAATCTAATTCAAGAGGAAGTTTACAATGTAATGAGTCCTGGAGGTTAAACTTGGGTACAAAATACATTTCTGATATGAGTACGAGTGAGGAAGTTTCAATAAGTGAGAACTATTCTGTACTGTTTCTAGACTTGCTCTAAGTGAAGAATGAGGATGCTTGCCTCCTACACAGGAGTACAAAGGCAGCACAAAATGACCATTTCTGCATGTTGCAATAATGATGCAACACTTCAAAGAATTGTAATAACAAAACTATTATGTGTGGTTCTTTTATGTATGTCGCACATTAGTTGTGCATTAATTGCCTGAAGAATTTGTATGCATTTCTGCTGTGGAGTTGTGAACGTGGTGGTTCCTTACGCACTCATTGCTTCTATGCAACTACATAAATAACTTGCTCTAGATAGCTTTTTCAGGAAAGTTGCATTCAAGACACGCAGATATTGGGGTAAGTCCTGGTATGATAACAGCAAACAGAATGCCTGAAAGATACTGTCTGGTTTTAATTCTACATGCCTAAAGACTAAAGAATAGTGAATGGGATGCTAAGTACAAAGACAAAACAAAAGTCCCTAAGCTGCTCACCATTGTGGTCTGGATATGTCTACATGGGGTAGTATCACTAAATCCTTGCTCTCTTTTTGTATTCTTACTCTAAGCAGAGGCTGCCTAGTTAGGTGCATGTGTTCTAATTTTTTTTGTTTCTCAAGATCACAGCAGATATGTATGTAGAACATGTACTTCTTTACACAGTTAAAAGAACAGAAAGTTGATTATAAAGTTAAGACTATATCTTTCATCTTTTAAAGGAATGTTTCTCTACAATTTTCTACATCATCGTTCATTGATGACAAGAGTCAATATTCTGAACAGAATTATAGATAAGTATTTTTATCTCTCTAAATATGCCAAAATCACCACTGTAGTCTTAATGTTTACATATTTAAGCTGAAGTTTTATAGAGAGTTTCTTAACTCCAGAGATTAAATTTTACATAGTGACTGCAATGACAGAGTTGTCTGCAGGGGTAAAGAGAAAATACTCCACTAATGAAGAAAACATTGAGTTATAAGAACAGCTAAGGGCAAGATGGAAGAAAGACCATCAGTAAACTCACCAAGAGCATGTCTTTCACCAATCAGTAGAACTGCATCCATCACTGTTCACATCCCTGTTACCTAATACTTCATGATTGATTCACCCCATTTAACCTTTCATCATCAACGTTTGAAGGAACTGAACCTTGGTGCTTTTTACAGCAGAACGGTGAGGCACAGGAGCAAATCAAAGTGAGAAAAATCTTTCAAAGTGGTTTCTGTTAGCCAAGATTGTTAACTGAGCATTTTTTAATGCACATAGGCTGAGGTGACTGTGAGGTGCAATTTTTCTGCATTAATTATAAGGCAGGTTAAATAGTGTCTGTTTTCAAATGGGTGCAATCTCTGGTTTGTGGGCAAGCAGAGAGGTTCCAATTCTGCCTGTAAATGAAAGGAATTAGTGTTTGCCAATTAAATCAAGCAGCTGTTTCACAGACAGTATTGCTAATAGCTACTAACTAAACTCCAAGCCGTTACTCTGGATTGCTTAATGAACTGCTTTTAATACCTAGTAAATGCTAACCTCTGTATCTCAATTTATTAAGCAAGAAGGGAGTGATATTTAAAGGCACATGTCCCTTCAAACTTCTATAGTATCATAGGAACTGTTTGTGCCAATGAAGCACAGGAATTTGAGACTCTTTCTTACACTATATAAATTTATAAGAATTCTGGAGAGAATAGCACTAGTTAAATTGTTTTTGACAGTGCATGACATGAATCACCATGATCTGATGCTATACAGTGACTACGTTTTTCTATCTTAAGAAGGTATTGTAGGCATATTATGTAAACTTGCAGCTTGTATTCTTTGAAGTGAACTGTACAAGACTGATGGTAAAATCAAAACATAGCCCTCATTGGATGTACCAACGTGTGGAGCAGGCTTGGGTGGTAAAATAAACAAGGGTATTGAAAAAAATGTCTGGTTTTCAGCTAGAAACATTTACAACTTAAGAATTCTACCCTGAGGACAGAGATATAGGGAGATATATATATATATATATATATATATAATTTTTTTCCCTCAAGGCAGAATCTCTGGTATTGTTTCTCTGTTACTTATAAGGCCTTCTCTATGTCAGTCTGAGAACAAGCATAAGGAAACGAGGCATCAAAGCTATCTCTGCTTCAAACACTAGAAGTAACTGGTTCAGAGCTCTGCAAAACAAAGTTTCCTGTGTAGAAATACATTACTTGAAATCTGGCTCACTTAATACTGCTGTTTCTAGTAACAATCTCTTTGCTTCTCAGCTCTTTAAGATTTCTGTATACTAGGATACAATGAGCCACTATCTTCCAGCCCTAAACATTGGTAGTACACTCAGTCACCTATGTCTGCAGATATTACTTTTCCTAGAGTTAACCGTTGAAATTCTGAAGTGTCTAAATAAGCTGAATGGGACTAGTCTTTCTTGTTAAGCTTTAATTATTCAGAAAATAACAAAAATATCTTCAGATAAAGGGACAAAAATGAGTTTATAATTTGAATCATAAATGTTCAGGGAACAGGAGACTGAGATTCAGCACAAAAAGGAAGTATACAGAAGCTGAAAACAGGGAGAAGTTACCCAGGAGGAATACAGAGATACTGGGTGTGCAAGGACTGAGTTAGGAAAGCCAAAGTTCTGCTAGTCATTAAACTAGGAAGGGATGTGAAGGGCAACACATGCATTAGCAGCAAGAAAAAGGTGGAGGAAAATGTGGGTTAGTTCTTCAATGGAGACAGGTGTCTTGATGATGAAGGATGTAGAAAAGGTTGTTTGGTTGCCCTTTGAGGAGTGACAATGGGAAGAGGGTTTGTTAAGCCTAGGGAAGATTTAGTCCAAGAGCTACTCTTGCTTTTGTCTGCAGCTTTCTGGTGGGACTTTGTGGAGAAGATAAAGACAGACATTTCTCAGAGGAGCACAGGAGGTAACAGACATAAGTAGAAGTACTTCAGGGAAGATACACAAGAAGCGATGGTGGTTCATGTGGTTAGTGTATTTGTTTTACTGGTTTTGCCAAGATGGTTGTCAAATACAGGAATAGATTGCTCAACAAGTTGCGTCTCCATCTTTGGAAATATTCAGAATGTGTGTGGATATAACCTAGAGCAAACCTGGAGCAAGGAAATCACTTAAATGACCTCTTCTAATCAGCGTTGTCCTGGGAACTGATTCAAAAAGAATGCTGAAGAGCGTGTTCTGGTTGTAGAGGGTGGTGTTAGAGCATTCAGTCTTAGTTTCAGGGGTTTTTTTATCATATCAGTGTTTATTACACCTTCGGATACAAGTTGATTTGGGTTTTTTCCCCCTTAAGTTTCTTAACAAATTTTTTAAGTTGCTGAAACTGCATGCAGAGAGAGCATGCCTAGCATGTACCTTATTTCTATACTGTGTTAAAAAAGGTCTAAATGCATTCTTATTGATTCCCATGCATACCCCATACCCTCCCCTCCCCCAGCGTTTTACAGACACTGTTATATCAACTTTAAACTGCAATTAGTGTTGCTTGCTATATTTCTATGGCTAACCTTTGCCTTAACAGAATCTAGAAATAAATGACTTTTTTTTCTTTCTCAATTTTGAAACTCAAACAATTAAGCAACAGTTAAAAGAAGCTTTCTTTTTTGTTATCTAGGTCTTGTGCATCCCTTAAGTGTAGCAGAGGATGAAAAATATTTTTTTTATTTAGAAAACTTCTTACTTTTTTTTCCTTATTTCCAATTACATCTGTCTTTATAAGGGGAGAAAATAAAGAAGACAAGGAGAGGAAAAGTAAAGGAAATTTTCACAGACCTGTTGCAATCAGCATTCTCTGTGTTTTTTCTGTTTCTGTTTTATGAGTAGATTAGACTAGAGAAATTACATTTATAATGGGGGGTGAGGCAAAACCACCACAAACCAAACACAAAAAAAACCAGAGATGCAAACGTCTGACTTTACAGATGGCTGTTTTTCTCAATTATATGGATAACAGTTTAGAAATACCTAATTGGTCATGCTTGACAAGTAATAGCAGTTTTTCCAAGATAAACAAATGTTCACATTTTTCATACTTAATCAGGGAGTTTATGTGCAAAAATGACCGGATGTATCATCTATTCTAAGCTTCCTATGTTATTTCGTAATAAACCGCCATCTGTACTTTGATTTTACAGAATCTGTGTGTGATGACCACAGAATATGATTATATAGCAGATGGTTTTGTGGAAGAAACTAGATTTTAATATTTTTTATTTTTAAATTTTTTAAAGTAAACTACAAAAGCTCACTTCATTAATTTAGCGACATCCCCAAAGCAAGTTTATTTTGCTTTTATGTTGCAAGTAGTGCTCTAAATACTCTATACACGTCTTACTCTTGTTTTCTTCTCTCTTCTAAACTTACAGACATTACTTGATGAGTGTATTCAGCTTGTGATATTGTGTATTTTTTTTTTGTGCTGTATACTTGCATATTGCTTGTTTATTTTCTGAGTTAAGTTTTAGTGAATGAGCTTGTCTATTATGGTTAAGATATTAATGTAGTCATATGCTGAGAGCTTGGCTAGCTAGCTCTTTTTTTATCTAGCTACTTTTTATATAAAGCTTCCTAACTCGGCAGCTTTTGTCCTAATGAGTAAATATGTGTTAAATGATTAATATTTTTTTTTACTTTTTTGCTGAGCATTTATTCTTTCACACAAATAGCATTTCTGGCTCTTGTTATTTAGGTAATTTTTGCCAGCTGCTACCAGATGGGGCTGTGCCCAGAGGGAGGCCTACAGCAAAGCGGGGTGTGGTACAGCTGTGTCCTGGCCCCCCACAAGTCGAAGTGTGATCCTCTCTCCCTTCTTCCTCAGAAGTTGTCCAGCCATGTCTAGCTTGACTGAGCACTGTCCCTAAGCACCACATCTACACATCTTTTAAATACTTCCAGGAATGCTGACTCAACCACTTCCCTGGACAGCCTGTTCCAGTGCTTAAGAACCTTTTCATTGAAGAAGTTTTTCCTAATATCCAAGATAACCTTCCCTTGAGGCGCAACTTGAGGCCATTTCTTCTCATCCTATCACTTGCTGCTTCTGAGAAGAGACCACCAGCCTTCATGCTACAACCTCCTTTCAGGTATCACAGAATCACAGAATGTTAGGGATTGGAAAGGACCTCAAGAGATCATCTAGTCCAATCCCCCTGCCAGAGCAGGAACACCTAGGTGAGGTTACACAGGAAGGCGTCCAGGTCGGTTTTGAATGTCTCCAGAGAAGAAGACTCCACAACCTCCCTGGGCAGCCTGTTCCAGTGTTCCGTCACCCTCACTGAGAAGAAGTTTCTTCTCAAATTTAAGTGGAACCTCTTGTGTTCCAGCTTGAACCCATTACCCCTTGTCTTACTGTTGGTTGTCACCAAGAAGAGCCTGCCTCCATCCTTGTGACACCCACCCTTTACATATTTATCAACGTTAACGAGGTCACCCCTCAGTCTCCTCTTCTCCAAGCTCAAGAGACCCAGCTCCCTCAGCCTTTCCTCATAAGGCAGATGCTCCATTCCCTTAATCATCTTTGTTGCCCTGCGCTGGACTCTCTCCAGCAGTTCCCTGTCCTTCTTGAACTGAGGGGCCCAGAACTGGACACAATATTCCAGATGAGGTCTCACCAGGGCAGGTAGTTGTAGACGGTGCTAAGATCTCCCCTCGGCCTCCTCTTTTCCAGGCTAAACAGCCCCAGTTCCCTCAGCTGCTCCAGCCCCTTCACCAGCATCATTGCCCTTCCCTGTAAGCAGCTGTTATGTAGGAGCAGGACATGCCCTGCAGCCTGACACCTGGGTGCCAATGTGTTCCCAGTGGCATTCTGTCTGGGAAGCTATGTAAGTTATGGTAGGTGCAGAGCTTAGGCCATGGCTTTCTGCTGGGTGGATACCATTGCTCCCTGGTCAAGCTGGCAGAGCTTCTGCGTGAACTGCCACGCCACACCCTTGCTGAGGTGCCATGCCTCGTTTGCCCACTCTGGTCACAGCAGTCCTGGTCACTAGTGCTTCCTAAGGGCTTCTTTTATATGTGTGGGGGGACTTGGCTGCTGTTTCTCCTGGCCTGGCCCAAGTTTTGTTAGCTGCTGCTGTTTGAGCTGCCAGCTCCAGGTGGGTTTCTTTGTTCCCTGGTTCAGGAACTCCCCTGTGCACCACGCTGGAGCACTCTGCTGTGGGTCGTAGTGGCACTGTGAACATTACTTAATGCAATCCAAAAATCACACATTACCCTATTTTTTAAGAAGTTCTCCATTTAGAAGAAGTCTTAGCTATCTGAAAGAAAATTATCTAAAAGACTAGTTCTTCTCTACACCCCTGTCTTTCTGTTGATCCCTACTCCAAATCCTGGAAAAAATGGAATATTATCAGTGAATCTGGGAGAATATTTGGCAGCAGGCTCTCAGCTACTCTGCAAAAGCGTGTTGACCTGAAAGTCACTTACATTATCTTTCCACACATTTTTTTTCTAGCCTTTCTTCCTGATTATTCTCAGCTTAACCTTTAAGGGTTGCTCTGTGTAAATTGTGCTCCTTAGGATGCCTTGAGCATGTTGCAATCAGGCTGCTTTTACTATCTACTTTTGGCATACTCTTTATACTTTCAGGAAAGACAGCTGATGCTGGGATAGATTTTAACAAGGTTTTATGTGCCTAAAAATTGTGGTTAGTGGATAGTCCTAAGTGAGCATAATCTTGGCCTGAACAATCATAGGAATGCAATTTTCTCTACTGTCATAAGCTAATTTAAGCCGATTCAGATAGTGTGAAATGACAAGATCTGAGTGGAACAATATTTTACCATATTACCAGATTTAGAGCGCCTTCCAGTTGGGCTGAGTTTTGAGAAGGACTCTATTTCCAGGCTATTGCAAGAGCATCTGCTCTTGCATCTCACGCCTTATAGATTTGCTATTTTAGTAATAGTGGATATGAAGAAGAGAGGAAAACTGTCATTGAAGATATTCTGAAAATTCTTGTAATGATAGCTGGAGATGCCTCATTCTGTCCTGGTTTTCCTTTTCTGTTTTGTTGTGCTTTTTTATGTTTGTTGTTGTTTTGTTCTCATTTTTCCTTGGGTTGCTAGCTTGCTGTTAGTATTGGGTTGGGTTAGTTGGATATTTACTCTCAAGTTACTCCTCCTCATGAAGGTTGCATGCCTGGTCTGAGCTGCAGGTGGGAATGCCCCCTTCTGAGGGAAAGCTTGAAGCACCATGAGAAGAAAAGTTCATGATATCTTTGTCCTTCCACATAATTCTTTCTGATTGCCCTGGAGCCAGGAAGCCTGTAAATATTGGGAAAATAAAAACTTGAAAATATTTGCTTCAGACACATGCTCAGAAAAAAGCAGAAATACATTTATCTGAATATTATGAGCTTACTAGATGTTGAGAACTGACTTGAACTAATTTCATGAGAATAGGCTCTCTCCCAAAATCATTGGTACCTACTGTTCCAGGTCATGCTGGAACAGCTACAAGCATAAGCTTTGTTGTGATATTTCAGCACTTTTACTTCCAATCTCAGCTTGAATCAGGGAGTTTTAATGTATGCAAAATGGAAATTGGCTGTTTAAAAAGTGTCTTCATTTGCTTGTTTGTTTGAAAGCTTTAAAAGTTCAGTTTGGACTTGTTTCAATTTATGGGCTAGAATTTGCGTTGTTTTTTATTACATAAAAATATGTATTTCTCTCCTTAAGATATAGAAGAAAAATTAAAAATATAGAATGAAATATTATAAGAAAATATGCAACAATATATACATGGTATATATAAAAATAAAATATAACAAAAATTAAAATCAAATTCTTCATACTGAGCAGAAACCTTACAGATTTTTAATATATATACATGTATGTGTTGAACTTTCATAATGTGGAATTCAGTATTTCCCAAATAAATAAAAAAAGTAGGAAACAAATAGTAGCATAGTAGGAAAATAAAAGTAAGATGGAAAGAGAAAAATCCTACACAGATGATCTGCAATAAGCATATCATACACTGATACATATGCTGGCTGAACCTCATTGAAATAATTGACTTTTTCTTCACACATAAGGCTGTTTGCAAAGAACTGTTGTAGATTTGAAATCCAAGTTTTGTATCCATTGTATTGCATTAGTAACTTGAAAACTGCTCCCAAGTGGATTAAAACCATTGAACATCATTTAGATATGTGTCAAAGCTCGGAACACTGAGGAAAATGTCAGAGGACCAAGCAAAAGTACTGTTGTGTTAATATACACTAAAAAAGCCTGAACACGATCAACTTGATAAAGATTGAACAGTCAGCTTGGATTCACAGAATCACAGAATAGTTAGTATTCTTTTTTATGAAATTGTCAAGTTGACAGATGTAAATGTTGATGTTGACTTCCACTAATCATTTGAGATTTGAATTACTCTTCCATGACATTTTGCTTAAAAAATTAACACTATAGAAAATAAATATACCTACATTAAGTGGATTTTTCATAGGCATTGTACCAGGAAATCTTCTGTTAACAATGTATTTCTAGTTAGGTACTTTGACAATCTATTCTTAGCCCCATGAAACCCGGTATCTTCTCCACCGATTTGTAAAATATATTAACAATTAACAATTACATGTAATGTTTATTCATGCCATAGAAATTGGTGGGGCAATAAACAAAAAATAAGTATGTACCAGTTGAACTATATTTTTTGGTGATATAGACACAAATGATATGGCCAATCACAAAGTCATGTATCTAAAAAAATCTTTGAAATCATTTTTGTGTCATAGGGACACTTATAAAATGATAGTGATTTAAAGCATTATGTATATATATATATGTATATTTTTTATAATAATTATAGATATGTTTCATGAATGAAGATGTAGATAACTGAACACAACCTTTAGGGGTACAAGCAGAGGCATATAAAATGGAACACAACAAAGATACTTTATTGTACATGGCAGATAAGACAGTTACTAAAGAGTTCATGAATGTCTGATATTCACAGTTTTGAAATAAGATTGCAAAATTAAAAAACTATAAAAAAAGCCTTCAAGGCCTGGGGGGGAAAAAAAGCCTTAGTGACTGTTTAAAGTGTTTTGATCTTTTTAGTATTACAAAGAGAGTTATGTTTAGCCTTGATCAACAAATACAAATGTTGACATCCTTAAGTATGGAAACTTCTTTAAGAAGCTTCTGAGAGTGAAGAGATGAGGGCAGGATAAGAAAAGGCTTAATGAGATCCACAGATGATCCACTTAGTGGAGACGAAGCTAGTCAGATTAAAACTAGAAATCAACAATTACTTTTCCGTAGTGATGAAAAATAGTTCAGAATAAAACTGGGATGCATTGGAACATTTTGAATTCTTCAAGACCTTGCTTATTTCTAAAATATAATCTCAAGGTAGAATGTAAATTGTCAACTGTATAGAAAATACTGTGTGATGCACCTGAGCAATGTTAAGATTTTCAGGTTCTGATTGATGCATATTCTGAGCTGGCAAAAAGAAAATCCACACCACCAACAACCCATACTATCACAAAACCTCATAATGCAATTTTGTGAAAATATTAAATAAGAAAGAAGCACAGACATAATTAGACGGTAAAGAAGGTATAATAGGTTTCTGCTTTTCTCATTAATTTTGGAAAATATATTAGAAAGTAGCTTAGAATCACAAAGTGAAAGTACAGCTACGGATCAGAATTGAAATTGTACTGAGCATAAAAACCCCCCCATATTTCTGTAGAGGAATTAGACTCAACCAAAAGCATTCCAGGTTACTTGTTGGAGTAAATTATATTTTGCAATGAGCACGTACTTAGGAACTTGAAATGCATTTTTGTTTCCTTGAGGGGGACTCTTAGTTTCCAATTTGTTGCTTGATAAAACTTTATACAGAAGGTCCTTTGTACTTATTCAGCTTAGTATTTTCATTTGATGGAAATTTTTTTAATTGTTGTTGGTTTTGGGTTTTTTTTGGTGCAAATCACTTGAGACAAGTAATTTTGCCTCTAAGGGAAAATTAAAAAAATGTGTTCATAGGCTCTTCCTCTGTTGCCATTGCTGCTTCACCCTAGCAAACTTTTGAAGAATAAAGGATGAGATGCTGAGCTGAGCCCCTCAGAGGTGCAGTATAAGTCCCAGAGCACAGGGAAATGACACACGCCAAAGCTGTCAGTTGTACAGAAGGAGACCAGAACCCCACATACCTGTCTCTGAGACACTCATGAAATGATTTGAGCTGACAAGAAATCCAGCAGGGTTAAGTCTCCCTGATTTAATCAGTAGCATTCAATTAAATCAACACAATTATTTTTCTTAAAAAGAAATTATAAAAATCTCTCTTTTCTACAGGAAAGATTCTACTTATATTAGCTGTACCCTGGAAGAGGAGAAAGACTGCAGAAGAAGAAGGTGATATCTTCCTTATGAAGCATCTTGGTCCCTCAGTAAAATATGTTGAATGTTCAAATGTCACTACAGGAATTTTGGGTCTGTAGTCCATGGCGGTTAAGCAGTCTTTGGCAGCTTTTCATCATTTCATGCATTTCATTGAAGGACAGAGCAGAAGTTGCTGCCTTTTGCTTTGACCCGATCATGCTAGTCACATTATTATTTATATTACTATCTATAACTTTGTTTTATTTTTAAATATTTTAATTTTTCTGCAGAATCAGAAAACTTAAAGATAACAACTCCCAAACTAGCTCATTGTTCAGTGTGACACAGAAGGAGATCTACAAAAAGACATCTCTGATCCAAACCTCGTATAGCCAAAGCTAACAAACCCTACTGTAAGCAGTAGAGGATTCTCAGCGGTGTGTTTCATCATCCGTTGCAGTGAATAAGGAACTTCACAAAGGACCCCAATGCTATCATCTGTCAGTGGGTTATCCCTTGTGTTTTCACACTAGAGGATAATAGACGTACTTCAGGTACATGAGTGTTAATTACACAGTTGAACCGTGGATCTCATCCACAGTAGCTGCTGCTTCTTGTATTTGTCTGTTGAAAGAACTAATGGCACAGACTTTGTAGGTTACCCCTATTTTCAGGGTCGCCATATCACATTCCTTATTTTCCACACTCTGACAAAAGTTGTTCTAATTCAAGATGTCTCTTCATGTTAATATATCTTAAATAGCAGCATCTCCTGCTGTTAGTGTTTATCTGATAGTGTCCCAACTCTTGTCTTCAGGCTGAGAGATTTCCCTTTGTTTCTTAAAGCCCTGCTCCATAATGTACCATGAGATCATGCCTGAAAGTGGCTCACTTTTTTTGAGTGTTACAATCATACAATCTGAGAGATGACATTGTTTCAAAATTCTTATTTCTGTAGAGAGTAAATAATAAATCAGTAGACATCCTTGGCAGATTTTTAGTGGTGCATGTACATTCTCAAAATTTCACAGAGTCCACTGGAGCAGTGACAGCCTACCCAGATGATGATCTGTTCCCGCTTATGGAAACAGGACAGGCTGCTGCAGCTGATATGTTCATTTTTCTATTGTTGTTTAGTCTGAGCAAACATGGCTTACAAGAACTTGAGGGAAAAAGGGTTCTTTAGGTCAAATACTGGTATTCGTTAGGGTGGGATTCAGTTTCCTAATCATACGCGTGTATTGAGTGACATTGTAGGTGCCCTGGGGGCATCCAAGACATCAATGTCAGGCTGACCAAAATGTCACAGGGCTAACAAGGAACCTGCATCCCTCTAGCAGGGTACATAGAGCTGGGGCAGAATACATTTTAGGGTATCTAAAACAACAATGAATATTTCCTAGATTCATCAAAGACAAAAATTGGTATAAAAATATCCGCCTTCATTCCATTCTCATAATTTTTCTACAATTTCTCTATTTTCATAAGCTCTCTATTCCTCTGTGCACAAAATCAAGTTAATAAGTCTGACAAACAAAAAAACCTCAAAGCCAATGAACTTAGGCCTGTCCTACCCCTGTGCAGGATGTTCAATATTCCAGAAAGTTAGGAGTCAGGGGAAATATTTAATGAAAGATATTTCTTCTTTGTAAACTTAGAAATCTCTGCTATCACAGATCTGCTTTTATAGCTATTACTAACTTGTAGAAATTAGTCTTCAGCCAGGCAACTAAAGCCGACCAATATTTTATTATTTTCTAAAAATCTGAATATAGTTTCCTTGTTCAGTATTCCTATAACTATGCTCTGCTTTTACTGCTATGAGCATTATTGTTTGGTGGTTTTTGTTTGGTTTTTTGTTTGTTTGTTTTTTTAAACATAGTGGCTGATACTAGAAAAGCTGCTCATAGCTGGTTTTTGATCTAATTTTTTTATCCCGTTTTTTTTAAACCCATATTTTAAGAACAAGTTGTCTTGAACTAAAAACTTGCCTTCTGTAAACTATCAAATCTTGTCAAAAAATAAGTTCTGAATTCTCCTAATCAGAAAGTATGTTCTGTCCTAGATATTTGTTACTTAATGTAAAGAAAAATGAATGTTTCTGTTGTCTGAACCAGACATTGTCAGAACCAGACATGGTCTTGATGATATTTTTCATACATCATTTTGTACTTTCATATATCACTTTTTGCTTTCCAGTATTACTTGTGTGTTCTGGCAGCTAAGGGTTCAAAGTCATTCTGAAATTCTGCCTTACTGTTCTGCATAGCACAGAATATGTAGGTGCAAAAGCTAGTTCAATTTTCTTTCTTCTTCTTCTGTCTTTTTTTTTTCTTTTTCTGTTTTTTTTTTTAAAGAGAAACAAAGCATTACAAATAGCTTTTGATACTGTATATCTGTATGAGACTGGAGATGGGAAGCCTGTGTGTGGCTGGATTTTAAATTGCCCTACTTAATAAGGTAATTTGGACAAGAATTGTCGCTTACTAATGGTTTGTGCTAGCCCAGCACAATATGTCATGGTCTTTGGCTTGGCTATGAAGATGCCACCGCAATACAAATAACTAATAATAATGATGTTTCAAAGTTACTTGTCTTGCTGAACTTAACCTATAACATCGCATTTCTTTAGACATAAGGCCAAGCTCTTGTGCACTAAATCAATTCTTGCTTTCATTTGAACCTTCTTAAAATTCTACATGCAGATTGCCAGTTAAGTCATTGCAAGGACGTATTCCAGAGTTTCAGGCATTTGAAGGAACTCAAGGGAATAAGGGGAAGCTTGGTAATTGCCTTGATATATTTTTATTTACTGATCTTCTGTTTAATGCACTTAATTTATGTCAGATAAATCACTTGAATTCTTTCAAAGATCAAGTGAGGAAAATGTCATAGCATTAAGCATAAGTATCCATTTTATTCCTAAAGGTCTTCTTGTCCCTAGGTACATCCATGTAGAAGGATCTTGGAGACAAGCACATACCCTTTATTTCCAACTCTTATTTTCCGACTTTTACAATATTCCAACCTTGTTTGTATTTAGGATCAATTTACACAAGTGAAGGCTGGCTACTTTAGTTAAAATAAAGATTGCTGATATTAAGAGTTGAAAAAGGTATCTGTATCTATGCAGCTGAAATGTAGATTATTTCTTCCCTATCATCAAGACTGAAGTCACCAGGTGGTGCTATTACATAGTATTGCAAGACCTTCTGTGGGTTTTTTTGGTTTGGTTGGTTTGTTTTGTTTCAGGAAATGCTGCATAATCCCTTTGCCTCACAGTTGAGAGAAGCCATAGCAGCACATTGACTTCTTGCCTGGGAGAAGAATGACTTTACGGGACATGGGTATTGGTGGCTGAGGTTGTCTTCCCCTAAAACAGTAGGTTTGCATGCCATTTGTGGTTGCCTTTGTTCCTGGTCGAGAATAATGCATGACTTGATACAACACACATTCTTTGGCCCCTAGAACCACAAGGAAAACTAAATAAAACTAGGCAGTAGGTCAACAATTGTGTTAGAGGAAGAAAACAAATATTAGAAGAATATGTATGCTATTGTTTGCATGGAGAAAAATATCATGACTCTGAGGGGTGGGGGTTATGCCTTTGAGAAAATGTCATCATGATTAGCTTCCTTCTTTCATTGGATTACATTAGAGAGAATAACCATTAGAGTAATTATTAATTCAGGTGACATTGGTTTAGATTTTTATCAGCAAAAACAGTTGAAATCATACAAATGTAAATTGGAGGGAAAAAAAGGAAAAAGGTAAATAGTTGTTATCTGCCAGTACATGGTGTAGCGTAATAGATTGATAAAGAAAAATACCTTAATGGGAAGGCAGCCATCTAGAGTTCAAGAGAATAATGATTCAATCTTGTTCAAAAGATTCAGCAATTTTAACATAAAAAGTCTTGCTAGTGGCTGAGATGAGAATCTTTTATCACCTCGTGCATAGAATGTGGATGGTGATACTTACCTCACCTCATCAGCATTTTAAGTGATAGCAAAGACCGTTATATAAAGAGAATCTGATTATGGGGGTGGAAATTTTTCCTAGTAATACTGATATTTTTCTATACAGTTCACACAGGCATGTTAATTTCTTATATTCCAGGACAGACTTTATTTCTGAAACAACTCTAGGTGACGTTTTTCTTCCTTTGATGAGGCTTAACTGCCACATTATATCTCAACAAGTTTGAATGTTGTCATTTCAAAAATACCTGAAATTAATGGAGTAGCTGCATGGGGATTAATATGACTTATGCCCCTCTTTCCTGCAAGTTTTTAAATAATTTTGGTAATGGCTAATGCCTTTATGCTTGGTGACTTTGGTAGGAATGAGAAAAGCAGCTTACTAATGCTAAAGTCTTTTCTTGGAGGTTATCTAAACTAGATTTGAAACATTATTAAAGTAAGCTTTAGAAAAAAGCCACTTATTTATGCTTTAAATATAATTTCAAAATATCTTAGAATCATTTTAGATATGTAAGAATCATGTATGTCAAAAAGAATAAGAACTTATGTTTTGCAGCATCCAGAGTTGTTAGTTCGTGCTCTTTTTACTAACTGGTTATGATAAGGCTGGACAGTTAATGAAATTTAGGACATGGCTATGCTGGATGGATACCAGTCCAAGGCAAAAGCTGGTTTTTTGAGAAATCACGTGGGTTGTCTTTTTTTTTAAATTTGTCTGACCTAGTAATCAATTTTTCATATGGGTGATAATAAAAAAGGTTACTGCCATCTTTAACAGTTATCTTCTATGTAGTGTTGAAAAAAAATTAATGAATTGTATTTTTGTTACACTAGATTACTCTCACTAAAATGTACTTCTAGTAGTTCACATAATTTTCAATAACCTCTAGATACTTTATTAATCTCCTTTACAGCAACATCATACAGTTGAACCAAGAGAAAAGCATAAACAGGCTTTATTCTAGAAGCAGAAATTAGTAGGAGGTCATATAAGAAAGAACCTGAGCATTTCTTACTGTTAATTGCTCTGTGTCACCTTCCATTTTGCTCTAATTCGTTAGTATGAGGAACCTGAAAATAGACTTATGGTTGCAATGCTGCAAGCTTCTTAGAAGATATTAAAAGAAGCACAGTTTTGAGTAACATTTTGATCTAATACTGATTTTACAGCACTGTTATTCTACTGGCATCATTAGATTTTCCTATTTCCATCCTTGAGTTTACATCATGAAAACTGAATCAGGTTCTCTGAATCCTGGAGAGTGATTTTGATGATTGTCATTGTTTCTTTTATAAAACCAACTCATCACTAGTTTTCAAAATGTCAAGCTTTATTTTGAACTGTATTCCTGAGTTTTATGCTACACACTCTGTTCTGAACCTTGATGATGTGTGACTCAGAAATCATATCCTACAAGGAAGGATTTTAATAAGGAGAAGGTTAGCAATTTAAAAATGTATCACAAAAAAGGAATGCTTGCTGGAGAACAGTTATATTTACACATGCTCTTTAGCTGTCTGAACACAGAAAACACAGGGTGAGACTATAAACACATTTTCACAGATTTATTTATTTTAATCTCTAGATAAATACACACTTCAAGATGTCACAAATATGTTTTTCATCCTAAGAGCATCTGGGAGATTTGTCCTGCTGGGAGGTGCTCCAAACCTTTCAGGTTTAAAGAAAAAGAAAAAAAGGTAAATATAAGAATAGTATTTTACATACATATAACAACTTGTGGGTCACCTGAAATATATCCTAAGAGAATGAAAGAGGTGTTAAAATGAACGACTTGAAGGGACTTTGGGCTTAAGGTACATCTATAGGTATCCCTTCTAGAGACATCTAGAAGAAAGGAAGTAAAATCACCAGAACGGGAATTTGAAAGACCTGTTTTTTCATTCTTGACGTGCAAAACTTCCTCCTGAACTGAATGAAAAATCTAAGTGTGTAGAGAATGGGACACTAATAGCAAGGTTAGGAGAAGATCCAACTGGAAGCTGTGAAAACTTTGGAAGCAGTGAGAATAGAAGCACAAGCTAATGCCTTGGGAACCAAAATATTTTTATGTGTAGCTCTTATAGGCAGTGATATAAATTCGCACATGGTGATGTTTATTATTTCTAGTATATTAATTCTGTTCTTATGTCAAAGAATTCCTGTTTTTTACTGAGTAACAAAACAAATTGTGCTTTCTTCTTGAGATATTCCATCTCAGATTTTTTTTCACTCCTTTAGAACTGATTCTTCTCCATCTTCCTAACCAATCTGTTATGCAAATTTTTACAAACTCAGCTTATAGTTTGTGTGAATCTAGTCCTGAGAAGGACATCCAAATATGAATAACAAAATAAATTAACTAACATCTATGATTATTTTCTATCTATAAAGAATATGATTTCCCTCATCATTTTAAAGCTACTATAAAGAAACATTTTCAGGAAAACAGAAAAGGGCTTTCCAAATATCTAACCAGACTACTTTAAATCCACATTGCATGGACTAACCTGACTCCTATAATTTCTATTGCTCCTTTCAATTTGTGAAATGCCAGATTAATCTCTCAGCTCCTGAACGTTTTGCTTCTGATTGTCTCATTTCTCAAATAAGCTCAGTATTTTGTGAGCCCGCTTTCCTGAGACATCTCACCTGTTGTAGTTCATGTTTACAAGGTTAGGATCTCAGTAGCTGAATTCTGAATTCTTCAAATTTCCCTTTCCTTATTTGTGTTTTGTCTGTCCTCTCTCAAGATGCTGCAGAGATAAGCAAAATTCTTTTTTGTATGAAGAATGGGGGGGGGAAAATACTTAGAACCGTATTTTCTTAATGTATAAATGGGGGCTAGAATGCTTATGCACAATTGTATTTAGCAATATATTTTAGCATTATCTAATTTGCTAATAATGTGCTGTAATTTAAATCTGAAAAGTACTAATAGAATCTTTAGTTTATTAAGACCTCCGACTTGTGTCTCTGCAGCTTTAATTTTATGTCTTTAACTTCCTCTATAGGTTTAAAACAACAAATACTACATTAAACTACATAAAATCTATGCATTTATTTGGGTTAAATAAGTTTTGTTTTGTTTTTTTAGTAGGAATAAGATATTTTCTAAAAGAATAAAATAACTTTACCTCAGAATTATAATATAAGGTATTTTCTTCCAGCAATAAATGACATCAGCTCTGTGTACATTCATTGGTGTTGCTAATTGTTTATCAAGGCCAGATTTCCCTGGGAATACCAGGATTACAGGACTATCATCTACGGAGTTAGTCTATGTTGAGATAATAAAATCACTTATTTAAGTCACATTAATTAACACATTTAAAAACATATTTAATAGATATTTTAGATCATTATTTAAGTAAAAATATACTGTATTACTTGCTTATTGGATCACAATTTTATTCAGTAAAATTTCAGTTATGTGAGAAAACTAAGATCTTAAAAAAAACGAACCAAAAAAAGAAACTTCCCTGTATTACCAAATAGTAATAATTAAGGAATAGTTGGATAAAATTTAAGAAATTAATTGATAATGGCTCATGATTATCAGAAAATGAAATGCAAAGAACTTTATAAACTTAACATACAAATCACTAAGATATGAAGTTATATTATAACATTTCCGAGCTAGAGAAAGGATAAATAAAGAATAAATATTAAACTAAAAGAACGCCTACCATAAAAAAAATAATGGGGACTCTTTAGAGTAGTTATGATAACAAAAGAGATGACAAATGACAATATGCATGTTAATGAGCTCCAATCAGTTTATGTTCTTGAATCTGCTTTGAAGGACATTACATCAGAATGTCTCACAGAACAAATGACAACTACCTGACAGGAGTTCTTTCCCTGGAGGGAATTCATATCTAAACCAGCAGAAGTATTTGTGAAAAACAAAAGAATTTACCATATGAATCAATATTAGGCAAGGAGAAAATCTTGGATATGATGAAATAACTGTCAGTGAAAGCAGAAAAAAAAAAAAAAAAGACAAGTTAGCTGGGAATGAGAAATATATCTTGACATTCATAAAGAAAGAACAATCTGAGTTTATTTGGAATTCAGTTTATACTTTTTAAAGCTGTAAGATAGCTGGTCCTGTGACATAAAGCAAGATTAAAATATATTTTTTTCTTACATTGTTTACATTTTTTATGGTTTTATGTTTTAAATAAGTCCTAAAGGGGCATATTTTTAAAGTTTAAAAGATCAAACTTATCAATACTTACGTTATTTTTCTTTTCTTTACCTATGGACAGTCCCATGGACTGCAAAGGAATACCTGTTTTTTAAATCAAAACGCACGTGTAGATAATTGAAGTATTAATGATTTAATAGTATCTGTAGTTTACTAATGGAAGATTTCCTCTGAATACAGACTTTATTTTTTCTAAGTAAATGCACTAGTACCATTATTCGTTAGTCTTGTGTTGACAAGTGCTGTGAATATATAAGTACTGACAACATCCAGGAATGAATTTTTCTTGTATAGCACTATGCCAAATTTGGCACTATTTACAGTTCTTGCAGACCACAGCCAAGCTGAAAAACCCTGGCATCCAGCTTTAATTGTTCCCTTCCTCTGAAGCAGTAGGTGCCATTAATCTTTTAATCAGCTGCCTCAGATAAATAGCCAGGTCCCACAGTCTTAAACCTGAAAGGAGTTTTATGGGCTGCTTCAACAGGCTTAGCCAGGTAATTAAGTTTTCAAAGCCAAGTCTAAAATATCTATAGAAAGATTGATTAGTGATGTTGAGTAGGATCATACACTCCTGTGAATGCAGCCACAATACTTTTAATTTAAATAACTGTAATATACTTTTGTGTTTGAAATGGATTACTGGAACAAATATGCAGTTGTTACTTTGCCTTACCTTCATGCATATTTGAAATGTGAAGATCTTCAGGGGAATAAGGCTGCTTTTTTTTTTTTTCCTTCTCTTTTCATGGAGGGGTGGTCTGTGTACTGAAGTGCTCAAGCTGTTTTCATGTTCTCTCAAGTAAATCATAATAAGATGGGTGAAACAACAGGTGTTCAGTGCATAATTGCCCCAGAGAAAATAATTTATCATCTGAGCACAACTCCCACCAGGGAACTCAGAATATTTACTGTATTTGTTGCAATATAGGAAGAAAAACCTTACAAAATATATAGGTATATCTGCTGCATTCAAGTTTGCCTAGATATAGTCTCTCTTCTGAGCATTGCATTTATGTATTGTATATGTTGATATGGCTGCATTTTTCAGAATGACTTAGGAGCTTTAAGACCAAGTTTCAGATTACTTCTATGACTTGAAAGAGGAGTTGAGATTTAACTCCCTCAGACCTGCGTTATCTCTGACTTCTGTGTTGATCAATAGAGGTAACAAGATTTTTTTGAGGTATCATTTGGCCCTAGAGCCAAGTAGAACAATTAGTTATGAGGTAATATGTTTATAGTTTTCTGTAAACGTGGTAGAGGAAATGGCTGTATGTCTGCTTTAAAGACTTAAGCATTCATCTGAACCAATCGGACTGAGACATCTTCCTTTGAATTACTGGAAACTAATGGGTAGAGCCATTTTTTCAATTTACATATCAAGATCCAGAGTCTTTTCTCCAAGTAAATGGCGAGAGGAAGATTTGGAATAGGGACACCTTTCCAAAAAAGTGTCCCACTAAGATATTTATAAGTTACAACTATCCTCAAATTTCAACTTACCAGTTTGATGTTGTGCTGAGGCTAATAATTTTTTGTTTCAAGAATGCTGGCATTTGGTTTATGTAGAACACAGGCAGAGTGTGCTCGTGTCTGCCTGTCAGATTCTATATATCCATATTAGACATCTTGAAATTGGCATCCTATATAGCTTTTGGCAAGTGTAGCTTTTCTGCATCATTAGTGAGCTTGTTGAGTCAGTACCGCAAAACTACTTTCAGTATCAGTGGCAATGCATTAATCCTTTGCAAAGACCAGCATCTTGTTTAAATTTTATTTTGAATCACTAAGCAAGATTTACCTAGTGCAGAACTCTATGCTGGCATCCTGAATGTGTGTGTGAAATTTGCAGCACATATTTGACTTTGGCACTTAAGTGTGAAAGTAAATAGCACATACACATTGGAAGAACTGACTTCCGTTTTACAGTTCCTAAGCAGTAACACTCTCCACTAGCTTCATGAGACTTCAAAGTGCTCGATAACTTCAGTACTCTGCTGTTAGTTTGAACTCTACAGGGATAGATCAGTCATTCATATCCAGTTAAGGTTTTGCGTACAATGTGTTTGTTTACTTTTAGGAAATATTTACTTATACTTTTCTATCAAATATAAATGTATAACAAAAAGTTAAAAAGACATATAGTTTCCAGGTCCTGTGGTCATATGCACAATCTTTGTCAGATTATAAAGGATTTATTCTCTCTTAATTCTCATACATATTGGCTGGTTCTCAGGATAATTTGCATGCTATATTGCAATTATGCCACTAGGAATTACTTTGATGGTAAAATGTAAAATTAATGTATTTATTCAGGTCAGAAATAGAATCAGCGAACTCTGAAATGCAGCTGATAAAAATTATTTTTAATTTAATTAGAGCTGTATAAGCTAAAAATATCTGTATTGATATGTGCATACATTGAGATACGCTTTGATACAGTTACAGGTGATTGCCTTTTAACTCTTTTCAGTCTTTTAACTCTCTTAAAGTCCCATTAAGATATGAATACTGAGAAAGCAGATTGACCATGAAGAAAGTAGGTATCTAGAAAGAGAATGTATTTTTTAATTTACTTTTAAAAAAAAAAATCTAATTTCCAAGATGTCATTGAAATGTTGCTACATTACATAGCAGTGAGGTCTTCTACAAGATGCAGCTGAAGAAGCAAAAATGACCTTACCGCACAGGATAACAAGGTATTGTA
This sequence comes from Caloenas nicobarica, assembly GCF_036013445.1. Classification (NCBI taxonomy): domain Eukaryota; kingdom Metazoa; phylum Chordata; class Aves; order Columbiformes; family Columbidae; genus Caloenas; species Caloenas nicobarica. Next base: position 18,458,473 of record NC_088248.1, on the reverse strand, counting down.
AATGAGACACACTTTGAAATATCAAAAAAAAATCCTGTTTCTGCATAACCCAAGCAACAATGTAATTCAAGATTTGCTATGTCATTTATTTTCATTATACTTCCTTTCATAGGAAAAAAAAAAAAAAAAGAGAAGAAATTATTGCAAGACTGTAGAACTAAACAATCTCCAGAAGTTAGTGTTTTCTTGCTAATGTCAGTATGTTTTTCCCATATCTGTGCCAACATTCTATGTCTCTTACAGTAACTAAATTACCGTGTGGGAACCTTAAAACCAATATAACATTATACATATATACTTGTTTATATATATTTATGCTGTATTACTTCTTCTTTGAGCCGATATTTTAACATTTTTTGAGGAATCTGCAGTCTCACAACTTATTGTGATATATTAGTAGTATTAACACATTAGGTTATGTTGTCATGTACTTTAGAAATATTGACATGATAGCAATCAATCAAAACTTTTCACAATGGTGTGGAGATGTTCTCATGGTCTCCCCTCTTCCCTCTGAAAGACTGTGGATATTTCCCGCCTCCCCTTCTGGCCACTCAAGTCTGGTATCTTGGTTTCACCTATGACTAGTCTTTTGCTTCAGTCAGTGTCTATTAGTCTGACTGATTTATATCATGTTGTCATCTAAAGGTCTGATATTTCTTCCTTGCTCACTCTTGCAAACTCACAGCCAAACTCTGATCATCTTGCATCTTCAGTGGTGTAATTGCCTTCCTAGACTTGGTGGCTGTGACCTCTCTCTCTCTTTCTGATTCAAAATGATGCTGCTGGAATTAGCTTTCTGCATTGTTGCTTTGTTTCTTCTATTGCTCCTTCTCTTTCAGCTGCTTGCATGCAAATTTCTTGTCAAGTATTCATAGCTCCGCAAACTTACTTTTACTTGATCTCTGTTCAGATGTTTTAACATTTCCAAAGTGGACACATTACCATCAGTGGTGCTCCATCACTATGGTCAATTCTCTGTGTTCTAAAAAGCATGTTTGAAGTTTCTTTGACTCTACAGAAAAGCACGATCATCCATCCATCATGTCATCAGCTTATGCCCAAATGTGATGCTATTTCTGTCATCATCTTACCACATGCTAAGCTAATAATTACTAGGCCGGAGGAAAGGTTAATTCACTATTCTAACAGTCTTGTTTTTTCTGCCTCTGTATATATGAATGACCCACAAATCTCATTTATCTATGATATCATTAAAGCAGGGTCATTTAGCATCTTTTATACAGTTTGCTGTGAAAGACAGCTCAAGATATTTGCCTCCATTCTCATCATAGCTTTTTTAGAGAAGCTGGGTTTGTGCATCTTGTGAATATCTCCATTTAGGAGGTATCGACTCTTTCATTTGCATCCATTATCAGTAAATGATCTCAAAGTACTGTGCTTGAAGGTGTGATACCAACAATGATTATCTAGTATTAATTTTTTTTTTTTTTTTTTCCATGGCGAACTGAAATAGAATTGTTGTCTGGGGCCAAACAAAGAAATTTCAAAAGAAAAATATTCTGTCAAAATCAGTAAATATTTCAGGAACATTTCAATTTCAAAATATTTTCATGAGGTGAAAGATTCAGTTATTTAGCTTCAAAGTTCTGGAAATGTTTTCTTTCAGTGGTGCTCTTTCAGACTTTTTGTGTTTTAATTGACCTTATGCTAAAACAAATGTGATAGCTTACTGTCCAAATTTATGTATTCAATGTGTTCATTTATATATTTAAATAAGGCATGTATGTATTATAGAAAGTACTAGAGAAATGATTTGATGTTACTGCGTCACTGAATTACATTTGCCTCTTCCCACTCCCCAAAATTTTCATTTTTTTAAGGATAATTTACTCTTATTCTTGAAATTCTTTTGTTTCTTTTAATACCAGCATTTTCTGAAAAGCAGAAATTCCTTTGGCTATTCTAGTCCTGCTGGTTTATGTTTTCTTCATTTGTGCCAGTGTTTTGTTTTGGAAAAAAAAATGATTTTATTCCACAAGGGTGGATTTGTGTTTGGTTTGGGGTTATTTTGGTGTTTTGGTTTGGTTGGTTTTTGTTTGCGATGTTGTTGTGTTGGTTTGGTGTGGGTTTTTTTGTTTGTTTGTTTGGGTTTTGTGTGTGTGTGGTGTGTGTTTGTTTGTTGCGGTGGTGGTGGGTGTTTTGGGGAGTGTGTTTTCTTTTTCCAATTGGTCAAATGCACACAAATGTTGGCATATAAGCCACCACATTCATGTGTATCATTTTCAATTCTGAGAACTCAGATATATCTGAGAAGTTTCTGTGTAACTATATTCAAGACTCTGAAGACTGTGAAAAAAAGGGCAGAAATTGGTTATAGGTGACAAATATGCAGTAGTGTTTTTCTTTGTCATTAACAGAATGCAGCACAAGTTTGGGGGTACTGATTAAACAGCATCAAGTGAATATTACTGGGAAAAAACAAACAAACAAACAAACAACGAAACACCATATTCCACAAATTTAGTTAAAGAAACTCTTATAAGAATGTGGAATCCATGACAAAATGTGCCTGAATGTAGTGTCTGTTTAAAAATTCCACAGTTATATGCAGGGCCGTGTTTGTTGCACCAGTATTTGTCTACAGTTCTCATTAAAAAAGAACAGCGGCAGGCAGGTAGATGGTGTGAGTCTGCACCCAGGTCAGTGTAGCATCACTCTCTCATACTGGCTGGGTGATTTAGTCATAGAAATCAACATTGCAATGCACTTGCGTAATATTTACCTTCAGTGCAGGAGACTTCACTTTGTCAATAGTTTTTGGTATTATCATCTCTGACAGAACAATAACAGATGATTGGCAAGAAAAATAGGCAGTGTACTATTTCTTGTAGAGAGGAAATGGCTCCTATTGAATGTAAGTTTTTATTTGATGTCCTATTCCCTAGATACAAAATAAATATTTTAAAAGTTTGTACTGCATTCTCGCTCCCCGCGTAGTTATGCCTTACAGAAAAGTGGTGGATTTTTAATTTTTTTTTTTCTCTTGTTGTTGTCCTTGTTTAGTTTGTTGGGGATTTTTTGGTTTTGTTTTTTTTGTGGGTTGTTTTGGTTTGTGCATTGTTTCTTTTTTTTGTTTGTTTGGTTGGTTTGGGTTTTTTTCCCTCTTATCATTTCTGTTACTATTTAATTACTTGATCCCTGTTTAAAGCCTGCTGCTTTCACTGCAATATTTTTTCCATTCGTTGTAAACAAGAGCTGTGCTGGTATATTTTTCTTTTGTTGCTTTACTCCATTTTACTGTGAAAAGGACAGCAATGTGTAGTTTTACTAGCCTACAGCTAACTTGGAAGTGTTTCTTAAGTATATGATGTTGATGAGATAAAATAAAGGGAAGAATGTCTGATTTCATACGAGTTAACAGGCTTCCCTGTCTTTTCTCAGATGCTCAATGAATAACTAAGGAGAGATGCAAATTACACAAATCTTTGTAAGACATTACAAATGTAAATCCTAGGTATATTAAACTGCCCAGGGAGGAAGGGAGAATTCTTGTATGCTCAAATAAATATGAGGAATCATATTTTGGAGCTCTACTAAAACCCAATGAAAAGAATGCGGACCTATAGTAAAGTATTCGAAATGTTAAATTATTGTGGAGTTCTAGGGTCAAGTCATGGATTCTTACAGAAACTGTCTATATAAAATTAAAGTTGTGGTATTGAGTTACTATAATAAAGACTTCCATTAGCATTTCCGGATATTTTTTTAAAACAATCTCCCCTTTTTCAGCATTGTTTTACTTTAAATATAAAAGAACTACCTTAACACAAAGATCCTTCTTTCTTTTATTATGTACTAGTTACGAGTAACAAATGCCTATAATATACTTCACAGCTGCTCTCATGACAATGCCGATACTGGGAATTTGGAGAAGCCAAGAAAATATCTGAACATGTTTAGCTTTAAAAAGTAAAATTATATGGATAAATGAAAAAAAGAAACAGCACCCTTAAAACAAAGTGAAGTCAACCCGTTTGTATTCCTTTATCAGTCTGACTTTGATAGGTGAATAGTTTTTAATAGTACTTCCAAATTATGCATACTGTTCTTATAAAAAAGAAAAAAAAAATTATTACCTCTCCAAATTTTTTAGAAGTGTATACTTGCAGTGCTCTTCTTAGTATTAGTTTTAGTACTTTTATTTTTCTTCTAAAGACCAAAGGATCAAGAAGCTGCTCTCTTGTACGTTAAGAGGATGAAGCACATGTGAGTAGACTAGAGCTTATTAGAAGTTCCTCTTCACACTGGAAAAGAAATATGGGCACTATAACAAATTTTATTCTGTTTTAAACCCTGTTAAAAATGTATTTATTAATAGCTGATGGAAGTTAATTTTTCATTATTTTTCTTTGATTGACTTTGACAACAACAAACACTTGCAACAAATACGATAATGAGGGAGTCTTTGACATTTCCAGTACACTGTTTTGGAATTAAAACCTGAATTAGGACTCTTAGCTTTCATACAACTCGTACTTTTTAGTTTATTCAGTGACTCTCCCAGTAGCTTCTACTGACTTAATTTAAAAAAGACCTTTGTCTTCAAGTCCATAAGTTCATACTCTGGAAATTGTATATGTACATATTTAGTCAAGTTCTAATAAGAAAAATCAACTTTTTTGCTAAAGATGGGAAGTTGATCTGGAGGCCTGTTCTCAAGAACCTGCGTCATCTGGGAATAGATAAACTAACTGCCATTACGACCTGACTGCTCTTCACAGGTACGAGATGATCCTGAACTAGGAGCACTGCAGCACTTCCCATAGAACAGGGCTCCTTCCCTCCTCTGCTTGCTGACTCACAGTGGCTCGGTCACTCTACCACAGCCAACTTTGGGAAAATAACTTGAACAAGCTGTAAAGGATTTGGTGCTCCATCTTGTAGGCTTTTGAGTCCTTGCTGTCCTGAACATCCTGAAGCACAAGTTCTTAAATTTGTTCTCCAACAGATTCCTTAGTCATCAGTACTAATAATAGTCTGAGTGGATATTCAGGAGATGAGAGTGAAGGTGCTCAAAAGCAATTGCTCCACTTTCGACCAGATTCAAATATTGGAAAAAAAAAAAAAAGCTAGTCGTCATTCTTAAACTCACAGAACAGTATTCTTGAGTTAAGGAATCAGAATTAGCAGTATGTCAGCTGTCCTATTCTGTTGGCTCAGATCCATTCTTTCTATAAAGTGAACCACAACAATTTATCACATTATGCCTCTGAGTGCAAGAAGGACAGTATTTTCTCCATAGAAGTGGGATATCATTCTGACAGATCTTTATTTCTCATTTCAGATAAAGCATACTTTTGGATTATAATTAAAATCCATTGAAATTCAAAGGTACTTACAAAGGAGCTGAATTTTTTAATATTTAAGTCCTCTAGGTACTTCATAACTTGAGTTTTCATACCGTAGGAGACAACCCAGCATGTAATTACCTCATAGTTGAAATACTATCTTTTAGATGAAAAAATGTCATTAGAGAAGTAGTGGAGGCAGACACCATAATATAACGTCTCTTTTGTAATGGTGAAGACTTAAATAATTCAATTTACTTCATTAATCAGGCTTCGGGCATGTGTACTGAAATGCTCATCCTGTTAGATCTAAAGCTAAAAACTTCCAATGAGGCCAAGGATTTCACGTGCATGAGAAATATACAGACGAGTTCCAAGCTGGAGTGGCATCTCCCAACTCACATGATGTGCTGCTTAAATTTTATTTTTCATTCTGTGAGAGCTAGAGGGCAACATTGTTTCAAAAGACACTGCAAAAGCACATAAGGAACTGCAAGAAGTTTTGAGCTGGTAAAAGTCTCTGTTCTGACACCTTTCTTAATTCAGATACTTGCTTAAGACATCATTTTATGAGCTCTACTTAATATGGCATTTTATAAGTGGTCTTTCCATGTCCAGCAACTGGTAATGATTTATACTGCTTATGGACTATGTTAATATATAGGATGTTCAGGATGGAAGATAGATTCTTTGGCCAGTGATAAGAAGAAAGTTAATCTACAAGAGAGTATTATTTAGTGAAAACACTTTTCACAGTGCCAGATGTGTAATGAACTGCCAACTAAGATTACAGACATCTAGGAATCAGAAGTGACCATAATTAGGTGACATCTACTTTTTCTTTTATACAAATGATGCTTATGTAAAAATGCAGTAGCTTCAGAGTTCCTGCAAGCTGGTATCACACACTAACCTGAATTTGTTTACTACAGTTCTGAATCTAGTTGATGTTATTTTGACAAAGTAATCTAATGGATAATAACTCATTAATTTGCCCCTTTGGATTAACATAGGTACTGTTGCATTTTGTTCTATGTAGAAACAACATGGGGCAACTCTTGTTTTGTTTGGGTTAGTTTTGTTTGCTTGTTTGGTGTTTGTTTGGTTTTGTGGGGTTTTTTTGTTTTGTTTTGTTTTTTCCAAAGAATGATTTTTTTTTTTTTTTTTTTAGTAAAGGACATAAAAGACATTTTATGGAGTTTGTGAAGTTGGCAAAATGTCTCATTTCCAAGTAATGAAGAAATTCACAAAGATGAAACAAAAATTTCAAACAAAAACTAATCTCAGCATCTAGCAATAAATTCTATTGTTGTGCATTTGGCATCCAAATGTACGATGGCAGTTCAGTTGAATCACTACTCCGTGGAAACAATGAGCTCAGATGTTTTATGGCAGGATCATCATGTTCCACTTGGAAAGGAAATAAACACTTTAAAAATCAATCCTTAGTTCTGACTGGAATAAAACCTGGAGCAATAGAAATTATCCTTATCAAATTGCTTTTCAAGAAAACTGTTTTGAAAACATTGACTTGGGGCCCATCAAGTCTGCCTATATTTTTTCTTTGCAAATTGGATTATAAATGAAATTATTTAGTTATGCGAAACATTCTGATTTCAGCATAATGATCTATTGTAATGAAGTACAGTTTGAGCAAAAAATGTTATGGTAACATGGTTATAGTTGGTTATGGTTAATACATTTAATTCTTGGTTGAAAAAGTTTTTGAGGTTCTGCTACACAGTACTACTGAAATATGGAAAACAGCAAGTTAGAACGATATTTCATTCACGGAGATAAATCAACAGAATATATAAAGCTGTCAGGTCATAATTTCAGATTTTTTTAATCTGAGTATTCTTACTACTTAGATATTGTTATTCTGCATGCATTTTAGTGGATTTTGAGTGTATTTGGTGTACATTTTAAAAAAATTTTTATTAATCAAGACCTGATAGAATATATAGTAATATTAAATTATTTCATGCTCTAAAGATATTTAAAGTATAAAAAATATAAACATCTCATTTATCTGTTATTGATAAATGTGGGTATGCTCACGGTAGCTTTGCATAAAAGAGAAATTGAATTCAAAAATGTGTTGTCTATGTGCATATCTGTGTCTTAATACTATACCTATTATGTATGTAAAAATATCTATATAGCATCTATTTAGTCTAAAGCTGTAAAGTTATATTTTGACAGTTGTCACAAAATTTCAGAGTCAGTTTCACTTTCCTTCAATTGTCTGCTCTGAAAACTGTGATAAAATTTAGAAGCTCAGTGATCCCATTTCCTTTATGTATTCTCCTGCACGCTTTCAGCATCCCTGTCTATTTTGCTCCACAGGAATATTGCAAGGACTATTACTCTTATGATCACCCAGAGTTCTATTCATCCCTCATTAAATTAAGAAGTTTAATGAGTATATTAATTTCCTTGCATCTTTCTTATGTTGAAAAACACATTGGTGTCTAATATTTTTAAATTATTTATATTTTTATATTAATAAAATACAGTTTGGAAGAAACAAAGCAAAATAGCCATGATCCTATTCATAACTGTACTCCAAAAGGAGTGATGTTCAGGCATCAGGGAGGATGTGCACTGTGTCAAAGTAATGATACTTGGCAGTAAGACCTATGACCTATATGCTACCTGAAAATAGAATTTGACCAATATATGCAACATATATTTCCATATTTTTTGGATTGACCCTATGCTTTTGTATGTTTACAGATTTTAATAAAACATGAAATTTTAAATCATCAGGGTTAATAGTATATTTTTATTTAATGTAAATAATAATGGCTCTAGTTTTTAATCTTCTCAATATGTCCTTTATTTTCCAAGTTGTTTATTTTAGTTAGTTAACTTTGTCTAAATGGTTCTGTTGCTATGAATAGATTTTAACCCCCTCTTTGAGCCTTAGTGGTAAATGAAGCCATTCAAGGTGAAAATACTTGAGTCAGGCTTGTTTTGATGATTTCCTAAAAGAAATAAATAAAAGAAAAAGTCATCTTTTTTTTTCACCATCTTTACACATTATCACTTTTTACAAAAAAGTTTATGTAGTATCAGATGATGAATACAGTTTTTGCTTTTTTAATTTCCTATTGCTGCTAGTACCTACATAATGTGCAAGATTGGGTCCCTTTTAAAACACATATTATTTGTATTTATTTATTTCAATCTTGCATAAGTGGAAGCAAACATAAAAGGAGAAGTCAGTGCGTATCTTTCCAATGGAGAAGAAAGGGCACACACAGGTCCCACAGCTTCTCAAGATGTAAATCCCAATCCAATATCACTTCAGGATATGTATTTTTGTGGAATGTTGTTTCAAGAGTTGCACTTTTCTTATAATTTTTGCCAAAAATACTGAAGAAGAAAAAAGTTTACTGGACATTCTCACTGATGAAAACAACAACAACAAAAAGAAAAAGAAACTTTTTGTGTGCTTGCTGTTTCAGAATGGTTATTCTGGCAAGTAGAAATTTATCTTGGTAAAGACTTCAGATGGATAAGACGTATCTGAGAAATAATTTATCTTATTGGGAAACAGACATCATTTGAAAGAACAAAAGAATTATCAAGCGCTGCTAAGTGCTCTGCAGTGCACGTAGAGGAATGTGCAAAATATTTTAATAACGAAAATGGATCGATCTATCACTTTCTCAGTAGATGTGTGTTTTCTGCACAACTTTATCACTGAAGTTGCCATATATACATGAAAATTTAAGAGGATAAAGATTCACTGAAAATTGTGAAACTGATTATCCACAGTATTAAACTGAAATGATTAAAGCTCAATAATTGTTTATATTGATGCAATATAACCTCTCATTTGCATAAGTAGATAACAACTGTGATTATTTTACATCATATTTCCAGAAATCAGTAAGCATAGAAGGAGTTCTGCCTTGAGAAAATAAAAACACGGTTCAGACTGCATTACTTAGATCAGTGGGAGCCCACCATACAATTCCCTGAAAGTTACGGCTGCATAGCTGATCCTGAAGGGAATTCGGACACTCAGTGAATGACTGAGCTGTCGAAAGCTCTTCTGGATTTTAAGAATTTATTGGGCTCCGTTTTGGATAAAAATTAATTTGGGTCTGTTCTTGAAACGTGTATGCACAGCACGAATATGATCATGGATGTGTAACAAACTCAGGTGAACAGATACATGCAATGCATGTACCTTTGATGAAAAGACACATAAAAAGACACTGTGTAAGGGTCTTTTGGTGATGTTTTACAGAAATTTAAGGAAATTTATGAAGATATTTGAAATATTATTCTTCTGATTTGCTTTTCATCAGAGGAGAGTGTTATATTCCTACAAAACATTTAAACGACAAATATATTTAATATTTTGTATTAAGATAATTTTTGCATCGGTGAATAATTAATACTGCAGTGCTCGTTTTGAATTAAAATCATGCTTAGCTACTAAGTAAAAATTCTAGCCAGGTAAGAAGAAATGTCTTTCTATCATAACACTTATGCACAAAAGGACTGAACCAAAGGCAGCTTGATTTTTACCCTTCCTGAACTCTGAAACTGTGGCTTTCTTTTTAACAATATGTATACTACATAAATAACAACTTTTATTCAAAAAGTAGTGTCTATAAGGGCAATGTCATTAGATGGCATAATTTGGTAGTTTAATGGGTCATTAACAAAGTCATAACCTTTCAAACTGTCATAAATACTCATTACCTAAACCAATGGCATAACCAAAGAGTAAGTTAATCCTTATGTTGATTATTGAAATTGAAAGATTTAAAGCATTTTCCTACTAGTTTTCCTAAACTTTCACTGACAGCAAGAAAAAGGTGTGATGTTTTTTTTTTTCTTCTTATGTTCCAGTCTGCACTTTAGTAAGGAATAGCTGACATGTGTTTAGTCTTCCAGTTTCATCAAGAAGGGATCTAATTAAGAGTGTCTTAATTATACAGCTTCCTGTTCTGTTTCCAATAACACCCAGTTGCGATGACTTCAAGGAATACTCTTTCACAGTTTTTTTTATAAGGTGAGGATGAGATTTTTTAAACGTTAAGAAAAGAACAGCGATCATGATATCAAAGTATAATTCCTTGCCATAACAAACCTCTTCCTGCTTTATTAAGGTCACTTTCATTTAACATCGTATTTCTGAACCGGAGCACAAAAATACTGCACTGTTGTGATAACATGAATCAAGGTGCTCTTGCAGGTGAGAGATGATTGCAAGCTTACTATACGTCATTAAGCTAGTATTCTCATTCTATCACCCTATTTAATCATTTTTAATGTATTATATTTTAATGTTTGCTTTTCTTTTTCTCACTTATGTTAATTTCAAGCTTTTTATTCACTCTTAGTATCACTAAGACTTATCGTTTTACACCAAAGTATAATCATATAATTGCAACAATTTTAAATAGTTCTGTCATACTTCCTTAGTTTTTGGGCGGGTTTTTTGTTTGTTTTTATTGTGTGTTGTTTTTTTTTTTTAAGTTAACAAAACCGTAACCTTCTTGCGTCATAAAAATACTAAGTATAATCTAATGCAGAAATTAATGTTTAAGAATAACCAAAGTATTATTTATTCTCTGTTTCTATTCAAGACCAGCAGCATAATGATCCTATCTATTTGCTTGCTAAATACAAGCATTGCATCCTAGAAACATGCCCTTATTGCATACTAATTATGTACTTTTTGCAGCATGGCATGCAACTCTGAAAAATATTTCCTTGTAAGGTGACTCATTTGATGTGCAATTAAATATCCACATGATTATACAGCTGCACTAAGTTAATATGAGTACTAGGTAGCATTGAGCTATTACTGATTTTTAGATTACTTGCTACCTGAAAATCTTTCCATTAAAGATTGACAACATGTAGTGGATTTTCACAGTTCCTTAAACTTGGTAATTTCTTTCATTATACAGATATTATTAACAGGTGAAAGCTGCCCTGAGGAAGGGAGCGGGGATGGGGGCAGATATTTTTATGGGCAATATTCATTTTGTCATGTTTCTTGTTCCACTATATTGCTGTGGGTCTGACTTCCATTTCCAGATGAAAATACAAGGAAGCCAGAAAGTTTCCCCAGAAAGTTCTGTGGCCAGACACACTGTAAATGTAACTTGTATCTCCATTGATTCAGTAATATTCCTAGAGTGAAGCTGACAACTGATTTTTAACTATCCTTGTATAACTTATCACACACAATTGGCTTGTTGTGATGGAAGAGGGAAGGTAACATGGCACCTCAACTGTGCTGTGAACAGAGACCTACAGGAGGCAGGCAGGTTGTATGGAACTTGAGCCAAAACTGGGGAATCTGTTTGCCTAAATACATCTCTCAGCCTTCTGCACCTTCCCTTGCCAGGAAAAGGCTGGCAGCATAGCTGACTCCTTGCCTTGTTCTCTGTGGCATCAGTGGGCAGCTGTGCCATGTGACAAGTGAGATGATTGCTGCAGTCTCCATGTGAGTTCCAGCTGCTGCTCTATGAAAGATTAACATCTCCGAGAGCTGTATCTGATACATAAATTATTCACGGGACTATGTCAGATGAAGATATAGCTAAGCTCATCTTACAGTGTTGACTCCAGTTCTTCTTTCTTTTACAAGAGGACTGTTGACGGTTACATACTGAGAAAGGGGAAAGTATTAGCACCTGATCATCTTTCCTCTCCATTAAGTTTATGCACTTTGGCTTCACTTTACAATGCACAGCATGGTGGAACAGAGACTCCTATAGAGACTGCTGTTACTTTTGCATAGACTGTGCTGCTGGTATGGTTAAACACACTTGTGTAAATTTTTTAAAGTTGTTGCTGCATTGGAGTTTGCTAAAAATAGTTTCAGATAAAGCAATGTTAATTCAACATAAATTTCTCTCTCATGAGAAGATCCTGATAAAAACCTTTTAAACGAATAAGTTCAAAATTAGGCTAATATTCTGTCCAGAGTGTAGTATACCAAAAGAAGACAGAAGAATTAGAATGAATTAAAGATGTAATGTCTATACTAATTTCCGTTTCTAATTTATTTCATTTTGTCATGCGTTAATGATTTTTATATTATTAAATTTAATCCTTCCATTTGAGTTTTAAACAAATGAAACATGTTTTATAGGAAATTATAAACTTCAGCCTACATACATCAGGACCATAATGACTCCTTAAAGCAATTTCTAGGTTGGTTTGTTTGTTTTATGGTGTGATCTTAATTTTGCCCATTTGTAGCAATACTTAAGAAATCTTTTTCTTCCAAGAATGTACTGGTTTTAAGCATGGCTTATTACCGATTAGTGTGTGAAGTTATTTCAGAGTAGAAACAGAATCAATGCATATAATGCAAACTCAGACTGTCTCAAAGCCAGTTTTGAAAGACAGATATTCATTCATCTTGTCTCTTGAGTCTTCACACACCTGCTAATAGCACTTGACAGTGGTTTTCTGTTCCTTTCGTCTCTCTTTTCCTGTTAAAAATTCATCATAGGGGATTTACATAAAGAACAGAGCTCTTTTTAAGTGCCAAAGAATGTATTGATGATAATTTGTTATCCTGGTATATATAAAAAAAAAAAAGTTAAGCTACAGTTATAAAAAAATTATTAGGACTATTTTCCACCTAGGATAGGTCATCTCAGTAAAGCAAATTTTGGAGATTTCAAAAGAAAAAAAAAATTGCATCATTCACTTGCTTATAAACTCTATTTAACTGAAGTGCAGATATCATTACTTTAGAGCTATTCTTTGTCTTCACAAACAACCAAAGGAATAACAAGGGATTACCAAAGTAGGGCTTAAAGAGGATTTATGAAGGTTGGGGATTTGTTAGTTTTTATCTATGCCTTCTGGAAAAGCAATGGAAGATTTGGTTTGTCAGCTGTGGTTACTGTCTTAGGATGTGCCTCTCTGTTTCAAAGGGCAGCCTGAGCATAACAACAGATTATATTTGATGCTAGTTTCCATGAAAACAAAACAAAACAAACAAACAAAAAGAAACAAAACCGAAACAAGAATGAGAGGTCACACAAGTGTTTCTAAAATGTCATCCCACGACCCAAAGCCCATTCAACACCTAGAGTGTCCATAGGTGCTGTTTATTAAAAGAATCAAAACCAGAGGAACCATAATGCCAAACTGTATGGATTTTAGCGTATGTGCGTTAGCACTGAGCTGTTTCTGCTCTTTCATTTCCAGCACTTGTAGTTATTTTGACACAGAAAAGTTAGCTCTGAGTTCAGGAAGGAAGTTGCCAAACCACAAAATGTAATTTTCCTGCTGAACAGAAACTTGAGTGAAGTTCCCCCCTGTTTTGCGACACCTGAGGTGATCACCAGTCATCCCTCAGGCTCCCTCTGCTCTTCTGGCGATAAAGACGATGAGTGATTTGGCTGCCTGCTGAGTACTTTGCTGGTTTATTTGCTGATTCAAGAGAGGGGTTCTTTGATCTTTCTTTTCAAAATTAATTTTTGTTTTCTAGAGTTCTTGATGGGAATGAGCTTCCTCTCTAAATAGTCTCTGCAGTCGTGAAAGCTTGGAGTATTGTTAAGCACTGCAGGACCTTTGCTTAATATAGAAATATTTCAAATTTGCTAGAGAGATCTCATGTTCAGGGGATACATGTACACTGCTGAAAATGAATTTGCAAATCATGTTATGTAAACTATGAGATTTTTCAGCTTGTCATTATTTTGTTTATTTGGTATTAGCAATTTCCTAAAAAGAACCAGTGACACATTTATATGAACAACATGCACTGTGTTTTTCTGGTTTCTCATGAGGTTATATTGCCACAAATTAAGAATGATGTGGTCTTCTTCATAAATGTTGGCAATTTAGTAAGTGTTTCTATTTGAAATTAAGATTTTACTTAAAATTGTGATTGTTGATATTTTGGACAAAATTGTTATCATTACAGCTGTATTACTCATAGAAATACAAGAGGTATTTCTGTGGTTTGCTTCTATAACTTATGTCTTTAATTAGATAGAAGATATGCTTACATACAAAGCTGTTGGCAAATATTTTCTGCTAGTTTCAGCAGAAGAAATTTCCATTAAGTGAGAGTTTACTTGAAGTAAATAAGGAAAGAACTTGATCGGTCACATTTTACAGAAGGATACATACGACTGGTCCTGAAATGGCAGCTTCACATACAGAGGTGCTGGATGTATAGGTAAATTTATATTATTAACCAGCTTAAATTAAATAATTTTTGTGCTCAACAAATATGTTCGGAGGCAACCAGTTTTAAAATTATTAGTCTGTATTATTTCCTGGAAAAAAAATGAGAAAAGGATTGTGAATGTTTTTGTAATTTCTAAGTAGAAAATTATGTTCCCGTTGTTTTCTCAAGAATTTTAATTCTCTTTTTGGAACCCTGATCCTCATTCAGGCTATTGGAATGCTTCCAGAAAATGGTTACAGAGACACAGATACCTAAAAAGATTAAATCATCTACAGGGTAGACAAGAAAATTCAATTTTGATGTTTGATTCTTGCTCACACTCAAGTTCTGTACTGTTTTAATGACTGCTTACCTCTCTCAATATCAGCATCAGTCCTTGTTTTGGCTAAAGAAGTGAATAATCTAAAATTTTCTAGTTATTTTAAATTTTGTGTGGTTTTGCATTCAAGGGCTAAATTTTTTGAAACCACTTTAATGGACTCAAATTTTAAGTGCAAATTATAAATATAACTTCATGCAAATACTATAGTTAATCAAATTGGAATTTAATTCATTCACCTATGTGATTAAGAATAAAAATTCAGCAGAACTTTCAAGCTGAGATTTTATTTTAAATGCTGTCTATCTTCCATATGTTATTGTGTTTTAATTTCTTGAATTTCTTTAATAAACGATGAGGGCATTTGTCCTCTCCATTTTTTGTTTAGATTACAAAAAAGAGATCAGCCTATTGATCGTTCCTTTCGTTTTGGGGTCACATTGTTAACCATTTTAATATTCTAGCTGCTTGTCTTATATAAAGCAAGAAATCTTTCGTGCAACTGTTCAACAGGAATTGCTTTGTAAGTAAAGTTGCAAAATCTGGGATTTAAGCGCCGCATTAAGTAGACCCACACACCATAGTATACCACTGCTAACATGTTAGTGTGCAATTCATCTTTCTCCCATGCTGACTAAAACCATTATACAAAACAAACATATAGTGACAAGAATTACATGGAGTTAAACTTACTAATTCATTTCTGTTATCAAGAATATAATGCAAATATTTTCAAAAGCAAAAAGGACAGTAAGGAGGAGGGGGGTGGCCCATTCATTAAAATATTCTGTACAAATCAAATCTGTTAAGAATAATTATGTCTCTTTTCCTTTCCATTGTTTAAATACCACTCATGAAGTTTATATTCAGGCAGTCTAGTTCTGTATTGTACTGTGAAAATTATTCATAGGCATAGGAACATATATGTGCTTGGATAGGAACAGCAGTCTACCTTCTCTGATGAGCACTTTGTTGTTAATCTTGGCAGCACTAGTCCTGGATGAGCAGATATCTAATGACTTATGGCAAAGTTGGAAGACTTTCAGGAGGATGAGCTGGGTCATCTCATCTCCAGCCTTGGGACACTCTGTGCCTTATTTGAAGAAGGTAAAAGGTTTTAAATTCTCTTAGAGAAAATAATTGAACTGTGATTTCCATATGATTTCTAAGTGCTTTAGCTGTAAAACTGTATGATAAAAAGGGACATATATATACATATCAATGACAACCTTTGCAGTAAAAATCATTTTCGCCTATGCCAGGTGCAGTGAATTCCAGCTCTGAACTCCAAGTTTATAAGGGGATGTCTATAATAGAAGAGGGTTTCAGTTTAAACAACCACCTGTACTGGTGTATTAGGTTCAGCAGCTCCTTGTGTTCACTTTTCTTAATCCTGTTTTGAGGTGCCTACCTCTCCTAATAAATTATGTAAGAAGCCTAAAGGATGTCAATATGTAATGGGAACCAGGTACATATGAAATATGTTGTTACAGTAGCTTTGCCTCTCTTTTTTATTATTAACAATTTCCTAATTTAAAGAAAATCCTGCTCCAAACTCCAGTAATTGAATGTATTTTATCCGTTTTCTTTTTACTGTTTGAGGACATACTAGATTATTATATACTTCACATGTTTGTTTGTTTGCTTTTTTTAAAAAAAAAAAAAATTATTCATAGTGCCAAGAAAGATATTCCTTTATCCCTGGCTATCAGTATTGTTATTTGCCACAGAAAACATCATAACTCCCAGTCTGGCACTTACACTCTGCTTAGCTCATTAATAAGCGAAAGGAGTAGAAGAGAAAGATTAACGTATTGGATTAAAAAGCCCTTTTGGGGAAAAATCTAAACATATATGCTCGTATGTGATCTCTATAATTTTATGTATTTAATCACCTCAAAACTACTCTGTACTTACACAGTCCCATCAAGTATATCCTGTCAATAAACCTGCTACAGAATAGCCCTACATTCTTTCTACTAGGTGTTGGGTTTGTGTTTTGTTTGTTTGTTTGTTTTGTTACAGATGTGAGCTTCCATTGTGACATTATGGCTATAACTTTTGAAACTTGGAAATCTACACAATACATCATTGAATGAGGAAAAACTGTGACATAATTTAAATTCTGTGCCGAGCATTGATATCTACTGTTGAAGAAAAACTCTGAAAATGTTTAAAGAACTTAAATAGACACTTGTCAGTGAAATATTCAAAATTAAATTTTCTTTATTTTTCTATTACAATGGTTTACAGTAACTCAATGGTTAAGACAAGGAGGAAGGAGAATAATGATGAGTGGTATGCCAGTACACAGATGAATAATGGAATGCAAATAATGAAATAATGAAAAACCTAAAAAACCACCAAACACCTTGCCTCCAAAAAAAAAACCAACCCCAAAATGAAAAAAAAAACCAAACCAAAACCAAAATTCAAACCAAAAAGTCAAACCAACAAACAACCCCCCCAAAAAACAAAAAAACCCCTCAAACAAACAGACAAAAAACCAAAACAAAAAGCCCCAACCCCGCCCCCCCCAAAAAAACCAAACCAAAACAAACCCACAACCAACCAACCAAACAAAAAACCCCCAAAACAAAACAAAAAGCAAACTGACAGAACTACAGGTAGGTAGATATAGGCCACTTCACATTTGGCTTGATTTAGCCATGTAGTTGGTAGGTATCCACTACTTCAAATTTGTAATTTGGTAATGGAGAAATTCAGCAGCCTGTTGTATACATGAGGTCAAACTTCATGGTCACAATGATGATCTCTGAATAACTTGTAAATCTGTATGGATGAATCATTTTCTGAAGTCTGATTTATACTTTTTTTGAAAAACTATTCTTAAAATATTGAATAAAATATGAACTTGTCTGATGCCAAATTTCCTGAAACTAGTTGTTAAAATTTACTATTTCCATTATGAATAATATCCATTATAAAAGAAGAAAAACATGACTGTAAGGCAAGCATACATTTTCTGTCATAGCACAGCAGTTTGTCTTCAATGACTGATGTTGTTTGCAGTTTGGGAAAGTAATAACAGAAACAGCAAGTAAGAATTGTGTTTTTAGTGGAAACTCATTGTTCATCATATATATTATTTTCATTCTTTGAAAAAGCGAATGCTTATTACTGTCGATAGTGATGACAAAAAGCCAACTGACCTCTTCTCGTAGCTTAATAAAACTACGAACACTGATGAACAAAGCATAACCTAATAACCATTTATGACAGACCGCACCAAAATGTACATGTCATGGCACGTGTAATGAAGAAAATCTTCCTTAATAGGGCACAGTTGTTTCACGTTCTTTCTTAATGAGAAACAATAAGAACATGGCTGTTAGACACTGAAACATATATAGTTTTGACTCATGAGTTGGCAACTTTGTGAGCCAGTGGCAGCTCGGCTCCTTTGGAGACAGGTTGCATGCAGCTTTACTCTTCTTGTCTGTTCTCATTCTCCTGTTTACTCTTTGTCTTGAGAGAAACACCTTCCAATCTCTTCTTTCTCATCCTCCTGCTCTGTTTAGAGGAGGGCAACTGCAGTCAGCAGTCAAATAGTCATTTCCTGCCTTGTGTAAATACTTGAAGCCAGTAGTTAAAGCCCACTCCCATTTACCATTTACCAGCCCCAACATATTTTGAGAAACTGAATTGCTGAGGACTTCAGGGAACCTGAGCTACGAGAAAATTCCCATACCAGATCGCAGAATTCACAGTTATTTATTTCCAGTGCTCCTTGTCTCTTTAGTCTTTCCTGCTCACTTTGTGTACCATTGCAAAGCCAGAGAATGTCACAGCCTCATCTCTCGAATTCCTTTGGGATCAACTGTGCTTATCGGAGAGCCATACTGGTGCTGTCACTGTGTGTAGCAGAAGGTAAGAGGAAAAAGCTGAATGAGAAGACAGACAGCAACAATTTGTTGTTCCACCTACAGTCCAAGTGGATCAGTACAACTCACAGCTGCTAAAGATCACAGTCTGTGCTCCCAGCCAGTGCCTGCAGTGCCAGTGGTGGCCCTTAAGAAGGATGCAGGCAAAGCTCTTCAAAATTAACACGAATATTTCTTTCATAAATACAGCTTAGAAACCAAAGAAACTGAATTCAATTTGTTCTTTGTAATACTTCAGATGTGGAACATCCTGCAGCTGAAAAAATCATTATGAGATAAAAAACCCAACACTAGGACTGAAGTACTGAAAACATGAGGTTTGGCGTCAGGCTGTGTTTCCACTCTCTCAAAGTAATGCTATATAATGTCACAATACTTATGTTTAGGCTCATGAAACTCCTGTCAACCCCTCTATGAAATGTATAGTGATGTTTTTATTTCACATGGACAGTAACTCTTTCTCTCTGACAGTGAAAAATCCTGTCAACTAGTGTGAATATCTCTAAATAGGCATCTAAATAATGTCACCTAATGTGATCAAAGTATTATAGAAAAATAATTTTACACAGCATACAATACCATGTAGCTACAATATATTTCAAAACCTGATCTTTATTATCTGTATATCTATAAAGAGATTTAGATTTGCTTCTTCACTATAAAACCTTTAGACAAACTTTCCAAAACAAAAGTCAAAGAAAGCTTCAGGAATAGAAAAAATAAATTTGTAATGAAGACTTAGTGTTCTGTACAGATAGTGAATGAAACTCTAAGAATGCGAGTATTTTCCATCATAATTTTTCATAGTAAAGATGTCATTGTAATAAAAGTAGGTTTTTTAATTAGTGACATTTGCAAATTGGTTTCAGATTTACAAGAAAGCTGTGCTGGTGGGAAATAATCCAAGAAAGCAAGTTCAAGAATCTGTTAATTACGAAGTACAATTCTTGTTATGTCTTGAGCTACCAGAAATATCTGCTAATTGCTACCAGCCCTTTCACTTCAAGTTGATCTAATTAATTTCAAAACATACTTGCATTTCAGAGCCTGGATCTCTAGGTTTCACAGAATTTATTTCTTCTGCAATAATTTAATAAAAACTCACATATCATCTGAATCAAGTAGACAGTTTCAGATAGATTCCATGTTGGTCAATGGTGTATTTTTCTTCCTATGCCCTTCTTTATATAAAATACTTCTGATACACAATGTGCTTGATGTAAAAATTTGAGGTAACTGTTCTTGCATTTAGGAAACATTACCTCTACTTGTACGTAACACATGATATTTTAAATGATAACGATAATTTTAAAAGATTTTTTTTTCTTTTAGAAACATCTATTGATGTATAATTTTTGTTAATCCCTCACCTCACATAAAGGTGAATTATTGCAGAAACTAAATATAGGTTGCAATATGCATGTTATATTTTTGCATTCTGGAGCCTTTCTTTAGTATTTCAGCTGGATTTCTATTTTGTGCTTAAGAGTTACTCTGGTCCTTTCTTCTCTTTTGACAAAGTTAGAACCTATAATTGGAGATGAGTTTTGTTTTGAGTTGTATCTAATATTAAAAAATTCTGACTGTCAGCTGTTTATGAGAAGCATATTTGGGTGGGGGTTAAGAGTTCTTAAACACAACTCTAAATTAAATCCAGATGAAGGTGACATCAGTCATTAAAGTCAACACTATCTCTTGGAAGAAAACCACATATTAAGTTAAGGCTTGCACAGGTGTCCAGAACACTGTTCTTAACGTTTTTGAAGTGAAATGGGAAAGTATATTCATATCATTTCTTTAGCAATATTTCTAGGCTTTCCAATCACAGTAAAATCAGGTGTGCATTGGTTGGTTGGTTGACTACCGCAGATGTGATGAAGGCGTTCAGCTTTTTCCAGCTTGCTCTCCTGTGTAAAGGCAGACGTTGGATCCCTGTTTAAGTCTGATTGAGAGACTATTAACTTGAGACATTTCACTAGTAAAAGAAGTGTTTGCTTAGTGAGTAACCACAAAGTGTGCTTTCCTTCAAGTATCTGGCCAATGATCTGCCTTTTAGCCTGAAGCAAAAATCATCTGTGCATTTGAACAGTTCATTTGCTTTCAGTGCACTACTTGTTTCTTAGCACGTTGGATTTTATGCAGTTTTGAAGTAACCCCTTGTGATGGTTCAAATGAGCATTTGTATTGGATGCAGTGCAGCGCTAACCATCCTAGCTGTGTACATTTTTACACAGAAAAGCAGTATCTATGGATGTCATCTCAAAAAGGATTTATTTGTATCTCTTGTCTTGCAGCAATGATAGAAGAAGGTACAACTTTTGACACATAATAGTATTTTCCCAGGTTTGTTGAGGTGTGTTTGGTTGATTTTTTTTTGTGTGTGTGTTGTGGGTTTTTTTTTGTTTTGTTTTGGTATGGTTTTTTTTCCCAAATACATATACAATCATAAATCATATACTTTCTATGGGCTATCAGCATCAAATTAGAGAGATACATTTATATAATACAGTCTTGGTAGCCTCCAACTACAAGACTTGTTTCCCAGATGGATAAGGAATAAAGAAAATTAAGCACACTGATTTCTGAGCAGCCATTTGACTCAAGGAATTATGTGAGGATACTGTAACATTCATAAGAGTCCTATAAAGTTGTGCAGTCAGCTTCTGCTGTAAAATAGCAGTCTGTACTAGGGTAGTAATGATAAGGGATAAACTGAAATGTGTGATGCAGCCTCAAGGGGTAGCAGAGCTAGGGATTATAAACACACTTTTATTCAGTTTAAATACAGAACAATGTAATTAACCTTATTTCAAATGCTTTTTGCTTTGGAAGTTTGTTGGAATGAATTACTAAAGTTTCTCTGAATACAGCAGACAGCTTATTATTCATAGCAGAACAACTTTAAACAAAAGAAATTGGAACCGCATTATAACATTGAAACAGGAAAAGCAAGAATGAAGAGTGCAGTATATTGCACTCTCTTACTTTAGCAGGACTGTCCCTTCTTTCCATGTTTGGTCTTAAAAAAAACCAAAAAGGCGGCAGTGGGAAGCTTTGTTTCTAACCCTGTACCATTAAAGTATTACAAGCAGATTGGTTTTTTTTGTAAGCTCATGTATATCTTCCTTCCTTGTGTGAAATGCCTAACATAAGATTGGATTTCTACAAAGTGAAAATGGTAAGAGATGTTTAAAGAAAAAAGGAAGGATGGGGGGAAATGATTGGCCACTGTATAACTTGCCTGAATGTGCTATTTTCTCTTTGAGATATTTTCAAGGGTCATAAGACTCTAGTTAAGAAGGACTTGCTGCATACAGGGGTTTGCTCTCCCTCACTCAGAGATGCTAAGTTTAGCAATATATTTATTGATGGCAAACAGCAAGTATCATACCAAACTTATTTTCCTTCCTTTTTAAATTGAAAATATCTTGTACTCTGTTCTCAAACATCTCATTTAGGTCTGCAACACAACCACATGCTGTTACATGGTATTGTGCAAGTTAGCAGCAATCTGAAAAAGGACCAAAAACATCAAGAGGTTATTTTCATTTAGACAATAACAGGTTGCAATGTTTACAAAATGTGCTTATTGTCTTAAACATATATTCAATGATGAAAGGAACAAATGTAATGGGTATAAAAACAACACACAATTTTGAAAACTGCAGTTTTCCTAAGTATGCAGCTACTGGTTTGCACTGAAGCCAGGGCTGTACCATACAGCTTTCTGCTAGAACTTTCATTTACTGTTTTATTCCACATATTTATTAACTTATACAATGGGTTCAAAGTCATTCTTAAATTCAGTTGCAATATTGCTGCTCAAAAATTTTTCATTCTGTTTTTTTTGGTGATTATTGAACTTTTAGGAATGTGTTGTTATGTTTTTTAAAAACAATCCATCTTTTTCTTGACTCCAAGGCATTCATTAGACAACAGCTGGATTACAGGAGGTCACCGTATGTCCTGTCATAACTGTAACATGCCTAGATGTTGCCAGTCTACACCTTTGCCCTTCATGACACAGTTTAAAAAGGTAAGAGAGGTGTGTGGAAAGAGTCAAGTACCTGTGGCAGGAGAGCCCGACCTTCTGGATTTATAGGGATGTTGGCCATTCCAGAGGCTTACAGAATACTTAGTTCTTAGAAATTTTTAAAAATTATTTAAATCACTGTGAGCGTAATGCACTGTGATTTGATTTCTATTTTTCTGCAGCCGATAGCAAAAAAAGGTGTGTATTACTCTTTTCGTGCAAAGCTAAGGTATTTCTTTGTTGTGTTCCACGGTGTGGTTGTTTTCCAGTGTTATGTTTAATTTGTATGTTTTTCGTTGGCAGTCCTGGCTGAAATAAAATATGTGGACTTAAAACACAGGGTGTTTAATGACTTTCCTGGTGGTCTTGTCCTTTTTTTTGGTTGTTTTGTTTTGTTCTCTTTTATTTTCGACTGAGTTATATGTTCTGTGATATACCTGTATGCAGACACAAAGGTTCAAAGAATTAATAAAGAGTAATTAAGATCACTAGAGTAACTGAGATCACAAATCATAAGAGTGATAAAAAATAGTCTAATGTCAGGCCAGGTAAACACTTAGTATATGCTTCTCATGAGGATCTGCACTAATTTAGCATGAATGGAAAAATTTGTAACATGATAAAGCAATAAAAATCTCCATGTTCACGGGAAGGGCAATAGTCAGGTGAAGGGCATTTTAGCTGCTGCTAAGTTATATTTCAAATTATGAAAAGAAAATTTAAAGGTTTCAACATTAGCTTTACCTGAACTAAATCATATGCTGCAAAGTGCTAAGGAGTAAGGTACTTGAAGTTATGAAATTATGTTTCAGATATAAGCTGATTAAGTATGTGTCACTGACAATAAACTATGTTAATTGGAACCCATGTGGAAAATGATTGGGCTTTTTTTAATAAACACTAGAAAACTATACCTCGAGAGATTTATTCCCGCTCTCTAGTCTCTTGTCATCTATGTATTCCCTGTATGACATGGTATGAGATCTTGCCAAAATAACAAATAAAAGATTATCAATTAATCTCCAATAACACTACAATAAATGTCACACCTCACAAACAGCCTACATCCAAACAGAAGGGAACTAATTTTACCCAGGAAACCCAACATTGTAGCACAAATTCAGTGAGCAAGAGCATTTAACCACAAAGTAACAGAAAACACCCAAGCTAAGTAAAGAAACATTTTTGTAATCAGTAGCATTCTTTACAAAACCATTCTTCCTCCACTCCCTTAATCCCTATTCCTAAGGAAAATGTACCAAATACTTTCAGAAATTGACCCTGGAGTCATAAATCTAAAAGAGATTCACGAATTACAGATCACACACTCAGCAGATACATCAGTTTTCTGGCATAGCATAAATTTCCTCAGACCCAACTTCCAACTAAACTGTTGATGTTCTGAAATTGATATTTAGCTTTCTCTCTCTCTGTCCAAGAGGGCTGATGACTTAATCATCTCCCCCTCTCCTAATGGTCTTTTCTATCCTTCTGGTTCAGATAGCTATTTTACCTCAAAGTCTTTCATTGGTTTAGATAGCAAATTAACCCCAATGAAAAGTTCTTATGGCTCCTGTTTCTGTTTTACATTTGTGTCAGTCTTTTTGAAAGAAATTTAAGAAGCAGTAGAAAAGCTAGAATCAAGAATATAAACTCTTCAGTGATTTCAAATTACATTTGTACATAATTTTCATTTTAATTCCATTAAAAGGTGCTATTTACTTGTTAGAAACTGTGATAATTAAAATTGC
The DNA here is from genome assembly GCF_036013445.1 of Caloenas nicobarica. Taxonomy (NCBI): domain Eukaryota; kingdom Metazoa; phylum Chordata; class Aves; order Columbiformes; family Columbidae; genus Caloenas; species Caloenas nicobarica. The sequence continues at coordinate 18,433,954 of NC_088248.1, read as the reverse complement.
ATAAATGTCAATGTCAGAAAATTGCTCTAACTGCTTAGGGAACGAGATTTGAAAACAGATAAATACAATGAAGACATTGGTATTCTAGGATTGTAAGAGCCACAGCTTTGTGTAAAACAGCTATATTGTCTTCACATTTTTGTGTAAATGTTAGCTACAAAGTTGCTCCTTACAAATATATTTGAAATCATATTCATGATAGTCTGCTCAAACTAAATTTTCACAAGTGAAATATTTTAATTCTCCATGATTTCTTTAGTTACTATATTTATTCTTGGTTAAAATGCTTGTCATACGTTTCTGTAGGCCAAATCGCTATGTTAGCACCTTAAAGTTTAAAATCCAGTATAATTACTATGGCAATACTTTTACTATTTCTGTGAATTGTCTAAAGCCAGCAAAGCTTAATGAGACATTCTCGCCATGATAGAAGCATTAGTGTGAAATTTAATTTGTGTTAATCCACCTTACACAGGAGAACTAGGGGGGTAAAAATATGTAAGCAGAATTACCTATTTTAAAGTACAGCAACATTATTATTAAATACTCATCCTTAGGGATTTATTTCGTGAATTGTGGGGGATCTAACCGTGTGACTGCTATATCTGTATTGCATTATACACTTCCAGATTTCTCTTTTGAACTTGATTTCATATTTTTGAGAAAAATACTTCTAGCTAGTCAACATTACAATCTGTCTCATAGCATTCTTTAAGGCTCTGCTTTCAGGAATAGGTGGGGATTGTACACTTTTTGTTGTGTACAAATCTAATATATCCTAAGGGGTATTAAATATGGAATCACCAGTTTCTCTAAACTCCAAGAAAACAACTGGAATAAACCAAATTGTACTGGGGCCATCCAAAGCTGCAAAGTAAATGCTTTACTTGAACAGATGGCATCACTGGGATTTAGGAAATTAAGTGAAATTTTTAATACACACATCTCAAGGAAATGAGTACACCTAGAAGCTCTGAAGCAGGTCTGGAGCTTCTGTTCACTTTTCTAAATGAAAGATACTTGCAATTAATAAAATTTGTGAGCTTCTGAAGGTTTCGTGAGCTTTATAGTAGAATTTGCACACCAATCTTACATGTAGATCTATTTCAGTAGTTTACCATTGACTGATATATACATCAAGAACATTGTACTAAGGAGACAGCTATACGCATCCATTAATTCTTAAATAGAAAGATCTGTCATTAAAACCAAAAAAAACCCAAAAAACCAAAAAAAACCCCAGAAACAAAACCCACAAATCTTTCCAAAACAAATAAATTCACTTTGATAGCACTTGCAGACTTTGATATTTTTGAAAGCGATACAACTTGACAAAGAGTTTGCCTTGAAGGTATGCGGAAACCACAAACGTTTTCCTACCCACAGCAGGAATTCATAGGTTAAAGTGGGATTTCAAAGACATGAATTTTTGAAGACTGACTGTCATCTACTGACCAGTGTTGTGGAGTACCAGTATCTCTGTATCTGTGGAAGGGGAATCAAAAACTAGCAAATGTAAGAGAAAATAGCAGATGAAGGCTAACCAAGGAAAGCACTAAACTAAATTTGCAATAAAAGTGAGATTTGCCCAGTGAAACTTACTAGACAGAGAAAAATGTAAAGTTTTACAAAATGTTTGGAAAAAAAAAAGGGGGAGGGAGGTCTTTACATTCCTATTGCTGTGGAGAAGTAGAAAAGGCATTGGCCTTAAAGCACAGAACAGTTAAAAGAATAAAGACACTTTAAAAAATAAATATATTTTGAAAGCTCTGCACTCATATAGCTATTTGAAAGCCAAATACACATATATAATTAGAGATTGCTGTTAAGGTCTGAAATTGTCAAACAGATGAATCTTCTTTTTTGAATGGCAGTCCCTTCATTATCCCATATAAGCATGGTTTCCTTTGGAAGGAGACCCTCCAGATTCACCTAGAACTGTAAATGGAATCTGATAGAAATGTGGTGGGGAAAGCTTACACTACTACAATTTAATTTCTTGCTTTGAAGTCTACCCACATATACTACTTTTTTTTTTTTTTTTTTTTTTTGAGGTGTATCCCTGCTTTTGTACATAGTCTAACATACAGAACTGCTCAGTGGAGACTTCAGGTACTAGTATGGTGTAACTGAGTATATTGAAGGGATGACAAAATTTACATACAAAAGCAACAAATTACCTAGCTAAAGAAGAATGCATAGCATCATTTAGTAACATTGTGGGGTTTTTTTCTTTAGTGTCATAATATGTAGCATTCTTTTAAAGGATGGGGATGAGAAGTAGCTTTTCAGTTTAGCTTACCTAGTAAAGTTGATGTGTATGTAAGAATTGTAGCTATAGTATAAATTATGTGATTTATCCTTAATAACGTATTTCTATCCTCAACAACGTAGAAAATGCCTGGTATGGAAAAGAATGACAATTCTCTCCATGAGTATAGAATCCATCATCCAATTTCTTGCTATGATAACCAAAGGTAAATGCTTAGATGATTTGTTTAATTGACCAAGTCACAGAGCAGTCAGCTTTGAAGAAAAATCATCCTGGAAAGTTTATTATGCTCGGTTTTAAATAAAGCCAAATGAACCTTTGGACTGAGGAAGAGCAAGCACTCTTGCTTGCTGCTAGTATGAAGGGATGTGGACATATTTTGCCCAGCAATTTGTCAGAAAAACGCAAGTGTTTGCAGGCATGAGCAAGAGCTATGTTATCTTGGCATTCTGGAGCTGGGCATCAAATAAAATTGGCAGAGGTACAGAATTATAGTAGATAAAGTGAAGCATCCATACCAGAACTGTCTGAAGAAGATGCCATTGAAGATTACTATGTCAAGCATAGTACCTATCATGTCTCTAAAGACCTCTGAACCAGCTTATCTAAAAGACCAATTTTAAGATGCTTTAATGATAACAGAAAAGGCAGTGAAAATAAACCTAAACTCTTCGTTAAACATTGCTAGAATCTATGGAATATATCTTGATTGGCATTATTCAATTTAGTAAATCTCTAAAATTAAATTAAGTGATTTGGAGAAAGAGCTGGATCAGATGCATGAAAAAGCAAAAGTCAGGGCACATACTAACAGAAGGTAAACAAAACCCAGGAAGAGTAATAGCTGGTGGTTTTTCCATCACTGTGAGAAGAGTCCAAATCTCAAATATAGTATAAAGGATTTTCCTTACAATCAAACAAAAAATACCCTACCACATCCCAAGCAAAGAAAGAACAATCCTCTGCATGATTTTTTCTGGAAAAGTAACTACAAAAAAGGAATATGGTTTTTCCTTAAGTCAAAATACATCATTAACTTTCTGTTCATTTAAATGAGTATGAGTATAGCAGAGAGACGTTGGAAGGTAGTGGTTTTGTACGTAATCTCTTGAATTTTGGTAGCAAAACCTTCCCAACCTGTGCATTGTGGTATTTCTATTTTAACAGTATATATTTTCCTGCCTGTCTTGTCTTTTACATTTTTATTGATTGTGAGTTCACAGAGGTTTTTTATTATCTTGTTCCAGGATACGTAGATACTATACATATGATTTACAGTATGGCATAGTCTTTGTGTAAACAGAGATTTCTGTTTGTAACCAGTGACTTGAGACAATTTTAAATTGAGCAAGAATGTAACTCTTATTATCTTGCTGTAGCATTGAAGTCTTCTAACACATCACACCCAGGTAAATGGAAAAAAGCTACATACTGAGACAAATGGAATATCCCAATACTAAAGCGTTAGTTGTCTCCTGGCAATTATTGTAGCTAGCAGCAAAAGTAGATGAATTACTTTTATTTCAAATAGAAATTATTTATCAAAAAACATTAAGGGGATCAACTCCAAAGAAAAGCTTATGCAATATGTTTAAACATGAGTCTTTAATGTTGTTCAGTATGTCATGAACTTTAGCCTGATGAGACACTTCAATTGAGATGTGTATCTGTAATATTTGTACTACAAATTATTGTAAATAAGAAGTAGGAGGATACTCTGGACCAGATTCCAAGTTGATAGAAGTAAATTTAGTATATAGATTGATGCCAATTTATACTGGCTTATTATGTGACCCTAAAAAACAACTAGAAATTTTAGGTTATATGCATTTTGAAGGAAGACAACTGAAAATAAGCTATGAAATTTTCATCAACTATGTGAGCAAGAAAACTGTTTTCTTTGTTTTCTTTAACTTTTCATTTAACTTCATGGAAATGTTTTACAGTGAAATTTGAAAAGTTCAAAAATGATGATTAAAATTCAAATTAGACTTTTTAATCAGCACTTTAAAATCTTCCAAAATACCTGATTAGTAATAAATGCAGTTTTATTCATTACTGTTTCAATTTGATGCTAATTTTTAATGAGTATATTGGCTTTTAAACTTCCACGTTATTTCCAGTCATTAAATAACTGTAGAGAATATTAGTTATATACTTCTCTACTGTGATCTTAGGTACGCATATATTTTTGGCACAGGATATTGACATAATACACAAATCCTGCTGTAGTGTTCCATGCTGAGAAAAAACAATTTCTGGTCCAAATATTTGAATCAGGGGGAAGCAAAAATTATAGTGTGTTATTTTGCCAGATGTTAAGCATTCAGACCAGCTACCCTGACTTTCACAGGTTTCCATCTGGTTTATGTGGAAGGTGCATGTACTGAACAGCTTTGAGAATTAGGCTACATTCCTGAACACTTACATATAGATTACGGTGTGCGGGTATGAATCTAGGTGCTTACATTATGGCATCAGACCTTTTTGTAGTTGTTACTCTTCTTACTCATTCATCTGAACTGTAAGGCAGAAGGTGGAAACTCATACTTTCTCTTTCCAAAATATGCAATCTCAAAGCAAGATTAAGTTGATCTGCTTTTCTTTATCAGTGTTTGTGTCCCTGTTAGCTATGCACACAGAACTGTGGCAGTAAGGTTGTTAAAACAGAACTGAAAAATCTGAGTTTGTGGTTGACCAAACAGATTTTGTGAAGTGGCAGGTAACTAAATTTTCTCAAATGATAATTTCAGATTATTTTCTAAATGAACAAACTGGACTCAGTATTGCTGCAATAGTACATTTAGTATATTTTCCCAAGGGCAGAATTTAAGAAAAATTCAACAAAATCAGCAATACTTCAAATATGCTTAACACATGGTGTTGACTCTATCTTTTTTTAATTTATTTTATTTTAAAGTTAACTTTAGAGAGGAGGGATCAGCTTTTTAGTCTCCCTTGTCTTATTTCTATGAAGACACTCGCATCTTTCACCAATCTACTCAGAAATGCAGAGGCGGTGGGAGTACCGAAACTCTGCCTGGAGAGCATACGTACAACACTAGCTGAACTGGAGCATCTGAGGAAATAATTCAGAGCCAGTTATTTTTACAAGCATGAGTGTGTCTTAGGCTTTTTTTTTTTTTTTTTTTTTTTTAGTTTCGTTTTACAAGTTTAGCTTTACAAGTATGTTTTGTTACCCAGCTTGCAGTACATAAAAAGATGTCTGTGTAGGAGATTCCTAGTAAGGAAGCTGCATTTAACAAGTAGACTGAAGCAACAGAAATTTAGGAGTGTGATAGGACTCTGACCACTGGGAATACAAAATTTCCAAGGAAAAAATTAAAACTTACAAGATTAGGAAACTGCAGATGCAAAAGCTAACTCTGGGTATTAAAGATAAGAAAATGAAGGTAATTTTTTTTTAATGTGTTTGTTATTTTTTCTGAACAATCTCAGGAGGAGGGGGAAAGTGGAGGATGAGAAGAAATGGAGCTAACAGTGCCAGGAATAAAGCCTGACATGCTGAAAAGCCTGATAAAAGTTGTTAATTAATACTGTCATTTCAGACAACAGAAGATTATAAGACAGCTAGAGTGGTGTTTTTTCTGCTTTTGTTGTGTGGGTTGTGTGGCTTTTTTTTTTTTTTTTTAATTGCTGGGCTTTTGCATGTAACTCAGAAATATCAAAAACTTGGAGATACAATTTGATTTTTAGATTTTAGGTTTGACAGGGAACAGATTTTAGAGCTCTCAAGAAATGTAACTGTCCTGTTTAAATTCTTTGGACTTCTATTCCTGTTTTGAAAGAACTATCCACACCCAAGTGATAGGTAAATACAGGAAGAGGAACAAATAAATATCAAAAGCCACAGCCCTATCAGCAAAATGAGCTGTTAGAGTTTTTGTTGAACTAAGTTGGACAATACAATTACCAAATCAAAATGGGTCACTGCTTTAACTACAATTACGACACTCAGCAGCCAGCAGTTATCAATATAGAAAATAATAGCATAAAGAGATTAAATCAGTTGATAGCCAATTTATATCAATTCTGCCCTCAAAAATGTACAAGAGATTGTCTCACTCCAAAGAAAACCCAAGTGTAATGAACAGGATAATATAATATTTCAGAACAATCTCCAAATAGTTTATCCTTCTGTTCGTAAAGCAGATGTGGAGTGCTGGTTCCCCTATAAAATACTTGACTACTGTCATATAAAAAAAAAAATCCACAATTATTATAGATCTGACTTGCTAATACTTTTTGTTCAGCTCTGGCAAGACACAATTTTAAACATTTTTTTTGCTTAGATACAAGGAACTATTCTGGTTGTCTTTTTCTAGAAAATTCATACTAAATTCAGGTGTACAGAAGAATGTATTTATTCATATATCCCTGAAGAAATATGATTGATTTTTTTGTGTGTGTGTGTTTTTTCAGAGAAAGAACAGATGAAAAAAAAGCTTTTTGAAAGGTGTGGACCTCTTATAGTTCACATCTATAGCATGAACTTTATAGTTCCCAGCATATACAGAATCGGGTGTCATCAGATCCAGGGTTTTCTTTTGATGATATAACTTGTGGCATTTGGTCTTCATTAATCTTAAAGTTAAGCTTAGACTGTCTTGATTGTCATCTTTCTACAATATCAACTCCAGAAAGCAGAATGCATCAGTCTGTCTTAACTGACTGACTCACCATTCCTAATTTTTCTAACTGGGCTCTCTTTAAAGAAAACTAATGTAACTATTAGCAATGCAGACTTGAAGGAAAAAAAAAAAAAAAAAAAAAAAGCAGTAACTAGGTAAAGCAGAAGGAATGTGATGAAGCAGAAATGTATCCACCCCAGTTACTTGCTGAGGTACCAGATGACATACATCTTTATGAGTGTTGTTCGTGATGACAATTTTATATACCAAGAGGTAATCCAGCAAATTATGACAATTTATGAGTTTTATTGGACTTGCTAAAACCAAACAGATATCTACCTCTGATGTCTGATTTTGTTTCAGACCTTGAAAACCTTCAAGGAGACTCCAACCATGACTAATTCAAAAGAGAGTCAGCAATGTAAAAAGACTGTCAACTATCTCTCTAGATTCTTGTGAAAAACACATGAGTTCACAGGATTGGTTTGGTCAGAGATTAGTAAATAAGCATTTAAAATCATAAATGAGACTTAACTGTTTTAACGAATTTCAATGCTGCACAAGAGCTAAGGCCACAGCATGAGAACGCAGGAGCCTTACCAGCAGCACTGCAGCGAAACCCAGCATCTTGCAGTGTTTTCCGGTAGAGCACCAACAGATACAGAAGTGGCATGTACTCAGAGAAAAGGAGCTGCTAGCTGTGGGGTTTTTTTGGAACAGAACTGTTGCATTGATTCTTCTTTGGGCACAAGTTGAATGTTAGAGTCTGGATCCAAGGCATCAGTATCATGAAGAGGCCACTGCTGAGTGCACCCTCAAGATTGCAGTGTGTGCTATTTAGACTCCAGACCATCATGTGAAAATAAAGCTCTGTCCAGGAAGGATACTACTGGTGGCAGACACGCTGAAGAGGACATACCTTCCTGAGCACAACCCAGATGGCACTGTGGAACAAGAGAGAAAGTCTATCAACATGCTACATTACCTTCGCATCTGGGAGGCTCCAGGCAATCCAGCAAGGCACTGAAGAGGATCTGGTGCTGCAGGCAGAATAACAGCGCATACTCTGAGGATGGCCATAACCAGCGACACAGGAAGGTACACCTATTACATAGGAGAACTATGTGAAATAAGTGTATTCAATTTGTTGCTTAAATTTAATTACTATTTAATTAGTTTATTTTAATTTATTTATAATTTGTTTAACAATTCATTGAGTAGAAAAATCAACAGATTTAAGAACTGACACAGTGAAATAACTGCCATAATGAAATAACTGTATGCTTGAAATGTCCGGGCAAAAACAGTCAACTGAGAACTATACAGGGAATGTACATTGTGCAGAGATTAGTGAGAGGCAAGACAAGGAAGCTTTATAGTTAGTGCAGTCCCACTCTTAATCTAATGAAAGGCTGGAACGCAAAGGTCATGCTCTGCAGAGGATGGGAACTTAATAGTTGTGAGATTATTAGTTTAGTTCATAGAGCTGGACTTTCTGGAGGAAACTTAGTCAAGACCCAGGATCAGAAAACTAAAGGCACATTTTGCTAAGTACTGTATTAATAGATCTAACATGCTGTGATAAGCAAATAGCCTCAACCCAAAGGGTTGATTTCAAATGTGCAGAGCCAAAAGCAAATTTGAATTCAGACTGTTTTTTCAAGATACATACTATAGCGTAAGGAACAGGTTTTTTAGTAAGACAGCCAGGAAATTAATGGTCAAGATATTAAAAAAAACCCACCTCCTTTCCTTGTGTGCCTGGCATCACTAGACCAATGAAGGTACGCTCAACTGTAATCAATGTGGTGCCTTGCATAACTCGAATTTCTTTTCTGTCTGTGTACTTAATTCACTTGCTGCCTTTATCAGGAACAGGGTATTATAGAAATCCTGGGTCTGGCTGTTGGCTCAAGTGATTTCTGAATGTTACAGGTGGGATTGCGATTAAAAACAGATCTGGCTGCAGGTGACTTCCCTAAGACCTGGCCAGTACCGGAGGGAGTAAATTTCATGATGTAACACACTTTAGCATCATTTTTTAATGCTCTGTGGTTCATTTGGGAGTAGTATTAAAGAATTCTGCAAAGAAGCCTGTATGTAGAAGTGAAGTGAGGTCATCTCTGCTTTTTCTTCTGTCTTGGTCTTTTGCCATCGAGGATGGGAGGGGAAGAGAGCAATACAATAAAAACTGCTGGATGTGTCAGAATACTTCTTCTCTTCTCTTGGAATTCAATGTCAGTGAGAAAAATGTGCTAATTTTTTTTTTTCCACTTTTGGGGCAGATAATAAAATCATTATTAATAATCTAGCTACCATGAGATGTAAATTTAAACTTTTAGACTTATTTTGCATTGCAGAAAACAACAACAACAACAACAACAAAAACAAACAAACAAAAACCCCCAAACCAAAAAAACTAAAAACCAACTCATGAATACTTAAGGAATGAGCAAGCATTTGTATCATATAAATATTTTCTTTCTCCTCGTCAGTATTCAGGGGCTGTATTGCCATCTGGCAAAGGTTTCAGTTGACTAACGCTGAAGCAATAAATTAATACAGTAAAAGATACTACCAACGGTTTTAAACCAATTAAAATGCTCGAAGCAGACTCTGTGCATGTTAAAATGTCATGTCATGATCCTGCTGCACAGAACCAAAGAACTATAATGAGCAAAGCGTGGATAAGTGACGATTGCAGGATTCAAGGGTATTGCTTGGTGTGCGCTTTATGGCATACGCAAATATTCTGACCCATATTAGAGTGGAGGCTAGTCTTTACTATAGAACAGAATTTGTCTCATGCTTCTGTAGTCTTTAATTTGGATCCAATAAGGGCAAAACAAAGGGTAAGCCAAGTGTGAGTTTTAGCTCTCCCATGACAATCTAAAAGCTCCATAGAAAAATGATTCAGAAAACCCTCATGTTAGAAAGAGGTTTGCTGACTGGAGATGGTGAATAGCAAAAGGGAGCACTGGGGGACAATAACCACTGAGCAGAAGTGTTCTCTGGGTGCCTGTCTTGCCTGGCTTTGGACTGCAGCCTAATGCCTGGGCTGCGCAGGCTTCCCTCGTCCAGAATTACCTCCTCAAGCTCAGGCTACCTGCAACCCTGCTTCCAAGAAACCGAGCAGAGCTTGCTGCTCTTTTGAAAGGTCTGGTTTCCTCCGGCTCTTTACAGAGACTGTAAAGGTGAACACTGCACTTAGAAGTTTGAGACTTTCCTTACAGAAACCCCTTGTGGTCTGACTCCTTTCTTGGGGAAAAATGTCACTGCATTTGCAAGCTGCATGAAAAGTTCTCGTAGCAGTGATGCGGAGCTATGCCATAACCTCTCATGAAACAAGATAAAGAATTTTATTGAACTTTGTGGATTTTTTTGTTTTTCAACAGTCTCTCAAAAGGATGCTATCAGAGATCTTTCTCAAGGTTTCCAAGGAAGGGAATATCTACGGGACCATTCATGACACGGAAGAAGCCTGTTCCCAAACCTGTCAGTTTAATATGTTGGTTTTGTACTACATGTGAAGGAAAGAGAAGAGAAGAAATGTTCCCTATGATCCAAAACTATAAAAAATGTGGAAACAGCTTTCAGGATCATGCTACTCATTTACTTTTCTGCAAACATTGTTTTTGAAGGTAGCAACTATGTGGCTATGTTACTAGAAAATATATAACACTGTTAACATCTTCTGCAAGTGTTGTGTTTGTAAAGCAGAAACACTAGAATGGTGGTTTTGATTGTAAATTAATACTATGAGACGTAAGTTGAAACAATGCAGGAAAACCTGGTAACAGCCAGATCATGCTTGAGTGTTGTGGTGTGGTTGTTTTTGGTTTTGGTGGTTTTCTTTGTTTGTTTGGGTTTTTTTGTTTGTTTGGTTTTTTGTTGTTGTTGTTTTTATTTGTTTGTTTGGTTTTGGTTTTGTTTTTTGTTTTCCTTCTAAGAGTCTACCCCTGGGGATCAGAACTAGCTGAATTAGACATTGAATAAAGTACCAGGATAGATTTGTATCTCTTAAAGATACAAATGTTAATAGATGATTGCTACTGAAATGTTTAAATTTTAGAGTGATACATTATCATAGTTGTAAGTATTTTGGTAAACACAAATGATCATTTTTAAGAAAACTTGTCCTTTTTTCATGAATAGCAATGATCTAGAGAATGTTAAAGGAAAACACCTTTTTTCTCTTCTTTTTTTTTGGGGGGGAGGTGGTGGTGAAGCGCATGCATTGCTACTGCCTTGTACACTTGTACAAGTCAGACATCCTAAACTTTATGTTCATGAAATTATGGACATTATGAAAAAATATCTTTCAGCTTAATGACTTCTTAAAAAACTCATAAAGCTTAATCTATATTCTACTAAAATAATTTAATTTGTGTATGTGCTTCATGATGGGGGAAAGGGGGGAGAATAACGAGCTCCAAATTCATTTACTGAATGAAAATGCCATTTCAATTTGGGCTGTAAGATCTGACATAATGCCTGTCATAAGGAATTCGAAGTGCTTAGATTCAGAGTACTGGAACATTATGAGGGAATGCTACACAGATTCCTTAAGTGCTCCTTAATTATTTAACGTTATTATTTAACATATTAATGTTATATGTAAAATTTTCTTAGAGTAAAGTTCAGTCTTTCAATAATGCTTATGATTTCTTGAAAATGCACCTTTTTTCATGAAGATACTTAAACAAAGTAAGGTTATTTTCTTTTATATGTGGAGTGAGACATTTGAGAAATAATTTGCAACTCGCCACAACAATCGTTCTCCTTATTTCTATAGTGCCGTGGTCTCTTTAGGATGACTTCCACATGCTATTTTATATCAGGGAAAGAAAGCCAAAGCAGTACTTCAAAAGTGAGGTTTGTTTTTCTCATCCTCATGCTCATAATCACTAACGGACATCAGGTTGCAACTAGGCAATCTACATCAATTGTGCAAAAGTAAGTTCTAGTAGCTGAAGAAGATTTTGAGGTGTTTCAATGAAAGGATGATACAGCTGTGGTAAAATATCTCCACACAGATATGTGTTCTGGTAGTTCTGCAGCTCCTCTGATAGCAGACAAAACCTGATTTTAAGGTTGTTTGGTTTTGTTGGTGTTTGTTTGTTTGTTTTTGTTGTTGTTGTTGTTGTTTTGTTTTCTTTTATCAACACAAAAATAAACTCCAAATTATCTATATTAGATTTCAGTCAGTCATGTGATATGTGAGAAGGCGATTAACTATAAGAAGATAGACATTCTTATTTTTCAATAACTTCTACAAAGAATAGTGTCTCCAACGTTCTCACTAGTATTATGCTAAAAACAGCAAGCAATGGTAAACAGTCAAAGCTGAAATAATTTGCTTCTAAAACACCTTTTACATCTTCCACTATTCCTAACCTAGTTTCGGAGCTGTCTTGAAAAGCAGAGCAAAGACTAGACTGTTTTGTGGTATCCAAATGCTGTAAGAAACCTTTAATCAGATGTGAGGTAATACACCATTGAGAATATATGAAGCAGATGTTTTACTAAATATTGTTATTTTATATATGAGCAAATCTTGATAACGAATGCTGCTGCAGTTTTCAGTCTCAGCCTCGTAGGAAAGGGGCCAGTTCCCCTTTGCCTATTGGCGGATGCACGGGACTCGGCGTGTGGCAGCCTGGAAAAGGCAGACGGGCCACTTCATCCTGCTCTTCCAAGAGAACGTGACATCCAGTCAACAGGGAAACCAACTATGTTCTTCATTGCAACTCAGGCAGAAGTATCCTTTTTCTTGAACTGCATAAACTACTGCTTGGGGTTACACCTTTAGTCCTTAACCTCATGAAATTATGAGATAGTTACAGGGAAATGAAGCAGTTTTTGTGCATCCTTCAATGACAGATGGTTGAAAGGGGGCTGACTTCTCTGCTGCTTTCCCTCTCTTGCCCAGCACAGAGTGTGTGGAGACAGCCCTCTGCACTGACCACCTGGGCTCCTCACACAACATACATCTCAGAAAATAATCCTTCTGCTCTATTTAGCTGTAGAAAGTACTTCAAATTTACTGAGAAGATTTTTTTGTTTTTCTAAATATGCTCATATTTAAGCAATTTGTAGCTTGGCCTGACTTGCATAGTGTCAGCCTATCCCTAACACAATGGCAGCTTGGCCAGCAGTCACAACTAGGACATCCAGGCATTTCCAGTTTCAACACCACTGTTATTTTATTGGAAAGAGCAAAATAGAGCAACAGAAAAAGATTAATGTTTAAATTCAGACACCTCAGATCTTCTGGGGAATTGAATTAAAATAAATAAATTGAAAGTGTATCTAGTGCCCTTGAAGAGCGTATTATAGCTGCAGTGAACCACTTAGCTGAGATATTTTAAGCATTTTTCTATTATTTGAATAATGTAGTGTTGCTATTGATGTTTAAAATACAGATAATTCTTGTGTACCTTCCCAGCTAATGTATCTTAATGAACTAGTGCCAGTTGAATGCGCTGAGTTGTTGTCGTGTTGACCCAGGTTCAAAATAACACTCAGGATGTAGTCTAATTTTGTCTGAAATTATACAAGGCAGATATTATCTCCAGGGAAGGTTCTGCATAAAATAGAGATGGAGGTGCTATTCCAGACCAGATAGACAAGATGATTGAACAGATATTTTACAGGTATGATTGTTATTGCCACTTTTCCCATTGAGTTTTAATATGTGCAGAAAAACTTTTTTGTTTGTTTCAGTGTCTTTGCAAACTGCTGTGGTGTTAATTTCAGTACAGTGGTTCTGAAAACAGCAGCTTCAACTATATAAGCAACTTTTAAATAAAAGTAAACCAGGAAAATTAGGGAATGTAAATTGATGCATTCAATCACGTCATCGGCACCTTTATTTTTGCACATTTTCGCAGTCTGCACATAATTGTTCTAACTGAGAATAAAAAACCCTTTTTGTTCTGAAACTAAAACATTAGCAGTATGCAAATTGGCAGAAATATCAGCACAGCAGTTCACACAGGTGTGGAGTATAATTCAAAGTTCACTTCACAATATTCTGCCCCAAACTTGCTTTGATAGCCAGAGAAATGCATAGATCGAACTTAGGCTCAACAATTTATTACAGCTAAGGTACTGTCTGTCTTTTATCACTTTAGTTGCATTTTTATCCCAAACAAACCCTGATGGAGTTCTTATTGTTAGCATATTTTATATACCAAGAATGATACTTCTGCAAAAAACAGACAAGGATTTTCAGTAACTGTAAAAAAGAGACTTTCTGAGGTTCTTCCTAATATTGAAAATTAAAATGGAAATGAACATGGGCTTTTGAAGGGTTGCCCCAAATTATCTACATTTTGTGTCCTTAAAATTTATTAATGTATTGAGAATAGTTTAGGATTTGTTTGTTTCAGTCTAAGTGGAAAATTCCTTAAGAACAGCTTCTCTCCCATTTCAGCAACCTTTCATGATTAATCTCTAGGAATGCAAAGGGAATGCAGCTGGAGATTACAAAGATATCTAAACATTTCAGAGCTGCTGTAAAAGAAATAAGAAGTGTGAAGATATCCCTTATTTTCCCCAGTCAGGAAATAGTAGAAAACTCAACCTGTTCTTTCTCTCTCTGTCCCCAGGAAGGTGACATTCTAAGGGAGAGATAGTAATGAATTTCTGACAGTGTAAGAGGAAAATTCTATCTGTACTGTCATAATTTAGCATAGGTCATAATCTGTTGTGTAATAAATCAAATATCAAACCTGAAATCTAGAATGTAGAACTAGAAAGGGGTATTTTGGCAATATTCTTTTCAGTGAATTTAATGAATTATATCCTATTAGAACTTTAGTGTCTGGTTCAAAAATATTTAAAATCTCAGCTCTCACTGAGATCAAAATTTTAGTACAAATATTGTACAACTGAAGATTTGCCAAATTGCTGAATTCTACCTTAATTTCCTCTCCCTTAGTTGCCTTATGCAACTACCCTGTTTTTCTGTATACCGTGAAATAATAATGTAACTAGGGAAATAGTTCAAAATATATATTGATATATCAGAAACCTATTTTCTCAGAGTGAAATTTAAAACCAAATCGTCTCATTGAACAATGCTGTAACTTCACTTACTGTGGCAGTCGCACAACCCCCGATGAGGTCCGGAGCCTTCAACAGGGCAGCTGATGGCTCTTTAGAACCTTTTGTCCCCACTGTGCCTGTCCTCAGGGACCCACCTTGGTCGTGCTGACAGTCACTTTCTAACGCCCCGGGGCACGGCGGCTCCTCATGGTCGGGCGGGACCATCGATAAACAGACAGGGTCTTCAGCCAATGAGGTGCCCAGGTCTGGAAAAGCTTCTGGACTACGCCCGTGATGAGCATAGACCTCCCAGCATATAAAACGGGATCCACATCAAGCTCACTCTGATCAGAGCAGTGAGAGTGTGGTTGTAGCCTCCCCTGAGATCAGGGACACCATCTAAGGAGACTTCCCAGGACTGAGCCCTCACCTTCTCCTTGGTCGGTGATTATTTCTTCTTGATGTATCCTGGAGTGAGCCCCTGTCCCCCCTCCTGTCAAGCCATTATTTCTCCTGGGTACTCTTGGGTGAGAGAGGCCTTTTTGTGAGTGCCTGCACACTGTGGGTCGTTGTTCTTGTGTGGTCATATGGTGATAATATCCACAACTGGTACATCGAACCTGAAGTTTATTAAATGTTGCTGAAGTGCTGATTTTTTTTAAAATTTATTTTTTTATTTTTTTTATTACTCCTCCTCGGTTTCTGTTGTTTGGGTTTGATCCATTGTTTGGATTCAGTTCCGAATTAAAGTTGGTTTTAGCTTATGATTTGCTTGGATTCATTTTGAAGTGCCTCTGTGACACTTGCATACTACCATCTATTCCTGTTTGCTTCACATATCTGTTATATGTTATATGTAAAATTGCATGCTGCTTAGAATATTTTGCAGAATATATCTTGCTATACAAATCAATATTAATATTCCAGAGTATAGCTGCAATTTCAGTACTATTATCAACCACTGCTTAACCAGTTGATCAAACAACTCTTTTGTACGGTATATATGAATTTCATAGCATTGTGGTTACTGTAAGAGTATACAGAATTTCTAAATTAACATTTAGAAATATGACTTAACAACCTGAGAGTGTGTCTTACCCAAGTCATGTATCATTGCAGTCTACTGCTCTACAAAAATGAGCAGGAATTGCAAAGTATTTAAAGTATGAAGAGGAATGGTTTGAGACAAATGGAGGAAGCGGACTGCAGAAACATTATCTAAGTCTCGGACAGCATGGGAACCCAAGCAGAGTGAGCTACTGCACCTGTCTCCTGCCTGGGGAAAGCAGAAGATGAAGGTGGAGAGTTGTGTAGGAGAACGTGATTACTATTTCTGACTGGCGATCCTCAGTCTGAGCTCCTGAAAAGAAACTCCGTTTGGTGTCATGAGGCTTCCTATGTGTGATATGTCTTGGTGGCATTTTTCTTTATTAATATTCTATTCACAAATATTTTTGGCAATAAAATAAGCCTTAGCATTTTCCCCATAGTTTCCCAGTTACTTTTCATGTGAGATGAGTCTTAGCCAACCGATGGTACTGTTTGCCATGCTACCTATGTCAACAGCTGTAGTATATACACACCACACTGTAGTGCAGATGATTGGATCATCTCATGTCCACTGTCAGCTTGAGTGACTTGAGTAAACAGAATCACAGAATGTTTGGGGTTGGAAAGGACATCTGGAGATTATCTAGTCCAGCCCTGCAAACGCTCTATCAGTGGCATGAGAAGCACAGTATGGTACCACAACTGCATTTTGTTGGGTAATGAGGGATTATTTCCTTAATATTATTATCCTCAATGTGGAAAAGTCACATAATCAGATGAAAGCAAGGACATATTCTAGATCCTGAATATCTCAACTTCTGTCTGTTTGCTATTTACCATAGTGTCAGTTTGGTATTGGGCATTTGAACCGAATAGAAAGATAGATGTCAATAGCAGAGTTTGACCTAGCAGGGAAAGGAACAGGTTGATGATAAACAACTCAAGAAAGCTGAACTGTTTGTTATTGCAGGATAACAGTTATGTTTGTCATTATTTTTAACAGAAAATGTGATTGAGATATACGCTTCTGGCAAAATACCAGCCACAGAAACATCTTGAGTCATCATGACAGGTATTTATTATTCTGTTTTATAGTTATGTAGGAGCATGAAGTTGTTTGTTTATTTGTTTGTTTTTCTTTTGTAGTCAAAGGGGAAACTACTAACTGTGTCATTGGACCTTTAACATTTGTAGATCTGTTCATCCTCTGGAGGTTGCATGGGAAGGGAAGTTACACACAAGCTTTTCTTCATACAAGCTATAAAATGGTTTCTTCTATAACATTTTCTGTTTGAAAGGGTTTATCAGGCTTGAGATTGTCTTTTTTTTTTTTTTCTGCAATATGAGGGAGATTTACTTGCATGTTTTCTCAAGCCAACTGAAGGAAAAGTATGTGCACATAATGAATTAAAGAGGAAGTCATTGTCTTGGTGTTTCTGAAACACTTCTACTTTCTCTTGTGGTTTCATTTCCCCCTCCCCTTTGCTTTGTCACATTTGAGGGGATTTATAGGAGGAAAGTGTAAAGTGTTTTTCTCAGTTTCCTAGGCTGCAGGCAGATCAGACCTGTTGAGGTGCACTTTGGCTCTGTGACAGTGCTTGACAAAACTGATAGAGCTGGTGATTCCCTTGAGAGAAGTTTTTAGTATATAACTTATGCAAAAAAACCCACACAAACTGCTGTTTTTCTTACTATGTTTCTCCTTTCTGTTATTCTATCTCTCAAAATTAAAAATGTAGGAGACAACTGAAAATAGTTGCATTTTCCCCCCAGAATAAAATAATGAGACTTCTCAAAAATTATCGCTTCCATATACAAGTTAAACTGTTGTTGAGGGTTCATCACAGAATTCACATTAGTGCTCATAATTGCTAGCTTTTTTTTTTTTTGTTAGATTTTCCAGCCTTTGCCTGAGTGTTCATAGAGCAAATTAATTAAGCTGTTGAATTCTTCTTTGTGATATAAGAGAAATTCTGAGATCAAATTAATTAAGCTGTTGAATTCTTCTTTGTGATATAAGAGAAATTCTGAGATCTTGCCTGGACATCCATTATAAGCAAACAAAAGAAAACTTCTTTGTAAATTACTGTTCTGGATGATTTTCATTGATCACTCATAAATTATCATCTTTAGAGGTCACATAATTATCTCTCAAATCAACATTAATGTGTTTAGAATAAAGCCATGTTAAAGTCAAAGCAGCAAATTATTCCAAATCACCTGGGAGTAACGCATTCACATCAGGTGACAAATACTGATAGAAAACCTTGCTAAGATCTTCATAGTCCAGGAAACTCGAGGATTCCTTTACTATGGATCCAAAGGGACAGTCCTTCCAGACCAAAGGATAAAATTTATTCCAGTCATTCAGTTACTTACAACTGAAGTTTAGATAGAACTAACTGGAATTTTAAACTAGAATTTATGCAATATCTTATCTAACAGTGCTTAGTTTCTCAGAGTATTTTCTGGCAAATAACAGACATGCAAAATAGACCACTTCTGTACTGTGCTTGGACCAACAAACAATGTCTTGGGCACAATCATGTCTTACACCTTGGCTGCTTCAGTATTTCATCCTCACTGTCAGAGAATATTGAGCTGACATCCCTCACACGGCTGATTTCATGACCCGAAGCTCTCATTTCCCTGATGGCCACGTCCAGCAATCCCAATTCCCTGAAAACACAGCACAAGCTGATAGGTAATCATGACAAAAATAATAAGAGTTATGGCAAAACATCTTTGCAGTATTCTAATCTTCAGAAGTCCCAGTTCCATGGAGCCTGTTACACTGCAGATGTGTTCAGGAGCTCTATAAAATTCTTTTATTTCACGTTTTCCCACAATGCATTTAAGAAAATATCTGTCTGCTGCAGGAGGAGGATAGAGAGAAGTCCAAAAAAGTATTTTAGAAACATGAGAAAGATTTTATGGCATGAAAAAAATCTACAAATTTTGAAATAGGTAATGGCTGAGTTCTGTTCCATAAAACTAAGAGTAACATTTTGAATATTTATTTTTTCAAAAGTTTTGAAATAAATGTTTTTGGTTAAAAATTTAGTGTTGTTTCTAGTATTGTGTTAAGTCCCATAAAATTATTAAGGAGAAATTCTCTGTGAATTGTTTGACAGGAAGATTTCTAGTAGTTCGTTTTCAGAGCACAAATAACCTATATGCTTGTTCTTGTGAGGTTTCAGGGCTTTTACACTCTCCTCATAAAGAAGCTACTGAAACAAAAATTACTTTTTTCCAGTTAGATGCTTTCAAAACCTTGCTATCATTTTTTATTAAAAATGCAAAATGAATTTTTAGCAGCACTTTGACACTTGCATTGTTAATGTGCCTTCAGGCATGTAATTAGTAGAAGAGTTTAATCTTTTATATTCCATACTTTGATCAGAGTAAATAAACCCAGAGAAGCAATAAAGTATTGACCAGCTTCTTTGATAAAAGAAAGTTGTAAGCACCACTTGAAGATACTTTCATAAACTTGAATGCACATCATTAGCTCTGCATATAACAGAGAACATGTTCACTTATTACTGTTGGTATATCAATCCAGCCCATAGAAGTTTTTTTTTTTTTTTTCCCTCCTTCTGCTTCTCCCTGTGTTTGTTTAAAAACTATCTTATGGTATTTCTCAATATTCATGAAAAACTTGAAAACTGCTATCTGATGCAGCCTGATAAATAAATGATTTATTCTATAGCTAAATAAAAAAAAAAATAATTGGTCATTAATAAAACGTCTGGTAGGCTGACTGGTAAAATGAAGCTGTTTATATTAATTTTTTGAACATGTAATGAAGACTGAAATTAGAGTGCTATTAAAGTAAAATAGGAATTTGCCATTGAATTAGCAGAATAAAGATCAAGTTTGGAAAGTCAGCATGTTTGGTTATAGTAACTAGATTTAAATTTTTTATAAAATGTCATGTTGGAAGGTTTAAATTTCTTAATTCTACACTTTTCTCATACATGCATAAATCAGAGAAGTCATGAACTGAAATAATGAAATAATGAACTGAAATAATGAGCAGATTTATTTTCGTGGGTCATCCAAAACTTTTCTTCATATTTGAAGTTATAAAGCATTCAAAAGAAAATCAAAATTATATTTTTCCACTGAAACAGAATAAATAAATCAATTAATGACAAGTAAAAATGTTTAGGCATCTCATAGTTAATATAGTAAAGCAAACAAATAAAACCAAACTAAAACAAACCAACCCAACAACAACAACAAAAAAAGAAATTTGAAAATATGTGTCAGTTTAAAGTCTTTTGGATTTTTAAAAAGAAACTCACCAGGGAACGTGATTGTTTCTGATTAGAGCACTTATCTAAGAAAGAGAAAGAGGAAAAAAAGAAAAACACCACAGTGTTTTGTCCGCTTTATACTGATGTTCCCTCATTTTTTTACAGGCTTTTCATCTTCCATTTCTGCACCCTGTCTCCCACCCCTGGTGAGCTGCTTGTTTTCAGGTGGTTGGGGTAGAGAAATCAAAATCATACATTTCTAGTTGTTTTATCTTGCTGTTCAGCATAAGTAACAGTTCTGTTTTATTGAGTCTAATTCTTAACGACCTAGTTCCTCAAAGCCTGTATAGGCATTATCTCCCAAGGATGACGAATTTCAGCCCCTTCTGCCACCATGAACTCAAACTTCGATGAAAAGGTGCCGAGTGTTCATAAATGCAATTACAAACAATGAAAAGAGCCTCTTGGGCAACTGTTAGCATAGTCATTTTCCCATTTCTTCTTCCAGGTTGCTTCCTGCATACATATTGCCTGGCTCAAGCACAGAGAAATTTCAAGTTCCCAGCATATAAAAGGTGAATTTCTGGCTGCACCTAGAGGTATGTTCTCCTTTTCAGGTAAGTTTCATCTTGAGAGAGGTGTTGGGCCCAGCCTTAAGACAGAAAGCAAGCTTATGAGAAAGACTTATGACCAGATTCCAGTCATTTTTTTCTTTTTCCATTTATTTCCATAATCAAAATGAAATTTTACAAAATTAAATTGATTTAATTGTGACTTGTGATTCAGGTAATACTATAGACAAATCCCCAAAGGAGATTTCTGTTGTGAACGTATACGTGTTCAGTACGTAGTACACGAAATACAGCACCAAATAATGAGAAGAAATATGACCCTGAAGTAAAATTAATGCTAATTTCAGTAACAATGAAAATAATACAGCTATATTATTTATTCCATATAGTACTCGGTTGCTTCACAGTCCACAGAACACTTTCACTATTCAAAGAAATAGCTAGAAATAATTCTGTATGGTCTTTGAGGAATAATACTTTATGTATTTTAAATAATGCTTATGTAAACAAACCCACTTAAATATATAAGCATTTGGAAGTCTTATAGGTTTGTTTCTAGTTTCATGATTTAGAAATGACACCAACAACTCCAGTCTATCATCTTCATCAAAACCCTAGACCCAGAACTTGCATTTTATCTCAGACTGTTAAGTCATCCCTTTCCATAAGCAAACAACAGTAAGGTAACAAGAAGCAATAAATTAGCATCAAGAAAAGACAACCTTTTTAAATTCCTTTGTCTTTTTTTTTCTTTTATTTTCTTTTTTTTTTTTCTATAGGGCAGATCATTGCTTCTGCACTTTGTGATGACATTATTGAGACTTTGGTCTTAAGGGTAAAAGGAAATTTGACAAATATTCTTTAGAGATTATCCGTTTCAGACTCTTTTGTAAAATAAGATATTAATAGTTTCTCCTGTCAAATACCAAAATCATTTAGACCAACTATTCCTGAAGAGGAAACACACACATAACTCAAGGAACAAAATGAAATAATGGATTTAATATGATTTTAATTAATTCACTTGTCTCTAGGCAATTTCTCAATATTCTTTCCCCTTTTGAAGTCTTTGCTCTTTTTTAATTAGTTAGATTTGCTTGTTCATAAACTACTTAAGTTATCTGTGAAAATACAAAAATTAATCACTTTCCCATCTTTATTCTAAATTATTCTGTCATGTGTAACTTGTGTTGATTTATTCACCAAAACAGATTTTGTTTTCTAGTTAATATGTTTTGATCTGGCTTATCAAAAGAAATGGACTATAACCAGAAATAACCTTTCTAAGCACAGTTTTACTAATTTCTCTCAAAAGAGACATTTAATTTGGTGATTGTGATGGAAATACGTTACATTTATTATTTTATTTTCCTTTTAATTATAATAAAAATCAGATAGTCATAGTTTAATGTACGACTTGGAAAGAAGAGCAGGGAACTCTACTGTTTCAAAAGGAGCAAGTTGAAACTCATAAGGGACATTTTAAGTACAAACATTCGGTTTGTCATTTTTTCAAAATGACAAATTAAAGACTATGTTTTCACTGAAAATGCAGTCCTTTATACACTACTTAATACCCACTATATTTAATCAGTGCACTGAAAGAGTTAAAAGTCTGTCGAAAAAATCCCCAAAAAGCCAGCCAACCAACCAACCAAAAAAAGCCAACAAAACAAAAACAAACCACAACGCAAAAAACATAAAAAGCACAAAACTGATATGACTGAAGAATGCACAATAATGTCTATTTACCAAGAGCTCATTTCAAATAGCAGAGATCACCTTAAGGTAGCTTTCCTTAAAAAGACTCTGAGATAGTATTTTGTGTTTTCAAGTTTTAGATTCCATTTGTACATAGGTTCTGAACTAATCAATTTGAAAATGTATTAAAAGTGAAAAAATGCCCTGTGTTACTTAAAAAATGCATAACAAGCTGTATTTTGCAAGAACTTTCTAACCTAACAAAATAATTGCATCTTTTTAGATAATAAATGAAGCTTGTAATGAGGTTATTGAAAAGCTTTAAAGCTTACAGATACTGAATAATGTGACAAAGTACTTATATGTATTTGTGCTGGGAATACAAATATATATATATAAAATTCTTTTTGAATTTTCCCCAAAATTTATTACAATAAGCTAAATCACTGATAGTTAAAAATCATGCGAAGGACGAATTGACATTATAAGAAAACCCAGCAAGTTTTCCCCTGAAAAGGACTTTCCGCTGCTGAGCAGCATTGCCAGATGTATCACACCTCTGCGTCTAGAGTCTATTCGTTTTGCCGCAAGGTTCATTTCATCCAAGCAGTAGCAGGGCTACTGAGACACTATCTCAGCCAGCAACTTCCCGATGGTTTCCTTCCTCTCCTCCCTTCCTGGGGAGCAGGCTTCTGCCGTAGGTGGCTGGTCATGCTGAACGTCACAGCTGAAACTACAACTTGCTTACCAGGTGCAGAGTGAAGATGGATCATCTCTGGCCCCAGCAGGGAAGTGGTGGTGATGGGCTGTGACTTGGCAGTTAATTTAGAGAGCAGCTACAAGAGGATATTTCCCTGTGAGGGAAGGCAGTAGCTGTTGGACTCCCCCTGCCCAGCAAAGAGGAAGCAACTGCCCACCCAGGTAGAACCAGGACAGCACCCGTGCCGCTGATTATGGTTTTCCAAGTAGACTCGCTCACTTGTAGAGACTTGAAGGAAGGCTAATCTTTCTACTACAGCACGGAAAAATTGGCTTTCCAAATCACCTATTATCTTTCATTAAAAAAGTACTAAACCTTGTGGCTAGTGCAGATATACCCATGAGCATCCACACAGGCACAAACTGAACGTACTCCTTGTTTTTCTTCATGTTCTCCTGCAGTTTCCTCATGTTTTTGATGAGCTGTTTGTATTTTGTGTATCTACTGCAGTAGATACATCATCTTGTCTATACTACAGTATCGATATGATGGGTTAAAGTCTGTGTGAGAAGCTTAGTGCATTGAGGGCAGTTGGGGGTGGAGTCTGAAAGAAGGCTGGAAGGTGTGGTTTGTGGTACATCTTAGTTATAAGAATGAAAAAACTCTTGCCTGTGCCTGGTAGAGCAGAGATGTCAAGGGTATGGATGCCATAACATTAAGGAACTGCCAACAGCTGCATTAGTCTGCCTTAGCCATGTGAAGACTTGCTTAAAATTTCTCTAAGGGAAGAAACACTGCCTCACACTAAACACAGCTTTTTTCCATGCTTTTGTGTCAATAATAGAATACTCCTAGGATAGGAAATGGAACATAACTGCTGTTTATGTAAATTACTTAACACAGATAAAAAAAAAAATCAACATTTTTAGAAAATCATAATATGGACTTAATAGATAGCTGTTGAAGGAAACCTGAACATGGCAATGGATTCTGTATGCAACTTGCTTGGAGGCTGGTGTTTTTTTCCTGACTTTTTTTTTTTTTTCTAATCTTACAAAACTTACTGCTTGAATTGGTGATACACAGAATCTTAAAATGGCACTTCATTTGTTTAAATGAAAGCTAACAAATTCTACATGCTGAAGAAATGTGAAACTAAATTTAACAAAAGTCAGGTTATTGTTATTCGTGTACTATAGCACAAGTGCTGGTAACTGTGCAGTGATGGAAGATCAAAGCAAAACAAACAAAACCTTAGCATACTTCTATGTTTCCCCAAAACAACAGTAATTAATGTTGAATAAAACACTTTTGGCTGTAAGCTGTTGAATATTACTCACAGAATACATTATCCTCCTAAAGTAGCTGTTATTCATTAAATAAATTATTCAAGAATAATCTTTTGCAGTATTTGACCAGCTCTCTATCTGGTTGAATGCCAACTCATTGAACAAATTGTTCAAAAGATAACAGCTTGATTCATGTATAATGTATTTGAAAAGCCCCTTCTCTAGTTCTTACTGACTCTGCTTAGACTAAGTAATATCCTATGCATTTATTAATAATTTGTCATTTGGTTGGCAAATATGAATAAAGGCAGCAATAAAGGACAGGATCTGACTTATCCTGAGGTCAGTGGGGTTTGCCATTGACTTTAAATGGGTACAGGGCTTCACCCATAATGTTTAAATGATGACTTTGAAATGTGATGTGCATTATTAGTGTATTTAAGTTTGTCTGAACTTTAAAGTACTGAATATATTCTAATATCCTACGGTGATGACAATGTGCCATAACATTTTGGTATAAACTTTCTACAGATGATTGATGTAGGAACAGAATCATTATCCTGTATAAACAGAATTGTGTGTTACCTCTCTTAAGAGTCATTCTTTGAGCTTACATCAATCTGTAAATCATAGAAAATATAGAAATTACGGTATGAATACAATGGTGATTTAGACATTTTTTTGGTGATAAATATATAGAGAAAAAACCCTGCAAATTTATATTGTCTCTCTGCTTTATAAGAATCTAGAGTCAGAGGTGATACACAATAAGCAAGTTTCCAGAAGCCTGTTTGTTGAGCATTCGCTGCATGCTGGAGACAAAGTGACAATGATAAAAGACCCATGCTGTTGATTACATTAGACAAGACAGGACAAAATAGCACAAGATGTATTAATGTTGAAGTTAAATTTAAATCCAGGTATAAATGACTTCAGGCAGTGTGCATAAAGCAAAAGCAAGCTCAAAAATAAAGAACCATGCATTTATCCAAGGCTAAGGGTTCATCTTCCCCCGTTGCAAATATTTTTAAGATGAAGTTTGCAAAAGCAGCATTGTAATTTGACTTGGAAATCTATGGATTATCTTATCGCTTGTAGGCACTGCACTGTACATAGAACTTGCATTCACTTACTTTTCTTATTAACCTTTCAGCCTTTTTCTCAGGCATTATTTTCCAAAATACAGTAATCTTGTGTGTGACCTTCAGTTTCTGCTTATTGTCATGCTTAGATGAGACCAGCTTATCAACTTTAATATTGGCCTATTCTTACAATTATGTAGTATTACAGTAATGGTTGGTTTGCCTTTTTTTTTTCCCCTCCCCATTCATTTTCTAAATGAAGTACAAAGACTTTTTTTTTTTCTAAATACTCTTAAACTTTGGAAATTTTCTTACAGAATCCCCATTTGAAGTGGTTTGATGGTAAGTGTAATACATAAGGGCTTTTTAAGAAAGAATTATTTGCTGTTTCTTCCCGTGTTACTTGTGACTTCATACAGTATGACGGTTTTACCAAGTGTAACAGTTGAGAGGAGGTTTAAAGCCTAAGACCCTTTTGTACAAGAGTCTTCCCAACTACTGATCACAGGTTCAAAGTCACTGATTCGTATTTTGCTTATTAGAGAAGATGGAGGTAGGAGGAGTATTTTCTGGGAAAGATGAAAAACTCTGGGATCTTTTCTCCATCTTGCTCTGAAATGCCTTTAGGATGACATCCTTCTTCTTAGTTCTTATTTGATTGTGCTTAGGGATGTCTGACACTATGGAGTGTTAGTGAAACCTTTTCCAATATGTTGGTGTATTGACTGAGTCTCATGACTGCCTAACAATTTTACAGTACTAGGAAGATCATTCTATCATTCTATAGTGTAATCAACCTATTCAGGTATTACAGGTACCTATTTCAGGTACCCAAAATATTCACACCTACTTTTTCTTTTTTTTTTTAAATTCTATTTAATTTTAAAGGAACTCTGTTGACTTCATTTAGCATGATTTTCCTATGGTTGTAAACATTTACCCACCTGAACTAAGGAGGTGATTGATGACAGCTAATGAGATTGGAAATATTTTTTTACAGAGTAGAGAAGTGTATTCCCAGACGAATAAGTAATAGAATAAGGTGCTTACTAAAAGACCTAAGAATCTGTGATTATTAAGACATTGCACTACAGATGGCTGGAAAAGCAGGGTGCACATGCATCAACAGCATGCAGGTGTACATTTCTTTCCCTTCCTTGCCTCTTCTCTTTTTACTGCAATGTTCTGCAACTTTAGAGGGGCAAAAAATTAAGCCAACAAGAAAGAAAGTAATATTGAATGTGTCAAAACATGTGAACATGAGTAACTGAAGCTAACAAAACCAAAACATCATCAGTCTTTCCATCTAGCTCTTCAGCTTTGAAATAAAAGCAGGAAATATCACTTTTTTTATTTTTTGGGGTGGAGGGGGGAGATGCGCAGGGAGGAAGTGAGGGGCAGGGCCAGAGAGGTAGGGAGTTGTTAAAGTATTTGGAACTGTATTTTAACTAGTAACTGAAAAGTGTGAACCCAGGTCACAGTATTCTAAACCCATACATCTGAAGTCAGTATGAGTGGAATATTTAGATGACATATTTAAGACTAAGTTCTTGTACACAAGTTCATAACTCCGGATCCTGGCATTTTGTTTTTCTTCCCACTGTTCTCCAAGTTCAATTATTGAATACAGATGGCAAAGCAGAGCTTTTGTTATCATATTTTGATATCTTTTTCCAGTCAAAATATAAGATAAAGATTTTTTGAGAAATTTCACTTTGATAACAGCACCTGCCTCATATCATTACTATTAATTTGGAAAGTTTCATTAGAAAGCACAGCAATCAGATGATTTTACATTCTGAATAGAGTGGTTATGATTCTGGTTAGAAGTAAATATTAGAAGTAAATATGTCGTGCTTTATTCTCACCAACACTGAGATGTTTTATATCTCTATTTTTCCATTGCTTGGAACTTTAATTGTAGTTAAAATCATTATGGTGGTTCTGCATCAGAATAACTGGAATAGTATTTGTGATGGACATGCTCTCTTCTTGGAAGGAGTCTATTGTTTATTCTTCAATATTCTCTTCATTAAAATAATGTTGACAAATACTATTGTCTAAAAATGAGAGATTGTTCAGAAATAACAGATGATGTTAAAATCAGTTTCTCATTTAAATTACTCCCAACTGCTATAAAGTGACATAAAGCTCACCTGGAGATTATATATTCATCCATCCTTAATATGAGTTGTCAAAACATAAGACAAAAAATGGCATATGACAATACAGCCCTTATGCGAACTTATGTTTCTATCCAGAAATATCATTTGAAAACAGAAATTTTAAAAAGGGACTTGGACAGTAGACCTACAGTGACATGTTATTTTCTTAATTATTTTCTTATTATTAACTTTTCAGGAATGAGCTTATCCTGCAGCAGGTGTCACATACCTACTCTTAAAAATTTAACATAGGGAAACTTATGCTTGTGCAAATGGGCAGATACTGCAACACAGGGTTTGTGCTGCTGCAGTAACATGCAGTGATATGGTCATGTAGCACGCCTCATGGGTCACAGTTTCCAGAAAAAAAATTCAGAAAAAATATTAAATAAAAATATTTTAAAAGCTATGAGATACTGGTAACTCTTTCCATGGATTAAATCTTGTGTTCTGTGCTCCTCGTTCCCCTTCAGAACTCTCAACATGACAGGAGATTCTGATATTTGGAACATACAGTGAATTAAATGGTTTTTCATCTCGCATTAACGTTCTGAGACATTTCATAATTTGTATAGTGCTCCAAGAGTGGTACGTATTTAGGACATACAAGACAAGTTTATGCCCGAAAACTGTACAACAAGAGTGATTACTTAAAACAATGTCAAAGTTGTCTTCTTACCCTTTTGTGTTGTTTCCCTCCCCTCTTTGTTTTTTTTTCTTGTCTAACCTCAGAAAGTGAATCTGGCTTTGTATTTACTGATTTATTGTGTGTAGAGGGTAGTTCCGTTTTGACTGGAGTTTTGACTTTTTGCCGCATATACAAAGTAAAAATCTACTATCTGCAAACTCTCAA
The DNA here is from genome assembly GCF_036013445.1 of Caloenas nicobarica. Lineage (NCBI taxonomy): Eukaryota > Metazoa > Chordata > Aves > Columbiformes > Columbidae > Caloenas > Caloenas nicobarica. The sequence goes on along the minus strand of NC_088248.1, from coordinate 18,405,304 downwards.
CTGTTTCTCAGTTGATATAACTCCAAATCTTATCATTTCCTGTGCTCTCTTGTTCCAGTCTCCAACTGTTACTTCCTGCTAACATTTTACTGAAGGCTATTCTATCTCTTGACTTCTATTGATTCACTTGGCTAATTTTTTTCTTTTTTTTTCTAAGGCATAAAATGTTCTCTTTCCGAACTTCTTCATCGTATTTTCTTTCCCATTAAAATTAACCAGCAAAGTAATTTCACAGTATCTTGTTTGATGGAAGCTATCATATAATTAAAGTCTTTTTGTCCTTATAGAGTTTAGGAGAGAAGAAGAATTTTGAGTTTGATCTTCCTTCACTAATGACTAGAAATTGTATTTCCTTCAAGTGAACTGTTTGTAAACCTTCTCATCTTTATAGTGGAAAAGGAGACTATAATACTTAATGAAGACATTTTTTTCCTAAATCACAAAATGTTGAGGTGTTTTTCCTAAGAAATGTTTCTTCTGTGTTTTTTTTAATTAAAATTTTAAAATTAGTCGTATGTCTTCACCCACCTGTCATCATATTCTTAAAAGAAATATGCCACTTAAAAGGAAGTGTTCAGACCTTCATATATATGGAAGATATTATTAAGGAAGATACAAAATATATATGAAATATGTGGAAGATAGTCTAAAGACAATTAGGTTTTGCTTTGTTTGGAAGTTTCCAGGTTTTTTTAGGGTTTTTTTGTTGTTGGTTTTTTGTTTTTTTGGTTTTTTTGTTTTTTTGTTTTTTTTTAAGTAGGAGGACTGATGCTGGAGGGAAAATCAGATAAAAACACGATCTGAGTTCAAACATGAACTTCAATACAATTTGGTTCTGGTTTTAGTATTAATTAATTTTTTAGTGTTAATTAGTTTCAGTATTAATTAATTATGTTAGTCCATGCAAAACTGTGTGATTACTGAAGTTCACTAAAAAGAGCATCTGTTTTCACCTCAGCGAGAAGCATTCAGAAGTGTGTCCAGGATGTTAATTTTATCCTTCATGAATTCAAGATGTAGTGAAAGATGATCCAATCAACATCATCAGAAGAGAAAGAGAAATGTTAAGCTGAGAATTTGACAAGTTTCAAACAAAGAAAAGCATCATAACTTTTTGTGAGGCTTGATACAGTAATTTAAAAAGAAAAAGACTACTAAACATCTTTACCGGTGTTGATGATTGGTACCAAACCTCAGGCTTTGTGCATTTCATGCCACCTTACCATTGAACAATTAATTTGGCCATGGTGAAACTATATGAGAATTCAGATCAGTCCAGTCCTAAACAGCAAAGCAAAATAATAGCATACTGGCAAAGAATATAGGAACAATTAATTTTAAGATTGTTAACGTCTGAATCAGCTTCAATAGAAAGCAATCATTCTCGTTATTATTTTAGAAATTATTTGGGTGTAAAGTAGAGGTGCTTGAGGGGAGAAGGAGGAATACAAGGCAATACTGTGTTAATACTAGTAAGTCATGAATGTAAAGTGATCTTGGATTCCTATTGTAATGGCTGTTAGATGAGTCTGGACTTCTCTGCAAATCTGCTGCTGTTCTGCCTATTTGTGCACCTGCCAGAAATCCCTATTCAAATGCACATGGTGTCTGAAGAGCATGATAAGGTCAGGCTGCACAATCGCTCCAAATTCTGCTGAAATCTGATCTGCTTGGGAGAAGCAGATACCACAGTGCATAAAGAGTGGAGCTGATAACATCCCCTCTGAAAATGAGGCTGACTAGATTCACTTCTTGAAAGAAATGGGTGCAAATGAAAATTTCAGATTTGCCTCAGAGTTCAGAACTCTACTTAGGAAACTCGTGTTTATATTGAAGCCTTTTGTTGGTAGTCATTATAAAAGTATGTAATTTGAAATGACCTTTAACATTTTGCCCTATTCTGCATTCCTATTTTTTTTATTCCACTTCCCTCTTTGTTTTTATCTATGAAAACAAAGCAGACATTGAGTTGGAACATTGTTTTACATCATTGCCTTCAGTACTACAATAGATTTCACTAAAGAACAAGAAAAAAGATTTCTTAAGCTTTCTTGTTCTAATCCTGCTGCCTTTTGTGGGAGGCAGGCAGGAGCGGGGTAGACTCATATCATCCTCAGCAACTGTTTGAAATTGAAATCCAAACAAAAATCTAGAGATCCACCTCATTTCCTAGGCTGATAGAGGTACCTCAAATCAAGAAAATAAAGAGAAATGTCAAGTAGCAAAGTTCATAATTTGAATCTGTCTAGACACAAGATGGATGCCTATTTTATGAACGTCATTGTAACTTTGTTAGAATTTACTCCTTTAGTTTGGGATGTTTACTTCCTTGCCTTGTTATATTCCACTGACTCTCTCATTTTTCCTTCGTCAGATGAAGAGATCTGAGGTAACAACATGAAAAATAATAGATGTAAGCAGACAAACTATTAATCTTTTCTGCATTATTGGATAGTTTATATGTATTGTAAGATTAAAAAAAACAAGTGGCAAATTAAAACAGAATAAATAGCAGTGCCCATACAAATTACATTCTGATGGCTTGGTGCATCATCAGTGAAATAAAGATAAATTACTTCAGTATAAATAAAGTAAATATTCAGCAAATAAACAGCCTTCTAGATCTCAGCTACTGGTAATGCTCCTGCATGTGTTCTTTCTATTGTTTGCTCAGTTTTGCCACCATGCAGAGGAAGTGCTTTCCCTGAAACACAATTATAATACTGTCTACACTATATTGTGTAATAACACCGATGAACAATAGATGAAATTGTCACTTTCTTTTGCCTTTTTACAAAATATTTTGTGTTTTAAACAGTCCTCTGTTCAAAATCTGAATTTATGGCATATGCTTTTGCTGTGAAGTGCCACACTACGTGAATTCACTGTTTCCTTGTAAAACATTTAATGAGAGATTTCATAGAAAAATTTTCATTTCACTTCAGATAGAAATGGAACTGTTTTCTCTTGAAATATTGCCATACTAAATGGAATTTTCATAGAGCAGGAAGTTAAGCTTGTGCATAATTCTTCATGAGATGAGATTTCATAGATACACTGGAGAAATTACTTCGGTGCTGTAGACCAATTTTAATACGATATTTTGACTAAGGGAAAGGGACTTTTTTTGGAAAGGCATAGTGAAAAGTGAGAAGATAGAGCAGCTTATCTCTTTTACAGCCATAATGAGTATATCAGTTATTTGCCCTGGAGAGCTTCTAATCTAAAGAGATGAGATGAACAAAAGAATCAAAAGTGAACTGCATAGGTTCATGCAGCAGGTCAACACCAGGGCTGCAAAGAGAATTCAAAGGGTCCATTAGCCCATGCAGCTTTGAAAAAGCTTGTGTGCAGTGCATAAATAGACAAAGGATTATGAGAGATCATTTCTGTATAGGTGATTTTAGAATGTCATTGTATTATTTTTTTAATAAGTGTGAACCGTCCTCTGTATGTGTAACACACAGGATTTAACTTTTCACTTTAGGCTTCAGCATACTAGAAAAAGAGCGTGCAAGATGAACAGAACTTGTCATAAGTCATTAAGGAAGTTATGCATTTCCCTCCACCCCATCCCCACCCCTAAGAATTGCAACCTATCTAGATCTAGGAAGAGAAAAAATAAAAGTGAGCAGCATTTAGCAGCTAAAATGAAAAAAAAAAATACTGTGCTAGTATTACTTGAGTAGCTACTGATGAAGCTATATTCATAGATAACTTACATTTCAGTAGCAAAAATGACATCTGTGTAGTTCTGCTTTGCTATTTGCTTCTTAAGAGTCTTAGGAGGGTTCTGCAGGTCAGTGATCATCTCATGCGCCTCGTTTGGTTTAAGTCTGATCAGGTTCCATGATGAAATGTTTCTTAATCTACTTTATGTAAGGATACCCTATGAAATAAATGTCCTTGGAGAACAATTATAGAATCTGTTTCTACTCAAAAAAAAGTCACAACTTTTCTTAAATATGACTGAAAGTAAAAATGCCTTCTTTTTCTTATTTCTTGAAAAAAAAAAAATCCCACAATAGCTCGGTTATTTCATCACTTATATAGTTAAGAGAAATGTAGCTACATTGAATTTACTGTACCTACTCATGCTCTTCTTTGAGACAACATAAAACTGTATCTTACATTTATTTGGAGGTTGCATCAAACACACAGTGTCCTTTAAAAGGAGATGCTTCTCATCCGTGAGATCCAGTAGGGATTACTTTTGAAATGGGTAGAAGATCTCGAATTCAGCCCTGGGTTCATGAAGTGGCTTGAACCACTTTCATTCCTAGTCGATTTTTTGGAAGTCCTATTGCCACTGTGTGACACCGTGGTGGCCCTTTATAACTGGAACTCTGGGAATGCATCTGCAGGGAGCAAACCCCGTGCTGTGGGTTTTCTTGCTGTGGAAATGCACTGCCTACTACTCTGATGTGTACACAAGCAGGACCCTTGCAGCTTCAGGAGCTGGAGTTCTCATTCCCATTGTTATTGAAGAACACACCATCCCATACTGCTTCTCCAGCCAAATTGTGTCCTGCTCTCTGGACAAGCAGCTGAGGCAGAAAGCACTGTGAGGCCATGCTGGCTACTGTATCTGAGCAGAGGATGTTGTGATATGAAGGTTTAGTGCCAATAGCTGGTGTCCTCATTCTTCAGTGACAATAAGTGACTGTTAGTTCACTCAGCCTCTGTCCATGTCAGCCTCTGCAGTCCGGCTGTTACTAATTCCTGTTGCTCAGTGGAAAATCCGTGCAAATCCTTTAGGGGTAAAGAAGAGAGAAATCAAAATAGACATCTGTCTTTCCCCCCTGGAAATTTCTGCCCTTGTGTCATTCTTTTTCCATCAGAAAAACTTTTACCCATCTCAACATATTGTAGGTTTTCCCTCCAGGTTGTAGAAAAGTCTTTTAAGATTGTCTAGAGACTGTGGCTTCTAAAGCTTGCTGTCAGGTTGTCTCTCTCTAGTTTGAGTTTTCAGGTTGCTGGGAGGAGACCTGTTCCCAAAGTCAGATATTAAAGTAGCAGTTGTTCTTAAAACTTAGTTCTGTAGCTTAATTCAGCATTCAACTAAAACTGTACTATTTCAACGACAGTCATCTGCTATTGAGTACTAGCAATATCAGGTTGTCAGCAAAAGGAGCAGGTTTTTCACACAGCCACAGTTTGCTATTTTGGTATAGAGCTTCAAACCAGTTTACCCTGTGTTTTCAAACTTAAACAATCTATCAGTCTGTAGTATCCAGCACCAGTCATCTTCTGGGAACAGTCTTATGATATTGCCTCAGGATTTTCTGTGCACCAAAACTTTATGGTCATGTGTGTTCCTCTTATATGTTGATGAATACTGTGACTTTCTTGGCTACCTGTGTACCCTCTTCATACAAAATACCCAGAATTGTTCCCAAACAAGTTCTGAAATGAGAGAGGATTGCTGTATTTTATAGTGGGACAATGTGGCATACCTCAGTATTGCAGTGGCATGAAAAACAGTCTGGCAGGTCATGAGCCCTCAAGAAGTCTTTTAGAAGCTGAGTGATACAGCTCAGGTAGCCAAGTGCTGGTCATGTCCACGGTATTTTAAGAGTAGAACCACAAAGCAAGAGGCTGTTCCTTCCATCTCCCTGTTCTTCTCTGTCCATATGCAAACTAATTTGCATTATTACCCCAAAAAATCTGTCAGGCCATATGAATTCCATCCTGTTCTGCATCAGTTATTTTATGATTGCAGTTTCTTTCAGAATTTATTATTTCAGCGTACATTCTTCATGTGTATGTAATACATTTATTCCCCATTCTTGAACTTTCCACTTTGTGCCTAAATTCTGGACATAAGAATACATCTGAACTTTTATGTAGTCTGCACTTGCATCCCAGTCTCACACTGGATTAAGAAATATGGATTGAAAAGTAAAAAATGCAGACTGGAAATGGTAATACTCTGTCCTGGACCCTTATCTGAATGATTTGGAGTACAGGAACTAAGTGCTTGTTATTATGCAGATACTGTTCATTCTTAGCATAACCTTTGCCTCCTCATGAATGAATGAAACCCCATAAAACACATTTTAAAATGAATGATAATACATTCTTTGTGTGAAATGGATTATGGAGGTAGATCGTATTTCAAAAATAGTATGTAGTTATTAAAAAAGATTAACTGAAAACAAAGGTTTTACAAAACAAATATTGAATACTGAATCAAGAGGGATATCTGAAACACAAATGAGTTTCCTGGCACATAACACAGCTTTTTCCAAAAATGCATAACCATAATTATGGAAAATAACTCTCCAAGATTGCACAATGACAGCTTTGCATGTCCTCTCTCCATTAAAAAAACAACAAAAAAAACAAAAACAAACAAAAAACCCCCACAAAACCAAACCAAACCAAAACCACCACCACTGCCACCAACAACAAAACCACAAAAAAGCCCCCACATAGCAAAGATTTTGCAGGAGCAGCTTCCTATTTGAGAGGAAGCCTGCCTACGTTGGTGCCCAGCTGTAAATAGCAATCTGGTCAGCAGGACAACAGGCTGTGTGTCTGTAAAGCAAACAGAGCTTTTTTTTTTTTTTTCTTTTTTTCCCATCTCTTTCCTCTTTTTAAATACATTCATTTTTAAAGGTCAAATCTGGGCTCAGCCTACCAGTCTCCTCTTATCAAAATAAATTCTCTAAGTCATGGTGAATGTTTTCAGACTAAACTGTTGAACTTATGATAAAAATTGTCAGTTGTCATCAACAATACTCTGTACAAAGAGAGAGGAGAAGAAGTGTCTGCAGCTCAATGCACATTGTGAAGAACAGATTTCTGCATGGGCTTGAAAACACCATGCACATCCCTTTCATAGCTTGAGAGCTCTGTACCGAGTCAAACCTAAAACAGGTGAATAAGCTGCTGTCTTTGCAGTGCATCAGAGCATATCCAGACAAAGGAAAAATGCTTTATAGAAAATAAATATCTTAATTTAAAGTATTCATTAAGTAAAATGAAAATTTTCAGAGTAAATGTAATCAGCTTATTTTTCTATATTAGGCAAATGGTTTTATTTTGGACATTGACAGAAAATGCTTTTGGAAATATAACTTTTGCATCAGATAGGAATATCTTATATCAAAAACTGTAAACTGAAAGAAGAAATACTTCTGAACTGGATCACAATGGACCTACCTGGAGCCTCGCCTTCCTTTCCCATCTCAACTGCAACATCACATTTTGCTGTTTGCTTTCTGATTTTGCTCTGCATGCAGCAGGGTTACTGAGAGAATGAAGTGTAGGATAGGAGAACCATCATTAGCATGTCTTGATATTGTTACTACTTCTGGATACAGCCTTCTAAACAATTACTCAAATATTGCTTCATTTTCAAGGCCTAGCCCAATACATTTTAAAAATCTGGGGCCCAGATCCATAAAGGGATTTAGTGACTCACCCAAGTTCTCCCAAATTCCAAGTGTTCTCCCAAGTCCCTCTCAGCCCCAATGAGTCCTTTTACTCCAGAGCTATGGAGCAGAGGGCACCATGTGCTGCCGCCAATTCCTACTTCTGAGATGCCTTGGTGAGTCATGCTGACCCTTGAAAACAGTGCAGAGCTTCATGCAGTGAACGTGGTGGGAGAAGGTTGTTGAGAACAGGCATGTTGGGCAAGGCAGCTGCAAGGCAGGGTTCGTACATTCCCAAAAGCCTCCCGTGCCATTTGGATGACCAACTCTACGGGCTCATAATCAGAACTGTGCTGCCTGGAGAGCTTTGAATGTCAAAAACTTTGCTATCTCTGGGCTTAAGAAACTGCTGAGCAGGGTTTAGCATATCTAATGTTGAATTTGTTACCGAATGCCTTTGTGAATTGGCCTCATTGCTAGCAAATAAATTTGCATTGCATTTGATACTATTTTTTTTTTAGGTGCTTCATATTATGATATCTTCCATTAATATCAGAGACCTTAATGCTATCTGTGATGCATATCCGCCATGAAATACGCTATCTCCTCTGAAAAAAATAGCGCTAGACATCCTTAACCCTAGGTTACGAACCACCTGCTAGGATCATTATTCATTGTTCTAACAGCCTCTGAATAATATGATTACTTTTAATATTCCATATAGATGTCAGGAACAGAGAAAATAAATATTCTAAGATTCCCTGTGAAATTTAGGGTTGATAGAGAGCCAGGCATTTGATTAATAAATTTTACCCATCCCAGAGCTTTCATCCTAATCCTGATTCAGTGATGTCAGTTGCTCATATATGGCAGAGTAGTTTTCTGGTTGCACCTACAAGTTCCTTTAATGGAACAGCTGCATATTTGATGTAGTCAACCAGTTGAATTTCAGAGTTCCAGTTACCTGCTATCACCTAGTGAAGACATTCAAAATCCTCAAGTTTATTCTGTTATTTTATTTTATTTTATTTTATTTTGGAATTTTCATACGTGTCCTTGCTTTTTTTACTTTTTTTTTTTAAATTTATTTTATTTTCTGGTCTTCCACTTTAGCAGTTACTGGGAACTTTTTGTTGCTAATGATTACATTTGAAATTGTCTATATTTTTACCATTAAAAATCACAGTTCTTGTCTAAAACTCTGCATTCCTCTATACAGTAATAATTCATCATCTTAGTTTTAAAAAATAGTATTTCATAATTTTCTTAGAAATTCTGAAATTTACAGAAATACATTGATACAGACCGTACTAGGTTTTCTAGTGCTCTTATAAATATATTTTCCTCACTGAGTGCTGAGCATAAATGTTACCAAACAAGCTATTGTAGAATCAATAAAAAAATAAATAGCTTGCATAATAAAGAACATCTGAAATATAAAAGTAGTTTGTCAAGAAGCATAAATAGCTTATAGGATATATAAAAATAGAAGATATGGTAAAGTACAAAGGAGAAATATCACCATGCTAGATGTATGAGGACTCCTTTTTAATAGGGGAACAAGAAGTGGGGAGAAATATGACAAAAAGAGAATACATGAAGGAGTAGGTGGTGCAAAAGATAACTGAGAAGAAGAGAACAAAAAGTATTGAACTAAGTAGATCAGAGAAACTAATTAGGAGGAAAAGAGTATCTTATAATTGTCATATATTTGAAAATATTTGAAGTGCTGATGGAAAACTTTATACACCTTCCCATAATGCTGAAGCATATGGCAATATCTCTTGCTTCATGATATGAATCCCCAAGTAGTACGGAAGCTGAACTAATTAGAATAAACTACATTATATCCTATATTACTGTATTTGAATCAGCTAAGGACTCTTGCTTTAGAATACTGAATGATGGCTGTGGGGAAAGTTAAGTATAAGAAATCTCTTTTTTAAAAAAAACAAGTATTTATATAGTATTTCCTGCAAATGTCACTGTTAAGAACAGCCCTATGACTCCTTTCTCACATCTACCTTTTCCTACTGTGCACCTATTTTCCAGAAAAGTTAGTTTACATTCCCAGTAAAATTTCTATCTTGTGTGATTAAATAAGCTACTAATATTTTTTCAGCTTCTGTATAAATACTGGTGGCTTTTTGAATGTCATGCTTCATACAGATTTGATGGTGTGTTTGTGCAACTCTTGGGGAAAATTTAAACTGAGATCAATGAGAATTTTGCATGTAGAAATGTGCAATAGTGTCTAAATATGTATCAAGCAGTCTAAGAGTGGCTGTGGCTATGCCAGCAATATGCTAGTGGGGTAGGGCTGGCAAAAGGCCTGCTGGTTAATTTGTTTCTCAGGCTGTGAAAGGAAATGAGTTTTCAAGGGCAAATAGAACTGCCTTATCACAGAGCTATTGTAGAATCATAGAATCATTTTGGTTGGAAGAGCCCGTCAGGATCATCAAGTCTAACCATAACCTAAGTCTAGCACTAAACCATATCATCTACATGTCTTTTAAACACCTCCAGGGATGGTGACTCAACCACTTCCCTGGGCAGCCTGTGCCAGTGCTTAACAACCCCTTCTGTAAATAAATGTTTCCTAATATCCAATCTGAACTTTCCCTGACGCAACTTGAGGCCATTTCCTCTTATCCCATCACTTGTTACTTGGGGGAAGAGACCAACACCCTCCATGCTACAATCTCCTTTCAGGTGGTTGTATTCTAGAGATCAGAAACATATTTAACCTGGTCTCCTTCAGTGTGGGGGAGTAGGCCCCAGAAAACATTGTTTTCTCTCACTTGCAAACCCCAGGCACACCAGACTTTTCCTTTCCTTTTTTTTTTTTTTTTTTTTTTTCCCCCTGTCGCTCAGTGTCATGACAGTTTGGGTAGGGGCCTCACAAGATCATAAAGATTAGTCTGGGCTCATTTAGACAAGGCTATAAAGGTAACTGTTAAATCTTTTTAAGGGCCAAGTATACAAAAGTGTGTCCTTTCCAATAAATGTATAGTCTAGAGCTTCCTAACTTTCACTGGTTTGCAGCCTAACTCTTGAGTTACTAACATTTCTTAAGATATGCTTTTGGCTGGTCAAAAAACACCTTGGTTTTCAAAACCCTATACAGTTTCCCTTCATGTTCTGTATGCTTTGGGAACATGACTGCCTAATGTGCATAAAGAGACTCTGTTTTGTTTTAAGGTTCATGGGTGCATATCTTCAGCTAGAGGAAAGACGATTTTATCTAGCTTTCTCCATGGAGGTTGAGACACAGCTCTGTCATCAGTATCTGATGCTACTAAACTGCTCACCAGAACTGGACATCCTAACCTGAGTATACCCTAAATGGTCTTTAGTTCTTTCAAACAGTTACTAGCGGGGTAATGAACCATCTACTGATTGACTCAACTGCACAGTGCACACTTCCCTTTGCAGAGTGTGGAAGGCTTCAAGTAGATTTTAACATGGTTGTATGGTTTTTTGTTTGGTTGTTGTGGGGTTTTTCTGTTGCTGTTGTTTTGGTTGGTTGGTTGGTTGGTTTGTTTTGTTTTTTTATAAATGTGACTTTCCTCCAGATAACAATTAAAGCTTTGAATTCGATTGTCAACATTCATTTGAATTATGCACTCAGGGGGTATATTGGCAGAATTGTATTGTCTTCGCATTTTTTTAACAGTTACTTCTAAATAGCTTAGAGGTGAATCAAATTTTAGTGTCATTAATCTGATTTAAGTTATTTATGCTAACAGATTTGCACTAGAAACCAACTTTATTATTGATTTCTAAGATTATTCATATTAATGCTGCTGCTGCTATTTAAGAGTGATGAGTAATCAGTGCCCTATTCTTCTGCTCCCTTCTCCTTTTTCTGAAGATATAAAGCTGCTGAGTGGACATCTGCTTGAATTGTCTGGGGAAAAAAAGATTCTTGTAGATTCAATAGAATGATTTGTTGTTGTTGTTAGCTCTTGTTTATATCTCGTTCTCTTGTACTGAAATTATCTGTAGCTATACTTATCAGATTTTATTTGAAACAGCTCCTATCTTTATTAGAAATATATCATCATGTTCTGTGACGACAGAGAAAAATAAAATTATTTAGCCAAATCATACTTAGTTGAGATGGAATGTGGATGGAAAAGGATTTTCTGAACAATTATTGATTAGACTGTAACAACATTGGCTGCAAAGCTGTTTCAGACGTTCGCCTTTAGGTTGTAATTACCATCTTATTTACAATCATTATTTGATATTTGAGCATTCTGTATGTGTTATCATAACAATATAACTACAATGCAAGCAAATGCCTTGTGCAAGATGATAATCTCACTGCTCTTTCTGACTTTTAGGTAGTTTGGTAAATTATATATATAATTATATTTTACAGCTATGGATGCAAGGAAGATGTATGGATTTTAGTTGGTCCTACTTGAATCTTACTCTCTGACACATTTTTAATTGCATAGGTCATAGTCTCAACTGTTTAAGATTTAGAAACTAATGCCATAATATAAACATAACTACGCTTACTATTTTTGTTCTCATTTCCTTCACGTGAGCGTGACACTTAAAATTCAAATTTATTTAGTGATAGAAAAGCAAACAAACTAAAAATTTGAGTTATATTTGGGAGATCAACATCTTGGTTTGCAAAACTTAGTAGGGATAGAGAAGGTCACGAAAGGTGACATGCTAACAAGAAACATGTGCAGCTGAAAAAAGCCAGTAGCCTATTGACTAGGACACAAGGCTACAGGACCAATTGGGAATCTTGTTACTTTTCTGCTTATGATATTCTTTTTGTAAAAAAGACCCAAAGAGACAAACTCATTTTCATGTACTTACAATAAACGAAAACAAATACTCAAAATTATAATGAAATGTAAGACTTGTTACCTTTCTAGCCCTAGGTAGCTGTATGAAATTGTATAAAGTTCACATGAAGTCCTTTTCATTCTTTAACTACGAAATAAATTGTTCTGTTTAAGAATTTGAGTCCTAAATAGTCATTGCATCTGGAAACAGATTATAAGTTTCTGCCCTCCATTTCGAGAGTCTTAACTTTGTAGTCCATCTGACCCTAAAAACTAGGAAGGAAATTCAAAAAGTGGTGAGAAAATGTGCATGTAATTCCTTCAGGCAGAAGACAGGTTTGAATGTCTCTCCTGAATCTTACAGGAAGCATGCAACTGGAGAAAAAAAAAAACCTATTGAATAATGTAACAACTGTTTTTGCTGTCTTTGGGGTTTTAAAAAGTACTATGTGTCTTTAGTATTATCATTTTCTGGTAGATGACCTAGTACAGTCTTTTTCAGAACACTCTCTGCAACAAGGACATGGCTTCACAGTCTACTCTGACAAGCAACAGATTTAGAGTCGCATTGCGTTAACTACTGTAAAACACTGGTTCTACCATAATTAAATTGATGTAATATGCTATTCCTTATGGAATTTATATTGGTCCAATAAGACTATACATAGAATGACATGTGAACTGAAGTGACATGATGAAAAGAGATAAACTCATAGTCTGTTACTAAGACATATCCTTTATGACTTCATAGTATAATCCTTCCCAAGTGGGTTTTTGTGTGTGTCAGTTGTCAGACATCGCTGGTACATTTTATCTTTTTACAAAATACTAGCTAAGGAAAAAACAAACAAAACCCAATCAACCGGACAAACCAAAACCAAACAAAAGAAAACCACAAAACCAACCAAACAAGAAGAAACCAACCAACAAAACCCCAAACCACGAGTAATTATAAATTCAGGGGAATGATACTATACTGAGACATTAATATGCAGAATGTTATAGAGAATGATGATTTTTGAATAAGAACTTTCAGAATGTGATTCTAAACCTTTTGTAGATTTAATGGCAACTCCTTGCTGTTCCCACAGAACTCCAGTGAGAGGGGAGAAAGCCAAAGTGGAACTCAAGCTCTGAGGAAATTTTGCCATCATCACGCAATCTATACAGTAATGCTTTGTTTCCCATACCTTTGTGCTATGCTGTGTTCTCTGAGGAAGGTACGGCTGCAGACTTCTTGGCTTTGTTTCTTCTGGTGGGGAGGGGAGGAGTGCTTGTCTTTTTAAGATGTTTTCAGCTCTCATTTTGAAACAGAGTTACCTTGTCTGTACAGCTTCTCTTTCCCAAAGTAAATGGCAAATCCTTTATGACTGCATTCAAGTTAAGTTTAACTCGCTGGGTCCAAAGGTATTTCTAGTCTTGTGTATCACAAAGAATACAATGGCACCACTTTATGAACTTTGACAGGTAGGAAATATATGAAACAGCAGAAAGAAGTGACAGCAAATGGTTCAGTTTATTATGAGACACAAAGTGATAAAGTAACAGCTTTCTGTTTGTTGGATATTTTTATAATATGTAATTTAAATACTGTCAATATTGCCATCTCAACATTATACATAGTGCTTCACTTGGAAATAAAGATTTGCCAGATGTTATGACTAATTAGGCAGACACAGGGGATGGTTGATAACATGTGGAGTGTTTTTAACAGACAATTGCATTCCTTTCTCTCCCAGCTTCCTCCATTCTTTGTCCTAACCTTTATTTTTCGAGCATGGAAACAGCAGGGAATGTTCTATTTACAAATCTATCTTATTGATGCCAAGATTACTTAGTAGACTGGTAGTCACATGGATGTGAGGATAACTTTACTTCATATTGTAATTGAAGCATATGAAAATTCCAGGTGAGTACTTTGTATAGAAACAGTAAACAAGTTAAAGAAATATATCTATTGTGAGTCCAACTGCTGTTATATGTTCAATATAAAGAGAAATTCTGTCCAAGCAAGACAGAAGCAAAAGAAATGTAAATTTTCATGTTGCCTAATATAAGTATGCTTAGGCTACTGCACTTGAGATACTTCATTATCTATTTCCAGTCTGTGTTTTCTTCTACTGAGAAAACCAAGTCAACTGACAATAAATTTTGAGATATAGTATACTTTGATGATGTGGACTTACACCCATTAAGATATGAACCAAGACAGTCAAGTGTAACATGCCTGTTGCTATTAAATATCGTGAAGGGAAATTAGATGGATTATTGACCTAAATATTGTATTCAGCTCTGTTCTAGCTCTATAAGGTAACTGTTTCCACTGGTTAAATGGGGATAAAGCTGTTGATACAATTTGTATTGTTCTTACGTACATAGAGAGAGGGTATATAGTAATGATATTTCACCATGATTGGGATAATGTATGGAAAAAATGGTAAATTCTTTCCTAAGTAATCTTGGTTACTTCACTTCCACTTAATGAGAAGGATGTAAAATGGCTTCATCTAGCATGTCCTTCAGCCTCCTGTCTGCTTCATCACACTTTCATATTTGAATACCCTCAGGCTGATTTACAACCTGGAACACCAACTTCTGATTAAGCAAATTTGTCTGTTTCATTGAATCCCATCGACAGCTTATCACATCAGCTGCAGCTCTGTGTTTGTAGGGAGCCCAACGGGCTGGGATCTGGGATCTGGTTTGTATGCTCTGCAAACAAAAGCTGTTAGTCATTCGTTACACAGTTCTGAGAGTTCTGGCTCAGCTTTGTCGGGTGTTAGATATATTTCTCCTTCCTGCCTTCTGCTTTTCTTACCTGGATCCTAACCCCAGAAGGCTGATATTTGCTCTTCCCAGTGGGAACTGTTGTGGTGGGTTAATATGAATGACTCTGAGCTGACATCACAAAATAGTTTTTTAAAGTCTCAGACCTTTTCTGGGCCCTATTTGCATTTGGAATGTGAGTTTTGAGGCTAGCAGAGATAACATTTGTCAGCTTTGCAGTTTAGAGTTGGTAATTCAAATTCCAGAGAATGCCTCCAATGTGACCTTCTCGCCTTCCCTGATCTCTTCTTCCCCCGCCCCCCCGCCCCTGCCTTAGTGGTTTGAAACAGCATTTGCTGCACAATTTTCTGTTTCTCTGGCTAATGGTAACTTAGCATTGCCAGCGCTGCACAGACAGTTCCAACTTTTGCTGTAAATACTTTCTGAGCAAGTCGGTAATTAATGTTGCACTGATGACTGGTGGCATCTGTATGAGTTTATTATCATCTGTACTGAAACACAATGCACAATGAAAACATGGGGGACTCTAAAGAAAGAGTCTAATAAATTTACATGAATTAACATTAAATTTAATTTGCCACATGCTAACCAAACTGTGCAGCAGCTCTAAATCCTTTAAAAGATATAGTTTTCTCTGTTGTAGCGTCTTCTTAGGCCTGGCTGCTACACTTATTCCAAGACTCTGCTCTGGTCTTTTTACAAAAAATAATTTCCAGACATGATGATTGATATATATGGATTATTTTTTTCTTGATGAAACTTTGTCTCTTTTTTTTTAAACATTTAATAAAATATTTAAACCATTAATTTATCCATTCATGTGTATCATGCACGGAATAAACATGATATATTACTGTAATTTTTTTCTTTGCCCAAATATGAAAAGCTACTGGAAAACTAACATGAATGAAATTATGCTTATCTTTGGTAGTATTTATGTTCAAAACTTAGCATTGAAATTTGATAGTAATGTTGAAATAAACAGGACACTAACACGCCTAGTAAAGAATTAAAAGTTGACCCCTTCCATAGCCAACTTACGTGATGGCCTCTGGGATCCCTCTAAAACACTGAAAAAGTGAAACGAATAAAAACATTAAGTTTGTCACTGTTTTAGCTACCATAGGGTCAAAGAGAGTCCCAATTAAAAATAAGTATAAAATAGAGCAGAAAGAAGACAAAGACAGATGATAACAAACATTAACTTCTGATCAGAGAAATCTGTTATGGTTTAAAAGCTCAGAAACGTATCTTTACTGTGCCCAGTTTTATAGATAAATGTCCAAACACAGACCCCGGCATAGTCCATGCCAGATTCCACTGACATCTTGGATGTACTGGATGTCACACACACAAAAAAAGTGGTAAAATTTTTTTAGAACTTATTAGTCTCTTGATGACAATATTGTAGGAAAAAAAAAACAGTTTAAAACAAATCAGATGTCCCAAACTAATGCACTGAAGATGACATCAAGTTGATAGATTCTTTGAAGGATCTTTGGCTCGATTAGCTGAACCCAGTGAAAAGCCGAAAACTGAAGAACTTGCACACATGGAGAGAAATCTGCTGATTTTAAACTTTGGCTTAAAATCTTGGCAAGTGCTGCAGTCCATCCATGGGGCAGGTCTGGCTGGCTCCCTCCTGGGGCCTGCGGAGCCGTGTGCTTGGTGGAGCTGAGCTGCCTCTTCCCTGGCACCTCCTGGTGTAGCTGCAGCTACAGCTTCTGAGGCCACCTCTGTCCTTCGATTTCAAAGACCACAACTGTGCATAATCTCAGATAAAAAGCCTTCTTGGATGTACTGTGTACTGGAACACCAGCTTGATTTTACCACCTGTGCTTTAGAGGAGAGAGCATATTTAAGCAATTTTTCAGTAACTACATTGGTTACTACTCCTACCGCAGCTGCTTTAGTATGTCAGAAAGAAAAAAACAAAGACACAGTGAAAACATTTTCAAATGTGAACTATGCATTTATCATAAAAGTAAACTGTTAACATATTATTCTGGATCCAGCATAGTTTGCTGGAAAAGTTTGGTTGTCAAGTTGCTAATTTCATAGCAGCAAACTCCGGAAAGAAAGGTCACTAGTCTGAGTATTTTAAAATTAATGTAATAAGAAAATATATTATTTCCGTTAACTCATCTGTCTTTCACAACTTGTCAAGGTATAAGGGTAAGAAGAAAATGGCAGGGTGATGAGTACTTATATATCACAAAAGCAAGAAAAGAGGTTTGAAGAAAGGTGAGAGCTATGCAAACTTTTCAGCGGCTGTGCATGTCATCACGGATTACATTGGAAAGGAGACAGGTGCTGTCAAGGAGACAGTGTTTAGAGAGGATACTAAAACTAGATTTTGAATCTAAGATGTATGAGTGATAGAGTAGAAAATATAACTATTCACTCACTTTGGTTTCTAAGGGTCTCTTAGTTTACATAAGAATTTTCCAGTTTACCTATAATCTGTCCTTCCTTTTCTCCTTCCTTCTCTACCTTTTTTAAAAAAAATGAGGATGAAAGAAAAGACTGGTTGGAAATAGGATTAGATTTATACTTTCAACAAAGTATTTTAATTTGGCTATGAGAAAAGAGCTTCTTTAGTAACAAGGAGGCTTCAACACAGAGAAGCCAGAGCATCTGTGAAACAGCATTTTTAAAAAATGAAATATAATATGTTGCATATTACATTTTTAATTATAAGAAAAAAGTAAAATATTCTGTCAACCTTAAACAGATATCTTTGGTATGTGCTAAGTCATAATACTACAGATTTTTTTTTTTTTGGTCAAATATTTCACAGAAAAATGAAATGTTTTGGAAATAATTGCTACCCTTTATTTTCGTGTGTTTAAATGTACGTTGTTTCTCATGTATAGCTACTTTATGAAATAGCTTGGCGGGAAAACTGCGTTCACCTCCCTTTTCGGCTGTGTTTTAAAAGAAGCAGTCTAGAGCCTAGAAAAGATTTGGGGCAATGGGTCCTGGCCATCAGCGCTCAATTTTTGCAGACCAGAGTCTGACACCTACATTGAAAAGAGATTTGACATGACTGCTGCAGAAGCGAACATATTTTTAGCATACTGATCGTTTTAACTCACTATAGAAAGCATAATTCTTCATATGAATTATATAGGGAAACTATAAGTCTGAAGTTGACACATAAATGCTTCATGCTACCAGGCTGACTATAGTGCAAAGCGTGACCTTTTTCTCAGCCTACATGTTCAGTTTTTTCATGTTGAGTTTTATCTGTTACAAGTAAGCAGTGCTTTCTGTTTAGATCTTCTGACTTTCGAGAACAATTAGATGTTTCACCTTAGTCTATTCTGTTGTCAGATTAAATAGTTTAAAGTAAATGGAGAGAGAGATATAATTACACCTGAAGATCTACTGAGCACATAGGAGTGGTTATTCTGGGAGGATATTGAGTCTCTCAGTCCATACAAGACTCACCTAGCATAACTGCATAACTGCACTGTCCCAGGAGAAGCTCATAGAGGGATTAAGAGGGATCTCTATGTTTCTGTATGGCCTAATGGGACAACTTTTCTGTAGGTTCTTCCAGAGTTGAGCTACACAACCCTCAGCGCTGCTTTGTCTAAAGTGTCAAGAATTGCACAGAGCCAAAACAAGGCTGCCATCTACTCCTGTCCTTCTCTCCCTATTTTCTCCCTCAGGCATGCCTAACAAAGAGGTTAAAAAAGGTCTGATTTCAGAAGGTGAATATTATCTCTGCGTTCCTCAAAACTGAGACTCTCTCGTGCATGTGCTGAACTTTCAATGCTCAAGAGAATTTTACGAGTGAAAATGCCAAAAGGTGTATCTTTAATGGATTTCAGATGTAGACTTAAATGTCTGAATTCTTGTTTAAATCTCTTTACTAGTATTTAATTGTTTTGTTTGGTTTGGTTTTTTTGGAGGTGGATGTTTGGCTTCAGTTCTGAAGTGGCTGAAGGTATGCCCACCAGGTAAGGAAATTCAACAGTTGATGAAATGACTATATAGAATGAAGCTAAACTAGCTTTATACTATAAACTATGAACTTCACTCACAACAGGTTTGGCTGTCACTGCTTGTACTGCTAGTGTACAGTTAGGCAAAACCATAAAAGTTCGGGGAAGAAGTTGCTTTTTCTAAGTATTTTAAGTAGTACTTTAAAAGATGCCTAATCCTTAAGTGATGGTCCTTAAGTGATAGTATAACAGTAATATTTTCAACAGCTTTAACAAAATATTACTTCTCTCCTTCTCTATCTTCATCTAACATTTTGCTGCCATTGTTCTGAGATTTTAGGTTGTTTTACATTTCTATGAGTGTTGATCCAAATGGAGTTGCAATTTGAACAAAATTATATTCAAGGTGAGTGTGTTTTGTTTTGTGGGCGGGGGTTTTTTTGTGTGTGTTTGGTTTGTTTTTTTGTTTGTTTGTTTGTTTTAAAGGCAGCATTTTTATATTCACTTGTTATCCAGTATGGCCTACTCAAACAATTGGAAGGGCTGGTCTTTGAATCACTGGAAAATAAGCTGCAAGTTTTAATGTTCTGTGGAATTTTTAGCACCAGAAAGTTGAAATATTTGTTTTCCAACTTGAATTTTTATGAAGACAACAATGGGAACATTTTGTTCATCATAGTGGTTTTAATTCTAACAGATCTTAAATCACTTTCCTAACTTAAAATAATTTATTATTGCAATATACCTCCTCCAGAGAAAAATGTAATCTGTTTGTCAGAAATCAAAGGCTCAAATGTATCCCACTGTTACTGAATTGACTGAATACCGTGTCTCTTTTGCTTTCTGGTGATTACTGCATGAGGTATCTGGGTAAAAGAGAACAGTTATTACAATTATTAGAACAGAAGTTTTGATAATTGACAGCTACATAATCTCATGTACCCATAGGTGGATATAGAAATCAGAGAGTACAGATGTAGGTTTGTTAAAGAGCACTAAGTCAAGCAAGAGAAATACCCGAGCTATGTCTTTTAAAAACTCTCCAAAATGAATGAAGGAAAAATGTGTTTTAGTGGAGGTTCTGTTTTGGATAACACTTTGGACATCCCATGCAAATGTCAGTAAAAATGAACTAGTGTTTCTAAAGGCAGTACAAATCTTTCCAATCTAGAAAATCTTGTATTCAAAATAAAGTCATTTTGGATTTGGAACATAGTATGTCACACAATGATGAGTGGAAACTCATGATAGTCTGGAGAACAAAGATCAGTATCTGATAATGGTACTGCAGAAAAATGGTCTCTATCCATAATGTTACATGTGTTTCATACTATATATATATGTATATACTTACATGTTTATCTGTTAACTTGATGTGCTAATTCAAATGGCTATATGAAATTACGAGCATAGTTGGATGGAAGATGACAGCAAAGTGTGAGTAGAAATAAGGAGTTCTTTAGGCATGCAAGTAAAATGGGTAAAATGTCCATCACTTCATTAAGTTGGTCATTTCCTCTCATCCTATGCAAAATAATGGAAAATATTTAGATGAAATAGTGTTTACAAACAGTTAAATGATGTAGTTAGCTTCAGAAATGTATTTTATTAAATAGAAAATGGGTCACATCAAGATGAATTTACTTCATGTTTTGAATTTCTAAATCTGGCTGGTAAAGCAACTTGGCGAACCTACTCTAATTGCCACTTATGCAGGCAAAAAGAGGATGATTTAAAAAAAAATAAACAAAATATATGTAGAACCCTTACTAAAAGCACTGTGAATTTGCCTACTTAGAGACTGAAAAATACCTTAACAAAAACAAAGAATCCATAATAGCAAAGAGCGAGGGTGAAGGGTACTGCAGGAATCCGCACTAGGCCTTGTAGTACTTAACATTTTCATCAGTGATGGAGAAATTAATATTAATATGCATGTAAGTCACATTGCAGTTAAATCTGCAAGCGATGCCAAGGTTGATGAAATGGCAAGAATTAGAGTTAACAGTCTCATATCCCTGAATCACGTAAACCTACAGAAATATAATACTTTTTATATGCAGTCTTAAAGACCGCAGGCCGTGACTTCAGAATGGCAGACAATAGGTGCATCCATGTAATCGGTTTATTCGTGTATGGAGTAATCTTTACGTGACTCTCCTATGTATGTGCTTTGGTGCTATTTGCCAGGGCAGAGAGCGCCAACATGTCGCTGAACAGAGAGCAGCTGTCTAATGAGGTGTGTGCCTTCTTCTGAACTCCTGTGGTGACACCTCGCAGAAAGGGCTGAGGCCATCCTAAGATGTTTCATCAGGGTCGTAGTAAGTAGAAACTCGATATCTTCCCAGAATAACCACTCCTACATACTCAGTAGATCTTAAGGTATAATCATATCTCTCTCTCTCTCCATTTACTTTAAACTATTTAATCTGACAACAGAACAGACTAAGTGAAACATCTGACTGTTCTCAAAGGTCAGAAGATCTAAACAGAAGGCACTGCTTACTTGTAACAAAGTTTTTCTTAAGTATTTTTCCCCTTTAGTAATTACATTAGTTATAATTACATGCCATTATTTCTGTTACTGACAATGTTAATGGGTCATTTTGGATTTGGGAGCTGCTTCTGCCAAGCAAATTTTTGAAAGGCTGTTAAAAAGTTGGACAAGGTTTCAGAAAAGATCCATGAATTATTCAGTGGATAGTAGGCAGGTCTTACTGTGAGAGCTTTAGAAAACTCAGTCTCAAAAGATTTAGAGGTAACTTGATTATTCTGCAAAAGTACTTTCCAGGAGAGAAAGCAGTGGATTCTGAAGGACACCTAAATCTAACATCATAAGAGCTAGAAACCAAAACTAAGTATATGTTTGCTTTTCCTGCCGTATAGCTATGCAGAAGTCCCTGAAAACCTCATCCTCTTTGAGGCAGAGGATATTCATGATCTGTATTGTCCAGCCATGTTAATGACTGTCTGCTGTGGAATAATTGCTGTAATTTATGTTATTGCTG
The DNA here is from genome assembly GCF_036013445.1 of Caloenas nicobarica. Lineage (NCBI taxonomy): Eukaryota > Metazoa > Chordata > Aves > Columbiformes > Columbidae > Caloenas > Caloenas nicobarica. Next base: position 18,383,363 of record NC_088248.1, on the reverse strand, counting down.
AATAAGCTGGTTGGGATTCTGGAGGAGATGTAGTCTATCCAGGAAAGGTGCCCTTTGTCTTGGCACAGATCGGGTAAACTGCTGTGCTAATCTACCTTCTGAAAGCTAGGCAGAAGTGATAAGATGTTTTAGGTTAGTAAAGAAGTCATATGGAAAATAGTGTTGAAATCAGAAAGACACCTGCTCTATTGCCAACTAGCATTCTTTTCTGGTCTCTGGCAAATCATTGAACCGTTATAACTTCTTTTCCGTCTATCAAATGAAAAAATGTATTTGCCTTTCTCTAAAAAACCCTTATATTTATTTATTATTTTAATATCTCGAAAAGCAAAATCATAAACTATTACAATTAATTAAAATATTCCTTTCCTCAGCTATCGCTACGTGTTCTAGTTTCCTAGATTAGCATTTTTTTGATCGTCCTTTTGCACCAGTATATATCAAGATGAACTCTTAGTCTGTGAAGTTACAATGGTGTGAACAATAGATCTTTTTCCTTTTATCTGACAAACCTGATGACTTTATAAAACTGGTATTGAGAACTATTAAGAAGAATTACTACTATATCTCACACTCTGGCAATATTAACATTAGAGTGAAATCTTATTGGATGTTATGTACCTTTATTGGCTAGAGTTTGGTTCATTTCAGCTTGGGAAAACTGTGTTAGGCTGGTAAATATTACTGGAACTTAGTGGCAGTTGTTGCTTCAGTGATTTTTCAAAATTAAAAGATCGTAGTATAGCCTGTAGAAATTATTGTCATGCTGAAAATGAAAACATTGTGTACTTAAATAAGCAAGAATTAATTTTAAACAAATTCTTTTAAGGACAAATTATAGACAACAGCTCAATGAGTGGTATGCACTGTAATATATACCTTTCAGTTATGACCTTTGATTTTGACAGTCTGTATTTTTAGTAAGCTCTTGTTCTTGAAGTTCAATAGCGATTAGATGAATTACAATTAGAAGACCTTAACAGAAAAGCTAAAAAATATAACTTAAGAGTATTTTTCATATTACCATTGTAAATTGACACATGAAGAAATGTCTCAATGCGTTGCTCAAATACCTTGCAAAGTTAAAACTTTGCCTAACATAAAACTCAAAAAGCTTTATAAACTTTGTCCTTTTTCTTAATCACTTTTTAAAAAAAATGTAAAATTATTGGATTTTAATCTGGGAAGCAGAGTCTAAGGCTGTCATCCTTTTTAATTCTAGATTCATCGTATTCTAAAACATGTGGAACTCAAATAAGAGGAACATTTTGTTGAGTTATATCTTTTCCTGAAGAATAGATGACATGGAAACAAAGGAGTGATTGAGACATGCAGTTTATGATTCTTGGTGCATTTCTCATGCACAGAACAGCAAACTTCAGATCAGAGCAAAGTACAAGAAAAACAAAAGGGTAAGCCTTTTGTTTTTGCGGTGAAATAACTTGTAGTGTAATTTAAATCATCCATGGGGCCTTGCATGGAAGATCTATAAGCTTTGACCTTAACTCAGACAATTTATTTCTCTACAATGCTTAAATTAGAGCTTGCAAAAGGTCTACTAAAATCAGCTTTATGCCCGCCTTTGTTAGTTACATTCTATGTGTACAGAAGGTATTTCTCCAGCTGAAGGAGATGAGAGAGTTTCACTACTGAAAATCACAAAGGAAGAGCAAATTAAGAATAAAGTTTATACACTGCCTTAATTACTAAATTTGAACCTTTGCAATTCAAAAATTAGAGCAAAAGCCGCATTTTTTTTCTTCCTTCTGAATGGGGCTAAGTCTATTATAAACTATTTTGAGTGATTCAATCTTAAACAAATAGCTATATTTTTTGAAACTTACTTATAATCTTCCTTGTAATATTTCAATGAAGAAACCAAAGAATACACCAAATTAAAAACCTTTTAGGTAGATGTATATCCAGTATGGAAAATAAAACCATCATAAAAGGGACACAGTACAGCATAAAGAAACCACAAGAACATATCAAATCAGATAAATGTAAATCAACATTTATAAAATATAATAATCAACTTTCTGTTAAAAATAATAGGATAAAAAACCCCACAAAAACACCAAAGCCCAATCTTTGATTTAGCTACAAGCTACTACCTATGTATAGTGAAATAAAACAGAGGCATTCTTCCAGAATTTTGTTGTTTCCAGAGTTTTTTGATTAAGGTTTGTTGGATTATTGTTGAGTTGTTTTCTTTTTTTGGAGAAAGGAGGATGTGGAAAGGAAAGAGGGGAGAAATAATTGCTTGTACATATCTAGTTCTTAGATTTCTTTTTAAAATGGATAATTTTTCTTTGAACGGATATTTATTTTAGATGATAATGTTTAAGAACACTTTATTTACTTAATTAAGAAGTACCCAATGGATATTCAAGTAGCCGTAAGAGCAAATGTAGGAACAATTTAATGGCAGTAAACCAGTATCTGGTGAGCAAAAGGAATTTAAACAGTTGCTTCTCTCTTTCAGAGAAGCAAAAGTTTGTTAGGCAATTTATCTAGTGTTCTGACTCTGATACAGAGACAGCTTTTTTTTTTCTCCTAATTCATTTTCTATAGGCTAGGTAGGAACCTGTGTCCAGTACTTTAAAGTGTGTGTCCTCATGAGAAGGTCACAGCCTGCAAGAGCTTCTTGATTTGCCTCAAATCTTTCTTGCAGCTTTCCGCCAAAAATCCTCCTCTCTTGCTAGCACTCCCAAAGTCATAAAATCCCTTCTGAGGCATTTCACTGAGAACTACTTGGTGGGATTCGAAAAAAGGGAAATGAGAAGGCATTAATGAGGAGGAAAGTTTAAAAAGAAGAGGAATTGGTTTAGGAGATTTCTTATTGCAGTAAAGGACAAATGTCTGTTTTTAATTGATATCTATTATTATTTAATACGTCAGATGAAAATCAAGCTATTTAGAAAGGATCTAACTATGCACATGAGAGCTTAAACAAAGGCTGCTTTGTTCTTTTAATTTGGGAATGCGTCATCTCTATCCTTGCATCCCTTACTACACACATTTAAGTTTTGCTTCGGTGAAATGAAAAATAGGGGGTCCCTTAGTCTCCTCTTTGTCAGAAGTAGTTGACCCCTTGGCCATCACTTTACAGTCATTACACATAGACATATACTCCTGGTAGTTTGTGTACTATGCTTCTAAGCTTCAGCAACCCTGAAAAACTGTAAGTCATTAAAACTTTGCTAAAACAACTTTCTTACCTGGTGACTGGTGATTTTGTTATTAAAAATTATTAAAAAATAGTGGGAATTATGAGTCCACTAGAAGGTTACACTTAAAAACCAATAAAACCTCACCTTATTACTATCTAATATCGTTAGATGCAATTTAACATTAATATAATTCAAAAGCTGCTATAGTAGATGTTTGCAGGTAGGGTCTACATTATTGTTAATGCTAAACTGCTGTCATTGCTTCATATTATATATTGTCATTAAGTATTTCATAATTTCACAGGCTTCTATTACAGCCAGCAGGATTTCATTCTTCTGGTGCCCTCAGGGGGACATGAGGTACATGTAGGAAACCAGAACATCGGCAGCAAACCTTCCATAGTACTGCAGGAGTTCTGCTTTGTTCTTGCTGAGATTAGTCACCTTCAGGTAGAAATGAAAAACTCGTTAAATCCTTTATTACTTATGCCTATTAGAGAGGATATTTACAGTGCTGTGGTTCAGAACTTGTTAGTTTTGAACATCTACGGGTTCTAAAGAAAGCCACATTTTGCTCTTTTGCTGTTCTCCCTCTGCCCATTTCTTCCCTCTGCTCTGTTTCTGCTTCATTCCCTAAAGCATGTCAATCATTAAGACCAATTTTGCTCTTGGAAGGTTTATGTCACTGCTGGATCCTTACAAATGAACTATTAATGTGTGAGTACCAGGATCCTCCATTCCGCCACAGTAGGCACATCGTCCCTGAAGTGTAGCCTTCCACCAGTCTGACGCACACCGTTGGCAACCTCATGGCTTGGAAAAGTGATTTTTTTCCATTTGAAGAGTCTGTGTACACTACATGGCTCATCTATCAATGACTTCCTGGTTATTAATTGCTCATAAATGTTCATGAATTTCTGTCACTCTGATGAACCTCTTAACTCGCATACAAGCTATTAATTATTCATTTGTAAGTAATTATGCTGATGATTTTTGCATCCTCTGTAGCTGCTCATTATGTAAACTAATCATGTTAACAGTCCCTATACTGATTCAGACTTGAGATACAGCTCTGCCTGACAGCAGCTAAAGACTATAAGATCAAAGATTTTTATAACAAAGTAAAAATTAGTTCCTGATTATATTAGTTATAGCCTTTGTAACAGACAAGATGAAAACCTTTGTTCGTAAACATACCTACATACCTACAAATATCATACTTTTAAAAACACCCGTAATGGTTGCTTTAGTTATAAAAAGCAAAGGTGAAGTATTAAATATTTTTAATGGATTTTTTTTTTTCCTAAGAAAAATATTTAGATGATTTGGGGTGGAGGCTGTCCTTGGGGGCATATTGTGGGGATATTTGGGAGACATCCCTGAACAAGGATGTCCTGGGGTCCCCAAGGGGATATTTGAGGGAGGATTTGGAGGGGTTGCCACTCTAAATTGCACTACAGTATTTTCCTAACCCCTAACTGATGAACAATTTTGATAAGGTGAACACAAAAAGATCTTGAAACTATGAAAACATCCATTGATGTTAATGCAATAGGATATTATGATCCATAGGAAAAAAAAAAGCTTCTAACAAAATTCTGCATCTTTGGCGAGAACAGAAACTTGTTTTTCTCAGAGGTAAAGCATTAGGTTAACTGTTGGACTCTATGATCTTAAGGATTCTTTCCAATCTAAATGATTCTATGATTCTGTTAAATGATAAAAGTACAATGCTCTACAATCATGTTTTAATTGGAAGTGTTGATTGCAAGATAAGTTTCAGAAGAGATACACAGAGGAAAAGACACAATATCCAAGGATGAGTTATCAAAACCATGCTCAGTAAATTCATGATTTACTGAGATGACAAGCCCTCATCAACTCAAAATTCAGTGAGTTGTTAAAGTCATACAAAATATTTTCAAACACTATGGAAATCAAAGAGTCTTTTTCTTCTTTTGCATTTTTGTTGGGGTGTGAAAGGGAGGGTAGAGAGACTCACTTTACTGCTCCTTAAATTCTGCCTCTCTTGATTTGCATTTATGTTCCTGGGTTTCCATTCATACAGTGCTGTTGGGGACTGATATGGAAGTATAAGAAAAACAAACAAACAAACAAACAAAACCCACACACCCCTGTGAGTCTTGGGTGTGAATCTCCTAAAGATCCCAATTCCTTTGTATCTAGGGCACTTCACAGCACTGGAGTCCGGGATGTTTGCTAGGTAAGGCTCCCAGTGACCCCAGAACAGCCTTCCAGGGGCAGCCCACAAAATAGGGAACACAATCAAACCACGATATGTGTTCTTCTTTTTCTTGTGAAGAATTGTCAGATGTGCTTTTGATTAAGCAACATATGAAAGAAATGTAAGAATCAATTCTTTGTTAATTCACTTGTATTCTTTTTGTGCACACTAGCTAGCAGAGCTTTTTTGCCATTTCACATGTAGTCTCTACTGAAGGACTGGTGTGCCACTATACTGTTAAGTCTTCACTGTTCTGCATGGAGCTAAATCCTCTTCTAATTTGCAGTAGAGGTCTTTCGGGTAGCTTATAGTGTGCTAAAAGCCTTCAGTTGATATACAGAGGAATTTAGTAGTTTAAATTATGTAACACATCCACTTCCCATCTATTATCTCAATTTTCCGTCTTTGGAAAAGAGCCCTATTAACTTGAGAATATATTATTTAATTTAATAATGAAAACACTTTTGAATATACTTGAGTAACCATAGGAATAAAAAAGAGTTGCTAATAACTACTGTAGCATTGTCTATAATTCTGAGATTAGTATTAGCTTTAGACAATTTCTGGTCTATATGAATAGATGCATGTTCAGGGCAACCACCAAGCTGGTGTAATACTTAGGCTACAAGAATTACTAAAAAAGTAGGAAATTATTTTTGAAATTGCTACATTTTTTGGCAATGAGGATCACAAGTACAATTTAAGCATTTAAAGCTCACTTAGATACTTCCAGAAAGCAATTAGTAGTGCAGATTTATCAGAGACTTACACCCAGCCAACACACTACACCTATCAAAGTGCTCTTCCTTTCAAACTTAGGTGTACCAGTCTTATTAGTGACATGTATTAACCATCTTCATTTGGGACTTCGCATCAGTTGAGTAACTGTAAAACGCTTAGTTTATGTAACGAGCAACAGTACAAGAAGCAGAATCTTCAGTATAATTAATTAGAAATGAATAATTAATAACTTATACATATACTAACAAGTTCATCTGGCTGACGTACTATAAATGCAGGAACGCCATCGAAATTAACAGCCAAAGTGATATGAGTGCATGACAGTTTGATGCTATTTTTATACTTTTTGATCAAAATCTGGCTGCCTACATCAGACTTCAAGCTCTAGTGAATTGAGTGGGAGCTCTGCCTGTGCCTGTAAACCACCAAAGGTAGACTTGAGCTTGACCTATACTGTGTGATTCTCATGGAAATCCATAAACACTCATAATTTGTTATCTGAAATGCAACCATTATTACACCCTGACACAATATTAGCACAAGCACAAAGTTTTGCTTTGTTTTGTGTATTAAACAACACACACTGATGTTCGAAATTCAGAAAATACCCATATATGATAATAACCTTTTTGATTAATAAGTACGAGAAGATAATAGTATATAAGGTACAACTTCTGTAAGATTACATGGAAGATATTAGTTTTTTGTATTTTTCACTTACTCTATTTTGCATGTATTTGAGAGCAGGGCGCTGATTTCCTATGGAAGAACACTCAGAGAACTATCCTGGTTTTATATATGTCTGATGAGCCGCCTTGACTGATAAAAGTAGAGAGTTTCCAGGGACAACTAATCCTTACATGTTAATGAAAATAGGTACTTGGGAAGCATCTGATTACTATGCCTCAGGTGAGAGAAAAGCCAACGAGCTCCTTTTATTAGATACTTCAGCAAATCCTTACACAATATAGATCTTATAAGTGAGTTTACTGCAGAAGAAGCTTCAGTTTGTGCTCATACCTTTCTTGACTCTAAAAACATCCTACCGTGGGACACAAATCAGAGGACAGGCTTCATTAATTGCAGTTCTACAGTTTCATTGAACTACTTGTTTGCTTTTTTTTTTTTTTTTAAATTAAGTCCTTGGTGGTTTAATTCTATCTTGTCTAATTTATTGACCAATAATGGTAGTTTTGTTTTCAATTTATGAATGTTTTACATTATTTTAATTGACAGTTCTGGGCTTTTAAGTTATTTCTACATGGAACTCATTCTCAAAGGGTTTAATTTGGTTCTGTGTAAAATTTGATGAATGTACAGAGGAATGTGAAAGTATAAAAACAAAGAGCTGGATACAAATCTCACATCTCAGAAACAGCTCCCAAAAGGGGAATTCTTTCAAGCAGATCAGTGTCTTTCTGTGCTGAAGTCAATGGAGCTACACTGGTTTACACCTCCTGAGGATCTGGATACACACCATTAATACCTGATTCAAAGCCCATAGAAATAATGCGCTCTTAGTATTGTAACTATATGGCTAGAAAAATCTGTTGGTATTTCTGAGCGTCGTGCTTAATGAGTTCTGACATATTTGTTAAGAGAGCCTGTGATCATTCCTTGCCCAGGGTGAATCTCTGAGGAACAGTTTCTTTCCTGGGATGCTCTTACAGCAGTGTACACCTTGGGGATTGCTGGATATAAATTGACAATCCAGCTATTGCATTTGAGGAGGTGTTGACTGCTTGTGGTTTTTGGTTGCTTGCTTTTTTCTTCTCTTCTTCTGAAACATGTCTCAGAGAGTTTTTGGCCACTAATAGTAGAAGCTGAAGTTGTTAATTGTGAAGCCCACATGAGAATAATAGTGAAACCTAATGCTTAAAACAACTTGATAAAATATCCCCCCCCTTCATTCATTAGTAGTAGTATTTCTACTAGGTAATTTGTTCTTCTAGCTACTGAAGTACTTAGGCAAAAGCAGAATTTGTTTGTGGCTTTTGTCCTCTGGAGCTATTTGAAAAAATTATCCTGCAAGAGAAAAAGTTATGCTAAATCTTGGCCAAAATAGGTTTCAGAGTAGCAGAATTGTAGCATAAAACTATGTGAGGGATGACTCAGTGTATGCTTGGTAGTGACTTCATTGTTTTTTATTATCTTAAATTATGAACATTTTACAGTTCTTCATATTCATTTTCTGCAGAACTTGCCTGAGAATCTCATGAGACCAATGAAAATTTTATTATGACGTGTTGGTATGTTCTGTTTTCCAGTAGGTTTCAGCTATAGTATTTTGGCATTTGTACTTTCAGTCTCAGTACAATTGAGCCTGGGAAATGGTAAAGAGTAATCACTGTACCAGACAGAGAGAACTTGAGGAAGTACAGATGGCTTTTCATAAAGTTTGAGGTTTTTTTCTTTAATTTCAAAAATGCCTGGTAACATGTTTCACTTACTAGATGGCTTATCTCTGTTTTATCAGATGGCTCACATGAACACCGACCAAATACTTTTTGAGGGGTTTGGGGGTTCTTTGGAAAGTGCCAGATACGTGATGAAGTCAGTACTGACACTTTCGGATGCCTACCGAAGAAAAAAAATATGCTCACATCTTCCCTGTATCTTAATATATAGGATTTTCATCTTAGTCCATGAAGACTTAATGACTATCTGTTGCTCCAATTACAAATATTAAGAAAACAAAACAAGTAAAAAGTAGATCTAATAAGTTGATGATGAAGTCAATCATTTAATCATTTTATTTGCTCCTTATTAAAAACATTCCTTGTTGATAGGTAAAATTCTCAGATAACTATCAAGGCTATCAACAGGCACTTACCAGATTGGGGAACACAGTTAACAAACCACAAAAATAGTATGATTAGAATGCTTTTCTTGTTTCACTCGGAAATTAGCAAAATCTTTACAGAAACTGCTGTGCTGATGACCTTTAGGAAGTATCTTTTTTCCTCTATATTCAACATGACAAAATATATTGACTTCTGCCACTCTTAAGGTTAAATCTAACTAAATCAGAGTAATAAAAATTAGAAAAAAGTAACTCTTAAAAATAGAGGAAGTGTAACTATTGTGGTTCTTGTGCTGCAGGGATACCATTAGCGTTCCTTTAAGTCCTTTTCTAGACTCCTATGTAAGCATTCTATTGCTCTTCATCTCAAGTTGCATAACACCTACATAGTAAACTGTAAGAGTTTTTGAGTGATGTATTTTATTTAATACTTTTAAATGTTTATAAAGTTTCGAAAGAGATTTTTCATCTTCTCATTCAGAGCTGGAAATACTGACATGACAGAACATCTGACTTTTCTTGGATCTGCCAGTGACTGGATACCATAATTAATTCTCTATGAAGAGGAATTAATATTACTTATACAATATGGTTTATGGTTTTAGAGGAAAAATAATCTAAAAGCCCAGACCAGAGTATTTACATTGAATTTAATTGCTGAGATAATTAATTTCAGCAATGTTCAGTTCCCACTAAATATCCAAATTAAAAGAGTTAGGATCCAGGGAACTTGAGAACTGTGACTTTGTGACAGCTATAAGATGATTTTCCTAGCTGCTAAGGAGCTTAGAAGCTCTGTGTCTATGGCAGCATTGCCAAAGTGTGTGGTGAACAGGAGACTGGTATGTCCTAATTTCATGGCAAGCTGCCACACTGTCTGGCAATGGATTGTGGAAAAAAAAGTGCATAGTGGCACGTAAGCTGTTAGAAAAGTAGGCAAATCTTCCCAAAACATAAAATGATATCCTCGGAGACAATTTTTTTTATTCAAATTGTACTGTCACATTTGACAACCATTGAGAAAAAAAAACACAACTGTTCTGGCTCAAGCTTATGGGTGAAATGATTAGGAGGGAATCTGAGGATCACTTATGCATTTATTGTGCATTCATTTGACTGTATAGGATCCTGTATTGGTGATGAGTTCTATTTATGGGAGTATGGCATAGTAATATCAATTGTCAGTAAAAAGTAAGATAACTTTTATGGATTAGTTTTCTTAATAGTCCTGCCACTTAGTACCAAGACAGACACCAAAAAATCCCCAGGAATAAGTAACTGATAGAGTGAAACTGAGTCATCTTTAATGTGAAGTGCTAAATCAGGTGAATATTAAAATTATCCATACTTTTGTTCATTGCCAATCTGTTATGTTTCACTCGGATCAGAGAGAGTACTTCTGAACTCTACAGAACTGCACATTGATTTAATGACAATGAATGCATGGACATGCACTTCTGATGAAGGCATGCAACTGTAAGGTGGAAAGTTAAAATAGGCTGCAATCACACCTGCTAAGACTTTCCTTATATCCTTGTCATAAACTGATAACAGAGGCATCCATTAATGTGGATACATCAGGAGAGCTTTGTAGCTGCAATATTCCTGTTCCTATAGGGAGTAAAAGAATGAAAACTATAATCTAATTCCACAGATTCACACACTACTGATTCACAAGACAAGAGCAGTGACTTTTTTAAAATATGCCTTTCTTTTTAAACATGACTACTTCATAACTCTAAAAATATCAGCACAGAGTATCTTGGCATCGTTGTTGTTTATTGGAAAATACAGTCACTTTAATGCTACAAGTATGTACTACCTGTGTATTTTAAATAAAGATAGAGATTTTAGATATAAAACTATGTCTTTTGGGATTTATAGAATTTATACAGCATCTAAAATGTTTAATGTCTCACTCCCTCCCCTTCCTTCTCAAAGTAATCACTAATTGGGCAGCTAAGTTATTTTAAGAAAACTATGGAAGATTATTATTGTGTTTCTGTTGTTCTGGAAAATTACCTCGTTATAGTACTTCAGATATTTATAAAACTACCATATTAAAAAAAAAAAAAAAATAGAGATTCTTTAGGATCAGCAGGAACAGCAAAAGAGATATATGCCTTGTAAAGCTCACTGTAGATATGAAAATAAACACCCAGAATAAAGGTATGAGCTTACTGGAGAAATATAAGTGATACAGATAATATTCTGCAGAGATCAACAAAATCCCAAATCTGATACATTTTGTATTAGAAGAAAGATTGAGGCAACAAAGGGCAAGAGTAGGGTGAAAAATCATTTCTTACATTTAAACTAGTTGAAGAGTTTCATAAACACTTTTTTTATGACTGACTTTCAAGTGGCACAAGTGGGACTGAGCTTTAGACAAGGTTGGGGTAAAGGGCATATATGGAAAGTTCTTCTGGTTTTAATGATCTTAGCATTCTCCATCTATTTTATGCCTCAAAAGATAAGAGACAAGTTTTCTTGTATGGTTTTCTCTAACATTGCCAGAGGTCACCTGTAGCACTGCTCCTGGAAATAGCCTCTCAATGGAATAATTCCCCACAGCCGGCACGGATCTTGTTTTGTCAGAGATGTAGTAAAGTCATGTTCTCCAAGAAAAGATGTTTTTAATTATACATCAGATCTACATTATTTAGGTTTAGAAAGGTACTCTGAGAATAAAATTTCCTTTCTTCTAAACTAAAAGGGTGAGAATTTTTCTTCTCTTTCCAAATTCCCATCCAGAAAAGGCATGAAAATAAATATCTTCCCAAATTTTTCCTAATTCATCTGACTTCTGCTGTGAACAAGCATGCAATAACAAGAGCCTGGCTCCTCAGATGAATAACTCTAACAAAGCATTGTCTTTTTTTCTACATAAACATGTGTATCGCTTCAGTCATCTAGCATACCAACCTTCTTTCACCGCTTTGAATTAGCATGATTTCAGTCTCTATATGTTTCCTTAAAAGCAAGTAGGAAAAAAAAAAAAAAAGTGGAAAACTGTGTAGGTCTGATTATAACAATTTGGATTTGTTTGAAATTGCAGGCTGTCCCTCTCTGCTTACATCTGATTAGAGGGAACACCGATGAACACCATCTATCCCTCCTGGACAGAGGCTGGACTGGGGAAGGGGGAGGGGTGGTGGGACTTACTATTTTGGTTTTGTGGGGAAGGAGAAGTCACTCACATAGCTGAAAAGAAAGCCCAATGCTGAAACTTTCAAAATTGTCTTGGGTTACAAAAGCTCACAGAATTTGATGTGGTCATTCCTTCATTAGGATTTTCTAGAGAAGTGTTGTTTTTTGTGGGGTTTGTTTTGTTTTGTTTTGGGGGGTTTTTTTGTTTGTTTGGGGTTTTTTTCTAGATTAAATTAAACACACGATAAATATTGAAGACATTAAAAGACGAAATCAAGGTTAATTAAAACTTTTAAGTCATTGATTACAACGGTGATAATTATAGTAGAATAAAGAGTAAAATAAATCTTTTTGAATAGCTCCTTATTAGGTGTTCTCAAGCTTTTCTATCAGATCCTCAAGGAGTCTTTAACACTCTCTTTGTATCTTTATTCTTATACCCCTTTTGCCCTAGAATGACAGAGAGAAAGGAAGGAAATGGGAAATTTAGGAGGAAGGGAGAAAAAAGTCTTGTTACATCCATTCAAAATGCCTGTTTCTTCATTAGGTAACCTGGTTCCATCCTGATATATTTATTTATTTGCTTTCCTTCCAAAACACATATACATTTGCTGTTTACAAGAATTTGGTACAACAACTGTGGGTAGAAAAGCAAAGTCATAGAATCATAGAACAGTTTAGGTCGGAAAGGACCTGTAAAGGTCATCTAGTCAAATATGTTGATCTTGGCAATATAGAATTTTGCTTCAAAGGCTGAAACAGAAAGATTGAGAACCAAATATTTTAACAGGACTAGGAGGTGAAGCTCCTAGAATAGCTAATAGAGTCTGTGCTGTCAGCTGCAACTGTAACTTTCCAGGAAAGGAACTGTAACTGAGAAACGCACATTTCTTTTTATCTTTTACTTTTTTATTCTCTTTTCCCCTTTATGTGCAGACTGCCTTATGAGAAGACTGGACTAGACTGTAGAAACAGGAGTAAAAGTGCCATCTGAAATATGTTCCTTTCTTTTCCCAGCAAGGGCACTTCAAGTTCTTGGAGAGGATAGCTAAAAGGAAGGAGGAACAGGAAAGATGATTAAAACGGAGATGTATTTAAGGTTGTTCTGGGGAGTTTCACCAGATGGCACTGTCTCATACAGTCAAATGCATTTTTTTCATAATGAACAACTTACTCCCTTGTTTGAGGGCTACCTTAATGGCTTCGAGATTCAGGGTTTTTTTTGAGGCAGGTATGGTTGGCAGTGTTGAAATGTGCCCTTTGCCCACACCATCCAGGAAAAAATGAGATCTCAGTGAGTAGATGCCACACGGTGTTCCGCTTCCTCCAAGAGGGACCTTGGTGGCCAGCTGTTCAAGGGCTTCTGCTCAAAGACTTGCACAAGTAAGCAATTAATAATATTATTGCTATAGCTCTCTGGAAAAAATATCTTGCCCAAAGTACTTTTTCTGTGATCGTGGCTTTAAGTGATAGGCATAACTGTGTTAACACACTAGACTTTGCCAAGGATGCTTATTCCACATAACATCCTGAAGATCCACAGCACTATCTCAAGTCAAAATGACCCATATTAAGCAGGCTGAGGTAAACTAGGCAATAGTGTGAAACAGGGTGAATCATTACACTGCAGCCTGAAACAGGCCTCTCGAGGTCTGTCAAGGAAGGTCTCTTCCAAGTTCACATGAGGATGCTGAAGTACCACTTTGTGGCTAGTGGGATGCAAGAGAGATCTGCTGATCACGAGGGTAGCCATGGATGAGGTCTCCCAAGCCCCTAGAGATGAAAGAGATATCACAGGGCCCTGGGCTGTTCCTGCTGATGTGTCTGTACATGGGTGCCTGACAGGGAGGGAGACCGCAGGAAGATGATGGGGTCTGGGAGATCCTGACTGGGAAAAGGATGGACCCAGTTTCTCATGGCAGTGCTTCGCCTAAACGTTGTTGCTTCTCTGTGCCTTTGTGGACTGGTTTGTGAGACAGCCGGATTGTGCCGTTTCAGGTGCTGTCTGCAGAAAATGGATACAGTCTTTTAAAGCACCTGAATGCTTTGCCACCGCAGTTTGCTGAGCAGCACAGCTCTAGGCATAGATCACTGTAATGTACTTCTGTGGACCTTTAATCAATCAGGTTGCCTGTGCTGTCCCAGGGTGATGGCTGGGGCCATCATGAAGCCTTCCCTGATGGACAGAGGCCTGGGGCCTGGAGCTGTCGATAGGGCTATGGCCTGAAAGTTGCCTGGGGTCCTGGCCAGTGGCCTCCCTGCTTGCCACACCTATCTGGGCTGCGGGCTGAGCTGCCACCACCATTGCAGGTGTGCTGGCGTCCAGGGCCTGGCACACTGTGGGTGCCCTCCTGAGCTGCTGAACCACCCCAGAGAAGCCCTGAGTTTTGGCACAGGAAGTTGCAGGTCTTGGTTTCCATCAGCAGCCACATAACTGCCTCCTGCCTGTGTCACCCCATGCCTGAAGATGTGGCCCAGGAGAAAGCTGCTCTGCAGCCAGACAAGCCCCTGACGGTATGATAAGTGGGGATGTAATATCTTTCATAAAGGGGTTTTCTCGCACAAGATTTGACACATCTTCAAGGTGTGCTCTTACCTTGCACAAACCAGGGGAAATCAAGATGCTATGTCCCTGAGCAGCCATCACCTTGGAGCAAACCGGCTGGCTCACCAGCGTGCACGTTCATTTGAACCCTCTGCCCGTTGCCTACACTTCCAAAATTATATAAACCCCAGAAAACAGACACAGAATTGGGCTAAATCTCACCTGTGATCACAGACTGCAATGAACTGGGGCCCTTTCATGTCTGAAGGGAGAAGAAAGAAGGGCAGGAAAGAAGTATTGCATTTCTTGCTGCTTGTTTTGCTGACATGCAAAACGGTACATCTTGAGAAGTGTTACATTTAGCTGTCTTCATAGTAATTAGCTGTTATTCTTTATTTGCTAAATAGCTGGAATAGCATTTTGGCAGAAGGGGCTGGGAGCATTTTTCAGCTGTTTCTTTTGCTGTACCATATTCTTAGTCAATTAATTTTAGTCTTTCTGTATGTTACAGCTAATATTACAATATTATCAGAATAACAGTGCTTTCTCTGATATCTTTAGTATTATGAAATTAGAAATTATTAGATCTGAAAGGGGCATTTTCCATTAAGTTCTTCATGATCTTTTGTAGCAACAACTGAATTAGTTTTGAAATCCATTGCTGGTATTTCATGAATGAATACTTTCTGTTGTCAGTAGGCAAATAGATTTTCCTAGTTTTCCTATTAATTTCTATAAATGTCTTTGAATTTTAAAATGGATCTTTAATTTTATTTCATAGCTAAAATATTATTTTGACTTAAAATTTTGAATTTCAGCATTTCCAAGATGTTTAAGAAATTAGCCTAGAAAATGGTGTAACAGATAAAAGCTTTTCAGATCATGGCTTTACACAGTGAGTTTCCAGAAATTCTGCCCTCTGGCTGCTCTCTTGGTGAATAGTTTGAAAACATGCTTGATTTTGTAACTCTGCCAAGTTTAAAAATTGCTGCTGAGTAAACAGACTTCCTAATTTTCCTTAAAACAGACGTGTATATACATAATTTTGCCACTATTTTCAACTCAAATTTTACCTACACTCAAGATCATTGCACCAGAAAATAGCAGAAAAAGGAAATCTTAATAATTTATCATTCATTTATTTTATCTATGTTTTGTATATGTTTGAATTTTGATTATACGAAAATAGAGCAATGTGGATAATATTATAATTCCCTTTTCCAAGCTAAATTAGCTATTACAGTAAATTAATTATATGCTGAAAGAGCTTCCAAATTGATATATCTTGCTGGAGTGGCACTGAAGAAATAAAAAACATTTAACTCTTGAGACTTTCCTTTGCTTGTTTTAAAAGATAAGACAATCTAGATACATACATTTGTTGCCCAACTTGTCACTTTTTAGTTTTGTCAAAATTGGTTTGAGTTTTTAATATTCTTAATTTTCCCCCAAGTATGGTTAGGGAACTTGTTTCTCTGAAGTGTATTTAAGTTCAGTACACTGCAGTCAGTATCGTTTCTTCTTTTATAACTGACACATGGGATTGATGTCATGTCTTAACTTCAAGGGACTTTTTAGGAGAAACCCATTTTCCATTTTCCCTAGTGTTTTCTTTTTTTGTGTGAACCTGTTAATTCTAAAATTATTTGTGAATGACGGGCTTCCTCTACATGTGATTAAGTCCACATTTTCTGTGACAGGAAAAATCTGACATGACTCTTTCAAGTTTTCTGCTGAATTTTAGAAACACAAGTGAACCCATAATAACTGTGTTCTCTTTTATTTCAATTTGATTTTGATTGGGTACCCCAGCTCCTGTTGCTATAAAGTATTAAAATTCTGCGCTTATTCTCATGACAAGGTGTATGACCTTTCTCTTTTCTCACATAATTATTCACCCTTCTTTGATATCATCAGCATGTTATTTCCAGTGCTCTGACATTCCTGGCATTCTGCCATGTTCTTCATGCTTTTGACCCAAAAATGTTAGAAAGCGAGGCACATTTTCAAATAAGTTTGTTCCTACAGGAAAAGTAAACACATTGCTTTAAAGAAAATATTATAGTTCTGTTCTTTAGGCTCCCATTTTGCCTTATTTCTCTTTTCCCCGTGAGAAATTAACCTTGATGTATGCAGTCACCTGGTGGATAGTAGTTTTTAAAATAGTCAGTCAGTAGCTGTCGACTGACAGGATGTGAGCTAAACTCACAGTAAAAGTCGCATAGCTATTGTGGCATAAAACCTGAGTTAAATCTGACTGTATATTCTTCTGTCCTACTCAAAACAACAAAGTTCATTGTGATTGGTGAGTTGTAAAATAATTTCAGATCCAGTTCTTAATATAAAAGTCTCTGCTTTTGTGATATATGATGATATATGACCCATCTGAAACAATCTGTACAATTTGTATGTCTGTGTCCTTATGCAATAAAGAACAACTGTTTCGAATACTTGAGATAATCTCAAGATAAATTATTTCAGGGAAGCATAAATGTCAAACACACATTTTACATGAAACAATAGAGAATAGCTTTGTGTCGTAATTCTGTTCTGCTATTTTCCACGTGTTCAAATGCAACATAAAGGTCTGTATCTAAAGCACTATTGCAGATAAAGTATGAAAATCTTTATAATGGACTTCTTCCATGAAATATACATCACTGCATAGTGACTGCTGGCCATCATTTTATCATTGCAATGTTCTGATAATGAACAAAAGTGTGTATATATATATAATTTTTTTTTCCCTGCTAATTGAAAAGGATGGATTCTTCAAATAAGCATAGCATGCACTGATTATTAACTGCTTACTCCAGAAAGGCTTACTAACATATACGAGTTCAATTATCATTGACATTTTTGATGCCTGGTTCCTGGAGAAGATCTTAAAACTCAGTAGACCAGTGTCCATAATTTATGTGTGGAGACAAAAAGCTGTACAAGGAAGGCAATGACATCAACTGGCAGAGATCTGCAGAGAGTTTCTCAACAGAGACATGTTTGCACTTCTACCATACTCTGACTCTAAATTAGGTCTGCACCTATGTCCAGTCCATGCCTAAGAATTCATGTCAGTAATAACCTTTGAGACGTGTTAACTCATAGAGTATAAAATTCCTGCTTGGGAGGAGTAGGAGGCAATGTGCATTACTTGGCTGTTTAAAAATCCAGAGGCATTTGCCTGACCAGTGGGTGGGTGATGCACATTAAACTACCTGTAGATAAAAAAACCAACACAAATTCAACAAAATTAATTCATTTAAACTAGTCAGCTAATATAGAGTGGTAGGACAAAATTTAGACTCTATCATATATTGCGTGAAACCTTTTTTCCCTCTTACACCTGTTGCTACTTTGTTAGCCTCAGGACAATTATGATGTTGCTACTGAATTTCTCTTTATATTTGGAGAATACCTTTTTTGCAAGCTCAACAAATCTCAGGTGGTTTTCAAATTGAATTATGTTTTGTAAGATTAACAAAAAATATTCATAGCTATTTTTCAGTCAACAGTAAAAGTATCAGGAAGATAAACCTAGGAGATTTATACATATCTTTTTATTAAACTGTCTTCCAATCCTCTCTTTGATTGAGGGTTTAAAAATATTTGTCTCAAGTTTCTTGCATTTGCAGATAAGATAATATTAATTCCTGTATTGAGGAATATTGTATCCTCATACAGGAGGACTGTGACATACAGCATTACCAAATGTTCTGACACTAATTTATTGTCTCAACAGTTATTTGCCTTTGATTATATATCACTTAAGATGCTGCAAGCAGTGTCCTTAAATTACTATTAAATGCTTATTTCCATCCCTAGATTAAAATAATAAAGACTACCCTATAATTTTGTAAAAAACCAATATGCAATTCCTGACCAGTTGAAGTTCTTTATCAGTACAGTTTGAATGTCCTGCAGTAATGTGACTGGAAAATGTCTAAGTCTGATCCAGATTGTGGAAGATGAGAAGTTATTTTATATTCTGTCAGTTAATTAAAACATGAATATGACTGCACTACAGACTTTGACTTTCAGATTACAGAAATTGAAAAATGTTTTCTGTAATCAGTGTTATCTGGTGAATGAAGTGGATTTTGTTGCTTTTCGCTCTCTTATTAACTGTTTCAAGTGGAATATCCTATCTTGAATTAATTTCTAACCTTTCTACAGCCTTTTTATCCTCTTTTCCCTTGAAGATATGCTTGTTCTGTTACTTACCTTAACTTATACACAAGGAAAAATGTTAACAGTGTTTGTTTTTTAAGCTTTTATGTTGCTAAGTATCTGAAATTTTCTTCATTGCTTCAACATCGTACTGTCTTTTCAAGCCTACTACAGCAAAAATGGGAAAATCTGACCCGACCTTTCTACTTACATGATAGCACCACATTAATTCTTGGAATTTGTTTTCTGATAAAAAGTGCTGGTGCACAAGAGTAATGAATAGCAAGAGAATGATGTACTAACGTGAACTATGGACTTGTAAGGTGGTTCTCTATATATGTGGTTTCTTCCACAATGGTTTTGAGTCTGAATAAAGACTTGTCTGACAGAACATGAAAGCTTAGCCTGGGTGGCCATGCCATTCACTTTTAAACAAAATATTAAGAAAACTAGGCTATGTTTTAGATGTCAAATTTGTTACTTAACATGCTGTCATTTCCTCCCTGGATCTTTGATATTGCTTTTCTTTAAAAAAGATAAGGTGTAGGTAAAATAAAAAACTGAAACAAAATAATATGTTTGAAAGATTCTAATTTATCATCTGATATTACATGACATTTCCTCCAGAATTATGAATAGACTATTGTAAACCAGGAGATGATTAACCTAACTGTTGGGTTTGGATAATGACTGATTAATATATTTTAAGACCTTTTTATTTCTGCAGTTCTTTCAGATATATGTGATATTTAATAGGTGCACGGCAAAGGTATTTTCAGTTTAGATTTTGAGACCACTTAAATTACTTTTTATGCATATTATTTCCTTAAGTAATAGAAACACAATCCTTTAATGCTTTCTTTATGGGTAAATCTGTAATAGTAATAACAGGAATTTAGTAAGCTGAACAGACTGTGCTAAAATTTTGAAAACAACTGAACTGGTCAAAACTAAACCTGCCATGAAAATATTTTCTTTTGCAACATTCTTCCTAGTTAGAAAGAATTTTTGTAGATGACATTTTTTATAGCATGGAAAAGTAATCTTGGACAAGCAAACTGGATAGATTAGAGAGAATGAGCTGACCAAGTCACTGAAGATTTCAGACATAGCAAATCATGTAATATGATATAAAGAAACCAACACAGACACACATATATATAAATATTATTGAGCCCCACAAGTAAAACCGCTTATAAGGCAGTGAGCTCGGCAGGTGAGGGAGAGAGATTACTCTCGAGTACATAGATTACCTTGGGTGGACAAACACATTGGATTTTGTTTGCCTTAAGACTCAGCTATGATTTCCATTATATCCTTCTGCGGTTCCTATGTTTACGACATGTCATTAGTGATAACGTTATTAATGACTTTATTTCTTTTTATACGGGGCGGGGGGGGGTGTGTGTGTGATGATTATATTGACATGTTTCCATTTTATATCAATGTCAAATGTTATCTTGAAAATAGCTGTTCATGAAGTCAACACTGTGCAGCTTCAGATTTCACCACTGTAAATCCATTACACTTCCTTTTTTCCAGTCAGTTTGATCTCTCTGGGAAATTATGTCATGCATCTTTATAAACAAGTTGTTCTGCTCTATGGAGATGTGTGTTAGTAAAAAAAGAACAACACAAAAACAAAACAAAAAACCCAACATGGATTCCCTGAGTAAAAAATACTTCCCAGTTGGTGAGCTTTCTCCATACTTATACGAATTAAATTTGGCAAGATTTTTGTGACAGCAACAATGCAGTCATGTTGACAGTCATGTCAAGATAAGAATTGTAGGTAATTATCCTGTAGATTTTACTATATGGTGCCATGTCTCGATCTGAGACACAAAGTCACTCACAGTGAAATCCACCTGCTTATAAATATTGATGTTTCCAACATGACTTGTCAGATTGGTGATGAGTACAAGCTTGGTCTTATAATCCAGAGAATTACTGAACAACATAAGTTTGCTGTTGTTTATCTTGCCAGCTTTTTTGTGATCAATTGCTGTATACCAGATGTCAGCTGCCAAAGCAAAACATTGAAGTCATCTGTGATGAACAGTTTGCCTGCCACAGGATCTGTGCCAGTGTTGCAATGAAGGCTGTTGAACTTTTTTGTTTCCCTTACTGTATTTAGGCCTTTTTTGCAAGTTCCAGTGACAGTGTTGTTGAACTTGTCACATAATGGTAGTAACATTGGCCTGAGATTCCTGCCTGGTGATGTTTGGTTTTGGTGGTGTGTGGTTTTGGTGCTTTTTGTTTGTTTGGTTTTGTGGGTTTTTTAACTAGACTCCATAACTTCGTAATTGCAAATCCTGCAAGGTTATTGGCGTTGTCTGGGTATGGTCTCTGTGTCTAGATTTCAGAGATTATTAGTCCAGCTGTGTCTTCCTAGATCATCTTTCAGTATGTGTGTGGTTCTACAATCTTCACAATATCCTTTACTCTATTTGCAGGGACAGGGGGGCTCATTTTTGTTTCGCCATAGTTTCGTTTTGTGCTTGAATCGTACATTTTACAAAATAATTTCAGCTTCATAGCTTCAGTATTCAATTTTTTGTTAGTAAATAGGGGGAGCAGTATTAAACATCTTCATGTAACCTTATGTATCTAGTCTAATCTGTTTCCTCTATCTGAACAGAAACTCCTACTGTTCTGAAGGGCAACTATTGCGCTCTCCAGAAACTGCTACACTTAATGTGATCGGAGATTTTTAGGAGCATTTAAAAGTTAAAAAAGGTAGAGCAATACAATTGTAAGGAACTGGGGTCACAGAATTGGACAGTGAATAGTGAGATCTGTCTTGCAAATGGATAAAGGAAATATGCTGAGTACTCCTCCCAGAGCTGTACTTTCAGCAAGCAGAATGAGGTGCATGTTAACTATCATCCAGATCATACTCCTGAGGCCTTGCAGATTAGCACACACAGAGTCAAGGAAAGCTTCTGAATGAATTGCCTGAGATTTTCTGCTGCAAATGTCTGTTGTTTGGAGATTTTCCCATCTCAGATCTGGGCTTCAGTTTCTGACCCCTGGTGACTCTATATTTATAAGCTTATTCCCGTAGACAAATGTGATTCAGTCAGGTTACTTATTCTCCTTCCTAGCAGTCCTTTGTTATCCTCAAAATGAGGTACCATGATTGAAGAAGCCAAATTCTTGTTGATGGCACCAGTTGATTTCTTCAGCCCTCAGCAAGGACTTTCCAGCTAATGGGAAGAGCACTACCTGGAGAAACCATCTTCTTCCCTGTGCCCCCAGCTCCCCAAGGCTTCCTTTGAATTGGTAAAAGTTTTACTTGGCTGTATCACTGGTGCTTACTTGGGTAAGCTGCAAGAGGTATAAAGCTTCCTCCTACTCTCCTATCTGGAAACAGAAGCAAAAGCTCAGCAATGTGTATGGCTTTGTTTACTCCTGCTGGCACTGATGTGCTTTTAGAGAGATGTTCTACGGCATATTTGAACATTGTAAACCAGGTCTGTTACCTGAAGAAGTGTCTAGGGGCCCTAAGAGGAATAAGTTTGAGGATGATATGACTAATGAAAAGTTAAAGCACCACTTTATCCCAGTCAGGGCATCCAAATGTTAAAATTAGGCTGGTTGGTTGGTTGTGTGTGTGTTTTCTTTGCAATACTTGTTACATTATTGCAGTGAGCGTCATATGTTTAATTCAACCACACAGGTATTACCCGTGCATCTAATTTTCACATTGCAAGCAAGTTCCTTATTCAATATGAAATACTGTGATAACCAGTTTCTTGTTTGACAAGGATATATGAATTGAACAGTATTATAGGAAAAGGTAAGACTCACTGAAACTTGAACTAAAAGACCAGACAGTTCTAGAATGTCATTTGGTAAGGCTCAGAATTTCTCAGAATTTCTTCAGAATTCCTAAAACTGTTCTATTTAAAATTGATTGTGGTTTTGTTGCTACACCAAAGAAATATTCTGATTTTTGTCATTCTGGAAGAAGCATGTAACTTAATAGCTTTAACAGGTATATGTGTTAGACAGCATGCTAAACTTAAATGTATGTATTTATAAATAAAATAATTCAGCTTCTACAGCAAGAAGAGAAAAATAAGATATATTTTAATAACATTACAAGATCTGCAATACCTACAACTGAATGAGTTGCTGTTCAGTGTGAAAAGAGAATAAATGAATAGAAGAAATGTGTCAGAAGTAAAAAAATGTGTAATAGTAAACATAATTTTAAAATTTCCTGACATCCTACCCTACCAAGAGAAAATTAGATTCCATACCACAAAACCAATAACCACTGGCAAAATTAAATATTTGTACTTACAGATATGGGGAAATGAACATTGATTAGAGTTACAGATAATAGGCTGGTAAAAATATCTGTATACACGGAAGAGGATCAGTATCTGTATAATTCACATAAAACACATGGGAATCCTGAACCATAAAGAAACAGTATATTTAAACTGTCAGACTTAAATGATAGAGATAACATTTTTGAAAGCAATATGAGAGCTGGAAGAAATAATATAAGGTCTCAATGAATCCTCTGTAGTCCAGATTTGAGTCCCTCTACTAAAGCAAGAAGAAAGTCTTAATGCCAGTGACGACTTTCTTCCAAAGAAATAATAGAGACAACAACTGTATTTCCTGAAGAAAAAAAAATAGTTAAGCAAAGTAGAAAAGTGCATTTCTTTTGCATGTCTAATGGCCTGAGAAAGAAGAAGCAATCTAAGAAAATAGTTGGAATTTAACATAAAAAATGATTTTTTTTTTTTTTTTGCAGTAAAATTATGTACTGTAAGGTAAGGGATTAATGATCAAGGAAGAAATAAAAATCTTACTAAATAAGTAATAATCTCTTTATAACTTGAAGTTTCATCTGCTGGAGAGTAAACAAAGTGTTCCCTGAAGCACGTTAAGAACATCTTAAACTCCATTGGAAGGAGACATTGCTCTCTGTATAGCCTTACAACACGGAAACTTGTCCAATGTTATCCATCAGAGTTGAATTTTATATGGCTTAATAATTTAATATAGCTGAATTGAAACACTTTAAAAGTTATTTAAACCAGTACTGTGATGTTAACAGTATCAGATGACATAGCTAACATATTATTTGCATTCACTTGGAGCTCAAGCCTTACAAATTATTCCAGTACAGCTGTTTTGCATCTGATCCAGCTAAAGAGAGGAAGGGAGAAATTGTTATCTGTTTCTTGTATAATTTGTAACTGTAGAATTGTGGAATATCCTGACTTGGAAGGGACTCAGGAGGATCATTGAGTCCAACTCCTGATTCCAGTGTTGTCCAACCACTCCAGGACTGGGGTCATGACCACCTCCCTGGGGACTTTGTTCCAGTGCTTGATCACTTTCCAGTGAAGATTTTTTTCCTAGTATCCAATGAGATTAAATGGCATAAAGCAGGTGGGAACCTCAGAGATCCAATTATGTAATATACATTTATGTAAATGACTATTAGATACAGGAAACAGCAAATGCAAGCATTGCACAAGTTATTCAGAAAGTAAATGGACAAAAGTCTAACACACATGGCCAACAGTCATTCCCAAAACTTGGTCCTCAGCCTTGATCCACTTGGCAAACTTGAACAGGGCATGGTGTCTGTGGTGAGAAGGCAGACTTGTCCAGTAGGCTCTGAGGACATACTCGACTCTCTACCTTTGCACGTTTCAGGAGCATGATGTGGAGGGGGAAGGAAGAACATGGCCTTCTATACACAGGAATGCTGAAAGCCTTTGACACATACATAATTTAAACACGTAATCTGAAATACATGAACTAGAAACAGTAGCCAGTTTGAATGTGTAGCAAAAATACTGTGGTGGTCTTGAGCCATTTGGTGGCATAATTTATTGAAATGTAAATTTGAGCAGAGTTGCAATAGTACGCCAGGTACTCTTACCGAGATATATGTATGTGTTAGACAATGGACTAAATTATTTTGCACCTGATAGATTCCTTATACAGTATAATGTATGGCCCCATGACCAGTTCATTTTCATTACTTTCTCTGATACTTTCTGGATGATGTGAAAGAAAAACCGTTTCCATTTACCACAGCAAATTCAATGAGACAAAGTGATTTATTTTTTCTTATTGACATACTTTGTGGTATTTCAAATTAGTATTTCCATTCAAGTATTTAGAGTTGAACTTGCAAAGGTTCTGTTCAATCTCAGCAACTAAATGAATAATACAGATACTCTGACAAGGCCATTTTATGGTAAAGAAAGAGTAAATGCCTAACTTCCAGTTTGCCAAAGTATTGACTCGTTTATTTTCCCACTAGTGTCTCCAGAAAATTGGGAATATTTGCTTCAGCTAATATATATATAGCTATAACTTGCTAAAGTATCACAAATCCATTATAATAACTTTTCTGCTACCATAAGGTGCAAGACTTGCAGTAATAAAAATCTGAGATGTAACTTTTTCCCACTATATGGAGTCAAAGCTTGTACAAATGCTCTCTCTCAACACTCTTTCAACAAAGTTTCTTAATAGTAGCAATTCATTTTAATTTTCTTATATTTAATCCCCAACCATAGTGTTCTGAATATATGCATTTTTAGAATTATTAAATGAATCTCCTAAAACTAATTCTGTATAAGCCCTGATAGCACTTAATTCAATAACAGGTGGAATCCACTTAAAAATCCAGATGCAATTAATCACTGCTGTGATAGAGTAGTCAATGCTTTATGATCTTAAGACGTTTTACAGTAAGGTAAGATGATCTCTACATTTTATGGAGATTTATCATTCTCACTTACAAAGAATATATGCAGTATTTTTTCACCTGATTCAACTAAACCAGCTGAGTGATCCTGAAATTTAGGTTAATTAAGTTATAAATGATATTCTCCTGGCATATGGTTTCTGTGGAATTGTGAAACTAGGTGTACTGTCAGCAATTTTTTGTGATTAAAAGGAGTTCCTGTAAATGAAGACAAACTGATCCTTGCACAAATCACAGCTATTGTTTTTTTTAGTTCCTTCATAATTGAAACTATGTAACAATTTTTTTACTGATCTCGCAACCAGCTTCGAGAAATTGATAGTAGCCTTTTGAAAAAAGCCACAATGTCTAAAGTACAAAGGAGCAAAGAGCTTGTTAACAACCAAGTGTATCTGCCCAGTTGTTACGAAGTCACAGAAGAGTATTCCCTTCTTCACCTATAGTATCAGTTTGCATTGACAGTTGCTTGTCTGCTTTTTAAAGGGTTATGACATTTCATATTGTTTAAAAGTTTACATTTGTTCTATGAGTTATTTCATTTGACTAAGAAAAAAATGTAATAAAACTTACTTGTTATTCAGAAGATTGTAAAGAACTTTATATTTTAGACTGTTAATATGAGATCTTGTAAGCATATGTATAGCTTTATTCACACAAATAATTATTTGCTACGAGGGACTTTAAGTCACTCCAGGTAACTTTTTCAGTCTGCTCTGAAACAGAATTCAGTACATCTGTGGAATTCCATGCTCATGGAATTTTGTAGGTTTCAAACAATGAAATTACCTAGGAGATAGAAAGTATTCTGTAATACATAATTGGTCTTATTTTCTGGTTTATTAATTTGTTCTTCCACAATTCTTATGCTTTCTACTTTCTGTTCAAATCCTAGCTGACTTTAAGACAACCAGCCACTACCTCCTGTGTAAAAGGAAGTCATGTTATCATTAAGCTGATCTTACTCTTCTACTTTTGGAAGACAAACTGGCTCTTCTTGTTTTGTTTCCAGTATGTCTGTGAGAAGGACATAACAGTATATAATGGGTCAGCTCTGGCTAGCAGCCAAATGTGCACTTAACCTGCTTGTTCACTCCCCCTCTCAGTGGGACAGGGGTGGGGGAAAGTAGGATGAACAAGAGCGAGAAAACTTGTGGGGTGAGATAAAGACAGAGAAGTCACTTATCAATTACTATCGCAGGTAAACCAGACTCGACTTGCAGAAATGAAGTTAATTTATTGCCAACTAAAATAAATATTCAATTACCGGGTAAAGTAGTGAGAAACATAAAACTAAACAAACATTTACACACTTAGGGAAAACATCTTTCTTCCCCCTTTTGCAGGCTCAACTTCACTCCCACTCCCAGCACTCTGCTTCCAGCCATGACCACTGCAAGTTACTCTCTGTCCCTTCAGTGAGGCAACGGGCAGCACAGGGCGGGGGACGTGATCAGGACTAAGTGGTTTCTCTCTGATGTTCCTTCCTTCTCTTCCTTTTCTTCTGCTCTGGTGCAAGTCCTCCACAGGCTCCAGTCCCTTCGTGGTGTACTTGCTCAAGCGTGAGTCCCCCGCAGGCCACAGGTACTTTGTGGCATGGGGCTGAGGGGCATCTCCTGCTCTGCCATGGAGTGCTTTCCCCTCCCGTGGCCTTGGTGTTCCCTCTGCCATTTCTCACTCTTTTTGTTACCTCCTCTTCTCTGTTCACTGTTTTCTGCCCTTTCCTCATAGAGGCACCACCAGCATGGTTGAAGGGCTCAGCTGTGTCA
Source organism: Caloenas nicobarica (assembly GCF_036013445.1). Classification (NCBI taxonomy): domain Eukaryota; kingdom Metazoa; phylum Chordata; class Aves; order Columbiformes; family Columbidae; genus Caloenas; species Caloenas nicobarica. The sequence continues at coordinate 18,356,019 of NC_088248.1, read as the reverse complement.
TGGAGCTGTCTGGACTGGCCATGTCCAGCATGGGGCAGCCCCTGGCCTCTCCTCACAGGGGCCACCTGCAGCCTCCCTGCTACAAACACCTTGTCACCTATGCCCTGTGCAACATCTTAAAAAATTTGCTTACAATGAAGGTATTCTTATGCAAATTGTATTTTAACATTCTTCCCTAAGGCTCTAAATGGAAACTGAATGTTTCTCCCACTTTCCAGATGACTTCTATAACCATTAGCCTGAGGGTAAATGAATGTTCTGCTTTTGGGCATTTTTTTAAAGTGTTGAACTTCCGGTATGCAATCATTCTTTCAATGTCTGTTTTTAGTAGAGGGTTCATTGCCATGAATCCTGAATTCAGGACAGTAACAAAGTGCCTTATTCTGGTTAGAGCTTAAGCCAAATGCCTGTTAACAGCATTTCTAATCAGTTAGAGACAGACAAGATTTATTAGCTGGGGTTCATACCACAGTAACTATAGTCAGGTTAGCACAACTCTAAAGTGTTCCTCTCAGAAGTGGTTCAAGAGAAAAGTAGAGCAGATAGAAATATCTTTCCAAACCACAGTCAGTTCCTAGATTGCTCTGGTCATGCAGAAACTTATCCAGTAAAGAAAATCAGACTTTCTGAAACTAGCATCTTCCCATTTAATTTTTGGTCTGTAACTCATTGAAGGAAGTCCAAGTTTTTTTCTTTAATGACAATACTGCAACTTACACAAAAGGTTTTGATTTCTGGTTTATTTCTTGGTCTCTTCTAAAACCAAAAAGGTATCTTCTAAAAGTGCTGAACTTTTTGCATTATTTTAAGGAACAATACTAGTTCCCAACGTGCTTATACTTTTCTTTTGTTTAACATGGACATATTGAGAATGCCCTACTTAGCCAAACCACTCATCCATCTAGCACAGTATTCTGTGTCCAGAAGTAACACAGAGTCTCTGTTGCCCTCACACTCTGCCAGCATCAGCAACTGTTGTGTTAGGGACATTTGAGGGACTGTCACTAAATAATCCTTTTTGTATGCCTGCTGTCCAATAATCTAATTCATATGTCAGCCTGCTGATAGTGTCTGCCTCCACTTGTTTTTGTGTTTGCCAATTCTACTGCCTGATATGTAAAGAAATATTGTCCTTTATCTCTTTTAATCTGATGCTCTACTACTTTTATCAAGGATCCACTAGATCTTCTATCTGAGCACCAGCTGTGTATAAATTGTCTTTTGTCTTCATGATTTTGTAAACACTGATCAGCATTTTTTCTCCAAACATAAGAACCCCAACCATATTAGTCTTGTACAGCAGCTGCTCCTTGCCTTTGATCTCCTTCTCTGATTCCGGTATGTTCTTCCAGAGATGCAAAGACCAGAAACACATCAATGGTCATCCACAATATGAATTTCTTCTCTGGAGTAGCTTAGATAGAAAATATAGATATTATTTTTTTTCTGGCATTTCTTATCTGAGGCAGAAACTTCACATTTTGACAGGGATTTGACAACTCTGGTGTCAGATGCTATTATGGCCCATGTTAAGGTGGAGATAAATACGGCTGTCTGTGTGGATTAACATAAGGTCCATTGGCATAATCATTGTAAGGACAGCATTTTAATGTAAAAATAATTTTGGGTAGAAGTTAATAGAGATGTTGTGGTGATCTTTCATTTACTGATGCCACTGTATTTATATTTGGTCAAGAGTAAACCTTGATTTAAATATAAGATGTGGCAAGGTTAGAATGTTTTAGAGATACAGAATAATAGATGGATTTTTTTGTGTGTTTATTTGTTGTTGTTTGGTTGGTTTTTTAAATTGAAAGAAAGATCTGGCTAAGCTATGTTTGGATAAGATATCCCGTACACATGTATTTTGAGAAAGTTTACCTTTGCCATGGGTATCAAGGACTGTGGTGATAATGAGCAGTGAAACATTTACAGATTATTAATTTGAGCACAGAGATTGTTACTTTGCACATCAGGTATTAGAATTAAGGAGTTTTATTTACTTTTTTGTAAAATCTGACTGTTCCATGTGTAGTTGTCTCAATATGGGTGAATTTTAGATGGTTGTATTTGTTATCTCAGTTTTGCTGCCTTTCATTAGGCAGTAGATACATGCCACATTGATTCATGTATTTGTGCTTTAAGTTACACAACAGGGCTCTATAATCCAGTAGCTCCTCCTTAGAGGGAGAACTCATTAGGCTGTGAGTGTTGTCTGTAATGCTCGACTTATAAATCCAAAGCCTCCTTGAAAGGGCTAATACTATGTAATGAACAACAGTATGGAACAAAATTTCAGTAATGATCCATAAGAGATTTAGCAGATTTTAAGGCTAGTCTGACTTCAACTATGTCACCGACCATTCAATTATGATCATTAAAGCTTTCAATAAAGAAATAAGTTTTGAGTAAGTAGCTGTACTGTAGTGATCTTTACTCTCATATACTGTATTACTGTTGTTATTCTAGTACTTCACGGATCAGCTTCAGCTTTCTGGGGAGGTATTTGAAACTTATTCTGCTTACACTGAAATGTCATTTAATTTTGCTAGCAAATAAATAATTGGCAATTTTGGGTAGCTGGTAGTACGAAGATAGTTGTGAACAAAGGTTTTGGTTGGTGTTCTTTGTGGTACAAGTTGGAGTAATAATTTGCACAAGGAGAATGTAATACTGTAGTCATTGTGCCTTGTGGACCTACATTTTGTTGTTCATTTGTGGAAAGTAAATGAATATTTGTTAAACATTCCAATCACCTGAAAACATAAATATTGGAGAAAAATTTTAGAAGGGGACGGACTGCATGCTGAAGGGTAGTTAAAACATAGTATGATAAGGGAATTTTGTTTAGATTGTGTTTTAGAAAATAAGAAACGAACAGGGTTGGAAATCAGTGGATGAAAATTAGTACATTGGAAGTTATTTTCCTAGTGAAAAAAAGAATAGAAAGAATGGCTGTTGCACTCTTTGCCCCTTCTGAGGTTCTGTTTTGGTTCTGTGATCTTTTGGGGCATTATGTTTGAGTTCCTTCTGTAGAAGATGACATGGGTATGGATTGTCTGGCTTTCCTTCCCTTCCAGAACCTGTGTGCTTTGCTCATGCCCTTGCAACTTATTATATTATTGTGGCAGATACTGCTCTTCCTATAGGCATGTCCGATTACCATATGTGTCTCATGATAGTCTTCTACACATGTTTGAATGCCTGTAACTCTTCATTTCCTTGATGTTCCTTTCTTTCTTTGCTTCTTTTTCACCATGTCCCTTTTTTTTCCCCATTCTTCACTTGATCATGAAACCAACAGAACCACTTAGCAAAAACGATTAGAAGGCAGAGAGTCTAACCAGATTTGTTTGAATAAAATAGCTACGCAGTGGCCTGAGGAGACATAAAGAAGACATTTTTTAGTTTTGTGCATTTATCAAGGCAGGAAAAGGCATGATTATTCACGATTCAGAATTTAGAAACAGAATATGTTACCTTTTTCCTCCACAGTGGAAAATGTGCTTTTTTAATAAAAAATAAAATAATCTTTTCAGAAAAAACTTTTTGTTCAGTTTCCCAAAACTTAAATTGATGTTTTAATAACTTCCAAAATTTTATACTCTTTGCCATAAAATTAAGAACCCCTGATGTCATTGTCCTGGTTTCAGCTAGTATAAAGTTAATTTTCTTCCTAGTAGCTAGTATGGTGCTGTGTTTCAGATTTAGAGTGAGAATAATGTTGATAATACACTGATATTTCGATTGGTGCCAAGTGGTGTTTATACCAAATGAAGGACTTTTCAGCCAAAAGGCTGGCAGTGCACAGGAAGGTAGGAGGGGACACAGCCAGAACGGCTGGCCCAGGCTGGCCAAAGGAATATTCTATACCATGTGATGCCATGCTCGGTATATAAACTTAGGGAGTTGTCTGGAGGGGCAGGGCATGATCACTGCTTGAAGACAGGCCGGGCATCAGTCAGTGAATTGTGAGCAACTGCATTGTGCATCGCTTGTTTTGTATATTCTTTCTTCATTCTTATTATTATTTTCTCCTCTTTTGCTGTCCTGTTAAACTGCCTTTATCTCAACCCATGACTTTTACTTTTTTTCCCCAATTCTGTCCCTTATCCCATTGCGGGGAGGTGGGGTATGAGCAAACAGCTCTGTGGTCTTTAAACGACAACAGTCATCTAAGCCTAAGGCCCTACCATGTTATAACTGGTGGATCTTTGTGTATATTCATTGTGTAAAAATTGATAATGTGGTACCTTTAAAATTTATCTTTGGGGATTTCTGTAATATTTTGACTGTGCTGATATAGTCTCTCTGTTTATTTCAGATTTCTGATATATTTAAATTTATGAATAAAATATATAGAAGACTGTTACGGCCCATGGACTTTTTAGCAGAATTCAAATTAGGTTTTTCAAGATCAAGTTCTCTATGGATTGATTCGGTTTCACTCATGTACCAGCCATAGTGCCAATTCTGCCAGTAGAGAATTTTCTCCTCATTTAAGGTTCTATCAGCTAGTTGCATTCTGCTCTTTTCCCTGTTCCTCCTCTAAATACTCTTTCACTATGTGACCATGAAACATTATGTTACCTAGTATAGATTAATGCATTCATATCAAAGAATCACCCTTTTCTTTAACTGCAAATGTCCATAGCCATGCTTTGTTTCTGTATGTTCATAGTTGTTTGAATGATAAAACAACCCTAGAGTGAACATACATATTTCAGATAGCAATAAAGTTATTTTCTTATCTGAATCAGCTTCAATAATATACTTCTGTTGTACCACTTCCTGACTGTGCTTGCCTTTATCTCTGTTTTTCGTGTCTACTTTACTCGACTCCTGATTTTGACTTGATGGGGTTTTGAAACCTATTATTAACCTTTCCCTGTTGGTTGTTTATTCTGTTCCTTTCAGATGATCTAGTGTGTGAGGAATAGAGAGAGTCAGAGGCTTGAATTCTCATGAAGATTTGTGTTCTTCACATTAGAGTCAGTAAAGGTTGCTCTCTCTATGACCTTTCTTCCTTTATTACAGTCTGTTCTACTTCTTAGCAAGGTAGAAAGATACCATTGCAATGGGACATGGTTAAATGGGTTTTGCTTTTATAGCTTGTCGTGCATATATGCAAAGCTTCTTGAACTTCAATTTCAAAATTTTCTTGTCTCTAACAATCTGCTTGGCTACATCTGTGCTTGTTCAATAGCTATGAATTAAGGCACAATGCCCTAAAGGGATTGGGTCAAAGCTCTGATGTTGTTTTAATATTCCCCTTACATACAATTCTTTCTCAGTCTTACCATTACCTTCATCATAATGCACCCCAAGGCCAATTTGGGTTGCTTTGGGAAGTCTTGAACGATAACAGTCAAACATTAGCAATTCATGTGAACAAAACTTCCTAATAGCTGTGCTGGAAATTTTAAAATATTTACTGAAAAACAATGGAGACAAAACATGTCCTTAAAGATTCAGTGCCAAAACAAAAACCAGCAGGCTGGTACAGAGAAGATATTTTGGAAAAAAAAAATAAACCACATTGTTTATTTTCTATGCTGGTGATACTATAACAATAATTAGGGACAGTGCAAAAGAAAGGAGAAAGGAAAAACAAGCCTGAAATGAAATCTTTTAAACATTTTATTCCAAGTGACTGAAAACTAGGAAGCTTTGAGAATCATATAAATAAAAAAGGCATACAAAAGAAAAAATACTTACATTTTACCATCCTATACAAGCAATTAATAATTCCATATATAAGTGACTGGGAAAATATCGAGGCTCTACTTTCTGTTTACATCAATGTTATTCACAATTGTAGATAATATTACTTGCAGTCAGATATTCCCCTTATTTCTAAGTAATTGCTGGGTGTCTTGTACAGAGTCTTCATCTTTTTTCTCCCAGCTTCCCCATATCAGCAGAAAATAGAAAGACTTACTATACCTTGGTAAGCTGCCTGATGTTTTCTGCAGCAAGTACTGCGGGGGAAAAAAAAAAACAACAAAAAAACCCAGTAAGATCCCCCCAAAGTGTCAGTGATCATTGATAGGACTTGCAGAGTCAAGATTTGCTATCATGTTGTCAGTGAATAAGTAGCATATCATCATGAATCGATACCTTATCAAAGCTATCCAAAACCCAAGATTCAAACAGGATACACAGATGGCAGAATATAAATCAGGTTACTGTTTTGTAGTGCATTCATTGCCACTGGAGATGCAAATGTGCTCTTGCTGTCTCACAGCAGGGGGCTTTCTAACAAGGGTGACTACCAAGCAAAATAGAGATCAAGTTAAATGTTATGTAAGTTGGGTTTTACATAGGCAGGGATTGATGTCATTCTTCTTATAGTATGTAAATACCTAGCTGAAATAATGTCTGGGCCATTAGCAATTATTTCTGCGAGGTCTTTCAGGACAAATGAGGTCTAGAAGAGTGAAGATGAGAAAAGATAGACTACTGCCTTAGAAAGGAAGAGGGGCCATGGGGAGTTACAGGCCAGTAAGCCTTACTTTGCGAACAAGGAAGGTTTCAAAGCAAACAGAGAAAGGTTCAGTTTGTGAACACCTGGAGTGGAATAAGGTCAAGTTGATAAGAAATAGCCATGTGTGTTTGTCATGACAGTGAATGGCAAAAGCAGGAGATACACTAGTTCTAATTTAGCAAATCCTGTTGAATTCTTCAGACACTCAGAAAGTTGTTATAAATTGAAAGTGATCGATTCCTCCCACAGGTTTGAATGCAAGCTAATTTGACCACTACATATCTATATTCAGGTTGATAGTAGGATAATTATTTCCATTTGTCTTAGGCAGACTTTTCACTTGCTTAGCAAAGGCTGTAGAGATTTTTCAAGAACTGATAGAGATCTTTCCCAAATAGCAGTTGTAGTCAGCCCAGGCATGTAATCAGGCAGTAGATTATATGACTCATAGGCTTTCACAGTGTTGTATCTGCCTCCAGAGGAAATGATTTTTGCATTTTCAGGCCTCGCTAACTTGCAATGAAATCAAGGAGTTCTGCTTCCCACCCTCAGTTTTTAAATGGGTGGATCAGAAGAAAAAGTATTGCATTGCCAAGTACATCTTATAGCAAGTAATTACATGTGAGAAGAATGAAACAATGAAACTTTCTTATATGCTGTGTTTATATTCTATAGTAATGTTTTTAAGGGTAATCAGTAATTTCCAGAATTCAAACAACAGTAAGGAGAATCCTGTCACTTTGATGAAAAACTAGAAAATTGAGAGAGGTCAAGTGTTGAACATATGGAGCCCATAGCTGTGTTTACCAGGACTTCACTTTAGAGAGAATCTGCAGCAGTGATGTCACTTGTTATTTTGTTCCTGACCAACTCTGCCTGTCTTCCCTGAAGACTTAATGTGTTGAACAACCCATGTCCCAGTGAGTGATAACGGGACAGCCTAGAATGTAAGGACAAGTTGTATGAAGAGCTTCCTGCCAATGAAGAGAACAGCTGATGTTAACTTAGAAATTTTATCCACCCTTAGCTTCTATTAAAGGAGGATAATGAGAGTTGTTACAAGGGGGAAAAAGAGACCAAGGAATTTTAAAAGTTCCTAAAATAGAGATGAAGGCAACACAATAAATAGTGGAGCTTCAGTCATATAACATTAATAGTGGGTTTCAGGTGAGCAAAGGGCCTGTAATATATGTCTCTGCAGACTTTCTATAGAGATGTGTTGTTTGCAATTCCTCATCTTATTAACAGCATTAGCATCCAGTATGTCTATGTGCAGCTTGGCCTAAAGCACTTTATACGACACTCTGGTTGCTAAATACGACCCTCAGAGTGCCAGTACACCTTTCTTGAACTTTCTTCCTCTATGAACATGTAAGGTGTCCAACATTGCTTATCTTATCTGTCTGCAAAATACGAGGCTTACAGTAAAAGTTTATGAAGTGGGATTTAAGGTCAAGATTCAAGTTATAGAACTGAAAGCAAGAGGTTACAAGAAAAACTATTATCACGTAGTGCTTGTTAGTTTTACAAATGCATTCTAGTTGCTTAATCTGCATCCCAAATAAAAAAAAAAAAAAAAAAAAGAAAAATCTAGGATATTAGGGTTAACTCTGTCAGAAATGCTGAAGAAACACATATTCTTCATGGCAATGTTCACAACCTAAAGAAAGCCTGGAAGGCTTCTCTGCATAGCTCTGCGTGGTCTGTTACAGGCTGGGCTTACCGTAGCTCTAGAGAAACTATTTGAGTCCATTATTTTCTTCTTTGGTTCTTCAGTTCTACCATAAGCTTCCAGAATTTATGACATCATTTCCATATATAGCAACCTTATTAAAACCTTCTCAGTTCTAGATAACTTTTTTAGGCTCTTTTTTGCCCCTTGTAACATCTGATGTAGTTTTAATTACTAAATATTCCATCATCCTTGGATTAGAAGGGTGGGGTTGTAAAAATAACATCCTTGTTCTCTATGGGCCTTCACTGTTCAGATACTGTTACGCCTCTCTTGCCCATACTAGTGTTCACATGTGTGACACACCTTTGTAAATGCCCTGATGGTTGCTGCTGTAGTGCTCTCTCTGTAGCCTGGAATATCCATTTCACACTTTACAGACTCGGCGGCAGCTACTATTTTATTCATTATGCATCAGGCACACTTGTTCCATTACTTCCAAAAATATAGTGTGTTTTACCAGCTGTCAATGGAGAATGATAGTGATGTATCTATTAGTAGGTTGTCTTGCTTGAACTTGACTCTAGGAACAGCTCATTTTTTCCTCATGTCTTACAGAGCGTCCTTCACCATGTGCTCATCTCTAAGCTCTTGAACTGTATTTGCTACTATTGAATTTTATTAAGGAGAAATCATTACAATTAAAATAGCTATTCAAGTCACTCTTCAGCAAAATGTGTATTAGTAGAATCAACCTTATAACTAATTGTCCACTGGAGAACATTAGTGTTGTATAAAATTGTTGCTTGAAAAATAATATTTTCTTTGTACATTGAAAAGCAGACATAGCAGTTTTAGGTACTTGGAAATTTTGCCTGGTCTATGACAAATTATGTTGAATATAATGGATAAACTAAAGTAAAATGTTCTCAAATTGTAAAATATAACATTAAAAAAGCATAAAGAGGAAAATACTAAAGCATGAAAAGACAGACGCAGAAAGAAAATTAAAATTAAATTGTATTGATTCCAGCTGGCTGTTATAACACCTGCTAATAGGTGTGGAAAAGTTTCTTAAATTAGAATACATTTCTTAATAAATAGAAGCAAAATAACGTTACGTAACAGGTGTAACATGCATAGCTTCAATATGAATAAATCAGTTTTAATGTTTAGAAACCATTTTATAGGGGGTTTTTTGCTATTTTGATGCTCACAGTTCAGATTTTAAATCCCCATGAATTTTTGTACTTGGTAATCTATCATATCACTATTTTCATTGGATTTTCTTTGCTTTATTAACAAAGGTAAAATTCTAAGTCTATATTTCAATTAAAAAGTGTCCTGACAGTAGAAATAATATTGCAATTATAGATTTGCTACAACTCATTGAAATTTCTGATTTGTTGGTATTACAGTTGGCAGTGAAGAACAGATTATTTTTGTAGGCATCTACTAGTCACGTACCTTTATACACATGGCTTAACTCCTTTACAGAGTAAAAAGTAGCTACTCTAAATAAAAGCCTGTATTGCATTTTACAGTAGGAGAACTAGTATCACTTAATGATTATATAGCCTTTCATTTTAAAGATAGTGGTTAAGGGAACCACTCCAAACCTTTAAGAATACTCAACATTCATGGCAATCTTATTACTTTTAAAATGTTCTTGAACTTGTAGATGATCATAAAATAGTGAGAATGGGAGATATACAAAATGGCAGATGTGGTGATGTTCCTCTGTATTTCAAAGCATATTTTGTTTTCTCACATTGCAGTAACTGTTCTTGCAAAGTGATTGCACTATTACAGGAGTAAGTTACCTATTAATAGCTGGCACTTGGTACATTAGCTAAGCAACTCACAGTGCAATTTTCCTCAAAATATTATTGCGATATAGAGATAATTATATCCCTTTTAAGAACAGAGCACTGAGAACAAATTTTTATGCCTGGAATACCTACTGAGTTGGTCTGGGGTGAGTCTTTGGATCTAGATCTGCCCATTCATATCATAGAGTACACCAGAACACCCAGTAAACACCCATTTGAATTTTACTCCTATGAAAACCGAGCTACAGAAGGAAGATAATGTGCACATGAAATGTGGGCCTAGAATGACTTTGAAAAACAGCTGCTGAGCAGGTGTTGGCCTGCTCTTATAGCAGAGACTTCACAGAGAAGATAAGGACATCACTGAAGATACATGTAGATAAAGCATATATATACCCTAAGAACCAAATCTGAGGTCTTGAAAACATCTGCCTTCTTCAGTGCACTTTTCTCAGGCAGCATATAGCTAACTTGAAAACTCATTGCCCCCCTTTTTTTTTTTGTTTTGATTTGGTTTGTTTGTTTTGGTCTTAACTGTGTCTGGACACCTTAGCATATAGTTCGGTCCTAAACCCAACAAGGAGGTTTCTTTTGCTGAAGCCCTCAAAACATAGGTGTCCTCAAATCGCTGGCTAGTGTTTAGATGCTATGTGAGACTCCTTGTAGAAGGGGGACCAGTGTTGTCATGTTCCTTTTTATGCAGTGCAATGTGTGACTAAAGTCCCGTAATTCAGGCAAGCGCATTTTCTTGGCAAAAAGAGTGTTATATCTCAGGAACCTGCATAACTTGTGTGAGTTTGTATCTTATTTAGCAGGTATCTCTCAAACCACTGCATTTAACAGATGGAATTTGTCCTCAGTTATAAGACACGGTTGGGTATGGTTCTTCTCTTTCACAAACAGCTTAACTTTTCTTTTTTCTCATTTACATAACGACAATGGGATTTGTTCTGCTCTTGATAAATGAACAAGAAAATGTAGGTGGATTTTTCTGCTTGAGTAGGAGGATATTTCTAAATGGCTGTTAGTAGTGCATAAAGCTGAAAGATACTTTGATTCTTTTGTCTTTCCTTTTGTGAAAGAATAGCAGTTAAAATAGTTTTGTGCATCAGCATAGTTTCTGTTCTAAGGTAACAGTCATTCTCCAATAGCAGTATCAAGAATTATATTACTGGCTTTTGCTCTATGCAGATTAACATAATGTGGCAAAGGACCGCAGTATCCTAAAGGGTGCTGCCTTGGTGAGACAGCAGAACTGTCAGTTCTTAAATAGTAAGACTGTAGTGTTTTGTACTTTCTTTTCAGCAGCATTTGACAAAATTTGATGACTGTATTGTCATTATCACCAGCTGGTGATGGCTTCTATCTTTGTCCATCTTATATCTACAGAAATAAAATAGAGTTTAACTGCAGCAAAAGTAGGAGCAGAACTTCCTGGGCTTCAAACTAAGTTTTGATTCCTATCAGAACCAGTGAATGACAACAGCATATAGGAGTAAAAATATGCTTCCTCAATGCATCTTTAGGATCTTAAATTTTTTTATCATGTTTTATACAGCAAAAATTATTATTTCAGAGTGGAATTGTTTTTCTTTCCCATCCCTATTTTTAATGCAGGAGTACTTTTGAAGCCTGTTTTGGCTGTACTTCAAAGAAGGTGGCAGAATTGCCTAGAAGAATGTAAAGAAATCTGAGAATTCAGAACTTTTACATATAATCATGTCTCTACCAGTGACTCATCGGGTACTTGAGAGAGCAACTGACTTCTGTATGTGCCCAATCAAGTAGTCAGGCAGTTTATAGGATTAGATTGAGCTCTTAGCCTCAGTTCATCATTTTTTCAAGTTTTGAGGGAAAAATTGGTTCACTGCAGTGCTGTGGAATTACTTAATTAATAGGCTATAATTTGTCAAGGACAGTAGGCTTACAGCTGCAAGAAAAGTGGTTTTCAAAACTTCTACCTTCACCTGAAGGTAAAACTTTGATGAGAAATCCAGTCTCCCACTGCCTTTTAATCTCCCTATAGAAAGAGCCTTGTCATTACTTCTGAGATACCACCTGTTTCTACTATGGAGTAGGATAACTGAATTGTTAAAACATCTCTAAAAACAATTGTAAGATTAAAAAAGACTCACAGAAAAACCACATGCATTAAGTGCTGCAAAAGAGAATAGATTGCTCTCCTTGCACTGAGAGAAATAATAGTGAATGCTGATTACCCATAACACTGTTTAATTAGAAAGGATATTAATATGGTTTAAATACCTGGGCTGGCTTTTGCTCTGGCTTTAAGTAAATGTTGTAAGTAAAGGTAAACTCCACCTGGTGTGTGCAGTGGATGGATCAGTTCATTCCTTAACAATATACATTGAGTTACCCAGTTTCACTGATGGAATGCAACCTGTAATTTTTTCCTTTACTTGCAAGGAAAATACTGCCTTTAAGGCATCAGCACCACAAGAGAAAAGCATCATTTTAATAACTTGAAGGCTTCGTTAGTTATTCAGTATGAATGAGAAGGGCATAAATAGCAAGCCTTGGACACTTCCAGGCTGAAATTCAGTATTAAACTGAAAAGATGGAAAACCACATGAAACATAAAAGCTCAAATGCACATTGATAAAAGACACATTAAGACTGTAGATCTCATACAGCAATGTATGAAATTTTTTCAACATATATAGGTAATGTGATCTATCACGTGAAATATCATCAGTGAAATAACATTATTTCATAATCTTTTCTGAATTTCTCAATATGATATTGAAACACCACAGTGAAAGTATGAAAAGCTATAAAGGAATATATTTATAATAACTTCTAAGTCAAAAGTCAACATTTTAAACAACAATAACCAGACTTTGTATTTTGGGTATCCAGTGCAAAACACTTAGGAATGGTCTGATTTCTTGTTTTGCAGTTGTTTATAATTATGCTTTTAAGAAAACTCTGGGAGATGGAAATAGTCGGGTGTGAAAAAGCTAGTCAGAAGCTGAGAATTTTAATTTAGTATTCCCAGCAAGTTAGTGATTAGCAGAAGTTTATTAATGGTTCAGTCAAGGTTGACAAGATTAACATAGAGAGACTATATTGCATCTCTCAGGAATTGTCAACAACTTATGCCGAATTTTCTTCCTTTTTGATGCTACGAAATATTTTAGATAATTTTGTGTGTTTATGTCTAATTTAATTCAACTCTAGTAATGCAAATCACTTTTCTAGGCTGTCTAAATTTATGTACCCAGTGTGTCCATAAGGGTTTTCCAGTGAAAATTTTGTAGCACATGGTTGCAACTCACAGTTGTTTTTTCTGCACTACCTGCATAAGAGAAAGTTTTAAAATTTCAGACCAGTTTGGGTGAATTCTGATGGCCATGCTGCAAGCAGGTATAGGCTGCTCAGGATTACTCTTCATTGCACTGTGATGACATCACAAAAAACCTTCATGAAGTCAGGAACTTTCATTTGCTTGGAGGGCTCCCAGTGTGCCTGACAAATCACTTTGAAGGCTTCCTTTGAGCTTTGTTCTCTAATCATTAACATGTGAATTCCTTGTCCTCTTCTTGCTAATAATTGTGCAAAGCTATGTCGAAGGTCAATGGACAGTGCCAACAACCAAGAAAACTTTGAAATTTATTTTGATAAATGTTACTCTTGCAATATATCCCTCATACTTACACTCTCTAAAACTACTGTGGGACCAGTTACAGTAATAAAAATCTGTCTCAAGCATATTGTATTACTATCCTGCATTTTCCATAGATTTGGCTGAATTTATTTGTTGCCAAGTTTGTTCTTTGCCCTTGCTTAAAATTGTATTTCTAAGTCAAGCAGAGATTACTTTGTTGAATTTCATTCATGTGATGCTTCACATAGTGCATTTATTTATTTTTTTTTAATTTCATGTAAGAATTCTGATTTTCTTTCAGCCGCTTCTTTGTAATTTTGATATGACCTTCATAGAGGGACATACACAGATGAGGCAGCATCTACAACAATGGCTGTTGTTGAAAGCTTGATGAATAGAGATTGTTGTGAAACAATTTTCCCTTTTATAATGTGATAAAAATGTAACTCCAGAAATACAGTACGTTAATCACCAGAAACATTTCTATTCCAAATATCTTTTCTGTATAGGGTTATATATGTTAAGGTTGTTAAAATATAATAACTGATGGCTAATTAAACTCTTTTGCTCCAAATAAAGTAAGTTTCTAATAAGTATAGCTTTAAGTCTTGTGAAAAGTAAAAGGGCTTTGGGACTTTTGAGAAAGAAGATTTCTCTTGTATAGTACATTTTATCTTATCACAGATCACAAAAAACACCTATAGTTCCCAATTCCAGATAACTTGAGACCCATATGTATTACTAAAACTTTCAAAAAGTTATTTATGATAAAGCATAGGATTCTTAATCTTAGAGTTTTGTTGCAAGATAAGGAAATGTGATACAAATTCAATTTTCCATCTTTTTAATATAAGCTACAGCTTGTTTCTTTAAACTAGAAACACTTAGGGGAGCTGTTGTCTGTTGTGTTCTTTATGTATTTCAGGCAGAGAATGTTTGGATATGTAAGTAAGGAAAAACTGGCATAGTGGTTGCATGTCAGTCATAAGAAGCTCTTTTATGACACGGATGTATAAAAATCAATTTTTTTTTAAATGGAAGGCACATTCTATTATCCACATGTTCTGTTGTTACGTTCTAGCGGCTGTTGGAAAAAAGTTTGCAGATCAAATATTTCCTTTCTGTATATAATGCAAGCCTTTAAATAGTGGACAATTGCAGTATAATAGCAGGAAAAGAAAAATAAGTTTATTCAGCTGGAGTATCCTAGCAACTGACAAATGTCAGGATTTTAGGCTGACAGAAGAAAAAGTGATACTGGTTGAAACACACGCTGTAGATTTTGAATGTATTATAAATATATTCTCCATCTGTTTGCTTTTTTATTGGTTAACTTGTTGCAAAGAAAACCTTCTTTTCTTTGAATTATATGTTAAGAGATACTGTTATTGATATGGAAAAATTTCTTTTAGCTTATAAACGGATATCTTTCTTCATTCTAAATTATACTTTCTTCCAAAGTATCCCCTCTTAAGCAAATGGAATTACTGAGAAAATAAGCATCAAGTCATGACAAAAGATATTCGTGTATGTATTGAACTTTTCTTCATGACCATATAATTGGTCATGAAGACTTTGAAAGAGAGGAAGGATGAATCACAAATTTAGAATTACTTGAAATGGATTGAAATAACCATCAGTAAGAACAATAAAGTCATTTAAAATTCAGAAATGTTGAACAACATTTGGTTGTATATTTTTCACATCGGTTTTGCACTCTTTTGAGCTTCAATGAATATTGCTGAAAAAATTATTGGTTTCCCTATGAAATCAACAGAAGGCTTCTTATTGATTTAGATGGGTGTTGGAGCTTGGGTTTGTATTTCAGTTTCTTTTTGAAGGCAGATCAAAAAAACAGTCTGTCCTCAGCCATTCCAAGTCACACGTATGGTCTGGATTTTAGGGTGTAGTTTAGGGGAAATATTTCTATTAGGCTCAATAGCCACCAGGTCTTGGAGTTTCTTGTTCATTAGCTATTTGAGTCTTTTGTTTCTCCAGCTGAGACAAATGAGCATTTTAAAAGAAGGAGGAGCTCAGTCAATCTGTCCTGGGTTGGTTGGTGTGGGGTATTTTTTTGTTTGTTTTTTTTTTTTGTTTGGTTGGTTGGTTGGTTTTGGTGGGGTGTGTGTTTGTTTGTTTGTTTGTTTGTTTTAATGTGTGTGTGTGAGGGTGGGTTGTTTGTTTTGGTTGTTGGTGGGTTTTTTGTGGGTTGGGATTTTTTTTGGGGGGGGGGGTTTGTTTTGGTTTTGTTTTTTGGTTATTTGTTTGGGGTTTTGGTTTGGTTGGTTATTTTTCTGTGTGTTTGTTTGTTTGTTTTCAGACAGCTTCCATGAGTAATGTTTTCTTCTTTTTTATCTTTTGGTTACCTTTAATAATAAAATGTTTAAAATTCATTCATTAAGCTACATCAATCTCAGAAAGAACTATCAAAGCATATGAACTATAAAAGCAATCAACATTTTCAGCACCTATTGGAAATCATGATAAATATTTGGATACAAGGGAAAAATATTTGTTACAGTCTTTTCTTTCTTTACACCAACCACTTTAGCTTCCAGTTTGTAAACCAAAAGATATACATCATTATCTCACTGTCTTTAAAACTATTCCAGGGATAACCCACATAGCATTGAACACAACTTTTGTATGGTCCAAACTTATATAAAGATACCTTGAAGCATAGAATATTTTCATAGCACATTACATAATAGACTAGGTGTGAAATTAGTTTTATGGTGAATGGACACCCTGAAGGTTGTTAGCCTTTTATTATGTACAGCTTCTCTTACATATCTGCATTGGTATTTTTTTAATAGATAATAAAATACACTTCAATGAATGAATTATTTTTAAAGTATATAAGGAGTTACTAAATATCTTCTCAGGTATTTTCAGATTGTTCTGTTCATAATAATTTAGAAATTTGCAGAATATATTTTTTTTTACAAATAAAAAGATGTCAAGAAAGAGAAGAATATATTTTTGTTAACATTTAAATTTTACATTTGTGTCAGTTCTATGGTTAGATTTTCTCAACGTCTCTCTGCTACATCATTTTAGTTACACTGAAAAGGAATTAGGAAGAGTTATCTAATGTTACAGTTTTTCTAATGTTTTTATGGGACCTCATCAGAGCTTCTGTAAGGCATTCAATTATATCTTCCAAAGCTTCTGAATCCCAAGATAAATGATTTTTCTATCTATGCTGTTCTTTAAGGCTGAATTTCCACTGTAGGCGTCCATAAGAAGCTACCTATATATTAAGTTGTTTAAACTCAGCATTTGTGTATAAAGTAGTTTCAGAGAAAGCTAGTTAAGCTGTATATTCTGAAAATATAGCATGAAATACTGGAAAA
Source organism: Caloenas nicobarica (assembly GCF_036013445.1). Classification (NCBI taxonomy): domain Eukaryota; kingdom Metazoa; phylum Chordata; class Aves; order Columbiformes; family Columbidae; genus Caloenas; species Caloenas nicobarica. The sequence goes on along the minus strand of NC_088248.1, from coordinate 18,339,044 downwards.
GCTCAAAACAAGCAGAACATTCCTCTCCAAAGACCAAATTTACTAATTGTTGAGATTGCATTTTGCTGGAAAAGTCTATTCTCTAGGACAGAACAATTTCTTGTTAACACACTAAATTTGACTTAACTTTCTTAGCTCTAGCAGTATAAGTCTATAACAAAACCAATAATTCAGTAATTGGAAATGAATCAGTTATGTGGGAGACGTAAGGGTTTTTTTTTAATTCTCCACCTGATTCACATCTAGATTTCAAACCATAACTCATCCTGGCATCTTCTGTCTCTTTTTTGTGCACCTCTCCCACTTCTAATGTTACGTCAACAGAACGGCTATCTAGCCACAAGTTAAACCCTGTAATAGAATGGATTCAGATTGCTTGTGTGTATGTGTATATATATATATAAAAGCAATATATGTGTGTGTATATATGTATTTTTCCTAGTGGAGATGTCTGAGTGACTACAGCCTCAGTTGTGCTGACAGAAGGACAGTCCCGAGGGTGAGGTGGGCTGGCACGGTGAGCGATGCTGCAGTTGGCACAGGAGCTGAAAGCAAGGCTTGTCAAACTAGTCCTCTTGGTCCAAGTATTTCTAAGCATCAGTTTGTTCTGCGATGGCATTTGAAATGGTTTGATGCTGCTATAATGGGAACACTTAAAATCCCAAATTCTACAGCTAGACAATCATTTCTCATCGATTTCTGTTACGCATTTTAGCTGCTTGACCTAGATTTATATCCATGTTCCAAGTGATGTCAATGCAAGTTCTGTTTGAAGAGTGTGCAGAGAGAATGCACTCAGCATTTTAGAATTTTTCAGTATGGATTGGTAGCTAGGCATTAAGTTTGCCTAGCAGTTGCAAAATAGGTCACAGATAATAACTATAAACCATAACCATTTCTATTTAGGCCATGTAATATCCTATTAAGGTGCTGGTTGAGTGGTTTCATGACATGTCTAATCTTTAATTGAAATATTTATTGTTAATTCGGTAGCATCTCTTGCTATAAGATGTTTCATGCTCTTTCTGTAATTTCCCCATACTGACATAAATCTGATTATTAGGAGAGTCTTGCAGAAATCCTCTGGGGAAGACCGAAACCGTCAAAAGCAGCACACTGCTCTACCTTGAGAAAAATTGTGAAAGGCAGCGTTGTCCAGAAAGCAGGAGCAGTTTGGGCTTGTACTCAGTCGGTGCATACCTTTTGACAGTCTTTGCCTCAAGGGCTACTGTCAAGATTCTAGTGGAAATTAAAACTGACCCTGACCAGTGGAACTCCTAAGAAAGGAAAGACAAATTTGTCTTTTCTGTCTTGAGAGTGGTTTGGAGTTGAGTTGCATTTGCACTTCCCTGTATGAACTGCATGGAAATGCAGCCCACGCTTGTAAACTTCTCAATTCAAACACCTAAAAATTACCTGAATTGGATTTCTCTTTTATAAAGGGACTTTCGTGGTGTCTAAGACACTCCAGTAAATATTATATCCCATATAAGCCTTTCATATGCAAGAGCTGTGTACCATTCTACATGGGAAACAAACAAACAAAAAACAACCTCATCTTTTCTAGGGATTTGGATTTTGTCTTTGTAGGAGTGTTTGTGTGTTACAGAAGATAATAAATACGTCACAAGCCTAGATGCCTAGATACCTACTTCTAAAATAAGTGACTATAAGCTATCTTCATAGAAGAAAAATGTGTTTTGGCTAGTGCATTTGGAGGGACCACAGAATATACTATATAAGGAGATGTGTTCTTATAATTAAAAAGCTCTGATAACATGGGGAGAAGAGGTAGGGGAAATAATTTTCATCAGCAGTGTACCTGTAGGAGCTGAAGTTTACTTTTGAAGGCTTAAAATCTCTAGTCAGAAGCTTAAGAGGTGGAGGAAAAAAAAAAAAGATAAAATAAATATCTCATTTCAAGCTTTATTCAGAGAAGAAATAAAATAAAACGTCTACAGAGACATGAAAGTTATTTATGAAATGTCTTTCAGAAAAAAAGGTGGTTGTACAGATAAGAGTAATTAATTTAGTAAGTAGCCAAGAAGATGTGGTAATTGTATAACAAAAAAGTCTTGTTACATTTATCCCTTTGAGCAGCTGCAAAACTGCAGTGGAATTTGCAGGTTGCGCTCCAAAGATGGTGCAAGCTGGGGAGATAAAGTAATATAGTTACTTGAAAAGTGACTGGATAATCATTCTGTGTTTTTTCTGATGGTTCAGAAAGGAGATGCCAGTGATCCAGCTGCAGCCTAACTCTAAATCAGCATTGCTTACATGGAAGTGAGCAACTTCCTAGGGTATCTGCAGGGTTTTCGAAATATAAACCTGGAGACATGAGATGATGTGATTTCTTTGGTGTAGGTTTCTATTGACCTGTATTTTCTGCAGTCTCATTAATTCAGGTCATAACTTCGTTTTTCCTGTTTCCATCTCCACAGGAAATCAGATTATCTCTTTCTAGCTCTTCAACAGCAGTTTAATAACCTAATTCCGAAAAAGGAAACCTTACTAAGAACCTGGTTCTAACAAGGAAATCTGATTCTCTGACTTTATATTATAATTTTGCTTTATAAACGTTTTAAGGTTGGGATTGATATCTTTGTCTGAAAAGAATAGTGACTGAAAAATCTCGAAGAATGAAAACTTCATGAGTTCATTTAAGGGATGGATAGTAAATTTTGATTTAAATAACAAGAAGGCAACTTGAACAACTGATTACAGAATATGAAGTATTGTAGCACAAAAGCAAAGAAATAAAATTCAGGTAAAGGGGCATTAATAATAATTAGGAACAGAACTAAACTCAAAAGATTTATACATAATTCCATTTGCTAAAAATGTTTCAGTAAAGGCGAAGATTAATAAATGTTCTCAGATAATTTATGGTATCTCATTATAAACTTCTGGTATGATTAGAAAAAATAGAAAAAAGAATTCTTTACTTTCTTTGACAGTGTCTGATTCTGGAATTTCCTCTGCATAGATGTGCTTATCCCATGTAGATACACTCTCCCTATGCAACTTTTTCTGGATATGTATTATATAATTGCATGCTGAGGACAGAAATTCTGTATTTCATTACTGTAGTAGGAACTTTGCATATACAAAAATGTTACTTGCAAAAATATATAACTTAGACTACTAATTCCATCACAAATAAGTCTCTTCCAGGTCCTCTTGCTGTCAATATATTGCACAAATATGCACAATTCAAGCTAAACTTTCTTCAGTACATATGTATAAATCTTGTGTGCATAAATATAAAAAAAAATTATGGCTGTTACAGGTTGGGTGTTCATAAAACTGAAGGAAATCGTATTTCTATAGTTATTGCAAAGTTCTGCATTTTTCAGCTAATTTATTCTCAAATTAATCTTGAATTACAAAGCTGAAAGGATACATGTGTGTCATTGACCATGTATTTGTGCTCAGTGACACATTTTTCACTTCAGTGGAAGCTGCATCAGCCCATTAGTGGAAAGACCTTCTTTCTCCCCACACAGAGATAAAGTATACATCGTTGTATAGAGTTAACACCTTACTTCTGAAAGACTTGAATTACAAAAAATAGTAATAGTCCATGTGTAGAGTGACAATATTAAAAAGGGAAAGTAGTGTATTCAAAAGGAGTTTTGTTTAGTAGTTCGTGGTATGCATATTGGATATGTTGGACTTAAAAGTAATGATATTTTTTTTAATTGAAACTTCATAAACTAGTGACAAGAGGCTGGGTTTGATGAGATTCCATTTCTGTTCCTGAGTTTGTCACTGATTACTGGATGATCTTAAAATACAAAATGAATTTATAAGCTTCCACTATAAAGAAAAAAACCACATGCTTTATGCATTTTCAGGAAATGCATTATTCTCTGAAGTACTTTTTTTATTGGATACCCACATACTGTGTTCATTTCTTTGAACTCATCCATTCCAGTGAGTTTAAAACTAGATTATAAACCATTAATTTTCACATCAAGCAGTCAATGCTCAGGATTTCTGAGCGTTAGGGAAGATTCTAACTTGCCTAAGGATGTCATTTAAGGCAGCTGTTAGAAGGTAGAGAACTGTACTATGGGGAAGAGATTGATACAAATTCAACTAACAGACCCAAACATCACTGCAGAATTCAACTTTTAATCATTTAGGGGGAAAAATTATAGGTGTTTCAAGTCGTTGACCTAAGTTATAGAAGATTCAGCGCATATGATTCATTGTGCTTGAAGTTACTTTATATAATGTCCTTCTTGCAACAAATATGTTTTGTTGGCCTGAAAAAGGCCAGGGATAGGGAAGAGAAAAAAAGCATCAGATCTTCTAATTATGTCTTTGATAATTACACCGCTGACTTAATTTTCCCTAGGAGAATGTTCAGTGCATTTAGCTTTGAATGTGTGTGACTCAGTTAAAAATTACTGCAGTTTTCAGGAGAAAGTTTAATAAATACAAAACATAATAATATTTGTGTTTCTCTGTGTTATAAATCAGCAAGTCGTCAGGGAGAATGCTATCTCTAACAGCACTGGCAATAAAATAGATGAAAAATAAAATAGCTGAAATTGAATTTCAGTAATTTCTGTAATTAATTCATACTGAGGTTGCAAATTTCCATTCACATTTTGGATATGATTTTTTTTCTTTTTTTTTACATAGCAAACTGAAAAAAAAAGGTTTACTCAGAACCTTGTAGGGCTCCCTGAAAACCTGTCTGAAAGAATGTGAGGCTGACAGAAAACCCTGGCAATTTAATGTACACTGTAGGAACTGTATACTTAGCTGTAGACGTCTACAGCTCAGCCTTTTTAAATGTTCACTGTGATCATCCTGTAACTGGAGGTCTGATTAATCTGAACTACGGTGGAGTAACATAACCTGCTAGTAAGTGGATATTGTGCTCATGCCCTCTCGATAAACAGAGGGACAACTAGAAAGCCTCGTTCATTAATTTAAGCAAAGTATCAGTCTCAGCATTGCTGTTCCTGGTTTAACCAAGCAGTCAGCTTTTGCACAATCACTTTTTGTTATGCTCTGTACGGACTACTATTGTGAAGAAACACAGGGTGCTTTCTGGTCTACTTTTGTTCTTTGGTGTCATTTGGGTGCAAAAGGGTTATTCAGACTGAAACTATTTGTTCTTTGTGTATGAAGAAGTCAGAATCTCAACTAGTAACCTCTAATAATTTCTAAGAACACGTACTGTAAGGCAGTGAAGCCAGTCATGGGAGACTAAAGATTTCAATAAAAATGCAGCCCAGAATTCTCAATAGCACATTAGGTATAAGGGAAAGCAGAGACAATTGCATTCTGTGGTAGAGGAAATAATTATTAAGGTGACGGTTCTGCTAATAAATAATAAATCAACAAGAGTTGACTCACTGGTAATAATACTAATAAAGAGCAGAAAAGAGGCACTATCTGTAGAGTAAGGATTTTACACGATGTGAACAATTTAACACACCTCTGAAGACTTTGCTCTAGTTGATCAAAGACAATTTTATGATCAAAGGTGCTTTTTAGAGATGTAAAGGAGCAGTGAGAAAATAATATCTATTGAGTGAGTATAAACTCAACATGTAATTCATGACCTCTAACAGCATAAAATCCTACATTGTGGACAAAGATATAAACAGTCTGTATTACATACTAAGGGGAAAAAAGCCTTTGTTTGGTTTGTTTTCCTCTACAGCTGATAGCCTTTCACAACTGGAAGGAGGAAGAGGCTGTATGTGATGATCTGCTAAAAGCTCAGCTGCCCATTAACATGGGTTGTCAGAAGCATACAACGGAAAATAGTGCTGTTGGGATTTTACAGAAATCTTCAAATAAACAAGAATTAACTGGCTTCTCACAAAGGTTCAAAGTTTGGCTGAGGATTCTTGGGGCAGCACTGTGTCAGGAAGTACACTCTTCAAGTTCTGTGAAACAAAAAGCTCAAAATGTTGGAAATATTCATTTCAAACAATATGTTTTAGGATCTGATTTTCACTTATTCTAAAACTGATCACAGTTTGCACACTATTGAACAATTGAAATAAATCTCAACCCCTGGTGAAATCTACCTACAAACAAAAAAGTCATGGGCCAGCTAGAATTTCCTTTGAAACAAATGAAAATCCATCTGTCTCCCTTATATAAGCTAGTACTGATAACCTACCTGGTTACATTTATTTGTGTAATCCAGATCTAATTCTGAACAGACCATAGAATCACAGAATGTCCTGAGTTGGAAGGGACTGACAAAGATCATCGAGTCCAACTCCTGTCCCTTCATATGACAACCCCATAGTTCACACCATGGGTCTGAGGGTGTTGTCCAGTCTCTTCTTGAATACTGTCAGGCTTGGGGCCATGCCTACCTCTCTGGCAGGTGCTCCACTACCCTCTGGGTGAAGAACCTTTTCCTAATGTCTAGCCTATCCCCCACCCAGCACGCCTTCCTGCCATTCCCTTGGGTTCTGTCATTGGTTGCTATAGAGAAGAGTTTGGCACTTACCCTTCCTCTTCCCCTTGTGAAGAAGCTGTAGACTGTGATGAGGTCTCCCCTCAAGTCTCCTCCAGGCTGAACAAACCCAGTTGCTTTAGCCACTCTTCATACGGCTTCACCTCCAAACCCTTCACCAACTTTGCAGCCCTCTTCTGGACACTCTCCAGTAGCTTAATATTTTTTTTTGTATTGTGGCACCCAGACCAGACTAGATTTAAACTTGCTGTATGTATAAAAAGAAGCTGTGTTAGCCCATGCCATTAATAATTCATTCCATTGTAGTTTTATCAGGCATCTTCACATAATATATTTTTATTAACAAAGTGTTGATGACATTTATAACTCCAAGTCAGAACCAATATGAATCAAGAAAGCTATTTTCTCTGCTTACGTACAGGCAGAACCTTTAGATGTTCATGTCATTGTGTAGATTTAACCAACTTATATAAACCCCCTCTGTAGAACATCATCTTAGTGTGAGAAACATTTCTCCATTAATTTTCTCTGGGTAAATTTTGAGGAGAATTGATCTTGTTAAAAAAAAAAAAAAATCAGAAGAACTCATGAATTTAGAGTGGCTGCTGTTTCTAAATGAAAAAAAAAGTATAGTAAATTTAATATTTTATTTTCTAGGCTATTGTAGTAACTAGTACAAAAATAACATTTAAGAAAATGTGCTGGTTATTTAAACAGAAGGATTTGGGGGATTTCTGTGTTTTAATTATTTAGTATCTTACCAGCTAAAAAGGTCAACATCACAAATTATCTAGCAAAGAAACAACGTATTTTCTGATTTATGGAAGGTCATTAAGTGCCATAACTTCCATTGCAACTTCATGATTGAATAAATTACAGTGAGAGGTTTGGATCATGGAAAGAAAAGCAGTCTTACACCACTAGCAGTGTGCAGAAACTCATGTCCCCTTATTCCTGGGCAGATGATGCATGGGAAGAGAAGAGGTGAAAGACTTCAGTCATTAGGAATGCTTGGCTGGCAAGCCTAACACCTGTGATATATTATGAACTCAGATCTCCCCTGTTTTCATTTAGTTAACATGTATATATTAAAAAACCTGAAATTATAAGTCAATATTTTTACCTTTCTTCCTGTGGAAAGGTGTGCGCATCTCTTTTCTCCTTTTCTTTGTTTTTTGAGTAATTAAAAAAAAAAAAGTAACAAATTGCTAATGAAATACACAGTAGTTACTCGGTTAAAAAATATTATTCCAAAGTAGTTATCCTGAAACATCTTCAAATTGTCTCCATATTATAAAGGAGCAGGATAATAAGAATGAGGTACAATAACTTGTAGCTAAAGTAGAATTACCTGATGATAAAAAGAGAGTGAACTTCTTTGTTTGATTCTCAATATATTGAAACTTTTCTCATTACAGATACTGGGTAAAAATAAGTGAATAAATAATCCTGGAAGAAGGAACCATAACTCAGAACTCTCCAGCTCCAGGTGAGTGCCCCTATCACCTTACTACAGAACCATACCAGTTGTTGTACTCCTCCTCTTTCCAGCCCAGTAATTTTTTTAATTCTTTCATTTTGGCACAACTTCAGTAAGAGGGTGAAGAATGCCCCTGTACTTCTGTAGAGACTGACAGTGAAAAACACCTATAAGCCTGTTACTTAAATCTCATGGCTCAAAGGTGGAAGACTGAGAGGCGTTAGGTCTTCTCAGGCTTCTAACCGCTGTAATATCTTGTTGCCTAATCATTAAGATACTGTAGAAAAATTGGCCAGTTGCAGGTAGCACCACAGGTTTCATTGCAAAACAAAGCAGCTGCACTTTCATTTTGTGAGAAACCTTGTCCAGCTTGTGTGTTGAGTGTGCTCTGGAGATAATCTGCTGTTTCAGTTAGGAGAATCTATTTTCCAGATTTCGGTCTGGAGAACATGGGCCTTTACTGTGTTCTTCAGGCCTCTTTAGTTCAGGCTAGGGAACAGTGAATTGTTGAAACACTGAAGGGCTACTAAGCAGGAGTTGTTCAAGTTCCATGATTAGCTTCTTAAGCTCAGAGTCATCCTATCTGCATGTAGACTAGGGTCATCCTTTCAAGAAACAGTCTGCATCTTACTTGTGATGCTGTACCTGAGTCCTGCTTTGGATTCTGGTTGCATCTTTTTTGCTTAAAGCACAGGCAAGCAACAGCATGAGTAGCAAATGGCAGAGGCTGTTATATTTAAAGTAGAGAGAAACACCTTTGAGCAAGGAGAAACTCTTCACACTGCCAGTCACAAGTCTCAGCTGAGAGCACCAGGTCCCAAATGAACCTGGCACCTGCCTGTGTGAAAGTTTTTTCCCCGTTTCCCTGTCGACCTCTTTGACTGTCTGTGGAGCAGTACTGAAAAAGAGTTTGAACAGCATATACTGGTCTTAGATGAGAGGTGGCAAATGTCAGATTCTGCTTGGAGGCATTGTTCTTAATTGTCACTTCTCAGGCCAGGCCAATACTTCGCTATGTAAGTACCTGCAATTTGTTCAAATTCCAAGTGAAACAGGTTAGCTTAAGCTGGAGCTCTAAAACAAGTAGAAGAGACACTTGACAGCTGGCATGAGTCACACTGATGATGTGGCAACTTAGAGCTTTGCTTCTTGCAGCCTTGTTCACAGACCATAAAGACCTGAATTGTAAGCTGCTTGGCTCCACTTCTAAGTGAATGCCTTAAGCTCTGGCAACATTACTGAGAAAGAAAAATGTGAGCAGCTGGAAGACTGACATGGAAGAGCCATGCACATCAGAAGTGTAACTAAGGACCTTCCCTGCAAATGCCTTTGCTGAATGCCCTTCTGTCATATACACTTTAACAGGATCCCAGTCAAAGAGCTCTGTTGAGGGCCAGTTTTTCTTTAATATTTTGATTTTTTAAGTTCCAGAATTCTGTGTGTAAATGCCTGATTTTTATCGTGTGCTGCAATAAGTAAGTTTGCAGGGTCTGCTTCATGGAACCTTATGGAGCAAATTTTTTGTTTCACTTATGCTATTTATGTTCTCTAATGAATTTGACTCTGAATCTACTAAAAAAAAAAAAGGAACTGGAACCATAGCAAGTTATTGAAAGACCTTGGTTAAGTGCACATGAAAATGGACTAGTTTGAAGTCTAAAGAAAAGAAAGCCTACAAATTGATAAATGACTAGTGTCTTTAACGGCAGTTGAGAGAGAAAGGGTCAGGTGAGAAACCAAATAAAAAAGGATCTTGTGATTTGGTTCTGTCTCTTACTTTCTCAGTTTCTGGTCTCTACCTCCTCTACTAAAATTCATCTTAAAGGTGGAAATGATGCAAGCTTGTAGTAGATCTGGTTTGTTTATACTGAGGTATATCTCATTGTATCAACTGCTTGCATTCAAACATATTTATAAAATCATTTATCAAGCTGAATATTTTTGTATACCCAAATCCTCTGAAAATTTACAAGACTGGGATTCAGACTCATTATTTTTATTCTGGAAGAATAAAATTTTAAGTATATGGTTGTATATGGAAAGCAATGACTTTAATTAAACTTAAGGATTAGAAAGAGGGTTGAAGGTATTAAACAAATCTGAATGTATTACTGAAATGCCTCCTTGAATTTGGCTCAATCCATGTTCTTAGAGATATTTTCATACTGTAACTGGCAACAGAAGATTTGGAGTAGCAACAGTAATAGAGAAGCTGTATATGAAAAAAACAATATGAAAAGGCCCAGCAGCCATTAGCCAATATGGTAGTTCAGAAGAAAAAAAACTACCTGCTTAAAATTTAAGATATGCAACTGTGACAGTGCTGGGAAGAACACATTTCCATTCAGCTCAAGGCTTAATATTAACATGCAAAGAAGCTGAAGGATGTCTTTTCACAGCATAAGGATTTACTAAGTAGATGGAAATGACTCACAAAGGGTCAAATCCTGCAAATGCTTCAGCTCAATAAAATTACAGGGGGAATGAAATTACTCGAGGGTGTATTAGAGGACTGAGCCTACTGAGTGGGTAGGAAAGGGACAGTCAGGATTACAGTGGTTGTGGAAATTTACCTCTCCACTGTCCCCAAAATGACTGTAATTTTATTTTGATTCTGAGAAAGCAAAACAACATTGTGTTAAGTGTCAGCTGAAGGAAGGGGATAAGGTTGGATATTGACTGGTTAATTAATCAGCAGCTTTCTGTTGAGCACCACTTCTGTGTTGATCATACTAATTTTAATTGCACAGATGTGGTTGATGTTTTCTTCGTAACATTTCTTATATAAACCTGTGACTTTCCATTTCACTCCTAGGTGAGTAATTTCAGATGAGATTAGAGTTTTATTATTTTGGTCAGACACACGGGTTCTTACTAGTGTGGGTTTGTTTTGTTTTCTTTTTCTCTTTTATTTCCTTTCCCCCTGTAAAACATATGTATACTTTTATGTGTAAGTCATAAGAAATACCAATACACTGTATATTTGTTACCATATTTACTTTCTGCTATTACAATGATTGGGTCGTAAACCAGGAACACAAAACCATTAGACTCCAGCTGTTATCAAGGAAGTTCTAAAATGCTGTATTTTCAAACTTTAATTAACTGTTAATATGATAATATTTAAAACATTGAGCAGGTGCTTTGTTCTTCATTTGGTTTCTTAGGAGGCATTTTAGGCTATACCTATCCCAGTAGCCAGGATAAAACAAGTCTAAGCCATGAGAGTTTACTACAAAGGAGGTAAAAACAGCAAGAAAAAACAAACAAAAAAACAGATTACAAACTGTACAAAATGTAACTATTGTACTTAGATACAAATTATTGTGGTGTTGTTCAAATGGACCACTCAGCGTTCTGGCTATCTGAAAATATTCTACATTTACAAATAAAATTCAATTTACTTCACAAAACAGAATACTAAATTATGAAGTTAATTTGGATTGAACTAAGTGTTTACTCACTGCATCCCATCCCTTCCTAAATGCTTTCTGGAATTTTAAAAATCAGTTTTTATTCTTTGATATAACACATGGCAAAGGAGAGAACATGAAGTAATGGATTTTAAAAGTAATGAAAAATGGCACTGATTTAAAAAAAAAAAAAAAAATTCTAGTTGAAATGTGCAAAGTTGAATGTGTTTCATTGCTCCAAAAGAGAAAATTAAGTGTTTCCCTAAACAATGTTAACTTTGCTTACTTTCCTCATTTTTGCATCCCTCAGGAAGGGAATGGGAAGGAAAAAGAGAGGGAATTACTTAATTTTGGAGCTGGAAAGAAAAGACAGTGTCATTAATGTATACCTTTCACCTCTTCTGCATTTAAGGAGTGTGGGTAAGAGACAGGGATATAATTATTAACACTCTGCTTATCAATCATTGCTGAATGGACCTCTTGTGTTTAGCTGTTATGAAACAATAATTTATTAGATACTATTTCCATATAGCTATCCAAGAGTCAAGAAAAAGTTTTTTGTGTATATATATATATAAAAATACAACAGGAAGTGGAAAGGAGTGAGAAGATACCACAAGAACCAAAAGTAAAGTGAAATAATCCAAAACTTGCTGAAGGAGGGATGTGCAGGAAGGATATGAAGAGCCATTTTCCTGCCAGTGGTCATCTGAAAGGCAATTTGGACAAACTCTTATGAGTCATGCTTCAATAGTGATAACTAAAAACCATTTGTTACAACATTTTCACCAAATATTACTTCCACCCTATAAGAGGTGAAAGTATTTGAACTCCTCAGTCTGTTATGCATCGACAAATAGCTCAGCCTGAACAGGAATTCCTCTACTTCTTTTTTGAGACAGTGGGAGAAGCAATGCCTGCCCAAGTGATATAAAGAATAGTGTATTAGAGGAAAGGAAGAGAAAATTAAGTCTGATGATATATTGCACGTAAAATTCTATTTTAGCACAAATTAAAGGGTGAGATTTCAAGTAACTGATTTGAAATCAAGGCATACGATTTTTAAAAAATTACATTTGCAATTGCATTAACTTTTTGTCTGAAGATACTGGTTCACTTACCTCTTAAACCTCTCTCTATAGGACCCTGCCTCGTATTTATAGAAGGAATTTCTTCTATTGTCACAAATTTGTACGTTAGCATTTCTATGTTCACATCAAAAAATATTCATTCTGCTTCCCATAATATTCTCAAATCTGCTTGTGTATGGATACTTCATGGAGAAAAGGGGGCACAAGAGCTCAAAATATGGTTTTGTCCTGATCTTGAGACATTTAATTGAGATGATTCTTATTTGCTGTAGGTGGGAAACACCTGAGGTAGATATGTGTTACTTCTGGCATGATGTTTTTGGCAAACCTTTACTGAGGTCAAAACTCAAATGTTTGTTCCTGCTGTGCTGCTGTGCTGTATATATGTGGAAGTTTGTGCCAATGCTAGATTGACAGAGGGAAGAGGCAATGCCTCTGTGCCATCGTCATTATTCAACCTGACAGTGCCCTTCCACCAGTGTTACCATATTAAGATGGACCTTTCGAAACTTTCTCAGCTGAGAGAAATACCACTTCTGTAAATAATAAAATAAGCTTAAACTTTATGAAAAAATATGGAGTTGATCTTTAAATGTTCCAAACACCACTAGCTCTATGGCATTACAATTTATTTAACCTTTGAGAGAGTGTTCATTTAAGTCACTCCAGCTTTATTTTTTTTAAGGGTAAGAAAATGAATTATGTCACAAAAGGTGCTTTTATTCTTATTGGATAATAATTTTCAGAGCAATTTATATTTTTAGTCATTCATTTACAAGACATGAATGAGTCATTTGGTATGCATGTCTCATAATGTTTATTTTTATTTCAAGTACTATTTTTAAGACTATATTAATGATATTCATTGTCTATGCATTTTTCCTCCTTCATGGCATTGTCCTTGAAGATTTCTACTCTAGCAATGCAGGGATTTGAGAGAACAGGTTACTCTGCTATTAGCCAGATATTTCAATTGTAACAGTGCTACATATCAAAAACTAAAATAAAAACTTTAAAATAATAAACACTAACAGTCATAAGAATAGAGGACCTATGAGTCAATCTGTTGCTTCCTTTTTCTTCTAGAAAAGGGTCTTTCTTAATCTCTGTTTCAAGAGCAGAGTGTTCAAAAGGTCCTATTTCACACACTGAGCTATTCCTTTGTTGTGTCTGAGAAAAGTTGCCCCTGAAAATCCAAGTCTTTTGATCGGAGAAATTATCTGGGGAAGGGGATAAAATGGATCTCTGTCACTGTGAATATGTTGTCCTTTCCTTCTGAACAAGAACATCTGGAATTTGCTGGTGAGCAGCACAATCATCCCTCTGGATATTTAGGAATAATACAGTGTTATTCCAATTACTGCACAGAATTTAAAATCTCAAAAAAGTGCAAGTTTTCATGAATGCAGGAACCAATTCAGGAGCCACAGGATGGCGTTACTGGTGTTGTGTCTGACTAAAAGAATCTGTTTCAGAGTCCTCCAGAAGAGGGATTTAAAGCAATCTTGGGAGCATCTAATTTGTAGAAAGCATGTTTCCTGCATCTTCAGCAAGATTTTGAAACTGATACAGACTATTACCTTTCAAATTAAAGCCCATTGAGAGCCACATAAATTTGGGTCAGAGGCATTTAATAGTGAAAATTAGATACATCTTGAAAGGTAAATCTTGAAGTACTCGTCTGTCATTTCACATGAGTGGTTGGCTCTGAAATTCATGACACAGAGAGCTGCTTGACTACCTGGTCCTATCCCTCAGCTGCTTTACTACCTGGTCCTATCCCTCAGCTGCTTTAGCAGTCTGTGTGGTTGGCCTATCTATTGACAAGATCTATTGAAAAGACTGGAGAATTTGAAGCCAGCTGGGTCAACAACTTCAGCAGGTCTGTAAACCTATCTTTTCATGAGCAGAAAAACGTATTTCTCCAAAACCATTCCTTGTCTTTTTTCTGTAGACGATTATATAATTTCCTTTTGGATGTAGAACTCTCTAGCTTGCCACAAGTATCTTTGAATTCTGTTAATGTTATATGTTTTCCACAATTGTATTGCCCAAGTTAAATTATTTTAATTGAAATATTAATGCATATTTAATGAATAGGGCTTAAAACACACTTTTAGCTTTTTAGTGTCATCCAGTACATATGAAATAACTCTGAAAATTTTGGCTTTTATCAACCTTACACATTCAAGCCATCAGTTGTGTACAGTGTTCACCAGAATATAATACTCACCAGACAGAATTATATTGACTGGAAAGTATAATACGACTTTAATTAGTTAATAATATGCCTATGCAATTATCATTTGAGTATGTATAAGTAGTATTTCTGACAAAAGAATGTATTCTACTGGGTACTTTTACTCTATCAACTACATGTTTTTTCTAATTTCTCGTTTTATTTTTTAATTTCTATTTTTGCTATTAAAAATATAAACCAATGAACAATCTCAGAACCCTACCTATAGTGCAATTCTGATATAAAAAGTGAATTTATAATAATAGCACCATTAAAAAATGTTATTTTCTTGCTTTGTTAAGAACATTTGTGACAACATGGTAACAAACATTACCTCCTTGTTATTCCTTACTTAATAATTAACTAAATTACTCATAAAATCCAAGCATAAATTATGTTCTTGGGTGGATGATACAGCCATTTCAGAGTTTCATATAGAAATGTTTTATATTCTATACTTCATAAAAAGAGTATAGCTGAGGGTCCAGAGGAAGTCTGCCTATGTATGCTGTGAAGTGTATTGTGAAATATGAAAGCCTGTGAAGGGAGGAGTACATTGCTCTTTCCCTGAAAATAACAAAAAAGAAAAAAAGTGGGGGGAAAAAAAAAAAAAAAAGCCTTAAGGAACTTTCTGGTTTCTCTTCTACAGGTACCAGGAGAAAGATGGTGAATGACAAATGATACAGAAACCTGCTTAAATGTGGATTGCAGTATTCCTGAACGGAAATACAATGGAGAGGTCTGGATAGCCTGGCCACAGGTGTGATATAAAAAGGGCTCAAAGGTGACTGTGGAACTGGTTTGAAAGTGCTTCCTGCCCTAGCTGGGTTCAATCAGGTTGGGCCATTCAGGACAAGAGTAATAAATGGACAGATTTCTGCAGTGCTGCTGCTTTACTTGTCCTGTGACCTCCTCTAAAGTCCACACTTCTAAATTTCATTGTCTGCATTACTGCTTTCTCTCTTTGGTTTTCTGGTTTTAGGCTGGAGGACATGGTAGGCTCCTCTTCTAGCACATTCAATTCTAATCTCAGTGGGATGTTTTTTTCCAAAAAGATCTTTGTTACTTTTTCTTCCCTAGCTTTCTAACATCCTCAATAAGGATTAACTCTCTCCAGCGTCAGGCTGTATCCATTTCTCTCCAAGGGCAACTTTTTGTTTAGGAAAAAGAGGTCGCGTATTTAAGAAATATATGTATGTTTCCTTTAGCTGACCTTTCAGCCTTTTAGTTCCCTTTTTGACTCATGTAGTCATGGCTCACCTTAAAATTATCAGCCTCTTCCTCTACCCCAACATGTTGGTAGAATAACTTTCATTGTAAATCGTGCTTTCAAGGGGCAGTTAATATAAAACTTTTTAAATCCTCAGAAGAAGCCTGGCTGCCTCCACCATATAATTGGCTCTTCTGTAAACCACCTGCTGAGATGAGAGAACAAATTGGTAATCAGTACTTTGAGGATGAGCTGTTTTATTTCCTTTTTTCTGAACCTTGAGCGATATTCTGGAGTTATCTGAAATTTATGCAGGAAGAATTATTTCTTCACTTTTGGTATGTACTTCATTATCTTATAAATTCATTACTAAGTAGGCTTCTAGAGTTTCTCCTTTCAAAAAATTTGGTTGTTTTTACCCCTATACTCAACTTCATGCAGCAGATGTGGCCTGTAAGGCTTTAAGAACTAAGTTGTTACGAGACCCTTTTTCACTTCTGGAAAGCATTTCAGCAACTTCCTGAGCCATCGGAATTCCAAACAGGTTTATTTTTCTGTTACCATTTTATAAGGTGGTATAACTGTTTTTCTTTGCTACAGGAGTGTCATTTCCAGCTTCAGTCCCTTTGTTTCCAGTTTCAGCCCAGGTTTACACCTGTAGCCTATTATCTAATAGCTCCTACATGGGCTTTTGGATTGGCAGCCACTGACCAGAATTTGAGCATGCTGCACCTGAGCCATTAGTTAAATCTTTCCTGTGTGGTCTTCTGCCATATGCCTCCAGGAAAATTTAACTCGTGTGTCCCAGTTGTGTACATCTCTGCTGGATCTTTAGTGGAGCTCTTTGGTAAGTACACTATTGTCTAAACAGATCAGAAATGGCATCAGAGGAGCTGGGCTGTCCTTGTAATAACACTGATTTGGCTGTCTCCTTGATGGACTTGCTGCTGCTCTACTCTTTTTTTCTGTCTTGTGCTTGGAGGGTGAGTTTCTTGTTGTGGGTCTTCTCCCAGAACACTGACTTCAAATCCATCACTAACATCATTCTTTGAACTATATAAGATTTTTTATTACTTCAGAAACCACTTAAAGGAGCAAAAGCTAACAATCTCAGGGCTTGTGGTTAACTTGCCTTTTCTTAAATAGTGTGCCAAAGGATAACAAAAGTCTCCAACTGCTTTAAACATGGGTTTATAAGTTGGTGCATAGTAACAAAGAAAGCTGAACTGTTCAGTGGGACAGAAGTTTTAAAAAAAGAAAAGGCCAGGAGGGAGTCTAGAGACAAGTAAAAAATATGACCTGCTTAATGTTTTCTTACTGCATTTGCTCATGTGAGGTCTTTTCCCCCTGGTTTACTTTCTACTCTCACCCTCTGCATGAAAGCTATTTGCTTAGTTTGTGTCTCACGTCATGCCACTTTTGCAGGTAGAGGAGAAAGCTGCACCAGCTCCACGTGTTCACTTGCAGCTCAAAGGCAGAGAACAAGAGTTTCTCCTTTCCAGTAGATTGTGTGTAGTTCAAAGATCAAAGCCAGTGAAACTTAAGTAGATCACCGTTTTTGTGCTGCATTTCAAAATAAAGATACAGTGTATAAAGGAGAAATTTGAAATAAGCATGTAAAGAACATATATCAGCCATTACAGGTCTCCCTATAAAATTGTGCAAGAAGACATTGTGAGCTTAGTAATATGGAATTTGTAAGAGAGTTAAATTTTCCTCTGTTTGTATCGCCAGTGTAAAACTTAAGTTTTGAATAAGTTGTCAAGAAAAAGGCTGCAGTTTCTTCCAATTTAGTAGTGGTATCGCTATTTTCAGAGAACCTATGCCAGTTTGTCCAGCAAATACTTCATCTCAGAGGTTTAAGGAGAGGAGATGCTTGCTCTACTGCAGCAGTGTGACTATGAAAAAAGACCTTTAATGGGGCTTTTTAACTTCTTAGAATTTCCAAGTTAAGAACAAGTTGTTTAATATTTTGGGGAGAGAATAACTTATTTTCTGCAAATGAGTCTATCACTTAATAGAAGCAATAAGAGTTGTTCACTAACACCATTAAAATTAAGTGGCTAATATAGAGAGAGATTTCCATCTGGCATCTTATTATTAGAAGAAAAACAACAACAATAAACAATTTCACTAGACTGATGTCTTCTTCCCTACTTTGAATCTCAATACTGAATGTAATTGGGATCTCTGAGCTCCAATGACTAATATAAATTTCTGTCTTCAGCATTCCTTTGTGCAGACTAATGAAGACACCTTTAAGTTAAAGTATTATCTTTCTTGTCTGCTAGAGAAATATTCTATACTTCAGCTTCATGTCGGGCATAAATCAACCCTCAGAGTACTTTATATCCTCTGAATATCCTGAGGAAAGAGAAATTCATCAAGGATAATACCATTAGAGAATGCCTGAAGGGCAGCCATCTTATTCTCCTAAAACAATGAATAAACTGCAAGTATACAATCAGAGTTTTAATTGATCAGCATCTGAATGAAAAGGAAAACAAGAAGACTGTTGCCATGTTCTTTTTAATGTTTGAAAAATATTCTGAACCCAAGATTTTATTACTGAGATCTACCACATTTTTTTGCATCATGCTATTTCTGACAAATATTTGGTTCCTAATTTCATGTGGTTTTTTCATATACTCATTTTTTTTTTTTTTTTAAGACAGAGGTAAGTTGTTATGCAAAAGACAAAGATTCATTTTAATCTCTTTCAGGACATAAAACTACATGATAGGGCTCGGGCTTGAGTTTTGTTTGGTTTTTGTTGTTGTTTGGGGTTTTTTTTTGTTGTTTGGTTTTTGTTGTTTATTTGTTTTTCTTTTTTTTTTCTTTTTTAGTATTGCATGAGAAATACCTTTATAACCTCTAACTAAAATTACTTTAAGAAACTGATGAGGAAGTTATGATAGTTCATGTACTTGTTTGTACTTTCTGTTTCAGCATCAAGAGCTGTGCTGTTGGGTGGCAGGCAATGATTTGTGGATACTCTGGTTCATATTTTAAAGGTAACTTTTACCTGAGATTCTGACTTCCATCAGCCTAAATATATATTTATACTCAGATGCATCTGCATGTTTATGTGAACTTTTGCTCATTCCGTGATTAAAAATTGAAGTACGTACTATTTTTAGCATGAAAAGCTGCCAAAACTGTGAGTTCCAGTTGGCATCAGAAAGTCTTTTAATACATTCTTTACTATTTAATTAATTAATCTGTATTTATATATCCAGAAAATAATACATTGGCTCATGTTTAGAATTATATTTCTGTAACACTTTAGAAAGAAATGTAAGATTATGATCAGATTAAATTTTTGCAGCGTTGTTCTACTTTCTACAAGATCCTTCCCTTGATACACATTACTTGACTGAAAATCCGTTATTAATTATTTTTCCAAGAGAGGTCAGACCAATTAATGATTCAGACTTATAAAACACTGAGAAAAATATTGGGTTTTTCTCTTTGTTGATTAAGGGAATCACATGGCTTTAAAGGACTTACTTTCAAATGTTCTTTTGTTATAAATGATGATAACAATGTGCTCTAAGTGGATCAGAAATTCCATGTTGCAAGATCCAGATCTGCTTTAAAGGAATTCTAAAGCATAAGATCTGGTCAAAATTGATAACACCTATTTTTATTAGTACAGCTATGAAAACAATAAAAAGCACAACTAAATTGAATGGAGAGAAATGAAACTGTCCCATGAGCTAACAAAATTGTGGGATAAATATTACATATAGGTCCCATTTTCCATTTTTAATTCACATGACTGCTCCATTAGGAAAAATGTCTATTGCTTCCTTCCACTGCATTCTTGACTCCTTCTGAGTCAACTCAGTACTCTCCATCTTAACAGTTTTCTTTGGAATCATGTTTCTTCTACTTGTCCATGTACCATGGTTTTAAAGCAGTTGGTTTGACTACAAACAAAATCTGTCAAAAAGTGTCACCTTGAGACTATGGGAACTGTATAGGGTCTGTTATAGGGGATCTGATATGATCACTGGTTCCCACTCAGAGGAAAAGAGATTTCTGTATAATCTCTGGCTGTGTCTCTGGCAAAGTTTGTAAATGATATGGTGCAATCAGAAGTTTGCATTTCAGAAATTACTATGAACTAGCTTAATTAAAAGTAATGCTTTAAAATGCATAATGGAGAAGAATGAGGGTAGCTTCATACAGCTTTTCCTGGCTTCCGGCTGTTCTACAGTGTGTATTTGTCTTTTTAAAGAAAAAAAAAATCAATTCTGTTCTCCTGATGACTTTTTTGCTCTCTTTGAAATGCCCATGAATTATTGGCACTCTGCACTTTTCTCCCCAACTGCTTGCAACAGTGGATGAAAATTCACCTAGCTCGGAATGTTTAGGCTTATTAGTGATGCCTGTTGGTCTCCTTACATTCCCTGACTAATAAATTGGGATTTAGAGCAGTTCAGGGTTATCTGTTTCTAGTGAGATTAGTCTTGGTCTCTATTCTTCATCAAATACAGGTCACGTACTTTAGCGCTGCCTCTTACTTTTTTTCCCAATTACATCTATAGGCGTTTTTTCCCCCATATATGAATTTTGCTATAAATACTAAAAACAACAACAAAACCGCCACAGCTAAGGAAAGATATTTGGTTTTGAACAGAACCTAGAGATTTAGTATAGGCAAATGATTTTATAATCATGTTTTTTATGTGGTCTTTCGCTATTTGCAGATAGTATGAATGACACTTAGAATGTTTTCAATGCTTCTCAGAGAAATCATTTAAATACATGTAACCCACATCTGAATAATCAAGATTCGTCTGGGTAGTTTCTTTTCTGTATTTCTGTACTTTCTATTCAAAGCAGGAATTTTGGGTGCTATATGAATTCAGTTGATACACACATTGGTTTTCTTTCTACAATACTTAAAATTATTTGTAGTTTAAAATTCTAAATAGACTTGGAAAGTGGATAGTGTCTGAAACCAGATTGATATACTACTTCATGGAGTAATTAAAATAAACCCTTAAATATCTCTTCTGCCTTTGAAATAAAGTACAAAAGCATTTTGTTAGGTATTTGCTGAATAAAAATTTAAATCTAAGTACTATCACAGACACTTACTTAGGAGGTTTTTAAATGCGTACATGAGAAACATTCTAAGTACTGTATAATTACTTTTTTCTCCTTCTGAGACAAATGTACTTTCAAAAACAACGTCACTAAAGTTGTACTCCTGATCTATGGGACATCCAGCAATCAGGCTTCAAGGAGGAATGGGATTTTAATGGATACTATTTCCCATCAAATGACATCTAAATACCGTACTTCTTTCTTTAATTTGAATATGTTCTTACTCTGTCTATAATTATGCTGTTCAGTCCTTTGCTTTCACTGTGAAAACTGAAAAGCTATAATATGCAAGATTCTTGGTGATTAAGTAATTTGGAGGAGGAAATTAAACGACCTCACAAGATCAAAGTGATAATGGTCAAAGCAGGTGAAACCTGCATTTGTAGCCTAGCTAAGCTCCTGCTTTGTAAAAATTGATTTTATTGTTTTTGTGAATGCAATTGCTTTGGTAATGAAAAATTACAGCATCTTGTCAAAAAGGGAGCATTATAATACTTTTTTCTTTCCATTCATTTAGGACCATTACTTAAAACATTAATTTGTGTATGGTAATACCAGAAAAATTGTGTGGTGACTTTTTGTTGCCTTTGATATTACTGAAAAGTTCATTTATACTTTTCAGGCAAAAATATGCTGTGAAACCTTTTAAATAAATTGGTTAAAATTGCACTGCATTGATTATTCAACCTTACTTACCCGAGACATGATTGTACGAAACAGACTAATCTGTTCCCTGGCTCCAACTTAGTTAATAAAATATCTAATGAGAGTTGCCATGGTAATCAAAGTTAGAAAAGTGCTTTTTCAGACAGGAATTCAGAAAGTAGAGGACTTCTAATCTTGTGATTTCTGTGGAGCTGAGGTCTGCTTCCAATGATTTTAGAAGCTTGTCAGAAAAAGCAGTGTGATTCTTAAAAGCTCCACTTTTACTGTGTTCTGTCCAGAAATACTTATAAATTTAATGGTAATTACTGTTGCCCCTATTTTAGACTCCTGTGCTCCAGTTATGCTGAGTTGCAATATTTTCCTTGGCACAGAGAAACTAAAAAAAAGACATATGACTAAATCAATGGATTATGAAGACACCTAAAATTAGGGCACTGCAGTTCTCACTCCCTTGCTTTGGAATCAGGACCATTGAATTGAGGAATCTTAGCTTTTCACTTAGTATAAAGAGTCTATAGAAACATCTATCTGGGTGGAATGTTAGGTACAAATGTTTTCATCTGCTTTTAAGTTTAGATTGTAAATAGCGAGGACAGTAATACTTGTGTTTCACTCAAGGATGCAGATTTCCAACTCGCTGTAAATTTCCAGTGACCATATCTCTCCTGAAGATACTATATTACCTATTTTTATTAAAGCTAACCTACAGATACAATGATAATAGGGAATAATATTGCAAAAATATAGATCTAACTGAACTGTATTTCAGCAATAGAGAGCTCTGAAGATTTGCGGTGGGCAAAATGAGGCAAGAAGTTTGGAGTTTTTGTTTAAAAGATAATAAAAAAGTTTAGAAAACACCACCTTTAAGAAAAAACATTATTACAAGATCAGTGAATTGAAAGCATACATGTAATTCTGTTTGGATAGGTACTGTTTAGTGAGTTCATTAAATGTGAGGAAAAAGATGATGATTTAAATCAGAGATAGGCTATAGTGCTTTGTGGACAAATGAGCTGTGGCAGAGCCCACACTGTAGAGTTGTTATGAACCCAGAACAAGAATAATTTCTGGAAAAAAAAAGAAAATAAACACCACACACCAGAAACAGCCACAAAGAACAAATCAGCCACACAAAACAGTTTTAGATAATGTGCCACCACATCAAATTATTTTGGGACTCAAGGTCTGTAAGAAAGATATAACACTGGAGGGATGTTGTCCACTATTTCTAAAAGTAAAGAATGACTTTTCAACATTCTAAACATTAAAAAAAAAAATCTAGAGAATAATATGAAAAAGTCTTTACAGTAGTTGCTCAAATTAACAATATTCATGCGTTGTATAATGCATGTAATAATAGTTTAAAGTCTTTAGTGTAAATGTTTCTGTGGAATTTGAGACCATTGCCAATAATCTATTTTAGATTGAGGAAAAAAGCATCAGTATGTGAATGAATGAACAGTGCTAATTATTTTTTAATCTTTCTCTAAAACAAAAAAATTGTTCCACTTCTTGCTTTGCTTCAGAAATATTTTAATTTAGATATCCAATCTCACAGCACATGCAGCAGTAATAAAGAATGAATAGGAAAGGGAGCAATTCATCAAGAACTTGCTGGCTGAAATTTGTTTGCCTACATGATTTAAACAAATATTAATAAAATTCAAAATCTGTTCACATCTGGTCTTGGGCAGAAAGTTGGACCAAATTTATCAGACTCTTCGTAAGTAATAATTTGTCCAGCTCTAAATAAAATCCACTAAAGTAGTGATCACAGAGCACTGTTGTATTGGAATTAAAGAGAAAATAATCTAAACCATAAATTCTGAGCATCTCTTCTCCCATTTTGCTCTACAAATGAACTGAATTATATTTAAAAACAAAAGATTAACACTGTTCTTCAATTTGTAAGATTTCTTTAAATGAAGAAGTGGTAAATGCTTCCATTATAGTTAACATAAAAGAGAGATTAGGAGTGAAGGACTCAATATTCCAGGCCAGATTCCACAGAAATAGCAAGAACATTTAAACACTGCATGTGGAATAGAGTGTAATAATCATTTAAAGGTCCTGGTTTTGATCCATTTGCTATTTAAAATGTACAGAATTATTTTAAAACTGATTCCTTTTTTCTTTAACTTAATATACAGGTATGTTTATGCTAGTAAATTAGACGTCTTGAAGAGCTCTTGGGAACTGAGGCCACCTGACATGAATAATCTCTCTTTTATGGGAGTGACATGAGGTGTCTCAGCCACCAAAGCAGAGGAACTGCATGCAAACTGCCTATAAAGCATGGTCCCTGGAACATTTTGGCTAATATTTCATATATGTAAACTGTTTGGGAGACCACTGAGTGGCAAGGGCTGTAAAAGTACTGGAAAAGCTCTTAAAGTTTATTAATTTGGATAGTTATGTTCCAGTGGTTGAGAGTACCTGGTGAGCACCATTTATTTCACTAACATAGATAAAGTCTGAAAGTTCTTAACTTATTCTATGGTAACTTGTTTGCAGGCTTTCTAATTTAGGAGTTCATAAGGGTGAGTAATGCCTAATAATTCTTGCAAAACACACAAAATTAAAGCTCAGGTGAAAGAAAATATGTATACTCTATAAAACTTATTTCATTTGTTTCTCGTTCTTCAGTGACTTCTGATAATGCATTCTTTTCAAGAAGTTTTGTAATTTTTTTGTGATTTATCTTCATACAGTAAACATATGAAATTGGTGAATTTCTTTAAATCAAGATTTTTTTAAAGAGTAACTCAGTTTTGCAGTCTGTTAAGAGTGAATAGCATATTTTTCTTCAGATTTAACACTGAGGTTATATGAGAAGGCTCTCTACAGCAATCTTCATAACCTAGAAAATGAGTTCAAGCCACTACTTAATTCCAAGAACTTTTACTTCATCCTGTACTTATACTTAAACCAGCTAAGAAATATTTGACTTTTACTTTTGTCAGGCACTAATGCTTAAGTGTTGACCCTGCATACTTAGTGCATAACTAAAAATGCTGTGCTTTTAAAATGTCAATAAATTTAAACCTTTTCCAAATAATTAAGTCTATGTGATACAAGATCAGGAAAATTTAGAATAGGCTAAAGCTTACAGCAGTTAGAGTCATGTTAATCATGAATAAAATGAATGGAAATATACTTAAAAATAAACCATATTCAGAAAAGCTTATGGTACAATGTACATTTGTGTGCAGTTAGATAAATATCCAGGGTATAGTTCCTTGATAGGAGTTGGGTGGAAGGTTGTTCGTTGTAGGCAAGATTTGATTCTCATCACTGGAAAGGAAAAAAATATTTCTTTCTGGTTTGTGTGTTTGTTTTTGTATTTATTTCAGGACAAATTGTCCAATCCCTAGCCAGTCTTCACTGCTACAAAACTCACATTATCAGGAGTATTTCTCTTGATTAAAGAACGAGTCAAGTAAATTTGTCCCACTATTCTACTTAGTAAATGTGTCACTCGCGGCAAGAATATCCCAATAGTAAAATTATAAGGCTCTGTGGTTAGACTCATTCATAGCACATAGTAGGGAAACCACAGACTGTGGCGGTGAAAGTATGAGATTTTAAAATTGTAACTGTGACTCAGGATACCTAAGCATTTAAGGCTTTATAAAGCCTTCAAGTTAATTTGCCTTGAGATGTCAAGAAAAAGGAAAGGTCTGCTATATGTATAAACACATAAAACATAGATGTAGGACAATCTTCTTCCACAAGATTGACAAAACTTAAGCAGGCAATGCAGAGAGAACAGCAGCACCGGTGGGTGACCAAAACTCATTAAGCTGGTGAGCTGAAGGATGTGAGTGAGGAAGGCATGAGCAGAGCACCACGCATACTGAAACACTGTGGATTTTGAGCAGAAAGAAACTGAGAAGATACTAATATCTGTTTTTGTAAAAAAGTCCTCCAGCATCCCTGCCAGCTTTGAACACATCATTTTAGTCACAATAATTTTCGGAGACACTTCCAGATGCTGAAGAGCTACTATAATT
The DNA here is from genome assembly GCF_036013445.1 of Caloenas nicobarica. Classification (NCBI taxonomy): domain Eukaryota; kingdom Metazoa; phylum Chordata; class Aves; order Columbiformes; family Columbidae; genus Caloenas; species Caloenas nicobarica. The sequence goes on along the minus strand of NC_088248.1, from coordinate 18,313,351 downwards.
TTCTTACTATCTTCTATTCTGTCTAAGCCAAGAAGGTTGTAAGATATTTAGCAATTTCTATCCCTTCGTAGGATTAAGCCAATTAAAAACATTGCTTAAGATATATTTTGCTTCCTTTCCATAGCACCAAGTTTTTTAAAAGTAGAAACTGATTGTGGCAGCAGTCTTGTATAGCAGCATGAGGGACCACAACCAGTCAAAAGGAATGCAGTCCAGTCCATATATTTGCACACTAAGCAAGAAATGTGTAGGGGGTGGTCTGGCAGTTCTTAACTGCTTTAAGTGTCTGTCTAGGCTTTACAAAAACTCTCACAGAAAGAAGTAAAACAAGGGAACCTTGAAGAAGTCTTGATGCACAAAATGTGCTTTATTTTCCCTGAAAATTGCTCTAGCTGAAGATCTGGCTCCAAGCTTCCTGCCCTGTTTTGCTGACAATCCTGTCTTCATGTAGAGGTATAATTGTTCATAATATAGGGTAATGTAACTGATATTATTAACAAAATCAAGCACAGAAGCAGGAGTAAAAATAGTGAATGTGAGAAGCTCCTCTATATTTATTTTCACGTGTCCACCCTCCCACCCAAATGCTTCTAAATAGTTCCTAGTAGTTCAAGTCAGAACAATAATACCCAATATAGTACAGTTTACTTGTTTCCTTGTGTTACCTCTGCTCACAGACTTTATAATCCTGTCACATCCAAATATAGCAGTTTTACAATCTGTCCAATATATAAAACTTTCTGATGCACCTGTTCTTCCATCTATTATGCATTATAAATTGTCTCTCTTAGTCTCTCGTTTATTTTATTTTGGAAGCTTATACACAGCTCAAAAGTTGTTTCTACAAAGTTATAGCAATGAAAGAAATATTGAGTAAAGGCTGTACGACAATTGTAAACATTTTAAATGAATATTTCATCTAAAATCAAATGTACACTTCTTATTGCATTTGGTCGCTGCACAGATTGCAAGACTCATGTTCTTTCCCAGCATAACATCAATAAGCTATTTTCTCCAACAGCTGCTCACAAGTTTGGGTTGTTGTGACTATTAACCATAGAAAAGCTAGTTCAGTATTGGATCTCACTGATGAAAAGACTCAAGGCATCTTGATTTCTTGCAGTTATTGTTGGGCATTTTCTGGTTAAAGATATTTATACTAATAGCAAGTTCTTTGTCAATCTCTAATATCTATAATTCAAAAAAGCCTCACAAATATTTTATATTGATTTGCATAATCAGCTCTGTAATTTCTGTTACAGTGCTGCTTTGTTTTGGAGGGTTTTTTATAAAAACATTGATGAGGGAAATAATTTTTCCACTGTGACGTTTTTACTAGATTCATAAATGTATGTGTATATCTATATGCATATATATATCTACATGTATTTACACATACATTAATATGCAGTTATGTATACAATTCAGTTCTTGAAAAGTAAATCTTTTCCGATCTTCTGTGAAAATGACAGAAGTAGGAAATTCCTAAACAGTGAAATCATTGATAGCATAGTGTTGACTGTAAGAGTATGTCAAGTCCAAGACATTATCCTTGGCTTACAGAAATTTAATGTGAGCCTCTCATACAAGGAAAATATTCTGGTAATCAAGCTATTTATTGTTGCTCGGTTGTTCTTGAGTTTTGATTCAGAATTCTACCTAGGACTAAGAAAGCTCCTGTAATTAAAGTTTTCTGGCATAACACAAATGTCTCAGAAAAGTTCTGAGAAATCTTTTTTCCCCACTAAATGTCATTGTTGAAAAAAGTGCTCACTGATTTAAAATAATCCACAGAGTACAAGGCTATGCCCAGGACAGAGTCACACATACTTTGTTCTATAAAGGGTCACTTGCAGACACAATGAAAGTAGTCATGGAATTTGATGAAACTTTTGTGATAGTGCAGTGAATGTTCCTTTAAAGTGCTGAAAAACGTCTCAGGGTTTATTCAGTTCTGCCAGATTCGATTACTTGGAAAATGGTGTGCCCTAAACATTCCTCATCTGTAAGAAATTTCAGCTAAAAACCTGGTATTATTGCTCAGATTGAGCAATAGTGCCAGATACTGACTCTTAGATGACACACTTTCCATGATGTTTCTTTCAGCCATATCCTTGTTGAAAGCTTTGCTTCCTGAATGGTAGGTATTTTTCTCTCTGGAAGTACTCTAATCAGTCCAAAGGCTGAAATACTGTTTTCACACAGAGAAAAATATTTCCATTGACCAGAGCATTCATTTTTAAAAGCACACTCCTTATGACAATTCTAATTCCAAATTAATTCCAAATGTTAATAGTTCCCCTTTGCTTCCTTATCTTTTTAGTGCACAAGTATGTAAACCCTAATAATTTTTTGTTTGTCCAAGTCCACCAATCAAAGCAGCGGTTAGGATGTCACACATTTGCATTGACTGAAATAGAAGAAAATATTGAACTCTATAAGAGTCCCTATATTATTGCAGAGTTTCCTACTAATTAAACACTTCTTTATCTGAACTCTAAAAACACAAGAAAACTGCATTTTTGAGTGTTATGTGACCAAGATGATGATCTCAGGCAGCTAGGAGCAAGAAATACCCTGTGAACAGATACATTTCCTTGTATACTCTTATTTTTTATTTGTTTTCATCAGCCATTTCATGGGAAGTGTAGTGGAAAGTCGTGATATTGGATGGAACTGGTTACAGACTATTGTTTTAAGACAGTCACGTTGTCTATGGTGTTGTTGAAAATGGTACTTTCTAACAATGCATTTGGAAACTGGATCTACTGAAATTTAAACACATTTGCATTTGTGGGTGTGTGAGAGGAGTCTAGACTTCCACTTTATGGAAGTGTCAGAGAGTTGTCATCAGTGCATTGCTGAGAAACTCCTGAACCAGGAGTTACTATAACGATCAAAAGCCATTTTAGAATCTTTTCAGTTGATAGGATTATTTTGCTTGTAAACTAATACAATACTTTAAATACGCAATTTTTTTTATTACAGCTTATATATACAAATTTTCTGATTTTATACAACACTCTTTATCCCCATACTACAAATGCAGTTTTACAGATCAGAACAGATGGTGGTTTAGAATGAAGATGTACTAAACTACTGTGAAGGTATAGTTACTGGGATACTGTGTGGTGACAGATGTTAGTAAAAGCTTATGAATTTGCGGGTTTTAATTTTCTTTATTGTGGCTTTGTAGTGCATTTCATCAGTTTGAAATAAACTAAATCTATTTTCCTCCAGAAAGTGCCAGTTTGGGTGTTGAATTTTTGCTTCATAGAGATTCGTGGATTTTTGTAAATTTTCAACCGCTCTCTTTTTTACATTTGCCTTTTCTAACAAGCATTTGACTACAGAAATTCAATCTAATAATATATACCTCTACTCCTACAGAAAAAGTAAGGATATATCTAAAGGCAACAGTCAGAAGGATTCCAAAGATGAGAAAAGTGTAAGAGAACAGACTGCTTGTACCATGCTCAACAGACTTGGAGTCTGACAGAGCATAAGGGAAAGTGGATCCTCGACTGACAAATCTTTACCAAGAATGAACCTGTTAACCAGAGTGATTTAAATCCAGGCAGCGTTTGCTGGAGTGCTCCAACAGACCTCAACCTTTTCCTGATAGCAGAGGGAAGCTTTTAAGGGGTTTCCACAACAGAGTTCAACTTATGCCATAAATGCATAAGAAAATTATGCGTTTCTTGCAGGATGTTTATGTCTGAATCTAGTTATGCCTAGTCAACAGCCAGCTGTTGGGAACTCTCTGCAGAAAAACTTAAAAAGTGCAAGCAAGCTAGTTGTATAAATGGATTATAATGATTTTGGGATATTGTTTGGTTTGGATTTTTTTTTGTTGGTGTGGGTTTTTATGTTTTTCTCTTTTCTCAACACAGGTTTGTATTTTCTGTTCTGATCTAGCATCACCAGACCACTCTGATGTCAGATGGCACCAAATGACTTTGCCAACTGAGACTCTCTTGAGAGAATTTCTCAGGCAGGAAAGATCTCCCAAAGAAGTGAACTAAGTCTGAAGCACCTTATTCTCTGCAGTTTTCAATTCAGTTAAACTCTGGGAATTGCAGATAGCAGCTGAAAGAGCATCTGCTTTAAAGAGAAAGATATGAATGTATGAAGTGAGAGAGGATTTTCTGACTCTGAGATTTGCCCTGAGAAATTGAAGAGGGAAGGAAAGGAAAACAAAGGAACTGTCTCAAAATCAAGCAGGATCATGGACTGTAAATGTGAAAGAGAGGCTGAAGATGGTTTTCATAGGTGTGATAGGATTTTCTGGATTGAATAGGAAGTTCAGGTAATTTAGTGGGACTGAAAATAGTAAACACACTTGAATTTATGAGTAAAGCGACTTGGCATGGGAAGTCAATTTTTTAAACATAAAGAATGGCCTTATAAAGAACAAAACAACAGCATTCACAAAACTATGTGAATAGAGTGGAGGGATGAGAGGCGACGTTATCAGACAAAATGGGGTAATTTCTTAAGAAGCTCTGATGGGAGAACTGAGAATGAACTGCTTTTAAACATTTTAAGTCAAGGTAGCTTGTCTTCTTTATGGAGAGTTCATAAGTATTTTTTGTACTCAGAGTCATAGGGAACATCTTTGTAATGCTGTAATTTTATATGAGAATTTTGTCAGTAAAAGGCAAGATTTGAAAGTAAACATGGTTTTAGGACTAGACTCTAGACTATACCAGTTGTAAGCTGACACCATCCTAATGGTATTATTGATGTTGCTATTCGTAGCACTCGTAAGCTTAGAAACAAATTTGTGTATTTACCTTTCCTCAGGGAGGCTGCAGTTTTGGCAAAGAATCAACAAAGGGCTGCAACAGTAATTGCAAAGAGAAGTTTTAGGCAAAACTTAAGTAAGTATTTAGTAAGTATTTTCTTTCAAAATTATTACACAGCCTGCATAACTGGAACTCTACAGCTCAGATTTGCAATTGCATTCTTCATTAGTGTTTTGCAAAAGTTCATTAAGTGCCAGTAAATATGAGGGGAATGAAAGAAAGCAGAAAGATTTAAGGGACAACAATGACCCAGTAGAGGGAAGAGGTATTTTTATTCACTCTGTAAACAGAATTGCAATTGCCATTTTGGCATTTATGTATCAATGGCAAATAACTTGTCTGCAAGGAGACCGCTTTACATCTGTATACTGTAACTTTGTGTGCAAGCAGGCAGTGAGTAACATGCAGCAAGTATTAAATGGATAAATATGCATAAAGATCGTATTTGGCTGGGCAAGATACAGAAGCCTGGCAGAGGGGATCTTGGTGACACAACACAGCAAGCTCTGTGCGTCTTGTTGGATTAAAGACTAGATTTGTGTCTTAGCCAATATAATGTCATGTTGAGTTATGTAAATCCCATCACAGAAAAGCAAACACAATGCAGCAGCAGCATTCTTTGGCATGGACTCTTCAGCTATTTTCCTAAAACCAATTTGATGTCTTGCTACAGATTGTTTTTTCCCTTGCGGCACAACCACACTGTTAGTTGAATTCCATTCTATTTTTGCTGAATTATTATGATGTAAACACCATAGTTTAATAACTGCAGTATTTATTTTTCTTAAGTGCAGTTCCTTGGGACAACTAGAAAGTTGATATAATAGTGAATAATGAAAATGACATTATGCAGCAGAGGAGGCATGCAACATTCTGATTCATCTAACAAATATTTAATGTTTGAGGCAAAAATCCTTCCTGATAGTAGGATATAAGCATTAATATAGTCAGACAGATTTTCTAATGTGGCTTGCAGAGACTGAAAACACTGAAGACTAGCAGTAACCAGTCACTGAGCTCAGTAATACCATTCCTCAAACAATCAAAGATCATTTTATTTGCAGGGTCAGACTGGTTCAGAGTGTACAGAGAAGAAAAAGCAGCACATGGGCTTATTTTACCTCTTTCCACAAGTGGACAGCAAGAGGACGGAGCCAGACAGATGATGGAAAAAGACAAGCCAGTCCTCATCTCTGTGCAAAGCAACAACAGATGAAGACTTACAGCAGGGAAAAAAGGGATTGAGCAGCAGAATAAGACGGGAAGAACCGTGGGTGAGTGGAAACCTGTTGCTCTGATGAGGTGTGCTGTTACTCTCCATTTCTCCTTTGCTTAAGGCATCCTAATTATGGTTCTAATTTAGCCCTAAGTGCTAGAGCTGTAATACTAAGGATCCAGACCTGCTACCCTGGTGTTTTATAACAAACTCTAAAATCATTTTAGGAATGGAAGTTCAGACTGAGCACAGCTCTTACACACAAGGTTAAATGGCACCCTCAAACTAAAATGCCTACAGGTGTCTTCCTTTCACTCTGTAATATGTTAATATTAAGCCTAATGTAGCTAACAGAATAGGGAATTTTCTTTTAGGTCAGCTTTTTAGGGACTACACTATACATGGTATGTACTTTGAACATCATAAAAAGGAGCTTTTGAAAATGTCAACTTTAAACTGCGTAGTGCATCCAGAAAAAGATTAAGAGAACATCAAGATTATAGCATAATGTTCTTAAATTACATATGCTGGAATTTATTTTCCTTTATAACATCTATTACGATAAATGTGAAGTTATTTATCAGTGTAAAAATGTAACCTTAGCAGCATTTGGTTTGCTAACATTCTTTCATTTTATAGATGTACTTACATTTATCTCCATGCTCAGGAATATTGAAGAGCTATGTGACATTTATAACTTCTCCTTCCATAGCCACTTCCAGTTTATAGTAAAATAAAAATTAAAATGCTATGTTGGGAAAGTCTGTATTCTCTTCAAAAGGCATGTATTTTCGTAAGTATTTTCCAATGGCACTATAATCCTCGTGCCTTGAATCTTCCTTTTCAGAATATTTTGGTTTTGTGGGTTGGTTTGACACTAATCATATGTAGCAGTTGTCTGCAAATGTGCAGCAACACTGTCTATTGAGATCTGTAAAGGCACTAATAGCTTCCGGAACTGTTTGCTGCAGGAACAGTAGGTTGATTGCAAGTGTTGTCAGTGATGAAAATGGGCATCAAGCTGAGACAGTCCAAGCTTGTCCTGCTGTTAAAGGATTATCCACCTACACAAGAGACTGTTAATTGGAATACTGGATCAATGATTCAGCTTTGAAGTCACTGGTTCAGGCCACACGTTGAGATGATTTGTCTTCCCTGTAGATATTAGTTTGCGTGAACCCTCCAGAACTTAACAACCCACCACAAAATAATAATTTAGTCCCAATCTGTCCCTGCATCAAGAGGTCTCATTATTAGTTTGTCAAAGCAATTCAAAGGTGTATTACCATAATTTAGGAATTGACCAGAGCTTTATAAAAGCATATTTGCACTCCCTTACTATGACAATCACCAGATATTTCTGGACACTTTATAACTCTAGAGACAATGTGCGATGTAGCATCTTCTCATGTGCTTATTCAGCCTTGTGAGAAGGTGAATACATTACAATGAAGACTGTCACGTGGATGTGAGAGTAGATTTTGACCTTAGCTATAACAGTGGCAATAAACGTGGAATTGCCTAGATTAAGGCAACATTTCATTTAAAATATGTACCTCCGTTACTAATGTTTAATGTGTATATGAGAGCCAAATTATATTAATTATATTAATTTTTTAAAGTTTCTCTTAAGTTTAAAATTAGTCTGTGTGAAAATATTGTAATTAGGTCTAAAAATATAATAGTAGATGCATTAGTTGTCAAGAAAACCAAGTCCTAAAGCAAGGAAAGCAAAACCAGAAAATCCTAAAAATCCCTGTGTTTCAACTCCCACGTGAGTATGGTAAATTTTAAACCTGTATCTGTCAGTCAAAAGGAAAAATCTAATTCAGAGAGATAATAGGCATTGTCCAGCAGGCCTGGAGAGTAAGGTACCTTCTGGGAAGCACTTGAACTACACGCAGATAAGAAAAAACATAGCTACCTCTGAATGGGATCCAGAACTGCTGAGGGAAACAACCGAATGCATGCTCTTGGCATGATTGTTCACGGCCAGTATCACTGAGAACAGTAAAGTACTTTACTGAAGAGCTTTGATCCATATACCCTGGAGCCTGATCAAGAAAGAAGGGCAGCCTTTCTTTTGTGGACATAGCTGGCCCTTGTCCTCAGAAACTATCAACACTCTATTGTGTTAACATTCCACTTTGCTGAAAGGACTTGCTTGGAAAGAAAGAAGTAGTTGTGGGTTCATTTATGTCCTCCTATATGTCAAACCCATAGCTCTAAGCGTGTCCAAACCACTTTTCCATTCAGTGTCTGAAACAGAAAAAAGCAAATTAATTCATTATTTGAGGAATCAACTCTGTCAGTTATATTCTGAGAATCACTGCTCAAAACCCCAGGAGACATAACAGAAATCCTTAGCTCCTTGATCCTTACTGGGAAAAACACAACACAGAGGCTGAGCTGATGCTGGAAAAAAAAGAGAGCCATGCCGAAATATTCGTAGACACAAAACTGTAGGCATTCAGTAGGCTTAAATGAATTTTCAGTTACCACCCATGTTAGGTAGAACCTATGGGATTGCCAATATTAAAATTCAGATCTAGATAACAAAATGAAGTCCTACTCTAGAAGTCTGAATCTTTTCTTTGAACTTAATTGAACATTTTCTCATTTTTGTGAATCTCTAACACAGTAATAGAGAGAAAAACAGTATCAGAAATTGACACCGGGATTACAAATCACAACATTTGGCAGGATGAGTTCAGACAAGTTATCACAGAAAGAAAATGTTTTCTTTAGTTTTGTTTTCCTTTTTTTAATTTATTTAGTTTTATAATGACAGGAAAGCTAGGAAAATCCAGGGAAAAAAGACATCAGGGAATATCTTTGGCCTATTTTGATAGACTCTGGGTCTTCAAGTTCTTATTTGGCTTCTCAACAAGAAATGTATTGAAATCTAAAAAATATATTGTAAAAATGAAGATTTATTTTCATAATACCAGTTCAACTTATGTTATTTTAAAAATAGAATAGCCATAACACAAAAGAAGAAAAAAATAATAGTACTCAAGTACAGAAAAAGTAAAGACTGTCAATGTCATGAGCTTCACACTTTTATGAAATATCACTGTTGGTTTTGGGTCATAAGAATGATAGCTTCACTTGCAGAAGAGCAGTGAATTATATGTAGAAGGCCTGGGAAAAAATGAGCTTTCATCTACACATTGCTTTATTATGAACATGAGGTTATTTCCTTATCTTGGAAACCTCCACTCCATCTGGAAGCTACTCCATCGTTGAAGGATCTATGAAGATGTGCTTCAGTAGAAGGAATGCATTTCTGTGAAAACAGCACACCAGATGTATGATGCACTAAGCTTTGATTTCATGGTCTCATGCAGACTGCACAAACATCACTCGGTACAGCTTTGACAAGGAAATGACAGGAATGGATGAATAGGAGCTAGGTATCCTGTAATTTGAAAAGCTTACTGGCTGTATTTTAATTCATTCAGTTGTTTGGAAGTTTTACTTCTGATAGGATTAAACCCTAAATTCTAAATGACAATATAATGATAAACTTGAATATCTACATCAGACTTGTCTTTGGTGAAGAGTGAGCTTAATTTCCTTGAAAACGGGCAGCAGTTGGATAGTCTAAAAATGTAGATATTTAAATCTGTGCATGAATTAAGAGAGCAATGCTTAGAGTTTACAGTTGAACTGGATTAAACAAAACAAAACAACACAAAACTAATTTGGACATAAGGCATCTATCGTATTGATAGACATTGAAGGTATTACTGAACTGAGAAATTGTAGCAAAGTCCCTAATAGTATACCAGTTAATTCTTTCACCCAGCTCCCTCATGAATGTTGATTTTAAGCATTACCTTTTTGTCAAATTTTAGGTGACTTTTCACAGGACTGACACAAGTTCTGCTCTGCTTTGAGAACTCACTGACAAATTTGAAAAAAAGAATAGAAGCAATAAAACTGCTCAGAAAAAGGATTGGCAAACCACTTCTTGTGAAGCCTCATAGTACCTTAACTTCTCTGACTCCTTCACCAGGAAAAAAGAAAATACAGGTAACTAGGGTGGGCCTACCCAAAGAGCTAAATTTTGGAAAAGTTCCATGCTACCAAGAAAAGCCTTAAAAATGTGAAGTTCTAGAGTACAGTGCTTTGCCTTATTTATTGAGGGTACTACACAAACTTAGCAAAATAAATTTATACAGATGCACTTCACGACCAAAATCAACACTTTGGGCCTGGCATGGGTTTAAATCAGGACATATATGTAGATGAATACTATATACTTCTCTTCTTCAAACAAATGAAGTGCTTTATTAATTCTTTATGTGGAACCACTACTAAAGCAGATAAAATGAGCATTTTTTGCCTGACTCCCTTGATTACTAATTAAAAGTAAATCAGATACTGAAGCTATTCCTACACGTTTTTTCTGGAAACAAAAGCTAGAAGGTTTCCAGAAATTACAGTCAAGGTAATACATTGCTAAAACATTGTTCTTGAAAGATGATGTAACAAGGCAATTAAGGCTTGGTGACGTCACTAGCTGGGGGCCAGTGTTCATAGGTCTTTTGATACATCCTTTTATAAACTGTGTGACATATTTCTTGAAACTCAGAGGAATGCTGCTTGCGTTACCTATAACAATAATGTAATTTCTCCTGGCAGCCTGGAAGACCTTGAATTTGAATTTGTGGTCTACCTTACTTTCAGACCAGCATTTCTCCTCAGAGTTGAAAAGGATGAAACTTAACTGTTCTGTCATGTCTGGAGATCAAATTCTGTGTGGAGTCTTGAATAAATTCAACAGAGGTACAGTATACAAACATATTAAAATGTACGGTCTAATGTTACAGCCATTATCCTTCTAATTATTTTGCTCAGAAAAGTAAAAGTAGTAAAATTTCAACAAATACAATTTACAGTTAGAAAAATAATTTTCTTATATAATATCAGTTAATTGTGATTGCAATAATTTTAATTTTTCCTGTCTAAAGTATTGGAACGTGTTTTTCTAGTCTTTTTATGCTACTCTTTAGTCTTTGTCTTAAGAGCAAAATAATCATTAATGCAATTATATTGGAAAATATTGTCTTCACTGTTACAGAAAAGTCACGTATGTATGGTAGCTGGTTCTGTCATCAGATTTTATGTGGTGTGCTGATATTGAAACTGTGATTTAATAACTAAATCTGAATTCACTGAATCTAGTTAAAGATGGGCAATAGCTTTTAGTCAAGTGCGTTCACTGCTTACAAACTTTTTTGTGAAAAATTCCTCTGTTTTTTTCTATAAAGATATGGTTTTGTCCTGTGATGTCTCCCCTGTCACTTGGAATCAACATTTTTATAGGTTGTGCCAGCCATGATTTCTGAAAACTAGTGTTTCAGCTTTTATTAACATCACATAAAAACACTGAAAATGTGTTTAGAGAGAACTAGTCAAATGAAAAGTGTTCAATCTCACAAGGAACATTAACCAAGAAAAAGCTAATAGGTGTAGCAAATCTTCCAAATGAAAAAAATATGAAAAATACAAAATACTCTATGTCCTACAGTGCTACTGACTTTGTATAAATTTAGCAATGTCGTCTTTTAGAGTAAGATTATACTTTCAAATGCCAGATGAACAGAGCAAAGTGGCAAATACACATTCTACACATGCTTAAACTAATGAGTTATTTTAAATAAATGCAAAATTTTTGGTGTTAAAGGCATTAATTTATATATTGCTTAAAGTGGAAACAGAGATATAGATCAGCTTTGTTTTCCTTATTGTGTCATAATACCATGCCTTTGATTTTCTAGTGAGTACAGAGAATGACACAAGTCTAATAGATGAATTAATTGTCCTGGAACATTTGTCGGTTATGTTCCACTAGTAGAAGATAGAAAGAAATATTGTCAAGACCATATCACAATTATCATAATATCATAATTACTTTCTGTAAATGTTTTTTGATAATATTTTGTTCTATGTTATTGTAACATGACAGGCTATCAGTTGAATGAAGTACCTTGTGGAGGAACTAAATATTTGTCATAAGATTTTTAATACCTGAAATCAGTTCTCACCTTTTTTTTTTTTTTTTTTTTTTTCCCTAATAGGCACTACTTTAAGCTTTCCACAGTTGATACATTTATTCATATATCTAAAGAGGACTGGCTAGAAATTTTCATGATAGATTATTACCTTTACAAGTACAAGTCTGTAAAATCTGAGACTTTTTAAAATATGATAGTTTCAACAAAGCATTCATCAAGATCTCACTGGAATCTCTAGTCAAAGTCAGAAGTATTCAATATACTGATAGACTTCGGTGCTCTACATCCTGTAAAAGTGCCATGAACACCAACCAGCCTTTTGTATCTGTATCTGTCCTTTTCTGTCTGAATGAGTTTTGAAGCTGAAGTAAGCTCCAGTTCTCGAAGGCAATGTTTGGTCATTTCACCTCTGTGTGCCTGTTTACCTTTTTTGTTATTTCACTCTGAAGTTCAGGTAAACTACAGATGGTAAAACACTTAGAAAGCAAACAAACACACCTTTTTCCTACTCAGTCTGGAAGTAATATGAGATCTTTCCCAAAAGATATTTCATAAAGGGCATAAGACCTCTATCATTCACCCCTAGAGTGTCTAACAGTTCTGAATGTCCTTTAGTCCCTGAAGAAAAGTAACAGATGAATAGTATCTCCCTGAATGTGCACAGGCATTTTCTAACTACTTTTCAGTTCTAATAGAATAAATAAACTCCTTATATCCAGAAATCTGAAAGCCAAGCAGCAATAATATTGGCTCTGCTATTATAAGGTGCTAAGCACCTTGCGATTGCAAAGCCCTAAGCACCCTGAGTATTCCATGCTGCTAAGCACTTCATGTTCTCAAACACGTTTTTTGCAACTCATTAGCTGCAACTAAGTTTGTGAAGGCATGGCTGTATGAGAAACCGTTTGTTCTACAATAGTGGAAAATGCTTATTGAAAAGTATCTCCGTATTGTAAAAAGCAGATAAAAATTTAGTAGACATTGTTTTACTGGTATAGTGAATTACTGAAAGTCCAGTTTTCCCTTTATCTGCATGGCATATCTTGCAATCGGTAATATCTCATTTGTATTTCATGGAATGCTTTGTACTTTCATTTCCACTGGGAAAATACAAAATGTTTCTTCAGCAGTAGAAGGTCTAGCAGTTACCATTTTTGTTTTGGAGAAAAGCTGTATAGGAAACAATACCAAATTTTCCATTCAGCATAATTGACCACGAAAGCCTTTATGCAAACTTAAGGTAAAGTAAATAATGTGACCACCTAATAGCAGTCTTCCTAGTAACTCCTCTTCCAGTGCTTCTTGAACAATTTCAAGATTTAATGCAACTCAAAGCATTTAATTAGATCATAATTCTGTAAAAGGAAGAGAACATACTATCTCACAAGGAATTCATGTGCTTAGTTAGCGGTTAAACATTTTTATATACTAGAACATATGGTAGATACTTTTTGCCTTCATAAATTTATTGTCATCTTTTGAGGAGCAATAATATCTTATAATAACAAGGTATTGTATTTTTGGTACTAGATGGCTGCAGTCCTTAGAACACAGATCTTCCAAGTGTGTAAGACTTTTTTGTCATTGTCGGGCTTTTTAATTTTTATTTCTCCTGTTTCATATCTAAGTCTTTAATTAAACATTACTATGCTCTCTCTCATAAGGAAAATTTCTAAGCAAGCAGCATAGAAGTAGTAGACACAAGAAAATATTCTTCATTAAAGAGAAACAAGACACATTCCTCCTGTAATGGAAAATTATTGCTTTTGTAAAATTCTTTGCATTTAGAATATTTTTGCAAATATTTTACAGTCATTTTAATTATTTGTGCATTATGTGAAATAAACCAAACAAGTAAAGAATTGGGGACAATGAGTCCAAGATTACATAAAACTCTAAAAACATGTGAAATGCAATAAATACAAGCATATAAACATTGTATTATACAAGCACAAGCCATCCATTTATTATTATTATTATATTATTTTAAAGAATATAAATTACTGTGACAACAGTCTCCAAACATGTAACAGCTGAGAACAAAATTAAAAAAAAAAAAACATAGCATGTTACTTTAAAAAGGAAAATTAAAAGCTAGGAACCAGAAATCAATGCCCCACTTATCACTGTGTACATAAGTAGTAAAAGTAATTAATTATAATTTATTTAACTTTAATTTATATTGAATTGCTATTATTAATAATAATATAAGTTCTTTGAGTCAAATTAACATAATGCTCGTATGTCAACAAACTCAAGAAGACAAGAAAGAAAATACCAAGGGGCCTGTAAAGTTTCATTATTTTCTTTCCAAAGCTAGACAATAAATTTGAAGCACTTGTGCTTTGAAAGACTCTAGCTGTGTTAATTTTTGTGCTATTTTTGACAGTAAATGTCAGTCCTGTGCTTGCTGGCCTTTTTGAATGCAAAATATTACTTTATAATTTCCATTGTCAGGCCTCTTACAGCTGAAACAACTTAATAAACACTTACTTGTAGATACTCTTGTAATACATAGACTACCTGGCTTGTCTTCTTTTAGGCGATCTCTGCCACAGCTGGGCTGCATTGGCTTCAGTCAACTCCCTCTTCCCCACCATAACTGAGATATGTCAGAATCAAGAAAGTGACTGTCATCTCTACTTTTTTAAATGTCATTGAGGCCATCTTAGCCTAAACTGGGGTTAGGAATATCCTAAATGTAAAGGTTTAGAGAAGTAACCTATAAGGTAAAAGACAGTGCTATGCAATTCTCTCTTAGGTTCAGAAGAGAACTCACTAATTTAATTACTGAGAAATTCAGAAATCTTACCTCGTACTATCTTTCAGTCTTGGCTTAATGTGAAGTTTTGCTTAGCATGTGAATCGTTAGCTAGCATGGTGTGAAAACAGAGTAACACTAGAAACACTTTCCCAAAGTATGTTTTTGTAGTGAGCAAATGTTCATTGCATTTATTTCTGTGGGCTTTCTGCCCAATCTTGGAGCACAGTTACTGTTACTGTGTCACTTGGAGTTCAGTAGCTCATTGTGTTGACGTGTGCCAGGGTGGCAGTGATGGAACGAACCGGTGGTTGTGGACAGGACCATCTATGGTATTAGAGTTTCTTCTAATCTTTTTAAGGTTGCAAGTTACTTATGTTACACAAATACCGCACCATTCTTTCTGGAATCATGGAATCGAGTCTCAGATGAATGTTATAATTTGTATAATAGATAGAGCTCAGTAAATAATATGTATGTAATTTGAATGGAAACACTTAGAGGAGAAACCCTTGAGTTACTTTAGGACAGTTGCCATTACAATACACTGTGAGAAAATAAGGAATGTCATTTCCCTGGGAGCTGCTGAAGGGCCTTTAGCTCTCATAATAGGTAGGAGTTGGGGATGAAGTAGGTGCTATATTTAGGAAAACAAGGATTTAAACCAATGAGTTCAGTAAAAATAATGTAGAGTATATTTTAGTAAAATTCAAGATAGACAATGAATGGAAGAAAGTCTGCAAAGTAGTTTTTACACAATAGCTAGTGTCAGTGTAATATGGCTCAGGAATCACCAGATTATTCAATGTGGGAACTGCAAATGCCATTTAAGGGAGTACCCTTGAACCTTGTCTCTGTTATGGATTAGGATTCAATAAAATAGTAACAACCAATTGATAGTATGTACCTCAAATTACTGCAGGACGGTAGCCAATAGTTTTTTTTGGGAGAAACTAGACATATAGCTTCTCAGTCTAAGGTAGATTTTGGGTCTACACCTGGAAGTATCTGTCTTTTTGGAAGGTTCTCCACCACAACAGTACCGCTAGGAGTGCTCAGAACTGGCAGGGGCTGTATTACACAGATTATGCTCTCTGAATGAGGCAGACCGCCTGTGTACTGGGCACAGTCTTGCCCTATTATTTGAGAAGTAAAACAACGGGCTACACGGCAGGATCATACCTAGCAGTCCCTCCCTTCCTACTTGGACTGCAGAAAATCTTAGTCACAGGGTCTCTGTACTGTTGTCCCTCCACATTCTGTGGGAAGTAGACACCCAGGCACTGTCCACCAAATGAGATGCATCCTGTCTGTCAAATTATTTCAGCTCTTCTCCAGGGCACTTATCACTCACTGTGAAAAAGGGCCCAGTATAATGGCATATGACTTTAAGAGGATTTCTCTGAGCTTCAAACCGAAATGAAGAGTTCTGTTCCTTTGACGAGGCTTTGAACCTGCAACTTTATGCTTGCAAAGCCTGTGCTAGCACCACCACCTCCTTCCCAAGCTACAGTTGTGCTTCAGGGAAAGCTAATCCATATTCTTATTCCATGAATTTAAAACTCAGGCGGGCTTGCAGCAAGCGTTAAACTTTACCTTAGATATTCAATAGTGAAAGAGCGTCCATATGTCACTCTGGTTCCAAAAGTAGATAAGGCACTCTGCTGCATTCTTTAATGCAAATCCCTCTAAAACCTTATATGCTATTAGTAGTCTGCTAGTTATGTGATGAAAGAGAAAATTAACTTTTCAAAGAGCAAGGCAAAAAATAGAACTGAGTCTATTACACTAACCAATCCAATATTCTGCACAATGAGATAGTGTTTCTTTCTACTCATTATGCCTAGAAAAAGCAATCAACAGAAACCTGAAATGATAATTGTACAGAAATGAGATCTGATAAAAGTAGAGATCGGCAGGTATTGGAAATAACCCACCTATCTCTGAAAGAAAGTGCAAAGTCTATACTGTGCAAGTGTTTAACTCAGCGTTGCAGGCCTGGTTTTCTTTCTAGATAATTTGGTGTGGATTAAGACAACTGTGGTCATAATGGACACATGTCAGCTTAAAACCGAAGTAAATAACATGAGAATTAAAGCCATAATGTTAATTCAACTCAAAGACTAAAATGTACATTCATTTTGTGATCTCTTTGTCACTTATTCTACCGCAAAGTGTTCGGTAAGCTACAGTAAATTAGAAACTAATTCTGGGTTACTCCAAGGTTAATTAGAGAATGTATTGGATTTGCCCATAAATTCTGTAGCAACAGTTATTAACCATTTGCTGTTTATGTAAAATTACTGGATAACACAAAACTCTGCCGTTCAGGATCCTATATTAGACTTGCATTAATTGGGGAAAAAAAAAAAAGATATTGCATATGCCGTTTAGGAATTGCTGGTGAGTGGCAAACTGTCAGGGAGATCACTCCTTGGAGAATAAATTGGCAGAAATGGGAAAAGATAAGTGTGAGATACTTATGTGTACTTTTTCTTACACCCAAGCAAGATTAATTTGATAAATAGGAGCTCTTTTTCTAGCACATGCTGCACTGAATTTTCTGAATATAGAGGGAGATGGAGGGAAGATTAATCAGAGGGAAAAGACAAGAGGGTAGATCTAAAGTGCACCTATCTTTCATAATGCCAGATGACTTATGTACACCCCATCTAAACTGTATGCAATGCCTCCTCTCTCTTCCAGCACAATAACTGCATTTGGAAATTATTTTTGTGCCCATATCCTTTTTTATGCCTTCCCTGCTTCCTCACACCCAAAGCAAAACTTTTCATTCTCTGGTTCCTACTACCTTATCCCCACATTGCACAGGGACTAAATTCCAGTTTGTTTCCAAGGGAGAGGGCATGACTTGAGCCTGAGGGTCTTCATCAAGAAATCAAGGGCGATAAGGGAAAAATCTCTAAAGGTTTTTCATGTGCTGAAAAGGCTGAGGGTGGGAGAAATGTAGGAGCATTATGATCGGGAGACTCCCCATACAACTGCAGCCTGTGTAGCCATGCCAGTTTTCAGCTGCAACAACAAAAGGGTTATGCAAGCTGGGAAAAAGGCTTTTCAAGGCTAGAACAGTCAATTCTCTCTCTTCAGGCACAGGCAAACCAGGCGGGCTGCTGGTCCCTACAAATTGCTGCTGAAGGCAGCTGAGTACTACACCTATTTTTGGTGCCCATTCTGGGACCGACCCAACCCCTGAGTGTTTCTTGGAGAAAACTGGTATTGCTGGTGTGTGGGAAGGGTGTAGTCCAACCAACCTGTTTGCTGTGTCACCTCTGCAGGGCTATGGTGGAAACCTCCTTTAATACAGACAGTAGAGAAGAGAGATGTTTTTCAAAATATCTGAGAGAGGAGATAGGATTATCTGTACAATATAGTATACCTGAGCTATAATATAATTAAGATAACTGTGGTCACAAGTGTATGATGCTTTTTTGTACGCAAAAAGTGTGTAATAGAAAGTATTCAGCTGAATCTCGACTTTACAAAACCAGAAATTCGAAGTGAAGATGTTTCTGTTAAAGAATACAAATGGGAAAGTGCTCCTTATGGAGATAAAGAGACTGAATGGTTTAGTTAAAAAAAAAAAAAAAAAGTTTTCATTATATACCCTATATTTTGGGGAAAGTGCTGTAAAAGGTAAAAAAAATACAGGGACACTTCTTGTTAGGTAGAGTGTTATTTACACCAAATGAGACAAGATCTGTACATAATTACTGAGACACTCAGATACAGGACAGCTTCCACTATCTGTAACTGCTAATAATTTCCTTGAAGCCATAACACTTAATAATATTTAAGTAAAGATACTATTCAGGGGAAAGCTGTGAATGTAGCTGTAGTGGCAGTCAACAGTAGAAATATTCTACAGCCAGCAACACTGTCAGTGAACCAGCTGGAAGTACAGGCATAAAATCTAGATAAAGATAACAAGATGGTTGACTGTGCTAAGGATGACAGAAAAATAGACATAGCCCTCATTTTCAGAAAGCCTTGGGGCAAGCAGGGATTTACTTGTGCAGACATTTAATGTAGTGTACACAGCCACAGGCTTCCAGCCTGTTGGAATTGCCATTTTTGATGTACAGCTTTCTACCATCCCCAGCCAACTGCTCCCCACCACAAAATCACCAAAACAGTAAATAAAGGTTGTAATCACATGAAAAGTGTCCCACAGAGTCAAGTTTCATTAAGTGCCAATAATTCTTTTACTGTAGGATTTGAGAAGCAGCAGTTCTGACTTCACCTTACGAAGACATTTGGAAGAAATGTCCGCTGTGCACGTGGAAGGTCAATCAGCTGATGAGAAACAGCCTGAGCAGGGATGCCAGGCTGGCGCTCCATACACTGCGTATCTGCTTTGCCATGTGCAGGAAGCGATAGAGTCTCTGAAATTTCAGGTAAGCTCACTTACTGTGGGCTTTGACTCATCTTTATTGCCACAGTCGTGCCCATCTCAACATTCTGTCTCGCAGTCACGGCTGTTCCTCCTTCAGCTTTTATCCCAAGTAGGTCATGATAAACATGATTATTAATAAAAGTAATTTATTAATGTTTACATGCATTTAAAAATTTTAATGGGCATGCTAGGAGAATTACTTTGTAACATTTGTGTTTACTGCTGTCCCTTGAAATGTGATGTTTTAATTTGGTCTTTAGAGCAGCTGATCATCCATACAAAATACTGGAATTAGGCCTGTGAGAGATAACAGGGTGTAAAAGAGATGTCAGTGGTACAAAATACATGCTGTTTCTTACAAAACTGCAAGAACTAAGGAATGCTTCCCATAAATATTTATTGAGAACCAAAATTGTGCAGTACTTCTGCCACGAGGGACATGTATTCTAAAAGCAGCGTAGAAGGAAAAAGCTTCTATGCATTTTTCTGTCTTTCTTTTTCAGGCTGTGCATATTCACAATGACATCCATTTGCTACATTGCATTTAATTTACATATTTGACTGCTTCATCTGCATGAATCTCAATTATCCGTCTACTCAGTGATGACTTGCCTCATTCCAACTCTTCTGAAGGAACTATAATTTTAAGAAAGAAAGAAATGGAGGGAGGGGGAAAAGTAAATTAAGGTTTTAGGATCCCAAATGGCAGAGTAGTCCTGATTTCATATACAGGATCGACAATGATCTTTCACAGGCTATAATTTAAGGTTGCACAGTTTGTGTCCTTTCAGCCCTTAGAGGTGAGGATTTTATATCGCTTTAATAAGAGAGATTCCTATATGAGCCACAATACACACGTGTTTGGTACTGAGATATTGTCTATTCTACTCACATTACTACTTTATGCCTACCATCTAAATTGTACTGGATGCCTTTTGACAAACAGACATGCAAG
The DNA here is from genome assembly GCF_036013445.1 of Caloenas nicobarica. Classification (NCBI taxonomy): domain Eukaryota; kingdom Metazoa; phylum Chordata; class Aves; order Columbiformes; family Columbidae; genus Caloenas; species Caloenas nicobarica. The sequence continues at coordinate 18,293,171 of NC_088248.1, read as the reverse complement.
GAGGTAGAGAGGAGTTCTTTTAAACTGTTTCTGAGGTTTCTAAAAGAGATAAGAAGGACTTCATTGGCTGAATGTATCTATGTTTGTGACTTTTCCTGCCAAGCTTTTTTTTTGCTGAAAAAAATCTAATTTAATATGTGTGTTTTATTTTGTACTAATGTTACGTGAGATATAAGTCTCTTCCCATCTGAGGTCTCTAAAAATAAGCCAAGAGTAATTATTCTACCTGTTTTTAAAGAGAAAATAATGGAGAAAAAAAGGTCACAGAATTTTTTTGTACAGAAAAAATAGTCATAATTTATATTTTCCTGTATATGGAGTTTCCAGAATATTTTTTAAAAGAAGCAACAAAGACAAAGAATGCACATGCCTTCCCCTCCAAAAAAACACAGAAAGTATTCCGAAAGATCCCAGATTCCGGAACTATTTACCCTCTTTAACAAAGGGAAGTTACGATAGATGCTATTCTGTCCCATTAACTGTTACCTGCTTGTGTTACATTAGGGTGATGAAAAAATATAGGAATGCAAAATGTAATCTGTTCATTTTGTATCTTGATGAATACTAATTATTTTATACTAGTAGTAATAGTATTTGCTATTCTGTTCATTCACAATTTGAGTAGTACATCAAGCTTTATTATTATTATCTGTGAGAAATAATAATATGTCAAAGTTAAATACTTACACCAGAAGTAGGCAATTACATCTATAGCCTCTGTTTCCTTTTCTCCAGAAATTGCACGAAATATATGGACACAGTCTGCCTAGTCAGTCTCCATACTTTGCATGTCTATTTTAACCTTTATCGTTTTCTCCTTGATTTTACTTTTCCCTGAAGAAACAACACAATCTAAGTGGTGTTTTCACTAACATTATTTTTTTTACTCTAAAGGTATTATTGAAAGAAAGGCTAAATCAGCCCATACTACCTCCAATGAAATGCCAGCCTTACAATGTATATACAAAATATGTTAGGAATGAGTAATCATTTTTACTTACTAATGCAACAATAGAGCTGGAAGAGAACAATTTCACAGCACTAGACCCTACAACCCAAAGAATTGCCATGTGTGATAAATGTATCTTGCTATTAAGATGTATGCCCAGTATATATTTTGTACCTAGTAAATATCAGCGTTGAAAGGGCATGGACAGAACAGCCCATAGAACATCCCACTGACAGCTCAATAACCATCAGAAGCGTTAGCAGCTAATGTAAAAATAAAACAATTTTAAGTCACCTCTTCTTATGAAAGATGTTGTGGCTCATTACATTACATTAGAACTGGGAAAGTAGGTAAATAAGCAAGTAAGCATCTACCTACATAACCCCCTTGCACATACAGCTGTGTATCTGTACAGAAGTAAATAAGTACATATGTCAAGTTCACATGCACCATGCTCAGGCCAACTCTATTAGGACACATACATTTCCATTTCTTCCAATTTTTCCATATGTGTCTGTAAGTAGGCAGTCAGATTCTAACCGAATGTATATTTTGTTAAATTAAATATTTTCCAAGTTGTCACTGGATACTTCATGAAAATGCATTATGTTATATTTTTTTCTGTAGAAAACTGAGGGATGCTGCTTCTTACAGACGGTTGCATTTTAATGTAATAGAGGTAGCCAGCTGGCAGCAAGGTCACAAACAGCTATTCCAACCTGCAAGGCTGGTTGCCAGCTGTGACAGATTTGTCTTTCATGGGATTAATGTTCTACAGTCACTTGTACCAAAGCAGGTAATTGAAAATACTTTATTTGAAACAATTATTTTGGCAATCTGGATTCCTATCCTTGTTTTAGCAGTCTGGTGTTCTATAAACATTTTATTTTTTTATGTCACACCCAGGATTAAGTGGAAGTAAAATAATTTTCTATAGCATTAAAGCGTGAATGGACTTTACTAGAAAAGCTGTGTAAACATCGCAACAAAGATGGTTCCTGTGCAGGAATGGCACAGAAACAATGCATGAATTAATATGCTGTGGACTATTCTGGCTGCCAAAGTAGCTGAGGAAAGGTGATAAAAAGGGTAAACTTGAACACTTTTCTGGTCTTAGTTCTGATTGATACAGATTAACATACATGTTAAGGTCTTCAGGCTACTTTGAGACAGCACTGCCTAAGGAATACTACTTTGTTTTGCCATCATCCTTGAGCTGCATCCTGTACAATGAAATAATATCAGAAAAGCTGGCTGCATGTGCTGTATATTCTAGAAAATGTTGTTTGCATTATCTCTTCACTGACCACTCAAAGTTGAAAATAGCTTATGCAAAATCTTATTTTGGATACTCAGGGGGAACATAGTTAAGTATGATGAATCATATAGTCTTAGCAATTACTGTCAAAGTCTTGTCATTTTGAAAGGAAAGAGATCTAAGATACTTGCTTAAATTTAAAAAATTAAAAAATAGAACTGGAAAATAAGGAAAAATCATTTCGAAGTATTTCCCATTAAATCAAATAAAAGGAAAACAGGGGCAAGAACTGTGAAGGGTTTTTCTACTTTCTTTGCCTGCTATGAGGAGGTCCATAGCAGTTATAAACATGCACTGACTCAGTCTCAAAGAGAAATCAAGGAGATAAGATATTTCCAGGCTGAAAGTAGAATTTCATCCTCCAGCCCTATGGCTTGAATAGATTAAGGGAGCAAGGAGGACAGAGCAGGTGATATGCAAGCTGTGGGCTTTGCAATTAATGTCATCATGAACTTTGCTTGTTACTTCAACAATGTATGTGCTCCTGAAGTCTATGTACAAAAGTATGTTCAGCTTAAAAGAGGTGATCGTTGCAAGTAGTATGCATAAAACCGATTTGGTTAGTATTTTCCTTTTGTTATCCCAACTCCTTTAATGTGTTTTTATTTTTAAATTCTGCAGTTCAATGCAATTATACAGTCTGATTCTGTTTTCATTACACTGCTGTAAGCTGGAAATAATAACAAACTAATTTGAGTTTACAGAAAACCTGCAGCTGAGATCAGCTGCAACAGAGCTACAAATGCATGGAGACAAGCTTGTAAAGATGCAACAAGATTTAAGTCAATACAACAATGTGACACACACTGGATGAGGGAGAATAAAACCAAGGAAATTTTTGTATTCCAGTAAACCTGATCATGGCAGTAGGAAAATCCTGAAAAAGCAAAGAGGACCAGACACTAGCTTAGTCAAACTGGGAAGCCTGGGGTCACCTTATCCAGAGGCAGTCAGCTACTGTACTGCGCGATGACAAGCAGTAAGGCTGTCAGTCTTCTTGATGTAGTATTGAAAATAGCCACTCATGCAAAAGCTGAATGTCCAAAGATCAGCCAGTGTGATGAGAATTTGAGAACATAAAATTATTTGGAAAGATGCCACCGGGTATCAGTGCCACTCAGATGAATGCATCTGTTATCTGGTGCTGACAGATCAGGAATACAGAGGGTAGAGGACCTAGGGCTCTTTGCATGTCCTGAAAGTGAGTTGAATCACAGGCAGAAACACAGGAGTTGTTAATAAAATGTGGCTTAATGATTGAAAATCCATAATAAGAAATACCTGTGGTCAGATTATCCTCATGATATAAACAATCATCATCACTGTCAGAAATCATTTATGAAAGAGAAGACATGAAGAAGGAAGTGAGAAAGGTATTTTGTATTTTCTGATATGGCAGGTTTTTCATGGGAGAAGGTCGTAAGAATGTGGAGACTTCATCCTAGTTCATGTGCCATTGCTGTCTCTGAGAAATGGCAAGTTTTCACTGAGATCATGGAGAAGCTATGCTAAGGGCTGAGTGTTTATTCTCATTAACAGTTTCTATCATTTAATGTAAACAAAAAAAACAATGTTTCTGGTAACAAAACTAATGTTATCAACACTAAGAAGAGGTACAGCCAAACCAGAAAATGTAGAAGGTTTTCTTAGATATATGCAAATGGTTGTGTAACAAGTGTTTGTTTTTAGATTTTTCTCGTGTTTCTCCAGGCCTGTTCATGTCTGGTATGTGATTGTTTCTATTTCTTCATTCAGATTTGCTGTTATGAAGGAGGCAGGTAAGAAGTCTTGGGAGATGATCTTCTGATTTTTAGTACAAATCCATCTCTAGATTACATTAATGTTTTAGGGCATTTTTACGGTAAGGTGTCTTTCAAATGATTGTGTCTATTGTCTATGCTTGCCAGTGGTGGTTATAAAAAGAAAATGATTATGTTCCAGTGAAGTAACACTACTTTAACCTTAATTTGAGATTGTTTCTTTAGTAGGAATGACCTATAATGAGAATTTGGAATAATCACCTTATTTTTACAAAGTATTTGATTTACAAAAGTAGATCTGAAAAGCTCCATCTAATACTTTATGATGTGTGGTCAACTGTTAACTCCTCTTCCTATTTACTTTGGGTGTTTTGTTGCATTTTCATAAACTGTCACATATTGATTCTGCTGGTTGTAATTGATTCCTTCTCTTTTTAATAATCCAAAATGAGTTGCATAGCTCTAAAATGGATCTAAAAGAGTAGTTCACTGCTTTTAACTTTGCATACTCTCATATCTCAATCTATTAGAATGGTAATTTAATTTTTTATTAAACCTAGATGGAATGCCATACGCAGAAATGGGAGATGATCAAATACGGAATAAATTGATAAGCCTCTATTTAAGGACACTGAGTTTCTTCTCTCTAAATGGTATTGATTCGTCCATTTGCAGCTGGACTTGGTGGTTTGCAGTAACACTACTGGTGAATATTTCTTGGGTTACAGAAAATTAAACTGCAGTGAAAGGAGTCCTTAACAGGGCTCTGCTCATAAGAATATTGAATTTATCTTAAAAGAAGGAAGGAATCTATATTAGGAGAAAATTATGTGAACTAGCTACAAGATAAGACTTCAAATGTGTCTCTTGAATTACTTCTCAAACTTGGCACGAAAAAATTTAGCTCAACGTTTTAGTTTCTTCTACAAGGAATGGCTGGCAATATGCATAAAATATTTGAAATAGAAGATTTTTAAATTTTAAGCACTTTAGATCTTTAAATTGCAAACAAGTGAAATATTAGAAGGAGCTTTCATTTCTTTTCTGTGCATAATGAAAAACAGTAGAAAATATTTTTAGTGTCAAACCCATCATATATGATTGTAAAACGTCTTTAAATTGGAAGACTGCAATTAAATGCCCATATGTAGATATCCGGACCACTCATTTGACCAAAATACTGAGCGTTGTGTTTTCTCAAAACCAGGCCACTTATGTATACTACTAAGATGAATTTTGACACCTAGAGATGAACATTTGTGGTGATAATTTTCAGAGTTGCTTAAAACTGTGAATCACTGAGGTACAATGTTTCAATACACTGGATTTCCCTGTTGTATGTTCTGGTTAAATATAGTATTAAGACAACCTTGCCATGCAATTGTTGATTATTTTAAAATTGAACCTGGTAATATCAACTCAGGAAAGCATTTTGTTTCATCTTTAGGTTGATAGGCCTCTAACTGTGTATTATAGAAAGAAAAGATATGTTAAAGAAGCAGGTGCTGTACACTTAGTACCATATGTATTCTAGACCTTTGCAGCAGAGTTATCACCACTCTGGGAATCTTCCGCTGATCTAGAGCAGGACAAGACAGTCTAATCAACCTTTCCATAGAGTTCTACTTCCTATCTTGTTGCACAGACACCATATCAGGAACAGAGGCTGATGATGTTGACAGAGTTGAAAATCACGCAGAGTGATGTTAGGTTCTAAGACAGATCTATTTCCATTAGTTAAGTCAGGTTATAAACCTCCTTTTTTCAACTGCATTGGGGCTGCATGCCTGAAATTCAAATGATGAAAGATAAATTTTTGCAGCCAGTGCTGCTGACAGAACCTACTGGAGGGACTTAGGATTTTTTTTGCATATTTTATGCATTTTTAAAATGGAGAATATATCTGTAATCGATAATCTCAAAATAGAGGAGATTTTTTAAACTTTATTTTTAATTTTAAAAATATACATCCCAGTACAGCTGGGAAAATATGACCTTTGAAGTATGAATGTCAAGACAGAAATGACAACTAATTAAATTAACCTAAGCTATTTCTAAATATATTTAAATAAATAAAAACGTGCTTTCCTTTACCGAATGTCAAGATGAAAGAGTGCTGTGTCTCAACTAAGACATCAAAGCCTTGAAAGAGTTTGGAGAAGAAATGGAGTGCTAATTCTTACTGAAAGCAAAAGTATTCCCAAGGGAGCCACTTCTTCTAAACTATATGTCTTTGACGTAAACTGGCAATAAAGGAGAAAACTACTGCTAAGAATGTAGAGAAATGCAGCTGAAATGCTTGCTCCTTTTCAGAAATATTCAAATAATGTGCCCTTATTTGAGATATATTGCACATCCTTATTTTGAGGCTCATATAATATGTTGAATTGAGCTTGGCACTATTCACTGTGTTAGAAGAAAAGGAGTACATTCAAAAGTAAGCTATAAGAATAAGATTATTTCATTCCAGGTAGTAATACTATAATCAACAGAGTTCACTTGGGGTTTATTTGGCACCTATAATAAATGCAGGATTCAGGATCTTTGTGGTAAATTGTGGCCTGTGTATGTCCTAACTCCATGTGACAACTAGATGATCAACCATTCTTCTTCAGTACTGTGGTTACTATTTGAAGGAAAGAGAAGTTTCTGGTTCTTTTCCAGTTCTGTCATGCAGTTTGGAAGAGACTCAAAGCATTCTCTAGCCAGGGCCCTTCTCTTAGTGTTTGGGCTGGGCACACCCCGACACTGGGATTTCTTCCTTAAGTATTCAGTGGAGATGGTCTCAACTTCTTTTCTTTGGTATGATGTAAGAAATCCTTTTTCTAGGGAGTTCTCACTGCTGCTCTGCAAGAAACCACTCCTGGAAAATAACATGCAGTAAACAAAAATATGTGTAAGAAAAGAAGATGATTTATGCCAAAATCTACAGAGCTGTAAACGGCTGAAATTTAACAGTCAAACCTGAATCACATAGTTAAATTACCACACTTCTTTGGCTGTCAAACTAGCTAAGTTTTATAAAAATACCTATTACCAGTTGCTAACTTTCCAGACCTGTGTTAGAACTGAAACTTTGGCCATGAACCATTATGTGTATTTGCAACTGAAACATGCAGTAAATCTCAGATCTAAGGACCAGTTTTAGCTGTTTTCCAATTTCTATGTGAAAATGCCAGAGCATTTATATTTTTTACATTATGTTCACATTTTCATATAATGGAAATCCAGTTACAATCCTTATCTTTGTACTATTTCTGCTGTAAACACACACAGTGGGTAAAATGCAAAATCTTTATTGTTTTAGGGACCTAAAGAGAGCTTTTCCTCCCACCCCATTAGAGAAGTACCATGAACAGTTTTGTTGATACTCCCTCTTTCACCCACTGAAGCATGAATTAATTTCTGCACAGTAGAATAAGTTCAAGGGAATGAACTTATTCCTTCCCTCTTAGTAATCAGCCTGTAGCCACTCAGTAAGGGTGCTCATCTTGGAAATGAGTAGTGGAACTCGAATATACAGCCATTAGGTTTCTCTGTCTACTCAGGTTTGATTTCAGAAGAAAAAGGCAGTTTTAACTTTATTTTGCCTGCAGTTTAACCTGGTGGGCATCCATTGACATTGTCTATCATACCAGCCTCCTTAGAGTAAGTGTTTCTTGGTGCAATATATAAGAATTCAGGGATGGAATGATCAGAAATATCAGGCAGAGTACATTTTTTAAATTGATTTACAGTAGTTCTGTTCACTAAATGAGCTATAAGAGAATGATGTATTCATTTATCATTTCTGAATGCACAATTTGTATATATTCAGAAAAGTGTATGATATGAGTGTTGTAAGAGAAGTTGTTGACTGCTTAGGACTCCTAAAAACATACATTTTTTTCTATTTTTTCTTTTTAAAAAAAAATTCAAAATGCAGAATATTTGGTTGAGCTCATATATCTACATGTGCCAAATCACGCTTTTGTATAAAGGTATGTGGTAAAATGTGTTACGTAAGAGATGAAACAAATTTTAAAAAAACCTCCTCCCCTTTTCTCTTACATGCCTCCTTTAGGATTACATTTTTTTAAAATGGCATTATGAAAGTCTTTCTTGTAGCATTTGTCAAAGCCGCAGCAGTGAAATGTTATGCCATGATGCAATGACATAATGACATAATACAGCACACTGCTTTTTTCAACTAATTACCCATGTTACATTTCAGATGAGAAAACTGCGAAGTAACTAAATGCATGTGTTATATAGTTTTGATAAGCTGAAGTAATTTTATCTTTATCAGTACAGTGTTTGGAAACCTTATTTCTTCTTCCTCTGACTACCTTCTTCTGTTTTATAAAGACAAAGTATTTGCCATATTTTCCTATTATCCAAGAGTAAGTAAAACAAAAATATTCAAATGAGTAACTTTTCAAGATTGAGCCCATAGAACTTTAAACAGTAAGGGTGCCTTCAATTAAAAGCAAAACAAACAAACAAAACAAACACTACTTTTAGCTACACTAATAATTACTACTTATGATCTCCATCTTATTATCAGACTCTTAATTAATTTCTATTTTTGTGTTACTTAAGGTTCTTGGATAGAAGTTGGGATGGAAGCTGAACAATATTTTTAAATGTTGGACTGAGTACTTTTAAAATGTATTATTATGACTTCTTTTGCTTTGAGATTGTGTGCTTATTTTGAGCCTGAAGCAAACAGACAAACTGGAACTTGGGAGAGGTAACCATTCTGACTCCAAAGGGGAAGAATTGCTTGAACTATTCAGTACCATGTTTCATACAGTTATAATCCACAGGCAAAAACAATAACTAAATGACAGACAATTTAGAGGAAGCAAACACAAGGAACTGAAGAGCTGTTGTCTGAAAAAGAGAAAGACTTGAAGGAACCCAAAATTTCTTTTCAGTTCATATATGAGCTAAATCCACCATTTTTGTTTGCAACAAAAAACACACTTCTATTTTAACAGCTACAAGGGCTAGTATTTGTCCTATTTGTTCCCTCTTCTGTTTGTGATTATTCTTGTCTCACTGAAAGGAAAGCTGAAGAACAATTGGACTGATAAATCTGTTACATTCAAAATTTTATTAAAGGCAAAAGGAGACATAGCTTAAATATGAAGTCAAGAACTTTTTAGCTAAATTCATTCTGAAATGATCTAATACAAAGATACAGATATATATTATTATTAGTGCAGTTGCAACACTTGAGGACACAGTTAAGCCTAGCGGGTACACTCACATCCTCAAATCTGTCCCTTTTCCCAGTGTGATGCTCACCACCCAAGCCTCCCCTGGGTCCTTCAGCTTTCAGTTGTCCTCAAGGAGAAGTGCCTGGGGGAGAGAGGGTGACAGGCCGTCATCAGCAGTCCGAGTCCTAGCCCAGGAGAAGTACAGCTCATAATAAAGGTTTTCTTCCTCATCAGATTTAAGTCTGCTTGAGGGTGCACTTCTGTTTTCTAGCATGGTCGAATTACTTTATTCATTGGTTCCCAGCTGAATTCAACCTTCAGTGGGTGAAAGAGTATAAACAAAACTGGTCACCAGTTACCTATTAGAGTAACACCACAGCTCCGCAGCCTCAGCTAACAGAAGTGGATGCTGGTAGTTACTTTGTGGGTGTGTAGGTTTATTAGACCTCTGCAGCTTGTATTGGTACTTACAGGGCTAACCTAGAACAAGTTACCAGCAATCACTTCGCCATCCCTGTTGAAATGAGTTAAAATCAGTCTGCCTAAGGAAAGCTCAGACAAATTTGGGTACTTAGCACAATCAGGGCAATACCAATGGGCGTTTTTTTACTAGTGATGGCAAAACCATATTCACTGGGCTCCAAACTTTCTATTTCTCAGACCAGCTCTCCAATATCTTATCTGAACGTTTGTCACAATGTCTCAAGTAAGTTTTGAAAGTGAATTTTAGAGAAAAAAAGGTTTAGGATTTGTTTCATCTTTTCAGGCAAAAAAAAGATGGCAGAAGAATTTAATGGCATGTTATTTTTTTTTTTCTAGAATGTAAGTTCTTAGTTGTTGAGCACTAATATTTATTTTAACAATGTGAGTATTGGGAGTGGAATTTTAAAGCAGTGAATTGTTCAGAGTCAACACTAGTTCCCTTTGTGTCTCCAGCATGTCTGTTCCCAAGACTTATATCTACATGTAAGTGATGTTATTCCCCACTTAATAATGCTAATATAAATGGAAATAAATACTTAGAAATTTTGGAGTGAAGGAAACTCCTAAGTTTTTTCTCCATATTTTTATTCTTTTCTTGAAAGTAAGGAAAATTGCATAGATTCTAAATTCTGCAATGAGCCTTAAGGACAGAAAAAGCCAAACTGAATTGTTGTTCTCTTAAATGCTTACTTCATTTTGTCTTTGGCACTATGCAATTTATGCATGCTTTTCCATATGAAATTTTACTGGTGAAAGGCAACCAGATTTTGTGTAATTTATAATTTACTAGTTACAACTAATGATGAGAATTCAGGTTTCATGAATGTTCATACCTGTGTCAATGAAAAATACTACTACATTTTCTGGTTCTTAGTGCTGTTTACTGGTAGAAATATACTGTTGGTTTGTCATTTTTTTTTTCCTTGTTTGTTACTATTTGGGGTTTGTGCAGTGCTTTTTAGTGTGGGGGGTTTTTTGTTTGTTTGTTTGGGTTTTTTTCTTTTGTGGTTTTTTTTTGGGGTTTTTTTTTGTTTTGTGGTGGTGTTTTTCTAAAAAAAAAAAAAATCTGTCTGGCATTTTATATTGCTACTTTGTTTTACAGAGTTGTACTTCAAAGGGTCTATGATCTATGAATAATATTTCCTTAAACACAGGCTAAAGTAATTTTCTTTGTAGCTTAAAATCTGTGTTCTTATTACAGTAACTTTCAGTATATTCATTAAAAAAACCCATAATTCTCTTTACTCTTCACGAAGTCTTAGACTTTCAACTGTTCCCAACAGTAAATTGAAGCCCAATGAAATCCAATTTCCTGGTGTGCAATCTGAGAGACATTTAAAGATAAATTAACTCTAATTATCTCCTAACTTTCCTCTATTTGTTACATTTGTAAATATAACTTTCCCATACCTTTAATTTTCTGTCTACTGCTTTAATTTTGGCTTTTCATTATTAGTAGCTCGGAACTGCTGTGTAGCTGTGTCAATATAGTGTTAAATTTTCCTAAATGAAGCATAAATCCATTTATTTTCCTCAATGTTTGTGTTGCAATCAGAATTCTCAGAGTTTCATTGCATGTTACTATAGAGAACTTTCTTAGAAAAACGTTAGGTAAAATGACCCAAGTATTAATAGAACATGAAGGGACATACTCTTTCCTGATGCAAGATTGAAGGGAATGGATTTTAGCCCCAAAGTCTGTTTGGCTCACTGTCCTTTCAGATGTTGTTTTAGCTAATGAGAGTGGTATTTTTCTCAGTTTACCACACGCTTCAGAGTGTGCTGGTTACAGACAGCTTTATTTAATTTGCCTATTATTTAGCTTGTATTTTGAAGGTAAAATGTGATGTACACTGAACTTATAATTTTTAATTAGCATTCCAGTGGTGTTTCCCCTGTATATGGAATATATTTGAATTTTTACTATCTTTGGGGTGTGTGTATATATATATAGAGGCACACACATACATATGTCTATGTTTACCTCTGTGGAACACTCAAAGCACTAAATTGAAGCTCTTCAAGTCTGTAAGGTATATTGTAAGAACATAAGACTGTCTGTATGGATATCAAAAGTTCAGTTTGCCCAGTATCCTCTGTCTAGTAGCAACCTGCAGCAAATGACTAGGGGAGAGTGAACAAGACAAATAGGTAGTGCTCATTTCCCCGGATATCCTCTCATCCTTCTGAAAAGTGCAGTTCAGGGACGTGCTTGGGCATAGATAACTCCTGTGTTTAGCGGCCCCAGCTTCATTTGTAGTAACTTTCTTCGACATCTGTAAACATTCAATGATCACAAAATCTGATGGCAAGGACTTGCAAGATTAATTGCAAGTTAGTTCAAGATGTGTTTTCTTTAGTTCATTTGGAATTGGCTATCTCGTAATTTTAAGTGATACACCATCATTCTTTTATGGAAAAGAGTATAAATGAATCCATTGTTTATAACACAGCCTGAATGAGTCACCCTTCCAGTGAACCATTCATTGAGAAGATGAACCTCGCTCATTGGGTATGCAGCTGTTTGTTGAATTAGAGTCTGATAGTTGAGATAAAGCTGAGATTTAGTCCTGCTTTGGGGAGATGTTTCTGTTCAAATTGTTACAGGTAACATTTACAGAGAGAACAGAGAAACTTATGGTGTTGGTTCTGTTCACACAGAAAGGTTTGAAGAAAGAACTACTGTCTTAAAATTAGTTTGATCTGGGATACCCAAATTAATAATGTAATCACATGGCTCTACCATGACACCACAATAAACTACAGTTCAAGTAGTATACGTATTATATTTAGTTCTGATTTTCATATATTGAAGCTAATACCTGCATATTTAGGCCTACCTTAATTCTGAGTTTCTTTGATTTTTACTACATGCATTGTAGATGCTATGTTTTACTCTTAAAATCTTGTAGTTTACTGTATTACTTGCACATAGTTGATTTTTTACTTACTTAGAAGTATTTGTGTTTCCATACAGTCTGAATGGTTTAATACTGAAGGACAAAGAATTATTGAGCCAAATATCCATACTTCTGTGGACAGTTGTGCATTTTTTTTGTTCATTTATTTATTCGTTTGAATAACTGCAGTATGTCAGAGCTGCACTGTGTGCTGAGAACTCCGATTTGTTGCCAGTCGAGTCTGTTCTAGGACTCCCAATAAAATAGCTAGTGAAACAGAGAGAAGTTTAGATGCAGTCCTGTGTTAGGCAGCTGAACTGCTATATGCAGCAAGCTTCTGCCACTCTACAGAATCTGTTATGTGAATGTGCTTTCATGGGACCTCTGCATGGCTCTTTCTATGGAATATAAATGCTGTAATTACTCATTTGTCATATATGTACAAAGACCCTATATAGAAAATGATTAAGTAGCTATTGTGTGTACACAGGTGTCTTTATTTGCTCTATTGAATTCTGTGTTTCTGATGATCCTGGAATTTGTTTCTGCGTGCACATAAAACAGCTATATATCTTATGCTTTCTATTAAGGTATATAAGATACATGAAATATCTATAAAAGGTATTGTTTTTAGGACTTGAAAATCTGAATGTCTGCCATGACACTACCAGAAGTACACTAATATAGAGTAAAGCCTTATTCTAAAAAAAAAAAAAAAAAAAAATCTTCATTATTCATAGGTACTTAAATCTGCAAATTGAAGATATATCTTTCGAAGCTGTTCTGTTTCAAAATTACTTTCCTGCTAATCCACACATGAACTGTGAAAATAAGATTTCAATTTCTACTCTTTTGTGCTTATGTAGGTTCAAAAGGAATTGATTACATGACTGTGTGCTAGAAAGCTTGCCTGATTGTTCCCCATTATATCAGCTGGTCTAATAAAAGATATTGCCTCTGCCAACAAACCTCATTTCTTCCTTAATGAAACTGCTTCAGAAAGTTCTCTGCTTGCTTGAAAAATATCAGAGAAATGATGATTACTCAGCAAACAGTTGTCTAAAAATGATGCACCTCATGCTAGAAAATGTATCAAACATGAAATATTCTGTGAGTTTATATCACTGATGAAACAACTTTGCATTATTTAGCATTATTCTTTTACAGCTTAGCTATAGGGAAATATATTATTAATAAATAGCAATTCCTGCTTAAGGATTAAGAAACTCAGAGTGATGACTAAAATTAGAACCAGATATAATGTAATGAAATGACTTCGCAAATAAAAATAAACTTGATTTCTACTTAGGTATTTATTAAGTGCCAGTTGCCAGTAAATAGTGTACTAATAAAAATTTAATGATATGAATGCTAGGAGATTAACTCTGCATATGGGTTGTGATAGAAAATTTACTTTCAAAGGATCGCTTCAATTTTTCACTGGTAATTATTACATATAACCAGTTTCAGATGATAAATGAATAGGACAAAAGCATTTGGTAAAACCAAAGTCGTCATACACACATGTTGTAGATTCTGGTCAAAGAGGAGGTATTATGATTTATGGTAAAATCTGACCTTCATATTTTAACTTTTGATTCTACAGTCTTGTCTACTGAGCAAATATCCCACACTGAAGAGTTTATATCGTTGTGTTGAATATATATCTGGACGGCATTTCTAGACTTGGAACTTTGGGACAAATCTGGAAAAGAATTTAGGCGTGTCTAACTCAGATGTATGCTGTACTGCCACCAAAATTTCTGAAGTCTGGTCAGTATCACCACAAGAGTGAGAATTTGGTGTTTAGCTGGGATCTAAAAACATGTCCTAAAAAAAGAAAGCAATGACAGTACTTTTTCTGTTTTAAAGAACAGTGTAGTACTCCAAAAAGCTGATCAAAGAGATCAGTTGTCACATCTGTTCAAAGGAACTGCAGCTCAGACATGCAGTGCCCATTGCAAGGCAGCACCTCCCAGCCTGTCCTGCAGCCACCCCATCTGCCACCTTGTCACCCCACTGGGATGGCAGCACGTGGACATGCAGTGCAAGTTAGCTGGGTAAGAGTTGCATTTTTCGTTCCACGCACCAAGGTTTAATTTGATTCATTCTGTTTTAGATTTAAAATGCTTCCCTTTGCCTTCTCATAAGATTTCTTACATGTCTTAATCTCTGATAGTATCTATCTCTAAGCTAATCATTCCAAGTGTCTGTTGTAATCAGCAGAGTTCTAATCAGTATCATCTAAGGTAATTATTTGCATCCTGAAGTAGATATCTGAAAGAAGCTAAATTAATTGCATATTGAAAGTGGCTATTTCTTGCCGTTTGGCCACAAAGACAATGCAAAAAGGCTAACTTAATGTCTATAATCTGTATTACAGAACCATAAATTTGGCTGAGATGGCTTGTATAATTTTTGCTGTAAAGCATTTTTTGGGGCAGAGAAAACAAAAAGTCATCTTTAGAAGTAAGTATTTTGAAACTAATTTTTTATAACAATAAGTAACTTGTATTACTTCCTCTTGCAGATCCTGTAAGCCTCCATACATGCCAGAAAACAATTTTGCTTGGTGGCTTTTGTTGTTGTTGTTGTTTTTCTCTAATATTGTTAGCAAATTCCAATTTCAAAATCACCTGAAGTTTCATATATGAAACTGAGACTCTGAACTGGTGTCACGTCCTGCCATCAGGTATGAGGAGTGGGGGGAGAAGTGACTCAGGTTTGTAGGTCCCCTTTGGTTGGAAAACAGTACACACGGTACTTAAGGTCTGCAAACAAAAGTTTTTTATTTTGCAGCTTGGCCCAAATGGTATATGATTTGGTGGCAGAAGGGTTTACGCTATTGTAGGTTCGATTGGTAAACATTAAAATTTTGCAGCATATGCGGGGCTGTATATCTTATGTTACTATGTTACATATAAGAAGGAAAGCAAAAAGATAGAAGTATGGGGAAGAAAGAATAGAGAGAGAGATTTCACCATGCTTATGGCTCCGCTTTATGTGTGATGAAGTTCGCAGTCTCGCGTCCTGTGATGTGCGGCGTCCTCTGGTGTCTTATTCAGTTCATGAGGTGAGACTGATGGGCAGAGTGGTCCTCAGGATGGTGGGTGGGCACCACCAATGCTTGCACAAGGTGGGTCTTTATAGCCCTCTGGGTTGCCTGCTTGCATAACTTCTGGTCTTTTGTGGAGGTGTCATTGCGAAAGAGAGAAAAGTCTCGGAGGGGAAGGGGTGATTGTGAAAGATCAACAAGTCTCAGGCCATGTCGAAGGGTTTCAGCTTTTCCCTTTGTGCCATGCTGGGTGCATCAGAAGGTGGAGCTATGTGCCCTTGGCATGTCTCCCACCTCCTGTAACGGGCCAGCCAGCTTGGGCTGTGGCTCGTTAGTTTGTCATTGATATGTAACTTGCAATTCACCCTATACTGATAGTATCATCTCCTGTGGCTGGATGAACTGGTTTTGCCACAATGTTTTGGCCATTATACTTATCAGTACAGGACAACTGGTTATAGTATTTCAGGCCATATTACAATTAAACCAGTTTTACAACCCTCAACATGAAACTACTATCAGCTGTACTGTAGAGAGACTTTGTCTTCTATTGGGAACTTCATAGAGAAGTGATGCTTGGAATGAAGCTTAGGTGCACTCTCTATTCCAGTTACCAGTGACCTGTGTACTTTGCCTTTTATCGATCTGACATTATCATCAAGTAGCATGTCCCTTTTGCTTCCACCAGAGAACTTCAGTGTGCTTTGCTGTCTGTGCCTGCTCTTTTGGAAGACTGTATAAACATCTTCTGAGTGGAAAATGAGCTCATCTGGGATTCTTTGTGTTCTTAGTTATACACAGGTTTCAATTTAATCTTTTGCAGGTATTAAGCAGATTCTCTCAACAAATGCCTGTGTTGATTCATTGTGAGGTTTTTGTTGAGTGAAGGGCCTCAGGCTTTTATCTGTGAAAGTCTTATATTGGAATGTATGGCAAAGTGTAAAGGTACACACAGACTCACCTAAGCATTGTATATTTATGTCTGTTGTAACATAATTCCAATGTTATGTTTGTATTTAAGTCTCAATTGATGACTCACGGTCCTCTTATGGACATCTTGTGAAAAAAATCCGTTGTCTTAAGAGTAAAAGAAAATATTTTTATACTTTAATTTTGTTTGCTTAGTACCTTTCCAAAGGTCCATTACTTAGCAAAATACGTTCCTATTTTGCTGTAGCTAAGCATGAACATAACCATACTAAATTATTAGTCCAGATACTTCAGAGAAAAAAGGATGCTGTGGTGGCCAGCTGTTGTTCCTTGAAGTTACAGAAAATATGGGTGAACAGGTCAACGAAGTCATGAGTTTGTTTATTCCAACTCATAATCATTAGTGAAAAATGCAGCATCATATTTGTGTAAAGACAATGTGAGTTTGTGTTTGCTTTCATTTTAATTTCATTTTCATAATTAAATGCTCCCTTTTATGGATCAGTCAGGACCTAAAAGTCTGACCCTGCTTTCCCACATTTACATTGGGTTACTTCTGAACCATTCTAGAAAAATTCACGATATATAATTAGGCTAACAAAAGGGCATTAAAATAATGAGTATTGAAATTCACACAAGCCAACACGTTTCTTCTTCTTTTTGTTTTTTAAAGACAAAAGAGTTTGTTTGTTATACACATTTAAAAAAGCATTCTTCAGCCTAACATTCCTCCTCTTCTAGAGGCATACTTAAGGTGCATTTTTGGTTTGTTGTTTTTGGGGGTTTGTTTGGTTGGTTTGTTTGATTTATTTATTTTTTTTTTTTTAGAAAGAGTCAAATGTAAGTTTCTGGGGCTGAAAAAATGGCTTATTTCAGGGCTTTAGACAGACATTCATTTCACATATAAGCAAGCTATTTTTCAGTGTATTTGTTTCATTTTTCTCTAGGAAACTATGTCTTCATCTGTATGGATATACACATTGAGTGCTTTATAATTCAAACATATCTTCATGTAGAGCTGGAGCTGTAAAATAAGATATTTTTCTAAAGTGAACAAAAGTATTCCGAAGATTTATCTGAACTTTTGACTAACAAGAGATTAGCAGCATGTCAGCTGAACAACATACCTTACACCTACCTTGCATCCTAACTCCTCAATAGCTTGCCTAGCATGCTATAAAAGTCCCCAATATCTTCCTGTCTCAGTATTGCACACCTCCTTGCTTATCTGACTCCAAATATTGTGGATCTTCTTGACTTTGTTATTTAATTACTTAAGATTTCCTCTCCTACAAGAAATTGTGTGGTTTTAACCTTCTTTTTTTCTTCCTGTTTCAGAATATTTTCTTTTCCCTTCAAAACCCCCTTATTCATGGAGCTGAAATTCTGCTTTAAGGTCAGTCCTAGCTTAAAAAGAAAGAGTAAATACATTGAAAAAATGCAGTTGCATTCTTTGCATACCCTAAAGCTAGAAACTTAGCAAAAAATTACCTCCTCAAAAATGAAACAAAACTAAACAACCACAATATAATTGGACTAATTTCTCCTGGGATAAAAAGACAAAAGATTCAAGAGTCAGATTGTAAGCCACTAGGTCAGTATGGTAGCAGCTGTTATCCCGTTAAAGGCTCCATAGACAAAAGTATGAAGGCTTATTCTCTGTTCTGCTGCCATGTCTTGCAAGAGAGGAATTACAATTGAAAGTGGAAATGTCAGCATTGTATTTGCTTTACAGTTACAGACAAATAACAGGTGTTGTATTGACTATAAGTTCATAGAGGTAGAAGATTATTTTGGTTTGTTTGCTCTATGCTGACTTTCATTAGAAACACAGCACATGACTCTGTGTTGTTTAGGTGCTTTATTTTAGAAGCTTCATAGTATGTGTGCTTTGGGGTTTTTTAAAATTTTTTTTTCACTTTCTTTGCACCAGGGTATGCTACATCTTCAGTCACCTCTTGATCTGTTCGCAAACTTACCATCTAAGAAACTCTCAGACTACTCTTTCGCTTCTGCTCTGTTTAACTAAGAAAAAAAAAACAGATGCAGAAGGGATGACAGCAAAGTACTGTGCAGAAGGCCTTTCAATTCTTCAGCTAAATCCTCAAGCAAATATGAAATAGCCTAGGTTTATTGACCTGAAGAAATTTTTGAAAGATTCTTCTATTTGTCAGAAGAACCTCAGGTTTGGATTTTTGTTCAGCTTCTTCACAAGAATATTGGAAAGAAATATACATACAAAAGTGTTTCCTTTTTTCAGTCTTGTTTATTGTAATCAAGCAGTAGCTTTTGGCCATCTGGTCGAATGCCCTACATAAAAAGAAAAAAGTACTGCTTTCTGTTCTGTCATTAAGGCTGAGTATAATATATGGCAGGGAAGATTTGTGATAAGACTGTAAAAGAGTAAAGCTGCTAAACTGTTTAAAGTTTTTTGTGTTTTGAGTGACCTTGGATAAGCTCCTCAATTTCCACAGTCAAGAACATGTGGGTTATACACTATTCTTTCAAACTCAGTTTCTGAATTAAACTGTAGCTTTCTTGAGATCTGGAGAGATTTAGGAAAATTAGGAGCTAGATGAAATGATCCTCAGAAACTGGATGAAAAGCATGACTTAAACTAGTGAGAGTTGAATTCAGAAAAAAAGAACCATATTTAAGTGCCTAATCAGGTATATTAAGCATAGATCTTTCCACTTGAAATTTTCAATTATGCAGATATTTAATCCAGGCCACTACGTATAGATTTCTAACCCCTTCCAAACAAACAAACAAGCAAACAACAAGCAAAAACCAAATCAAAACCACAAACAAAACAAAACCCACCGCCAACAAAAAAGCCACCAGCAACCAACCAACCAACCAGTTCCCGGAACAACCAGTAGTTGCACAGTAAAGGCACTCTTCTGGAGATATTCAGATTTTGATAATAAGATTAAATTAATGTCAAGAGTACATAATCTCTGGACTTTAGAGTTAAGTAACTGGAATTTTTTTGACACAGCCAATGTAATAATTTGGCCAAGATAAAATCAGCTGCAGACTCCTAAAGACCCTCTGTGCTGTAGTGGTTCATAATGCTGGCAGTTCCTAAGCCTGAGCGTTCCTGAACTTTGGAAGACACGTCATGTCCTGTGAGATCATCCTTGTCACCCACTGCTCTATGTCATACTGAAAGGGTCCTGTTTAAGACCCGGACATTAATGCAGTTTTCTCTTCAGCCTTGTCACACGTTTTTTTCAGTGCATCCTCTGCTCTGCAGAGACCCCACGGGGACCTCTTGTGGTGCACGGCGTTTGTAGCTCCAGGCGCTTCAATGCCTTGTGTGTTTATATGTGAATATCATAGAATACCAGGTTGGAAAGAGCCACAAGGATCATCTGGCAAAACCTTTTTTGGCAAAAGCACAGGCTAGACAAGATGGTCCAGCAATCTGTCCAGCTGAATCTTTAAAGTGTCCAATCTTGGGGAATCCACCACATCCCTGGGGAGACTATTCCAATGGCTGATTGTTCTCCATATGAAAATTTTCTCTCTTGTGTCCAGTCAGAATCTTGCCATGAGTAACATTTTCGTTGCCCCTCATCTTTTCCATGGGAAAGGGAGTCTCCATCCTCTTTGTAGCCACTCTTTAAATGCTAGAACATGGTGATGAGGTCTCTGTCCATGTTCAAACAGAAACAGACTCCTCTAATAAATTGAAAGCTCATTTCTCCCACCCATGCCCCATTTTCTCCTGGTTAGTTACCTTACTCCTTCACATCAATCATAAATTATATTTCTCAGGTGACTAAGCAAAGTAATCTGTGTACTCTTGAGTACTTTTTGTGTACTTAGACCTGGTATTTCTACTTGTAAAATCCTGTAATGACCCTTTTCTAATTTTCAAGCATGTTGTGAGCCTTGTTTTACTATTTTCTGAAAGGGCTGTTATGATAATACAGTGTTGAATACCTTAGAAATACATACGCGTAAATAATCATCAGAGGTAAGGCCTTGAGTAAGATCCAAAAGTCCTCAGATGTTGTAAGTGTGGTGAACAATCCAGAGACGGAAAAGCATATGCCGCCACGGAAGAGGTTATTTAATTCTCTCACTCAGCATCTCAGTGAATTATAATTTTATTGAACAACAAAATGTAGAGACCCGGCCTTTGAATTCAGCAGAATGAGTTTTCTACCTGCAGCGGGATCTGTTTGCCAACCACCTGAACAGGTTCCAAGCAATTTGGAACATCTTATTGTTCTTTAAGGCGTAAATGGTTTCATGGCAGCTGGGATGAATATATTTCAAAATTTAAATGAATATTCTGCAATCATGCCAGTGGGGGGAAAAAAGATAAATTACTGTACACCAGTCTATTAGACTTGACCACTAGTGCCTCAACTACAGTTAAATGGAGCCATTCTAACACCAAAGTGTTAGAGATAGCTAACAGATACAAATGAAGTCCTGGAATGTTTTTTCACAAATGGTACAGTAATATTTTCTGACTGAGGTGTTAAGAAATCATGCCATTTTGTGAAGTCCTTGGGAACATTCCTCTCAGCATGTTGATCCCAGTTCTTCTCCCATGGCCGTTTCCATGTTTCCCACTCAACTTTATAAGTAATGCTAATGATTCAAAACCTCAGATGTGTTTGGTCTGGAAAACACAAAACAAGAATGTATTTCCATGGTTTTTTATTTGTAGACTGCAGAATCCTGATGGGCTGTAAAGTATTTTCAGGAAGTCAGCTAAAGAAAAGGAGGGAAGTAGTTCATCTTCTGTCCAGTGATTATATGTTGTGGGGTTTGCGAAGCTTTCAAGACTACCAAAAGTAGGGAAAACCACCCCACCTCAGTGTTTACAAGTCATAAATTAAACTAAAAATTACCAATATGGCTGGGGAAAAAAAAGTCTTGATGGCTACCTGGATAATTGAATACTTTATTAAGCATTTTCCAGTGTGTTGAAGAGAATATCACAGGTTTCTAACTCCCTATAGACTTAAGCAAATGTAAAGAGGAAATCACGGTGATTGTATAAGCTAATAGTGCTGGCTTCCAGCTTGACTATAGCTGAGAACTGTAGTCAGGAAGAGCAGGAGTTTTAAGAGTATCATTAAGTTCAGTGCACATTACAGAGATGTGCTTGTCTGTCATCACTTTCAATGTTGTTCCATTGTTAATATCCACTCATAAACACGTTGTGTTGGTTGTCAAACCGAAAAACAGAAAACACAATTTTTAAAGTGGGTGGGTGGGGGAAAAAAAAAAACAACCAAAAAACAAAAAAAAAACCAAGAACAAAAAAAAAACACCCCAAACCAAAAAACTGAAAAAAAACCCCACACCAAATAAAGAAACCAACCCAACGCAAACCCACCATAAACTAACCCCTAAACAATTGCACTTCTCCAGACTGAGCTGTATCTGTCTGTAAGGGCTGCTACAGGGTTTTAGTAGCCAGATTTGCATGGGCCTCTGTGAGGAATGGCTGGGGTTGTCCTGTGCTGGTCACAGCTGGTTCTAATGGACCCACCTCAGGGCACAGCTCAGCCCGTCAGCCCAGCTGGTGACGCCTCAGGGAACACATATTTAAGAAAGGGAAAAAAATGCCAGAGGAGGAAAGGAGAAAAGTAAGACACCAAGGTAAGTAAAGGAGAAGGAGCTGCTCACAGCACTGGAGCACTTGGAGGACCCCACATGGAAGCAGGAGCAGGCATGTGTTTCCTAAAGGAACTGCAGCATCATGGAGAGGACTCCATGATGGAGCAGTTTTATCCTAAAGGACTACAGGCCATGGGAAGGACTCATGCTGGAGCAAGGGAAAAGTGTGAGGAGGAAAGACGGCAGACCCCATTCCTCATCCCTCTGCACTGCTTGGGATGGGGGGAAGGTGAAGGAGTCAGGAATGAAGGTGTGAAGTTGAGCCTGGGAAGAAGGGTTGAGGTGGGAGGAAGGTGTTTTAGTTTTCATCTTCGGTTGTCACTATCTAATTCTGTTTTAATTAGCAATAAATTAAATTAATTATCCCCAAGTCAAGCCTTTTTTGTCCATGGCGGTGAATGGTAAGTGATCTCCCTGCCTTTATCTTGACCCACAAGCTTTTCAATTTTATGTTCTTCTCTCTCCTATTGGGGATGGGGAGTGAGACAGTGGCTGGGTGGGATTTTGGCCGTTAACCAAGGTTAACCCATAACACAGAGACAGAAACAGAGGGGCTTGGTTAAGTTTTTATTTATTTTATTTAACTTCTGGCAATTTTCAGATGTTACTTTGTGTCTTTTCACTGGATTCGTGGGTCTCCTGTGCCAGAGCAGAAAGATAAACTTCTAGTCAAAACACAGAGAAAAGATACAGGTTTTGGTTTTCTAAAGCTACCTTTAGATTTCACCTCAGAGTGGGTTTTGCTGTTTTGCCTTTGGTTTATCTTTTTTTGAGAATTAAGAACATAAACTGAAGTTGTCTGGGACAAAAAATACATCTTGATCAAAAGAACAGTGACTGAAAAGTTTTGCCTTTCTATAAGGTAGAGATTTTTCCATTACGGGTGAAGAAGTAGGAATCCTTATTGTACGTCCATGAGTTATTGTAGAAAAAGAATAAATACAGTTAATATATTTGGATACATTAAACATAGGGGTTTAGTACTGCCCTTGAATTTTATTACACATTTTTGTTTGACTAGAATTCCACAGAAAAGACAACGGTATTTGTTTTTTCAAATTTACTAAGGTGAATTTAATTCTACATTTGTAGCCTTCGTTTTCCACTTAAAATGTATGATATGAGTGTTGAGACAAGGTATTTTTCCTTGCTGTCAAATAAGTTGCCAGTTTGTCCACTCTATTGCCTTTGGTTTGTCAGAGGCTCTTTAATTACATAAAGTCTTTGATATTCTTCCGATAGGTGTTAAGGAAGGTGTTGTACATACCTCTTCCTAATACCTGCAGTGTAAGAAGGATGTGTGTTCACAGTCTTAAGGCTCTTTTAATATACTCTACGGTAAGGGCATAATATATTTCTTTTAAAATCTCTTTTAATTTGTACCTGTGGCTACTCAGTAACTCTAACCATCTATGACATAGATTCTACGTAACCTTGCTCTGGACCTTCTTAATATAGGTTTCTATGTATCTATACCTATACACATGTATATGCGTGTGAGAGTATGTTTGTGTATCCCTATATCTCTATATGTCTATATAAGATTTAATTATTTTTTGTTGCATAAGTTAGGAGAAATTAACTTCCAGGAGAGCTCCATGTTATGTAGAAATTTATGAAGAAACTTCCATGTCCTAGGTATTCTTTAGCATCAAGTGATCAGCTACCTTGTGTGTTTAATATGCAGTCAAATATTCGTTATTAAGCACTGCAGGAAACATCATCACTGCAAACCCAGTATGTTATTTCGCTCTGGCTAAAAGGAATGAATTTTCAGTTTTGGCAAAAAGAAAAAAAATTAAGCTGGAGATAAGCAACATTCCTTGCCCCTTCAGAGAAAAAGTAAAACTTTAACTCCCTATTTCCATTTAGTAGTACTGCAGAACCACACTATTCATTATATATATGGCCATATTCCTACCTCCTTATGACAACTAGTGAAGGCATCTACTGTTCATCAAAAGCGAAAGAAAAATATTTATAGGTGGATAACTCATTTCTTGGTTTTATGCTGATTATACACAAAACAAAACCTTGCACAGCTGCTCTTTGGAAGATAAAAAGGATTCAAATTGCTGTAGCAGCCTTGTGAGTGGAAATGTTTTCAGATGTTTAGCAAATCGAATTGCATGGGGAAAGGGCAGGTTTTATTTGCTGCAGATTGTTTACCTACAGAAATATTTTGTCCTTTACTTATCCTTAATTGATTAGCTCTTCATAGATTGAGGGTTTTTTTGCCACTGTAGAATGCATGGAATGAAAGAATAAATAAATAGCTTAAGAAGTTCACCTGATAATCACCAGAACAGAAATCCACTGTGATAACTCTGCTAAGGTAGCAGTTAGGAATGGTTAGCTCACAGGTCTCCTGATATTGGTCCTGTTTTTATGTCCATGATTTACTTTCATTATCTGCCAAGGTACCTAGACAGTGCCCATCACCTTACACAAACAGGTCACACAACCTTCTTTGAAGTAAACTCAATATTTCATAGTTAAAATAAACTCATATGAAGTTAAAGAATTGCTTTATTGAAGGGAAACACAACGAGTGAATACAAGCAGAGATAAGAAGAGAACTAAGTAGGAAAAATAGATTTTATTTAAAGTTGCTGAGAATTTTTCCTGCACGGAATCTAAATGTCCTATTTGAAAGATTGAATTTTCTTCAAATTGCTGCCCTGTTCTGAAATGAATGCAGGGATAAGCAGGGTTTCTCCTCAGATTCTCAAAATCACTCATCATCTGGATTCCATGGTGTCAGCATGATGAGGACTATTTCAGGCATTTTTTTCTCACTGCTTGATTTACTTGAAGATATGTCATGAGATTCACCTGGCCTGCAAATCAGATCTGAAGAGGCGGAGGAGGACAATGACATGACTTTTAGCAGTCAGTCATTCATTATATAGAAATATCCTTCAAAAGAACTGTGCCTGCCTCGGGTGAAATAGATGTCAAATTTGACCGAAGGATATGGATCAAAGACTATTGCCAACTCATACTACACACCTGAAACCAGCCTACAGCTGAATTGCCCTTTTTCTACTGAAGCAAAGTTTCTCCTTGCGTGGGTGTTGCATAAAATACATATTTTAATCAGTTAAAAATGTATTTTAATTGTCTGCACTGACCTCATAATTTTCTCTATGGAAAAAGAAATATTATATAAGATAATTGGCAGAGTTGGACTAATCCTGCTGTCTCAGACCTGTGGGAAGATACAAGGTTTAATCAGTCTCCAGTTTGGTTTTTTTTTTTAACTGGTCAAGGAATTGTTTGGCAATAACTTGTACTTTTCAACTACTGTTTCAGTTCTTATTCTGTCTGTTAGGAAAAAATCCCTGGTGTCAGATTTCTGTCTCCTGCAAAGTTGATCCAATCTTCTTACTACTGGTAACTTGGATCCTTCAATTCTACTATAAGTGTTCCAGGCTTCTTGGATGTGGGAGCAAAGGGAAGGTTATTCCCTTGCAGTTCCAGAAGTTAGATTCCAGCTTTGGCTGTTAACATTTCAGGAGATTTGTTTGCTTAAAAATGTTCTTATTTTGGTTTACTAAGGAGTCAATGCATCTGGATGCACTAAATACACATACTACCTACCTAATCGCTAAAAAGTAGGCTTCTCTTCAACCTCAGCCAGTTTACCAGGCAAGACAGATCTAAAGCATGCTACCTTTATCAAGAATATATCTGCTAACCTGTTTGCAGCCATATTTCTTGGATAACTGGAGTACCTTTCAAAATTTCAGTCTTCTAGAGCACGTACGATTTTGTCCATGTACTTCCTTAACTTGCGAATGGAGGGCTACTGTACTCCAAACCGGCCTTGTCGTGTGGTATTTTCAGAAAAATTCTGTTAATAGTAAATGAAGCTCCTGGATCGGACACATGAATCTCAATTTCTCTCTCCCTCTAGGTGCAAAAAACTTGAAAATATATCTACAGTTGCACCACAAGGAGTGCCAGAGGAGTATTGAATCATCTCACACCACTTTTCCTATTTTAAACTGATTTCGAATGGCCTTTCTGGTGAGAGGCTACCACCACGGCTCTCACCTCTTGCTGAAACCACCATTGCACCCACGGGTCGATGCATTCATTACCTTTTCTCTGAAGAGCAGGTAAGAAAATTGTGACTGTAGTTCTAACGAGAGATGTCTGAAATGTCTCATCTATATTTGACTACTAATGCCTCAAGTGCATTATTCCTCATATACACATTTTTTTTTCCTAGTTGAGACATGACCATTATTTTTCTATGCCAGAGTAAGAGAAACTGTTTAAGTCCAAACTGAAGTTGAAACCTGTTACTTAAACAAAGGTACAAAACCTCTGATGCACAAATGTTTTTGTTTGTATCTGCTTTCTAATGCAGGTAATTCATTGTTTACTAGTATTGGATATATTATCTTTCAAACCAGAATAAATTATTCAGTAGATTGAAGTTCCTTTTGACAAGTTCTTTAATGTTCAACACTGACTTTTGTCTTCCTCTCCCTCTCCCAGTCACTAGAAAAGCCAGGAAAGGTAAAACTCAGAAGGTTTCTGCAAAGCTTTATAATTATTTTGTTTTATTGTTCCAAGTGGTGTTTGGTTTGGTTGGTTTGGTTTCGTTGGTTTGGTTTGGTTTGGTTTCTACTGTAGATAAAATAGTCTTCCCAGTTCAGAAGACCTCATTCTTTTATACACAATGCCATGAATAGACGAATGCTTAAGAAATAAAATTGATATCATTTGTATGGTAACAGAGATCAGAGCAACCAGGACTATTTTGAATACTTGTTTAAAGAAACTAATGAGTATGAGAAAAGTGTCCTAAAGCATTTAATTTTGAATTCTGAGAATATTTTTTCATTTAGATTTTCATGGCTGTTTCCATGCTTATTTTAATTAGCTAATGAACATGCAGGAAAAAAATCTGATGCTGCTCTTTGCCAGTCCACAACGCCTTTTTCACTTCTGCCAAGAATGGCACATATAAGAAAAGTAGCTGAGTTCCTGGATTCATCCAGGAGAGCCACTTTTAGAATGAAGAATTTTAACTAGAGAAGTTGTTCCATTGGTGTTTGAACAGCTACTCGTGTGGTAGAACTAGAGCACACTGCTTTCCTAGATTAGGTATATGGTTCAAAGAGAACCGTTCTGAGGACTCTGATCCTACTTTGAGGGATTAAAAAATAAAGGATCATTTCCAGCTAAGATTACTGTCATCATTGTGAAAATGCCAGTTTTCATACCACATTTAACTACATTAACATATAAAATGCTTTTGTTCTCTAAGACTTGGAGAATTTTGTTTTCTGAGACTAATGAATATAGCTGAAATGAAGAGCTTCAGACACAGATTTGCAATCATTTCTTCTGTTGTAATCACTGACCTCACAGTGGTTTCTTATTGGTGATAATGTTAAGCGTTTAAAAAATATATTTAAATAGTAAGTACCCACTTTGTATTCATGCTTGATGTATTTATTGTACTTTTGGAAATTAGTGTGTTCTGGTATTTTGGAGGCCAGTGCTAAAATGGTGGGGCCTTTCAGTCTTAGCTGCTGTCTGCACCCCTGTCAAGGAATGATCAGAGATGTGGTAATGGTGACCTTCCTTCCTTGAAGAAGCCTGGATGTAAAGGCTGAAATTTGTCGAACAAGGCAAGTGTCCCATCATGGCCAAGTGGATGAGATGGCAGTTTCTTTGCTGCACAAACATGTAATGACACAAATCTGCCAAGTATTTCCTCTGTAGCATTGACCATGAGTTATCCAAGGATTAGATGAACAAAAATGAAAGCCTTGCATGTAGTCTTTCCTGAATTTAATTTTGTGCAGCTTAGCCATGGTTCACTGCCTGACCTTGTGTTTACAGGATTTCATTATATGAAAACATTACCCTTAGGAAAAGGTCTAATAGAATTTAATAGAGATTAATCCGGAGGCCCTAACAAAATTACTCTAAAAAACCTTAATCTGGAAGAGTATTTTTTCCACGGATATTCTTGAAGCAGAATAATCCTTTGTAAAACATTGAAGAAAACTGTATGGAGATGAGCACTGTAGATGTATGTGCTCATGTGAGAGGGCTGGCAGATTTGACAGAGAATAATGAATGTCAGTTATCAGAATGCAACGAAGTATAGCTTTCAAAGAAATAATTACATATTTAAATAACTAATTTATTTAAATAACTATAAAAATTACCCTTCATGATCTTAGGGTATAAAGCTGTAGAAACCTAGGTGTCTACACCCGAAATTCTAGAAAGTATTAATGAGTGTTATCTAGGAAAATTAAATGTGTTTAAATAAATATTAGAATAAATATGAACTTCAAATAAACAGCAGTTTTGTAGCTAAGCAATTATTTTTTACACCATACTGCCTGAAAAATATTTGTAGTTGGTAGGGTGCCATGAGAAGTCAAAAGGGACTGAAGAAAGGTATCTGCTAATACTCTACAGTCTTTACCATGACATGCTGTCTTAATTGCATATGTATTTTATGCAACATGCTATCCTTATATATGCATTTAAATTTTAGTCAAATGTTGAAAATTCAAAAAGAAAGACACTAAACTTTCATAAATGTTTTTGTTAATTAACACATCCCTGCAATACAAAGTACATCTACATGCTATAAAGTAGTTCTGAGTTGAATAAATTAGAAGTGATGCCAAAATATGTGAAAAATGGAAGATATTAATAACAAAGATTAATTACAGAATCACAGAATCACAGAATGTTAAGGATTGGAAGGGACCTCAAAAGATCGTCTAATCTAATCCCCCTGCCAGAGCAGGAACACCCAGATGATGTTACACAGGAAGGCATCCAGGCGGGTTTTGAATGTCTCCAGAGAAGGAGAATCCACAACCCCCCTGGGCAGCCTGTTCCAGTGTTCCATCACCCTCACTGAGAAGAAGTTTCTTCTCAAATTTAAGTGGAACCTCTTGTGTTCCAGCTTGAACCCATTACCCCTTGTCTTACTGTTGGTTGTCACCGAGAAGAGCCTGGCTCCATCCTTGTGACACCCACCCTTTATATATTTATAAACATTGATGAGGTCACCCCTCAGTCTCCTCTTCTCCAAGCTAAAGAGACTCAGCTCCCTCAGCCTTTCCTCATAAGGGAGATGCTCCACTCCCTTAATCATCTTTGTGGCCCTGTGCTGGACTCTCTCTCCAGCAGTTCCCTATCCTTCTTGAACTGAGGGGCCCAGAACTGGACACAATATTCCAGATGAGGTCTCACCAGGGCAGAGTAGAGGGGAAGGAGAACCTCCCTCGACCTACTAACCACCCTCCCTTCTAATACACCCCAGGATGCCATTGGCCTTCTTGGCCACAAGGGCACAGTGCTGGCTCATGGTCATCCTGCTGTCCACCAGGACCCCCAGGTCCCTTTCCCCTACACTGCTCTCTAATAGGTCATTCCCCGACCTATACTGGAACCTGGGGTTGTTCCTGCCCAGATGTAAGACTCTACATTTTCCCTTGTTATATTTCATTAAATTTTTCCCTGCCCAACTCTCCAGCCTGTCCAGATTTCGCTGGATGGCAGCACAGCCTTCTGGCGTGTCAGCCACTCCTTCCAGCTTGGTGTCATCAGCAAACTTGCTGATAGTACACTCAATTCCCTCATCCAAGTCATTGATGAATATATTGAATAGTATTGGTTCCAGAACCGACCCTTGAGGCCCTACACTAGATACATGCCTCCAACCAGACTCCGCCCCATTGACCACGACTCTCTGGCTTCTCTCCTTCAGCCAGTTTGCGGTCCACCTCACTACCCGATCATCCAGTCCACACTTCCTCAGTTTTGCCGTGAGGATGCTGTGGGAGACGGTGTCAAATGCTTTGCTGAAGTCAAGGTAGACCACATCCACTGCTCTGCCATCGTCAATCCACCTTGTTACATCTTCATAAAAGGCTATGAGGTTGGTCAAACACGACTTCCCCTTGGTGAAGCCGTGTTGACTGCCCCTGATGACCTTCTTATCCTTGATGTGTCTTAAGATGGCACCAAGGATAAGGTGTTCCATCAGTTTCCCAGGGATGGAGGTGAGGCTGACTGGTCTATAGTTGCCCGGGTCTTCCTTCTTGCCCTTTTTGAAGACCGGAGTGACATTTGCTTTCCTCCAGTCCTCAGGCACCTCTCCCGTTTCCCAAGACTTGATGGATTAAGATAGGTATAGTTTGTTTTTAATATAGCCAACCATACTATGACCCCAGTTTTAAATTCTAATAAGTAGCTATGAGGCTCTAGAATAATTTTGATGATAGCTGTCCTATATTCCAAAGAATCTTAAAATGCAAAGAGCAAAGCTGGTGTTAGTTAACTGACAGTAGGTAAATGTTTTCCCAGGGCAACATTTTCGTGATGATACTAGAGGTCTGAATGGTACAAAGTGATGGATAAGATTGTTTCTTCCATCCCAAAGACAAAACAAGTAGTTTTCACTTCACCTGGGGAGTATCACAGCTATGCTCAGGGGCTGGGAAGGAGAAACTTCGGCACAGTTATCAGGCAGGGAGTGAGAGGGGTGACACTGAGATCTAGTGTGGCTCCCTGACCCTGGGGCAGAGTAAGAGCAGTGTGTTTCTTCTGCTTTCCTTTGGGTGAGAGTTTGTGATCACAAGCATTCCCCTCAGGTTTCTGGGAAAGAAGCCTTTGAGAGACCTGAACAGCTGTTTTCTTTCCATGTCCCCTACGTCTGACCCTACCTACACACACAGCTGCCACTGGACCAGCTTCCACATGAACATTGTGCCAGAATCCCATCCTGAAAAGACCAGATTTGCAGAAAGGCACAAAAAAGATAAGATCTCACATTCAGATCCAGAGGTAAATGAAACTAGATTTGTTTCTGCTCAAGTTGATGCATTTTTAGTGCAAATCCTGTTTGTTTACAGAGGCAATTTTTTTTTTTCTTTCAGCACATTAGTGGATGATACTATATTGAAATAGAATATAGGAAATGGGGTAATCTAGTGAAAGCATGAAAATACTAAATATTCCATGTAACTAGTAAAATGGCTGGCAAATAGAATTTAGCAATGCTTTAAATTGTTTTTTTAATAGGAGATCTTAGATGCACCATTTATGGATTACTTTTTTTGAAAGTTGCTTGTTCTACTTGTTAGCAATGCATTATTCACAAACTGTTCAATTCTGCATGAACTGTCCAGCTCAGTTTCTGAACAGCTGGGACTTGAAGAAGTGGAGTATACTCTTCGTTCAAATTAGGATGCTAACCAAAAAGCCAAAAAACTTCTGCAATAAAGTGTATTCATAGAACTCTTCTTAAACTGACAGTTTTAATATCATTTTATTCTTTCAATGTATAAAAGATACAAAGGCTCTTATGTGTAGGTGTTAACAGCTTTCATCAAATATCCTTTTCATACTGTGTTAAGACAAGTGGGTCAGTTTTGACCTTTTCACAGTTCTTGTTAAGATCTATTGTTCTGCCAACTTTGGCATCTCTGATGCCCAGTTTATTCTCAGAAGTCAAAAAGGACAACAGAACATTTCTAGTTCTGTTTTGTTTATAAAAAAATTCAAGTCTGCAATTTAACACTTTTTCATAACATGCTGATTTTTAAAACTGATCATAATGATTGTGTTTTGCTGCTTTTTCCACTTGAAAAACAAATATAAGTTATGTTTGGTTGTTATTTTGTTGTTTCGGTTTTGTTTTACTAAACAAAGCCAATACTATTTCCTAACTTGAATTAAAAATGTAAATTATTTGCTTACATAATGTGAGTTATTGTATTGGCAAGTGTCCTTGTATTGTTTATATTGTCTTATGGCACAGTACCTTCACATTACAATATTGCTTCATTACTTAATTATCATCCTACTTGATGTCATTCATGTTTGGGGTGGAAGAGCATATCAGTTTCAGGATCCACTCATTACACTGTGCATAGACATAGACTGAGTTATTGTAAGCTGTCTCTGTCACAAGCACAACTTGATGCTTGATATTTGATTTATCTGAATTCATATGCCTCTTGGTTTTGTTATAAATTCAATATTTAAGTCAATGCTTAACAGATTGGTCAATGGAAAAAGCAATATAAAGTAAAATAGTGCTTATTTTTGTTCTCTTTCTGTCCAGCAATAGCAGTCCTAACAGCCGGCTTTTTCTCTGTTTCTCTTGGTACAGAACTGTTTGGAGAGATAAAGCGGTGTGGTTTGTGTCACTTGGCCAACCATGCTATGCAATGTATTTTTCTTCTTTGTGAAAATCTTTCTCAGCTCAAGTCAGATGCTGAGGTTTTGTTGCTACATGAAGATATTATTGCATAAAAAGTGAGTTAAAGTATGTTTCGTATGTATTTTAGGATACTTACATTGGCATGATCCTCATGGAATGGTTAAGCTGGATGGGTGGATCAGTTTTGCAGGGGCAGAGAGTGGTAGGAGAGACAGCAGCACAAAGTGTTAACTCTTTCCTGGTAAAAACCAACCCAGTTTGCTGATCACCATGAAAGAAAATATAAGAAAATATTATAATGCTGAAAGAAGTGGCTTTGAATACAGTATCCCTTAGTATGCAGGCAGTTGAATAACCTGAAATGCTTGAAAGAAGGTAAGTGTTTTTGTTAGGTCAATAGGACATTCATTGTCTGTGAAATTAAGATTGTTTAGAGCTACATGGAAACACATTAATTCTCAAGGGTCTCATTAATCCTTACGCAACTAGGTATGTGCCAATACCATATCTAGAACACTGTCATTGTGTAGCACCTGGCTTGCATTACCTCACTCGAATTGTATTCATATTTCAGAACTTTCTGTCCAGGTTTTTCAGAGCAGAACCTGCCTTCTTTAGTAGAAGCCTAACCTTGTTTAACTTTGTGGAGCAGTTAGCGTGGGCAGAAGCAATTGCTCTTCTACCTCAATGAAAAACTACTGTGTTTCTCCAGATTGTTGCAGGACTTAAATGAGTTAGCTCCTGTGCAAGTGGAAGAAATTCCTGCAAAAAATTAATAAAGCTCAAATTACCCATGTTACAAGTGATCCCAGACAGCATTAATTCCTTAAATAGGTAAAAGCTCTGCGGTAGTATACAGAATGAATGGCGGCAGCATCGTTTGAAGAAGCAGGTAGCAGTGACCCATTCTCTAAATCCTTTGCCCTGAAAATGTGAGATCACCAGTGATCCTTCTGCTGCTGTATGTCAGAGCCACAGTACCTGAGGACTCTGTATTTTTATTTTATATTTCTCTTCTCACACTGGACAAACTTATTCTTCAACTAATCTCAGAAGCTACAGTAAGGCATATTTTAGGTTTCAAATGTAGCATGTTTTTTAAAATGACTACAGTTGTGAACATTTGGCTTGCTTTGACATTTTTAAAGGACAAACAACTGGCTAGAAATTGATCCAGTGGAGATGGTACTGAATATCTTCCATCACATTTTCCTTTCACAGTTTGTGGTGCTGCTGAGGTGGGCTTTTCTGCATGTTACTATATTTGACCTAACACAGAAATTACCATGTAAGACATAAGTCCTTTATAAGCACACTTGTTTTCTCTGTTGATACATTGAAAGAGCATTGCGATGATTTTAAAAGAGACATTACTCAGTGATACATTTTTGGCAGGTATGCATATTGATTTAATCAGCAGAGCTTATTGTTAGCAGGCTAGGAAATCCTATACCTCATTGTAATCATTTATAGACAGAAAAATTCTCCTTCCTCTTCACTTGGCTAAGTAGTCAAAGTTGTTCTTGAATTTGAGGTTAAGTCAACATCTTCCATTTTGGGCAGATATTCTTACACAATTCACGTAAATGCTGAATGGATATAGTAAATAGATTGTATCAAGTTTAAATGTACACCTAAAATTTACAGTGTATACATCAACAAACAAATCAGTTTCAAGTCTTGCATTCCTATATCCAGTGACAGTCCAGCGTCAAATAAAATATATGCTTTAAACTACTGGTCAAGCACTGTTGTACTCTGAATAGTGACTCTGAGGACAATGACTTGAATTTTACTTTTTTGTTGTCTCACACGGACATTTGTTTGAAATCTGTCTTGATTAGAAAGAACAAAGATTTGTGATCAAAATAGTGGACCTGAAAGTTAACTTGAAATTAAAAAAATAGTCTGTGATCTTGCACCAAGAGTCTGCAAAAAAAGATACCTTTGGCTGTACATTAGTAATGACAACTGTCTCATGCTGTATTTCCCTCAGTGGATTTCTCCATGTGAAATTACCAAAACCCTCAGCTGTTCTGAAGAATCGTATTCTTTCTTGTCCAGCTATACTACTGCTCTACAGCAGAGATGGAAAAAAAAAAAAAAAAAAAAGCTCATTGTAGTTTTTAAGTCATTATTATTAACAAATATCATTTGCGACAGCTATGCACATTCATGTCTTCAGGGCACTAAAGTAATTACAGCTATCTTATCACAACTGTATGCTAAAATATTTTTCTACATCTGGCTTTACTGAAAAGAAGGTTTGGTATTACTTATAGGACTTCATGCATACCTATGAAATAAAGCAACCATTTTTTTACAGCAAAATTTGAATGTCAGAACTTATTTGACCAGAATTTTCTATATAAAATAACTGATTTCAGTAATTCCTTTCTCAGGACCTATAATGAAAGATAATATTCAATTACTTGATTTATAACATGTGGTCCTCCACAAGCTCTCATTTTATACTGTTTTTTCACCGAATAAAAATAGTATTCGTCAAGAATGAGGATTCTGTTATTCATTTTGCTATCCCCAAAATTAAAATATTTATAGCAGGAAAAATTCATCAATTAACTGCTGCTGTCATTTAACGAAATGTACTGGGGTTTATTTCAAACTGACTCTTCTTGCAATGGTAAATTATTCAGAATGGTTACTTACCTCACCTTTGTTGGAAGTACCTAGTGTAACTATTGATTGCTGCTCATTTGCATTTGGGAAGTTTATCTGAAATTTCATTCAGTCTCTGTATTTCCTGCCAAACAGATCAATGGCAATACATAAGTATAATTTGGTGTATATGTACAATCTGTTTATTTATTTTGAATAAACTATCTGTTGTCCTTTCCTTTATAGGACTGGTTTTCTTATAATTTCCCTACCTCTTTTTCATAACCTACTTGGGGTGCAGATCTTACGCCAAGCTAAATTTTTTAGGACTAATTCTAGAACTCAGGTAATGTAAATAGAGGATTGTGTTGCCTGGAGCCCTGCCTTTCTTTATATTGCTTAGGGCAGTGAAAGATCCATGCAGTAGGGTGTGATTAAAACTCATTCTAGTCTTGGCAGGTCTGGCTGATGTAGCGCGTGATCCAGGCGTCTGCAAGATTATTGGAGCCAGAAGCTCATGCAAGGCACGTGAGCTGAATGTGCTACAGAGGCTCTGTGGTCATGGGTGATGCCTTTCTCAAAATAACTGCAGCTTCATAGCTTCTGATTCACACCTCTCTTGTTCTTGGCTGGATAAGCATGCGGGCAAAATAGATATATATTTCCAGAGACACCTCTCAGTCACTTTGTCAGTTATTTTTTAGAATTTTCTGTTCCTAAAGGTATATGAATATATATGAAAGCCTGTTAAGTTTTTCTGGAGTGGTCTTTTACTCCTGGCAAATGCAGTGGCTCTAACTATGTCACTTCATGTGCAATGCACATTAAAAACCCTTGCCGTCTTTTAGTCTTCTTAAGAGCATGGAATCCACATTCTTATCTCCAAAATCTGCCCATGCCATTCAGGTAGAAGCTCTATTATAAACTACTTTATGCTGCTTATTAATCTTTCTCCTTTAAGTGCTGAAACCTCATAGGGCTAGTTTTTCCTAGGTATTCATACTGAAAATGTTCAAAATTCACACAAGTATTGTATTTTTTGTCAACAAAATTTCTGTCAGTAAATACAATTATATTAGAAACCGTGTATTTTCTAAATGTTTGAGATAAAGATCCTTTGTAATGATGATAGTCCAGTAATTATGAGATAAATGAAAAGTTTCTATTTTACAAGCTGGTTCAGTCTTCTGCCTTCATCACTAGTCCTTTAAGTACAGAACTGTTTCATTGCTTGCATTTCTTTAATGAGGAAAAATAAATAATAAGGATTTAAAAAATCTTCACAGGAGGATATTTTTTTCTAGCATTGTTGTCTTTAACATATTTCTAAGATCTTCCAGGCCTCGAGTTAAAAATGACATGGTAATTTTTTGAAAGGTTTTATATTGCTGATGGAGCATTGCCTCATCTCTGTTATACGTGCTTTAAATTTATGCAGTGTGCTGTTCTTAGCCATGGAACTCTCACCTTTGAAAT
This sequence comes from Caloenas nicobarica, assembly GCF_036013445.1. Classification (NCBI taxonomy): domain Eukaryota; kingdom Metazoa; phylum Chordata; class Aves; order Columbiformes; family Columbidae; genus Caloenas; species Caloenas nicobarica. The sequence continues at coordinate 18,256,606 of NC_088248.1, read as the reverse complement.
TGGCACATCTGCCAAAATACAGATATTATGAAAATAAGTGAAAACTTGCTGCTTAACCAAAGTATTTTCTGGGCCATAGTTAGTTATCTGCCCAACTTTGCTTGCTGTATAATAGATTCAAACACTGAAGTTGGTTTGAATGAAAAAGTGGGGGAAGAAAACATGGATGTAAACCCATTATTTTATATTGGATGTGGGTTTTATATATATATATATATATATATATATGGGGGTGGCGGGGTTTAACCTGCTTTATGACAGTAGTTAGCTAAGTATCTGGAAACAGGTCAAATGCCTAAAGTATGCATTTGAAGCCATGTTAAGTTTTAAATCTTCACTGCCAGAAGGGAGTGTAACTTCCTAGAAGTGGCACTTAGATGTAGAAATTGAAAATAATTGAAAGCATTCAAAGCTAATGAAAGATGGACAGTTATGTAATTCTAAATAAGAAATTGTGCTCTGAAAATTTCTGCTTGCTGACTCCGTAACCACATGCATAAAAAACATTTTCTTTAAATCATCACTTTTTTCACTTATAGCAAATACATGTGATTAATGCTCTGTCATTTATAAATGTGAATCTCAATTGCTTTTAAGGAATAATCACCTACCTGTGCTTTTACATTTTTCTTTCAGTGTTACAGAATAATTTGTCATTAGGAATAATGAGACACTGTTCATTTTTTTCAGGTAAGCTGAATATTTGAAGTAAATGGTAAATGATTTCATGTTAGGCTACATCAGAAATCTTTCCCTTCTTTCAGTTTCCCTTTTTGCCAGCCAGTCCTCCAGAGTATCTGTTGGTGTCTGAGTCAGAAAACATAAAGTTTGTGTGTGGAAATCCTTTTATGTGCTTATCTGCTGCAGTTGAAAAAAATAAAAAACCCCAAACAAACAAAAGAAGTAAGAGTAGGATACTGACTGTATTATATTTTGAGTTTAACTATGTTAAAATGCAGCTTAAAAATCAGGCTCCTGTGGCATCCTTGTTTCTTTCTCCTGAGATTTTTTTGTTTGCTTTTCAAGAATGTTTCAAGACATAAAAAGATGAGTGATGTAACTTTATTCAAATGTTTTTAGCTTGTGCCTATACTACATATGCATTAGATGTTTAACTCTGCTGGGCTTTAACCTCTAAGCATAATGACCTACTGCTATCACGGCTCAGGTTGAAGCTGGTAATTGAAGCTTTTCTTGGTTCAATTTGCCTCCAAGGAAATCCACAAGAAACTCTTGATATTTGTTTTTGTGAAACTGACAGGGGAATTTGCAATTGAGCCCGCATGTGGGTGGAAAGTAACCAGGACATGAGAGGCATCCAAGAGCAACTTCTCCAGTGGTTGCTCATGACAATCATCTTCTTATCCTGTATTGCTGTCCCTGCACTGACTGTCCGACTGGTGGCAAACTGTGAAATCTAGAATGCAGGACAACTATGGACCAGACTAAGGATATAAATGATACAAAGCCCAAATTCACATATTAGCTTAATATGTAGTATGCACGCATCTTTCTCAAGCCCGATAACATTATTTTTTTCTTTTTTTAATAGATATTTTTAAAATGACATTGATTCTTTTTCATCGTTTTGAACACATACCAGAAACTGATTTCCTAGATCACTTTGTGTTGCTAATGGATCTACTCAGACTCAGAATGTCTGCCAATCATCAGGTAGGAACTGGAGATTTTCACATCTGCCACTTATTGAATAAAATTACTGTGGAAACTAAGTATGTAGTGATATAAACCTGACCTAGAAGTCTGTGTCTGGGAACAGGTGAAGATATATTAAGGAAGGAAGTATTCTGGTGTTGGATAATTTTATTAATCTAACTTTAATTTATTATTTTGTTCTACTTCAGTATGACTAAGAAAAAAATGGTAGTTAAGCTGGAAATTAATTTTATTACCTGGTTAAACAAGTTATCATTTGGGTTTAAATTATAAAGAAAATGAAATTTCTTATATGAATAACTATGATCTGTAGTTTTAATATTGTGATAAAGGAAACAGAGTTTATAATTGAGTAATGGACACATTTGCATGATACACATTGCCACAGAGGAAATATTCCTAGGAAAGAAATATTTTTATATTAGTGTCAGAGGCATATATGCATCTGGTGAGTATGTTCCTTGTTTGGTGAATCCTGCTGTATTACCACTATAAACAGCTCCATAATGCAGAAATGCCTGATCTATGACCAGAATGAGACCATCCCAAAGCATATGATTTCTTGGAGGTTTTCCCTGCCATGAGAAAAATGGTTGACCATAACACACACTTTGCTAAATCAGCTTTCAGCTTCTGGCTTGATGACAAGCTAAGATCATGTTTGCTAATGCTAGCTTATGATTTGAATGGTCAGGCAAGCGCAGACAAAGGTAAGTCCTTGAAGAAAGTCGCCTCAGCTGTCTCTCTTGCTCCCAAAATCCCATTGTCATTGTAGTAATTAGCCAGAGCTGACTGTCAGGGCATTGTGCTTTCACTGCCTCTGAGATTTGTGCTGACCTCTTCAAAAGTAACTTCAACTAAGCTGCACTCTGCAGGGTATGTGAAACTTCTCTCTTCAGTGTTGGTCTTGATCCTACATGCATTGGTATAACACCTTTCTCCATCCTCTGTTACGCTGTGTTTCCGTGGATAGAAATTCAGAGTATACATAGAAAAAGCCACAGCACTCTACAACCAGGCATACTGTTTTGATGAGTGGGAGATCAGACCCTGGAGGAGAATGCTACAGAGAATATCTATTTTAAAATTTTGACAAAGCCCAAAGTTATGTATCTAGGCTTCCCATACAGTGTAGTGAGAAATAAACTTCATATATGTGTTGGTCTGAATATTGGATATTAGAAGCATAAAATGAAAGGCAAGGTTTAAGCACCAAGTTATTAATTTATTTCATTGCCTGGTAAATCACTAACAGCAGCAGTATCCTGGAGTTCGTTAGAAGAATTTACTGTTGCTGAATATATCCATCAGTCTGTCTAGACTCCAGGGTTCCTAGTTCAAAAAAGTACTTAGTTCTATATGGAAGTAGATTTCTCATCATAAAATGACTTCAGCATGTCCAGACTTACGTGAAACCCAAGTCTGTTCTGCAGATTCTTCGTGTGTTTTCATGATAATTTCTTGAACTGTTATTTAGTCTACTGCTGCAACTTCACCTCAATGACGCCTGAGATTAAAAGCTGCTCTGGTCTTTGGAGCTGACTCTAAAAGCCACAGCCATGCTCTTCTCAAAGTCTCCTGAAAAAGCAATGTCTTCGTCTTCATATATCTATGAACAATAGAATGACAGAAGACCAGGGGTGAACTAACTGCTGATTGAAACTCAAATGCTCTAGGTTCTATGACTAGTGTTATGGAATACATTGTAAATTACTAGTGTTATGGCAATATATGAATAGTCCTTTTCATGAGTAATTTCTAGGGCACATTGGGTTGATTACTTTTAAATTCAGTATATAATTATCAGTTGAATGCTAGTAGAATTTTTATTTCTACACTGAACAGGAGGACACAAACTCTCTTTCCAAGAGCATACCTATAGATCTATCAGTAATGTTCAAACACAACGCATGAAGTCTACAGGAGATTGAAGAGTTATGAGGATTGGTGTGTTTGTATCTATTATATAAGTATGTCTGTCCGTATAGTTTCAACAACACTTCTTTGTAAGTGGGTTACACAGCAGACAAATACCCTTTGAGAAAGAGAGTTGTAGTGTTAATTTGACACAAGGGACAAAGACAAAAATGGGAAGAGGATACAAAGTTGTTTATGAGGGTTGGTTGGGTAGGAGTACATATGTGAAGAAGGAAAAAATGAAGGAGTTCAGGACAGAAAGTCAAGCACACTTCAGAGTCTTTCAGAGATATGAGAATTAAAAGGTTCAAAGAGATGCAATGTATGGGGTGTTGGGGGTATGCTAGAAATGGTGAGGAGACACAGTCTGAACAGATGCAGAATGGACACTCATGGAGCGGGTTTGCTGGAAGCCAGGACAGAACTGTGTTTGTTGACCTCTGCCCCGCTTGCTGTGCAACTCCCACACTTCTGCATAGAAATAAAACTGATAAAATGTGAAGTGTTACAATTGTTACTAGACAAGGGAACACCTGTTTTGCAGTTTTATTTTTTGTCTGGTGTTTTTAGTTCGTTTATTTAAGAGCAACAAAGCTCAGAGTGCTGGGTTTAAAGTTCAGTATGTTACAAATAGGACACTTGAGATCAGTGTCTTGTTTCTTGTAGATGCATGTTATTTCTGTCTTCCTTATGTTGTGCTGTTTCGATAGACAAATGATATAAATTGCTCAAAGGATACTGGGAAAGCTAACAGTGATATAGGGACCTTTCTTGACTCTTCAGTGCTAATACAGAGTATTTGGAAAAATCAATGGAGCTTGTCCAGGATATCAGTGAGTGTCTCATCTATATAACATCCTCCAGTGCTTTTTGAAAAGACAGAGCGTGTGCTTGATATCTAAAAGGCAGAGAATACTTTCAAATAGTAGGAATGGCATGACTTTGTCTAGATAACATTTCCAACTGCCCACATAATACATTGCATTAAAATTCTATTTTTAAAATCATTTTTTGCTTACTGCTAGTTATGAAATCACAGACAAAGAAGAGAAATTGAAATGTTTTTTCTCTTTTTTTTAATTTATCCCTTAAATTTGTTCTAATAAAAGATGATACGCAATCTTTTACTGGTCTCTATTATACAGATTTAAAAAAAAAAAAAAAATTACCAATCTAGAAAATGGAACCAGACAGCTCTTGAAAAATAGGTATTAATCTTTGTAGCTCTCAAGTTCCAGCAACTTTTATTGGGGTGTGTATTTTATTTTGTTGCCATTTTTATTTTGAAGTTGAGTAGAACTAACATCAATTTATATGACTTTTTCCTAAATTGACTTCCTTTCTGAAAAATAAATTATACACACATACACGTATGTGCAGTTCTATTCATTTCTCATTTGTCTTATGAAAAGTCATAAAGAACTGTTATTCTTGCACCTAATTTTTGTGGGGGATTTTTTAATGTGACTGAGACAAATGTTTAGGCCAGAGGGTGACTTCAGTTTCTGTGACTTCAGTCACACACTAAAGTTAGGGTCTTCTTGAAGTAGTTACTCAGGTGGTTTTCATTAAATTGCTGGGTATTCTACTCCTTAGATTCTATGGTTTTATTTACACACTTAAACATTGTAATACCAAAATTTTATTTGATCTAATTGAAGTTGGTTTTTTTTTAAAAAAGAGCACTGAGTTTATGTTGTTTTAGTTATTACTTCTAAACAATATTTCCTTTACTGTTGGGCCATAGGATAGACAGGAGAGGCTTTTACATCTGCAAAGAGGTCATAAGCTATTTGTATCACACTGATAATCACTTTAGGAAACTTTGTTTACACGAAATGCAGTCAGAATTCATAAAGAAAATGTTACTAAGCTGCAGTCTTTAAAACAGTTTGCGATTTCATTTTTCAATAGTAATTTAATTTTTGACAAACTAACCTTATTCATCCATTCTTTGCCCAGTGAGTCCTTTATCCTGTGTTACTGCAAAGAAAAAATAGATTTATTCTACTTTATATTCAAAAACTCGTGTCTCTGTCATATGGTATGTACATGTACGAATCAAGGGCTAACTCCCACTCTACTAGAATATACGTCACTGATTTCAAAAAAGGTAGGATTGTGTTTAAAATAATTATTCATGGAGATGATTAGAATGGGTTGTTTTAAAATATGCTTTTTTGACAAGCCGATCATTTTGTATTATTTTAAGATGAACAGTGTAGACACAGGAAAGAAAGTTGGATCAAATGATGAAAGTTAATTAAGTATCTAATTAAAATAATCAAGTCAAAGGTGTTCCACTTTTAAATGCCCTTCAAAATTCTAAGACTTTCATATTGTTGCATTTTCTTCTCTTATTTGAAAAAAACCACATATTTTTACAGTTTTGTTTATTTTTATTATTACTGTGACAATGCATTTTTACCTTGCAGCTGTATATGTTTTAGTATTATCATGTGAAAGTTTTTTGTCATCCAGACACTTTAAATGGACCTAATTCAGGAAAGTATTTAGGCATGTTAACTTCAATATTCAATATAAGCAAGTATATGAACATGCTTAGATATAACTGTGTTATAAGTGCTTTGCTAAATTATACTTCTAAAGGTGGAAACAATTTCTGAAGTGTGTGTTGCATAATGAAAATTAAAATTCACAAAAATGTAGAGAAGAAAGAAACCTTAAAACCAAAAATTCTTTCTTCAGTATCAGACAATTGCATCTTTGGGCAGTTGTTCTTGGTTTGCTCTTTTAAATTACACCACATTGATATCTGAGAAATATTTAGATAGAAAAAGTCTCGATTTGTGTATTTGTTTCATTAAATATGTATTTTAATTTTTACACAATCCAACAGCTGGTGTAAGATGCCTTGAATTTGGAGACATTAGAGACTGGGAAAATACACTGGAGAGGTTTCTCTAAATGCTCTGTGGTCTTAGGCTCTTCCCATGGCCACTCTTCGGTAGTTGATTCAATCGACCTTTGGCCTGTTTTGGTAGAACTGTTCTTACATGTACTTAAGGCCAAATGTCTTTCTGTTGCATTCAGACACAGAAGACTATGGATATCTTGGGCAGTGCTAAGACGTAGAATGTGAGATTTCTCAAACGTTGTTTCTGTCATTTTTGTGAGACTCCAGTACATAAGTGACATGTCAATAGAACTTGTACCTCTCCAAAAACTAAGATGCTGCATTCTGTGTCATACTTTATTAATGATTTCAAATTTTCTGTGAGTTAGTTATTTAGTAACTTGTCCAAGTCATGCTTATCATAGTAATTAAGATAAAAAATTGAATAAATACTGAGAATATCTGTTGAAGACTTTAAATCAAAAAATAGGAGCAGCTTTTTTTAACATGTTGAAAACACTGATATATTTTTGTGCCTGTGATCCATGCTGATTCCTGGCAAGTGTCCTACTTGAGCATCATGAAAGTGAACATATTGAACTTGACTTAACAAGTGCCACCATGCCACAATATTCATCTTACACAGACTTGAGTTACAAGCAAATACCACCTTGAGGCTTATATGTTCTACAAATCCTACATGATCATGACAAATATGTCAGAATTTAACTTCTGCAGCACTGCTACTTTTCTTTACATATTTAGTCCTTCTGACCTAACGATGGAGTCATACTTTTCAGAGCACTTTTACAAAGAAGAATGTTATATTTGTGTTTTGATTATCCCCTCTCTAATGTTTTTACAATTGCAATTGATGACATTACTTATTCCATCTCCAAAGTAGCCCAGACCTTTAAATTAAAAGGCCTGGTTGATCAATTCTTATTAGTTTATGTGCATATGGATTTCTTCTTCTTCTTCTTTTTTTTTTTTAATAGAGGTACTTCAGATGGGCTTCATTTCTTCATCCTTTTTGGAAGTTAAATGCTGAGCTTCTACTTGAAGATGTCCCTGCTCATTGCAGGGGGGTTGTACTAGATGACCTTTGAAAAGTCCCTTCCAACCCAAACTATTCTATGAATCTAAATCAGATGGTGCTTCTACGCCTGCCAGTCTCCATGGATTTCCTTCCTCCCTTGCAGTTTACTTGGCACATAGCATAGAAGCTGAACCTGAGACTCTTGCTGGCCCCACCACCCCACACCAGACTTCTGAAAAAGGAAGAGAAAAAAAGATTTATATTGAATGTCGTTCTCCATGAGAGAAAATACTTTTTTCTGTATACTTTATAACGCTTGTGAGTAGCATGGTGAAGGTCAGAGGACAGCACTAATGTAGTATATTACCATGAATTACAGTATACGAAATGACAAGAGCCTACATGCCCAGCTAAGTGTTAGTGCTCATTCTTGTTTCACATCTTCACAGCCCAGCACTTAGGTTCATCAACCTATATACCACACAAAACTGCATTAAATGCTTGGCAGATATTATAGTGAGAAGGCAGCATAAAAAGGCTGACTGGGGCTGCTGTAGGTGCTATGCTGGCTCTACATTTGCACAGATTCTGTAGCCAAAGAGAAGGGAAGGCACACACTCCAGACTACTCACACAAAAGACTTTACCACACAAGAAAATAATCATATACATGAAGACACATCAAGACAAGGCTTAATTTTGCAGTCTCAGTGACATACACAGAGAATGAAATAATGTAAGACTATTAGAGACAAGGCTGAGCTTAGACTCGGTGCTTGAATCATAAGCATTAATACTGTGATTTACCAGTAACTGGTCTTTAAGGTTAGATGCTTAAGTACATTTTTTTTTTCTCTTCTCAGTGACTAAAGTACAATGTAATAGATTTGTATTAAAAAGCAGAAATCTTTAAGAATACTTTAAAAATAACCTGAATAACTATTAATTTCAGAGATCACAATGATTTTTGAAAAGTGTAAAAATGCATGGTGACAATCTGAGTTATTAAATTTCGGATAATGAGGAATTATTTAAGGGTCAACAAAAATTTGAAAGCAAAATTAATGATCTAACTTAAATCTTTAGAAGATGGGAAACATTGTGTCTAGGCTTAAACTGCTAGTTTGACTTAGGTAGATTCTAAAATCTTTCTGAATTGTGATCCCAGATAAAGAAAACAGAAGTTGGAGGCCTAGCTGACTTTCAGCTTTAATGTACTTATGCCTTTTAGGTATATGTTTCTTAGTATTGTTTTGGTTTAAAATATTTATAGATATCCTATTTATTTGTAATGAAATAGCTGCTGCTGAAAAATATCATCACTTTGTCTTATTCCAGAGAACATTGCTGCCGATACTAAGACTGCATTGTTTCTAAGACTGCATTTTGATTTAGGAAGGAAGCAGCATGAGTCCAGTCTATGGTGGAGTTACTATATTATTTTCAGTCATTATGTCAATTCTCCTTTCCTTCTTGAGCACTTCTACTTGTTAAAGTCCCTGTTTATTTAAAGGAAGTTAAAATGGAGCCAGAGTTGAAAACACTAAACATTTTTGTGCAGGCTTGCTTTCATCTATCACATGAGTAATTGTGTCAGTGACACCTAAATGAGAAACTGTGCCAAATAAACTCCTACATTTTCCCAGAAGCATCAAACAGAAGACATTTGTATGAGAAAGCTCATGATGTGGCTCACTTGAAACATCTCTTCAACTGGTAGTCTGGGTACTTCTGCTGAAGACAATCTCCTTTCCTGAAATTATTACAAGTTAATTATAAAATTTGCTTCTATATATAGTGAAATAGCTTCAATTACGTAATCAAAAGCTTTTGCTGCTGTAACATACTAATTTTGCTTAGCTCTTTAAAGTAATCCTGCTACTGTCTTCCTTACACTGATTGTAAATGCTTCAGGGCAAACATTTGTGGCCTCTTAGTTGCACGGAGGCAACCGTAACAGTTTGGGGTAATTTGCTGAAAACATTATGGCAAATGATGCTGGCGGTTGTTCAGTAGTAGGTGAAGATTATCAGTATGTTCAGGCCAATTTAAAGTTATTACGATGGCTAGAGATGCGGCATGGTAACTATATCCACACTCACTGGCATTAATGAAAAATCTTTATCTGGCAGGTGAAGCTTGCAAAGATGTTTTTTTCCTCCCTGCTGTTTGAGAACTGCAAGGAATGACAAAAGAAGAGTTGTGAGGAGTTTGCTGGCCTTTTGAGCTTGTGCTAATGGGACATTAATTTCATGTTTCCTTTCTCTTCACAACATCTATTCACTTGCACTCTGGGAATAAACTTCTGTGGTACCTGCTACCTACAACAGCTGGTACACTGCAGCTGCATTGTAGCCATGGTTCAGGTCTCTGTAGCAAACAGAGGAGCCTGGACAATTTCAGCTTGAGAACCAGGCTCTGGTTGAGCTCTGTAACAATTTTTCTTTCTCTGCATCAGGCATAGAGGGTGATATGCAATATGCACTTCATGAGATCTTGCTGTTCTTGTTAAAATATTGCTGTTTGTTTTGACCAAGTGGTGGGAAATGAAATCAGGTAAAATGGGGAGGGCTATGTGAATAAATAGATTTAAAATATTATTATAGTTTTATTATCCAAAGTGATACGAGATAACTTTGCACCTCTGGGATACTTTTAATTTGAAAGTATCAATTTATTTCTTATAAATAAGAAGGTGGTAGGATTCCAGTTTTCAAAGGGAAATACACTGAGCCACAAGAATTTTAATTAATTTACCTACAATGAAATCATGAAAAATTGGAGAAAAAAATCTTGCTGCTTCAATGTAGGTAGAATTTTATATTCGCATGCTCTTTTACCTTCTTACGCTGCTTAAAATACTAACCTTTCAACTTGTGGCTCTTCTGTTACCTTTCTATTTTAAAAAGAGGTTCAGCTTAAACTGAACCAGCTCAAAGTCCTGAGTTCTGCAGTTCTTAGTGAGCACCTGAAACACTGGAAGACTTTGCATGACATTGTTTCCATGAAACTAGGAATGGGAAGCTTAAATTTGGATTGAGTATGGACTATTTAAGCTAAATTAGTAGCCTTTAAAAATAACACAATATAATAGTTTGGGTTTATTCTTTCTTGTGCTACACATGATCAAAAAAGTTTTTCATCAAAGTGTGACAGCTCTTTGTATTGTCTGTACATAAAACCTCCATGGTTATTATACAAAAAGAAAAGGCAAATGACAGTTGATGTTAACACTAAACAGCTTAGGGCAGACTGTTTTCTCAATATGTATGTAATTTAATTGAAATGCAATATTTCATGAATATTAGAAAGTGAGGCTTTATTAAAAATGGCAAGGGAAGTGAAAGCATGGCTGTTTAGAGTAACAAGCAGCACAGATTTATTCATCCAATACATCACTGAATTATTTAAAACTCGGCTTAAACACAAGGTCATGGAATAATTTTGGCAAGTGTGCACTTTTGCATGATGCATTTCCATAATTCCATTGCATCTATAAAGTTAATCACAGCTTTGGCATGCAAGCCTGCTTCATGTACTAAGCTGAGCCAGAAAAAGGCTCTGAATTAAAACCTAGGAACAAACCAAACTACCAACACTACAAATGATTTGTGATCGTTTAGAGCAGATGTGAGCTTCATAATACTAGCAATTCTTACAAATATTTCATTTACTAATATCGCATATTTACTTGCAATACACATTTACAAGTGAAAACATGTTGGTTGTCTGGAGACACATCAGAATTTATGTGCGCACAGACACACACATTTAGACGTCATGAGTCTTCTTGAGGACATACTCCTTCTGTAAGGCTTTCAGTGAGGGCTGACAAAAGGCTTTCTTTGGACTGCAGGGAGGAGAGTGGTTGAGCTACCCTTGGAAAAACTCCATGTAAAGTGGGTTGATTTTATAAGACAAAAACAAGTATTCCACTGTCCAGTGTCCAGACTGACTGCTAGCAAGTCCCTGCAGCTGACTAAACCAGAGGGGCTTAATGCATATAATTTTCAAAATTGCTTTGTCATTTTTAGGCTCCAGGTAAGATAAAAAAAGATGTGTGAATTGCATAAGGCTTAAGACTTCTTTCTAGTGTCTGTTTAAGATTCTAAGACAAAATTCAGTGTCTTTTGAATTTTGCAGTAGAGTTTGTGCATCCAGAGTTTTATAGCGCATTTCTGCATGCCTCCATCAGTTAATAAAGACATTGTGAGATTTTCAGTGGACTCCCATAATTGTAATCATGCAATATGAGCTTTAAGATAACCTCTTCTATACTAACTCTAATATATGGCTAATTTATAATATCTGGTATAGTTGTTAAATGATTATTGCTAAAGCTTAGAAGGTGGTTGTTATTGCAGTCCTTACCAAATAATTTCTGTAGTTCCAGACTGGCTTCCCAACACCTTGATTGCGTACTGGCGCCTCATGGATATCAATTACAGGTGTGCACTGTCACTTGCAGAGGTAGCACAGAAATCGCTACTATTGAAACCTATTAGAATGAGACATGTTGAATACTGCAGCAGTAGAATACTAGGCAGAGGACCACCTAATAGTACAAACAGCAACCTAGACACAGTGATAGCCTTCTCTCCTCTTTGCATGCTTTGAAAGAACTGTATGCCAGTTGGGAATTGCTGGACTTATTTGGTGTTTCCCCTACACTGCTTTCACACACACACACACACACAGAGGAATGTATGGATCAAGCAGACTTTCAAAAAAGAACATGATTTTCATTTGAAGGCTCGGTGGACCTAATTTTCGTTATAGATAATTTGGTCAATTTATTTATTGTGCAGCTCATTTTTTTGGAAATTAAATAGATGTAATTTATCTCAATATGCTCTCAGACCAGTGCACAAGTGACATGAAAGACACAGCATCTATATTTTGAATATGCACAGCATGCTGAATGTATTTTTTTTCAGCATCCTTTATCTAAAAAATTAGGTTTTTTAAAGAGGAATGCAGTATTTAAAGTGATAATTTTAAAAGAGCACCCTTGTTCTAAACAGGTTGTTTACAATTTGGTTGACTTCCACAGAATTCTCAGAATTTATTTGGTTTCTTTGGTTGTCATTTTTTTGTTTGTTTTTTTTTTATTCAAAATGTAGAGATTTTAGTCTTGGTACCCTGTTCTCTTAAAGTGTGCCTACATGTAGCAATTACTGAGTTTCTGTGGAGGTGATTCATATATATAACTTAACAAATCATTATGCTGTCTTTAAGCTAAATGGCTTTACAAATTGTTTTGGATCTCTCTGATTAATAATGAAAACCAATGAGATTTTTCTTATGTCATGTTTGTAGTTACTGAATACTCTATGAAGTTGCATGTGTGTTAATAGTTACAAATTGCTATTAATATAAATTAATTCTTGAAAGAATTAACATCTTCAGAAATAGCTGAAAGATTCTTTGTGTTGTCGAATTTTGAAATGGTTTTCTTATTGGAGAAAGAAGTAGGAAAAATATTAGAAGGTTAAGATGAGGGTTTTTTAAGTATTTATTAGGAATAATAAGCAGTCATTTCTTCCACATTTTTGTATGTACAGAACAATGTCACTCAAGGAAATAGATGCATTAGAGAATAACTCTAAGTGTTCTATGTATGAACTTCATTATGTAATTTCATATCACTATAAATTTGTCATCTCTTGAAAACTGAAATAGAAATTGCTTGAGTACAGTTAAAAGAATTTGCTGTTTTATTTGGTGAGTTTGTCTGCAGAGAGCCTATTCATATTCATCAGTTTCTAATTACTCTTCTACACAGGCCAAGCTGCAAAATGACTTGTAACCCCACAGATGAATTTATTTATGTAAGCAGGGAAGATACATCCTAACAATTAGAAGATTTTCTTTGCTATTTTAGGGATGACATGTTACCAGTTTGACCATGAATTACACATTCAGTGCCATGGATCTATTTTTACAAGCCAGTGGGACTGCCTGCATTAGAGCCTGCTGCAGACAGAGCTCCTGCAAGAAGAGGTGTCCTGGATGTCAGTAGTTTGAGAGGTAAGATCAGGTTACAGTTAAGTCTTTGGAAAATAGTGCTTGAAGAACATAGTTTAGCACTGAATCAGGACTGGATTTGGTGGTGTTACCGTATCCATTTTAGACTTCTGCTGCTGGATCGGAGCATGAGTGCACTTTTCAGGAAAAAATTCCAGCAATCCCAGACCTTAATTGGATTCCTTTTGGGTGAAATTAAGCTAGAAAGTGAATGCTCGTGGCCATGTCAGTGTACAAACAGATGGTTTGGGGGGAAAAAAAAGAAAATAATCATTGCATTTTTAGTTTCTAATTCTAACGTTCAGAGGAACTGAGAAAAACAAGCTCTACAATTGAAATCAGATATTGGCAGTCCAAAGAGTACTGTTAGAGCTCTGAAACTGAGCATTAGTATGATTTTCACCAGGAATTAATTCCATCTTAAAAATGTCAAAAGTGCAACTGTATCTGTCAGATCTTGGGAACAGTTAAGTGAAAGTGACCTGCTATCAGCGTAGTGGGGATGATAGCTAAGCACCTTCTGTATAAAGTTCCACATTATGATAGACAATAATATTCAGTAAGATAATATCCGTGTAATTACTTTCTTTTTTTCCCTATCAATCCAATCAAAACATCAGCACTTCCAAAATGCTTGGCATTGTCGTTTAAGTACCATGGTTACAATAATGAATCTGTTTATTGTATCGTCTTACTGGTTTAAGACACAAGAATAATAATTACAGAAATTGATGCTTTTTTAAAATATGGTTCTATTCAAACTCCACTTACCATTGCAAGAGGAAGCTGATCAAAATTCTGTAGAATATAAAATGGGTCAGTCATGATCTATCTTTAATTGCATTGCATTACGTGACATATTTGTTGATATTTGAAAATATTAATTTGGAGCTTTATGAGAGGACAGCAAACACCTTCTGTTTGCCTTCAGCCTAACAGTTTGGTGTTGACTTTCTGTACTCATTTATCTGTCAGTACAAAGAAAGTGTCATTCTGATGTGACAGTTTGACTCCAGATGTTAGAAAAAAAACCCAGGAAATTGTGCTTACCAAACATGCAGAGTCTTTACTGTCACAAGCTATGTATTGTTTTAAGACGGGATCTTTTAACTCCATTCGTTCCAATGGAAAATCCCACTGCAAAAACAGCTGCATAAGAATCTAGTGTAGCAATCACGTATTATCTGATTTTATTGTCATTTTTACTTGAGACTGTTGCAAGCCAGACAGTTCACAGGAAAGGGACCAAGAAAAGATCTGAAAAGATTATATCATTTTGCTAAACTACTCTTTGGCTGTACTTAAGGGAATATGTCCTATCCTTAAGCAACTGGCTTAATGTCATTCCCTGAAGATTCTGCTAAAGTGGTTCTTGTGTGATATAATAGATAATAGTGTTGGGGTTTTGAGATGCTTGTTCTTCTTACCCATAATTTAAGTAGTCTTAGGAGGACCACAAACTCCGCTATTTTTGTATTTAGTGAAAGCCTCTCTATAAAGGTGAGTCACAAACAGCCCAGCTACTCTATCTCAGATCATATCCCCAGCGATTTATGCATGCATCTTTCTAACAATAATTCCCACCGAAGCAATAAACCCAGATAACCACCCTCCAGAATCAAAGCTGCATTCTGTTGGCTCCATTTCTCTCCTTTTCCGGACACTGCAGATCCCTAGAGAAGCACAAGAGACAAAGTATAGTAGGGGTAGACTCAGAGGAGAAATCCTCATTGTCCTCCTTAGGTGAAAAGGACAGTCCAGCCGTTTCCCTTGATTTTTCTACAGAGCTGTTCCACCTATGCTCAGGTAATGATCATTTGAGTGAGCTATTGATTGCACGGGTCTGAAAAAACTGTCACTACTTTGAAGAGAATATAATGCTGGGACAGGAGTCACTGTAGGTCTCAGACTCCTGGAAGATGCATTCCTTTGGGAATGGAACTTGCTGCCTCAGCCACAAGACTGAAGTTTTTCCCCAGTGAGGTCATGATTTCTAAGATTTCTTCATGCAGTTTTACAGGAAGATAAAATCTGAGCCTTTCCCACAGAGCTGCCGTTCACCCAGATAATGACCAGATGGTACTTATGGAAATGAAGTTGTGAAATACTGGTAATTACTGAGGGGACACAAATGCCCTCAGTGTCACTGTTAACGAATGATGAACAGGACCATGGGCTTTAATGCCTCATCTGAGGAATGTTCCCGTAAAAGGTTGTAAGCAGCTTGTTGAACTTCAGAACAGACCAAAGATGTCATTTCAGTGTATTGGGTGCAATGTGATAAAATGTGTCCACATTTTAAATATGATATCTAGGGTGTGAATGCTGCAATATTTAGTTCTGCAACAAAATCCTACAGATTAGTGAAAACAAGCAACTGATTTTATGTTCTTGTGCCAACACAGAACTCTTTCTCCGTGTATAGGTTTGTTGTACTCTTGTGAAATGAAGAAAAACTGCTCATCTTAAACACTTCTCCAGCCATTCTGAAGCTACAGATATTTGTGTGAGACAAAATATAACAGAAATAGAATGGAGATAAAGGGTGGCTTTTCTTGTTGAAAAGTTTTGGAGGATTAAGCTGTGAAAATACTTTCTGTGACCCTGTTTTGTGAGTAAAACAATGCTTGTTCCACTGGTGGGTGAAATTAGAAGATGCAGAAGAAAGGAATATATTAGCTATCGCTTCTTAGGAACTTATTTCCCCACTGCAAGCTCTGTGGGACAAATTGTAACCCATGCTATTCAAATGAAGACCATTTCAATTCTAATGACCAATATGAATGTGCGAATATTCTAAATAAAAGTCTTCCCACCACAGTACATATTTACTTTGGAGAGTAGCAGACATCCCATTTTTTAAAATGCCTTTTTGTCATTTGTACCTTGAAGGCCCAACGTCACAGTTCTTTTGCTTACCATTAGGTTTAAAAACAGACTATTCTGTCCACTGGCATGTCAACAACACTGCTTCAGTCAGCAAGATTTCAGATTCCCATTAGCGATCTCTTTCCTTCCCTAGAGATACATGGCCTCCTTGGCACGGCTGCTCTCTGTTCGTGGCTCCCCATTCAGCATCGTGTCCTGCTACCACTAGACCTTGATTCTAGTTGGCATATGCTCATTTTATTCTCCATCATATGGATTTTGTGTCCTTATAATGTATTAGTGCTCTTAATATCTTCACCTTTCTAAATAGCTAAGCTGGCAGATTGTTCTGTGAATTTGTTTACAGCTTGCTTCCTTGATGAGAGTTGGATACTTTCAAGTGCCAAATGGAAAGAAAATATATATAAATGTCGTAGGCACCTCAGTGGCTGCTGCAGTACATTGAAGAAATGTAAGGAAATGGAGTTCACATTTACTCCATTTTAGATGCAGTTTACACATCTGGCTCCATTTATGGTGAATGAAGGTGACTGCATCTCTGTATTTTAAGTGAAAATGTTGAACAGATGTATTACACACTCATCATGTGATGTTCTAATAACCCTGAGCTGTAATTATTTTAAAATGACAATGGCTTTTTAATGGCTATTTTGTTATACACAAAATAAAGACAAGTCACAGAAGAATAAGCCATATTTATAAAGTGCTGACTAATGTTATGTGAATAACCACCACAAACAAAGAAAACCCGAACTTTCACAAAATACCCACATCTTCTGCTTGCTCTGTACAAAAAAATGAATCAGAGAGAAGTAATGAAAGGATATTTCTTCTCAAACATTCTGTCTGCTTCTCTGTTTAAAATAATATTTTACTAGAAACGACACTCCTCTATATTAGCATTACCTACAATATTGGAGTGTTAAAAATATCTAAGAGTTTCTATGTCTCTGTCACCTGAAGTATTGTACCTAGTTAATAAATTTAATAAAGCTCCAAGCACAACATATTTATTATAGCTAAAGTAAATCTCTCCTGCAGAACCTGGGGGTTAAATCTAATTGACCTTCTGCATAGAATTGTTTTTCATCTCTTTCCTTTATTAGAAAGGAAAATGGTTGCAAGTAGCTAGAAGATTCATCTGTAAACTTGAATATATGTTGAGGGCATCATGAATTTATGCTGCCTAATGTGCTATAGATTAGTCAGCAAGATATTTGGGTATATTGTCTACATCAATAATGATGCAGTCCTGTGTGGTAGTTAAAAGATGTCTGATACACTTCCCATAGGATTTCAAGGCAAAGGCCTGTCAGCAGTCATAGAAGACAAAATATGATGGCTTTTTGATTTTTAGAAAATAGTGCTTGGAAGATGTGCTAGAAGTGTAAAAGTAGAATTGTTTTTTTTTAATTTAGATAACCTGTGGGATATTAGGCAAACTAAATGATGGCATTGAATTTGTGAAAAACTGTTTCTCTTCAAGTTTCAACATTTTGTACCCTACAAGTGTGACTGTAACTGAAGATTCCGTAAGGAAGATCCAAATGATTACAACAGCAGGACTGAGTCCTGAGGTATTTCAGGCCAGTTGTTACACAACAGTGGCAGAGATTGAGCAATTCTTAAACTAGATCCATCTCATTATAAGTCTCTAAAAATCCCTTTGCCCCACTATGTCCTTAAATGCAAAACTGCAGAGTAAGGAATTGGTTTAGAACTATATGTAAGTTAATTTATGAATAAAGTAATTTCTAATCCTTCCTTCTTTTCCCTTCTCTTGTCTGAAGGTATGCAGGGAGACCAAGACATTTTGTGTTTCAGAGATACTCATACAGATACCAGAAAATTTCTTGCAGGTGCTGAGACAAGGATAGAATATATCCCTCAGGGTTTCTTCATTAGGGGTTTTCATCAGGCTTCATGCTTTCATCCAGAAATTCTGTTGCCAAATAGCTAAGGTTACATCATTTGCAGGAAAAAGAAACAATTATAAATCTCCATTGCAATTTTAGGGTTTTTTTACCAGCAATCATGCCTTGGTGTCATGACAGTAGAGTCAAATGTGTTATCAATTATGACATAAGCTATCAAAAGACTTGGAACAGAGAATTTCTGAAAGAAACTGTATCAGCAGACTGAAAAATAAATTAATTTTACTTGTCATTGAATTTTTGAAAGAATTTTTTATATGGAAGAATAGTTATTCATTTTGAATATTTTAATAACTCAACTATTTAAATGTTTTAACACTATTTTATAGCATGAAATTAAAATTTCAGGGGAAAAGAAAAAGGAGGGGGGCATCTGAGCCCTTCTGAGATAAGACTATGCTGCCTTTGTTTTTCACAGGATATAGAATGATTGATCTCGAGAATGTGTTTGAGGCATCCATCAATTTCGTCCTACAGTCAGCAGGAGAAGTCAACTGTATGTTGTTTCCTTGAATAAATACACTGGATTCACTGAATTCATGGGACACTGAGTCAGAAGGAACTGTTACTCTTGCCCCAAAAATGAAAGTGTAGAAGCTTGGTAAGCTCTTTTCCACCTAATATAAGAAAAGTAAAATAACCCATCTGTCTACTTAGTTGAAACCAATATGAATTGTATATGAACATAGTTGCTGAACTGGCTAATACTCATTATGAACAGCAATTTCTTTTCCCTCCAGAACCACTTAGTAGGAGAACACATCTGTATGTTCACAAGCTTATGTGCCAAGAACAGTGTGTTAATGATTTAATTTTATTTATTTGATCTGGAACCAGTTCATGGCTTGCTTCATTTTTTCATTAGCTGCAAATATATGCAGCATTTTACTTTTTTTTTTTGTGAGAAGCATCTGAAAGAAAGCAGTAGGTAAGGCCCTTGTTTAATATATGGCTGTAGAACACAGAATTCCTATTTTATTCTGGCATTTAATAAATATTGTAATGGCTATTACTTATTAAAAATTACAACATTGGAGGAAAAATCACTTTGATTAGCAGTTTTTAATAATACATTTGTAAATATGGATATTTCACAGTATCACTTAAATTCTTTGAGTTATCCAAAAGGCTCCAGGCTCTGTTGTAAAATTATCTGAAATTAGAAGTTCTGAAAAGTTTTCAACTTACTAAGATATAAAGATGTTGAAATGTTTTCTTCTCCATTTATATCTGAATAAAACTTTGATATTTTTATGTCATATGCATACTATTCTAGTTCTTAAATTATTAACTTTCTACAGAAATGTTTCTGAGGTTAGAGTTATCAACTATATCAACTTCACTTAGCAGCAATTAAAATTACCTATTTGTTCTAGGATGTATAAAATGCACTAAAATTCACATAGCTGTCTTTAGTGGGATAGCTTGACCAGGTGGAACTCTCTGTTCTTTTCCAAGAAATTGTACTCTGCAGTAAATGAAGGGACAACACTTGTAAATAATAGAGGCTTGGAAGAGGAACTGGGTGCTGTTTTAAGAGCACTTCTTGAGCTAGGAAAAGGGAAGGCAACATGAGATAGAAGAGGCTGTGTTAAACTTTGATGAAAGATGATGCCAGGTGTTTTCATGGCTCAGCATACAGGGGTGGTTGGGAGGAAAAAAAAAAAAGTGTGCCTTTGTTTCTGTCATTTCTTTATCATCAGATAAATTACAGAAGCAGTCATCAACTCAGCTGGAGTGTCATTTCAGCTCTGTGCTGCAAGGGACAGCTGCAAACACGAGATGGTTGCCATTCTCAGTGAAACAGGAATCTAGTGGGAATTGGAGTGTCGATGCTCTCAGACTCTCCCTGCACTTGCTTCCTCACATGCCACTGAAGTACCAGGTGAGTGCCACAAAAACTTGCCTTGCTAATGTCTGGTTTTGGCAGGAAGCTTTGAGGCAGGAGGAAAAGAAATCACTCGAGATAATTTGGTGCTGCCTGCCCTCAACAAGATAGTGCCCCTATGGAAGAAGATAAATTGGGATGCTAAATTCTGTCTTCTACAAGCTTCAAAGGGTAGAGTCTGTATCATACCAATTTAAGAGATAGTTTATAGTCTCTTAATCTGAAGGCAGAAAGCCCATTTAAGATAATATGCCAACCAGAGATACCACAGGGAACCCATCAAAGGACTTCATGGGAAGGCAAAGAGAAATTAATTTGCCTCAGCAACCAATGCTCAAAATGATAAAGCCAAAAGAGAAAAACACAGAAAAAATAGGATTAGTAAAGCTTCAAAATCAGAAGAAAACAAGAAGACTGGAAGTAACTTGGTGCTGCCTAAGGTAACAATTAAAAGCAATCAGACAAAAAATATTCATGGAAAGGTGAAGTATAATGCCATTTCACTGAGACAAATAGTTAAATTAATCTAATGGATGAGGTAAGCATCAGAACACAGTCTTTATTTTGAACATCCTTTGAGACTGAACTTTTAAATGAACAAACTTTTCTAAGCAGTCAGAAGAGGGTAAAAGTTGTGTGTGATATGTATCATATCACTGCTAAGAACACTACTGTAAAATTAAGTAAGGCTGCAAGATCAAAAATCACTACAGAAAATACCAGCATGGAAGTGGAGGGCAATAGCAAATTACTTTTACTTAACAAATATGTATCTTTCTTAAGCCTTTGTGTAATTTGAAGATATGAACTATATATATGTATAGACAACTTGTGAATTCTTATCTGGTAGTCTGTATACTTATTATGCATAGCAAAAAAAAATAAAATAAAAGAATTGATTAGTAGAGTTGTGAAGAAAATTATTTGCCTGTCACACTAACTTTCCTGTACTTTAAAATTGTCGTCATTCTGTGCCAAAGATGAAATGAAGCTCTTTCAGTTTTGTCATTCTAAAAGTAGATAGCTGTTGCCTCTACAACTAGGACATCCTGGGCTGTGGGACACCTGATTTTGGATCTTGTTTAAAACAGCTGAAGAACTGGGCAGCTGCTCTGTAACAGGTGAAACAATCTTCCCAACAGGAGTCCAGCTGCCCAGCATCTGAAAGGAAGTTCTACAAAGTCAGTCTCTTTCCCGGGAAATACTCAGCTGTCCAAAGATGACTCTGGCCAGCAGACACAAAATATTGTCACCAAGCACTAAGTCAACATGTATCAGCCAGTCCATGCTAAGTATTAGTTGGGTGCTATTAAATGGTGGCAAATATAAGATATTTCAGGTTAACGTAACTTTTTCTTATTAGCCAATTTTTTTTTTTTTTTCCTAGTAGGAAAAATACTGAGCTTTGCCAGGAAATTTACTTCTACGTTTAGTTATGAGTTTAAAGCTTAAACACTTAGAACTATTTGACATGTGAAAGATGTCAACTGACTCAAAAATACTCTAATGAATGGCAAAATAACCAAAAGTGTGCAACAAGTAAAAGTGAAGATAAGAACTGGCTTTTTTTAAAGTGAAGTAAAATGAGGAACTCTTCTTTACAAAACAAATTGGCAAATTTATTTTAAGTCCTACACTCCAGTGAAAGCATAATTTCATCATCAATTTAATTAGGTTAATCAAGATAATGGGTAATTAGTTGCTTAGAAATGGATGGTAGATTGAAGAAAAGTGGGTAGAATTTTTAAATAACTGTTTACTATTCAAACAATAGGATTGAAAATCTCATGCTAGGTCTCTAGGATGAAAAAAGTCCTTGACCACCCTCACCCTACACAATACAGTCCTTGATCTCCTAATTATATTTCAAAGGGAAGGTTTCATTGAAGTTAATGATTCTACATATAGGTGCATGTCCCTGTACCTGTAAACTGAATTTTTCCAGTTCCAGAGACCTTTCCATTTAAATACCACTTTGGCAGATTATTACACCTCTCCTTTGTTTTTAAAGAGTTTTTGGAAAAGTTTGCAGTTCAAAATGCTTCTACTGAAATCCAACAGTAGCGTTTTGAAATTTAAAAAAAATTCTTATAGGAAAATAAGTGAATACATTTAGTACTACGGAATAAAGAGAGTACGTTATTTAAAATAAAACATTTAGGAAATAATTTCTGAATACAATACAGAACAATCAGATGTGCTCTGAAATAAAGCAGTTTTACTTCCCTTTTCCTGGAGAATATTTGGCATATCTATTCCCTTCCTTATATCTGCCAAGTCGTGGGTCTGTGTGTCATGATATGAGATTGCATACCGTGTCAAATAAATACAGATCCTGCAGCTCAAAGCTCATTGGAAAGCTCAGCCTCTATGCAGACAATCAACTAAAAAGGGACTTTGTGTGAATATAATTGTGTGATCGAGTCTTAAAATGTTTTTTTCCCTCCATTAGAACATAAGGAGTATTTAAAACACCTCTAAAAAGTATGGTGGTAGAGGGGAAAAAAAGGAAAAAAATCATTGTGTAGTCTTACAGACTAATTAGAAAGAACAGCTGAAATGAGGATGAGAGACTTCATATTGCACAGGTGTTTGTTTTCCTTTGAAAACACACAGTGCTTTGTGGACTTCAGTCACAAGCAGATTGAAAGTCCAGCTCTGACTTTCTTCACTAATATGTAAAATGACATCGTTAGCCAACTCAGAAAATGTTGTTGTTGTTTTAAAAAAGCATGTTTACGTTAACAAGTTGTTTTTTTATTATATTGCCATTTATGAAGGTTTTGTTTGGTGGTTTTTTTAGAAAACCTGCAGCATAAAGTGAAAAATTTTGCTTAGATACTAATTCTTGTTTGGTATAACTGCTCTTGTTATAACTGAAAGAGAAAATGTAATGGTAAGCAAAGGCCAAAACCAAAATTACTCTCTCAATACATCAAATATAGGAGTGATTTAGAGATGAACAATTGCATCTTTCTAGCCTACTTGAGCATGTAGTGCTAGATGAAATTAGGATATGGTTGAAGCAATGTGGGTGCCAAAACATAGGTACCTACCTCCGGTTTACATAACACAATAAGTTCATTTTAGACATTAACTGGACCGGGGGAACGATTCTTCTGTTGATCCAGCATCAAGTTTGCAAACCCAGCTGTGGATGTTACTGGTGTCTTAGTGTAGCTGTAATAAGTTTAGATGGGTGTGTCCAGCATCTGAGGAGTTCGTGACCCTGTTCATAGTCCTGAACCGTTTGTTTTTATCCATGCTTTATTTCATACTTGCATTTCAAATATTTGTGGAGGCATGTTGTTGGAACTGTGAGAATATCCAACACAATAGAGGTCCCATGATAAAAAGGAAATTGCAACCTGTCCAACAAACCCCATTTTGTAGCAGATTAATATCAGTATCTGCATTATTTCCTACCTATTAACATGATGTTTTGTCCATAGGGCAAAACCTAAAAACTGAAAGTGTTGTATCTGAGTAAAACAGACTCTGGAGAGGCACTCAAGGTTTTTGTGACAGTGGGTCTTCAGATAGCTGAAGGTCTCCTAGGTTCGCTCGTTTTCCAACTATGGCCTGAAAACCCCACCTCTGGCTGAGCTGGCACATTGTTTTGTGCAGCTGATCATGGACATGCTCTAATTTTAAAACAGATTAAAAAAACTGGGCATTTTTGTGTCAGGCTAGTTCACCAATCCCATTCACATTGACACTGTGTCAGTGTGATGGAGATATGGTGCACTATGGAAAGGAAGAGACTTAGATCTGCAAAGGTCTGGGAACTGCCCCTAAAAGTGTGCATTGGACTATGGCCTTAAGGTTATGATGAAAGACAACAGAGCCAGCACACTCAGGTTCCTCTGCCACCATAGTGACCCTGGGCATCTCCAGTCTTTCTTCTGGAGAGTCAGGCTGGACGGCAGAGCAATACTATCCCACCCTACTGCCCAGGATGCTTCTGAACCTGGCAGCTGTGAAATGCTCCCATTTTCTGCATTTTACACATATCCTGTAGACCAAGCAGTCTGCAGTCATAGAGGAAATCTAGGATAGAAATGGGAATGGATTGCAGGGGGTTTTCAGGTGAACAGTTTGTAACTAGTTGTGAAATTCTTTGGTGGAAGGGAATGTGTAAGTGCTGCAGAGGCAATATAGCTGGCTTTACATCATTGCCCAAGCCCATAGCCATGCTCTGAAAATCCCTGGCTGCCTGACTAATTCCTTCTCAGAGCAATCAGAATACTCTAAATTGCTTTTTAGGAGCAGACTGACTCTTGCTAGTCTGAGATTCCAAGTTTAATCTCTCAGTGAGTTTTGCTGTACTTAAAGGTTCCTGGATATTTAACCTATTTCTTCTGTCTAGAAGATTTATTCTTTATTTCTAGGATTTTTTATTTCTATAATTTCCCGTGTGCTTAACCTTTTTCCTGTATGTATTTATTTTTATTATTTTTTTCTTTTTTCACCTGCATGGTATGGTTGTTATTTGTTACATGCATTACTACACATAAAAGTCCTTAATCTTTATTATTAATGTAAATAAGCAGCAGTTATAGTTCATGGTCAATGTTTGATTTACTTCTAAAAAAAAGTATACACATGTGTGTTCAACAGTAGTTTTCTCGGGCTTATTTTTGTGACTGATTATTTCGGGGGAAAGGTTTTACTGATTTTTTTTTTTTTTTTTTTTTTTAATATTTGTGCCTAACTGTGACAATCTCTCAAAATTATTTAAATCATCAAATGCAGTCCGCCCTATGTAAACAACTTTTTTTGCAGCCATTCTCCACTAAGCCACTGTATATAGAAAATAAAACACTAGTTTTAGAAGGCAGATTCAATGAAAGAATACAAATGCATCTTATTTAAAGTAATGCTGTATGAGATCATAAATTGATCTGAAAAGC
The DNA here is from genome assembly GCF_036013445.1 of Caloenas nicobarica. NCBI lineage: Eukaryota > Metazoa > Chordata > Aves > Columbiformes > Columbidae > Caloenas > Caloenas nicobarica. The sequence goes on along the minus strand of NC_088248.1, from coordinate 18,231,466 downwards.
CTGCTGGCAGCCGACTGTTTAACTATATTAGGTTTGTCTCCATTAGATCAAAACGCAGGAGGCTGGATTTGTGTCTGAATGTCAGATTCCCATGCAGCAGGACAGAGACACAAAGTCTGTATGAGTAAACATGCCTGTCAAAGATGAGATTGTTAAACTAACAATAACAACAGAAAAGAAGCAACACAAAAATTTCCCCTCCTAATTGCATTTAATGTCAGATCATCATGATATAAATGGTGGTGATTATGTCAGTGACATCCTGCCCTATGTTGTTATGCTCTTCTATATCTTGCTGAATAATGGTTAAAATACCATCATAGATCATAGTCCTCAAAAGGACTTTCATTTATTAAAACTTGGAGACAATATAGTTTTTACTCTTGTCAAGGTCCGTGTCAGCTCCAGAAAGTAGATTATTTTCCACCACAGTCTGCCCTCTCCTTTTTGTTCCAGTCAGTAGAAATATATTTTTGTCTGACACAAACCAGAACAATTTCCAAAATATAGCAACCTGCTTTGTTTAATTTCTTCTGTGTGTAATTCTTAGAAATCAGTCCAGAACATTTTACATAGGAATAAAATGTAATCCCAGTAGTTAGACAGATGGGATGAACTGGAAGTTTAGGGAAGAAATGGTCGGGAAGGAGAGAGGAAAAGAAGGGATAGGATTCTGATTGCAGAAAGAATTAAAAAAAAAAACCAAAACCAAAAACAAACCAAAAACAAACCACAACAAAAAAACCCAACAACTTAGTTATTCTCAGTTCCATTCCCCCTCTTAATCACAGCTTGTTGTTTTGGACAGAAGTTTCATACAGTAGGACAGTGAAGAAAGGATGAGTTCCCTGATGGCAACAGCTGGTAATTGTTCCTAGATGATAGGATGTGCTATAGCTTCTGCTACACTATCAACTTAAAACAGCTATATTGTATCCACTGTTTCTCCTGTTTTTTAATTGCCATTTATGATGCTAGGTATAATTAACACCATCTTTGATCTTGTTTGCCTAACTTATTAAAACTTCTTTTTCTCCTTCAATTATGGTTTGATTTTTTGTTTCTGTTGCTTTTTCTTTTTAACTAAGTTCTCTTCCTTTAACATCTCTATATCTACCTTTCTTGATGCACTTGGAGCATATGCTTCCATTCTGGTTTCTTTCCTACAGCCACTTTCTTTGCCTGGGTCTAACTTCTACTGATACAGAGTAATTTTCAGACAATTCCAAGCTTGCCTCAATTTGTGCATGCACTTTTTTCCATTTATTAACCTGTATCTATGCAAATCAAGTATTTAAGAGCTATGGACTGGGTTCATACAAAGGACAATGAGAATTAAACCCTGTACATTTCAAAATTTAATTTCAGGTGCCTAACTCTTTTCTTAAATTTATGTTTAGGGCTCATACTCCTCTATCCACTACACAGGAAACTTAAGTAGGGTTCACAGAAATCAAGGAGCTTGCTAGAAAGCCTTTGAAGATATGCATCAGGAGGAAACAGCAAAACACTCTCAAAAGGCAAGATTCATTCTTTTGAGCATGCAGAAATGCTTATCCCAATTTGGAAATCACCACTGTGAAATTCTTTTGGCCTAATACAAGGAACTTCTTTTCTTTCTTTCTTTTCTCCTTGGCAATAAACCAACCAACCAACCAAAAATCAATCTACCTGCTGCTAGGCTCGAGCATTCCCCTGAGATCGATTTTGAATGACCACTTAAATTCTGGCTTTCCAGAAGGAGAGGTGTAGAAGGAGACTGGAATGGAAGATGTTAAATGTACTCTCTGAATGTTTAATTCTTTGTACTGTAGTTGACAGTAACTTGGTTTTCAAACCTTGTTGAGACTTAGCAATAAGGTGAATATCAAACTGCTCAGTGGTGTCAGCAGCATAAAGCTGTATTATCCATATGACTTGTGGCAGAAATGTGTGCATTGTGTATGTTCACCTAGCTGGGATTTAGACAACTAGTGAATTTTTTGGAGTACCTAAGGAAAGATTAGTGGGTCCTGTAGACCAAATTGAGTGGGCACGCTATGGGTTTTGACCTGTGTTTACCCATTTCCATTGATATATCTTTTAGGTTAGCTTTTGGGTTTGTTGGTTGGTGCGGGGCTTTTTTATTATTTTGTCTGGTTTTTGTTTGTTGGTTTTGGTTTTTTGTGGGTTTGGGTTTCTTTCCTTCTGTTTTTTTTGTAGGTTTATTTTTCCCTAAAGCTGGAATCCAGGGCTAATTTCTATTTGTCTATGAAACATTTTATAAACTGCATTATATAGAATCCATTCTGCTCTTCAACAGTTCTGGCAGAAATCTAGTGACAATTATGGGATTGTCGTACTATGGATGTATGGATGCTTTTTGTTTCTGTTAATTAATTTTTTTTCTAGTTGTAAGGCTCTTTTCAGAAAAGGCCAGGGAAGCAAAGCAGAAGGGTGTTAAAACAATCTCATTTCTTGCTATTTAACGATTGTCTGAAGTTAAATGTGTAATTTTTTTTCTTTTCTTTAAGAGATCCTTCAGGACCTAGAGTTTGATTTAAGACACAAGAGGTAAATAGCCTGCTCTGTTCTCAATTTGTAGAATAAGTGATTTTGTAAATCGAACCTAGAAATAAGGAGTTGTTCGTACTGTTCAGCCTTGGTTTTCAAGAATGAGCCTCAGAAATTCTGTAATCTACCAGTGCAGATTTGCTAATACAATATGTGACCAAAAGCCTTCAGAGTAGTCCTTCATTCTTCTTGCAAGGTGTAAGGCCTGATAAGTTAAAAAAAAAAAAAAAAGGATTTTGTGATCTCAAATCTGATTTTTTTTACTTCTTACTGTAACAATAAACATCCTTATAAGAAAATAACTACTTATTTCTACACTAATAAAGTGAGAGGCTGCATAGCCCAGAGTACACACATGTGGTGATCTACATGAACGCAGATCTGTTACATTGCTTCTTCAGCCATAGGTGCAGCCTGCGCCAGTGGCCGTTGTCATAAATCATGAAGGTTTAGCACAGGCCAAGGACCATTTGCAGTAAGCAGCTCAGATACAACTGTCTTGTTTCAGAGGGAAAGAGAATTTTCTGTGACTGAGACAGCCAAGGTACCTGTTTCCTGCCCCACCTTACCACTGTTCCCCCTACCACCACCTAAATGCAAGTAGGCCATGTAGAAATAATAAAACTCTTCTTGATATTGGAATTATCTCTGTTTTAAGAGCATGCGTGGACAAAGTCAAAGAAAGGCCAGAGCACAAAATGAAATACAGCTAGCAGGGCACATGAAAGATAATAAATAATTCTATGAGTGCATTAGCAGTAAAAGGCAATCTAAGGAAAGTGTTGGTCTGCTGCTCAGTGGTCCAGGAAAGCTCTTTGAAGGGTAATGCCAACAAAACTAATAAATATTTTCTCTTTCAGTCTTCTCCAAATAATGCAGTCGGACATTCACAATATGAGTAACACAATTATTATCAACAACAAATATTTTGTATCAAACTAAAGAAAGATGGATTTGGATACTTGAACAGATTGTGTTTTGAATGGGCTGAATCAGTTTAAATTGATTCAAAGGTTTTTGAAGTATGACTGAAACAGTCTCGGAGGCTGACTGTTTATCACTCAAAGATAAAATGAAAGGTTCCAGAAAACTAGAAGAAGAATCTTTTTTCTTTAAAGGAAAATTTAAAGACTAACAGCAAGAAAATTATAGTCCCATCAATATAATTTAATTTATGAGAATAATTAAACTCCTTGCCAGCACCTAGGCAAAAAACAGGGTTCTGAGTAAGAGCTAACAGAGAATATCAAGAAGAAATCAAGTTAAACCTACTACATTATCTTTTAAGAGAACATAACAGGTTATATGGATTAATAGAAGTAGGAAGTGCTTTGTGGTTTTTTTTAAGCATGTCTTGGTAAAGGTATCTCTCAAGAAAGAATATGCCATGAATTTCCAGACTAAGCATTGAACTGAATCTTCGTGGCCCTTATTTGAAGCCATCATGCTCTGCCTCCTCCAGCAAACATATCCTTTCACTTTTTTTTTTTTTCCTGGTGGTTTCGGTAATAGTACATGATCAATATACAGTATTGTGAAATCAGATGTTAAAAATTCCTTGTAATTCTGGCCACCCAAGATTATTAACTTGCTTTATAATGGTGTATAAGAAATAGGCAAGATTCATTTGTGCAACATTTTTAGATATTTCTTCAGAATTGTGAACAGTGAAAGCTTTTTAAAAAGAGGTATCCACATACTAACAGCCAAGGCTGTTTTTCATGATTAAATGTAAAGTGTTACAATAGTCCATTTAGTTGCTTAATGATAATGTGAGTTTTGATGTAGATGGGCTAAAATGAAGGTCTTTACCACAGAGCCTGGTTCAGTCACCAGGCTGAATTGTTGTTGAGGAGAAGGTACTATTGTAAATGTAAAATGTGATGTTATAAAGACATCATTTACATGATACCTACTTGGTAGTTAATCAGAAACAGTTGAAGAAATTTTTCTGAAACTTCATATTAATTTTCTCAGGAAGACAGGGCTAAAAGGGGATTCATACTGCTGAGGGTTATTCAAAAGAGTCCTGTTGGTAAAATAATAATCATGTTAAAAGACTTTGAAAGAATGTGACAGAATTGTTCATAAAAAGCCTCAGAACCAAAATCCCGAGTTAAACTATGACCAGTCCTTAATCCTATGAATCACAGTGTCTTTTTCTCTCCCTGCACTAGCAGAAGACTACACTACTGTAGTTTTAGTTAACATAATCTCTAAGGACTGTTATTAACCTGCCACCTTGGATATGGAAGCCCTAAATCCTTTTAAATGCTGATGATCTGGGTAATAGACATCTTGTTACAGTTAATGAGATGAAACAGTCTCCTTATGTAGAGAGACTCTCATATTACAGTCTTGAAGGCTAGGCATTAGATTTTAATCCTGTTTGTGATACTGAGATTTATCTGATTTTGGATTACTGGGTCCGTAAAAGGGAGAAATGGTCTTGTTTAAGATCAGTCTTTACTGAAAACTAACCTCAGCAGATCAGCTGCCAAAATTCTTTAAATTCGCTACTGGAATACTTCAGAAGATGAGGAGATAGCTTTTCTTTAATGTCCTCTTCTTAAACTAGTGAAAAGAAATAAACAAGCCTTCTTTCTTTGAAGGACTCTTTTGATAGATCCATATATATATTTAAATTTATACATAATAATATTACAATAAGTAAGTTTCAAATACATCTTTTACAATTATTTTAGGAAACATTCCTGTAATTGACATTTTTATTGTAGTTGTGCTAGTTTAGATTTAAAAAAATCCATATAGTGTCATTGAATCCAGTACCATCCAGACATAAAATTTATTAAAAAAAAAATTCACTGCTGAGTCAATGTGTTCAGCTATTTACACCTGATTTTTATGGAAAACAGGTAAACCAAATCTCAGCATAAATACAGCAGGTTTCTTATTAGTGAATGATATTTTGACATCTTCTATTCTGACAGTGATGTTATCAGATATAGCATATAAATATCAATTCATTGAAAACGATAATTTCTGAAAGACCCTTCTAAAGAGTGTACCATGTCCAATCTGTTACTGAGGTGCAATCCCTTGCACGTCTAAAGGCTGATTTTTCCAGGGTTACTATAAGTTAACATTTTAACTATAAAAAATTGGAAATATTTTGCATATAAATTAAAGAATGGGAGACAAAACTGAAGATTGTTGTTTGTAGGTCAACTGCTTTTATGATAGAGTGCATAGTTTTTCATGTCTTTTCCTAAAATAAAAAACAAACAAACAAACAAACAAAGGAAAAAACCCTTTGAAGCAAACATACTAGCTCATAGTTATGTAATGGAAAAAGATGTTAGAGAAATGTGATGCAGAATTGCAAAATGGAAGTGTCATGATAATGAAGGTAATTATTACCTGCTTGTTTGATGTTTTTTGTATCACGGTTGAGCATACCTTAGAAGAAAAAGATTTTTTTTAGAGTTAACAAATTGATAAAAACAATGCAATAATTGTTATAAATGTTGCATTTGAAAAAAAAATCATCAGCATGTATCTTATTGCCTTGAAAATATATTATTTCTCAGCAGCCTGCATAACATAGTACTTCAGATGATGTTTTTCAAATGTCTTTCTATGACATTTTTTTAAATTAAGCTGAAAACCAATCTTTTGTTGTTGTTGTTAAGCACAGACAAAACAAATGTTTGATCACCTTCTTTGCCACAGAGAAAACAAATTTTATCAATGAAGTCCAGAACTCTGGTCAAAAACAAACACAAAATATGTAACTGATTGTAGGTCGGCTAGTCTTGTTTTGAAAACGAAATGATCTTTAAAACATCTTCAAAATGGAAACCAAAATTAAAACATGGAATTGAGTTGATGGATCAACATGACATGTATTGTGCTGTTATAAGTCACTGGACTAATCTTGAAATTACATATGCAGTTTTCGAGGTTTTTGCCTTACAGCCTCATCCTTAAGTGTAATCACATTGTACCTGATCCTCTGTGGTTTAATTATGTATTTATAATTTATAATGTGTAAATAAACCACAAGGAATTAGAAATAAAAATATTACCTGTCAGGTTAACTGAAGTATTTTTCTTGTCAAGTTCTCGTTTTTGCTACCCAAGCACAGGAAAGGAACTGAAAAGCAGATATTGCTCTTAGATAAGACGTTTTGGGGAACAGAAGTGGATAGGTAAAGAATCTCACAATCCTTTTCTATAATTCAGTGCCGCAGTCCCTATTAGCCACACTACACAGGAGAGACTTCTGGCCTTAGGCAATTTTTAGCAGTAACACCACCATTATTTAAGCTGTGTATTCTCACATGATGGAAAACTCACATTTAGACCCAGGCCCTGAGCAGCTCCACTTGGGCTAGTCAGCCCAACGTACATAATCTTATTTTATTACCTACACAAGACCTGAGAAAGTACCCATGGCATCATCTAATTAGTTTTGCTTATTTGCATTTCTAATTTGAATCCATTATTATTTTCAAAGATGACTGTTAATATTCTTAGTGACCCTGTATACTCTTGTTCATTTTTGGCAAAAGAAATAAAGATCCAAGTAGTTTGCTATGGATAAATTAATTGAAAAATATATACATTTAAGGACATAGCACCTTTATTTATTAGGAAATGAAAAATTAGGAATTATGCTTTTGATGTGGTAGTACTTATTTTGCTTGGTAGACTTAATTTTGACTAACTGTAAAATTCAATTTTAATACTGTAATCATGCTGAGGTAATGTTTGTTGATTAAATTTGACATAAGTATAACTGAGTGGTTTGTGTATCCAGTAAGAGTTAGATATGTATCATCCTTGAAAAAGATGATAATCAAAGGTATAAAAGGCATAACTAAGGTGATTAAGCCAATCCGATCTAGTGGACTATTATAAAGAAGATTAAATGCTCAAACCATAATGGAAAACACATGGGGGACTTTTTGTGTGCAGTTGTTTGTGGGTTTTTTGTGGTTTTGTTGTTGTTTTGTTGTTTGTTTTTGTTTTTAAGATAGCTTTGTCTCCTGGTTTCTGCTAACGTAAACTTAGGATTCCTTGTGAATATATCAGAGTGACAAATGAGAGATAAATCAAGTGAAAGCAACTAGTGTTATTTGGATCCTATCTTATTTGAGTCATATCTGACATTTAATAAATTACTATTTATAAAAAATCTCTTCATAGAACTGAGAATATTCCATAGCTGCACTCTCATAAGAAATTCTCATTTCACTATTTGCCCAGGCTTCCAATATGACTAGATCTATTCGATACAGTTTTTCCATCTTCAATAATGATCCCATAGCTTTGCAGCTTAGCATCGATTATGAATGTCACTAACATATGCTATTAACTCCTTATTGCAGGATTTAAACAAAATCTGATATGAATTCTCACACAAATCAGGCCTTTTCCCCTTTGTTCAGGCTGTAGTGCTATTTCTGTTTACATCCTTTTAGCTAGTTTTCTATCTGCATGATAGTGTTCTCAATTAGAACCATTCGAATTAATTATCTTGATGTTGCCATTGTAAAAATATCTTCCTCAGAAAGAGCAAACTGCAAGAAATGTGCAGTTGCAAAGTTTGTATTTGAAGATTGAGAGTAACGCTTTGCCTTGTCATGCTGGTAGTCATCCCAAGATTTCAAAACTGTCTGCGATATATTGTGTGCTTTTGGCTTTAGGAGACCCTGAAAACTGTATTCCTCTCAGGCTTTTTATACTTTTAATAGCAATTCTTTTTAATTCACAAACTATCTTATGTGACTTTGACATGAATTGCTTCATGTATGATTTCACTTAGATAAAACCAGCTGCTCCTGAGTCTTTAGTTATTCATGGAGTACACCTTCTGCTCTCACAATATTTTTAGCATAATAGAAAAAAATAGTTATTCCTAAATAGGAAACAGTACAGAACTTTGAAAGAAAATACTAAGTGCTTGTGTTGCAACATTGTTTTCAAAACAAGTGAGTAAGTATTCTGGTATTTTTTAAACGGTGGGCAAAATGAGTTGTGAAGAGGTTAAGAGAAGTGCTTACGGCCAGTCAGTGCATTATTTACAAAGCCAGGATTATGCCTCTAACTGCTGACTTTTAGTCCAGTCTTTTTCTGCCTTGTTCACACTGTTCATGAAGAGAAATAGATTAATATTAAGAGATGGATTAACATCTTAAGTCACCTGTTATTTTCTTTCATGCAGTGTAAAATCAAAATCACTCAATATGATCTGCTGAATGAAACAGCCATGCTGCAGTTAGGGTATCTTTCGCAGTTCATACATTGCGTTTTTCTCTGCATATCTCTGACATAGATTGGGATGGGATTTATTGCGCAGGAGTCAAAACAATGCGGATTCTTTTTTTCTTTAAGATATGGCTTCTAAGGATTCCACTGTCATAATGAATATATTCCATGAGAACTGAGAGAATTTCTAAACAGCTTAAGACTGTTGAGGTTTGAAAGCCACATCTGCCCTTTTCCTAAAGAGGAAAATGGAATAGGAACATTAATACATCTCAGTAACATTTAGCTATTTGGAGGAGATTCAGGCCGTCTTTTGGATTTTACATTTGCCCAAAGCTGGAGGACCTAAATTTGTGTCTGCATTGACGCATGTAAGTGTATAACTACATTGGAGTCCTAACATTCTCTATATAATTTCTGTAATATTTGCAATATTTCCCTAACTATTTTTCCTAGCTTCTAAAACCAGGACAGATGTTCAAATACAATATTCTCTTCTGTGTATGCTGTCAGTTTGTTTAGGAAATCCTCCTACCTCAGCAGTATCTGCTAATAGAAGTACAAATCTTAAGTACAGAACTGTTAGGAGACGCATATGGTGAACACAAGTTAATTCAAGTGTGAACATTGCATTTGGGTGCTGCTTGTAGTTGGATTTGTGCCTGTCTAGACTGAGTTCACCCCATTTCAAATCTGGAATCTCCTTCTGCCAGATCCAACAGGTATGTGATGTTTACCTGTAACATTTGTAGCAATCCTCCTGGTTTACTGCTGAGGGTGCTATTTGCTGTACGAGAATCTGTTTAGTGCAGAGAATTCATAAAGGATGAATCATAGCGACTAATCTAATGGCTTTTTTTTCACGGTGCTGTGATTCTCAGTCTTTGTTTTTGCGTGAGTTCTAATGCGGCGTAATCTGGTGCTATTGCAGAAATAAAGAATAATTTTGGAGTTGCTGGGAGGGAGGGTAGGGGCTGGGGGACACGGGGCAGGGAACTGAGAAGGGAAGGGGAAAGAACTGATTTGGGTACTTTTTATACCTCAAAAGGGACTACAGGAATACAGGCTTCTCCTTATGTCATGTGCAGCTTTGCTGTCTTAGTCTTGGCACAACTGTTCACACAGCCATGGGCTTACTTTGCTTGGGGAACAGATGTCACACAGACTTTTGTTTTCTAAGGCTTGTGATCTACTCAGTTTGTCTGGAGCTAGCAGTGGTGTGCCAGGAATCAGCATTAGACTTGATCTTTAATATATGCTGTACAGTTCTGAACCAAGTGGAAAAAAAATATGCCGTTGGCATTTGAAGGTGCTGGAAATATAGGAAGTATTTTAAATACCAGACATGTTTGAGAAGTAGCTTTGAGACTCCTCTGTTAAATATCTGCTTCTTTTTAAAGCCTCATCTGAACTTTGAACAATACAGAGTAGCATAACTGTGTTTTTTGTTTATTCTCCTACAAAGTAATAGTGTTTTACCTTGAAAAAATATGATAAGACACTTTTAAATATAAATTGTTCTGCCTTTTTAGGTTACTGGAAAAAAGGCAGCCACTAAAAGTGGACTGATCACTCCGCCTTGCTTTTTTGCAGTGAGATCACATTTTTGTGGTGAGACAGAAGAATCTGCAATATATCAGAAAAGAAGATCTGATGCTAATTGTGAGTTCATGAAAACTCCTCTGTAAGATCCATTCATCGTTAACACTGATGTGGAACGTTCGAAGTCACAAATGAAAGCTTCGTCAATGTCCCACGATTTTTACAAGGTAACCAAAACTGGTGATAAGCTATAATTGTTCCCTCCTCAGAAAAAGCCTTGTTGAAAATGCCTTGTTTATAGCAGTGTAAGTGGCTTTTAATTTGACTTTCAGATGGAACTTCAGGAGCCTGACTGAATGTGATGTGGTTGGGAAAGAAAAATCAGTAAATATTTCATATGTCATTGTCATAAACGCTTAAAACTCAGGTGACTGAGAAGCTCTTTGTGTTATGCTTGTCCCTTTTCTTATCTTCTCACTGCAACTCTGCTGTCTCCTCAGTGTCTCTGAAATGCCTTCCAGCTTCAAGCTCTCTTCATTGTTGTCTAGGGCCCATTGCTTTTTAGGTCACATCTGAAATTTTTGTGTAACTCTTTAATTTATCTCTTCCTACTCAAGTAATTATTATCATATTCATAAAATTGTATTAAAAATATTAAGGTCATGAAGCCAAACACTCAAATTAAAAAATATTAAAATTAAAGTTACCAGTGCAACCTCCATTTGCCTTCTGTGGGCATACGCATTATAATGGACTTTAGTTACATCATCACAGTGTTGGGGTTTTTTTGCATGGGATCTCTGACTCATTCAGTCAGGGATGGTACTTCCTTAATTAGTAATATTTAGGATTTCATTCTCTTGCTCTTGTTCAATGTGTGGACATGCCTTAGTGACTTTGAACTACTCAGACTGCACTTTTAAAGTAGAAGTTATTGATTTTTCTATGCTATTTTTTAAACAGAACTCATTAATATAATGTCAGGCATTACTTTATATTCACAAAATCCTCATACATTTAAGGGATCTTATTCTCTCCATTTTACGGATGAGTAATGGCCATGCAGAGAAACTAAACTTTCATGTATTCACTAGTTTTGGGTGCCCGGTTTTGGGTGTCTGTAACCTCCTGTTCTCCAGTGTGCTCGGTGTAGACACTCAGGTTATGGGCTTTCCTGAATTTTCTGTTTCTTCTAAATACTCAGGAATTTGGTTTGGGATGTGTGGTGGAAAAACCTACAAAACAAAGGTATAAGAACAAGCAAAGACTTTTAAAAGTTGTTATAGTTTGGAATAAAATTTTTCACAGGGCCACTAAAGGAAAGGCTACCATCTAATCCAGATCTTCAGCTCAGATACAGCTGCCTCATTTTCTTTTTCTGAAACACTTTTTTCCATTCACTACGTATTCAGCAAAAAGTAAACTAATTGAAGAAAGAGCATATATGCTTATGATCGGTAAAGAACTTGTGAATGAGAGTGCTTTTCTGAAGTAAAGGGAACATCAACTGACAACAGCAAGTAGTTTAGTAACAGGTATGTACAATGAGATTGAACATTACCTCAATTTTTCTATTGCTTTAAATTTGATTTCCTGTAGATCTTTGAGTAAGCTTGTATGTATGGTTGGGACAGAAGGGCTTATTATATTTATTGGTTACATTGATGTCAAATAACAGTCAGTGCAATAAATACATTTTGGACATGTATTGAAACAGGACACAGAAAGGCATTTCATCATATCTCGTAACCAGTTCATTGCCAGCACTGGAGTCTTTAAATCCCCAACAGAGGCCTCTGGCCTTTGAGCTAACAGAGCAGATGTACTGCCAGGGGCTTTCATTCTCCGAGTGTATTGATTCTTTGGCAGTCATGAACTATATATGTTACTAGAAGGATTCACACATCCTCACTGCTGATGGAGGACATCAGAGTACCAGATTTCGCTGGGGATCTCACTGTAATTAGAAGGTTACAGGTGCTACATACTGACTTTGTCATTCCCCTTGCTTCTCCTTAGTCTGAATATCAGCTTTCTTCCTCTGCAGTTTGTCTCAGTTTTCACTCCCCAACTCCCTGCTCACCTTCTTTCTCACTCACCAGATTTCTTCCCATAGATCCCATTTACCTTTGTGTTCCTTTCCATGATCAAATTTTTTATTCTCTACATTTGAACTGAGCAATGTTTTCCTTCATGATGCTTGGATGCCAGAGGACAGTGACAGTGCAAGCACATGACAGGCCTTTTATCCCCTTTCTACACGTGGAAATATTTATTTAAATAAGATTATCTGATTGAGGACTTTGTCGAATAGAATAATAAGGAAAAAGGAATAAGCCATAGACAAAATGACATAAACCTGACAGGCAAACATAACAGAGACAAAACCATGGAACCTTGTCAGTCACACTAATTGATGGGCTATCAAGAAACTGCATGTAAACCAATTAGGATGGAAAAATGAGGGTTCAAAATGTTGCAAGGGGAGCCCAGCCAGGCTATGAACACTGATGAGGGAACATGCAGTGAAGAAAATGGGAGAGGAGCAATGGAGAAATAGGCAGAAATGAGGATAAAAGGGGCTGGCTGTAAAATGGGGCCAGTCACTATGCTTCTAACAAAGTCGTGTGACTGATCACCACTGCCTGTCCTGTCTTCTTGTTATGTCCATTCTTAATTGTCTCTGCATAATCTCACTCTCTGTCCCATGTGTGAGTGGGCTCCAGTGTCTGGGCAGGAGCAAGTCCTGGGCCAGAGTTGCTGGAGGAGGTGTCCACTCTTAACATCCCTTAACAGAAAAGTTTTCATTTGGCAAAAGTACTTTGAAAGAGTAAATTGGGCGGGATATAATTTTCAAAGCATTATAATAATAACAATCCAACCTGGTGCAAGGTGCAAGTAAAACAAAATGTTCTTCTTACATATGCAGGGCTAATGATCATAGTTTTTTAAAAGAAAAGCTTTTTGTACTATTTATTATTCTAGATTACAATACCTACACATGATAATCTTTAAAAAGATTATGCTGTTATGAACAAGATGATGAGAAATTTCAAGACAAAATGAATATGTGGTGTTCTTCATCTTATTTAAATAAGGTTTGGTTTAAATTTCTATTTAAGATTGTAATATGACTGAGAAAATTGCCATTACATTTATCCATGCATGGATGGAATTCAAATTTATAAATATCAGTTGTTTCAAGGTTGTGCAGGGTTATGCATAATGTTCTTTACTGTATATAGCTACAGCGGAAAAAGGTAGCAGAATCACTGCCTGATTACTATTGAAAACAATAGTCAAACTCTCTATTTCCTACATGCTTTCATATGCAGAGTTTTCCCTGTTGTAACACTTCCTCAAAATATTATGGTTTAATGTCAAGTTTTGTTTGTTTGCTTTGTTTTTTTTCAATAAACAGCGAAAATGATCTCTATACTAACTGGTAGCTCAAGCACTAAGGTTATTTGAGAAAATTGAATTGTGCTGAGGGGCAACTGTGGTTATGAAGTGTGTAGTGCCTGTAAACAAACAGAAGAAGATGCATATTCCCTCAACAAAAGCTACTTCCAGAGAGCAGAAAATGTCAATAAGTAGGCGTATGGGGTGGCTATAGCAAATAGTGCAGACAGGGGAGGAAAGCCAGATGTTGTAATGCTGTGACACTGCACAGGAGACCAATGTGTTACATTAAAATAAGCAGTTTTCCTGCTACAACTGGCCATGCGTAGCACAGTTTACAGTTGGAATATATAATGCTGTAGCATCTGCTCCTCTGTAAGGCTTTCATATTCTTTCTCAAATAGTTATCTCAAATCTTTTTTTTGATAACTCAGATGTGCTTGACAGAAGAAAAAAGGCTGCAGTGTTGTCACAGCCTCTTAGTACATTCCTTTGGCAATGAAGGAGACCCCAGAAAGTATGTACAGTATGCTGCAATGAAAACATGAAAAGCATTCGCTTTCCTGCCTGCTGCACCTGAGTTGTCATCTTTTCTTCACACAAGATGGAGAATGGGAGACATGGAGTAGTCAGAAAGGTAAAAAGAAAGGCATTAATTTTACTGTTGGAGCAAGTCACAAAACAATTGACATTTTCCAGAGACGAAGTTTGTTGCTTTGCTTATATTTTTGCACTTTAGGGCATCTAAATCTCTAAATGAGATGCGAAACAAAATTGGTTTGTACAGATTTTGTTTTGTCACAGAAACCTTGGGTTTTTTCAACATTGTTTTTCCTGACCAATATTTAAAAGAAATTTTAAATATACATACATATAGGCAGACTCTTCCAGTATTTATGTATGTATTTGTTGTATTAGAAAAAAAATGTTGTGGTTTTTAATATATTGACAGATAGTAGGGAAATTAAAAATTAAGAATGCACTTTAATACAGTTTTCATGCCTGCAGTTTTGATGCAGATGAATAAACAGTGAAGTTTGTTTAGTTTTCCGTGGTTTCCAACAGTCCTTCCAGGCTATGGTAGCTTAGTCTTTTTAATAATGTTACTTTGCCTTTGGATAAAAGCATGCTGCATATACTGATTCCACAAATGAATGTACAAATATTAAAAGGGGAAAAGGGATTTATACCTGAATATTGGATTGATCTAATTACATTATAAAATCAAATAATATCACATATTGGGAAACAAGACCACTAAATTTGGTGCATAATGGTATATCCATTTTGCAACAGTAAACCAATTACGTCACTGGAATATTCACATCAAATATGATTGAAGGTTGCAACCTTTTGGTAAACATACATGTCCTCTTGAAAGGTGGGGACAGGCTTTTGCTTCCTAATGCCAGGTTGGTTGTACATACCAGTGATTTCTCTTTCCACATTTCTTTCTTCAGATCCCTTGCATGCAATCTTTCTATCGCCTTTTTTTTCAGGGAATCCTTGTAGCCTTTCCCACCCATCGCCTTTGCTGACAATTTCATCACTCCAAAGTACCAGATGCATCCTTGATTCATGTATGGTTCTCCCATCTCCAGCCAAATTTTCAGAGGTTCTGTCTTTTTTTCCTCTAACTTTTTGAAGTACACAGATTGTTCTGCTAATGTTATAAGGCTTCAATTTATCTGCTATCCTGATTGATTCTTCCAATTCAGAATTATTTATTTGTTCTCTCTTCTTGCTTATTCATCCAGTGGAGGAATGAGTCTAAAAAAAAAGCACTGCTGTGTGATGTCTGGATGTTCAAAGCTTGGCTTTTGTGTTTCTTTGCTGCGGGATACGGTGGTGAACTCCAAGGTCAGAAGCTCAGTGAAGCAAGTATAGGTGAAAGAAGCCACACATTTCTTCCTGGGTAGAAAAGTCTGGGGCTTTCTTGTGAACCAGTCAAAGAAAAGTAGCACACATCATCAGAACAGCAAGTAGCCCAAAGTAATTTTATTTCTCTTGTCTTGCTAGTCAGTGTTTTTCAAAGAGGGTAATACTTGCTGTCAACAACACAACAGTAACTTTTGATGTCTGTATCAGCTGTGTGATGTTTGGTTCTTTTGCCAGAATAGTATTCCATTACATTTTTACTGTCTTAAACAATATGTTTACTTCAATCCTCCAGCTGTCCTTTCTCATTTTGTCAGGTAGGATAGGAAAAAGAAGACCCCCATTGTAAAGAAAAGATAACCCCAAAACCAAAACACACCACATACAGGGAAAAGCAGTTATTAACACAGACTAAGATAAGTTATTTTCTCACATTTCCTGCTGAGACGCATTGCATACCAGAGAAGAATCATTCGTACCTGTCATCCACAATTTTTTCTATGATTTCTAGAGTTTTGCTTCTTATTCCCTTTAGAAAGACATTTCGTTGTTTTTGCTGAGACAGTAATATTAAAGCTGAAATTAAACTCAAAAAAACTTAGACTGTAGGCCAAGTGGAAGAAAACTGATTGAAATCAGCTCAGAGGAGGAGAGGCTTCAAGTTGATAGCCTGTGTTCGTTCCAGTAAGTTGATGTGGTTCAGCAAATGACTAGAGCAGTATCAAAGATAAGAGTAACTAGTCAGAAATAAGAGGCAACCTAGAAAAATAGAGACTGAAGCAAAACTGTGGAATGTGAAAGGCACGTGCATGTGTGTGAGAGTGTTGAACAGGCGGAGGAGAAAGTGGCACTCGAGAGTCTGAATGATTAATAATAAAGACACTTGAAAACAACCTTAGGAAATAGATGTTATGATTGTAAGAGTTCAGTGATGTACTAAATTTAACAGATGAACACTAGGGAAAAGGCTAAGCCCTCAGGAATCAGGAGAAAGTTATATAGTGGGTAATTTCACAACCTCTTTATCACAGACTGAATAGGAAGGATTATCTTTGCTACAATGAGTTTATTCTTAAGTCTTGACTTCTAGAAATTTTATGTGGAAATCAGAATAAAAAGAACTCTGTTACTGAAAAAGATTTAATGGACAAGAAGTAGATGTGCTTTAGTCACCATTTAGTAAAAGAAATGTTTCTGTTGTCAGTTAAGAAAAAGATACACTCTGTGCATTGTTGAACTGGACTCATACAGGCAGAGAAAACATTAGTCTTCTGAAGATGCTCATTGAAAGTGCAACAGTAGACTTTAGGTTTACATATTTTTACCAGAAACCTTCATGCACACTGCACATTAAGAAGATAAAACAAGAAAATACACCAGAAAAGATAGAAGCATATTTGTTTTGACTGCACTGAAGGCACTAATTTAGACTGCAATATAGTAATGTTTAAAACCTATTTTTCTAATGTATGGTTATAATTATTTTCTGTAATTGAGTTAGTGTATTTTTTGCAATTCAATCGACAAAACTGAGATATATATTTATGACTGAAGCCTCTGAAAAAGTGCTAGTGTTAGGGGCCATAATTAATGAATAAATTAGGAAAAATTATCCATGCTGGTCATCATTCTGAACTCAATCACTGTCTAAACCTGAAATACAATATTAACATTATGTTTGTATTGTATTAATGTAAGTACTCCTTTTCATCACGTACTAGGAAGTCACCGTAAAATTATTTCAAGGTTCTTAGAGCCACTGAGTTTTTCTGGGTTATTTGGTGGATCTGGTCGATTTAGGTATTTTCCCACTAGTTTTTCTATAACCTTTTGTTCCCTGAGACCTTTTTCATCTAAAGAATCTAATCTGAAAGTCAGCAGAGACTCAGGCCTGGCTTGCATCCAGGGAAACATCCTTCTTTGAGAACAGATGATGATTGTCATTGATACTTCTCCCTCCTACCTTTTCTGAAGAAATTAAGAAAGCATCAAGATCAGACTCGTACTCATTAGTACCAAATACAGTGTTTTTATGATTTCAGTCTAATTAACCAATCTCTGATTTGTAGAGAATAGTAGGAATCTCCTGATGACCAGAAATTAAGAGTGACTGTTCTGAAAGAAGAACATAAATGAGAACAAGAGGTTAGGTTATTTTTCGGGATAGAACAGCTTAATGTTGTGGCCATAAAGGGAGTTATTTTGCTTTACACTACTGAAGGATCTGACTTAACAGTACATGAGGATATGGAAAAGTTCAGTTCTAGTCTTTCCTACATCCCCTCCCCACTGCCAATCTAAAAAGGTAGTCAGTAAACTCCAAATACCTGTACATATGTGCAGCCAGCTATAAGGTTTTTATGTCATACGATCCATCTGTAAAAAATGCTGGACTTCCATTTGGTAAACTCCTTGAAGGTCCAGACTCCTTTCTTTATGTGTTACCTTTAATTTTTCTGCTGTTTGTCATTCCTCATGTAGGTGTAGGAAATTCCATTTATATTGGCAATAAGCTGAGGGATGCAGGTAGCAAGAAAAACTGATGAGAAATGATTGAGTGATACTTTCAAATGAGATACAATATGTCTTTCAACATATAAAGTCTCCTTTCCAGGAGGCTGGCAAGGGGTGATAAAGGAAATTTCCACCAAAGACAGTGGACTTTGTCATATTCAATTATAAAAATGTAGGAAGACTTGCATTGTTACTTCACTGTTCCTGAAAATTAGTTATTTTACTAGACTGTATAAAGTCATTTTGGTGGAAGATGAGGTTGCTGCTTCAGTGCTCAAGCTGTGGTCTGTAAAAAGAGAAAGAGATGTACAATGGAGATATTCAGATGAAAAACAGTGCTTGACATATATTATTTTCCTATTTATAGCTGAAGCATATCCTAGTACATAGCGAATTATTACCTTCTGAGATGTAATTTATAGTATTGTCAGTCATTCCAACATTAACCTGTCCTTATAATTATTTCTCATCTTCACTTATGTTGTTACTCTTACTGTTTTCCTTCTTGTTTGATGCATCTTTTGATAAATTAGATGACAAGCTCTTTGGGGGCAGTAGCCATATTTTGCTGAATGCTCTCTGCTATGAAATAAGCCCTTCTTTGGACTAAACAATGTTTTCTAGCACTCCAAAGAGAAAATAAGTAGCTTCAGAATGGCTTGTGGCCTCTGAAATAGCTGAAACTGGGGGCCTCATCCTGCATTTATTGCAGAGGTTTCACTGTCTTTATCGTCTTCACTGAAAACATCAGATTGTTTTTACTCAACTAAGTTTCTTATGCCAATAAACAGCAGGCGTGCTGACACCTTACCATAGGTCACTGGGGATCCAGTTTCTTGAATGTATTTGAATTTTCTGTGGGCTGATCAAAATACTGATGTTGTCAAAGTGGAATATGATGTGCACGTTCTGCAGCTCTTACTTATCATGGGATGTTTCACATGAAATGAGAAGCAGAGCAGAGTCAGTCATGTGAGAATCTCTCCTGCTTTCTCTCTATGCTTCACTGCTTCTTGTCTCCATCTGTGAAAGCTATACATAGCCTTTGAACACCCAGAGCAAAGTGCTTAAATAATAAAAGATAAACTCTTAAATGAAAAAATGGAAACAACCAGCAAATATGAAACCTTATTTTCATAAATTATAGGTTTAAATGGGACACACTGGATTTAAAAAAAAAAAAAAATATATATATATATATAGACAAATACTATCGTCTTTTTCTTATTCATGAGAATTCTTTTTTTTTTAATTGGAAACAGCATAAAAGATATTAACATTAAGCATTTATTAGAATGCTGTAATGCAGAGTATTAAAAAAGAATCTACAAGTCATTGCAAATGAAAAAGGCACTTAAAGCTCATCTTCTCTTTATTTCTTTGCATATAACCTCAAACTTTTGTTTGCCAGTTCAACAGGTTGGACAACTGAGTAGATGAGCAATTCTTTAGGCCAGAGGTTATGGTAAAAATAAGTAGCAAGAAAAGTTAGAAAATATTTTTTGCAGGAGGTGTAAAGGCTGTTCGTAGGAGAAGGGGAAGATAGAACAGTTGAAAAAAAAAAAAAAAACGGCATATAATGAAGGATTGTATTTGACCAATACTTTAAAATAGTTTGGTTTGTTTGCATGTTGTGTTGTTATTCTAATTTAAGTCAGGGATCTGAAAGAAGAGTGCTTTGAAATAAATAGCTAAGTTTCGCTTTGAAAATTTTGAAGCAGAATACTCAAAAATCTGTTTGAAAATGTAAACTAAATATATCCACATCCTTTTTTAAGCTAAAACTGTCTAAAAGAACTGAAATTCATGTCTGTGACATGACATAAACTGATTTTGTATATATACATAGCTTAAGCTGTTTCCATAGATACAAATAAATGATTTTTTTTTCTTCTTTACTTAGTGAATTAGAAAATAAAAATCCAGTTACGCAGCCTCTGAAATTAGTAGGCTTAGACATACTTGCTTTCACACAGACAGACATGAAGAAAACAATTTTCATATTGTGAATGATATTCAACCTGTTAGTTTAATTGAAATACATTTCAATGACATAACCAACAAAATTTCCTAATAGGGCCAATTCAGTTACACATTATTCACTATTACTAGTCATCATCACAAATGAATTTAAAATAGTTTTCTGACAAATAATGATGGATATTCTTTTTTACACACACTTTAGAATAAATAGATTATTATATATAAAAATAAAGATTTTTGTAAAGTTCAGTGTTTTGTTGGTATTTTACCTTTTTATGTTTTTCATATTTTCTTTATTTTCAATTTATTGGTGTATTTAACCTCCCTTGATATTTAGCATATTCTGTTCAAAGTTCTAGAGCATAAACTGAGCATCATTATTTCCCCCTGTTGTAACATTCTTATAGCAAATGTTACATCTCACACTTCCATTGCTACCCATGCAGTGTGTGTGTTAATGAAGTCAGAAGCCTGAGTAGCTAGTTCCTTCCTGTGAGTTCATTTGTTCATTAAAAACAGAAGTTGTAGACTATCTGTTAATCAGTAGAAACCTCTGTGATAAATATTATTAATAGGAATTAAAAGCTGAGGAAGGGGATGCAGAAAAGGCTCCAAAGATATCTCTTTCCTTCTGTGACTTGAATGCCTTATGGGGGAAGCTTCTGATGTAAAGAAATGCAACTATGCCAGCTTTATAAATCTGAATGTTATGTATGAAGTAGATCTTCTTTGCTTATTTTATCCATCTAAATTTGTGTTGCCTGTGTTTTAGAGATGGACTTCTAGTATGCTCTCTTATCCAAGTTATCCAAAAACATTATAGGAGAAAATGTAGTCTAAGCCTGATGTGGAAAATATAATAAATTTGGGAAAGCATAGAAAGAGAAGAGTTATGGGCCAAACTAAAAGTTGGTGTCCCTATACCTCAAATTACCAGTACTAGAATTTCACATCATACATTCATAAATTCGATTTTTTGAATCTACCACATCTTTCTGTGTGTTATTGACTTGTCATATATCCAAGAACTATGTAATATAGTTTGCCTGTGAGGACCCTTACAAAAACAGTGTATGATCATGGCTTCTATAATAGTTTTTGAATAATTCTCTTTCATTTAAATAAATTCTTGGTAATTAATTATATCTTTCAGGGTATTTTTGTAATTTAAATATTAGTTACAAAGTTGATATACACTTTTAGTTTTTTCTCTTCCCTTTGCTCCCCTCGCTTTCCCTCCTCAGATGCCCATAACTGTAAAAAGTTAAAAATCAGGACTAATGGCCTCATATAAACATATCTGGAACAATTTTAAAATAAGTTCTTTTTCTGCTGTTTTAATTTGGAAGTGAGCCTTTTTTCTTCTTAATTTAACTCCATAAACTGTCAGTTGCACTAAAGGTTTGTCTTAATGAGTTTTTAAATACCATTCTCAGGATGCCCTGTGGCAATCTGATTGTGATTCTTAATGGCATCCAGCTGAACAGGAATGGTTACATGAAGATGTCCACCAAAATCAAAGCATCTTTTTAGCTTGCAAGTAAAAATCCAGTATTATTTTTTCTGAGTGACCCTCATTTGCATTCCATTTTCCTTTATGCAGATTATTTAAGGTTATCTCTGGAAAAGCCATAGCCAAAGTAGTTGTGCTGATCTGGAGCTTGAAGACCTCAAAGAGATACAGATCATTTTCACTTTTTCAAGTGTCAGAGTGAGAAAGAGGTTTTAAGTTTCTCATAGAATTGTAATTCCTATAAGAACTAAGTCAATTCTGCCCTTGGTTTATTCCCAATAAATTGGCAAGAGTAAGGAAAAAAAATAGTATTTTGAGGCATCTCTTACCTTCCCTTCACTACTTCAGTGTTTGCCTGCTCCTAGTGATACCCTTGGTTCTATAACCCTCTGTTCTATAACTCTCTGTAATAGGTCTTTCACTGTGGTATTAACAATTGCTAGCATTACAATTCTGTATCATAGCTTCTTTATGACTGAGGCACAAAATTATTGAGAAGGAGCCATTTGAGCTCACACGCGGTTATATCAACTTTTCAAAAAGCCAAGTGTGGTGAAAAGTCAAGTACAGTTTTACTCGCTTTGAGGACATTCAGTTAAAAATACATCCCTGTCTGCAGAAACAAGATTGTACAGCCCACACTTTTTAATTGTGGAGAGATAAACAGTTTATTGGTTCATTAACTCAAATTAGTGTTTTATCCCAGGATTTTCCAGGTTTCTAAATCGAAATCTATAAAACATGGAATATGAACATGTCCCTATATTCAGAACAGAAGGAAAGAAATTAGTGAGCACACTGAATATTTTGTGAGGAGGTTTCCACATCCATACTGGACCATAGATTTGGCAGTTGTTTATAAAATGTGATTAACAATATGAGAGTCAGAGAGGCTGCTGTAATATGAGGTTAATCCTCATTTTCGCTTTTAATGGGATTTCATAATTGATTATTGTTGTTTTGCTTTTCTGATGGTACAGATGAGACTTTCATCAGCTAGATGAGACTTCCATCAGCTAGATGAGAAAATCATGATAAATGTCATTGCTGCATGTGCAGTAAAACTGTTTTATATATTGGTAAAAGTGCAGATTTCATTTTTATCAAGAACACAGCTGCAAGCAATACCCTTATCCTGTGATGCATGATAAAATAGTTGTTAAAAGCAGAGAGATTATAAGGAATCTCTCCAGTTACACAGATAAAATGTCATATTCAGATTTAACATGGAACAATAGTGATATCTCTGAAAAACTATGCATGACCATATTATATTCTGATGGGTTTGTTTGTTTGTTTGTTTGTTTTGCTTTGTTTTGATGTTTGAGTTTTTTTAAATAACTCTCATGGACAGCAAGTGTAGGTCAATTTGGAAGTGCTGTACAGACTTTTTTTACTAGATAATTATTTAAAATGCAGCTAAAAGTGCAAGAAGACATCCTTTGGGTAGTCAGATTTTCTGTTGCTTGGAACAGGTTGAGTTCCTGAGACGAAAGACTATCATATACAAAAGAACAGGTCTGCCCAGCTATGGCTAGCTTTCAGTACACTTAATTACTTTTATTTTTTTAGTAATTTCATCTTCAACATTGTTGGGTTTTTTTCATTGCTGAGATCTTTGTCTACTGCTCTGGTCTTAGTTTTTCACCTGCTGAAAGACCTTTGGGCATGATTTTAAAAGACATTTGTAGAATTAAATAACTTTTCTATGAAACAAATAGAAAAAAAGCAGTAATCGCCACCTAGCTTCTTTGAAAGTCCCACCTAATGACTGTAGAAAGAGAGATTTTGAAGACTTTTCCTTTTTGAATTTTCCCTAGTTATTAGACATTCATCAAATGCTTTTTTTTCTTCAGATTTGTCGTAAATTCTAAGCACTGTCTTTCCCTGTTTCTAGTATTTTCATTGCTCTTCACAGATTTCATTTTGATTTTCATTCCATGCACCCAACAGTACTTTGATCAGTAGTTACTGTGGCATCTTAAAACATCTCTGGGAGTTTTTTCTGCTACTTTTCCAACACAGAAATTAAAATTCCTTTCTCTTTTTCCATTCTGATTTTTTTTCCCTTTGAGTTCACAAGCTGTATTGAATGAAGTACTTTGACTTTCAAATGCCACACGCTGATTTTTCTTTTCTTGTTTATTCATTTGCCTGGGACAGCTTTGAGATCAGTACACTCTGCTAAGGACCAAAAGCAAATTCGAATATGTGGTAGCACTCCTAACCTATGCAGATATTTCACTAACCTCCTGCTTCTATCAAAAATCACTTGTATTTCTTATTTATTTCTCTTATATGCACTAGTTAAGAAGCATCAGTTTCCAAATGTACCTATATCTGAAGCAATTTACCTCGTTTTCTTAAAAGTATAAATGTAGAGTCCGTTGTCCTGTACTGAAATCTAGATTAAATTTTTCTCCATATTTACTCAATGTTTTATCATGAGTTAAAATACTTGCAGCCAAAAATGGGGAAAGCTTTTGAGCAATTATCATTAACATTGGGGTGGGTTTTTTTATTCAGTGAGTCATCAAATCTGAAACAAGATATGCAGCTTGAACAGCTAATAACCTCTCTCATAAAAATTGATACAATCTTGGTTTGAAGGTTTGTTTTAAATATCATCAAAGTTTTCTTCCTCTTTTCATAGAAAACCTGAACCTTCTTAATTCAGCACAGGAAAGTTTATTGTGTGTTACATTAAGAAACAAAACAAACAAAACCCCACAGAAAACCTCCAAACGAAAAACAAAAAAGCACCTTTGTTTCAGAGCAATTGTTTTATAGTAAAATATCTGTGACTTTATTTATGACCGCAAATATTTTCCATAAAACAAAAGTGTATTTTAATAATAGACCTCTGATCAAACACAGACTATGATCTAAGAAACAAAAGACTTTGATCTTCGAAGTGAAGAATAACAATACAAATCTCACTTTGAATAAAAAGCATTTTTGATTTGGAGAGTGAAAAATCGAATCTATGATAAACAGCTCACTAAGTAAAGACAAGAAATGACCTTTCTGAAAACCTGTATAGAATTCAAAATAATGGCACAAGTGAAAACTCACTGTGTTTTCCTTTATTGGAATATTTTAAAACTACCATTACATTAAGTGACATTCATTTCTCTTTTGGGTAGCATACAGGTTAGATGCTGAATAAATTTATGTTTATTATTTTAATTGCTACATTATATATGATTTTCTGCTCTTCATGGACACTGTCAGTAAAGAAAGAATACAAAACATAATGGTCCTACACAGAAGTATCATACTGCTCTAGCTGATAATAACAAATACCATATTGATAAACACACAGATTCTGAGCATATTTATTAAAATGGTTACTTAATAATTAAATTTAATGGACTTACCATTTTCGGTGTTTAAAGTAGAGTGACATTACAGAGAGTAAGATAAAGTTCATAAGAAATGTGCACTTTCTATAAATTATGTTCTCAAGACTGTTCTGGAAGAGGCATAGTGGAAAATAAAGATGAAGAGATCTTGGTCATGATGAATTATTCATATTGTAGCAACAGGACAATATTTATTCTCAGTAATACACTTGTACCTCTGGAGAGCTGGAATGCATCAAAGCTTGTTTATTGTTGATTGATGATCACCAAAAATAATAAATATTCTATCATCATAATTTTGGAAATGATCAAAATTTATTCACAGAAGATGAAGGGGATGTTTGTGGTAAGAATTCCACTGAAAAAGTAAGGCTTATGACAAAACAAAAGACTATCATGACCTATTTCTGGCTGGAGCTATTAAAATTGAGTTTCTCTATTTTGGATACAAATATAGAGAGTGTTCTTCTCTGAGTAAGATAAACTGTATATTTGCTTATGTTGGGTTTTTGTTTGTTTGTTTGTTTTTTAATCCTGTGTAGACTAAAAAAAAAAAAAAGAAGATAATGAAATGTTTTACCACTGAAGTCTCTGAAAAATCTGGCATAATTTAATGAGATCAGACCTGCTAGAGTCAGCACAGGTATACTCACTAAGGCTCTTATCACCAATGAAAAAAACAAACTTCTTCAGAATATTTCACAGGCAAATAGATTTTCAAAGCTATTTGACACCTGTGAACCACCACTTCAGCCAAGAGCAGCTGTTGGTTTAACAGCTATAATTAAGAGAAAGAAACAACTTTTTTTTTTTTTTTTACCTGCTTTAATGACTTTCAGGGTCATTGCACTCTGTGGCTGCGTCCCACCGCTCATGACAGGGGACTGTTGATGGAGGATGGCCTTTGGAGAAGCCACCTGCCACTTGTACCAACCAAAGGTCCAGTGTTCTCCCTTTGCAGAGGAGTAGACTGGTTCCAGGAATCTGCAGTCCATGCAGTCTGCTCACCATCTTCCCTCACAAAATCTTGCTTCTTGACTGTCATCTGAGCTGTCCTTGTGAGATGTCACATTTCAGTTGAGTAAGAAATTTGCTTAAAACTTTAATTATAGAGAGTGTACAAGCACCAAGACTAGGGGCTTGTGGTTGATTTCTCCTTCCCCACCTCGTCAAGATGTATCCTCTAGTATATCAAATGTGTACAGAGTCTTGACATCCTAGGAAAGTGAAATTTGCTAACAAAAACATTGAAGGAGAGAAATATCTTCTGTATACATGAATAATTTGGCATGATGGATGTAGCAAAAAGGATTAAATAGTTGCTGTCTATAAATACAAACAGCATTACTCACTGAGAAAGGGAAAGAAATAAATAAAATTATAAAAAAATGAATAGTTATAATGTAGTCATAAATAAAAAGAACTAAATTAACAAGGTCTTTAATGTCCTAGTAAAGCTTTTGAGCAAGTAAAATCTGTATTTCACTGGAAATATAGGAAACAAAAGTCAAATAAGAAGGGACTTTTAAGACAGGGATCAATAGTTTCATGAAGGCAATTTTGTGCCATGGATGTCTGATGTGACACAGTAACTCAGGAAATCCATTGCTGTTCAACAAACCCATATTGGCTTTTTTAATTTGCTCTATAAAATATAGCTTGCTTTAAACAAAGAACAAATCAATAACACTGGAGAACACTAATCAGTAATAAGGGATTATATTAGGTTAAGTATTGCAGTTTTATATGGGATTACTATAAATGAAAAATCAGAGATTTTGATAGCAAATTTTGGAAAGAAATTGACAGTTATTTAGAAAGATCCGAAGAAGGTATTGGTTTCTATTCTGGTACTCTGACTTCAATTTCAACGGAGGCTAATGAGCTCTTTTGTTATTGTTGTGAACTACTAAAAATGCGATCTTGAATAGCCATCATCTGCATGAAAGTTTTGAATTATCTGAAGATTTAATACTTTGCTTTGATGTTTATACAGACTTCAGTTTCTCTGCTTTCCATGCTGTAAGGCTGAATGAGTTAACCTCCACCCTGGATTTAGCATAGAGGTGTGAGCACTGAAGAACCAATTTTCCGAGGCAGCATAAAATCGTAGAACTAGAAATAAGGATTTAGAGCTGGAAGGGAACTTGGTAGACAGAGAAGCAATGAAAGTCCCAGAGGGAAATAGGAGATTTAGTTCCTCATAGATGCAGCAAAAGCGTGTGTGACAATATGGTTATGCAGAACTGAAGATAGTTTAGCTGAGGGCTTCTAAAGGACTTCCTGTGGTCCTGATCATCTCCACCTTGAAGCATGTGTTAGCACCACCACTTGTGTGGCTGCACCGTGAGGCAGCTCAGGAAAGTCACCCAGCTGAACACGGGTTTGCTTTGGGAAGATGATGGTGGAGAGTGCCTGTGTTGGTGGAGGAAGAAATCAATTTCCATCTAGAAAAAGCTCCCTTAACTGACATCCTATGAAGTCACAGTGGCATTTGTTGTGACAAGGTGACTATGGGAACGCATAGTTGAGGGTCCTGCATCAGCCAGATAGACTAAAATCTATCTAAAATGCTATGGAAAAAATACAATGAGAAAAAGTTGCAGCAGGATAAGGATAGTTCCTGTGCCTCTTGCTGGCACAAGCAGAATTGGATTGAATCTGCTCAACAGTAACTGAGAAGTACTAGGTCCCTCATTACAGTTTATTTTCGGTCATATGTACTTCTATTCAAAGTCTTTCTCAGGAACTGAGCATATTTGAGCTCATAGTGGGACTGCTGGGTTAAAATTATACTCTTTGAATTTTAGATGTGGGGTTTATTTGAAAAAGCATCTGTGAAAAGCTTCTTGAAGCAATCCAGGAAAAAATTTCAAGATGTGTGGTGTCTCAATCTTTGTGAAGTTTATAAACTAGGCCCCTGGCGCAGCGACACGTGCTCTCCAGAATCGAAGCACATAAATGGGCCTTTTTTTCAAGGCAAGTGTTTTTTTGGACGAGACTTTGCAATTCAGAACATATCAAATATTAAGTAATGACTCAGAAACAGTAAAATTGAAATTAAAATGTTGAAGGAAGGAAATTAAATTGGTACACATTTACTCAATAGAAATCTGACATGCAAAAACTTTCTTGTATTGTTTGTATTTTTTGTTCTGATGATCTTCTGAATTGAAAAGACCAAAGGAAGCTGATAAAAAGTTTTAGTGAAACTTGATTAGTATGTGGATTGGAAGTTGTCAGTGGGATGTAAGCAGCAAATCCATTACCAAATTGGCATTAAAATCATGAAACAGAAAATGTTAAGTTGGAAAACTCTCTGAATTATTCTAGTTTTCATAATTTCAAAAATTGGAGCTGACACCATGAAGAATTCAGAATTTCTAATTTTAAAAAATGTTTTTCTGCTTCATCTTTACCAAGCCCTAGTTCAGTAAAATTGCACTATAGCATGAAATCTTCATATCAGCTTCAACATCAATGCAGAAGAACTTTGCCAAAATGTATAATATGTGGAAAAAATATGTATTGACCACATAATAGGAGAGGTATTGAGATAATTTTAAGGTGTTTAGCAGTCATTAACTTCAAAAAGCCTGGGAAAAGAAAGGATGGCCACATTAAAATGCAGTTTGAATAAGTTTTCTCTCTGAATTTGGATGAAACACAATTAGTAGATTTTAAATTTTTTTAATATTCAGTCAATACCCAAGACATCATTGAACATGGTGCAGGAGATCGGGAAAATATGAAGAGCAGTTTAGTGCTGCACTCAAAGAGTGTTCTAATGGACTAAAAGGATGCTGAATTTTTTTTTCCAAAATCCATAAATTAACTTAAGAGTAGAGGCTGGAAATATTTAAACATATACCTTCAGACATACACACAAAATGGTGTTGAAATGACAGAGGAATCCATTATATAAGTTTTTTTCTTATGCTTATGATAACATTAAGGTCAGAATATTAAAGAGAGAATGTTTAAACACAGTCTTGTTGATTAAATTAGATCAAGAAGAATGGCAGACATAAGAATAGAATTGCAAGAAAGAAATTGGTGTGTCCAAACCCATAGGCAAACCTTTAAAAAAAATGTGAATTGACTTTACCAAAAAAGGAGATTAGAAAGAAAGATGCAAAGGGATTTATGCAGTGATGGCATATATTATCAAGAAATAAGCATTGTTTCTTTGGATATCAGTGCCAAAAATGTGTCATGTGGACTCGTATCCTAAGGATATCTCAAATGAATTATATGAAGAAAATAATGTGGTATAACTTCTGAATGAGGCTGAAAGAAACAATGTAAATGATGTTCTTACATACAAAATGCAAAGAACAGCATCTATAAAGAATGGCATAAATAATTACTTCCCCAGTTATGAAGCATGTAAGTTCAGCTCTGGCGTGCTGTTATGTGTGTGTTCTGAGACTTTCTGAGCTTAGTCATCAGATGACTCTGAGATCTAAATTCTTGAAAGCTTTAACATCAGGAAAACGTGCTTCTTTAAAAAATGCACGCAGTGGATAAGAAGTGTTTGTCACGTGGACAAAAGACAACAAAACTAAAAGTACTCTGAAATACATTGCTCTCAGAATTAGACAGGAGATGTTTGAAAATGAAAAAATAATTTAGAAACCCAAGAACTAATGATTTTTCCTGGTAAAAGCAGCTTTTGTTTGAAAAATCACTCTCTTACCAAAGGAAATTATTCTCTATTTAGTACAAATTAGTAGGGATGGAGTAAGCTTTGTATTCTTCCACAATCTCACTTTTACAACACGGCATTCTCACAATAGCATTGCTTTCAATTGGTGTTGGCTGATGTTGTCTCACTGAGGCTATTGTATTTCTGTGTCCCGAGGAGCTTGAGTACCCAGTGGGAGTGACAAAATATTTTTGACTAAGGGTGCTAGAAAACTTTCAGTTTAAATCTCAGTTATACTTACATTTTAATGTATTGTTTGTTCTCTTTCCCTGCTTAGTTTACAAAATAAGAAAGATTATTCATTAGAATGGGAATACCAGTTTTTCTTCAGTTGGGTTCTCAGAGTACCTCAACCGTTTCAGAACTTTTTGTCTAATGAGGTGGATTTTCCAAAAGATATATCTCAAGGAAAGCCTTATAGGTAGGTAGTTTCCTGTGATTCTAAATTAATTTCTGTGTTTTGTCTTTCCAAACCTATTTAAAGAATAACTGGAAATCACTGAAACCACATGATGCAAACAAGCTGTTTAATTTGAAATCCTAAACTAGATGTGCTTCTAACAGTTGAAACAATATTGAAGTTTTCCT
The DNA here is from genome assembly GCF_036013445.1 of Caloenas nicobarica. Taxonomy (NCBI): domain Eukaryota; kingdom Metazoa; phylum Chordata; class Aves; order Columbiformes; family Columbidae; genus Caloenas; species Caloenas nicobarica. Next base: position 18,201,186 of record NC_088248.1, on the reverse strand, counting down.
CTGTAAATCTGCAAAACATTTTCAGTTGTGTGAAATATTATATTTACATTTTTTTCAGGTTCCTGATTGTTTCTCCTTCTGTTTTGTGTGGTTTTACTGGATTTCAATGAAAAGTGAATAAAACTCTGAAAGCCTGTAAAATATTATTTTTTCCACAGTTGAAATTTGGAGAATTTCAAACAGTAATGTAGTTATCCAACAGATTCCATGCTGCTATTGTCATACATGATTTCTCAGAGCCCCTTTCTGTTTGCAGACATCTTATTCCTGTTACCTGTAGAGTTTTGCAGAAATTAATCTTGTGGCGGAACATCCAACGCCTCATTTGAATGTCTAACTTTAAATGACAGGCAGGTACTTTAGGGAAAAAGGAATACATGAAATTTGATAGACACAACATTTATGGCATACCTGCATATTTATCAAGCTTGATTTTTGAGAAACACTGAGTATTCATTTTACATTATGGGACCTCTTTATATTTTGTATCTTTTTCTTAAAAAACAAGGTGATTTATTTATGCAGTTAAGATGTGGTTGCCATTAAGTAATAAAATTTAAATTGCATGTTGTAATACACTTTAGGATAAATCTGATTATCCTACCACAGATTCTTTAGGCATACTACTTGTGCCAAATGCTGCTTACAATGCCCTGATGGGCATCTTCATGACCAATTTCTGCCTGTAGTGGCCGCTGGAGTTTGAGGAGGGACAGGTCAGAGGGCTAATGTCAAACTGCACTGTAGCAACAGAGTATTAGGTGGTAGGAGGGGAGGGGAAGCCAAGGAAAGTGAAACTGCAGAATTTCTGTCACATATGAAAACACCATCAAGACTGATCACCCCATTATGGAGAGTAATAATGGGCCACTGGAACAGGGATTCTGCAAAATAGTTCAGTATCAATTTGGAGATATATACACAGACTGTGCAGCTATGTCTAATTTTTTCCCAATCTAATTCATTTTTAAAAAAAACCCCAAGTAAACAGACATTGCCATTGATCTTGGTTAAGAATATTCATAGTATAACAGTAGCTGTTGTCCTTAGAAATGACAAACACTTAAAAGAGACTTGACATTTTAAGTAGTGGATGAAATTAATCTTTGATAAAACAGATTCAGTGTGCCTGTAACTTAAAAGAAGTGGTATGCCTATTTATTCTGGTGGTTGCACTTTTTGTAGTGTCATCTATAGATTACCAGAGACAATATTTTTTTGAATTGGTTTTGGTGTCACTTCTTTAGAAATTGCTGTAACTTTTCATAAACATTTAGAATGAATGGTCTGAATCCTACCATGTAAGCTCCTGGAACTATTACATTTGTTCAAAAAGAATTGTTTACCTCTTTACAATTTTCAATTTTTGCTGTTTGTCCAGTCCCTTATGCATCTGAAAGCTCTCTATCAAGCATCTGTTTGTTTTTTTTTTTCCCATAAATTTAAATCTTTTATGCGAAAAAAATTAACAATTTCACAGTGCCTGAAAAAAGTGCAATGTGAGAAACAAAATATAAAACATGCCCCATCTGAATGTTTTTCAGTGTTTAAACCCATAAATATAGTCTGATAAATACTTGACTAAAATGGCACAAGTGAATACTGCTGTTGTTTTGGAAACATGTAACATTCTGAAAATTGATAAAGGGAGCTTGTATTTACCAAGAGAAAGAATCCTCCCTTCTCTTTCTACTTGGTGGGTTTGCATACAAAAATGAGCTTTAATAGCGGAACATTTGATATAAATAAATTAGTGTAATAATGTTCGACACTTTTGTTAGTTATTTTCTATCTGAACTGAAGAATGAAAATAGAAAAGCAAGTTATGATGTTCTCTCGCATTGTGTGAAACTCCTCTGCCACTGTAAAATCGTAATGGAAGAATGTTTCTTCAATAATCTATGTTATTTAAAGCAGCTCATTAGCACCCTTAGAAATTATAATATTGCAGGTATTGTAACTTTGCATCCGGAAGAGCTATTGTAGCAAAAAAAGTATGTCCCTTATGCAATTAAGAATTGAAATGTTTTCGGAGAAGTCTGAACTGAATTCTACATTATACAGCTTACATTTTCAGTTTTAAATATGGTGTTAACAATTATATGGCTTTATATTCCTTATAAGGAATTTATAGTCTGAATAAACTAAAGGTTTTAATTTTTTTGAAGGCAAATAATGAAAGTTCATGTGGGCAGTGTGGTGAGAATGTAAGTCAGTGGTCTCTGAGCAAGTCTTACAATTCAGCACTTACTGTACCCAATCTGCTATCAAATTGAAAAAACAGGAATTTTTCATTTCAAAATGATGATCTTTCTTTCAAAGTACACTTACTGTTTGTTGGTTGGTTTTGGTGGTGTGGTTTTTTTTATTTTATTTTATTTTATTTTTGTGATATCATCATGAATTGAAAATTAAGAAATTGCACGCAAAATCTGAAAAATATCCAGCTGTGTAAGTCTTAGGAGTTTTACTTTTATAAATTATTATTTACATTGGCACAGCTTTATCAAATTGATTATTTTTACTAAAACATTTTTCCTAGGATTAAAAAAGGAGAGAAGGCCTGAGTCCTTTACAGTGAGTAATTTTGTACACTGTATACAGTTGAAATTGAATTTTGTCTTGCAGCTTGAGAGATCTCCATCAAGAAATATTTGATGAGCCTGTTTTTGCACAAATACAATAAAAATGTAGTGTCTACTATCCTACTGCACAAATTAAATCACATAAACCCATTGAAAAAGATACTAATTTGAATACCAAACTTCTGTGCTTTGCAAAAGAGTTTATCTGAAAAGCCACGTAAGGTAAGCTGGTTTTATTATTTCTTTTCCTCACATTCCTAAACGCCTCTCAGCCCTGTATATTTTATCTAGTAAATTTTTGTTGGATCATTCTTTATTGCAGAAATTATAAGTTTGTACTGTATTTAGTGTAATGGAATCCTGCTCTTAATGGAGTCAAGGTATTCATTGTTGTTAGGAGGGAAAGGTAACAATGTCGTTTTAGTATCTTCACAAATACAGTAAGAACTTACATTGTCTCTGAATTAACAGCAACAAGTGATAGAAATTGAAAGGATGTACCATAGACTGAGCTGGTTTATACTTTTACCTCTTACGCATCTCAGCATCTGTTACTTACTAGTTGCTCTCAGAGCAGAATGTGCAAAGTGAACCTTTGGCTCAGCTGAGTACAGTGATCTTGAATGAGTTTTATAACACTCTTTTGGGGTACATTTTTGCTATTCATTTGTATTGGTTACAGCAGTGATTTTAAGTTTAGGTACCAGAAAAAGAAAAAAAAAAAGATAAAAAATCCCAGGCTGTCCTAACACATTCTTAGAATCTTCTCTGTGAAATTAAAATGGATTTAAATGAGGATTGAACTACAAAGAGAAATCTTAAGGGTGCAAAAGTGAAATTAAACTTAGGCTGTTGAGGGTAATATATGTTATACTGATAAAATTTGTGGCTTTTTTCAGTGTAAGCAGCTCAGGCAAAGAAAAACAACCTATCTGGACATATCAAATAAGAAGTGCCAATCAATGCAAATTAAATTGCAGTCCTTACTAATTTTAAATTATCTCTGTTAGCTACGTTCATGGCTAATAAAAGGGAGAAGGAGGAGGGATGCCCTGGCTCAGCACCTTATGGAAATCTGTTACTTGGCTATTACATCTGAGTTAGTCAAGACCAATTAACTAATGTAGAATATACTGCATATTTCTTGATTAGATGATCTTGAATCTTTATATTAAAATTTCACTATGTGCATTGGTGTTTCTACCTATTCTATTGATTATTTTACATTTACTTAATGTTCTGTTTAAAATGAAGGTGAGCAGTGTGCCTTAGGAAGGAAAGCCTGGCGTATAAAATGCACAGTCAGGGAAGAGGTAGATAAAAAAACTTGCTCTTTGCTATATATTTACAAAAGAGGGAAATTCTCTTGCCTCCACAGAAATGTGAAATATGGATGAGTGATATGGATGGAGTGCTCTTAGATTTTATTATCTCAATAAAAGAATTATACTGATGTATTATAGGAGCCACATTAAAAAGTCAGAGTTTATTTAATCAGAATATGTCTTTGTAAGTATCTGGGGGGTGAGAGAGAGTATTTTTTGAGTGAAATCGAATTTTGAACCTTTTTAAATGGTGTCTGTAAATGGACGCATGCAACCTTGTTGGAAAATGGTGTTACCTGCCAGCTACTTAAGCATTTCTTCTACTCTTTGTCAATATTATTGTAAAAGAAATTCAGAAATTCATTTTTCAATAACCCACAGATTTATCCACTGTGATTTTAGTTAAGAAGTGACATGGACTGCAAATATCAGATCTAGCTATCAGAAACCAGAAAAGCAAGTTTAATTTCTGTCTTCTCTCATGCCTAAGGATCTCTGTATGATCATCATCCTTCAGATAATGCATTTGAAACACTGCTTTGTTTAAAGTTTTTATTGAAAACATTGGTAAAACTAACTGAGCACCAACATATTTCTGTAATGTTATATTGTCACAGGTACCAGTTTAGAAAAACTGCTTTGTTGACAGGTCACATATTATGTCATAGTTACAAAGTAAAGAAGTACCTCACTGCATTTTTTTCCTGGATTAAAATGTTTTATGTTCTGCCATCTGAACTCAGGCACGTTCTGAGAAATCTTTAAATGGCATGAGTATGTCTTGAGTAGGTAGGGCAGCTTGGGGAAAGCAGTAAAGATTCTTTTCACCAGTTTTTTGTCATTTGCTTCCAGATATGGGAAAGATGGATCAAGTAATTGCGAGAGTACTTGTCTCTTCCTACCAAAGCTACTGTCATCAGCCAGCTATGAGTGTCAGATCTCTTCTTTGTAACACCATGCACTGTTTGAAGTCAACGTGGTGCACAATATTAATGCAGTAACAATCTTGATTATGGGCAAAAGAAAGCACACCTTACATATAAATTTGTATATGTATGTATATATAAGGTTTAAGTTAAAATTGTTACACTCCTTAGTACATGCTTCTTTGATCTTATCCATTTTCTTGGGTGTTATGTTCACATTTCTGCTCTTCTCGGTCCAATTACTAAAAATACTAGTCAACAGAAATGTTACTGTCACAGCAAAACTTAGTAAGACAATGCCACACGTAGTTCAAGGAAAGTTGAGACAGGGCAGATCTGAGAAACCTGAGCCCTGAGGCATTGCGAACTCACTACGTAGCTTAGAGCTAGTTACTAGCAGTAACAGTAATGCATTACAGGGCAACGTGGCTACAGTACAAATATAACAGCTCTGCATGGACTCTGGTTTCATTTCTTTGGTAACTCAGTGTAGGTGCAGCAGGTTCTTAATACTTTTTGATAATGCTAATTCTCATATGCATCTCTGTTACATGTTGAGTTATGGTGATTGCAGGTATCTCATACAGACAGGTGAACTTTGATCATTTTGGTGGAACAGCTGTATTGTTTACCAGAGATGTGAAGATACAGCATGGTGGCATTTACAATTCCAAAGCTTGCAACAGTTTACTGATGCAGGTTTAAATAAGTGTTTTTCTGTGGCATAAGTTTATTTCATCTTTTATAGAGACACGTTTTGAAAAGCAGGTTCCTGAACCTTATCATCAGGATTATGATTTTGGTCATTTTTTGAGATACTTTATTATCCATCTGTGGGATTTTTAGAAGTAGATAGCAAGTGAATGTTAGAAGAAATTCTACCCTTTTGTTTGTTGGCCACAGCAATAGATATTTATCATCTCTTGATACATACTTCTGAGGATGCATATCTCATGGCATAGCTGTAGAGGCTTTTACTGCTTCTGTGCCTATGTCCTGATGTCGGTTTAAACACATACACTAGCTTTGCATTTATACTCTGTATATGAAGGTCAGTGGGGCTTATGTGTGGATGCGAAGATAAAAGTCTTAGGTTCTATAGAAATATCTATATGAAAAGACCACCAACCCGATGAATACAATAGATAGCTCTTGATTAGCAAATATTTGCTGATCACAGTGTATATAATTTTTTAAGATCTCATTACATTTTCTGTATACCATGTAGATATGTACACCCCCATAAATTTAGATTATTTTAAAGTCAAAGTCTAGAATTCAGTTTCTTTTAAAAACCTAATTTAATGACCCAGTAATTCAAGAGGTTTATGTCTTACAAACAAACAAGCAAATGAAAAGAACAAGAGTGAATATCAAGCAGGCTTGTGTTCTCTAATGAAGGCATGAAGAAATGCAGTTATGAATTAGCAAACTGATTGAAATAAAAGCACTGCAGATGAAATAGCTCTTACAACTTACAAGAGACAAGTTGAGTAACGATATATTTTAAAATCCATATTTTTAAGAGACCTAAATCAGCACAGTTCTGTACTTTGCCCCTGGGTATAAATGACACCTTCTGGAAACAATAACACATATTTACTCTAAGAAAACAGACTCTGGCCTTAACCGTTAGTCAATAAATAGGTAGGTCAATTTGACAAGAGGAACAAATCTGTTAATAAAATGGTAGCTCTGAAGTCACCAGATGTAATTCTGCAGCTTAGTATTCTGAAATTTAGTTTGGCAACTTAAACAGTGTCCATGTATAATTTTTGTTAAAAACTGACTTTGAAAAAATGAGGCCAGTGGACATTTAGAATTTCTGGTTGATTCTAATTTTTGCTAGTGTGGTACATTTGTTAATACACCAGTAATATAAAATCATTTCACAAATATATAGCCTAGAAAAAAAAATCTAGTGTAAATTATTGATTTTCCGATTTGTTAACTGTTTAAAAGTTCTTAGAAATACATCCCATAGTCAAGAGCTGTCTTCACAAATTATTTACGTAGTCTTAATTTTAGAAAATTTTTCCAAAGAACAGGCATGTGTTAGGTGTGCAAACACATATAAAAACTTTTAATGAAATTCAGTAGAGCAAAAAATGCAGAAAATTCGGGCATCAGCAAAAAAACCCTGATGAGAAATCAAAGGAGCAAGTTAAGTCACCACTAGCATAACTGTGCTTCCTTTAGAGTCAATAGTGATTTAACAACACTTTGCAAATTATGTACATAGAAACTCAGAAAACTTAAAATTCAGCAAATATTAGTGTAGAAGCTGTTTTTGAAGTCATAGCTCCTACAAAAAAGCACCCTGTCCAGAAATTATTGTTATTCCTTTTTTTCCCCCCCCCACCTTTTTTAGGACTTATAAATCTAAGAACTGTCAAAAAAAAAAAAAAAAAGAAAAAAAGAAAAAGAAAAGAGCAGCACAAAATTAAAACAAAACTAAAAAACTTTGTGTAGGGGATATAACAATACAAGGACTCCTGTAATTTATTTCTGCTAAGAATAGAAATAATAACTCTGTCTCCTACAGCATCTGGTCTGGACAAGGTGTTCACCTCATGAGAATGTAAATTCAATATTGCTGAAAAAGCAGTCCCTGTATCAGAAGTGTCCAGAGAATAATTCAGCTTTACTGCAATCTTTTTTCTGTTCTGTGTTGGAATGCAAACAAGCTATTTCCCTATTCAACGTGGATTGAGTCTTTTTGTAGTTCTTCCACCTCAATGGATCCCCTTGTACTGGAGGGGACTTGCAGAGCAACACTAAAGTCTGCTCTCCTTTGCCTCTCTTGGTCCTAGGAGGTGGCTCTGGTCTCCACTTCCACATGACACTGTGAATTTCCCCACTGCATTTTGCTTCTGTTTCTGTGATTTCATTCCCTGTAGTTAGATCCCAGTCACTCACACAGAAAGGCAGCGGTCTGGACCGGTGGCTTGTTGTTGGTGCTTGCTGTTTACTCTTAAAGTTGATCTGGGTCAGTCAGTATAATGATGGGTCATCTACTGCTTAAACCTGGTCCAAATGCCAGTCTGTAGTGTAACACATATCCGTTTATGAAATCTTCTCAGACTGTTCCTAGAAATTCTCTTTTGCTGAGGTCTAATTTTGTTGAAAATATTATGACCTCCTACATCCTCAAAGTTATGTTATGCTCTTGTAGCAAAAGAAACTTTAAAGATGGTGTTTTAGGTAACCTGGATAGAATGTGTACGAAGTGGTTGAAGGTAAAAGATTAATGAACTTTTAAGTTCTCTTGTATTTCTGTAACCAAGATAAAACAAAATTCGAGGAATCAGAAGATGGAAAAATAAAAATTCAGAAACCTCTTGAGACAAACTCATGCTCACAGCTTCTTTTATCACCTACTCTTTGGAAAATTCCTTCTAGAGGGTATTTCAATCAATTCAGTATTTAAATACTAAAATTTAGACCTTTCAAATTACAAGAAAGTTGGAGGGTATAATTTAATTTTTATGATGTTATGTATAAATCCACAAAATTCTAATGCTGTAGATATAGAAAAAAGTGGACGTAACTATGTATGGTCATAGAAGGATAAATATTTATCAGCTTTTTACTGCATAATGTGTTTTTTATCTGTCTGATACTACTGGAACGAGTCCTGAGTGACAGTTCCATTGCTACTGCATACAATGTGCTTGACTTTTAGGCAGAAATTTCACCTCTATTCTAGTTGTCTACAGAAGTCTAGTTTGTCTAGCTGTCTACAGAAGTTTATTTTCTAGATTATACACGTAAAATTGCAGTGAGACAGAAAAAGAAACTAAGATTGAATACTGCTTCAAAACAAAGATTAGTATTTACAGTGGTCACAAACGTCCTATTTGCTTATTTCTTCTTTCTTTGGCACTGTACGTCTTTCATAAAAGAAAAGAAAACAAAAACAAACCAAAAAACCACACAAAACCAACAACACTTGTTGCCTCTTTAAAAGAAATAAGAAGGTCTTTACTGTAGCTTAAAGAAGTCATTCGTTATCACAGAAACAACTAGTTTTATTTCTCTTATCTTTGGTATAGTCTTTATAGGTGTCATAGATAACAACATCAGAATGAAAGGACTGTGAAGCTGCTTGAAGAAGTATTTCTGAATATCTCATAAGTCTTAATTTTATTGTTTAAAATAAGAGATAAGGTCACTGTGTTGCTGTTGCTGGACATGCTTGTAGAAGTACACTTCTAATGATAACTTCTTAGGTTCAGATCTGTGTATCTTTAAATGACTTGATGTTCAAGACAGATGTTCACTCAGTGACTTAGTGTTGATTTCAGAAGGACAAGTATTAATTCGAATGAGAGCTGCTTTGTATTCAGCTGGTGTGTAATTAAGCGTATCTGTGCATGCATTATTTATGGAGAAACTTCCCTAGTTTCAAAATTGCTTTCTTTTTTTTTTCATGGATATATGTAGATATTTCATATATGTGCATAAAGGTGTATACATTATGCATATATAAAGTCTATAAAATTCTGAATATGGAAGGGACGGATGTCTGTAATGCATTTACATAGAAGTGAGCAAAGAGGGAGGAAAGTGTTTATATGAAGAACTTGTTTATATAACACATTCCTCGCCATTTTTATAGAGATATCTCTGAGATCCTTCTTCTGGATCCTGAGATCTATAAGAGCTTTATTGCATTGCAGTGAAGGCATAGAAAAATAGTGACAGCTATTTCATTTAGTAAGTTTGAATAACAGCCAATAAATAACAGATTTTACTCTGACTTCCTTTAGCCAAATTAAAGTGGACCAATTTATGTCTTGCTCCTTTGTTGAGTTCTTTCTGCTGCACTTCGTCCATTTGAAATCAAACTTTACTCCTACAAAAACAGAGTGTAATTTTATGTGACAAAAAATGGTACATGCATCAAACTAGTTGTATGTTCATCCTTGTTTAATTCCTTGTTTCATATTTATAAGAGGGTGAAAAAAACTCAGTAAATGTTTACTGTTTAGCAGTTCTTTTTTTTCTCCCCTAAGAACTAAATATAATTCTGATGAACCCCATATCCTGAGGAACCTGACATTCTAAGGGTCTTGTGTTTGAAGATATGGAAGGTTGTGGATTGTTTAAAGGGAAAAAAAGCTATATCAAACAGTAACACATTAATCAGGATGAACACTTACGGAGCGTGTTCCGAAGAGATACATTTGATTTCGCTGAAACTGAGATCTTATTGTTTGCATCACTGCCATTACAGAGTGAATTCAACTAATTCTTCTAGAATGAAACAGCGGTTTATAAAATAATTATTAGCGAGGAATAGCATTAAGATACAATACTTCTTTAGGGCTTGCTTCAAAGAGATTAAGTGAGAAAGACTTACATTACATGCACAGAGAGCAGGGATTTAAAACAATGCCATAAAGTAAAAAATTATTTTTATTTCTTATATCTGTCTGATGAATAAGTGTGTCAATTAAATAGAATAATTAAGAGGAATAATTATGCCAAATGTGGTTTAGATACCACAGCGTAAAGTGAGTAAAAAGAAATCTGGTTTTAGGAAATACAAGTTTGATTTGTATCTGCTGCTAAAAGATTAGGTAATTTTTATGGGAACACTATATTATTCATTACAGTCAGGCTATAGGTTATCAGATAGCCTGGTTATAGAAGGCAAAAAAAAAAAAAAATTATTCTGTTTGTAGAGAAGTCTGGAAAAGAAAATAAAATAGGTCTGTGAACCTCAAAGTCCACCTTTTGTACCACGTCCTTTTTTTCAGTGGCAAAGAGGTATAGAAGAGAGGAGTGTTATTCCCTCTTCAGCTGCTGAGTTTGGTGGGTTAGTGAATACATAAGAACGCAGAAGGGCAGAATAAATTACACTGCTATCTAGTTTCCATACTTACTCTTGTATTCCTTGTTTTTAGGCAAGTTATTCAATAAAGTAGTACCTTGAACCAGGACTAAAAAGTGATTAAAAAGTAGCTAAAAGAGGCAGGGGGCAAGGCATAATTTCTTGTGTGGGGATTTTTTTGTTTGTTTTTTGGGTTTTTTTGGTTTGGTTTTTGTGGGGTTTTTGTTGTTTGTTGTTGTTTTGTTGTTGTTTTTAAGGAAGCTACGATTTTCCATTGCTTTTTGAATAAGGAAAAGCTATTTTTCTAAGACTCATCTTTTTTTTTTCACTTTCTGAATAGTTTATTGTAGTTGTTTTGTCCTTTGTGGGAATCTCCTGCCATTATGCAATACTTAATGAGTGGATGAAAATAATTCAAAAATGGAAGTTTCAAAAAAGAGCGAAATGAGGAAAAGGAAAAGAAATAATTGTTCTCCCTAATTTTTAATTATCCCAACTGTTTGAAACTTGGAAAATTATTTTTTATTTAATTCTTTTCTAGTCTTTACAATACATCCTTATTAAAAAGTAAGGGTCCATTTAGCTGCTATCAAATAGTCTTTCAAGTCTATTCCATCCAATAAGATACAGAGATAACTTTGAAGAAGAAAACCAGGCCTCCAAATCAAGCACAGAAGAAAATTCTTGTAATCTTGTTGTGTTTGTGAGCCTCTTTCTCTCTGACAGCTGGTCTACTGTCAAACTCATCGGAAAAGCAAAGTGTATGCGAAAGGATGGTGAATTGCCCAGAACAACTGTCAAAAGAAAAGTCTAGCAAAATGTATGGAGCAAGATATATTCCAGAGATACTTCTTTTAGTACTAGGAAAGCAAAGAAAAAAACCAAGCCACACATCTGCTCTTTTTTTTTTAATTTACTCTTCAAAACATGACATGTATATGTGAGAACATGCCTTTTTTTTTTTATTCCCCTTGTCTTCACACACATTTTTGAACTTTAACAATATTACAAATTTTAGGCTAATATATTTTTTAGATAGCTGTATGTCTTGCCTCAGGAAAGATTTTGGAAGCTTGCATAGAAAGTACAACTATCGAGTCATGTTTGAAGGTCAGCTCTCAATTTACCGTGCACACTTGCTTGCTGCTGTAATTATAGTTGCGTAAACAGACAGATGTAATAAAAGCCACCCTTATAGGAAGGGAGACTTTCTCTTCTCTTTCATACTGATTTGGAAAATGTCTTAACTGTCCTGATCACAGATATTGTTATTGCAATACTGTTTTGAGAATGTAAAGTCAACCTTGAAACTATAGAGAAGGAAATACTAAGTCAAATTAGATGAACAGTCTATTCTGCCAAGATGGATAGACAAGTCCATAAGACATTTGCTGGAACATAGTACCTGCAATACAGAAAGGAAGTTCACAAATTAGAAATTATTTGGAAGGGGAAACAAAAGCCATCAGAATGATTTGAGAATCAGAAATTCTGATGTACAAGTGAGTTTAATTTTTCTACCCTAATTCATCTGTCCAAGGTTAGTTTGGGAGATAATTTAATTATGCTATATTAACACAAATATGAGGAAAAAATCCTTTTTTGATGATAGCTCTTCGTTCTGAAAAAAAAGCATAGCAAGGTCAAGTGTCTAACACCCAATGGTTGTCATGTAAAACTAGAAGTAGTATTAAAGGGATTTTCTCCAGTGTTGGTAATAAATCACAAAGTGAATCTTCCACTAAGTAGAATCTTAAATCTAGAAAATATAGCTTTCTGGAGGAAGTATTCTAATTTCAATCAAAAGTTTGATGCAGTGCACTATGTATAAGCTCAAAATCAATTTCTGTAGCTGATTTTAATTATCAATTTAATATATTTAAATGGGCTAAAAACATACAAATCTTTGTATGAAATTTAATGCCATGGTTTTATGCCAATCTACAGTTCATACAATGCTATAGAGATAAATCCAGATCAGTTATGGAGATAATAATAATCAGAACAACTTATAAGCACAGTGTGTTAATCAAAAGGTTAGTAGTACTGAATTCATCCATATAGGTTGCTACATACATAAGTTGAAAAAAAATTGTAGCACTCCAGGGACTTATTAGAACTGGATAATATTTGCAGCACTGTGAGAAAACAGATTTAAGTGGGATCTTTGAACTAATGCTGAACCTTGGGACTTGGGGACACAAGCAAACGATGAAAGCAGGAAGAAGAGAGATTTGGGAAAGAAAAATTTAACAAAAGATGATAACTTTTAGAAAACTGTCCAGCCTTTAGAATACAAGGCAGGAGTAGGAGAAATCAGCATATTGTTTATTTGCTTGTTATCCAAATAGGAAGGAAGTTGATAGTGGTTGTATTACCCACAAATTAATTTTTTGTTTTCTCATCCTCCCCTTTCCAGCTCATTAACATAAATATTTAGTTTATGGAAACCAAAAATGTATAAAGAAAACAAAGCAGCTGAATTATTTGCAACTCCTACAGTTATATATTAAAAATAATTCTCAACCTGGTACTCATCAGTCTTCTCATATGAAGCTGTTCAGTCATCAAACAGATTAAAATTGTTTCCCAGTTTAAATATAGTGGAATAAATACATTTTTATTTCAATAAATATAAACATAGATTTTAAGAACAGTCTAAATAATTAGATTTTTGTTATTATTTACTTCGAAGTGATTTCTGATATTATAGAAGTCAGTGCACATAGAGGACACCACACACTGTTTATGTGCTAAACCAAGATCTCACTAGATAGAAGTCAAAGACAATAATTCTGTTCTGTAAAATTTCTACTGATTTTACTATTTCTTCTTTGATTCAGATGTATTGTGATAACATGAATAATTTTTAATGAGTTCACATAAAAGAATAAAAATGTGACAGTCTTGTACGGGGTAAAGTGTTCTTTTTCAACATCTTCTCCTGGATCAGTGGTAAGGTATATAGGCAAATTCTTAAAGGAAGACATATCTCCACAGTTGGCCAAATGTTAATCAGCTTCCATAGATGAGTATTACTATTTGTAATGCATAGAAAAACTCAGAAATCAATAGAACAAATACATAGTGTCCCTCTGGTCTGTACACTTGACTAGTGAAATACATTAACATTTTAATGTATCTTTTTAAAAATAGTCTTCTGTTCAGTTATGAATGCTGAGGAATATTGATATACACAACTTTTTTTTTTTAATGATGACATCACATAATGACTGTGCCACAACACACTGATAGTAATAGTTTCTACTTGAAAAGGGATGTTTCTTTACATTTTGAATTATAGATTACATCAATCTTTTACAATCAAGGGATTTCATGGATCAAGTGTTGTTTAGAGAAGTAGAAAACAAAAAATTCACTGTTTGTGGAAAATAGTGATCCTTAAAATAAGGTTACCTGGTTACCATGGAAAGCTCTTGCTATTTACCCAAAAGGAAATGGTGTTGTCCTCAAATACTGAGTCACTACATTGTATGTTGCCAGCTACTCCAACCTTTTAGCTTCTTTGTGTTAGAGGTCAAGGAAGGAATTTTGGCCAGAACCAAATCTCAATTTCTACTGAACCTTTTAATCTTCCTTCTTATTTGTCACTGCTAACAGTTTCACCACAAATTCATTCCTTGCATCTATAATCTTAGGATTATTTTTTGGTTTAATTTTCTCCCTTGTCCAAAATACCTAAGGGATTTCTAATTACTTTCCCCACACACATGCACAAGAAATACTTCTTGCTTGGCTTCTGTCTCTTACAATTGTTTAAGATGATGGATTCAACACACTGGATTCAGTTAAGCAATTTGGTGATACTTCTGAAAATATGAAACAGGTTGGTAATAACTTTCACAAGCTCTCAGGATGAAGGCGATGTCAGTACATTATACTACAGATTTATGTAATGTTTATTAGATTGGAGACATGAAATCTATGAACTCATTCAAGATGACATGATGAGAGCTCTCAAGTAACAAATTACGAGTGGGTTCTGCTCAGTGTGATGACTTCTGTAGCCTGATGCCCCTCGTATGAACTTTGTAAATCTTGAAATAATGCTTTCCGGAATGTTGCTCTTGGACTTCTTATTCCTGTATGCACTTGTTTCTTTATGAACATGAGAAAAGCTGGAGAAGGCGGAGGACATATCTTTAGAGATTATAGTGTATTTCAGACAGGAAAGAGATAGTCAAAGCAATGAGAATGCAGGATTGTGATGCTTCTTAGCTACTGGGTTTGTTCTTTCTGTAGAGCACCCATATATCTTGTGTTTCAACAAAATAGATTAAATCACTACAATTTTGTTTTTTCTGCACTAGACAAAAGTCTAGAGTCATCATTCAACATTTAGCACTTGTAAAGTTTCAAAATACTTTACAAAATAAGTACCATCCTGTCCGTTCAACAAATGGAAAGATGGCAGTAATCAGCTGGAATACAGGGAAGAGAAGGAAATAACTGGGAAAATAACTACATGTACTAATCTCTAA
Source organism: Caloenas nicobarica (assembly GCF_036013445.1). NCBI lineage: Eukaryota > Metazoa > Chordata > Aves > Columbiformes > Columbidae > Caloenas > Caloenas nicobarica. The sequence continues at coordinate 18,186,009 of NC_088248.1, read as the reverse complement.
ACTTGATGACGCTTCCAAAGATGACCAATTCTTACTCCTGGACACATATTATCATCATACTGCATATCATCAGCAATCTTACCTTCGGCAAGGTTAGCTACTCATGACCTTCTTTGCACACTTTGTAATGTGATGCACTTAATGGTTTAACATTGGAAGAACCAAACTATGTCTTGCAACATCTGGGAAACCACCGCTTGTTTTTAACATATCTACATAATGAAGCAGATTTCCATTCTAAAACGTCTATTTTCTTTTAAAAAATTACGTGAGAAGCAATACTAAATTGGAAATTGAATTCTTGCTTTATACAGAGTTAATTTTTCACGCTAAAATTATTTTTGTATTCATAAAGATAAATAAATAATGTTAAGACCATTATATTCTAAAAATCATGACTGATCTAATAAAGAAAACTACTTGAGATTGGAATTTAGAATAAGGAAATAAGGCAATTCAATTTCTTTCCACTCACAAGCAAAATCTTTCCACGTACTAAGGAAATTACATATCTTTGAAAGGATTGATTGAATGTTATGCCACATGCCTAGCTTTGAACAGAAAGTTTTTGTAAAATCCTAGAGCTCTAGAGGGAAATACTTCCATGCTCTTTATATACATATTCTGTTGCAAGCAAGAAGAAAAGAAATGACAGGAGGCTGAGATCAGTCATAACAAAGCTACATCAGAAAAGTCTGGTGAGAAACGGAGTTAGCTGTTTTGCTCTAGATTTTGTGCTACCAATTGTGTAATGAAAGAGTTTGTGGAACTGTAGAAAATACTTCTGTTGTTCCACAGCAGAACTATTTGACAGAATTAAATGTCCACTGGTGTTTTAAAGAAGTCTGTTAGCCCTAAGGACTGATTTATTCTTTCATTAAGCAAACTATGTTAAACTTGTACTGAATGTTTCTTAATGTTTTGGAAACATCCACCCCCACTCAGAAAAAACAAAAAACGTATATATATATATATCTCCAAATACATTCAAGAGATTATACAATAGGAAAATACTTAGAAAAAATAACATCTGAATCCTGTCTCTGCTCAAGGATGATTGGAAGAGTAGTTATATGTAAAAAGATAACACAAAGATTAAAGATGCTGCATTTATACTGAGCATTAAAGTTTCTGGGTGCAGTGAGGTACCCCAGTGCGTACAGAAAATGGATTGAAATATTCAATCCATTTTACTTTCTCACATTTGCTTTCCATCCACCAAAACAGAAATAAAGTGCGTTGTACTTCAGGAGATATTGTGGTACAAACGAGTGCTGGGATCAACCTGCAGCATAAACATAACATATCCAGAAGGATCCAGCACTAGTTTATCCTCTCAACAAAAGGAATTTTACTTTGATGTAAATGTGTTAATTTTGACAAGGTAATCTTGGTGTAACTGGAAGGTGAGAGAGGCAGTAGAAGAATGGCAACTCTTTGGAATAGCTACCTCTTAACTGCAATTTCTTCATTAAAATATGTTAAGTAGAATATCAAGGTAATTCTCTCTGAATTGAACAGGAATTAATATCTGCTCTATTTAATCTTTCAGGGGATAGTTTTTTAATGGAATGCTTTGGAGAATGGGACTCTGATTCCAGCTGAGGATTAGTCAGCTATATTTTAACTTCAAGAAATTTTAGGAGATACAGCTTTGAGATTACATTCTTATTTTTACAGTTGGGAAACAATGCTGATTCCTTAAAGATGAAAGGAGAGTGTGAGGACGTTGGGTAAAAAAAGAAAACCACAAAAGCTTAGAAAATTCTTTCTTTTTCTCTTTAAGACTCATAATTTAAACTTTAATACTGAGAGAGGCATCAGGCACACCAGCACATGATTTATTTGTATGTGTCTGAGGTTTTTTTTGGTTTAAGTCATTTCTTTTATCACTGCTTCTATATCTGTTCTTTCTGACTAAACCAGGTGATTAAAAAATATTTTGGGAAGGGGACTCAGGTTCAAATCTGGAACAGTAGCTAGATTTATGCCATATATTAACTCTTCATTATTCTTCTGTTACTCTTCATTGCAGGTGTTCTGAACAAGAAAGAAATGACTGACATGTCAGAATTATCTTACTTGTTGGAGAAACTAGGTGATGACAACACTGAGGAAGCCATGGTAATTATAGAAGAGCTCTTGCAGACATATCAGGAAGATAATAGATGCTGGAGGACTGGATGCCCTATCTGCTGCATCACTGGGCATTTTGCAGGACTGCTGGTGGCCCAGGTACAGGTGTCTGCTGCTGTCAAGGCAAGAAGACATTTTCATTTTAGAGTGAGTACCATGATGTTTAGTTCGCTATTCTGAGATTTCTTTTTTTCACTCTAGGAATTTAACAAGGAATTTGACGGAGTTACAGAGGAAGCTTGTTTTGAAATCAACGTCTTCCAAAGAATTGCTTCAGAAATGAGTGGCATTTTTTGAATCAAAACTTCTTTACTTCAAAATTCTTAAATTATAGTTTCCACTGTTCAGCATCACAATCATGATACTGTTGATCTCACACAGCAGATCAGGATGGAGAAATACTAGAAAGCATTTAGTCACGAAGTTCACCTTTAGTGAAAAGATAATTTAAATAATCACAGACACCTTGTTATCTTTAAAGATCATATGTAATAAGCAACTTCCATTTTGCATCTGGAGGCGTCTCTTCTGATTTTTCTTTAAGTAGTGGCAAAAAATGTTTAGTCGCCTTTCGACTAAGAGGAAGGTGTGAGGAGGAGGTCTTTCTCATTTAAAATTAAAATATGTATGTGATTTATTCTTTAGCACTCAAATGAAAGATTTTTTCTTTCTAATATTTGTATCCATACGCAAAGAGTACATTATATATATATATTATACTGCTAAGCTAGCGATAAACTAGCTGTGTGAAAACAAACACTGATTATGCATGTGTGTGAACTTAGAATTACAGTTACTTGGAATATACTGATTGGGTTTTTATCCTAAGGTTTTAAAGAACCATCAAGCTCAATGAAAGTTTCTTAAAAAGGAAGACCATTATGAAGTTCTCTCTTACTGTTCTGTTTAAAACCAGTTTGTTTCTTATATGGATTTGTTAGTTTACATATCACAAAGTTTTTTTGGGCTATGCTAATTTTCTTTAAGGGAAGCAATTGATCACTAGAACAGGGTTTTACTTAGCAAAATGGCAAATTATGTCAGCAGTATAAAGCAGAGTTCTTAAAATATTTAAAATACTCTTCACTTAACTTTGAAGATCTATAGAAAGCCCATTTATACTCAAGAAGGAAAGATAAACAGATTTATTTCTATTCTCAGAAATGTAAACGTAAATCAATTTTGAAATTATGTCTGTCTCCTTGTGAATTTAGAAACCATAAAACTAAAGTCAACCATTAAACTTTTATGAGGAGAACAAATTAGAAATCCCCTGGTAATAACTGAGCTATCACTAGTGTTCTCAGTCATTTTGGTTGTCAAATAGACATCTTTCTTTGTCTGCCAACTAACACATTTAAAATTCAGAACAACAAACTTTTTTTGTTTTTCCTTTTCTATGGATATAAAGTGTGTATCAACTTATGCTCAACATCCGTAATATATGTACAATTGGCTAAAAGAAAGTATTAGATGGGAGTTGTAGTCCAGAAACTGTTGCTTTAAAAGAAATTTGCTCTGATTTATGGTGTTCTCATTAACATAATCTTGTGTTAAGTACTAGTAAATCTGAGGTTTTTTAATACTGTTTTAACACAACAAGAAAAATGGAAGATCAAACCAAAACCTTTCCGATACTCGATACCATTTCCTACTTTTTGGTATACTTTACTGGTTGACTGAGTGCTTCCATTAAGTTTAGCACTCAAACTGTACAGACTGGAAATGCTTCTCCACGCTAGTCACTAGTGCGTTCCGGAGAACTAAGAGCAGGAGAAAAGAAAATGCTCAAAGACAGTAATATTTATTTTAACTTGTCCAGTGTGGTTGACGGTGTTCTCTGTTCAAGGCTGTATCTGAGTGATGGTTCATAGCATGTGAAGGTTTGGGTCCTTTTCATTTAATGAATATTAAAAAGCTTATATATATACTATTTTTTTTTTCTTCTAAAATATATAGTGCAGCCTCACTTTTCTTTGTAGGAATGTATCCTGGTTATAACTTAGTAGCCATAGAATACTAGATTTTGTGGAGGGATATCTGCTTTGTGTGGTAGACATCAAACCATCTGTTGACCACAGTTTTAGATAAGTAACTTTGTCTAATTAGCATTAATGTGCATTCATAACAGGAACTGGAAATAATGTGAAGGGTTTTTTTACAAGATTGGATAGTAAGACTTTAATAAGGTCCCTGTCTATTGATGACTGAAAACATTTCAGGTCAAATTGCAGCTGGTTGGAAAAGTAGTTGAATGAGACAGGAAGTGACTCGTTATACAAACTACTGGGAACTTTGCAACTTTTAGAGCTTTCTGAAATGAATATATTTCAGACAAGGAAACAAAATTGTGCTATAATGGAAGTCATCACATGGGAATGCTAATTGCTCCCACTGGCCTGTTAGTCACCCTTTAATCATCTATTTCTTTAGACAATTCTGCTCTGATAGGATTTACATCAATATAATTTGCTGTATTGAATAATTTGAATAAGTTTATCTTAGAACCTTTTTAAAGCTAATTCTAAGCTAAGTTATTCCTGATTTTTAAGTAAAATATTCCTCAATATCAGTTGTAGGGACCACATAGCATGAAGGTTCATTCTTCTCGGTATAACAGGAGATCCTAATATACAGAAAGATTGTATAACAATCACAAACCAACCAAACAAACAAGCTTAAAAAGCCACTTATGTCTTGGTTTCAAAATATCTTCCATGATCTGAAAATTGTTCACTTTCCATTGGGGAAGTGACTTTTTAAAGCCTATTGAAATCTGCAGCTCTCTGATACTTTAACACCTTGCATTAGAAAATTTACTACTTACTGCTAAGATTTTTTGCAGAAATGATCCACCTTGTCTGCATTTTATGTTGAACCCAGATTCACTGGTGGTGTTCTTTCAAGTTTTGGTTTGTTGTTTTTTTTTTTTTTTTTTAAGAAGAAGCTAGAATCAAGATTGCTCATGTTTCGATAAAAATACAAGTGGAACTTGATGGTACTATCTCATTGGCTTTCATAGGAGTCGGCCTTGTTTCTCTTCATAGATTTTTATCATGGAAATTTCAATAGTTGTCACGGTTTCTCTTATCTCTTTCCCCATATGGTTTCTCGATCCCCGTATGGGCCACCAATTAAATCTGTCAAGGTTTAATTGCAAGGCAACAATAAGCCATGGCAGATGCTCTCTGTTAATCCCCCCCACCCTCTACCCTTTCTGCATAGGAAAAAGTCCTCGCTAAGGGAAGGTAATAAGAAGGAAAAAGGGAGAGAGACTTCAAATTGGAAAGGTTTTAAAATGCTTTACTAATGCTACTAATAAATAGAGAAAATAATACAAAATATACAAAATCCAATCTTGAATCTCCCAGGTAACAGCGTTTAACCCCTTCCATGGTGGGTGGAGCTGGCGTGGCTCCAGTGGCTGCAGGGCAGGCACCCCGAAGTCCTGGGTAGGACTTCACAGCAAACGGGAACTGGATTCAGGGATGCAGGGTCTCAGGCCTTGGATTGCAGGCACGGCAGGCAGGGTCTTCTTCAGATGCTGGCCATGGTCAAAGAGAGCGAGACCCTTGTGATCTCCCTCTTTTATAGGGTGTATGACATGTATGGGATGGAATACTCAGTTGGTCAGTTTTAGTCAGCTGTTCTGTCCACCCCTCCTTGCAAATACACCCCTCTCACGATGGAACGTGTGGGATTTTGTCAGAATTCTTGGTTGTTATAGCAATAAATCTAAACATGGGGCATCTTCTTCTGCACTCCATTGGTCGCCCTTATCAGCTTCCCAACACAGTGTCCAAAAAACATGTAGCTAAATTCAGAAAAGTGAAGTTACTTAGAAGAACTTAGCTGAAAGGGAAAATCACTAAAAGAGAACTGGTCTTATTTTTAACAAAACCAGGACAGTAGTCCAGTGCTATTTTGGAAACTCGCAAAGAATCAAAAGGCTATTGAGTGTTTGTCTATCTTAAGGTCAAACTTGTTGGGTTTTTTTATTTAATTTTGGTTTAAAGTTTTTCTAGCTCAGTACAAACTGCTTTCCAAAATGCAACAATCTAAATGCAAATTCATCTCTTGATGATGAAGGATGAACAAATACATTCTTAATTTTTTTAATCATCCATATTAATAGTATTCATTTAGTATGCAGATAATGGCATTTATCAGAGCATGTAAAAATACTTGGCAGACCTTTTATTGAGCCTCTTAACACTTGGTAGGATTAAATCTGTCTTCCAGACAAATATACTACTAATAATAATGTGAGAAATACTTTTAACTTCCTTCTAAGCTACAATCGGGATTCTGAACTCAGTATGAAAAAGTAAAACGCTTCTGGTGATCCCTGCTTAAAGTCATCTGAAGTGAAATGCAGTGATACAGTTAGTAGATGAGATCTGAATAGATGACACTTTTTGTACGACAAATGAAAATTAATTCACTGTGTGTGACCTATTTAGAGAGCTCACTGTGTGGAAGGATCGAACGGAAGTGAGAGGGGTTCGTAAGCAGTAGGAGAGGGAATGGGAGTGAATCAGATTGTCAGCTCATACAGAGAATTCTTTTGTATTGAAAAATCGAATATTCCAACTGAATAGTTAAATATGCTGTGGAACAACTAAACTGAGGGGAAAGCCGAACTTTTTAACTACTACAAAATGTTTTATGTTGGTAAGATTTAGAGAAATTTGATTGCCTTTTGGTTTGGGGTTCCTTGGCATCTGGCCTTGCTCATTCCTAGGCCTTGTAGTCTACTTGGTGCTTTATTTCACAAAAATTAGCTTCTTGGAGGCTGGAACAGTTTAATCCTTTTTTAGTTGGTCACTGAGCTGGGGTGACTGGTGAATGGGTTTGAATCAGTCTTCTGGGTTATAATCTTTATGAATATACTGTGTAATAGTCTTTAAACCCATTCTTTAATGCTGGCTAGAAAACTAAAACAAATTGTCAGAGAAGTGAGGCCGTCTGCTTACCTAAGCTTGAGGAAGAATAGAGTCAAGGTTAAGACAACAGAAGGAAAGGACCAAGGATCCTTCACTGGCTCTAGTTTACTGAATTAGAGTGGTGAATGAGGGTTTGGAGAAACTGCAGGAAGCATTCAAAGAACCTGTCCAGTTCTAATGAAGGAGGCACCTTGTTGCTTGGATGTTTACTGGTAGAATGAAGAAATTCTTGAAATCGTGGAGGCCAGTTTCTTATCTCAGTGGAGGCAACTTAGATGCAATATGCATTGCAAAGATAAGGGAGAGCAGATGAAGCATGTGAAGGCTGAAAGGCAACTGAAGAGAAATTATTGTTGCAGTATGCAGTTCGCTTTCTAAGAAGTGTAAAAGAAGCAAGAATAGTGGGCTTGGGACAATTCACTTAGAAGTTGTTTGATATTGTCTTGAGAATTTAAACTGGGACAGCACCTTTTTACTTGCAAGTACTGCACAAAAGTGTTCTCTTCCAAGTACCTATTAGTATAATATTCACTTGCTAAAACTGTGACCTCTGAGAGCACTTGGCATGGAAAGTGCTAGAGAAACGGTGGTTACAGGAGAAGGCACAGCAGAAGAAAAGGGAAGCATTAAGGCCTCATTTAGAATCTGAAAATTAAACCAAAGGAGTAATGTAAAAGCAGACAAAAAGAAAATAAAATTGAGTATAAAAATTAAGGCTAGCATAACTATGTGAGGATAACTAGGAAGTCTAAAAAAAAAATACAAAGGAAAACTAGCAAAAGACATAAATAAAAAATGCTTACATGGATACATGAGGAATTAGAGGAAGGTAAAAGAAAATACACTTCTACTGCTTAATTACAACCAGTATAGTTAACAAGAGAAATAGAAGACAAACTGGAAGAATGAAAGGCAGGTGAGGAAACATTTATGTGATTTGGATTGATTGATTGATTGATTAAATAAATGAAGTAAGGTCAGTTCCTTACCTCACCACAGAATATTTAAGGAAGTAGCCTAAGAGTCTCTGAACATTAGCAATTATCCTCTTAAACTAGGGAAAGGTGGAAGAAGTCCCAGGGGACTGGCAGAGTGCAAACATAGGGACTTTAAAGAAGAAAAGGATGTTGCTTGGGAAATAAAGATGAATCAGCCTAACTGGGATACAGAGAAAGTTACCTGGAGAAATTACAAATAAATTTATAAGCATCTGGGTGATAAAAAGACGCTAAGGACAGCCAGCATGGATTTGTCAAGATCAAATCAGATTGAACCAGTCTGATTTTCTTCTTGGACCAGAAAACTGGCAAAGTGGATATGGTAGAAACAGTGGATATGATATATTCTGACTTCTGTAGGACTTTCTGCATAGTTTTGTGTCACATTTTGGTAGCTAACTAGGAAAGTGTGGTACAACTAGCTGATTTTCACCAGGGTGGTTACTAGTTGCTGGCAGTCAAAGCAGGAAAGATTTTCAAGTGAATTACTACAGGTCTTTTTTCTGAACATGATTCTGTTCAGGGGTTTTGTCAGTTACTTGTATGTTGTCCTCCCTTCAATTACCTTCTTTTTAACACGTATAAGAAGGTGCAGATAAAGGTGCAAGCACGTCAAAGTGCAGTTTTCAAATCGATGGTTATCTTTGTATATCAGAGTAGTGTTTTAAAGGTTGAGGCAAAGTACTATATTTAAAAGAGAAAAGTCAAATGTGCATAGAGAATGTGAAACAGCTAGACTAATCTAAAAAATTGTACTGAAAAGTATGGTTCTAGCGTATCAAAAAGTTAATTTTATTATGAGATGCAGGTTTCATAGTTATATTTAGCAGGAGTGTTAGATTAACACACTGGCAGTATTACTGCAATCTTTTTCATGCTTGTAACAATCTGGATGAAATACTGTTTGTATCTTGGTCACATTGCTTTTAAGAAAGAGATGGACAAAGAAGATGAATGTACTGCCTATGTTTAGGTGTTCTTACTTTTCTTCTGAAAGTGTTTCACTTTCTCCACATCACATTCCATCTGGGCATTGGTGAGACTTGTTAGCAGTATAAATATTTTCCTTTGGTGCTCGAAGTGGACATATTAGTGGTGTTACAGGCAGCTGTCTAGCACACATCAAAACTGAATGCAGGCTCAGAAAACTTGAGTTATTCAGAATACTTTAAAAGAGAAAGAAGGGGCAGACAAGTCTTCTCATATGCAAATGTTTACTTCTGGCTCCACAAGGCTTAGGATAAGACAAAATTGGTTTGATGTGTAGGGAAGATGATTTACATTACGGTACCAGGGAAAACTTTTTTGCAAAAAAAGATAATTAAGCAGGAGGAAATAACTTCCCTATGTAAATTGTGAAACCTCTCCTTTAATAGAAGCTTTTAAAAGCAAACATCTGTCAGGGATAGTCTGAGTCTATCTAACCATGCTTCAGTGCAGAAGGATCGCATGTGTCAGTCTCTAGATCAGTTCCAGCCTTACTTCTGTGATTCTGTGACATTGTGGGGGATTTTTCTCCCTGACTGCACAAAAACATCTGCCTGCCCTGAGCTTGTAATTAAAACATCTGCTGAGCAAAGCAGAGTTGTGAATTTTAACTCATGAGACACGCAATTAATGTTGTCAACGTGCCAATCGTCTTCCACTGCAAACTTTTCCAGAGAAGAGTTTCTTTTTACAACACTTTAGTTTATAAGTCATTAATTTCTAATAATGCATTAATTGGTTTAATATTTGCCTGCTAATTTAATAATCACATCTTGCCCTTTGGGCCCATTTCATTTGAAAACCAGTTATCCTCAAATAGTTTTTCTGTCATTCTGACCCAGTTATTTTGATTCCTGTCTTTATTTAGTAGTCATACAAGTAGGATTTTCATACAAATATAATCAATTTCTATTGTAATGCAAAAACAATTTGTTTGATGTTCAGTGTCAGTTGACTGGCTTTGTGTCTAATCGTTATATGCTCACCATACTCTGAATTTGTTGTTATTTGATCACTATTGGTTTTCATTCTGCTCGGTCTACAAAGGTAGAATAGGTGATACCCCCTGAATTAGACATTGCAGGATTCATCTTGCCTCACAGACTGCTCATGTTTTCTTTGATCAAAAGAACAATGAAATGGTTTATACTTTTATAAAACATACAGAAGCAACATTTTTGAATGGTACAGATTCGGTCCCACAATTTACGTGGGTTATTTTTCAATAAAACATTATTATGAAAGTAATAAGTAATGTGATCATATATCATTAATACTTGCTGTAGAGGGTGATGTTTCTGTGAAAATACGATCTTAGAAAATATGTTTCACCGTTTGCATGTCTCAGGAAGACGTTCATTCCTAAGAGGAAAACTACATGGTTTTCACTATGTTTGATCATTCAAATCATTCATTTGGCAAAGTGTTCAGCCTTGACAGTGGAACAGTTAAGCATGCTGAGAAAAAGTAAGAGAGAAAGAGGAAGAAAAGAAAAGGAAAGGTTAAATGAGAAGAAGAAAAGGAAGAAAACAGGAAGGAAGGGAAGCTTGTTCATAATCCCAATGAAGTACTGGGCTGTTATACAGAAGATTCTTATCTCAGCAGAGTCAAGATTCATGTCTTGAAGTCTTGCTACATAATAGTAACATATTAATTAAGGGTGGGCTTTCAAATTATTGCTGTTGATTTAACAATGGTGAGGTTTATACTGACTTCCATGGGATCAGAACCGAGTCAGCCATGACCTCCTATGTAAATATATTTCTGAGAAAAATTAAGAGCTCATAATGCAGTGTTACTGTACATGACTAATACAATATTTCTGTTATTTCTGATAGAGTATTTGATAGTATTTGGGAAAAAAATCAAAACGATTGAAATGGATACTTCTTCTCAAATGTTGAATAAGTTCCATGTAAACACTCTATTTTTCTATTGCCAAGTTTAGCAAATGTCTTACTTTAATATTTGCCCTTTCCCATCCTCATTGAATAGGGCCCAAGACAGTTGGTTAACATTCAGGGACTGCTTCTACCAAGCTCAAGATCAGAGCATCCCGACACGCAGGAAGTCAAGGAAGGGAGCCAGGAGACCTGCGTGGTTAAACAGGGAACTGCTGGGCAAACTCAAGTGCAAGAGGAGGGTTTACAAATCATGGAAGGAGGGGCTGGCCACTTGGCAAGAGTGTAAGGCTGTTGTTAGAGGATGTAGGGAGGCAACTAGGAAAGCTAAGGCCTCCTTAGAGTTAAACCTGGCGAGAGGGGTCAAGGACAACAGGAAGAGCTTCTTCAAATACATGGCAGATAAAACTAACACCAGAGGCAATGTAGGCCCACTGATGAATGGGGTGGGTGCCCTGGTGACAGAAGATACAGAGAAGGCAGAATTACTGAATGCCTTCTTTGTCTCTGTCTACTCTGCCGGAGGCTGTCCTGAGGAGCCCCGTACCCCTGAGGCCCCAGAGGAAGGCAGGAAAATGGAGGAGTTTGCCTTGGTTGATGAGGACTGGGTTAGGGAGCAATTAAGCAACCTGGACATCCATAAATCCATGGGTCCAGATGGGATGCACCTGCGGGTGCTGAGGGAGCTGGCTGAAGTCATTGCTGGACCACTCTCCATGATCTTTGCCAAGTCTTGGGAAACGGGAGAGGTGCCTGAGGACTGGAGGAAAGCAAATGTCACTCCGGTCTTCAAAAAGGGCCAGGAGGAGGACCTGGGTAACTATAGACAGGTCAGCCTCACCTCCATCCCTGGGAAAGTGATGGAACACCTTATCCTTGGTGCCATCTTAAGGCATATCAAGGATAAGAGGGTCATCAGGGGCAGTCAGCATAGTTTCACCAAGGGGAAGTCGTGCTTGACCAAACTCATAGCCTTTTATGAAGACATAACAAGGTGGATAGATGATGGCAGAGCAGTGGATGTGGTCTACCTTGAGTTCAGTAAAGCATTTGACAACGTCTTCCACAGCATCCTCACAGCTAAACTAAAGAAGTGTGGACTGGATGATTGGGTAGCGAGGTGGACCGCAAACTGGCTGAAGGAAAGAAGCCAGAGAGTCGTGGTCAATGGGGCGGAGTCTAGTTGGAGGCCTGTATCTAGTGGAGTGCCTCAAGGGTCAGTTCTGGGACCAGTATTATTCAATATATTCATCAATGACTTGGATGAGGGAATTGAGTGTACTATCAGCAAGTTTGCTGATGACACCAAGCTGGGAGGAGTGGCTGACATGCCAGAAGGCTGTGCTGCCATCCAGCGAGATCTGGACAGGCTGGAGAGTAGGGCAGGGAAAAATTTAATGAAATATAACAAGAGAAAGTGTAGAGTCTTACATCTGAGCAGAAACAACCCCAGGTTCCAGTATAGCTTGGGGAATGACCTATTAGAGAGCAATGTAGGGGAAAGGGACCTGGGGGTCCTGGTGGACAGCAGGATGACCATGAGCCAGCACTGTGCCCTTGCGGCCAAGAAGGCCAATGGCATCCTGGGGTGTATTAGAAGGGGGGGTGGTTAGTAGGTCGAGAGAGGTTCTCCTTCCCCTCTACTCTGCCCTGGTGAGACCTCATCTGGAATATTGTGTCCAGCTCTGGGCCCCTCAGTTCAAGAAGGATAGGGAACTGCTGGAGAGAGTCCAGCACAGGGTTACAAACATGATGAAGGGAGTGGAGCATCTCCCTTATGAGGAAAGGCTGAGGGAGCTGAGTCTCTTTAGCTTGGAGAAGAGGAGACTGAGGGGTGACCTTGTTAATGTTTATAAATATATAAAGGGTGAGTGTCATGAGGATGGAGCCAGGCTCTTCTCGGTGACAACCAACAGTAAGACAAGGGGTAATGGGTTCAAGCTGGAACACAAGAGATTCCACTTAAATTTGAGAAGAAACTTCTTCTCAGTGAGGGTGACAGAGCACTGGAACAGGCTGCCCAGGGAGTTTGTGGAGTCTTTGTCGCTGGAGACATTCAAAACCCGCCTGGACGCCTTCCTGTGTAACCTCACCTAGGTGTTCCTGCCCTGGCAGGGGGATTGGACTAGATGACCTTTCGAGGTTCCTTCCAATCCCTAGCATTCTGTGATTCTGTGAATGCATTGCACATTGTGGGGATTTTTTCCCCATGAAGGAGGTAGCTTTTAAAAACTTTTCATGGAAGGTAGGTATAACGAGAGAGTTAACTCCTAGCAAATATTGAATGTGGACTGTAGTAACTTACTTACCATTCTTACAGTCACTTTGTTAGCTGTTTCTCCAGAACACAGCGCTTCTCTCCTGGTAAAATAAATGATGTTAGGCCTTCTCCTGCAGCTCAATGCATTTGCCATTCTGTTCTGATCCCTACGAAGGACTTGGTAAAATATTCCAGAAGTTGTTCCTGTAGTCAAACACAGCTATGTTTTCTAATCCCATTATCCTAATTTAATGTTGCCAGTGATATCTTACAGCTTCCTGCAAAGTAATGTCCACAACAACTGAGCATATGGAAATGGGAATCACATTTTTCAATTGGCACCAGCAGTGTTTCAATAAAAGTATTTTTTCATACCCAGCCAGCCTTTTGGCCAAATGTGGTTTTTTGCATTATGCGAGGGAGTGCAACTTGCAGCATTTGATGCTTACAAAATGTTTAATGAGCTGGTTAAAGACTTTTTGCTCCCCCTTTTTTTGGAGGGGAAGAAAAGCCTCAGTATCCTACACTTAGCCAAATACGAATGAGATGGTCTGCTTGAGAAAATATGTGTATTATTTCCCTGAATAGTCTTTGTATCAAAGCATCTGAGAATGCACAGAGAATATACACCTTTGCAAGGAAGAAACTGTCTTGGAGATTGTCTTTTTCTGCTTTTAAATAGAAGGCTATGAAAATAATAGAAATTGAAAAGTTTTTTGTCTACAGTTAGAATTATTTACCAAAATCCCACTGTGTGTTTCATGTAGAATAATAGAACTCTATTTACTGCAGGACGAAGTAGATCTTATAAAAGTATAGGATAGGGCTTTTTTTCTTACTATTATCTTGCAGTGGTGAACACTTAACCTAGAGCTTACCAAGCATATCACATATGGACTGTATGGAACAGTTGGAGAATGGTGCAGATATTTTTAAGCTAAACAGCTTTTGGTTGAGCTACTGTTAAAGGCTAAATAAGGAGATTCATTCTACTGAAAGTATCTTGATGCTACAAACTGAACCTTCAGTGCCTGTCGTGACCTTTAGTAGAGTTGTTCACTGCATTTGCCTAGAAGGTGATATATTCAGTGATGAGCAGAGTCTTAACTACCACTTTTGCCAAAAGTGCTACAGTTTATTCTTATTTACATGATTAAAAGTGAGACATCCAGCTAAACAAGATGATAAAGCCCATGAAAGGTTTTAGAAATGTAATAAAAATAATCTGTTATCACTCTATGTATTTATAGATTTTTTCAAAAAGGAGTTAGGAGCAACAAATGAGAACATTTTGTTGTGTAATTGTATCAGCATACTTTCCTCAAAATTAAATTATTTAATGTTAAACTTCATACCCTACTAAAAGAAAATGGTATCTTAAATTAGTATGCTGCATCTTTGTCATAAGCAGATGAAGTGGTTAATTTTGTTTGCTTTACTAAAATGCCCTGTATCAATTTTATGTGCCAAAGCATAAAATACAGAAATATTACTTATATTTTAAATGTATATTCTGTTACACTGTTGTCCCAGAGAGCATAGACATCACTGTTTAGAAACATGTAAGTTTGGTATTTATTACACTTTCCTCCTTAAAAATGTCTTTGAATGCCATTTTCAGTTCAAAGAAAAGAGTTTCTAAGCTTTTCCATCTGGAAACAGCTTGCTTTGTATGATCAAAAAGACATATTTATATACTTTGATTAAATGGTCCTTTCAAAATAGCAATGTGAGTGATCATTCAAGAACTGGAAGCAAGCTAAGTTTTGCATATGAAAATATTCTTCAGTAAGGAAATGAGGTTTAAAAAAACAACCTTAATCATTTAGAAGACATATGGAAGTTTTTTATTGCACTTTTATTTTCATTATTGTTCCTAAATAAAAGCTGTTAATTGTAGATGTTTTGATAAAACTGATAAGAATATAACTTATGGGGATCCCGATAAACTATGTATGATTAATGTTAGAAAAAAGTGGCATGTTCAAAAATAAATGAAAAAGCCTGTTTTCAAGAAAGTGAAGTAAATATGAGTAAAGTCATATATTAAGAAGTTCCCAAAAGTAGTATAGGACAAATTTTGCCCTTGGAAGCATAAGGAGGTCTCCTGTTGAGCTCAGTGATGCATATAAGGCCAAAATTTGACTTAATGCACCTGAAATGTGAAAAAGAAAGTTTAAGAAAGAAAGGGCATTAACTTTGCTAACCTACAAGGCTGTCACACTGCTCACCTTTTATACTCACAATAAGCAAGCTCCCAGAACAAAAAACTTTCCTGCTCTGTCCTACTTATTTCAGTGAGATTTTTCATCCTTATTGTGTTCAGGAATTACATTCAAAACATTATACTCAATTAAGTATATATTTGGGATTATTTAATTATTTGGAGCTACCTCCTTAAGTAGCAGAAACTTGTTCAGCCCTAGTTTTCTGAGTTTAGGCAGTGTGTTTATGAAAGATGTGTTAAATTTCATCTTCGTTTAGATCTGATGAGTCTACAATAATAAAAGGCCTAAAAACTGAAGGAAAATATGATAATCTGTATTCTACATTGATAATTTTAACTATTGTGTGGCTTGGAAAAAAAGGTGTAGTTAATGGGAAAGGAGTAAATGTAGAGCAGATAAGACACTTAGCTCATCCTTCTAGTGTTTTATCAATTTTTTTTCCCCTTTTTCTTAGCAGAATATCTTTCAGAATTTCCAGTTATTTCAGAAAACTGCTGAAATCCTGGAAGTAGAAGAACGGGAGTAAATGCCAGATCTTTGCTGTACAGTAGCAGGCAGAATGTATCTGTGATGTGGGGTTTAATTCAATTTGAAATCTAGGGATTCTGCTTCTCCCGATTCTGAGGGAGCCTATAGTCAAAGGCATCTCAATGATGTGGCTGCATAGCCTGTTCAAGGGCGAGGAGCATTCTTTTGTTGTCCTGTTAAAGGGAGTTTCACTTTTGTAAGAGAATTTATATATATTGGGCCAGAGAGACACTGAAAGGTGGTGAGCAGGACTATATCCAAGTACTTACATAATTTAAAGTTAATGGGTATTCTGCCATCACTTGGGGTCTGTTACCTTATTTACAAATACCTAGCACAAGGCATGTGTATATCTGCCTCTTGAATCCACAGCAATGTGGAGGGGAGGAGAAAAAGAAGGGAATAAGACCTGAATAAAAATGCTAAAATGATATTTTAAACTAATTAAAGTGTATTATTTAAGCATGGAGAAATGTTATAGACTTTCTCATCAGTGCAACATTACATCTGAGATGTGGAACCAGTAAGATTAGCAGTATCAGAATTAAGAATCCATAGATGCTAAATTTGTCACCTTTTATGCATATACAATATTATATGGAATTTAGTTTTCTTCCTCCTTTTGTTATCTGAGTTACCTTAACACCACAAGAAAGTGGTGAGACCTTATCAGATAGAAGCATCTCTGAATAGTTTGGAGATATCTCAGTCTGCTGAAATCAGGAAAGCATTTCACACAGCAGAGAGACCCATGTCTGTTTGTCTATATTTTTTTCAGCAGCACAGTCAAATTCAAAAGAATTGGAAGGCAGGAAAAATAATCAGTTCTCTGAATCTGAATCAGCATTTCAAAATCTACCATGCCTATTATTTATGCATATACAACAAAAGACTGGAGCAGAAGGGAAGGAGAAGGAGGCTGAATACATTGGTGGTCTCATTTATAGTCTTTGAAGAGCTTGGTAAAGGAGAAGGAGGAGGTAGAAGAGGCAGAAAAATAGATGAGGAGAATGACTACTTCAAATGCAAATCATAGATGAAATGCCTTATAGATACTTACAAGTAGAGTTGCCTGCAACCTGAATTTTACTTATTTGATTTTTTTTAAGCTGTCAGGTAGTCAAGAGGTAGCAGAAAACTTGTATTTTAAAGACGACCTGTGAGAGGAGTATTATGGAAAGAGTACTCTAACTATTCTGAAGCCAATGTTCTCACTACTAACACACTGCTTTCCCAAACTTATTCTTTTTATAAAATAACATACAATGCTATAACATTAACTTGTAAACTAAAAAAAAAAAAGGTGAAACAACAAAAAAAGTTCATTCCTTCAAAATAAAAAAAGAACATGGGACGATAGGGAATTTTACCATGCATTTAATGACTTGCTAAATAGATTATTTACAAATGGATTTGTCATTACTTATCTTGTATCCCAGGTAGCAACTCTTATATTATTACTCTAACAAAATACTGTCCCACTACAGGTGTTACTAAAGACATTTTTAATGGTTATAAAATATCCTATATTAGTTACTTAGTTGCTTTACTACTGTAGTAACGTTGTATTATACCTTATAATCACAGGATTTTATACTGATGGCAAGAAAAGTTAAACAAATTACCTTAATTAACTTAATGTTGAGTTGGCTATAAATGTTACCTAGGTAGACTGAGTGTTGTAGCTTATCATCAAGAATTTTTATAGAGTATTTAGTTTAGTGCTGCATGTTTAACATGACGATATGTTATTACTTGGACACGTCCCTCACCTCCTGTCTGAAATTGATCTATTTTATGAAAGGTAAATCATAACACTCATTTCCTTTCCTATTACAATATACTGATAATTGCTATTCTTAGAAGTATACCTTTGCTCCATATTAATTTTTAAGCCAACAAGGTTTCCACATAGTCCTTACATTTTTTCTCTCTCCTTGTTTAAATTCTGTATAAGTGACATGCAAGCAAATCAAGTTTGCAATTATATTAGCAGTGTGGATGATTGGTTGGGACTTATCGAAGTTGAATTTCATTTTTAAACACCTGAAATATGTATGACCATTTCAATGATTCAACAGAGCTTTAGGTCATGGATATAGATTTAATAAAGTAAAATGATGGCCATATATAAAGACATTCTATTTTATTGATGAAGCTGATGCAATAACTTGTGCTACACTGCACAAAACATCATTTTTATTTTTATTGATTTAATCTCTTCCTATTAAAGATGTCAAATGTATGTTACTACTTTATTCTTGCTTAAACCTGACAAACTTAAAGAAGGCTTTATTGTAGATACGGTAAATGCAAACTTTAAAAGTGATAAAGAAATGACAACATTTTAATTTAAAATAAATAAATTTTTAGGTTAAATTACAGTTATAAAACAGTAGCCTTGTTTCTTATTCTCCTTCAAAAATTTCATAGTATCTTTCATTGTTTTGATTGACTACTTCTAAATAATAACAGCTGCTTGAACCATCAAGATACATATTATAAATTTTGTGTTCTCATGACAAAATAATATGCTTCCAGTATAATTCACTCCAAAACCAAAAGTGCTGAAATGTAAGTTTCCTAAAGTATAATTGAATGTGATTATGCAAATCCACTATAAACATAAACAGTGTTTCATAATAAATATTATAGCCTATATATATAGTTGATAGTCTTATTGCTAGAAAACATCTAGGTAACATTTTTTCTGTACAACATAGGGAAAATATCTTCCACTGTCTTAGATGATACATCTTCACTATTGAGGCAGCAAAAAATCTTTTTTCCAAAGGATAGTTTCAGAGTTTCAGTGACTGATAATGGACTAAAAGACAATTTCTTGGTTAAAAACACAAATTGACATGACTAAATCTTTCCAGCACTTGTTCATTTTTCTTTATTAAACTTGTATAATGGACTCAATCCTACTCCCAAAGCAAAAGCATCTGTATCAGAAATATCATCATAACTGGCATTAATTGACATGGGTTTTGGCAGTTCTAAGAAGTTACCTGGCATGAAGACTGAACTACCCGTGCCAGCATAGAAATATTACCTTAAAACTGGAGTTTGGTAATATTGGCAGAAAGTCTGGTGACCACCTATTGGTCTACTAACTCTACCACTGTCAAAAGAAAGAAGACAAGCCTTCTCTCTCAGGCATCTGAATCTGAAGCATTCAGTAGTCATTATAAATGCACATGAAGGGAAACAAATCATTTTCAGTCTTTTCAATCTAAGTAGTAGCTGGAATCACCAGCCTAGAATTCTTCAGACTCTCCTAAATGGTTCCATAAACATCTGTGGTTATGTGATTACAACTGTTTTTCCAAGGACCTTGACTGGAGACTGGATGGATGTAATCATGTGTTTGAACTACTCTATTTCGTATAAATATAGTATCTTAGATATAATCTATGTTGCCTTTGTTATGAAATACCAGTAAGAACAGCAAAGCGCTTTCTCCATAAAAACAGCAAATGGATGCTTGTTTAAAATGGAATCTATAGAGAGTAAACTGAAGCCGAAAAATAAAATGTAAAAATAAGATAGTTTGGCAGCCACCATTATGACACATAGATTAAAATAAAGAAAAATGATGGGACCAACATCAAACTTTTAATAAGTATATGAGAAAAGTAAAATAACAAGCAACAGAGAAGTCTCAGGGTTGTTTTTCCTAACGTTTCATTTCTTTTCTCATGATAATATTTATTCACTCTATTCAGAGGTAGAAGTGTCTGTTCAGATGTAGGAGATAATATGAAACTATTAGCTTTTATAGATTTTCTTGTTGAGCAATAGTGGACAATGCAATTAAGGCACGATGTATAAATCAGAATGTCATAAATTATGAGACTGGAGCAGTCACAATCAAGAAATTAGAGTTGCCAAATATCATGGACCATGGGATTCCTCCTTATGTTTGTGTTTCAAGCACATCTATTAGAGGAAAACGTGAAATTTTCATTATGAATTTAAAAAATAAATCTAGCAACAGAAATTATAGCTTTACACTAGAAGAACAGTTTGAATGGGTGATTATTAGAGCTTTTATGATCAATTAAATTTGGGATTGGTGATGGAAAAGAAAATATGAATCCAAAACAAAAATATTCAGTTCAGTCTTGGAACAAAACATACGGTGTTCTCTATCTGTATTAAAGAAATGGAAGCCAAAAGCTGCCAGATATGTGTTTTAGTCCTTGGCTAAAGAACAACCCTGGGGGCTGATTTCAGCCCTTTTATTTCTGATCATCTAGCAGCCTTATCATAGCAGCAGGTAGGAGGGGAAAATAAAGAAGATTTTCTCTCGATCCTTCCTTGCCTTTTGTCTTCATTTTCCTTTCTGTCCTTAGACTTGTTGCAACTTTTTTGTTGTTGTTTCTAATGATTGTGAATTGTCGAGATTCTCTCTTAAGTCTTGATTACTTTCTTATAAGTACCATAACAACTCTCACGTGGCAGATGCACGTCCTAACCAAAAGGAAGAAAATGTCCCAGCCCAAAGGTCAGAAGGGACAGCAATCAATTCCACTAAGGCACAGCATATTCTTTTCCTCAGGTACAAACTCCAAGATATTCCAGCTGGATGTCTCAGAAACATCTTGTCTTATCTGGTGTCGTAGGTTTTAGTCCTCTGTAGATTCATTTTTTCCAAATAGAATATACCTATCTACTAGAGATCCAAATGAAATTAAATAGCCTACAGTAGATGTGTACTCATAGAGTTGCTATCAGCTGCTTTTGCATTACTGATTTTTTTAAACAATGCTAAATACTCATTCTGATAAATTTCAAATGCATTCTGAGAGAAAAAGAAAATTGAGGTTAAGGATATTTTAGGAGACACTGCAGAGAATTGAAATGAAAGGGGAAAGAAAGCCAAAATGAAATAGAGAATGGCCAGAGAAAATGCAGAACGTAAATCAAATGTAGAGCCAAAATTTAAAGTCTGAAGGGATGATGAAACATGAACTAGCCCTACACTCATGCTGCATCCCTGAACCAGGATTGCGGGGAGCATTGCAAAACATTCCAGCTTCAGCTATAGAAGCCTGACTGTTCTGGAAGTTTATGTAGTCCTGGGAGCCATAAGTCATGTCTAACCCTGAATTAAATAAAATCAAATTACAGTAAAGAGAGCTAACCTTTTGACTCTTTTTGCTCTTTATAATTTCCCTTTTATTTTTTTTCCCCTGTAATTTCAGAAGACCTGAGTTTGGAAATGCTGAATTAAACTAAGTTTCATTTAAACATCCCACCAATTTATAAGTATTTTTGTGCAAAAGTTTCCTATTGTAACAATCTTTCTGGACTGGCTGGTTAAAACATTTTGGAGGAGCTTTATATTTGAGAAAAAGAAAGCTGAGAGAGGATGTTATCAAGATTTACAAAACCAAGAAGGTGGTAAATGCCTGTTTTTCACCAAATTTCACAGAACTAAAACTAGAGGGCGATCACTGAAACTACTAGGAGACATGATTAAATTGGACAAAAGACAGTATTTTTTCTTAGTGGGCAATAAGCTTCTGGAATTTGTGGCCATAGCAGGTTGCAGAGTAAACACTCTCAGCATATTCAAAGCAGGGTTAGACATGGATAGCAGGTCAATAAACAGGTAATATCAGAAACAGGCAATCATGTATCTGCTATGTCCCTAGTTGAATATGAATTCTAAGGAATACACACAGTGGCCATGTTCTGTGTCATCCCTAAATGGCTTCTCTTTTCTCTCTTCAAAGCAGACTGATGTCCTTAATATGTTTTAAAAAAACTGTAGAAAATATAAATAGTTGATTTTCCTGTATTTCTCACCACACACAGCCAGAAGGCAAACTCAAAGGCAAAAATTTGGGGTTTTGTGAATTAAAACTGTAGCCAGAAACCAAAACAAAACAAAGCAAAAAACATTGAAATGTTCTTTCTACATTTTTCCAGACATTACTGGAAATGACAGGAATGAGAAACAGGACTTGCAAATAACTGTCTTAAGCTTTCAACTAACATGATAAAATATGTAGCTAATTCAGTTTTCTTTTCTTTTAGATTGCATCCAGTCTAGATTCTGCTATTTGCTTCTGTCATCATCCGAAAACTTGGAGGTAATTCGTAACTAGATTTGTTTGGTTTTGTTAGTTATTTTAACATTGAAGTTAGCATTAAAGAAAGACCTGCTACAGATAAATGAAATTCTCTGCCAACTGAGAATAGAATTACAGGATCAGTAGTGCTGCAAACTTTCCAAATCTCTGTCAGTGTCTACTTGTAGGAATAAAAAAAATTCATTTCCTTTACCTTTTTTTTGGCCTATCAGCAGTATATATGAAAAACTAGATAGGTCATGTATCAGCTTGGTAAGTCAAGTTTTGAACATTATATTTCTCTACAATGATTTCCAGGGAAAATAATCACAAAGCATAAAGCTATTTAGTGCTACCTGGTTTTCTCAGACCAAGTCCCTCACAGTGCAAAGTTAACTTCCTGAGAACTTTCTGAGAATGTAAAGAAAGGATATACCTCTAGCAGTATGTATAGATGACTCCATTGTGCTTGTCACTAAAAATACTTTTACAAGTTGCTTTAATGCGAAAGAACATTTTTAGACAATTTTAATTCTTCATTTCTGGAAGCAAATGGCAAATTTAGGTTTTTATGTTTTTTCCAAGGGGGAAGTATATGCGATCTGATTAATACTTTGCTCAGACTAATGTCATATAATATCATAAATGTGACTTGCATATTCTTTTTTAATATAACTTTGTTTATCATACCACTATTAGTATTATTTGGAAAAATCTTTTTTCATGGACAAGGCTTAATCATTCTTACAGACAGAAGAACAAATACACCACATGTGTAAACTTTATCTTGGATTTAATGTTTTGGTCTTATTAGGCAAGTTGTCCAGAAAGAGTCTCAGATTGTTGCTTCCTCACATGTTTTATCTTCTGGCTATTTCATAGATTTATTGCTGTTTGTGTTACTTCAGCTGTAACCTGGACAACGTTGTCACTTGTGACTCAATAAATCAGTACAGCAAACAGACCCGGAAAGAAGAGTTCAGATGTAAAAAGCAGTGAAACGAATGGGATGGAAAACAGTGATTTCATGTTTGCCCACCGTTTTTCTTTATAGATTCAAATAGAGTGTATTACTGAGAGTGAGAATAGAGGAATATCTCAAATCATATTCTTGAGATAATTCTTTTCCAGAAATGAAAATTTTCAGTTAGCACCATCATAGCAGAAGCTGAGATACTGAGATACTTACCAGACATCGCTCCAGAATTTTCTAAATCTGTACAAAGCCTTCTTGTTTACGTGCTTTTTAAATTATTTGTTATTCCGACAAAGTCTCTGGCAGAGATTGAATTTTAGAAGATTGCTATAATCTCAAAAATCTGGAAATGAACTCAGTATATTGTTGCTTAATTTGGCATTATATCATTGTGTTTACATTAGCATGACTAATAGTAAAGAGCATCTGAAACAAAGCATAAAGACCATGGTCCTCATAAGTGAAGTCATTATACAGACAATGGCAGTATGGCATGCATTTTGAAGGTGTAAGTGTTGTAAATTATGCTACCATATTTTTCCAAGAAGGGAGAAGGAAGACTTTTGTGGATTCTTCACTGTTTCTTTTACAATATCAGGCTTTGGCATTCGCTGTATAAAAATCTCTATGTTAGGTGATTCTTCTCCTAAAGTGAGGTGGTTTGATTAAATATTTTACCTTTCACTACTATAGAAAACTCTAAGTGCGAATACAATTTACTTGAGGGATTAGCAGGAATATGTGCCAGGGGAGGTTTAGGTTGGACATTAGGAAAAGGTTCTTCACCCAGAGGGTGGTGGAGCCCTGGAACAGGCTCCCCAGGGAGGTGTCACAGCCCCAAGCCTGACAGTGTTCAAGAAGAGACTGAACAATGCCCTCAGACACATGGTGTGAACTGTGGGATTGTCAAATGCAGGGACAGGAGTTGGACTCGATGATCCTTGTGGGTCCCTTCCAACTCAGAACATCGTATAATTCTATGTTTCATTTTACAGGGACAAAATTAGAACAAGATATATTTGCAGAAGAGCAAATGCTGCTTCAAGGTCTGATGCAAGTTTGTGATCTAGACTCACTTACCTTGTAATTATTATTGATGGTATTTCATTCAGAATCTTTGATTATTGTTTCTGTTCATAATTAAGAACCGATATACCATTATGTTTCAGATTGCATACCAGTAAAACAATGTCAGGACATCATGAAAACAATGCACTTTCCTGTGACACCTCTGAAAGCATACATAATTTTTTAAGATAGCATCTTGAAAGACAGACTTCCCAAGATGTACCTTTATATTTAGGTTCCTAAACTATTGTGAAAAAAATGTATTTTTAGTGATTTTAAAGGAAAACACAAAAGAAATATAACCTTGAGCCCGCATAATTGTTTCCAAACCTTTTTATCTCTGATGTAGATCTAGCAGAGATAATGTTCAAACTGAATTAGCGTTTCTTTTGTTCACTGTGTTTTATTTGTTTTTCTTGTTCTTAATTGACTAGTTCGCATCAGCCCTATTAAGTAGAAAGTGGATTATTTTGATAGTATTATAATTATGAGATTAGTAAAGTCCAGTTGATATTTTATCTCCCACCCTGGTTTACCATCGCATTGGATCTCATAACATTAAATTTTATCTCCTTTGTAAATGCTAGAAATACTTTTCTGCTGTGAGATGGTGCTAAATATTTAGCAGTTGTAAACCACATGGGACACCTTTCCTATGTCCTTACCCATGCTGGAAGTTTTCTCAGGAATGCCTGAAAATGGTTCTAAAATGTTTAGATTAACTTTTTTTATTTCCCTTCTTTGGAGTAGACGATGCAGAAATGGAAATGCTTAGGCCTATATATGTCTCTTCTCCCAAGTAATAAGTGATAAGATGAGAGGAAATGTCCTCAAGTTGCACTAGAGGAGGTTTAGATTGGATATTAGGAAAAATTTCTTCCTGGAAAGGGTTGTTGGGCATTGGAACAGGCTGCCCAGGAAGCAGTTGAATCGCCATCCCTGGAGGTATTTAAAAGACAAGCAGATGTGGTGCTTAAGGGCATGGTTTAGTGCCAGTGTTAGGTTAAGGGTCTTGTTAGGTTAAGGGATCTTGAGGGTCTCTTCCAACCAAAATGATTCTATGACTCTATGTCATGTAACTCTAGATATAAATCAAGCATATATCCGATGATGTGTCTCAAGAAGCTTTCTCCTATTCATAGTAGTCATTGGAACAGTCAATAGTAGTGTAAGTAGAAGAATAATTAGATCTAAGGTATGAAGTACCGTTAGACAAGGTGGTTTATTTCTGCTATCTTTAACTAGACAAAATTTGAAATTGTAGTCTACTGACTACAATGAAAGTAGCATAATACTAAAATAATTCAAATGGTGAATTTAAAACAAGAAAGAATAATAACGTAAAATTATCATGAAAAGCAAAATATATTAAATACATCTTAAAGGTCTTTCCAACCAAACGATTCTATCATCCTATGATCTAAATAAGGTAGCATTACAATCATCAAGCTGATTTGAAGATGACAGACTATTATCTGGTAATTTCTGCACAAAGGTCATACTCTTTTTCAGCGGTAGCATCTCTCTTCAGACAGAATGAAGAACTATAAGAGAAGTTACTGTGAAGTCTAATTCATATAATTAAAAATGGAAATGCTTTATTTCTTCTCTGGTTTTCTTTATCTTCAAATGTGAAACACTGAATTTTGCTTTGTCTTTGCTAATCTCACTTCGTCTGCTAGACAGAAAAAACCTGTCATACATCTTTTAATGCAGATATGTGTAGACTACCATAAAACTACATCCTAAATTTGTCTCGAATAAGCAAAACAGATGCATTTTCCAAAACTCAGCTCTTTACTGATCTGTTTCAAAATTTTTTCTTTCATAAATGAAGAATACCAGAACTACTCCTTTTCCTGACCCTTGTTCCATAAAAGACTCAATCTATTATCTAAAGAAGAAACAGCCCTTTCCTACTTGCTCTTCTCTTTATACGTTAGAGAATTGTGTTTTCTCAGTTACATTTTTCTGCTAGAAACTCACATTCAG
The DNA here is from genome assembly GCF_036013445.1 of Caloenas nicobarica. NCBI lineage: Eukaryota > Metazoa > Chordata > Aves > Columbiformes > Columbidae > Caloenas > Caloenas nicobarica. The sequence goes on along the minus strand of NC_088248.1, from coordinate 18,159,903 downwards.
TCAACCATCTCCCATGAATCTGAAAGCCTTAATCCTGCACTCTGTGCCTTGTGAAGTGACTTAGATTCCTTGTTCCCAACAAGGAAATTGTTTCTAGATGTGGAATGTAACCCTGGACATTGCCATTAGAGATGCCTACCCCACTAACTGAGCTATGAATTCTTCACTGGTGGGTTTTCATTCCCTTTTGATATTATATCCTTGTTTAATTTCTCATGAAAGCAAATAAACTTCAGTTTCAGTTATTAATGGTTAGGGGTGGTGTTTTGGTTTTTTACCATCAAAAACGTTCATAAGCCAGTCAGTCAGTGGCGATACATCTTAAAAACTTTACTATTTTCTGTCTGACACAATGCTCATGGAAACATGATTGCAGAGTCTCACTGAACAACTCACGTTACTATATCTTGAGGTACATCAAAAATAGATGATCTGTAAAAGAATCCAAATGTTAGTTTTCTCTCACTTTTTTGCTGATTTAAGTGGGTTTTTTTATTATCTGAAACTATTATTTCAGTGTTCATTGAGTGAGTGGCATTAATTGCTAGCATTTATAAACAGACTAATAATTCAGGTAACAAGCTGTTTGTAGACTAGCAACTACTAATTTTTTTTGTTTCTAGGTTGCCGACAAGTCTCTCTCCTAGGTGTAACAGCAAAATATTTGAAACTCAAGAGAAATGTAAGTCATAAGCTAGTTGCACAGGAAAACACAAACATGGTGCCAAGTCCTCCAAAACCTGATGCAGTAATCAATTTGTTCTGAAGTAAATTCAAAAACTGTATGAATTTTTGGAGGTAGGAGGGAAACAGTAAGATTTTTATTTCATTTAGCATTGTCAGGGGTAGAAAACAGTTAAATATTTTATTTATGCGAGTGTGTAGACTATGGGAGAATATTTTCAACAAATACATATTGTGTTATATCCATGCACAGTTAAATAAGTGTGTAGTGCCTTTCTGACAGGCAGAAAAAGCCAGTCTTGGAGGCTTTTAATTTTTTAATTTTTAATTTTACTGCTGGCAGTAAAGGCCATGATTGAAACCTTGCTTTATTAACTCACCTACAAGAAACATCTAATTTACTTTATCTGTTTTGACCAGAACTTTTACATGAAGGTTAACAGGTTGCTCCTTAAGTCTGTGACAAATAGATGGTTTAATACTGAACTCAAGTAACAGGAGTACCTGGCAGTCAATGTAGTCAACATGGGGGACTAACATCAGTTTGGTTAGTAAGTGAGCAACACTAGAGAGTTTAGCTTTCAAACATTAAATGTAGTGAGGCCTTCCTACCTAGTAGGGGAACAAGAAGAGTCTAAAAGTTAATTTAAGCTGTTCCTCAGGGGAAAGCAAATCAACCCAGACATCAGCCGTATTTCTTAGGGACTAGACACCAACTTCTAAGAGAGTTGTAATTGGGGGTGGGGGAGAAAATTGAAAGAAACCCTCAAAAGCCCCCAAAGCATAGCACCTGAGAACTTTCAGACTCATGCGAGATTATAAAACAAGGCTTTAAAAAGGCAGCTGAAGCCTGAGTGTTAATGAAGAACACCTGAGTGATGAAAGGTGAAGCAGCTGTTCTCATTGCCTTGCAGTCAGTTTTAAGATGAGGGTTCAGCCTGCTAGATGGATCTGTTTCTTGGTGGCTGTTGTTCATTGCCTGTCTTGTCCCTTGTCTCTGGGACCTTGAAAGGATAATCTGCCAATTCCACAGTACAGAAGTGAGATGAGTAGCAATGGAGCAGAGGAGCTGAAGATGTCTTACTTTTTTGCTGATGTTCAGGTACGTGGCTGATGTTTTCTGGGGTGCTTGCTTCTTGTGAGCTTGTACGATGCTGTTTGGGTTTGTTTCCTCTCTTCTTCACCTCTCCCTTGGCCGGGACTCAAGTGCTTAGTCTGCAGGAGAATGTTACTCCTTACATAGGATTCTGAACGGGTGAGTGAAAAGCACAAGGATTCAAGGCACTGCTGTTTAAAAATTGCAACACTAACAAGTAGAGAATAGTGATCTAACTCCCTGTGTCATTCATTCTCCTGTTAACAATCCTCTTGCTCACACAGTCTGCAATGAATACGTATTAATTTATCCTCTTCCATCGTGTTTTCTTCTTTCTCTGTGTATTGTTTTTGAGAAACAAAATGAAGGCAGGGGAAGTTAAAGAAATAATTTAGACAAAAGGATATTGATAAGATTTTTTTTTTTGTGATTTTCAGGAAATCTGCAAAGTTCTTCCTTATCACTTATGTCTTATGATTCTTGGGGTTCTTGGGTTGGAAGTTGTTGGTTGGTTGGTTGATGTTCCATGAAAGAGTATTAAGCAGCCAGTCCAGGTAGTGAATTTTTAAATTATTAAAACCTGCCTTATATAGAGCATACAGCTGAATATCACCCTGAAATGCTATTGACTACTGCATGCTACCATGGTTTTTAAATAGAACATATACAGTAGGATGAGAGAACATGTTTTAGAAAGGTGCTGCTTCTGGAATTAATGATTTCAATAGAACATCAAAGATAATGAAAAACAAACTTGTGGTTCTGTCAGGAATGTGTTTTAAACAAAAGACTTACTATTTTACTCATTATTTCCTTCGCTGTCTTTACATTTCCCCCTTTCTGTTTATCTGTTGGAGCGTCGAAAACTACATTAGCTTAGAACAGTTCCACGTAAAGTGGTTTGATCAAGTTAATTGTTAGTTTTATGTAATTAATATTAACTGACCAAAACCATAACTGAGGGATTAAGATAAAAAAAGGCTTGTTCTTGTGTCTATAGGAGGTTAGCAATTTGTGCCTCTTGTAGTCAAGTGGCTTTCTTCAAATAGGGAGGTACTGGAAAATTCACAATGTGTTTTTATTCTCCCTGTACCATATCATATAATAGACTGTGTAAGGGTTTACATATTCTTCCCAATTTTAATCTCTTATTTTAAAACATTTTGCTGGATTTATTAATTTTATTTTCTTTTTATCTAGATTTGGAGGTGATCGGGGATACAGTATACAACAAATTGCGGGGACTTACTAGTATACATGATAAAATTGCATTATCTCTTTAATGACCACTATAGATGTTCACTGATAATTAACTAACCTTTAGGTAAGGCAAAAATCTTCACTATTGTGAAATATGTCAAAAGCATGTTATGAAGAATGCAGAGTCATTTTGTTTATGCAATTAATCAAATGTTTCAGTGAATGTACTTCAATCATGAGTTCCATAAGGAAAGACAAAAATAATCACTTCCTTGTGAAATTCTATATTTCTTTCTGAAGATGTTCACACTGATTTAGCTTGTGGATAAACCGCCATTAGATTTGTTTGCACATTTTGTTTATGTAAATACACTGTATCTGCAGTTCTGATCTGAAGTATTCCATCATGCATGGTTTTCTTATGCATAAGAACAACTCCTACAGGAAAATAAAATCTTATGACAAAGAAACAGTAAAAAATATAGAAGGAATTTAATAAATAGTTGTTTTCTGAATAAACAAAATAATTTATTACATTTTTTTCTTACTTCAGAAGCAACTTGTTAACATTCCGAGGATAGCTAGAATGATTTCCCACCCTTTCCCCTCTTTTGAGTCTATTCCTTGGCTACTGCTAACTTATTCTGGCTGATTGTGAGTTCCCCATCCATTTCTGAGATGGAAAAACATTTTATGTGGACCAGACTGTGCCTAAATCAAAAGTATTTAAAAAAAATAAAATAATCAGAAAGGACATGTCTTTCTCTGCAAAGTCAATTACTTAATCCTCTTCCTGAGATTATATAAATTTGTAAGTGCCCAGTGGGCCTGGCTGTCATTGCCCTTAACCTTACCTAGTCACTTAGCTGGTACAAAATAAGTGAAGAGAGAGGTAAAATGCTATCAAATCAGAATGGTGTTGTTTCAAATCAGAATGGTGTTGTTTCAAATCAGAATGGTGTTGTTTCAAATCAGAATGGTGTTGTTTCAAATCAGTTCTGGAATGGCATAAATGATAGTTCCTTTCCACTGCTTGCTTGCTTGTTTGTTTGTATAAAAGGCTGAGTTTTTCAGAAGAAACACTAACCTGAAGTGTTAAAATCTGCAAAGCTCTGGCTGAGTCATGCTGACAGGTGAGAGTAAACAAGTATAAAAATGGAAGGTGTTTCTCTTCAGACAGGGGAGGGAGTTTCTAGCCAAGTATGGAAAAAAGAAAAGGCTATATTCGGATGTTTTGTAACTTAGATGTGAGTTTGAGCCAGACTTATCTTTAGCTGGTGATTTTAGTACAGCCATGGTTAAACTTGCTGATTATGTAAACCGGCACCTTTCACAGGGAAATTACTAGATGACCAAACTCCAAAATTGAAACTTCTAGTGAACTAAGTGGTCTTAAAAGGATTCTTTTAACATGCAATTCCTTATTGTTCTGTCATTACAACCTAAATAGAAAGTATTTTAAATACTTTTAGTAACTTAATTCTATAATTATTTTCTATAAAACCGATTTCTCATACAAGCTCATCATTTATGATTTTTTTTTCTTGTTAAATAACCTAGGACAATTAATATCTTTCTCTGCAACTAGAAGGAACTGTGGGACGAAAGTCATAAATGTGCTTATCTTTCTCACCAATTTCTCCCACTCCATCCTTTTTTTTTTTTTTTAAATTTTATTTGTAGTGTCCAAATCATAAATCCATTTTGCTTATTCTCTAATGCTACTTGTAATCTTGATATGCAGTAGAGGTGAAAACTACCTTGCAAATCAGTTGTCAGCCAAAGTGAAGCGGGAAGGCAGATCCCCAAAATGCGCTCAGGTCCTTGACCTGCTTTGATTGACACAGATACGCATGGCTGATACAGTGGCAGGCTCAGCAAGCCATGAAGTAGTTTTATTTAACCAGGGAATTGTCCATGTCTGAGAGTGTTACTTACATGGTGTGCGTCTCTGAATAAATATTTTTAAGTTTATATGTAAATGGTGCCTTTACAGCTGAAGTGAATCTCTTGCCAAGATTGCAGCACGTGACACGCATGTATTGAACAAGGAAATTTTGGGGCGGTCTCCTTGATGTATGAGGAGCTGATGCAATTAACCTCCTTTGATACTTAACCTGACCAAACTCAGAGTTTGTAAAAATGAACAAGAAACCTTTCTTTGAAGGACAGTGCTGTGTTTTATCACTTAGGTTTGCTAACGGATGAGGTAGCTCCTGCGCTCTATGTTACAGTGTGGCTTTTTTTGTTTTCTTTTCTGGGGGTATTTTTGAGAGAGTTTCACCAGGCTCCGTCCATTAGGCTGCAGAAAGTTATTGAAGTACTGACTGGACACAGTTGGATCAGCTCCTGTCTGTGTTAGGGAACAGTGGATTGCTCCCAGTAGTAGATACTGTAGCATTATCCTGGCTAATCCCAAAAATCCGTTTCCTCTTGTACACACTGTATGATGGTATTCTAGGCTTATCCTGTACTGTTAAGGTGATTAAGGTACCTGCTATTGAAAAGAGGCGTTCAGAGCCTGCAGTAAACCAAGGGGGAAGTGGCAGGAATATCGCAGTGAAATGGAGGAGGGAAGAAAACCAAACCTTTAGTGAACACAGCATTTAAAGTATAGCAGTGGAGTTATTGAAATATTTAACCATTTTAGACAGCTGACACACCTCATCTATTAAATACTATATCTTTACCGAAATGTGATGATTGGATGTGAACTCTCGAAGTTAATGTAGGGCTGGCAGGTTTTTTAAAATGGTATTTTTACCTTTTCTAAGATATGTTAGGAGTGCTCACTGCTGATTATTATCTTCTGTCTTAGGGTAAGTCTTTTAGACAGGCACTTACTAGCTTGTACTTGTAGTACTTGTAGCTAAGGGGTGATTTAACTGAGTACTTTCTGAGCTTAAACCTTTCTCTAATTCCTTGTATGTGTATGTATGTGATACAGTTAGACAATTAATAGTTTAATACCTGGTATTTGCTTATTTTTATGACATTTCTAAGTATGACCATTTGAAATTCCTTGTTAATGTTTATTATTTATGATATTTGAGTAAAAAAAAAAAAAATACAGGTAAAGGACAAGCCTGTGACAGAGCTGTCATTCCAGATCTTTTCTGAATGTTTTTCCCTAGGATCTGGATAAATCTGTTTTTCTGCCAGCATCACAAAAATCAAACCTTTTTGAATGCTGACTGATTAGTGCCCTCATAGTAGGTATTTCATCTGTAGCTCCTAATTCTGCACTCTCACCAGCATCTGCAGTGTGTGGGTGTGTTGTTTGGAAACCTCTGCCTGCTTTGTGCATGTCTTCAGACTTATTTACTAATATTACCTGTCATTTCTTTACATTTAGCACCTCTTCCAGTTCTCTCACCTTTTCTGAATACCTTCTGCAGTTTCCACAACCTGCTTGGATTTTTTCTGGGCTACCTTTTACCCAGCTGCTGCCTCCCAGACCTGCCTGTGCTGCTCACATATCACTTTATTATCTCAGTATTGAGCATAATTTGGAAAGTGCAATGCTGTCTAAAGTCATAGTCTTCACCAGCCAATCCATCAGGCTGAGGGATAAAGATTGCTTGGCAAAACTATGACCTTTATAATGATAAATATGTTGTCCTATTCATCACAATAAAAATAAAGCATTGTCCTGACTTGCTGATAGGACAGTGCATATACTATGAAGAGCAATGTATGCCATTTCTATGTATGCAGGACTTTTCTTTAAGAATTAAGTAGAAATAAACATAAGCATGAAGGTTGAATAAGACAGATTCATGTAATTTAAGAGATGTAATTAAAACACCATATACAGGAAATTTATTACTATTAAAATCATTTTAGAAAGTGTTTTTTCTATACTAAACAGCTAATTTGTGTTTTTATGACTTGATTAATATACTGTGATGAAATTCTAAAGCTGCAAAGCATTAATTGTTATAGGGCTAAGGCTAAAGCTTAATATTTTAATTTTAATGTTTTCAGAGCAGTTTAATGCTGTTCAGTTCTCCATATTTCTGTGTGGTTTAAGCAGCTAAAAGATTTTTTTGAAATTAGGAAAGACTAATTGTTTTAAATTTAAGCAGGTTCAACGAGTAGGGCAATGGACTGTGGCTTAGAATACCAGAGTTCAATTTTGGCACCTTTTTCCTACTGTCTTAACACGATCTACATCAACTTCAAACCATCATTTTCTTTGACTCTTTTCTGTGGTTTCAATGTGCTCTGCAGTTGTTGTTTCAATATGTGCAAAAGATGCCAGCCATCTTGAGGTCCTGATCTTAGCATCTTTTAGAAATATGAGAGAAAATGATAAATGTTATGTATTATAATGAAGAACTTATTATAAATATGATACTGATATTAATTCACAATGTACTTGCAATGTTTCTCTCTTTCTTTATCCCCGAATTGTATTTCCTTAAAGTTCACACTAGTTTAAATGTCTTACAGCCATCATAATTTTTAAAGAAAGAGGAAAATATACTGCAGATTCAATTTTATTTTTGCCAACATGATTCAAAATTTTCTCTAAGATTCATAAGAAAAAATTTCACTGAGCTTAAACTTTATAGTTGTGCAAAATTGAATGCCTACCATGCCACTTTTCTGTTCATGACTAAAAATTACAATTTTATGTGATGAAAAAGCAGTTACCCCCAACTTTCCAGTACTATGTTGTACATTGAAAGAGATCAGATTTTAAGCCTGCAATACACCCACGTTTATGCATGTCTTTTCTGGGATCTGTGCACTGAAGATGGAGTTGTTTCATACTAAAGAAAATGGAAGTCATGGATATGATGAAGGATATATGGGCTGAAGTCTTATCATCAACATTACAATGGAGGTTAGAATAGATCATAATGTTGTTAGCTTCTGATTTTAAAAACTGAGTCACCGAGCTGATTATATCTTGCTTTGCGCTCAAAGAAGCATCACTTTGTTATCCTTTGTTTTTTGAAATAAAGTATTTAAAAGTTTCTAGTGCATGTTAAAATAGGGAATTCTAAAAGGAGGGATATATATATTATGTTTCTCTCAGTATACACGATAGGCAATCTTATTAGCTTCCACATGGAATGATTTGAACTTATTCTTCCCTTCTGCATTTTCAACCCAACACAATTTGCCTAGTAGAATCTCTATGCTGCTATGAAATAGCATAATGGTATTTTCTTTCTTAGTTCATAAGTTTTATCTTCCTTCCTCAACCACCATACTTGCAAAAAAAAAAAAAAATTATCAGGGGAAAACACAGGATTGGTGTTTTTCAGTTTATTTTCGCTTTTAGTAATCATGGAATATATTAGGGTGGGAGGGGGTGCTTGAGTTTTTTTTTTTTTTTTGCTTGGAGGGGGCAAGGGCTGGCATTTCTATTTTAAACAAAGGAAAAATAACATTTTTAAAAGGCTATAGGTCTCTGACGTGTCCTTATTATTATTGGTTTAGTTTAGAGACCATGGAAACCCTCATTTGTCTCTTTCTTTAAATAAATTGGGCTTTCAAAGTTTTTACTGCTTTAAAATGTGAACGTATTTAATGTTTGTTTTAAATTTGCTTCAGGCAGCTTCTGTGAGTTTATCTGCTCATGTAAAGAACAACAGAGTATTTCAAATAAGCGTTTCTGTAGTGTTGGCTACAGAAGGAGTTCAGCTATATATCTATCTCTATATATTTTCATTTTTCCCTGGAGCTTCTTTTTGTTAAGTAATGTTTAGGATAAAGCTATGTGGAAGAATAATAAAAACTGAAAATACATAGATTATATTTTTCATTAAAAGATATATTTTATTCCTTAAAGGTTTAATTAGCTCTGATTTCCTTCAAAATAAAGTTTTTCTTTGGTACTACTCTCCCAACAGCTACTTAATAGCATGTGTTAAGTCTATTCTTTAACATTGTTAAGGAATATTTTATAAGTAAGCACTTTCCCCTCTCTCATACCTTCAAATTTTACCAGAAAAAGAACACTGAGGTTAATGAAAAATGTTTCAGTTGGCTACCCATCTCTTCCTAGTGCAGATGGGTTCCAAATTATGGAAATGGTTTACTAAGAGGGTTTATCTGAAGATACTATCGGTCTGATGAATGTTGAACAGAATACAGCTGCAGGCATAAACACTCAATTACCTGAGCAGCCTTTGCCCACCATTACTTTCAGTTTGAGCCAGAAACCCTTTCCCTGATAACTCATAACCCATCACCCAGTCTCTTTAGTTATACTGACCTGAGGGGAGAAATCAAATCTCTGCTGATGTGTTAAAGAAAATACAAAAATATTCTTTCTGACTGGTTATGTAATTCAGGCAAGTCTTCTCACTCTCCTGGGGCTTCATTGCTATGAATCTTTAGACCAAATTTATCAGGCTGGTGGAGATTTGGTAAAGCTTTAGAAAGTGCCTTTAAAATCCATATCCATTGAAATTAAAATTGCTTTCTCTTCTTACACAGTGAATGCAAAGTTGGTAATAAAAGTGCCTTCTATTAAAGAAGATTGCTTATGTCAAAAATGCACACTTTAATCTGACTGCCTTTGAGGTCATTAGGTTTTGTCAAACTTGAATAAATTGAAAGCTAAAGAAAAAAATGAATTTGGAAATGAAGTCTAATACTGAGATAGTGTGTAAAAAATGGTAGCGAAGATGAGTCTGACCAAAATTTATGTGCTCCATAATCAAATTTAAAAAAAAAATACTTGAGATTAGAAAATGGTTTGAAGAAAAATAATTAAGTGCTAAAGAATATAGGACTTAAAATTAACCTACCCAATTTCACATGATTAACGTTTGCTGCCCACATCATGCTTCATCATAGGTGTGACGACAGAACTCAGAAACAAAGGAAAGCAGAAATCCAATTAGGAATAATTTCTCAGTTTTGTTTGGTTTGCATGTTTTGGCTCACAGCACGTACCCAGTGCTAAAAAGCACAAAACCCAAAGACAGTGCATAGGATTGGATTCCAGGATACGTCTTCACAGTGAATGCAAATAAATAAAGACATCCATGATTTGGCTTGGTTGGTTCACTCTGGAGTGTCAGTAAGGAAACACTTCTGCCTCTTGGGTAGATTTCAGACCAAACAATGTTAGTATAAAGGATGATGTAGCTGCAAATCTGTAGAGATGACAAGTGTTGCTGATAAGACTGGTGAGGAATTTCAGGGTTCTAAATATCGTAAATAAACCAGGTGTGTTTCGGTTAGCCAGTTCTAGTCATACCAGGTAGAGTGTTTGGTTTTTTTTTTCCCAAGTGAATGTGATTACAACATGGAAATCTTCCCCACGCAAGAACACATTTTTTTTTTTTTCTAGGACAACACAGATTTCTGTAGCACTTCAGATTTTACCAGTGATAAAAGAAGAATTTTACAATGATTTTAATGAACTAGTAGTTCTGATGTCTCCAACATCATCTAGGGGAAAGCAATCTGTTTTACTGGCATTTAGCATACTGCTGATGAAGAAACTGAAAATGTCTATTCTGTGCAAATGGTTTAAGGTTTTCATTCTCCTATTGCAAGTTCAGAAAGGTCAATAATTGGAAGATATTATCAGAATGTTGTATGTCATTGTTTCTAAGAGGAAAATTTTACTGGGGCTTGGGGTTTCTCAGTGTTTTAGAAATGGGTAGGTAAGAACAGCTGAACCCACCCTGACTTCTTTCTCGGGGAGGAACACATCTCTCTATGCCATTGGGGTGGGTAACTTGGGGCTGTCTGGAGATCTGGCTGAGAGGGAAGGGTTTGTGCTGCTGCTGTCTGCAGCTGTGTGAGATGGTTCCTGTTTCTGAGATCTCAGAGAACAGTCACAATTGGTATTTTCCTTGCTGCTATAACACTTTTGTTGGAGGTTTTTTTGGTGACTTAAAAAAACCAAAAAAAACAAAAAAAAAACCCCAAAAAAACAACCAAAAACCCCAAATATGATTCACTACCTATCATTTTACCTCCCTCTGTCCCTCCCGCCAAAAAACCTCAACAAACCAAACCCAAGCTGTTGGAGAGAAATTACCTTGTTTCAAAGGAGTACTCTACTGTGTGCATACACAGCATTCTAAAACAAAAACCTCCTTAAATGCCAAAATCTCCTTAGGAAGTAGAGAGAGAGAAAAGGTATTCAGAAAGGCTGAGTATAAAAGGAATGAATTCAGACTTAGTTCAAGATTTATGTTCTATCATCAGTTGGATAATACTTAATGTTTTCTCATAGGTTACATAAATATATGCAAAATGAGAAATAGGTATTATTATGGATCTTTGATTCTTCAAGCAAACAGAACATAAATTGGATGGGTAAACTCATGTTTCATTTTCTGGCAGAGCTCAGTCATGTTTTAAAATACCGTGGTCTCTGAAAATCAATGCTTTGTATCTTCTGTATTGTAGAAGGTGGGAAATTCCTGTTAATTCCAGAGTATTACTTGCTGAATTTAGGTTTGAGTTGGAAGCCACTGTTCTTAGAAACTGTTTTTCATCTTACTTTCACGCTCAGCTTATGGGTAACTTCTGTTTTTATCCCAGGTGGCTGAACAATATTTCCTTAAATGAACAATCATCTAGATGTATTTGAAGAGACTCTGTGAGGCAGGCGTTTTCAATTTCATTTTAAAAAGTATAAGTCTGTGTTATAAGGGATCTGAAGTCCCATCCTGATGTTGTTTAGTCGCAGTGTGATATATATCATAATTGACCTGTGGGAGCTGAAATGTAGCCACGGCATGCAATGCGAAATGACTGCAGGTTGGCAGAGTGGGAAGGAGGAGATCTGTGAGATAATGAGACCCTGCAAGTGACTTCTTTGACATACATAAGTGTGTGTCAAATGTGACAATTAATGAGCCTACAGTTCACGTTCCGAAAAGGCTTGGAAATAATCTGTAATACACTTGATTTTTTTATTTTTTTATTTTTTTTTTATTTCTTTCTTTCTGGGAAACCAATTCATACTCTGTTTTCTTTATTCATGATAATGGTAATTAATATTTATACATAGCACGGGTAAAACAAAGGATCTTTTTTGAATCCTCTGGAATGGAATTCATTTCCCCCTAAAATAGAACAGATTCAATATATAGAAAAATATTTCTGGCAGGGCTGCTAAATCCTCAGAATGCTATATATGTGTATGCCCTGGATAAAAACAGTAAGCGTGTATATAGTTTTTATCACTTAAGTCCTTTCAGCATCTCCCAGAGATAAGAAACGTTTGTCACATTTTGAAGGGGTTTTCATTGACAAAGGCTTCAATCATGCAGAAAGCTGTTTTCAGATTTCCATAAAACAAAGCAAGACACCATTTACATGATAAATTGCTCCTAGACAACAATCTTAGCTGACTACCCAAGTGCTTGATTCTGTTATCACTGATTCGTCCTTCAGTTTTCAGCAGAATGAAAATGAAGGACTTGCAACTAATTGTGTCAGGAAAACAGCTAATTTGCTCATACTGCCAAAAAAAAAGTAGTTAGAGTAAAGCATAAATCATATCATATGCAATAACAAAGCATTATTAATGGTCATACTGTCCTACAAAGACCCTGCGAGTGATATTTTGTAGCAAAATTACTTCTAGAAAAGTCTGACACTTTCTTAAAATCATGAAGACATATATTTCTAGATGTCACAGAAAACTATGTATTCCAACAGAAAGTATGAATCTGTGCTATTTTTTTATCGATACCAATCAAGAGGAGGAGTAGATATAAATATTTTTTTAATATAAATATGTTTTGGAGTCCTGTTATAACTAAATTTTATTCTCATAAAGATATCAAACTACTATGGTTTTAATTTTAACCTATCAAAATGCAAAGCAAGAGGCTAATTGATACTTCAACTAGTATCATGCTGAACTACCAGTCTCCTTTAAGTACTCTGTTTTATCTGTTCCCAGCCAGGCTTACAGTTCAGAATATCATAGCTGTTGAGTATGTCAAAGGAGAAAATCTGACCTCAACAGAGAGTTTAAGCATTCCCTTCTTAAAGATGTCACATTTTTTTCAGAACTGTTTCGGAATAAGATTAAAGAAGCTTTGACACTGATGTAGACACTTCTAGCTATTTTGGTCACAGTGAAATATTTTCCCCGTAAGCAAATATTATGCATAATATTAACTGTGCCTTCTGTTCTGTGATTATCTGTTCTTATGCTTTAATCTTGCACCTTTTTGTTGTTCTAGGGAGGGTTTGTTGGGGTTTTTTAATTTATTTTTTTAAAGCCATTTCCTATGTTTTTCACTGTAATATTTTTTCTGCTTTTTTGCTATTTCCACTGTTATTGTTACCATGTTTTTGATTAAGAAACAACATTAGGATGACAGGCTTTAAAATGAAGTAACACCGTTCTGAACTTCAAGTTGATGAATGTAATTTTGACCTGTATAGCCTTGTTTTTAAATCAGACTTGGATTCTATTGCTAACCAAAAGATTCAGAAACGGGATTATGTTGTGGTCTTGTTTGAAAACAAGCAATGTAGAAAATATATAAAAAGGAACCGGGAGGGAGAACTAGAATAAAATGATAAGATTTAATTTCATAACTTTGTGATCTAAACAACTCAGTGGTTCCAAGTGATCTATTAATATTTCTGTCTATGTTACTGTGCACCTAATTCATTTTAACCATCATGACCAAAAAAAATCCTGAAAGATACTCGGAAGAGTAATAGCATAAAGACAAATAGTTTTTGTTTTGTTTTTTTTTTTTAATATGGGTGATTATTTTGTGTATAGTCGTCTTTGAAATTTCCAAAATGTAAGGAAAAAATGGCCCGTTTGGACTTCCAAATAAAACAAATGCAAATCCAAAGAGAAATGTAACAAGTGTCAGGCCTATTTATTTTAGTGTTAGTAGTTCTGTAGAGATATGAATATGCCTTGTGTGAGTTTCTCCTTAGATGCTACACTGTGGCTATTTAATCTTAGAGTGTTCAGAAACTATTCAGTCCGATGTAACTTGAAAAAGAAAGAAAAAAAGCTGAAAAGCTGTGTTTTAGGTTTCTTGGTATGGATTTTGGTTTTGCCCTTGGTGTGGGCATTTGTTTTTCCCTGATTTTTCTTAAATACTTTACATATCTCTGCAAGCTCACTATATAAACATTGATGGGCATCATCTGCAGTTTCAGGTAGAGCTGTTAGACTTTGGGCTGGTATGATATTCGAATCAAAGGTATTTCCACATTCAATGAATGCATGAGTAGAAGGCGAAATCTTGGACAGAGAAAAGGTACCTGACTTACTGGTAATGCTCTTCCTCCTGTACCACCTCACAGCACATTTACAGAATGATATTCGAGCTTGTACCACACATTTTAACTAAATTTTGTGAGTAGTCTAGTCTGAAACTGTGGTATTTAGTGCGTTAATAGTTACAATACTGATAATCAAATTAGATAATAAAGTTCATCATAAATTACATGTATGACACCCAAACTACTTCTATTTAAAAATGTCCCTTATCTTTCTCTATTGCATCATTAAGTTATTATGAGGCAATAGGTATAGCTGGGTAACCCTCCCTCACTACTTTCTGAAGCTCTTTATGAAATTCTATTTTCTTATGTGCAAAGGTCAGTCTCTTTCAAATAGCTTTGATTGCACAGTGTCTAAGAAAATAAACGTTCATAAGGACAAGAATAGCCAAGTGGATTTTCTATCCTGTAGTAACTTCAAAACGTATTTCAGTCCAGTTATAAATTTGGACAACAATAACATTTTTTTTAAAGACTCCAGATAATGTTCCTGTAACGACTTTTCAGGACGAACTTTTAAAAATAAGCAATGCTCTTTCCAGCTAGAGAAACTGACTACAGATTCACATATTGCAGAAATTACATTATATGTAATACATAATTTTAAATCTGGTCACATTTGTGTGAAAAATTTTAAGATTTAAAAATCCAGAAATCTAGAAATTGCTTAAATCAGAAATTTTTGCAGCAGTCACACATGTCTACATAGAGCTAATGAAATTAAATTCACCTGTGTAGAGGACAGCTTACCCTGTGCAATTTTTCAAAAAATATTTGTATCAGAAGGTTTTACAGTAGTTATTTAGAACGGCTTTGTAGGATTCCACTTGACTACTTAACCTAAGTATTTTAAGTAATTGTTGTTACAATATAAATACTGGTGGTCATGCAATATGTATCAATAAGAAACTGTATGGATGTGAAATTTGAACTAAGACCATTTTCTTCCACTCAGAATTAGGACTCATCTAGAAACTATTTTTTATTGTAATCTCAGGCTTCAGATTTCCCAAAATGCCCTTAACAAATGATAGGGAAATAGGATTTATTTTGTTATCATAAAGAGAATTTTGGAATCCCTGAGGCCATAAAGTACATTCAGTCATGAGGGTGAGATGAAGAAGGGTGGGGGAAGAATGTTTCATGGATAGTCTGAATCTCAGAGCACCTTTTGATTTTTTTTTTCAAAGCCCATTTGATTCAGTGGTGCTTTGCATAAGGAACTGTCTTTTCCTTTGGATACAGCCTAACACTGAGCAATCTGAATAGAAGATAAATAATTATATTTATCTAGCACATTTATTATAAAAAGCACACAGAAGAGCAATGGATTGGCATAACACACAGAATGTGTGTGCATTCTTTTCTACCTATGTAATATTTTTCTGTGCTAGGTAAAAACAGAGTACTATAAAGATGAGGTTAAAATTGTATAAACAATTTTATATTTCCCATCTAAAAATGTCTGATTTTTAAATAATCTAGGATGTCATGTGTAAGTGTACAAATTAGTTAGTTGTGTCAGCTGTGCTTAGTACATCTTAGTAGATACGTGGTTATTGAGCAGCTTGATTTCCTAAGCCTTCAGTATTTTCTTCTTTCTCTGCCATTTCCTGGCAGAGATGGACCTTGGGGAAAAAAACAAACAAACAAAATTTGGATTGAAATTCTTTGGACTCAGAAGAAACTGCTAAAATCCTTCTTTCCTGATTGAAGAATTAATTGAAAATTCTGTTGGAAAACATAGCATCTGAATTTATGTTGCTCTCTAGGGCTGCAATTGAGGTGTTTTCTATGTCATGTAGTAAACTAATCTTATTTTTGTTCTCTTGAATTCTGCTCTCCCAAACATTCATTCTCCAAAGTAGTGTCTACCACTTTTTTCCCTTCGTGATGGCTGTTGTTCAAAACTGAGAACTTATCTGAGTGCCAGTTGTCTTCTGAATTTTTGAAAGACTCAAATATCGTCTGATCTTAAAAGGACAAAGTTCAGTAACTTAAATTTATCAGATGTTTTCACCTAAGATGAGCTTCGTCGAGATGCAAAGAAAATTCCTCCCACCTCTCCCCCTAAAAAAGGGAGAGGTTAAAGACTTGTAAAACTGAGTCGCGCTGTAGCACGAGGATTCAGCTGGGTGACAGTACCCAGTCTGGAAGCATCTGGACAGCCTTGGCCTGCCCACATGAATAATTGGCTAGAAGGTGACATCACAAATCCCTGTGAGAAGGATAACAAAGTTCAGCAGCATCCTGGGTTTGCTAAAGCCTGTGATTCCCACCGTGTGTGAAAGGGCAGAAAGCATAATCTTTCATCAAATGAGTGAAGAGTCCCAACACCTGAATCAGGACCACTTGCAAGGACTAATTAGTCTCTCTCCTGATATCTTTTACCTTTCTTGAATTGTGTCTGATAGAAGCAAAACTGCCTCCTTCATTTGCTGAAACGATTCCATCAGTATATCACTAAATTATAAGATTCAGAAAGGTGTGTAACTGATCAATGTTTTCTGGTTTGGTGGTGTGGGGTTTTGTGTTGGTTGGTTGGTTTTAGAGGAGAGCCAAGATCACACTTATTCTCTGCCTTCCTCTTACCCATATGAAGGTTTCATAGGAAAGAAAACTTTTTAGAGGCTGGTACAAAGCCTCACTGCACGATGGATGGGACTGTAATTTGGTTATGTGCACAGGGTCTGTGGGATGCATAGTGGGAGGTGCACATTTCCCCGAGTTCAGAATCTTTTTTCTTTTTTTTTTTTTTCTTGGTAGCAGTAAGGGGACTTGAAAAATTTCTATGCTGATGTTCAGAAATCTATTGACATAGTTTTGATTAGGCTATTTTACTTTTTTTTTTCCCTTCTCATTTCACTTTTCTGTCATTATATTCCAAATGCTTCTTTATTATTTAAAAGGTCATTCTCTGTTTTCCTTTGTCTAGCCATACCTCTTGCATTGCACACTCTTCTCCTAAGTACTAATATTCTGGATAGATCTTCATCAAACTTGATCTGTGTTAAAATCAAAGGATTAGAAAACTGCCAGCTCCTGATTTTAGTTCTGCCGTCTATTAAAAAAAACTGGTTTATGTGTGTGAAAATACTTGGCACATTTCTTGCTCTTATATAGGCTCTACTTGGGAAGGGAACAGTGATTCCTAGAACTGAAAGTAAGAATACACTGAAATATATATATATATATATATATATATATATATATATATATATATATATAAAATAAGTGCTTTAAGGCTAAAGACACAAAAAGCAGAAAGCTCTCTAAGGAAACAGAATTCCTAAAGTTCAGGGATTTGTCATTTGCCAGTAATCTAGGACAATGATTCTCGGACTGTTCTCTGTAGAGCACTTTTATGTAGTCTGAGGAGTTACTTTTGTCAAGATTCTGCAGCAATGATGAAAAATCGAAATAAGAGGTCAACCCACTATCCTAGGAAATTTCACTTGGGTCTCACTTCAAGGAGAATTGTCATTGTTCCCTTATTCCTCTGTCTTATGGGGTTCCTGGACAAGAAATGAAGTTTGTTTTTCCTTTAATTTTCTGTACTGTAAGGACAGCTGAGTTCAGTGTACTGTTGGTACTGAAATTAGAAGGGAGAGACAAAAGAGAGCAAGCTAAATAGCAGAATCATCTGGAGGCGTATAATTTATAAGTCTCATATGTACTTCAAGCAATCGGGTGAGAATAAATATTAGTAAATGTAAAAATATTAGTAAGCAAAATAATATATTGTTTTAGTGGGGCATAAGAAACAGAATAAATATATGATTTTAAATTTACCTGCTCCTCACAACAAGGACCAAAACAGGTTCAGTCCTCATGTTACAGTTATTATTCTCCTTAATATCGTGGTAACAGTATTTTTCATGTAACTGCAGGATGTTGCTTTGCAAAAGTTCCGCAAGGATCTCACGCATATAAATTACTGAATAGCAGCTGACATGTAGGAAGAAGAGAAGAATCTTTGCTCATAAGAAGAGATTTCCCCCTGCTCCATGCAAATAAAACACCAACTGAAATGCAGCATAAAAGTCAAATAGGATTATGATCTTAGTGCAATGACAGTTTCTTTTCAGATGAATTAAATCTGATGGTGAGTCATTCTGTTCTAGAAGAGAACGAATTGTGTTGTAGTCCTCTCCTAAGATAGAGAGGATACAGAAAGGGAAAACATTTTGGCAATGGAAGATAAGAAACCTCCTTAAAGGCAATTTGGGAAGCATTTATTTTGTGGAAAAGTGGGAGAAATTGGATGACTAGAGGGGAAGTGATTAAATATTCACAGAATGAATGCAACAGCCACAACTGTCAAATATTTCAGTTAACCATTTTTTTCCAGTGTGCTAAATCTCTTTCTACAAGTTAGGCTAGAAAGTTTTCTTAGCATGCTTTCTCATATTTTGGCTACCATACATGCTTTGAATTGTGTCATTGTAATTACTCCTTTCTCTGTCATCTTTCTTGTTCCTATGTTGTTCTTTTGTAGCGGAACTCATATTGGAAAGGAACGTTTAACTATGTTATTTACTTTGAAGTCAGAGAAAATTTCCTATCCTTTAATTTTCAGAATATGTAGACAATTTGCATTGGTGCTGAAAGATCAGTGTAGAGAGAGAACCTCTATTTCTGTAGTTTTGTAACATGAAATTGAGGGATGGGAATGCTTAGATTAAAACAAACAAAAAATCAAAACTCCAAAACCTCAAAAGGCTGTTAATTTTGGTTACTGAAAATGTAGTGGTAGTTTCAGTTAAAAAACCAGGATTTGCTCTAACCCAGGGCTGTCAAACTCATTTTTACCGGGGGCCACATCAGACTCGTGGTTGTC
This sequence comes from Caloenas nicobarica, assembly GCF_036013445.1. Taxonomy (NCBI): domain Eukaryota; kingdom Metazoa; phylum Chordata; class Aves; order Columbiformes; family Columbidae; genus Caloenas; species Caloenas nicobarica. The sequence continues at coordinate 18,140,827 of NC_088248.1, read as the reverse complement.
TTCAAAGGGCCGAATCAAACTTTAGGAGTGTATAAATGTAGGAGTAGTTTGACAGCCCTGCTCTAACCAGTTTTCAAACTTTCCCCACTACTGCATCTCAACAGCCTCTTAGTAGTAGTGTTTGTAGAAACTAATGCTGCAATCTTTAGTGAAGTAAAACGTTCACTTAAGTGAATGTAAGCTGCTTCTGTTTGGAACAGCAAATATATTTTTAGGCTGTCTCCTTTGTCATTACTTTCCATTCATTAACAGCTATTCATTTTGTAATTTGAGTGACGTGTCATCTATGTACATACATCAAATATTTCCATCCTGATTTCAAATTACTTTATATGGAAATTGTTATAGCTCTCTTTCACTGATGGCTTTTGTTTCCACCTATTTTTGGTTTTGCAAAAAAAAAAAAAAGGGAAGTTGAAGGTTCATCCATGAAAGTTTATGAACTTAAAATATTTTTTCTACATCATTTGTTGCAATATTGTATAGCCCATAAAGAACAGATAATTTTTGAAAGTAAACCCAAAGAGAGGGAAGAAGGAAGCTTTTTGTGTCACTAAATTAGACATTTTACTACTCAGTCATCATCTACTAATGGCACACTTTATCCTAGGATATAACAAATATTTTTTCCTATGCGAAAATGAATGTAATTTTAGTAAACATTTCATAGTAAATTTCTCTACACATACAGAATTATAACACTTTCAATGTGCTCTCACCAAAAGTCATCAAAAGCAGACTTGTTTTTTCTAAGGTTATGGAAATGCTGTTCAATAAATATTGTTGTGGGTTAACTGATGGGCAGTGAAGCACCACACAGTTGCTCACTTACTTCCCCCCGACCCCTTTATATGTGGTGGGGGTTTTTTTTTCTGGTTTGGTTTTTGTGAGTGGTTTTGGTGTGGTTGGTTGGTTGTTTTTTCAGGTGATAAGGCTAGCTTTAGTGCCTATGTGCACCTCTAAATATACATATCTACATCTGTTGCAAGCAGTGCCAAACTTAACAAATGTACTCGACTTGGAGATGTGATTTTGTAAAATCTGACATTCTTATATAACGCTGTGGATTTGCTGCCCTTCTCTGGCAAAGCTCTGATTCTATTTGTCTCCTTTGTGAGTCAGGTAGAATAATTGTCAGTTTTCTCTTGCACATAAGCAGAATGCACTTATCATTCAAGTACAATTAGGAGAAAAAAATTACACCATCTCATTAATCAGGTCTCTTAAGCTTTCTCTGTGTTAGAAAAGTAGAAGCACAAAAAGACATCTAGAGTAAAGGATATGCTATAAAATGAGGAAAGGACAAATAACATAAGGCCTTGTCTGAGATAAATGATGAGTTTCAGCTATTGTCTGGAGGTGGTTTTCTTCATTCATTACCATTCTCACTAGCTCCAGGATTGGCCTCTGAAATCTTCATAAAGACAAGAATTCAAAGGTTAGGAAATAATGAAAGTTGATGCCTACAGTCTAGTAACGTGATAGCTTTTTCCTGTTGAGGGAAATGCATACAATCAAAAATCCAGAAGTTGCAAGATGTTGAAATAACTGCTTTAAGTAGCATTAAAGGGGAGAAAATTAGAGAAGATCACATGAAGATTATGGAAAATTATGTCTATTAGTGTCACTTATGGCTACAGAGCTAAACAAACCGTTCTTTTTAACAGTTCGCTCTGACTCTGAAATCTAATGCAATGTTTCCCTTCGTCTCCATCCTCCTCACATCCCATCTCTCCACTGCAAACAGGGAATGCAGCTGGTCACCCTTCCAATCTTCCTTTCTTCTACCTGGATTATAGTGGTAGCTCTCTGGGATTCTTGGAAATATGGCTGTTGAGCAAGATATTTTCCTGTTTGCAGTGACTAGCAATGCTTACGAGCATGCAGAAAGCTTAATTAGTTTTTCTTTATCTCTATTTCTGTGTGTCTCAAAGTCTCTCAGTGCTGAAATGTATGCTTTCACACACACTCCAAGAAGAAGAGAGAAGCACATTGTGAATGAGCTCATTTTGAGCATCACCTTATGGTTTCAGCAGCTCTGTTGGCTCTGTGCTTGGAGCAGTGGGAAACGTTTGGCAGCTCAGTCGTGTGATTTTCTACATGCTCATCAGTTTGATTCAAATGGGTGAACAGCTGGGATCTCACCATCTTGGAGACAATTGCTTACTGGGGTTCATTTCTCTGGCAGATATTAAGCTGTAATCTTGCTGAATGGTGCTTTGCTCTTTCCCTTTTTTTTGCCTAATGAAATGAATATTGAAGTTCAACCAGAGAGTCTTTATTATCTCTAGCCATTCGTTTTACAGTAAGAAGAATATAATATTTCCAAACTTCAAGGAAGGCATAACAAATAAGATTTCTTGTGGATCTTGTTCAACTTTTTTTTTCTCCTTTGAAAATGGAAATAAATGTGTTTTCTCCTTTGAAAAATATCCAAACCATTTCACTAATGTTTTATAATTATATGCAGTAGACCCAGAAATAATCCCATTGAGAAAGCTTCTATTTGTCTGTAAAAAGAATGATAGAAATCTTGATTCTCTCAAAAGGAAACAAGTTAAGGCATTCAGGCAAAGATATTATTGAAGTGTTTGTTTGGTTTTTTGTGTTTGTTGTTGTTGTGGTTTGTGGGTTTTGGTTTGTTTGGTTTGGGTTTGTTTGGGCTTTTTTGTGTGTGTGCGTGTTGTTGTTTTGGGGAGGGTTTAAGTTATTATAAGTACTTTAAAAGAATTATAGGTTTTCCCCAAAAAACATGAAGTGAAACTGTATTGTTGACTGTAGGACTTGCAGCTCTCTGTCACCAAGTAGCTCCAAAATGTGTTAAAAAAATACCCAAAACAAACAAAAAACAACCAAACACCTAAACCAAAAACAAACCAAAAAACCCCCCCCACCAAATATGCTAAAATCACTAAAACTGCTTCTCAATTAAGGGGGAACAGTCTTGCAGACCTGTTCAGGTATCCTGGTTCCTCACAGAGGAAGTAAATTACCTGTTTCTTGGTTTTTTGTGGGGGAGAAAAAGAGTAAAAACAGTTGACATGAATCTTCCATGTTCACACAGTTACAAAATAGAACCAATTTTATTTTTCAAAGTAATAGACAGATGCTAATTTCCTGGATGGCTGCTAGACATTTGTGGCCAGCTCATCTGGTTACCTTAATATTACACATTATAAGGTCTTTGTGTAGTCATCTCTAGAGGAAAAGGAGCTGTTTTTGATATCTGTTGATAAATTAGAATGAGAAACACAATGAGTTCTTTGTATAATTTGATTTGCTAAATTTAAGACTTTATCTCTGGTGTGACAAAGTGCTATTGTTATTATGTGTATATTTAATGTATCCTGAGTAAGGAAATAAGTATAACTGCAATTTCTTTTGTGTTCCCCTGGGTAAGGGAAGTGAACGCTTTCATGCTTTTCAACCTCACCATGGGTATAGTGGAGTCCCCATTGCTGGAGGTTTTCAGGACACTACTGGTCAGGGTGCTAGATAATCTCATCGAGGCTCTCTTCCATGAAAGTTTCGACCAGATGATTTTTTGAGATCCTTTCCGATCTGGGCTGTTCTATGATGTTTTCTATGTTTTCTATGATTTAAGACAATATTATGGCTAGTGGGCCTACAGTTATCGAAGAGTAGGTTAGGAAGCTGAGGACCTTCTTCCTGTCTTCCTCCTAATTTTTATTTTTATTCTCTGACGTTGAAATAGACCTGAAATCAATCCTTCTGAGTTAACTGATGGCACAGTAGGACTGGAAGAGAGGAAGTGTGTTGAGGGTGACCAGCAAACTAGTGGTTGAGTTCTACCTTGACACTCTCAGTGATGTAAAAGGAGGGGGAATCAACATGGGAAAGAGACGACCCTGGAGAAATCCTTTAGTCCTTAGAGATAAAGGATTACTTCACAGGCTGCTGCTGAAGTAGAATTAGTGCACACTGAGGTCTTTGTGATTCTATTTCTTTTTTCTTTTTTGAGTTTGTTCGTTTGTTTGTTTTTCCTTTTGTTTTCAATCAAAACTTGGTAGTTCTGTGAGAAAAATTGTACAGTGTAGGGTATGCAAGAAATATATCAAAGTCTCCTTCAATCCTGTATTTAGATTGGGGACTAAAATTCATAAGATCAGTTTTAGGAGGAGTTACTGTACAGTTGAACCTGTTACTGCAGAAAAAAACTGGCAGAGAGTTTGCGTATGTATTCTCAGTCCAGCTAGGAATAACCTTTTCAATTAATAATTTTCTCTTCACAGCCTGTTCTCCCTTCATCCAATCCAGAGTGCAATTCTCTTGAAATGTTAGCTTTCCAAGAGAAACAAGCAATAAATCTCTACAGTGCTGCTTGGACCAAATACTTTTTCCCGGACAGGAGATAAAATTATCTATATAGAGAGTTTCTACTTCAAGGTGCTTTTTTCTTTTTTTTTTCCCCTCTCTTCTTTTCATCCTCTAATGTTCAGTATTTTTTACATAAAATATAGCTACATTTGGGGGATTGGGAAAAGAAAGTTTTGTGGGTTTTTTTTTTTCTTTTTAAAATAATTAGAAGCCTTAAATAAGAACTTATTAAATGTATTCCATGTTGCTACAAAAGTTATTTTGGTCCAAATGAATACCTAGTGGAAGTATGGAAGCCTTTATTTGTAGAAGTGTCTCCCAGACCTAAATATCACAACGATCAGGTGTTTAACTTTTTTGTTTAGGCTTTGGGCAGCAATCCTCTTCAGATGCAGCTGTGTTGGTAGAAAAGGTCCTACCTTTCTGTCAATTGAGAGGTTTATGTGCTAAATTAACCTTGCTAACTTTTCCTAAAGCAAATTAGGGAGAAATATCACAAATTGGTTTGTAACATCCCTATATATGTATCAGACTGGAAGGATGAAATGCAAATAAATTAATTGTTGGGTTTTTTTTTTGTAATGTTGGTATTTAATTGGACAAACCATATGTAGATGGATGCTTATTTGATGAATGAAAATATAGTTGCAGCGAGGGGATATAACTTTATTTTTGTCAGAGTTCAAAATACTTTCAGAAATCTCTGTTTTAGGAGAAAAAGCCTGGAAGCTCAGTGTTTCTTTAGACATACCACAAGCATCAAAGAAACACATTTAACTTAATGCATCTCTTAAAAGTGATGGGAATTTTGCTGTAGTTGTTCTGCCTGATAGTCAAGACACTGAAAACCTGAAATGGGATGGAAAAAATTTGATTCCACATGTTTTACAAAGGGACTTTTCTATTCATTGTGAATCTCGGGTCTTCCACCATTAGTGACAAGTTCCTCTAAATGCAATAGCTGTTATTGTTTGTCCTTACATGACTGACTTTTCATTAGTTTTGGTAAGAACAATAATTTTGTCTTGATTTATGGTTGATTGGAATTATTCCTTTTTTATCTGCAAGTGAAACAAAACAAAATCCTAAAAAATACTAGGATGAATATCTAATTCCAAGAAATAATATTTATAACATAAATGAAAATGAAATAAAGGACAATCTTAAATCCTTTACTAGAAAAAGTCTGTATTGAAATACCATTATAACGTAGGTGGAAAGGTGACTCAATGCCGTCCATAACCAGGTCAAACCATGCAGAGCTGCTTCTGAATTTTACAGGTTGTCCCATTTCTTGCAACCATGAAGTTCTGCTTTCAAGTATTTCTTTGTTTTGAATACTGAGTTTTACATACAAATAGAACATATATATGTAACTTTCAATTCTGTAGTTTACATGAAGCATGAGAATTAAAAGAACTCTTTTCCAAATACATGATGAGCTTATTATTCTACTGCACTTTAATGTTAGATTATGAGAGGAAGAGGCCTTTTTTTAAAGCAGTAACTTTGAAAATGTTTTTGATACCAGTAAATGTATTTTAAATGAAAACTAAAAATATTGTTTGAAGGTTATAGGCAGGAAAAACAAAATGGTGAGAAAAGCTAAACCAGCAGCATTGTAATTTTTGAGGTATCTGCATCTGAAATTTGACTAAACAGTTTCCAGTCAAGAGAACTTGATGTTCTCTTCAGAGTCAAATAAATAGTGTCTATGACACTACTTGTATAATAAAATGCAAATTTTGGCAGCATTACATAAGTGTTTGGCTGACTTCATACAAGTTCTGCCCTGAAAAAAACAGCCATAAGTAGCTGAATGATGTGCTTGAGTTGAGAGAGGACCTCAGAACAGATGGTGTCATATATACTGGGTAGCAGCCTTTGCCACAGAGCAAAAACCACTCAGTTCCAACCAAAATCAGGATCAAAGCAGTTTATGAACTTATTAATAAGCCATAATCAACTGGCAATCGGTGAACTACAAAGTTAGGATCAATAGTAGCTTTAGAGCAAGTAAACTAAAATATTAGAAACATGCAAAATATTAATAAAACCTCAAATTTCTATCCACTGATCTACAACTAAATCCTAGAAAGTTACTGTTCCCTATGCACACCGGCATGTGTGTATACAACTAAATCCTAGAAAGTTACTGTTCCCTATGCACACCGGCATGTGTGTATCTCCCAGCCCTGGGGGTTACCAGCACCCCTCACTCCTGGGGGAACTTTGGGAAAAGTGGGTAAGGATCTCCAGCAAAAAGTGGATCAGGTTCTCTTCCTCTTCTTAAAATCTGGATTTGTAGTAGGATGAAATATTTTTTTTTCTTGTCTGTTTAGGACCACGTCTAGCAAAAGGATGACACTGGATATAGACATATGCACTATATTTTCATGCATGTTTCCTGGTTTTGGTGAGTTAGAAAGAATGCAGCTGTGGTGTATGCAAATGCATCTGCACAATTCACAAAATCAGAGGATATTTCTAGCCCTTGCTATAGGAGCTTGGGATGTATTTTTGTCAGAGATCAATTTGAACAACTCATTTGAAGTTGGGGTTTTCATCTGTCCAGCTTTCAGGAAAGCAAAGAATAGCACTTCCATAATCAGATTAAATACATATAGGGCTAATGTTACTACCAGTGCACAGTTTTCATTGATATCTTTATAAAAAATTGCTTTTCTGCATTTTTGTATGACTGACACTGAAGGTGTGATTGTCATTGAGGAGCTGATTTGTATCTGTATTCAGTTTCTTTCCCTTACTCTGCTTGGGATGTATTCCTTCAAATAGTGTCATTACAGTTTAATGGGCTTAATTTAATCCTGTAGTGTCCCCTCTCACTTGTCTTCCATATTCAGTGCTTTTATCAGCATCTGTAACAGTTTTAGTAAGATCAATTTAGCTAGAACTAGATAACTTGGATGGTTCACTCCCATGAATTAGTGCCAACTGACATTGTTTTTCCTCTGTGGTGTGTGTTGGTTGGTTTTCGTGGTGTGGTTTGTTTTGTTTTGTTTTTTTTTACCTCTCAATTTTTATATATTTTAGATAATTTCTTGGAGATCCAGAGTGTTACCTTGGTTTTGATATAAATTCTGTGACCCAAGTTTTATCATTATGTTGCAGGACTGTAGCGATGCTGTACTAAAAAGCCATTTCTGACTCCGGTTTCCTTGTTTGTCTCATTAAGATGAATCTCATGAGCTGATATTGGTATTGACCAAAATCTGTGAGAGAGAAGGGGCAGGTGTGCAGTACTAAATTTACCATAAGGAAGCAATGACAAACTAATGACAAAAAGAAAACTTGTGCATAATTTATAAAGGATCTTACATTTAATTCCTTGTAGTCTCCAGAAAATGGAAGAACAACTTGTCTAGGCTCAGTGTTGAGCTGCTGTTATGTGTGGCACCTCAGCACTTCCATGGAGTGTTTTGGGTGACACTTGAAGCTTGTATGTGAGCTGTTTTCCTTGTTTTCTACCAGTAACAACTCCTAAAACATCTTTAAAGATGATTCCTCCTTTGAGTTTTTATTGATTGCTCATCTTCAAAGAAGTGATAACTTTCAGTCAACCTTTGAGAGTCAAATGGTTCTCATTTCCTGTATTAAAGCATTTCTTAAGCCTTTTTAATTAAGTCACTCTTACAGAGAATCCTTGGACTTAATCCCTTTTTGAAGACCGTTTACCTTTACTTGTCCAAAGATCGTTGGAAGAAATTCTTGTCCAACACTATTCAAAGATTTCTTATCAAATTCTGAAAGGTAACTAATTAATCCCAGAAATAAGGCTAAAATCTCTATGCTTAAACAGTTCTCTAATTTAGTTACCTGTTTGAAGTGTGTCGATTGACCTTATGGTAACTGTCCATAAAATATCTTCACTTTCATAAAGTGGAAGTATTGGGCTCATGTCTGCTTAAAAGACATTAGATCTTCCTAAAGCTTTGAAGGGAATATATATTAATCTTTATATAGAAAAGTGAATGTGAAGAACCAGTAAATTTCGACACGTATATGTAGGCATTTATGTGCGTGTATATATATACACACATGAATATATAGATTACATTTGTGCTTGGGAAGTTTTACTTAAGACTTGGAAAAACTTGGGCTTAGCTTTAAGTAATTTTTGTAAAGAAATGTGAGAAGCATTCTACTTGTGTGACTTTGCAGTTCTGATAACAGATCCTGAGTACCACTGTCTCTGAAACTGGGAAGATGGATTAAATTGGAACGTAGATTAAATGGCTGACTGCAATTTTATTTCAACTCTTTTTAAACTCTGCTCTGGTCAAAAAGGTCAAATGGGAGCCCCAATAAGCTTTTACTGTGATCTAAGGAGTTGAGCGTCACGTAACATATGCCTTTGGTCTTGGAAAATGTCTTTCTTCATCTAGTCTAAGGAAACCATTTCGTGTTTTGCTTCAGTTTCCTATCTAGAGAGCATGTTTGCTGTCTTCTATTTGGTGTTAGCTTTTAAAAAAAATATTTTGACCTGTGTTAGAGAAAGCTAAAGGCTTTCCTGTAATATAGGCAAAATTGAATTTTTGCCATTCAAAGTATGTGTCTTTTACTCCCATGAAAAGAGGAGATAGAGACCTGAAGGTTTGAATGTTCCATGCTTGATGCTGCCGCCTTGCTTCCCATCCATCCAACAATAGTTTCTGGAGGGAGTTTGACCCTATTATAAATTTGGAATATGAAGGCATAGAAAATACACAGAGATTATCCTGAAATGTGATATTCTTTTTTGCGTAATAGGAAAGACAAATCAATTTAGAAGCCTTATTCATTCTTATACTAAAGAATTCAACAGTCAGGTTGGTAGAATAAATCTGCAAATTTATTGCAAGGACTGTTCTGATAATTCTGGTTAAAATATGTTAAAGTAACTGTGGAAGAAAGAGGTAAATGGTTAATCAGAATCTGAAAGCAAGCAAACAAAAAAATATGCTGATGCTCCTTAGACTGCAACATTTGAAAATATACAGATGTGTTGTCAGGCTTGAAACTGTACTGCAATTGTAGCTGTCATAGGTCCACTCAAATGAAACCTGTACAGGTCAATTCATTTAACATTTTTCTAGTATACGAGAAAAACAGCACATCAATGCTTCCTGAAAATGAAGAATTTCAAGTCTGAGTTTTGCATGAGTGATAAAGGATTTCTAGCTATGACACATAAGGCAGTCTAAACAAAACAAAAAAATTGCGAATAATATCTTTAGGAGTTTCAATCTGCTACCAAGTATACACATTCTAGTATTATAAAAGATTACCCTTTAAATGGGATTTAGTCATATATGTTTAAATATCTTCTTTATCCAATGTATTGTGCTATTTTGCCATATTTATTCATTTGAAACCATATCTTGCTGTAATTAAGAAGGTAGATTCTATCCTAAAATTTATAATAATGAAAAATGGCAAGGAGCAGGTCTGTGAATGGCCTCCAGCAATCATCCAGTCCATCCATCTGCCTCAAAATCAGATATAACTAATAGCTGCTTGATATAATGAAGTTCTTCATAATATCTTCTGGTGATGGAGTCTTCAGATACCTTCTAGATCACTTTTTAGCTTTTTGCATTCTTTTCTCCTGATGTCTTCCTTGTATTTTCCATCCTGCTATTCAAATGCACGTTTTCTTCACCCATGGTCAATGAGCATGGAGATCCATGGAGATGAAGAAGGTTAGGAGGAAAATGGAGGAATGTAGTGCTTTGTCAAAAAAATACAGGCAGCCAGGAGCACTAACTAGATCAGTAAAACGACTATATTATGAAACAGAGCAGAAAGCTTAACTAATTAAAAGTTTTATGATCTTATTCAAAAGATTGCACAGATCTATATGGATCTGAACTAATACACTACATTATCTGCTATTTTTACTCTATTATAATGCAGAGATGAGATGTTGCTATTGCAGTTATGTGCTTGTTATAGTTGATGTTTTTAAAATTTTGTAAAATGACCCTGAATAAATGAGGGGGAAGAGTTGTGTTTTTTTGGTTTTGTCCTTTTTTCCCAGTCACATATGATAGCATTGGTGTTTTGAAAAAATCTTTGGCATGTTTGAGTGCTGGAAGCATAAGAAAATAAAGCATAGATTTTTAGCATGTGACTGGTGAGTATCACGGAAAGGTTTAAGTCTTTATCTACAGTTGTGTCACATTGGAAGCAAATATCAATCTATAATTCCTATTTTTAGGATATGGACAACGGATTAAATAGGTATTTTATCTGTATGCAAATTAGATTTGACTTTACGAATACAGTTCCTGTTGTAGCATATTATTAGCTCAATTGTGCCATTAAGCATGCAGCATTTTTCAACATCAATTTAAACAGAGCTAAGTGTGTCCTCTTGAACATAGTAATTGAATCCTAGCATCCTTTTTATTTAAAATAATTCATTTTACCGACAATAATACGGTTTATCTTCCAATATAAATTCCTTGGGGCACAGATAATGCATTATTCTCTATTTAGAAGACAGGCACATCATGGGAACTACTAGAAATGAAGGATAGTAATTACATTCCTTAAGGGGAGTGAAAGAAGCTTAGTTTAAATTTTAGGAGAGATATAAATGAGAACTCTGCACAGAATGAATTTCAATCCCAATGAGCAAAACTTTGGTCTATATATTTAAAAATCCATATTTTGAATGAAAGTTTCAGGCTGTTTCAGATAAGCAGCTGGAAAATATCCTGAATGTTGGTTTTGAGTATATTTACTATCAGATAAAACTAAGTGCCAACAGTATTGTTACGGAATTGAAGGTAACTGATCTCATCTTAAAAGAAAAATCCAGTTGTTAAAACAGTATTTGGTTTGTTGACTCGGGGTGGGGTGGGGGGGGGAACTTCCCAAAACCTCAAGATTTGACAAGAAACTTCTCTAGCCTTTTAGGCAGACTTTCTTACGTGGAAAAACAATAATTAAGCATGCCTGTCTGTCCGGTAAAGCTGACTGTACACTGTATTGCACCATGATTGTCCTATGCCACTAATCCATCCATGTTAATGGATGCATGATCAACATATCAGACTTTGAAAATTGAAAAAATGTAGCTTTTCAACAAAGAATCAGAAAAACGAAGAGGAGACCTAATGCATGTTTTGTTCCTAAGCTCTGCATGTTGAAACTGAATGTAGATGGCACCATTTTGAATGAATGAAAGTTAAAATGGCAGATGTTGTCCCAACTTCTTGTTCTACTTCACTAATATAAAGCCACAAAGCAAAGGATGAGCTTTCTACTTTAGTTGTCATTATTCTGGTATTCTAGAAACTCTTCAATGTTCTTATAGTAGCAGTCAGTTGTTTTCTAAGAATTCACATTTGTGTCTTTTTCTCCTGAAAGTGATCAAGTTACATTCATGGTGGTTGATCCCATAAGGCATTAAGTTTGACATAAAGGGTGTTTGTTGCTTTGTTTTTTTTTTTTTTTTAATCCAGATTATTTTATTAGCAGTTGTGCTGTATGATTTAAATACATTTAGAAAGAAGGTTGTGGCTTGTACAGTCCTAAAACCGCTTCACTCTCAAATGACTTTTAGACATTTTGAGGGGCGTTGTAAATAGCATGCCACCATTAGCCACCATCAACAGCCTTTTGCAGCCTGAGGGTATGAGGTGCTCTGCCTGTACCTGTTCCCAGAGGATGCATTACTGGGGCCTGTAAGTGTATGTAAAAGCTAGGCTGCTGTGAAACGAGCTCATCTGGGTTGATTAAGGAAACAAGATCATAAATACCTAAAGCATGCAAATTCCTCTGTAGAAGTGTATACAGGAGTGTACAGCTGCCCATTGAGACCATGATCTACAAGCCAACAGCAGCCTAGGTCGTAACAGTAAAGAAAAACATCAGATTTATTGTTTATCTTTACAACAGATAAAAAGCATCCACTTACAATTTCAAGTGGAAGTCCATGTTCATGGGCTTGATCAAAGATGGGAAAAGTACCACCTGGAGTCCAGTTCTGTGTATGCTACAAGGAATTATTTGTTCCACTTATTATTTGTAGGAGTGAGGCATTTATTAATGCAGACATCTGCAAGATCAGCTCCACCTCTCTTTTTTTTTTTTTAAATCCTACTATTTTTTGGTATTACAATGAATGTTAAATAAATCCACTTTAATTTTTAGTTGGATTTTTTAAAACACTCTAATGTAAATAAGTTAATCTTTTTTCAAAAAATACAACTTTTGATAGCAGTATGAGAACTCGTATTTTGAGGTGTTTTCTTTTTGTGGGGTGTTTTGTTTTTTTTCTATTTGTTTGGGTAGAACAAATGTTTGTTTAATTAATACCTACAATGAGAACAGAAAATTCTTCAGCTGGTCCGAGGCTGGGAAAAGTTGAGTCTACATTGATAATATCAAACAATCCCAATGTAAATATTGGTTCTTACCCCTGAAATGAAAGGAAATAGTTAAGATAAAATATAGATGCTTACTTGCAATGCGAGTATTTTAGAGACGCTTTTGAATTTTAACAGAAGAGCTATTTTTTAATACATTTAAATGTAATCACTTAAGGTTGCATTTTATGACAAGTTTGACAATCAGTCACTGTAAAGGAAAATTTTCAAACGATAAGGCCCTGAATACATTAGAAAAACAAAGGTAGTTTTGTTATCAGAGAAACTGATAATGCTGAAAGGAAGCCAAGGTCTGTGACAAAAAAAAAAAAAAAGGAAAAAAGTCCTTTCAACATTTCAACCTTTAGAGATCAGTTCATCTGAAAGAGTTCTGCCCTGGTTATGTTTTAAAGGATGCACACAGATCCATAGACACACACAGGAATTCAGTGGTGCCCTCAGGGTGCCTCTGTTTGTATTACAAGGTGGCTCATTCACAGTTCACCTGGGATAGAGCTGCTCAGCTTCCCTTTGTGCTCTCAAAGCCACCTATAATAATACAAATAGAAGTACCCTCAAGGCACTGCATACAAAGCATTTAGAAAAGCCAGAGATCCTTTACGGTATGAAGGAAATACAGAAAGTAGGAAAGAATTTGTTTTCCTCCGTGGTAAATAAAAACTAAGTATTTGGCAATTTATATTTCTGAAGTTGAGCTTGTCATTTTCTAAAAAGTAGAGACTTTGTAGTATCTTTTAATTTCAACAGCCAAATGATTGGTCACAGCCTGAGGGATGTAGGTTGTTCCCTGGGAGATTTGCCTTTTCCTATATATACATAGAGAACATTTTAAGAGCAATTTACATTTTCCTTAATAAGAAACCAGAAGCTTCAAAATAAAAGGCTGAGCAGTAACAAGTAAGATTCGTACCTTGAATTCTGCATCACAGATACTCCCTTTACAAAATAAGGTTGAATCATTATTAATGCGCTTGTTTTTTCACAGAAAATAATATACTGCTTCAAATAAAAGCTATTTCAAAGCTTCTGTTTTCCTGAGCTACTCCTTATCTTGGCTACCATACTAGAAAAACAAAATAAACAAAACCCAAAACAAAACAAACGACCAAACAAAACCAAACAAACAAACCACCACCAACAAAACAACAAAGAAAAATCCCACCTAGGGAGCTTTATCTAGTTATACTGCATCCTTTTAACTTGGGATAAATTAACACTGATATCTTTGATATAATATAATAAAGTCGTTATGATAATGCAACAGAGTTGTATTACCGACAGTTTTAGCCTTCTATTTTTAGAAAATATGTAGGAGGTGCTTTTCTACACTTATTTCTGGAATACTGGATATTTTTTACCTTCCAAAATGCAGGGGGCATATTTTGTGCTTGTTTAGACTACAAGAGATTCTAAATCACAATTTGAATAAAGTGCCCTTTTGTGGACTCCTACTTTGTGTTTTAGACTTTTACTGCTATTTTTAAAGGCTGATTATGAGAAAGGTTATCAATGAGTTTGCTGTTTTCAGTGATCTTAATTTTTTCAGGATTCCACATCTGCAGTAAAGGGTTTCATTTCCACTGAAAGCAAGGGTGCTCTCAGGCTTGCTACAGTTTCACCCTTTTTTACTGAATGTTTGATACAGCTGTTTATCTTTCATGCTGTATTCTGCTTTTATGTTTTCACATTGCTGCTTTATCTGCATCATCTATCTGATTTTGCAGTTTCCTTTATGCATAAATTCTAATAATTCTCTTCACTATGGATTTTTGCCTGGTTTTTTTTTTTCCTGTTTTATTCCCAAATACATATTGTTTTGATTTTTCTAAACAAATGCCTTATTTCTACATCTCTGAAAAGCATCTTTACAACTTTAGTTTCCTAGCAGGTCAAATGCTTTGTCTCTGAAGTCTGGTCCTTTTTGGTATACAGCTCTTCTGGTGGAGGCGAACATCTCCCTTGTTTCCTAAGGTTACTGAAGCCTGTGGAGTGTGTAGTGAGAACTGGAGGCCAACCTGGGAATTGGTGACTTCTCCTCTTAAGGGTTTTATTTGGGTAAGGCATTGCAATGCAGAACTCCCCAGTGTCATGACTCAGAGCCCAGCCACACACAACAACTAGCAGGGCTGATGCTTGAGCGATGGTGTTCCTGAAGTGTTACCCCAAGGTGTCGTGGCCATCAGAAGTGTCACCTCCACCTCCTCAGCACTTCTCATGTACTGAACAGTGTGGGTCAGGGCAATTGATTGCTACCTGCTGTTAGATGGTGGGTTACTACTGGAGGCTGTAGTGTCAGCTTTTTCTGTGGAAGTCATTAATGTAGTTTACCATAGACAATACTATCTTCTGGCTAACCACAAGCCTGAAGGAAACTGGAACTGTAAGGAAAGAAAACCAATTCAAGCTAATTCTGGAGAAGATTGGAAAGCTGTCAGCAAGAGGAAAACAATTTGAAGAAAGACAAGTATTTGCTGTCAAGAATAGTTATCCTTTAAGAGGGCTGCTTTCAAATTCTTGCAGTTCCTTGACAACTAAATAAAATCAGAAAGCTAAAATACATATTTGGCAACTTAGGGATTTTTTTGTTTGCTGGATATCACCTCTGGACTCAAGCAGCAGCATGATATATGTTTCCTTGCTTCCAACCTCTAACATATTTGAGATTGGTTGCAAAACCCCAGGAAACTCCTTTTTCTCTAACTTAAGCCTACTTTCCAAAGTGTAAAATTAAAAAGTATCAGTTTCTATCTGCTTCCATTTTTGCTTCGAGCTGAGAAAAAAGGGAAACAGTGTTTCTAGAAAATTTGAAGTTGTTATGCAGAAGAGTTGGAGCACTTCTTGATTTAAATGGTGCTATAGTAATTGTTTAAATCATTATTACCCTGACTGGATGTTGTCATTATTCCTTTAAACTTTGAAAAAAAAAAGTCTAACCTGGAAGCACAAAGTCAAACATGAACATAGTTTTTCAATATTTGGGTACTTTCCTGTGCTCCACAGAAAAATTAATAAAATGCCTTTTTAAAGCAGGTATTACCAGTTACCATTTATTGAAGAGAATTTTCTTTCTGCTGTACCTGATATTTTTTCCTTGACAAGATATATCAAGATTTGGGCATGAACACTTTTTTTTCCTTATTTCTCTTCTATTCCTTATTCTGTTGCAAGCTCTTAATTTTCATTTTTCCTGCTATGTGTACTCCATGTATCATTTGTTTTGATGACAAAAATGGACAATGAAGAACCTTGCTGACCTAGTCTGAATTTAATATCAATGTGTGGTGTTCACTGTTTTACAGATGTGCTTGACAAGTCATGAGGGATTGAGAAAGAACGAAGTTTCCTTCATAAAATACAAGTTGGTAACCTCGTAGGCCATATGATGTCTGAAGTAAATCAATCCATCATTGTGGGTCAAACAGATTTCCTGAAGGGGAGATGAAGAATTGATGGTATGTAGTTAAAAACACAGTCAGAAAACAAAAAACATAATTAAAAGAAATCCTACAAGTATTTTCTTAATATGATGAGATATGTTAACCTTCTCATTTTGATATTTTTTCAGGAGATTTCGATTTGACAGAACATGTGGAATTTGGAGTGTTAAAGCATGATTCATAAACTTTGTTGCTAATTATGGAATAAAAGTTATATTAACCGGAACACAAAAATATAATCTGTCCTTGTTTCTTACAAATGTTTACAGGCAATTTTTGTAAGTGTCGCTACACTCATCCAAACTACTCCCAGTTTGGGTTTTGATCCTTGGAAAAATGCTTCTATGCACAACTGTTAAGTCAAAAGCTTTGTGATTTACTTCATTTCGTGGCAGTAAACATAAAACAAATATTTAAAAACTCCACACTACATTTGGGGCTTGATGTTGTTGTTGTTGTTTTTGTGGGCTTTTTTTTGGTGTGTGTGTTTTGGTTTTGTTCTTCAGGTACATAAACACAGTGCATTAGCGCACTAAAAATTTTGTTTCCCTTCAGGGAGGAGTCCTAAACCCAGTCCATGAAAAAGCTGACATAGTTCTGCCCCTGTGATTTAACAGTAAGTAGAGCATTGGTTGCTTTTGAATTTCTCCTGAGTTTATTTTTCCTGTCTGGGATTTTATCTCAAATAAGAAGTTGGGACTGAGGGAGTGGATGGGAGAAGGTTTCTGAATAAAGACCAGTAGATTTAACTACTGATGGTAAAGAGATCTGAGATTCTTGTGCTTGGTACTAATTTTCTATAGAGAAAAGCAGGAAGTACATGCATAAAAACTTGGATTTACAAAAAGCCTTTTATTTAGGTTAAATTCCATTCCACAGATGGTGAGAAATTAATATTCATTTTAGTTGCTAAGTTTTTTGTGTGTTGTAATTCACTTGACAGGCAATTTCTAGCTCAGAAAGGCAACGTATACCTCACATTTCCAAAAGTGGCTTTTTTTCTGTGAGGGTAATCCTCTGTGGATCATTGAATCAGACAGTCGCTGCAAGTTGCCATCCTCTTGGATATTCAACATTGATTTATTAATGCATGGTTGGGCTGGCTAATTAGGCTCTCTGTCTTTGACGTTTACCACAGTACTGAGCTGTGGCCAGAATCAGTTATTTGTCTCGTTTTGTTTTGATTCGGTTTGGGGTTTTTTTGTTGATTTCTTTGTTCCTCTTCTCAATTCACAGATATACATGGTTCTGCTTTTTGGAGGCAGAATATTGAACTATATTAAGAGAAGGAGAGAAAACTTACTGTATGTCAGTGATTTTACTGGAGACAACATTGATGTGAATCTTGAACGTAGGTACGTTCTATGGCAATTATGTTGTGTATGTGTATAAACTGATTATTTGTTCCAATTCAAAACAAAGTTTCTGACAGAAAGCAAAACATCTTGTTCTGTGTTAGATCATTTTAGATTACCATCATTGATGAATAAAAAAAAAGTGTACTGGCAATGCTTCAGAAGTTTTTACTAAGAAATGAACCAAATTTTCCAAGACTTTGAATTTAATTTCCTGTCTCTGCATCCTAGAATAATTTTACTCCCTTTATTTTCTGCTCATTCCTCACTTCAGCTAAACCTGCTTTACCTACAGTGTCTGTAATTTAGCAACATCAGAGGGCTAAAACAAAAGTGGGCTGAAAACCCAGGCAAAATATCTCTGGCTTAAAGGAGCTTGAAGACATTTTGCAGGCTTTGTATTTTTGCTAGATTTCACTAGTACAGAATATTTCTCCTGGAAATCCTCTATTTTGTATACCTTGTCTTTTTTTCTGAGGTTACAGGTTACAATAACTTTCAGTCTAAATCTGTGAAAGGAAAAAACACTTTATGGCTTAAAATTGTAAGACTGATTTCTGCATGAACCTAGTGGAACACCATTTGTTTTGCTGAAAAGGCCAACACTTGTGCCAGATTTTGAGATATTCTTTTCTATATGTTTGTTCATATTGTCCTTTCTAGGTCTTCAAGCAATTAGTTTGTATTTGCACGCATCACTTCACTGCTTTGGTCCCAGAATACAGTCTTTGCTTTCTGGCTGTCCTATAAATTTTTTCCCCTCAACTGTCTGTTTCAGCTTTTTACTCATTTTCTGTAGTCTTCTGTTCAAATTCTGTATCCTCAAGGCTTCTCTTTTTTTGGCCGTAGTGTGCATTTTTGGGGGGTTTTTTTGCTGTTTGTGTTTGGTTGTTTTTTGGGGTTTTGTTTGTCTGCTTTTTTTGTTGGTTGTTGGTTTGATTTGGTTGTTCCTCCTGTCTTAGTTTTAGTTAGTGGCAAGTTGTGCTGCTTATTAGTGTAAAAAAGCACACCACTTTTTTTTTTTTTTTTTTTTAGATCCATGGAACAATGACACCAGTCACTTATGTTGCTTTTCTTTCATGAACATTGCCTTTTTTGTTATTCTTTATTCATATTACTGGTTTGGGTTTGGTTCTCCATTCTCAAAAAACACATACATATAGGGGAAGAAGCGATTGCTTCACAAGCAAATTCCAAAAGAAATTAGTGAGTTAAAATAGACTGTTACATATTCAGTTGCTTCACAGGTTGATTGATTTTTAATTTGGTCAGGACTGGTCTTGGTATTTGTTTGTTATTAGAGATTAATCTAATCTCTTCACAAGGTGATCTGACTGGGTAATCACTTTATATTCAGAAGCAAACCTCAGGAAAACACAGTTAGAAAAAATCAAGATCTATTACTTTTAACTAATGCTGCTTTAATGAAAATGTTTTAATACCAGCTGAATATGTATCTTGTATTCTTTGTTTATACTTAACTTTGAGCAAGTATTTATAAATTTAATAAAAGTGATGTACTTTAATGCATTATATTTGAGAACAAGTATTTTAGAAATTATAACATGGACACTAACTGTGATTTCACCTTACCCCCTCCCTCCGCCCCAAGTAGTTATTTATATTCATGTATAGCTGAAAGGAATAACTGAGATGTAAAATAAAAATATTTGGCTTGCATTTTGTTACTGAAGGAAGGGGTTTGCAGTAGGAAATTTTGTCCTCAGATAAACAGTACTTTGCTGGTGTCTATGAAGTTACTCTTTACTGCATGTGTATGTTTGGAGAATTAGAAGTTGATTGTTTAATTGTAAACTTTTAAATTCATTCATATCTCAAGTAAACCAGAACTTTGAGTGTTGTGCTACAGTAATAAATGACAACAATTTAGAGTGACTTCTTTTTTCCTCTTCTCCACATATATTGTATTCTTTAGGCATTCAATTATTTAATTTCAAGGTTTTTTTCAACTTCAAAAGGTTCATGTTCTTTGACCTATTCAGTCCTCTTAACACCAGCTGGAACTAAGAAATGTTTTTGCAGGACAAATAGACATGAAAAGAACAAAGAATTGGATGCAAGGTGAGAACAGGACATTCTGGTGCTATACTTGGGCTGTAGGATATCTTTTGAAAGTAAAAACCTAATGTTCAAATACAATGAAATTTTTCAAGGTGAACTAAGTTTCCTGATGCCTGAACTCTCTTTTTTGTCACTGGGAAACCTAACTGAACTTATGACATTAAGTGCCACTTAAAATATTTGTAGACTGGGGAAGAAGGCCTTTCATTATTTAGAATGTACTTTTTCTGGTTTATGAGGGTCGATAGAATGAGTTATCTGGACTTAAAATTCACCTTCGTACAGAACTTACGAAATAAGAGCAGTAGAGATAATTAAGTACAGAAATAGCTAAAAGAACTTACAAACCTGTTAAAATAACTGGACTCGCCAGCATGATTTATAGATTTGCCAGGATGATTAATTCAGTTTGTACTTCGATGGTTGTATTCACAAGTAGAATTAAAAAGCTTAACTTCATTAGATTACATTAAATTGCTAAATGCACCCATATACCCTAAAGCAGGAAATACTGAAGATTTGTCAAGGTTGTAGATTTCTCTTTGTCCCAGATCACACTTTTTTTTTCTTTTTTCTTCATTTAATTCCTACGTTATTCTTTGTCAAAAAATTGCTTGAAAACTGACAACATTTAAAAATTAAATTGAGTTTATTAACATGTTAATGTATATTATGGAAATATATGTAGCCTTTTCATTAATGTGCTGATAACAGATGTGTTTTTATAGAGTAGCCTCCTGAGTTGAAGTACTGTAGCAGCCTTTGTTTGGCAGCTCAGGAACCATAGGAATTACTAATGGTGTGTAGATGTTCACTTGCATATCCTTAGTGCATCAGTTCAAATAGAACTACTGTCACTTTAAAGTATTTGTAAAATGGCATCTTTTATTCTGATATCTTCATTTTTTTGTTATTACAGACTAGAGAATAACAAATATAGTACTAGCATTCCTCTACAATTATTTCAGGTGCTCATCGTGTATTTTTTTTTTTTTTTTTTTAATGTGAGAAACTTTAACATACAAAGCAGAAATATCTTTAGGTAACTGTGCAAGATTAAACATACTAGTAAGTTCTTCCTTTTATCAGAGACTGCTCCATAGTTTTACCTTTCTTAATCTCTGCCCATTCCTCATAAAGGAATCAAAAATAATTGTTTCATCAGAAAACTTGTTGACTTTTATTGCCTTTTTTTTAAAGCAGAAAATAAATGGTAAAATTACATGACACATTCTTGCACTGATTTTTCTACCGGGGGAGAAAAAAAAATATTAGGCAAGGAAAGAATAATCTCTGTGTGTGTGTTTGGCATTTTCTTGCAGGGTCACTGTTTACAGAAACTTTATGGAACAGGGAAATAGAATGGTTTGTTTAAAGAAAATATGTCACATAACTTGCAGAAAAAGGGAAAAGTACAAAGACTTGAAGTGTTATACATCCTCTGGGAATTTTACCTCATTCAGTTCTCTTTTGACTGGCATGTTCATGCCTTTCCAATCCTTTTAATACACACAAAGTATACAGATCCTTCTGTAAACAACAGTTTATATGAAATACATGTTCCTAGCTTGCTAATTATATTTAATAAATATATGTTTACAGTTGACTGAATAACACAAAAGGTCAGGAAGTGCATATGTTGCCCAGTTTTCTTGACTTTGGAGAAATTAAAATTAGCTTGTGTATACTACTATTTAAAAAATATGGGTCACTGTTACTCTGCAACTCTTTGAAGAAAAAAAAGTGGATATATTATTTACAGTATATTATGTTCTATCATAAAGCATTTTTTATTTGGAACAGTAGGTAAAGCGCAGTTATCAATTGGGATTACTAAATACAATATCACAAATTATTTTAATCTGGCATTCCAAACATTTAAGATCAGTGAAGCGGGAAAATAACATGCTTCTTAGGCAACACGTTTCAGTTCTGATATTCATCAACAGTAATCTCATGGAACAGTTAATGAAAGACTGTTTCAGGTTTACTGGCACTGTGGTTATAAGACAAATCACCTGATGGTCATTCCTGCAAATGTTTTGGTCCTTAACATAGATTTTTCCCTGGCAATGTTTTCCATTTCTATTTCGAGTTAGTATTTTATAATATTTTACCAGAAGCTCAACGAACAAAGATTGTGGTTTTATTTCCTCCAGTCCTCTTCCTTCTCTCTTCCCACCTGCCTCTGAGTTAATTTGTTTGACGTTGCAGTAGCACTGTAAAGAACAACTTTCAGAAATCTCTTACAATCTGACTTTTTTTTCCTGAATCCATCGGAAAACGTATTAGAAGAAAGAGACGTATGTTTATAAATTTAGATTTGATCTTTCTGTGTATTTGTAGAAAGTTTTCTAAATTGCAATGAAATGTGTGAAGCAGGTTCGTGTTTGTTTTTTGTTGTTGGGGTTTTTTGGGAGTTGGTTGTTTTTTCCTCTGTGTGTGTTTTGGTTTGTGTTTGGGTTTTTTGGGTCTCTTGTTTGTTTGTTTTTGTTGTTTTCGGGGTTTTTTTAGAAATATTCTACAAGTTAATAAAACAAACAAAACTCTCCACCCTTAAATTATGTAATGGTACCAGAACAAGTCATTCTTTTTTTTTTTTAATCAAGAAAATAAAAGGAAGTGGTCAAATATTCTGATAGCTAGTCAGGTTTTCATGGCTATTAAGTAGGTGTGTTTTCCTATCCAGAAAGAGAAGAATATTGGATATAGAATTTTTTGAGACAGTAAAATGGATGGCCTATATAGAGTATATCATAATATGTAATATATAATTAACATGGTTTGACGCATAATCAGAAAAAGAGGCTATTGAGATATCAAGACAGAAAGTTCTCAGGTCAATGCAGATATTCTAGTACAGGGCAAAATCATAAGTCAAACACCGGGAAACACATAAGCTTTGGCACTTACAGACCAATGAACACTTACTATTGTTGTTTGGCCATTAATTCATAATTTGATTTATATGGACACATCAAAGCTGCTCTTTAACTACTTCTTTGATTAGATTGTGATGAAAATAAATGATCCAAATAAAATTAGTAGATTCGAGGACTGCTGGATCATACTGTATGATGGGTTTTAAATAATTCAGTCCT
Organism: Caloenas nicobarica; assembly: GCF_036013445.1. Classification (NCBI taxonomy): domain Eukaryota; kingdom Metazoa; phylum Chordata; class Aves; order Columbiformes; family Columbidae; genus Caloenas; species Caloenas nicobarica. The sequence continues at coordinate 18,118,115 of NC_088248.1, read as the reverse complement.
TAATGGGTATCTAATATGCTTAAATTGTATTTCTAATTTTTCTTTAAATAGTTTGCATTGCTAATTTGCTTCTAAGAGATTTCTGCCAATCAAGTCAAATACTTTGTGCAAACTGCTTACATTCCTGTCAAAGTATACTTGTTATACTAAGCACCCACATTCTGCTCTAGTTCCATTTTAGTCACTCTTTTTTTTTTTTTTTTTTAATCTTTCCTCCCACAGACTGCTAGGGCCTTCATATTGATGGGCATCCAGGAAACTGAACACGATACTTATTTTTTAAATATATTCATTTAATCAGTTCAGATCTAGACAGTACCTAAAAAGGCAAATTCCAGGTCCTGAGAGCTGCTTGGGGGTGCTTGCTTCCTTCCAGAGCTGCTGTTCTGCCCCAGCACCTCTGCCATGCTTGCAAGGGGGCACAGTGCACACCAAAGTCAACAGCACTGCTCAGTTCTTCTTGAACCCCCCTTAGGCAATATTCCCTTTGGATATTTCACCTTCCAGATATCAAAAAGTGTCGAGTAAACAGTGGCATTTTAATAGCTCATAATCCCCCATGAGAATAAATGGTCATTGGACAGTGTACTTGTGTTTGAAAGGTAGTGTGGGGAAGATTTTTTTTTTTTCTTCTCGGTAGATCATACATTCATATTAGTTTGTGTATTATGTTACTGCATGGTAACAGTCATTATCCTGTGTAAACATTGTATGGGGATAATAAGAACATTGCTAATGCTTTAAAAACACTCTTTACGTCTCATTCAGGGAAACATTAAGAGATTTTAGCTTTAACAAGCAGCATTTTCCCCTTGGGAGCTCCACTATAGAAAGCAAGCCAGCTCAGCTAGTTTGTCCACTATGATAATTTAAGGCAAACATAACATATTAATGCAAAATAGCAGCATTAAGAGAATTTATAATTTTCAGGCAGGTTTTCAATCTGCTCAGAATGCAGAATGTGCAAATGAAAGAAGGAAGGATTTTTTTTTTTTTGGCAGTGAAGTACCTAATAAAAAGTGAAGGTGTTGACCCACTATTCATTTCTTATTTAAATTCTCCTTAGCCAAGCAAAATTCTCTTTTGAAATTCATCACTTGGCTTCCATTGAAGTTTTAATAAAACAACTTCTGTATTTGTTCCCAATGGTGAATTCTTTCATTTTCTTTCCTCACACTTCTTAAAAGGAGCTTTGTGTGTATTGTACCATGATATTACATATGTGCCATCATTCATGTTTGCTGCAATGCTTCAACAGCAGCTTCCACCATGTAATTTCCCATTCATTCTTTCAGCTGCTGAAGAAGCTTTCAGGGACTTGTAAATGTGTGTTTTGTGGCAATTCTAGACAATTTCAGCTGCCAACTAGTACTGAGAGACTCTTCCGCAGTAAGTTTCCCTGACTAAGCATTTTTTAAAGATCAATGGTGGGAGTAGTCTGTAATGCAAATAAGGAGGTAGTTTGTCCTCTGTCTCTTACACTTAACTCCAAGTGATTTGAAGGGGGAGCTGCGTCTCCGTAAATGGGAACAGAATTGCACCACAGAGGCCCATATGCCCTTTCTGACTTTTCTTGGATCATGTATAATCGTGATGTTCCTCTTATGCTCTGGTGAGATTTCGTTAGACTGGTTGTTTAGTATGAGGTTGTTTTGTTTTAACTGTGGCTCATATATTCTTTGTCTTTCACGGAGCTTCATTAGTTCATACTGGGTAGAAACCGCCTGTTTTATTTTTGACATTATTCACTTTAAAATAAAACTCAGATACATGAGATTGAAGTATTTCAGTGTCTTTGTCACTAAGCTTTACTGGGTGATTTGTCAAAGGTCCACCTCATTCAGTGTTTGAGTTTTCATTCATTTTGTTGCATCTCCTGCTGCAGCTGGTTCCAACCAGTTCTCATGTGATGAATTAAAGTACAGATCTACTTTATTTATATCAAGCTAATAGCTCAGTGGAAGTCATTTTAGCATGCACTAGTGTTAAATAATTTCTGGATTCTGTAGAGCACGTAAAAGTTATATTCTTTAACGTTGCCTATCCATAAGGCATGTATACTTAGCTGGCTATGTAGGTCCATGCTTTAATGGCAACCAATACAGAAAATAAATGAATAAACAGGAGTATGTCCGGATTATGTCCTGTGCAATGTATACCAGAAAGACATGAGGTAGTATAAGGGCTTCTGCCGAGTAGATATTTGGAAGGTCTGATGAAAAAGCTGCTGGAATCTCAGGGGCAAAATGGTTCCTTGTGTCCCCAGGACTCCGTATCAGCCTTATGGGTAGGGTTTTTTTGTTTGGTTGGTTGTTGAGGTTTTTTTGGAGGGGGGGTGATGGTGGTTTTGTTTTGTTGGGTTTTAGTGGGGGCATGTAATTATTTGGGTTGCATGTGTCATCTGCTACTCTTTAAAAACAGTCTTTTTAGTTGATGGTTGGTTTTTTTGATAACTAGATTCATTTAGTGGTTTGGTTTTTTTGTTCGTTGTGGGGTTTTTTTGGTTTAAAGTTTGTATTAGATCATCATTTGAAGAGTTCTTGTTCTGGAGATCAACTAACAATCCTAAATACCTTCAGCTTATTATACTTGAGACATAATAGAGAATCGCTTCAAAAAATGAAATTCAGATGGTTTGTTCTCAAGCAAGTCTTCATTACTAAGATTATTTTGTCTTTTAAACTGTGGCCTTAGCCCATATTTGCCACCTATGCTGCCTCATGTCTCACCTGTTTGGAGAATACCAGCCCCTGGGACAAAAAAAATTGAGAAGTCTGGTCCTACACAAGGACACATTACCAGGTTTTCAAAAGCAATAACTGCTTTTATTCCACTTCCTTCATCTACTTTTTAGGTCATTGTGTCTAACACTCTTGCATGAGATCCAAGCCCTTACTTTTAATGGTAGCAGAATCTATGAGAGAAAGGAGATTTATTCATCTGGATTTTGTAGCTGTGCAAAATTTACGGGTCTGAAAGTTCTAGTAAGGACTTGATTCTTCCAGTTCTCTTAGTATCAAGAATACTTTTGGAGCATTTACTGAGCCTTGTTTCCCTCAGTGCAAATACCAAGGTCACAACTCCAATGTGCTTTTGCACATGTATGGTTTTGAATTGCAACGCATGTAACTTAGAGTGCAATTTAAATAACACTTTGATACACCACAGTCGTTATTTCCATTACCTGCTGTCTTCCCCCTGCCAATCTTGCTGCATAAGATTCTAGACAAAATTAAGTCTTGATCTCTAATATTGATATCAGAAGTTTTAGTAGGTTAAAGACAATTGCAAAATGTCCTTTCATTTTTCTGTTTTTGCTTTTAAAGATGTTGAAGTTCAGATATTTTGGAATTAATCAACAGCAAAAGCATTGTTACTAAGAATTTAAAATGTGTTGGGACATGTATAATTTTCTGGTTTGGATTTATATTGCTGTTCAGTTAAATCTACTTTAGTCAGCTGGGGTCCATTGAATGCATGCTTTGGCTCAAACTTGTAATTCTCATGTCTCCTGTGACTCTTTTAGTTATATTGTATGGCTTCAGAGTGACAGATTTAAGTCTCTTCATAGTTCTTGAAGTTTAAATTTATCTTGATTCTGGTCTCTCATGTTTTAGTAGAATCTGCAATAGAAATAAAATTTTACACCTAGGAGAACTCCCTGATATCTTTTTTTTTTCTTCCTAGTATATTGAGTATAGAGTTTAATAAACTTTTTAAAATCATCTGCTGGAGACAGATCTTGAGAGGGACTACAGCTTCCTATAGTTCATGCTTCTTGTTAACACAGGCATTTTAGTTTAAGTCATTTGAGTTTCTGACTGCAGTCGTATCAGTTTCTTGCAAATATTGAAAATAGTTGAAGCGTTTAATCATTAATTACTGTTGATGCCTTGGCATATGGTTTTGGTGTCCGCTTTCAGTGCTGGACAATTCTTCAATTGAGGGTTTAGAGGAGTACAATATGCATTTTACTTAACAAGTAATGGAAAAGAGAGTGAGTTCTTAATGGGTTTTTTTGGTGTTTTTTCTCATCTTCATATAAATAGTAAAATTCTTGTGCTGTCCTAAAATAGGCCTTGTAATTACAGGGGGTTGTAGTAGCTTTTATTAGTAATATTACAGGTTTTACAATTTATAAGGCAACTTTAATTTGCTGAGTTATCTCTTGAGGAAAATTGGGTTATTTATTTCTCCTACATGCTTCATGTGAATGAATACACACTTTCTTTTGAAAGTCACTAAAAGGATAATGAATAAGAGTTGTGGATAATAATGAAACAAAACCAAAATAAATTAGTGTTATAAATATTTTAATGAAAATACGAGAACTTTTTTTTAAAGATCATTGCATTTTTTCAGTTTTGACTTTAAAATACCTGATATTAAAGAACATGAAAAACCCCACACAACTCAACTTCATTAAGTAGCTTCAATAAAGAACTCGACATTGTATTCTCAGAAGCAGGGTATTAGGACTTTAACAGAAGTAATATGGCAACTGACTATTTCATTTTAGAAACTGGTTTTGGAGCCCCAGTCACAACGGTTTGGCAAAATTTCTTAGCAAAACCATGAGTAATTTCTTGTTGTGTTCCTTTAGGTATAGCAGAACCATTATTCAGTTTGTTTAACAGAATAAATTGAAAATGACAGTTCTACCTGTACAGAAAACATCACTACAAAGAAGTGCTGAGGATATCTAAAAAAGTACAGTAATAGACAAGCTTAGTAAAATGATTCAGACTTTTTTACTGATGCATTTTATATAAATCTCTGGCTTTTTCAAGGTGCTTAGCAGATTTTAGAGTTTCTAAAGTGACAAACAGGGATACTGTCTTGAACAGCAATCATTCTAATTTGCATCTAAAGACTGCAACCAGAAACTTTACGCACACATTTAATTAATAATTATTATTTTATAAATCCTGATACAAAGAAATTATTAATTTAGCTTATTTGCTCAAGGGATGCATTTCTTCTTGAATAAGATAGAAGATATTAGCAAGTTAATATCTTCCTACTGTGGTGGAAAGTGAGTGAAAATTAATGAAGATAATAGGCTTTACTCAGATCATTTCATTATTGTCGTAGCTTTACCTGCCCTGTTTTATAACTGCCTTATTGTCTGCAGTGGAATTATTATCTTAGCTGTGCTTGAATTACTTTATAAAACAGCTAAAAAGGATCAAATTACATAGATTAAGTATTTTTACATCTTGTTGCTTTCATTAATTGCTTATGTGTGTTGTGGGGTTTTTTGTGTGGCTTCCCTGATGTCTGTACAAGTGCAGGGGAGGTACTTTTGGTTTTGAATTACATGCTGGACACATACATTCAAGTAGCAGTTTTCTACTTGTGGACTCTGCTGATTCCTCATTTTTCAATGGACCACGTGACTGAGGAGTAAACTTAATTGCCAAAACAGAAATTGAAACTTTCTGCTTTCTTAGATGGTTCACTCCTCTGAAGGATGCTAAGATTCATCTGTCTCTACTAGGACACAGCAATAAAGAGGGTACATAAGTCTATGGTCTCCCTAAATTATTGTTCACAGTAACACTCAAGGACTCTACTAAAGATGCCACTAGATGGTGACTGGTTCAAATTACGACCTTAAGAACATGCAGAATTCATCTTTTTCCTTTTAAATTTTTCTGAAGTATTTAAATATTTCAAGTTAATTCTGCTCTCACAAAATGTAAGCGTCACCCAAGTAGTCCAACCTGAACTGAAAAATACCTGAAATGGTCCAAATAATTTGGTTTATTTCCAACATCTAAAAGAAAACTGAGGCATTTAGACAAAAATTAACAATGCCTAAGGGAAATTTGTTTTTTGTTGGAAATTCATTGTAGGAATTGAAAAAGCTTTTGAAAGAGAAAGTTCTCTACTAACTCTCTGGGGTATGTTATTAACCTTTTTTGGTTTTGCTGTTGGATTAGTTCAATAAAATACAGTAATATCAACACATCTACCACATTTTTCTGCGTGACATAAAATGCTCCCTTAACACTCAATTCAAGTAGCATCACTACTTGCTGGTAGTAGCCAGAGCATAGGTGGTATTGCCAGCCAGTACATGTTTTTGTATTTAGTTTGCTAGGCATATTTGCTTTCCCTTCAGCTCTCCTTCTCTTTATGGCATGCCAGCATTTCTTAGTTCCATCACATCCTTATGCTTGCTTTCAGTTTTCATTTTTTCTTGTGCCAAATTTTTTGCCAAATGTTTCTTGTACGGATGTGTCTGCAGCAGGCTCGCTCTCAGTGTCTGTGTTTCATATTTAAACAGCTCATCAGTGGGCACATCAACTTCTTTTGCTGGGAATTTGTTTTCCTCCTCAAAGAGATCTTTGCAGCTTGATATTGACAGCTTTTGTCTTCCCCTGAGGCAGTTTTCTTTAGGGTGTCTGGGTAGTCTGTCAGCTGCTTTTGTAGAAATAAAAAGGCAAACAACTATGCTAATTACTTCAAATATGGCTTGCATGTAAAAATCACTACAAGTGGTGAGGACATTTTTTTGACCCTTTTTTCTGGACATAATCATTCAAACTGTGTGTGCATTGTTATACCTTGCAATTATCTAGGTATCTTTCCAAAAAGTTATTTAAAATTGTAATATTTCCTAGGCTTTTGATTTCTTTATAAAGCTCACAGCATCTGTTGCTTTGAAATACTCCTTTAACCAGGCTGAAAATGGAAATGTTTCCACTCATCCTTCTTTCTCCTCTTCTTCACCTCCTAGCAGATAAATGACAAAAGCAGACATAGGAGGGAGCAAGGATGCTTAGCACACTGACAGCCCCAGATCACTTTGCATTCACGGATCGACAGAAAAAGCTCCGTGACACAAGGGGGATAGGACTGGGGGAAGCGCGAACAGAATTTGACTTCCTGGTGACATTGGAGGAGGTGTTATGTGGCAGGTGGCAATGTAGCAGTCTCGTGGAGACCAGTCAGGAGTAATGGGCTGGAAAATCCAAGGTCACCAGTGCAGTATCTTCCTGGTACTTACCACTGTTGTATAAAGCAGTGGCTCAAACTATTTAAAGCACAATTGGCAGGAGCGGGGGTTAAAAAAAAAAAAGAGCTGGGGGGGCGTGTGTGATGCACAATGTTGCTTTCTGCAGAGACTCTGTTCTTTAGGTAAGACTTGTTTTATTTTCATTTTTAAAGGCAGATATTCATTTGGTCTTCCCTTTGACAGTTGAACGCTGTTATATATGGCAACTATCAGCGTTTTCTGAAGTCATACAGGCTTTGTTGCCAGGTAATGGGGAATCTAGCCCAGAGTCTGTTTTGACGACTGTTGATTTTTTTTTTTTTTCCCCTACTTAATTTCAGAAGTATTTGCCTTTTCTGAACTGAAATTGAAAAGAATAACCAATTTACAAGGGCAAGAGGTACCTACCAGTGAAAGGTTGTGGGCAACCGGCTATTAGGTGGCCTTGATGGGCGGGGGATTTGGACCAGATGACCTTCAGAGGTCCTGTCGAACCTCAGCTATTCTGTGAAGTTCAAAATCCCAAAGGTGTTTTGTTTTTGTTTTTTTTTTTCTGACCAAACCTTCCTCTTCCGCTTGAGCACAGTGAGCTTCTTACTCTTAGCTTACTCCCACACTTGTGCGTAGGCTGGAATATCACTCTGTAGTCTGATGTGTTACTGTGTTTCTGGAGACTGATGAAAGATGTCGGACTAAAAAAGGGGGGGAGAGTGATCTCTGCTGCAGAACAGCATTTTCGCTTTTTCTATTTGAAGAACTAATTATAAAATGTTTTCCAGATTTTGCTTAACTGTAATGGCAGGTATTTTCAAGTTCTAGCAGTAGATTATACGAACTGTCACCTTATACATTCAGGTAGTTTAGAATATGTTTTTGTTGGTTGGGTGTCTTTTTACAGCTTCATCAGTTTCATAGTCTTATAGGAAGACTTAAATAGAAAAACAAGGACGAATTTTGCAGTAGCTGCCAAAAAAGGAGTTTCTGGTTTACACCTGTGGATTTTGAGGGGCAAAGAGAAGTGGTTTCAGGCTAAATCTGAGAAATCACACATCTGAATTCTCTGACAAATAAGAACTTTCTGTCCCTTTAGATTTTTAGTTGAAAATGATGTCCTTGTCAGCATCCCAGATGATACCAGTAATGAAACTGCCAACCTCGTCAGCTCCGTTGGGCTAGCTGGCTGTTTCCCTTGAGGTCTCAAGATCCAGGACAGCCCTGCTAACAGACTCCCTGGGGCTATTGCTCTGCAGCTTCAAGAGTCCCTGGCTCTGGGCAGACTAATAGATTATGTCTGACTTAAGCCGAAAGGTGCAGTTGTCTTTGGCCCCCAAACAGATACATCAGGAATCCAGGTAAAAGATTGAGCAAAATTGATGATGCCCGGTATGCTTAAAACATGTTTATGGATCATCTCTTCTTTGAAGAAACTTGTTTTCTTATGAATATCCCTAACTAGTTTTGCCTTTCAAACCAGCTCAGACAGATCTGGTATGGTTGCAAGCACTGGACTGTGCAGCAGAAGCTGTGTAAAAGCTGAGTATAGCTCTAGAAGAAATAAGATGCTCAAGCTTATTGAACAGATATATTTTTACCTTTCAAATCCGATCAATTCAGCTCATTAGATATTTGGAGCAGAGAGACCTTGCCTACATTTTGAAGCTTACGCAACTGAAAAATATTTTTGCTATATTCCAGATGTCTCTTTGACTTGACTTTTGATCATCTTCTGCTATAACTCAGGGAGGGCAACATGAGCTTACTACATCTTTCAGTCTTTTACATCTGCCTCTGTGGCTTTCCTTGTTCTCACCTGAATCTATGTACTCAGAAGATGAGACAAAGTTGTCCCACAAACCATCTCTCTGGATCAAAAGACTCAATTCTTTTTTATGCTCCATCTTCCCCCTTTATTATACAGCCTACCAGCCTCTCCACTTTCTCTTTCTGACTAGTCCATTCATGTCTTTTACCTGTACATTCATCCTGTAGCCTTCATCATCCCTATTATCCCACCTTTTCTGAATTCACTTGCTTATAACCTGTGAGTTTCCAGAAACAACCTCTTACCCGCTACATTTTCCTGTTCTCCCCTCTCCAATACCTGAAAGTAGATGCTCTTAAAAGGCATTCTTTAGAGAAACTGAGAATAATAACTCTTCTGGAAGTTAGTACAATTTTCTTGAGGAGGTTTAGAGTGCTTCTGCTATTGAATTCTGAGGCACTGCATGCAGTACACCTGTGTTATGTCTGTGTTGTCTTGGCTGAATATGCCATTCAGTGTAATCACATAAATTTAAAATTAAAAAGTAACAGTTTTATTTCTTTAGCAGAAAATTAGAGGAGCTAAGACAGCTCATTTGGCATGGCAGCATTCCACTGAGCCGAAAGGTAATTCTCAGAGACTGCATCTTTGGTAAGTGTTCCTGCAGCAGTGGGGTAGTGATTTTAATGTGCAGTGCTGCATTTTAATAGCCAATTGAGATGGCTATTAAGATATAGCATTGTACATTCACATCGCTGTCGCACAGAGAGTGGCTGGTGACTGCTCCTCAGATGACAGTGCTCTCTGCATTCTGCTTCATAGCAGTGGTTCTCTTAGTAGCTTCTCTGATCTCCTGCAAGGGAAATAAAAATCATTATCTAGTTAATATTTCACACTGTGTTGGGTATCCAAATCTCAGGAAGAGAGAGCAGGAGAGTAGTGATATGATACTGGGTGGAGGCAGGGAGACAGAGGAGGAAAGAGTGTGAGAGTGACAATCTGCTCGCTGAAAAGATTTCTTGTTTTTCATGTAGTAGACTCACCTTGGTTCAGTATAAATGTGTTTCACTAACCCCAAGACTTGGGATACAGTACTTAGGGGGAGGACTGTGTAGCAGAAGGAGCTATGTGTAACTGAAGAAGCAATAAGATGCTGAAAATGAATAAGACAGTCGAAAAGATGAGAAACTGCAAGGAAAAAAGGTGCAGCTGAAAAAGTCTATATACTTGAAAACTTTTTGAAAGTGTTAAAGAAAATTGTTCCACTTACAATCTTTGCACTTAGAAAAAGCTAATAGACGGTAAGGGCCTGAACAGTTACCTGCCACGTTATTAGGCATTTTCTTGCCTATAGTTTTTTGCTCTGTGAATGTGAAAGCATTTTTCTTACTGACAGTCTATGTAGTTCACAAGGCATTTCACAACACTTGCCTTGCTGAGATTTTTAAACTTCTTTTCCTGTGAAAAGAACCCTGATTGCACCTGAACAACCTTTCTTGCAAAAATACAGAAATCAGGAGAATAGGGTCTGTGACACTGCAGTATTCTATCTTTCTGGCAATACTTGTGAAATGACTCTCAGAACAAGGGAAAAGATTAGTCTCTGTGACATCCTCCTCCCACTAACTTTGTGTCCATGGAACACGTAGGCTAATCTGCAGGTAGCCTAGGATAGGGAAGCATGCTGTTGCAAACAGTTGGCATAAGAGGGGAAAGATGTATTCAGAAACTGCTTTGAATGGCCTTACTCTGTCCTTTTGTCTGTACATTTTCTTTGGGAACAAGTTACAGCAACTATCTCCCTTATGACTTATTTTCTGAAAACTCGTTTGAAGCAGAGCTAGAGAGGACACTGAGATCAGTAGCTCTGCTTTTCAAGTTCTTGTAAATTCATGTTCTGTGGAATAGAAATGTTTAGGAGTTTGTTAGCCAACAGATTTTTTTAGAATTTGATATAGAAACTTACCAGGAAATTGTGAATTCCTTTGGTTGAAAAACACATATATATTTTTGCTTAAAAACAAATTGGTATCTGAATTGTCATAATACTAATTCCAAGACTACATGAAACTCTTCAGGCTGAAATTACTGCCTAAAACTTAGGCCTATAAGTGTTAACATTTTTGCTAAGCATTTTGAAAGACAAAGTCAAGGTTTTTTTTTTTTTTAAATAAAAATATCAAAACAGATAGATTTAAGAGGAGATGTACAATGAGATAGCTGTTTAATATTTAACCTGCTAAAGAATGTATTAGTGTTTAACTGCCCATCTATCTGCACTTTCTAGTATCATAGTAAATCTTGTCAGCTGTGAGAGCCCTCTTACAGTTCCCTGGGTTATGAGATGCCATTTCTAAGAATAAGGTAAAATTAGTACAGTAAAATTTTATTTTGTTGTTTTCATTTTTAGGAATTCATTTACCAAAACTGTCTTTCGCTTTAAAATATATCACAAATACAATGATGAAAGTCTTCTTTAGCCTGAATTGGTCCTTCATGTTAAAAATATCTACTCTGCAAGTACCTTCTCTATGGAAAATGATAGATGGATTTTATCTCATTCAGCATCCAGAGTATCCTCAAGGAATTAGTGGCTGATAGTACCAGCAGGCTAAAGCTTAACTGTGTAGACTGATTAAAAGCACGGGAGAGAGAAAACAATGCGAAGTGGTAAAGATTCGGAATATTTTTTTAGATTAGTCTAGTGTAATAATGTTGGCACAAGGAACTTTTTGTTTGTTACCAAGCAAAAAGTGATGAAAACTTCACTTTCTTTGTGTGCCATATTCTGATTTCTTTTAATTCAAAAGATCCAATTCAATGTATGTTTGTTTTTCTTATATGCTATTGTTAAAACTATGAGGAAATAGAGCAGTAGTTCAGCATTTTCATGCTGATATGCACCACTAGAGGCCATCATATACCACCTTAAATATTAGATAGATATGCAAATTATTCTAGAAATGATGTGAATACCTGATGAATGTAAAAGTCTATATAAAAGGGCATGGGAAAACTTTTTGAGAGAAGACTTTATCACAGCTGATTAGTGTGAACACCACGTCTTCTCAGGCAAATTCTCATTGATTCAGACCACCTGTATTTTCTCATACATTCCTGTGTAACCTTTCAGTAGATCATGGAGTATGTGTGATTAGTGAATTCTGGAGATGGTAATGGTTCTGTGCAATCTGTAGATCTGCTAAATCAGTAGGTACAGTAAAGCTTAGAAAATAAAATGGGAATATTTTAGACTAATTTCAATATGCTTGGATTAGTAGTGGGTGTGGTTTTGGTTTTTTTTTTCCCCTCAGTCTTCCCATCTGGAAAACGTGATGTGATTCTTGATTACACACAGGCTTTTTATCAAGATTCATTAATGAACTAACATGTAGCTACTGCTTGAAGTAACTAATATGTAAGTCAGTCTTTATGTTAAACACTGATACTTCTTTGAATAGTGGAAACAAATTACTGACTTTATAGATGAGGAATGATAGGTAGCATTATTCTAATTGGAAAAAATTAACATTCATTTTATACTATCAAGAGGTGCTACCAGAAGTAGCATTATAACACAAAAGGGTGGTGACTAGAAAGAACTGGTGTTACAATGGGTTTGGATGACTTTATGAAAGGGCTATCTTGTGGTGTGGACCTTATCAAGGTAATCTCTTCTAGTCCTTTGGTTTTCAGTTTCACTTCTTCAGGCAGACTAACCATTCGAAGAAATGTTAGCTTATTTTACAAATGCTGAATGGAGATAAAAGATCAAGATAAATAAATAACAAACGTACAATAACAAAAGTTAAATAACAAAGGTACTACTGTAGTACTTACCAAACTACATGTGCGATAATACAAGTAGCAGTAATCTATATGCTCTACAGTGTATTCAAGTATTTTTAAAATAAGAAAAGGATAATATACATAGCCAAAAATGAAAAACATCAAGTATAACAAAAATGTTTTTGTCACAACAGTCCAGGCTAATTTCTGGATTGGAAGCGGGAGGCGAGGGGGAAGTCTATTTCATAACTCTTTGTGGTTTTATGAAAATGAATTTGTACTTCAATATTATAATGGAAGACTACTCAAAATGATAACAAAAGATCACTAGGTATCCCAAGATTACGAGGAAAAAGAAGTAATGCACAAGATGTCACTATGGAAATATTTATTTGTCACTAGATTGGGGGGGGGGGAAATTTCAAATCTCAGGATCATTGATAAATATCTTGATAAAAGAAAAAAATTAATATGCTGTTAATCAGATGGAATAATAAAGCAATAGAGAAAAGAGACTAACATGACAACATAACTCAGTATCCAGTGACCTCTGAACTGATGAATAACACTGAATATTATTCATTCAATATATTCAGCATGTGTAACTTCCCTTCAGAAACACAAGTGAAATATCTCATTTCTGCTATAATAATTTTAAAACAAGTTCATTCTGGAAACATTTTTCCTTAGAGGAATTAAAACTATACGCAGTTTTCTTGCTCTTTAGTTTACTGTATCACTTTTCAAATATGTGCAATATTCTTCATTTTAAACAGGTTTCCCAAACTGATAATAGCAAACTGATGCACAACATACCATTTGGCTTCACTTTCACATCTTTTCTGCTGTGAAAACATGGGGATTTTTTGCCCATGCTTTGGAGTCCAGCTCAACAGGATTACTGAGAAGACAAATCTGTATACAAGGTCCATTCCTCACCTTGGGGATAAAGAGCACAATAAAAGAATGGAAGGTGAATTTTTGAAGAAATATGTTGGATCAAGTCTTGAGTAATTTCTATTTCTGCAAGACATACTTTTCACAGGTTCCTGTGCAGTGTGTCCTAAGTTGCCCAGACTGAATGGAAATAGAAGCGTGGTGCAGACTTCTGACCTGGATGTACTGTAAGTGTACTTAATATAATGCTTCCTTTCAGGGCTTATTTTCTTGGTAAAAATGGTGCATTTCCAGTCTGCAGAGCTTCTGGACCCAAACTCGGCACATCAGCATTTGTTTCCTCTCTGTCAATTTATCAACTTAAATGTTTGTAAACTCCAAGAGGACTGAACCATGCTTCACTGTATGTTGTAGACATGTGATTTTGATCATGTTGCTTTCATCTTTGTGACTCAATTTCCCACCTGGGAGATGGTGATAACAATGCTAATGTGTCTCATTATTGTCTTGCCTCTTTAAACTGTAAGCTCTTCAGGGCAAGGACTGTCTCATACCATATGTCTTCACAGAGACTGGCAGAATGAGTCACTGATTGCATTTGGGGTCTCTTGGTGCCACTATAATTAAAAGAGAGACAATAATATTAAAAAATAAGAAAAGGGGGAAGGTAGGTCTGGTATCAAGAGGTTTGCAGATTTCCTGGTAGCAACCCAAAAGCAAGAGAAAAGTTTATCTCCAAGGAGAATGCTTGCTTTTTCAACTTTCTCAACTCCAAATGTCATAGTGTTTTTCAAAGAAGTAGAGTAGGGATGCTTTGCAAGCTGGGTAACCTAGAAGCTAGTGAGCGGTATTTTGCCATTACAGATCCTAACTGTAAGAGAAGGATTAGTAATTTGAGATACTGCAAGGATGTGGGTTGGAGAACAGATCAATATTTTAATAGAATTGTACCTATAAAATTAAAGCGTTGCCTCCTTCCTCATTAGAGGATGAGCAGGTGTATCTGAGAGTGGACGAGGAGTTTGCGCTCAGGAGTAGAGAGAAGCAAGCTGATGTGAGACAGGCAGAGGTTGATCTGCATTCTGCTGGAGCACATCAGTTACTGACAGAGATGTATTCTGTCACAATTCATGGGAAGAAGTCTTTCACCAGTTGTTTTATGCCGTGGGATAAGACGACTAATGAAAGGTGTTCCTGTGCTTCCTAGAGACAACTGTGAAATATAACCATGTGTCCTAATATCTCCTGCTTTGGCATTTCTAAACCCATGCCTTATTTGAAAACGTTCCTAGGATTTAGGTCCAGTACCAATTTTGCACATCAACTGAGGGCTGCTCTGCAGAACTAATATTTTCCCTTCATTCAGGACATGATCATATATACCACGTATAGTAAATCCCTGTTTATACTTTGTCCTTCTTGTTGAGGCCATCAGATTGCTTCAGCATAGTCCATTCTATCACTGGCTCATCTTAAAACCAAGAAGCACCTTCTGTGTCAAAAGGTCAATTTTTTTCCTCAGTTTTTCACCTGGCAATTATTTGGCTAGATTTGTTCCTATAGCCTGTAGGAATGCTTCCCATGAACTATGTGAAGTGGGCAGCAAATTAGGATTTGCTCTGTGAAGGCTTTTATGAATTTCTGTCCACACCCAAGGTTTGTGCCCTGGCACAGAGAGAGAGCAAAAATACATCATTATTACTTACCAAATCCACATTTTAGGCTCTTGCTTAATACACAGAAGTCACATCAATGGCTCACGGTGTTTGCAGAAAGTATTAGGACTGTGGTTGTAAGGATAGTCTGTATTGAAATGACAGATTACAAGAGCCAAGGTTTCATCTCACTGTGTGCCTTTTATTATTCATAAGAAACCACAAGCTTACATTAGAGTTTTTACAAGCTTCCAGTATCAAATATAAAACAGACTACTGGCTGTGCATTAGATTTTCCAAAATGGGGTTACTGGGTTAGTAGAATAATGAAGAATTTCTAACTTTTTGCAATCTAGTAGTTCAAACACTATCTGCATAGAGCTGGAAAACTCTAAAATTTGTCTTCTGTTGTGCAGCTCTGGAGGAGTGCATTACAAGAGGACCTCTTAACAAAGTAAATACTTTATGCATCTGACATGCAACTGGAAATATAGGGAGGGGGGAACTTGCCTGAAAGAAAACTTATTTAGTTTACATTAATATCAAGCGTTTAAACAACCTTTGGCCATGCACTCACACACTTTGGTTTTATATCCTCCTCTTTTGCTTAGTGTATTGAGACTTACAAATGGAAAGCAATGCTTGTTCTCTGTCAGAAACTATTTAAATGATATTGGTATTCTCCACTTGATGCTTTAACATCTTGATCTTGTGTCCTTATCTCACTGAAGTGAGAGCTGTTATTACAGGCTATTAGAAATATTTAGAGTAAAGTTAAATTACTGAATGTAGCTTTGATTCCTGACTTGGAGGGAAAATTGTTGTTTACAGAGAAGCAGTAAAGAAGTTGTCTTTAGCAGAGAGAGCTCTGGAACTGGCTGTTTGCTCTTGGAGGCATGATTTCTTGAAGAAGGAAGGATTAGTGATGTCTCTAACCTTTTCTTCCCACTCTCAGCAGTGCTTGGGTGGGTACTTCTGTATCCTGTAATCCATTGCAGCATACTTTTCAGGCTGAGGGAGGTGTTATGTAGCTGGTTTAACACTCCCCTCTGCTCAAGAGAGTTTATCTGCTTTCCAGAGACTCCCCTTGAACCTGGCTGCAGCAGTGCCCCATTATTTATGTTGTTTGACAAATAGCTCCACATCTTCAGGAATTTTTAAGATTCTGTAATTGCCTCTATGACATACTTTGATTTTTAGTGGGATGACTTAAACCGAAAGCACAGTCTTGCACTGGTGAGACCTAATGATAGGCAGAATTACAAATTATAAGCAAGTCTGGCTTCTCCATAAAAGGTTATATTGTAGTTCAGTTTGTTACTTACTCAAGAATAAAATATTCCTTCCTCTATTATTTCTAAATGAAATTAGCTTCTATTTTTTAACCATTCTCTGACAACTAAAACATTTGATGATTAGCAGTAGAAGCTCTCATCAAATCTTCCTTTTCCCGTCATTTCCTCCTAATTCTAAAGAAAGAATTTTCTTCTTAGAGAACATACCTCCTTCAGTTGAAAGGCGTAACTGAAAACTGAAAGCAAACTATATGTTGATTGGGAAGGAAATAAATACAATATATTTGAGAGTTTTACCCTTCTTCGTGCCCACTTTTACAAAAGCAGAAAAGATTTCACCAGATGAGAAGTCTTTGTGAGTGGATGTAGACTGGGAAACAAACCTTTAGTCATATACATAATTCTGTTTATCTGTAGGTTTTGCTTTGAGTATCTCATCATTATTGCTTGGGAATCTTATTTATTCTTTTGTAGTCAATATTTAAATTTTTATTCATGACCATAAAAGGAGAATTCTTTAGGCCAAGTTATTTGTGACTATAAACAAAAGCTACAGAGATCTAGCAAAGTACAATAATAATAGCCCCAGCTCCACTAGTTGTGACTAAGATCTTACTCTGTTGTCTAAGGATGTTGTCCCTGTTGTCTAAGGGTAATAACTGGTTTAGATTTGATTTGTTAACTTACAGCTGCAGAAAGTAATAGCAATTATTTTCAGGTTCCTTTTTTTGGTAATTTATCTCCTTCTCGAAATCATTATGGCTTGTTATTTTCAAGGTAGGTTTCAAACAAAAAGCAAGGTCCAAATTATTCACAGGATCTAAACACACGCTAAAGTTAATATTTTACTTTTATGGGAATTTCTATTGATTTCAATAGAACTACTTATTATGCTGAAAGTGATTATTTTCTGGGTCAGAGGCTAGTATCACATAATTCTTAAGAAAATAACCACATTTATTAGGTTCTCTCTAGTTAATAGGGCTTAGTTAAAATTTATCTGTGAAGTTCAGATAAGCAGGCAGATTCAAATTTCCCCAGTATTTGGAATTCAGTAGTTTTATTGGAGATCATCTGTGGAATAGATTTCAGTTTTTAAAAAGCATCTATTATCATGCACATTTATTTATCTAAAAAGATCCTCTTTTAAACCCATAAGAGCTTAATGCCATAATTGCTTTTAATGTCTTGGCCAAATGTGAATTAACAAAACCCATTGGAAAATGTGATTATCCACGTCCTTAATTATAGGGCAACCCTTCTCTTTGTGAATTCCAAATCACATCATTATATTCAAGTCCTACACAGGTAGTACCACTGGGAAAGGTATTATGGATCTCCTATAATATCAATAATAATTAATAATAATTACTAAAAAAGATAGATTGTTTAGCTTGGTATGTAGCCAAGGCACTTCTGTTGGATTAACAGAGGTTTGGGGTTTTTTCCATTTTTATCATACTATTTCAACTGTGCTTAATTCCTATAATATATTTTACCACAAGTAAATAGGTAGGTAGACTCTGAAAGTACAGGCATTTTATGTGAAAAAGGCTCCAGCTAAAACCCTACAGTGAAAAAGTAGGGCATGAAGGGCATAGGGAAGCTACAGCTTCTGGACTTTTTTTATCCAATTTGATCAAATTTCTCTTTATAATGAAGCCTTGATTATGCTAATACGCTTCCCCTAATTGACTGGGAAGCCAGGATATGAGCTTGCGTGGGTCAAGAAGATCAAGAATTTATGAAGCTCAGTGTTTGGAAACACAGTCTTATGTTTTGTTCTGCTCTTATCTAAATATCTAATCCCAAAAAAGTATTAGTAGATTTTCAGAATCACTATTGGGAAACATGTCTGCTGGTAGTGTCGTTAAATGTTTAGTGTCCTGATACTCTGTTCAGACTGGACCTGGAGCACAGCACAGTTGTCCTTCCTCCTCCTAGCATGCATGAGTTTGCTTCTCTTGAAAGCTAATATTTAGCAGATAACCGGAAGGAGATCTGATAATTCTCCTTTTTCTCAAACTGGAATTCATTCATGACATAGACAAGATACGTGCCTACAACTGGGTGTTCATGTTCTTTCAGTTGTATACAGCCCCTGATGACCTTCAGGGAAAACTACTGTTTTTTCAGTGTGTTTTATTAAGCAGGCAAATGCCAAAATAGTTAATTTTAAAAAGAATCTTAGGGAAGAACAGTGACTGCTAGGGTAGGGAAATGCAATAAGCAAGGGTAACATTAACATGTTTTACTATGAAAATTACTGAAGCAATTTACCCAGAAACTGTAGCCATTATCAGGATTCTTAACACCCAGATTTCTCATTCTCTTTTGTAAGCATTAATCATATTTTATTTTTAACCAGAAACCTCAAAGCAGAATTAAATTAAGTGAAACTTTAATAACGAAATTGCATACAGTATTATTCAGAAGTTATGCAGAGAAGCTTTAATATACTCCATTAGGCAGAGAAAAATGTTGAAAGGATATGGTTAATGTTCATCTGCAGTCAGTTTCTCTTTTGATTACAAGAATTTTGCTATTGACTTCAATGGGAGGAAAACCAGACTGCTGAGGTGGTGTAATAGTGTGGGTTAGTCTCCTGAATCACTAGAAACACATTATAGAATAAAAATCAAACCGAATAATGATGCTGTTATAGCAGAGGAGAGAGGATATTTATTAAAAAGAGCAGAAGGGTGGTTGTAGGGCTGAACTGAGGCCACCGTTTGGGTGACGGGCCTGAGTTGGGAAGTTGTAGTGGTGCCTGCAGAGCACAAGGGAATGTACCTGTGGGGCTGGGCACTGAAAATCTTTGTCAGCTCTGTCAGCCTCAACTGGGGTGAAGCAGGGGCCCTCCTGCCCTGACTGCCTGGTGAAAACAGGAGTAATGTGGAGGCTGCATTTAGCCTCTCTTCTCAAGTGTTCTGCACAGGGTTGAATAGAAAGGGAAAGAGGAGGAAAGGGTAAAATTTAAAGAAACATAGAATCACTTTTCTTCCTTTTTTGAGGATTAAAGCTGTGGGCTTTGTAAAGTATTGAAATCACTGGAAGCACCATGATCATTGGGGAAAGCTAGCAGCTCCAAGGAGAGCCCTATGTCTGACTGCATGTCTACCATGCACTTCAGCAGCGTGCGAACTACACGCTGGTTTTTAGTGATCGGCTTTGTGGCCTCACCCAGACAGTCAGCTGCCTTATAAGATTTCTGGCAACAGTGTAAATGTTAGATCTTAAAGACTTTTTCTCTGTAAATGAGGGAGAGAAATGACAATATTTTTTGTTAATTTCCATTTTTCTGCAGAACTGAATTTATCCATCATTCTCAACATTCACATCAAGTATGTCAATATCTCCAACCTGAAGAGAAGAATGTTTGTAGGCCCTGCATTTACCAGTGTCCTGGTTTTAGCTGGGATGGAGTTAATTTTCTTTCTAGTAGCTATGTTTCACATTTAGTATGAGAAGAATGTTGATAATACATTGATGGTTTGGTAGTTGCCATGTAGTCAAGGACTTTTTTAGTGTCTCTTGCTCTACCAGGTGCACAAGAAACTGGGAGGAAGCAAAGCCAGGACAGCTGATCCAAGATGGCTGTTATATATGTATTATAAATTATACTATATGTAGAGTGTATATGTATAGTACGTTGTACTATATATAGTATGCACAAATTGGAGGTTGCCAGGGGCAAATACTACTGCTCGGGAATGAATGGTGTTCAGTGCTGCAAGGAGTGAGCAATTGCATTGTACATCACTTGTTTTATATATTCTATTACTATTACCATTACCTTTTTTTCCTTTGCTGTTCTGTTAAAGTGTTCTTATCTTATGAGGGTTTTTTTGTCTGTTTGGTGGTGGGTCTTTGGATGTTTTTTTGTGTGTGTGTTTGGTGGGAGTTTTTTTGTGGGTTTAGTTTTGGATTTGGCGTGTGTTTGCATGTGGGGTTTTGGGAGGTTTGGGTGTTTTGTGGGGGTTTTGGTTTTGTTTGGTTGGTTTTTGTGGTGTGTTTTGTGTGTGTTTTGTGATGTGTTGTTGGGGTTTTTTTCCCCCCCCTTCCAATTCTTTCCCCTGTCCAACTTGGGGGATGATGAACAAGTGGCTACATGGTCCTAGTTGTCAGTTGGGGTTAAACCATGACAACCAAACGTGTTCGTTTAAGTGTTTATTTTGTTGTTATTGCTGAATCTTAGAGAGAAACCGAAAGAAACCACAAGGAACTGCCGTGCATGGCCAAAGCACCTCCATCCAGTAGGATGGCCCTGGAAGTGCAACTTTGGGGCTGAGACCTTGTTAGACCTGCTCTTCAAGCTGAATAAAGATGGTCTCTCCTATCCTTTGACCTCTTGTTGCTAAGCAGAAATAGGACAGAACACAGACCGGTTTTTAAGAGGATGAAAAGAAATTAACAACTTGTATTTAAAAAAGAAAGAACTCAACTGCTACTATGTGCACATCTAAGGAAGAAGGTAACAGTTAAGTGTTTAAAGCCACAGAAGAAGACTGGAAGAACTGGGAGAGTATGCTGCCCAGCATTACATTGGTACAGCATTGTACTACATTGTACAGCAAGAGGTAAATGCCTTAATGAGAGACCAAAGATGAGACTTTGGCAGTGGGTTTTTAATGTCAGAATTCCTCACTCTCCGTCTTTTTTCTAATAGCAGTAGAGGTCAGCTGATACCTATAAAGCTGTAGGAGTTAATGGGGAAAAAAATCTGGGCAAGGGAAACATACACTTGCACCAGCAAGAGAGTGTACCCTTGGAATAACTGAGTGTATGTGCAAGGCATTCTGGAAATTTCAGACATTTGATGAAATATATTTAAAAATATGGGTTTTTTCACTCTTCTTTCCCTGCCCCAGTAATAATCCTTAAAAACAGTAACAATTTTACAATGTAGTTCTCTTCCCACTGTATATGTCAATAAATTGGGCTCTTGGTGCTCGAGTGTCCAGAATGGCACAACTCTAACCACTTTATTTTCCTGTTAGATTTCAGCTGCTGCTTTTCCCTCCTTTCACTTCTTGCATACTACTAAGAAAAAATAAATAAATAAATGAAATGTTCAGTGATGACTAAAGAACAAACTAAAACAAAGGTTATAAGAGGTGAAATTCACAAGCTAGCTTGAAATGAACTGGGACACAGGAGTTTCCTGAAAACAAATAAGTGGGGTTTTTTTCTTCCTAGTTAATTGAAATCAGTGTGAAGGAAAAGCAACTGGGTTGGAACAAGTAGTTGACAGCACTTTATTTTCATATAAAATATTACTACTGTCAATGGCCCAAGCAGTGATCAAGACAGGATGTTGAAACTGGGAAGAAGACCCAAAAGAACTAGTAACGCTTTTTGTGGGAACTGTGACAAATGAATACTAGGAAGTAGGCTATAACACAATGATAGAAGGGCAAAAAAATTGCTCGTGTTCCTGCTAAATAAATCCATAATGTCACTATAGTAGTTACAGCACTGTTCTTATATTGATATTACACCTACTAACAACTCCCTGCAACACATTGCCCTAAGTTCTGTCTTTAAATGGTACTTTAGGCAGCATGTGTATAAATTCTGTACACCATGATAACTGTTTCTCTTATTAAGTTAAAATGACACATCACATTCTTGTAGCAAAACCAGGAACTGAGTGAGAGCACTTAGTTTTGTTCCAATGAGAAAAATTGCTTAAATAGCACTCTTGAACTGTTAGACTGCAAAGGTTTACTTTGAAGCTATATACAGTGGAAGAAAAAGGACCATCTGTCTTGTCTCTGTAAAGTTTCAAATACTTATTTTCACATATAAAGACTTTAAGATTCCATTGGCATTAGGACAGTAACCTTGTGATATTTCAAATGTACAATCTATATAGAAGCTCCTTTTTCCAAATGATTTATGGCTTTGACTTTCCAGATACAGCTGTGAGTTAACAAATCAGCTGTTACACAGAAGTCTCATGAAAGGTAAGTGGCATCAGTGGGGTTGAAGGTTAAATGTCTTTGAAGCCCCAAACACCAGTAACAGTGGTCAAATAATACATGCCTTCTGAGACCTGATTCTTCTTTCTATATATCTTGATACAAAGTTGTACTAACTACATCAATAGTGCTGTAATACAAAAGTATCAGGAAATCATCTTGTAAAACGTTCTACCTTTTCTGTTCTGCACACCTTAAGCTTATGACAGGCCACAGCTGGTATTCCTTAAATATGGTGTTAACAGATAAGATTGACAGCTACTTTATCTGTTACTGGCATTTAGAGGTACCTACTTTGCTTTAAGAGTACAAATAAAATTAACCTATAATGTAAACTAACTTGATTAGTATGTAATCCACGGGGGATGGGAGAAGCCTGCCTAAAGTAAATGAACTTCTTTAGTTGGATAAACCTGGGCAGAATTATTCGGCCTGAAATTTGAAATAAAAGTATTTCTAGCATTGGTGGAAATTCAGTTCCTAGGATAAAATCATTAATGTGCTGATTTTGCTGAAATTCTTTTCTTAGTGGAAGGAACTTTTCACTGCAAATGAGATTGTTTCCATTGAGTAGGAACTTCTACTTCGGGTTTTCTGGTGTTTTTTGTTTGTGGTGGTGGTGGTTGTTTTCCTGAAAACTAATGAGGGGGGAAAAAAAAAAAAGGTTTTTCTTTTGCCAAGTAGTAAAGTATGAGGACAGATAGGCATCTGGCAAAGCTGTCATTGCTCCAGAGAATTCTTTGGAGCTGTAATGGTGTCTGGGTTTGCCACATCACTTCTTTCCACTGGTAGTTAGGGGTTTTCTGTAATGATCAATTAGTGTACATGCAGTATGTGTGATTTGGCGAGTGCCCAATATGAAATTGTACCTGTGTTTTTCTGTAGATGCTATCAAGTTGCCCTGGGGTTGTCTTCTGAATTCTCTGGAGCTTCTTTTGGCAGTCAGAATTGTAGATTTCTTCTGTTATAAGTAAATGTTATAAATAAAAGTTGTAAACACCATCACACCACCTTTTTCTTTTTTGGGGGGGGCAGGCGGGACAGGACACGAGGAGAGGCGATAAACAATAAAGAAATATGGCACATCAGACTGTTTTTAAAACAGAAGGAGGGAGTCCTTTCAACTGTCCATCTGGAAAACACTGATTTGCATCCCTGAGAATATAATTGTTCTACCAACACACTCAATTTTCTGTATGATGAAACAACAAAGGTAGCTGTAATGCTTTTCAATAAGATGAAAGTCTTGAAAGACCTAATAACATGAGGGTGGAAATTCCCTCAGCCACATGTGTAAAAATTCAGAAGCATGTTCACACAGGTACACATGGAGACTGCAGATATAATGCTATCTATATGGATATTTAGAGGATTTTAATGACATCAGTTTCACCACATGTGGCTTTCTCTTCTTTACTAGAGTTTAAAGGTTGGAGTCTATTACTGGAATGAATTTTTTAAATTCGCATTCTTCTTTAATTCAGTATTTTTGTTTTCAAGATCAAATGTGATGTCTTTAGTTTTGATGACTTTTAACATGAATAATGTGAAATACATGAAAATAATGTAAGACTTCTAAAACCATACCTTCATAAATAAAGGCATACTTGAATGCATGTGCATAAATACTTAAAGGTTTAAATCTGTCTTTGAGAATAAATCGGAATATTACAGAAGGTCTACATTTTAGGAATAAACTAAAGTTATAATCCTGTAAGGTCGATATACTGCTCATTATCAAGTCATAGAAACAATGTACATGTGATATTCTTTTCAAGAAAGAACTAAACTGGCCCGAAATACATGGAGGTTAGAAGTAAACTCGTAAACAAGCATGAATTGTACAAGTACAGACTATCATGCTCTAGTTTTGAAGTAGTATTTCCCAAGTTCAGAATAAATCAAGTTCATGTCATACTTTATGGGCAATATAGGAAAGAATTAGTGCCTTTCCCTGAATGAATGACTTGTTTTCTTTACCTTGTTGAAATAGGCATCTTTTGCAAATTTTGTATTAACTCTCATTAACAATCTAAGTATTATTTCAGGCCATGTCCTTTGATCTACTGCACTTCTCTTCCCTGCCCATAGGAAACTTTCTATTGATAGCCCATTAAAAGTGCCATCACTGTGCCTGGTTTACTAGTGTAAGGACCACACTCCCAACTGTTTGAAGAAGTTGCCATGCCCTGATATTTATCATGCTTGTGTCATCATGCACCTGCTGCTGCTTGCAACTATGCTTTACCTTAAAAATACTTTCCAGCATATAATATGTCCCTTTCTGTATGTTTATATGGGTAGAAGATCAAGATATGGTAATAACATTTTTTCCATCATTCATCACATGAATAGCAGCAGAGCCTTTTGTCTGGCCAGCAAATTGGCCTAGAACTGCATTCACAGTACATTTTTTTTTTTTTTTTTTTAATTTGGGATCATATGATTTTTATTTGTCTCTTTACATTTTTAACTTTTTATGTCATCCATAATTTCATATCTCAATATGAATGAATCTGTAGTTGGAACAGGCTTCTTAACTACTGTTTGCTGAACAGTGGGAAGCTTTAGAGCTTCAGAACTCCGTAGCATTTCTTTGAGTATCTTTTGGAGTCACAGCAGGATAAGTTTGTCCCCTCTATGGATTTTCCATCAGCAAACTCTCACCCACAAACAGATGCTGCTTTGGCATAGGAAGACTGTGAGCACAGTTGCCATCTGCTCTCCTGCTGTCCAAGCAGCTCCAGCTCTGGTGCCTCTATCCTCAGAGGTCTGTGCATGCTCAGACAGAAAACACTCAGAAACTCTCTCCTTCACCCAGAAGGTCTCTAACTACTGCTTATCCTGCTGGAGAAGGTGATGAGCTGTTCCTTTGTGGCAAAGGAGGGGAAAAATGTACCCAAAGACTGTGCAGAGCTTGTAACGTATCATGCATTGGCAGACTATAATGCTTGTTAGAAGGATAAAGAGGGTTTGAGGAAAATATTAAAAACTTGCTTTGAGGTTCCACAGGCCATTCATTGCAATACTTGCTCCCCACACTGATTGTGGAAACGTGTTAAAGGGCATTAGGCTTAAAATAGTTGAAGGGAGCACTGAGGTTATCTTCAGTACTAGAGTCCTATAGTGAGGACAGGTACCTCCACAACAGTAACCAAGTACATGTAGCACCTATTGGTGTAAGGTTGTGTAGACATGACTCTTTGAATATGTCAATACAGTTTGGAAGCATGATTCTTGTACTCCTGCATTTACTCACTGTTTTAGAGCTCTATGTAAGAACATGTTTTCTGATGCAGTGCCTTCTGTAACTTGAGAGGAATTTTTCCAAGTGATCTGAAGTGCTCTGGTCATTGCAGTGGGAAGAGAGGGCTCATCACAGGGAGCAATTCACAGCTCTGCTGGAAGTCATTGCCTACATCAGTGACAAACTGAGATGCTGCAAAGCAGAGCAAGCTGCTCGACACGAGACTGTCTGACCTCAATCAGGGTAAGGAAGAAGTTTGAGACTAGCAAGACGGGAGAAAGAGTGCTTTGAATTACTTCATGTGTTGTTTCCAGGTGTCTGATATGCAGCTTTAGCTTTTTGCTTCCTTTTTTAAACCACTGGAAACCAACTGCACAATCCTGCATAATAAGTATACCAGGACGTTACGCATTCTTTTCTCCTCTTAATTTTTTAGCGTGTTTAAAAAAACCAAAACAACAACAACAAAAACCAAAAACAAACAAACAAACAAAAACAAAACCAAAGAGGCTTGCATCAACATTGACTGTGCTATATGTATGAGACATGGTATACATACAAAAAATACCTCAAGGAAACAATCCTCAAAATAGTGTATTGTCAGATTAGGGTCTAGAAAAAAATTAAATCAATCCTAAAATCCAGCTGGGAAGGCCTTAAATTACTTCTATATTTTAAAATGGAACAGTACAATACTTAACTGTTACATGTGCTACATTTGGTTTTAGGTAGGCAGGAATTTGCACAGAACCTACTAAAGGCATGAAAATATAAATGGTTTTGTAAGTAAGTTTAGGAAAAAAGCAAAACTGAAAAGTGGAAATGTTCTGTCAGAAAGCAAAACAGAGGGGGGAAAAAAGCAAGTAAACAAAAACCAACCAAACAAAAGAAAACACCAAACAAAAAGAGACAAGAAAGTATTCTATTCCTCTAACTTGTGAAAAGAGGCTAAGTGGTACTTAATCAGATCCTATTTGCCTCACAAATATGCATTAATATTTCTTGAGATTTTAATTCCTTTGTTTACGTAACAAATAGCTCATCATTGACAGCCATCAGAGACGAATTAGTTATTTTTAAATTCTTTTGTGTTGTTGATCTAATATGCAGCTTAGCTGATTTTTGAGGTCACTCTTACTCTACTTTGTTGTGATTTTTATGTATTGTAGGAATAATTCAAGGAATTACTGTCTATACATATATAGCAATGAACACTTTAATAATAAATCTGTGAAGCGCTTGGGAAAAAAGAATATATGAGTAAGGGCAAAAAGAGAGAAAACAACTGGAAATAAATTGGAATTCAGTGTAGCCTGATTACATGGGGAAAATCTAGGAAATATCTGAGGAAATGCAACAGTCATAGAGTCATTTTCCTGGGTGGCGGAGATAAAAACTCTACAGTTTTACATATCTATAGGGTCAGTGGGGTGTAGCCAAAAAAAAAAAAAAAATCGTTTTACTTATTCACAGTTTACATGTCCCTGCTGGCTTTCTCAAGGAAATATTAAAGCATCTGAGAATTGACAATGAAGTGTGGTTTATCTTTAGGAAGTACCAGATCTAGCCTGAAGAGAACTGACTTCCATCTGAGGAACAATGGATATTTT
Source organism: Caloenas nicobarica (assembly GCF_036013445.1). Taxonomy (NCBI): domain Eukaryota; kingdom Metazoa; phylum Chordata; class Aves; order Columbiformes; family Columbidae; genus Caloenas; species Caloenas nicobarica. The sequence goes on along the minus strand of NC_088248.1, from coordinate 18,090,873 downwards.
CCCCTCTGATTAGCTCGCAGCATTACCATTTTCCTTCTACACTACGATGGGCTTTGCCCAGCTATTGTGGCTATTCAGATTTTGTCTCCAGAGTAGGTCATTGAAATTTCCTTTTTTTTTTTTTTTTTTTTTTTCCCCCCAATAAGTATCTGGAGCTTTCTACTCTCATTTTGACTTTTCTTTCATGAAGCTACATTTCTTATATCCAGTAATGGCTGAAACAAGCATTCTGAAGGTGCCTTGTGTGTATAAATGATAACTAGTCATCAGATTCCTGTATCTTTTAGGTCTGGAAACTGTTGTACATACTTAAGAAACCATTTCTAAAACAACAGTTAAAAAGGAAAACAAAGCCCCAAACCTTACTTTAGTGATGTGCTCTGTACGACCATATATGTACGATAGTTCTTCAAGAACTATGACAGCTCTCTAAGAACTATGACAGTTCTCTAAGAACTGTCATTAACAAAATACTTTTTACATTGTTTTAATATTTCAATATTTACAGTTCCAGGCCAGAGAGGAGAGGGGAAAAAATAAACAAAACCCACAATGCATATCAACTGTTTTGTTGATTAAAACCCATCAAACTAGTGGAGGTCTTCTCAAGGTTAAATTCAGTCACAGATTTATGTGCTCTCTAGTTTACATGTACCTGCTTGAATAAAGGGTGCATAACTGGACTTGTAAGTTTAAAACAAAAAAGCCTGATGACCTTGCACAGATGATGAAAGGTTTCAGTTAAAATTTGAGTAAAAATTTTAATTGTGTTTTTTTTTTAATTTTATCAGATTCAATCTACTTTAAAAAGATGTGGAGATATTTACAGATCCTGTATTTCCATTTTTCATAATGCAAGCATTGAAAATATCGTGAGGATTACTGAGGCAGTGCCCAAATTATATTTCATTTTCTAAGTGGCTGAAGTACCCAGAGCTTTGTCTGTTCATTTTCCTGTATGTCATGCAAAAGTTAATCATACTTTTACAAGATCATTTGTATTTTCTTTTAAGTGTCCCATATTTGAATGTGGACTCAGATACAGAGCAGCAATATTCCAAAATTAGCATCAAAGTGATAGTTAATTATCTGCTCTGTTTCTAATAGCTTGCAAGTAATAAAGTTTTTCTTTTTATAGGGTATCATAGTTTTAGAAAGCAGGAAGGATCTGGAAAACAGCCATACACGTGACACAATTCCCTCAAAGACTGGAGGGTGTCCAGATAGGAACATCAAGAGGCTTTTATTGCTGTTCAATTAGGATCAGTTTCCCTTGTGGGAGGGGGGCTTCTTTGCAGACAGAAAATAAAAACAGGCTGCAGTAGAGATTATACCTACTAGATCTGGTATAGTTGCTTACTGAATTTCTCCATTTCCAACCCTTCCTAAAATACCGCTACAATGAATAACAAATCTTTCATTAAACAAATCTACTGCAATGCATTTTTTTTCCAATAATTAACTTAAGCAAGATAATAAAAATGACAATAATTATATTAAGTTTCTTGCAAGTATATTCAGTTAATTATTTCATGTGGATTCAGAAATGCATCTTCTCAGGACTGAGGAGAAGGATGTTTCAAGAAAGACTTTAAGTGGAATGAGAATACAATATGTCTTTTCACTGCAGCGTATGAAGGATAAAAGGTTTCCAAGGTGCTGGCGAATTAGTCATGAGAATTTCAGTTATTGTGCCTGCTAGCTAAAACCCGAGTAGAGTGTCAAAGTTAAGATACTGGTGTGAACATTTAGATCTAGAGGTCCTCAGTGTCTGAAGTTTAGTTAGTGAACTGCTAATGGTGCATATTAAACCATAAAATAGCTATGAATGGAATAAACCAGATAATTGCAATGTGCATCAAAAGGTTTCCAGGTCCTTGCATTCTATATTAAATTATTTTTTCTCCTTTTCCTAGACATCTTTCAAAAGTGCAAGAGTGACAGATGAAATATAGGTCTCCAATTGTACTGATTTCCCCTGCTTTTATTCCAGTAAATTATTTAATGGGGGATGAGGGCTTATAAATTAATAAAGTTTTGTATAGGTTTGTAGGGTTTCAGTTAACATTCTGTCACCTTAATTCCTTGTTTTCATTAATTTAGGTTGCAAAATCAGATGTTCCCTCTTCTCTAACATATGAACAGATATCGTCCCAAAATGCAGTCTAACTGTGGTGCCTTATGTCACTTTCTTCAACATCACTAGTAAAGACTTGGGATATTAAATGATATCCATGTGTATACTTCTTTAAAAATATTGCCTTTAAATTATGCTTTTAACCACTCATGCAAATCTAACAGCATTCAGCATGTTTTTATGGATAAAAATGGAGATTTGAATGGGAGATGAGAAGCCTTTTTTTTAAGTGTACATGTGGATGCAGGGCAATAGAGTATCCATTATTTGGCAGTTGTGTACGATTAGTAAAAAGGATATCTACACAGAGGTTATTATCAAAAAGCCTAGGAGTCTATAGGATATACATCTGTGTTACTATATCCTCAATTTCTTGTATTGTTTAGATTCAGGATTTGAGTAGCTTACTACTGATCAGCAAAAGAAAGAATTGAATGTTTTAAAGCTAAAAAAGACATAGCATAACTGTTTACCCCATGACCAGTTGCATTTGGTTACAGGAAGGGCCAGTTTTATGCCAGGACTTGTACTTATCATGGAAATAACCTCCAGGCCCACTCAGCATTTGGTAGACATCCTTAAATATCAGGGCATACAAATAGACCATACAAGTGTGTTTGGTCATACAGTGAAACAACTCAAGAAACGTCTGTCAGCCACATGGATTTGCATGTGACTGTCCCCTTGGATGGCCAACTCCACGGCCTAGTCATGTGGTGAAGCACAAGGTCAGCCTGTGTGAGCTATCGAGGAAGCCTGTACACTCAGTTTTGTCCTGTTACAAGTTCAGTCTCAATATCACACGTAAAGAGAATTCTCCACATCCCTAGACAAGTTTTTCCACTGTATATCTACATTCAGTGTGGGGTATTTTAATTTATTAGATTTGTCAGCATTCACTTCCACTGAGTCTCATGTAAGTACTGGAATCTTACTCAGACCTGTAGGATAATTTCATATTTTGTTTGTGAAATATGGCAGGAGCATGTTTTAAAGAGTTGCTTCAAGAGAGGCAGGGTGAAAAGAGGGGAAAAAATTAGAAAGCAATATGAAAAGCAAATTAATACCCTTGTTCAAATCAGCTGCTTATAAAGATTCAAATTCTACTTTCTCATTTTACAGTCAGAATGCCATCTGTAAAAGAACGCGAATCACCCCAGTCTCTAAATAAAATTATTGTGCTGACATAAAAGCTGAGTTGTGTTAAAAATCAGGAAGACACCGCACATTGTCCCTGATGTGTTACAAAACCAAGTTCTATAATTACAGACCAGAAAGTTACATTTTCAAAGGTTCTTTTTTTCAGTCAAAAATCAGAGGGATGAGAAGATGACCCCTGACAGCCTTCAAACAAGGCTTTTAAATAGGACAAGACTTGAGCTTTTGTAAACAGGATCTGTCCTTCGAAATCACTTCTCAAAACCAGGTAGATATTGAAATGAGCAGGTTGACAATAGGCAGTCTTGGAGTAGTTTCTGATATTTTTCTCTAGAGGTAACAGCTGGGAAATCTATCTCTATTACAGAACCCACCCTCAGGAAAGCCAACATTATCTGAGACAGCATACATAATATTTAATGCTAGAAATGAACTCCATTCATTTGGAAAATGCCTATTAGCACTGTATTTTGTTGCATACTGTAATTACAAAGTTAATTTTGCAAATCTCATAAGCTGAGCACTTTGAAGATTCATTTGAATTCTTTAAATGCTGGGCCTAATAAGGTTGCAAGTATTTTGAACAATTTTATTAAACTAAAAAAATATTCTAAAGACTTTAAATAATTTTAAAAAATAAAATACTTTAAAAATATTTCTATTTTTTATCATTAAAAGGAATAAATCTAGAGATGAATATAAGAAAAAATTTGAAGGAAACCAATTGTGTTTAAAAATTGATGTTATATTATCTGATCTTATAATTTCTTTTATCTGCCTCCTGTTTTATGCAATACAAAATAATTTAGAAATGTATGTGGTTTTGATTCTTAATCCTCACCAGAACTGAGGAATGTTGCTGAAAGGTCTTGGAAGCAAGAAAGATTGTTTGTCTTCAGAAAGGAAAGGATGCAAAAAGGCAACTAACATGGCCAGAGAAGACTAGGAAGCACGTCAGGTTTAGCATTGACCAGCTGTGTTCTGATGCCGGAGCTACTGAGAAGGAAGTTGCAATAACTGAAAATGGGTGACAGGAGTTTGGGCAAAACCGGCACCCATGCACAGAAAGATGAAAGGCTGTTTACTTTAGCTCTTCTTCAGAAAGTGTCTTCAAGATTTAGGTGACATATATGAGGACAAAGAGGTGTCTAGGTTAAGGAATAAATAAGTCTGAACATAATCTTTAAGTCTATGCTAAAAAAAAAAAAAAAAAAAAAGACGGAGATTGTTAAATACTGATTGAAAATTTGATGTTGGTATCAACCTTATTACAATCAGCAGAATTAAAAATGAGCTTTTAAAAACCATTATTCCAAGGGACTTGAAATTATTAGTATACTGGAATAACTACTTGGATGTTGTAAGTCTGCATGCATTTTCATTGGAATTCCACTGCTAAAAGCTATAACTTTTTTTTTTAAATTTATTGCATCTTGTCTTTTAGCATGCAATATGAGACAGAAATTTGGATCTCTTGAGGAGCTTAGTATCTCCAGTGTATTTATATCAGAAGCAGAATTTATGAAGATACTTGAAATATCATATAAAGGATGCTACAGAAGAGCTTTGAAGGCTTCCTTCAGCCTTTCTGATGCAAGAGTGGCCCAAAAATCTAGCTATTGAAGTGCTTCTAAGCTGCACAGGAATCAAAGCTGCAGACTTCATCTTCAGATGGAAATGTCTAGAACTGATCAGAGATATTCCAGGAAAACATATTTGGGAAAGTGTTCATTTCTTTCATACTGACTTTCATTAATCATCAGGAGATGTTACCAGAAGGATATGGGCAAGAAGGGGAAGCTGTTGAAATTGCAAACTCGAATTGTTGAGAGTGCAAAGAGATTGAGTTGCAAACCCAGGAGCAAGAACCTGCTTTCAGACCAGGCAGAGCAGGTAACTGGTTTTTGCATAGCTCTCATGGATACAGAAGTCTAGAGGCTGTTGGTCCACTTTTTCTGTTTCAGTGGCTCTTTATGCAGACAGCAGCTGAGTAGTTGGTGGTATCTGTGTAGGCCGTGGGAACAGTATCCAGATTAAGTAAAAGAAATGTTTTTGGGGGCAAATGTTATAGCCTCCAGGCAACTAGGAATCTTTTCCAGAGAAAGTTTTAAGAGGATCTTTTATTTTTTTTCCTCTAATGAACTGTGAACCCAAATTTCAAAGTGGTTTCTGTTGCTTTTTGAGAAGCATGATTTTTTTTTTTTAATGCTTTTCAAGCAGGTTCTAACCTTTCAGCACATGATTACAGCAGTCCAACCTACACCATGGGGTACGCATTACATCTCAAAATTCCTCTGTTACTCCCCTTCCTTCTTGAAGACTCACAGCTTCTAGTATTTTCATGCTGTGTAGAAATTAAGAATGAAAGGAGGATAAATGCTTTCAGACTGAATGATGGTACATATGGTTATAAATCAAGGAGATCTACCCATTCTTAAAGGTTTCTAAGATAGTAATCTGTTCCATAAATGTATATATATACATGGTACATAAAATTTAATGTCCTTGATAAGGCACCCTACTTTGTCCAAACCTCACTCAGTGTCAAGAGAACAGGTAGAGATTGTCTTATTCCATCTGTGGTCATACAGAGAAATATTGTGTGATATGAGCAAAATAGCACAACTACTTCTAACTAAGGTCAAGAGAGGCTCTAAACCTACTGTTCTGCACAGTTAGAGTAGCAGAAGTAAAGAAAACAAAGCTATTTGAGAATTCTTTTTCCCTAAACTGAGAAGGTGGGGATTCTGTCATGATGTTAGGGAAAGGCCACCGCTAAGTTTTTCTGCTAACTGTATGTGCTGTAGACAGCTATAGAACAACTATAAGTCAAAGAAACAGGGTTTTATTGAAGAGAGGTGTTTGAATAAATACTGGAAACTGTTACTATGTATGCTTACAGAATAGCTTGTTACTGCTTCCTCTCTATTCTTTCACCCTTCTCCCCACCCCCCAAAATCTTGTTTTGTTCCCTCTGTTTCATGAAAGGTGTTACAATGTGTGTGAATTTTGAAGTATGTGTTCTTGTCTGGATTTTAAATTAGGCTCGCAAAGGGATGCAAATCTCCTCTTAAAAAAAAAACCAAACCAAACCAAAACACAACAAAACAAAATAAAAAAATCTACTGCTCTACTTTGCCTGATCAGTTTTAACTTAAAGGTACCAAAAGGTGTTGCACTTTAGATTTCAAAGGAGGTTACTTTTTAAATACTTTCAGCTCTGTATTACTCTCTTTAAGAGTTTAATTACAGATATTGTCAGGCTGAAATATTCTTCCATGGCAAAATTTTGCTTTAATATGAGCCTAATTTTCATTTTCCCAGTGAAGGGAGACAGCGTTGCATCTTGTCCCAAATGGAAATGAACATGTGACAAGCTCGGAAAAAAAGTGGAAATGAAACCAATTTTTCCCTATTAGTGTCAAATTAAAAGCAAAATAAGGTGTAGGAATTGCAGTAGGAGAAGTGAGAATTGAAACAAGTGTTCCAAACAAACAAACAAACAAGACCAATAGAGATTAAGTTTACATTTGTTAGGTGAAAGGACCTTTGGTGGTGCTGACCTTACAATGCACAAAAGAGTATCTGTTCAAACTGTAAAGCAGCAGCCAAAGACTATATATCAACAAGCAGGAACTTAGACATAAAAATGGTGAAAATTGATGGGAAATAATTTTTATAGTATTTGAACTGTTAATACATGCTCATTAAGGTTTACAGTATACGGTATCATTTAAAAAATTGCTGATTTTCACCTTGATTTGAACTCTCTTATCTTTCCAAGAATTTAAAGAAATCTTTACATGAAAAAGAAATAGCATAGAAATCTGGTTTCTTCTTCATTCCCCACTCCCACACCCTCACTTCCTCACTTACCTGAGCTGCTTCTTGTAATTCTCTCAATTGTCTCCATGTGCCTCAATGGTATCAAACTTTTTTTTTTCTCCTTCCCCTTTTCCTTATGTCTTCCCCTGTATGTGCTGCCTGACACTCCTTAAATTTATTTCTCTTAGGTGGCTGCTTTTCCCTGTGGCTCATGCTTCTGGTTGATGCCTCCAGTCGTTTACAGCAGCTACAGCTTCAGCCCTCTCTTCAAGCCCTTGGTGGCAATACCTTCTCTTCCATCAATGTGTGCCAGCCTAAAAAGCCAGGTACTACCATGGATAGGAAACAGAAATATGTGGTAGACCTGATCTCCCCAGATGGTCTGTAAGTACTATGAGAGACATTCAGCTGGGAACTCAGGGAGTCGACTGCGGCTGGGTGGGAGCTTGATAGGTTTGCTGATCTGTCGATGAGAAGCTGATTCTTGTGGCAAGATGTGATGTATGTTAGGGCCACATCACACTCTCTGGATATTCTATCAGAGAAAATAAGCATCAAATATTCTTCTCTTGCAGAAGAACAAGAGTGAAATCTTATACTTGCTTCCAGATTGCTTTCTTTCTGGATGGGACTTTGACGTCCTAGGTAGGGATGGGTAAATAGCTGAACCGTTCTAGTTTAAAAGCTCTAGAAATCTGATCCAGTCTCTGTGACTAAACATCAGCCTTCCAAAACAATGCCAGTCAGTCCCTATTTTGCCTTCATTGTCTTGCACAGGCATTTTTCCCACTTGGGGCATAGTGAAATACCTGTGATCTGTGTAGTCCAGGAATGCCAGTGCAATTAATGTCCATATCCCTAATCACTAATCCTTGGTCCACAAATGAAAGCAACAGCACATGAACAACGAAGAAACTGAATTTCTATGGTTTACTGAATGCTTACCACATTTAATATAGGCTATTTTCATAACTGTACTTTTACAAAACTATAGAAATTTTTTAAATTTTATTAAGAGATTCGAATAGGTGGACATCATCAAAATTACGTTAGGAGTGCTCATTATTTTTACTAATGCCTTATGATTGGACCAGTGATTCTACACTGTCAAACTTCTTTTCCTGCTCCGTTTTAGCTAGAAAAAGAAAAAACAGACAACATGCTAAATGCAAAATGTTCAAAATTACGGAAAATTTTGAAGTGCTGTTGAGGACCTGAAATAATTTTTCAGCTATAAATTTAGTTGTTGCATAATTAACATAAATCGACATAACCAACATTTTGTAATTAGATTCTTTATTAATAAATTCTAATTGTAAAAACACATGGATTTAATTGACATTTAACATGTTAGCTATTGCAAGCTTGATATCAATTAACACACTTATTAAATGTCAATTACTAGTTTTTCAGTTTTAATTGCTGTGAAATTGACTTGCCATGGGCTACCTTTTTAAATGTTAATGTATTAACACTGTTCACAGATTTGATGTAATAAATACGACATCTAATGTGCACTTATTGCTTATGCAATTTGACTACATTATATGAAAAGTTAAGTGTATTTCCTTCATACTTGTTAAACAACAGTAAGAAGCCTTTTACTCATTAATTTACTGTACAGTTGAATTTGATGCCTGTTTGAAATAATTATCCCACAGCCTTCAGAATAGTTAGTCAAATAGACAGGTCACCATTTTAAACCAGCATTAGCAGACATTATTAGAACTATTTCTGAACACCGTATTGTGCTGCCAACTTGCTTTTTAATAGAAAATTTCCCATACACTCCCTGTGTTTTTCTGTCTTACCTATATGAAGCAACACTAGTTTATATCCTGTGTTCATTTTGGGGGCAGTGCAACACACCACAGCCCTGGACGTCCAGCCCCTGATAATGATACTGTCAAGTGAGCTGAACAAATGTGTTCCTTCCTTTATTGATGGCCCTACCGATGGCACCGGGCCATGGTGCTGATACAAGATTTTTGCTGCCAGGAGCAGTTTTGCTTTGACAGCTTTGTCACTGGCATCATCTTGAAGGATGAAATTTCTACTGTGTATAGAATAAGTTCATACGTAGCATTTTATTTGCATTAGTAGAACTAATAAATTTTATGAATCTAGGCACTATCCCCATTTTAATGGAGAGGAAAGTGAGATGCAGTAAGGACGAGTGATCTGCCTGAAGTCCTGAAGCTTGTCCATAGCAGAAGTAGGGAAAATAAGGTCTGGTTCAAGTTACATTTTTGGTGTGGCAAGAGGGTCAAGCTTTCCCAAAGGCAGGGTATAGTGGTAATGGATGAAAGGAACATTAATCACAGGCCTCCTGGAAAGGAGGGCTGCTTATTTAGCAGAATAGAATGAATATTTAAAAAGACCTTTCAGAGTATTGTAGAATAACTGCATATATCTGTAAGTTATGGCTCAAGGGCTAGCTATTAAGTGAAAGAAAGGATCAATGCATCAAATAGTAAATGCAGAACTTTTAGAACCAGAGCTACAGGAATCATGATCTCCCACTCTGTTAACGAGACACGTGAAGTCACGGATCAAACTTTGTGTCTGACCAAACTGTTGGATTAGAGCTGTGCAGGTTTTTTGTTTGTTTTTTCTTTCCCTCCAAAGTAAGACTGATGTGCACTGCTGACAAATTTTATCAGTAATGGGAGTGAACTCCCTTCTGGGCCTCTGGGCTCAAGGCCAGCCCCACTGGGAGCAGCCAGCCCTCACTGCATCCTGATAGCCATGAACAAAAGGAGGTGCTTTTCAGGGATCAGACAGAGCAATTACACCAGCGCTTGGCCGAAGGAGGTCAGTTATTAGTGAGGTCATGGCCTGTGAATCAAACCCACATTTGCCATTGTCTCCAGGAGTAACATCTAATTGAGCTGTTAGTCAGCTGTGCAGTCACTCCTTACAGTCTTCATCTGTGTTTTCTGCTCCTCCATGCTGTGCTATAAAACCTCACCAGCAAAGGTTTTTAGCATTGGCTACTGAATTTGCTAGTCCCTCAGACAGGTGGCACTTCGGAGCTGTTTGCTGAGTACACATTTGCTGAAGCGTTCTGTTTCCTTGGAGGATTATAGCTCTATTTGGATCAAATTAGACTAAAAAAACTCATTTTAAGCACCATCTATGAGTTGCTGGCCTTGCTGGGTCCAATAAATATTCCATCCTTGTAAGAGTTAGAAAGTCATCCTGTCCAAAATTTTTTAATAACCAAAATCTAATCACACGCTAGAATGCATAAATCTTAAGCTTGTCATTTCTTCATACATGTATATTTTTCCTTGACGACCCGTTTGTCCTCTTTCAGAGACTCAATCCCTTTTTTTGTGTTAGGATGGAGTCTACTCAGCTGAAGTCACTTGGGTGAGTCTCTAATAGCTTGTTATACCTCTTCGTAGACTTCCAGGCTCTTGCCCCTACTGATAGGAGAATCCCATTCCTACATTGCATATTAAAAACAATTCTGGTCTGCTAAAGTACTGATAGATCATCTCTCTTGCAGTTCTCCCCAGTAAAAGTTAATCTCCACTCCCGCAAAAGTAAAGCATCTAGAGGTTTTATAAGGGTTCAAATACAAAATGGGAGGAATAAGAGAGAAACTAGAAGTGACATGTTGTGATGCTTTCCTAAAGATCAACAACTCTTCCTTCTACTGATGAATAACTTTCTAAATGATCTCACCTGCTTTCTCACCTGAAATTTTCACATATCCTGTATCATGATTACATGTGAGAATTTTTAAAAGAACAATGTAACAAATTGATGAGTGATTTCCAAATTAATTTATTGCCTCTTTCCAGTTTCAGAAGTCTCTAGGTGCCAATAGAGTTTCATTATATCTATTAGTTTACTATAGCAGTTTGATTGCTATTACTTTATCGAATATATTTCAGGGGAAAAAAGTATACCCCAATGGTGTCAAGTCAAAAAATAATATTAAACCGTCAGCTCTACAATGCTCTTGTGTCTCTTATTATTAAGAATCATGTTTCATCTGAACTTTTTTAGTGGAGTTTTTGGAGGTGAAAATGTTGAGTTGCCATCAACAACGAGTACATTTAATTAGAGTGTCTCTCTTTCCCTGTTCCTTCCAAAAAATGTCTCAAAAACAATAGCAACATTTAACATTTTATTTAAAGATAATGTAATAGAAAAAGTGAAGGACTACTAAAGCAGACTTACTGGCTGGAAGAGTGTGTGTCAGGCAAGAATTAATGACAAATGTGCAAAGTGTAAGATGGTTATTTGGCATTTGCATGATTTATAAGGCAATTTTGTCTTTATTAAATATTTTTATTATAAAGAACAAAACAACAATATAGTTAACTGGAATATTCCATAATATTGAGTATTCATACTGCATGCATGTGAGATGTGAGTGGATGAAAGGAAGTATGCCTGTATATGAGTCTGTGTGCGTGTGTGTATATATACATATATAATATTGAGTATTCATACTGCATGCATGTGAGATGTGAGTGGATGAAAGGAAGTATGCCTGTATATGAGTCTGTGTGCGTGTGTGTATATATACATATATAAATATATAATGCAGGATTGTATAAGTGTAACTAGCAAATAACAGACTGGGAAGCTTTGTGGTAGACTCTCAGAGCTATAGGGTAAACCACTTATATCGTGAACTTTTGATTGACTCCCTGGCATTGTATTCTCTAATCCATCTCTCCTGAGACTTAATTTCACACTCCAAACTCTGAACAGCTTCAGACAGCTGCCATTTAAAAATAAACTAACATAAATAAACCATCAGTTACAAAGCCCTTTGCTTCTCCAGGCTACCACACAGAAGCTCAACCTGATCAGAAATAGGGCTGCTTTTTCTTTCATAGGCAGAAATTTTCCCAAATGTAGGCAAAATCCAGGCATATAATGTCTTATGCTCATCTCATGGTCTTATTTTTGGTCTGTTACTTTGAAGCGGTACATAAGATTGTCTTTTGAATCCTAGAAGTAGGTAGGGGTGCAAACTAGCGAAGTGATCTCTCCTAGAAAAGGAAGGCACTGACAAAGGGACAAATTTGGTGCCCTAGTGATCTTTGTTATTTTCAGGTTACTGGAAAGGCTGGAAGGTTATAATTCACTGTTTGATAGACCAGTATTCTGATCTTCTCCTAAAACAAGGGGAGTTATTTAGGTTTTTTACTCTTCTCAGTTTCCTCTTTTCTGTCTATAGCATGTAATACTTACAGATTATGAACCATAAAACATTATGCTACAAAAGAGATTCCGAGGTTTCAGGTAAGACAAACAGTACTTGTCTGTGAAGTTGTCTGAGGTACCTTTCCATATGACATGCTTGTAAAGCTAATTTACATTCCTTGGGAGTTTGGCTGAGTTGCACTGTGAAGACAGATGCTGGGTTGAGTATAGCCATGCAAAATCATAGCCACAATGACCTTCTGGGATTTTGGGCGGAATATGTGACTTGGATGGCACGAGTGTCACTACCTGTTTTACTGAACTCTCAATGAAACCTGAAATATGTGACAGTTAACAAAATGTTACTCTGATAGCATGTCACATGAGAGGACCAAGTCTGTAGCAATCTCAAGGCTGACTTTGAGAAATGTGTTGTGATAAGAATGTTTCTATCAGTACTAATCAAAGACAGTAAATCTTTGATTTTTCTGCTAGGACTAAAATTGATAAAAATGAATAGATGTCATAAAACACCATTGCCACTCCTGTACAGTGTTTACTTATAAACATTAGTTATGTAGGCACACAGAAGCCTGTTTGGGTGTACATGCATGAAACGTCGCACATCTTGGAAATTTGCATGATCGAGTGAACATAGAAACAAGACAGCTGATTTTTTTACTTCTGCTGAAAAATATGTTAAAGAACTGTTTATATACATTTTGTGCATGGTATATGAAATCTACATATATTTAGGAAACATTAAGTTATAATTTTGAGCATCTTTTATTGGCTCTTTTCCCAGTTAAATTTGGTGCAGTTTTAAAGGACAGCTGGAAACTCAGCCATCCAGCTTTTCTCACCCATCTTAAACAATTATGTTGTAGACAAGCTAAAACAAACTGTACATTCATGCTCTTCAAAGAATCAGATTTTTCTTTCCCTGTTCTCAGTATATGCAGTTAGAGTGGAATTCAGCAGTAAGAGGTATGATCCTTAAATTCCCAACCTTAGCAGTAAACCAGATGAAGTAGTTTTATCCATTCTTTCTATGCATTTTTATAGACCAAATAAAAAGTACATAAATTTTGTTTTACTGTAGATATAATCACAGCTATAAAAATTTATCACTAGATTCAGTAACATAGCCCAAAGTGCTGGGACTAGACACAGCAATAATATACAACAAGCAACCATTCCTTACTTTTACTATTTATTAGTGCTGTTATTTAAGTACTCATGGTAATTTTATTGGAAATAGAGCTTTTAAAATGGCATGGAATACATTAAAGTGAAAGAAAGCAGGAGTTTATATCTTACTTGCAAGTATTATCTTGGATATGTTGTGGCATCAGGTTATGAAAGTAATAATAACCATACATCTCAAAGATTTTTTGATTGAATTCTTAATTGTACAACTAAGAAATAAAATCTTTAGAAACTTTCATGCTAGGTACAATGCTTTTCACTTGACTTATTAAAAGACGATTAACTGCTCAAGTGTTGAACAAGGAATAAATTAATTAGAGCTGAGCTACAAATGAGAGATGTCTTAAGTTAGGCTAATGGTTGGACTCAATGATCTTAAAGGTCTTTTCCAACCAAAATGATTCTATGGTTCTAAGTGGTGAGAATGTGGAAGTTGTAGAGAATGTTTGATAATGGTTTTAATTATTTTTCTAAGGGACTAATAATTTCTGTTAATAATCAATTTTTGAACACTATTTTCTTGGTTAATTACTGTGATTTATATTAGTGCTATCACATGTGAGACAAATACCAGAAACTAAAGAATCCTTTGTTGTATGCCCTGACTTATAAAAATATTAGAAAGCTTTAGAAGTTTCATGCCTTTGTGCATTTTCCACTACAACAAGATGATTTTTTGGAGTTGCCAGGAAGAAGCACATGTTTTCATGAGCATAGCTGTAGCTACTAAGTGCACTAGAGCTAGAAAACTCTCTGACAGAGGAAATGAAGGAGTGCTTTCATTCGTTTCATGATAGTGATGGAAGTAAGAGTGAGAAAGTTAATTTATTATTAGGTGCTAGGTGTTGTACATATGCAAACTAACAGAGGCTTTGCCATGGGTCTTGGAATGTTTTGTTTCAATGCTAACAACTCTGCGTGTGTGTATTTTATGAATAAAGCCTGTGCTATAATGTTTACATGATAATAGAACAGCACTTCTGATATCTGTTTAAGTACTAAGAATTAGTTTGAATCTTTGAAATACATCAGTTAAAAAAATAAACACATTAGCATTTTGCTTCTAAACTGTGTTATTATTTTAATTTATTTCATGTCCATATTTAGATAACTTCACAACATTTTGTTGTTATTGTTCAAGCTTTTAATCATTGGAATCACTTTTTCCCCCCTTCTTCCATCCTTCCTTTATAATTGCAAGCATATTATGCACAAGAGGATGAATGAAGTAGGAACATCAAGGAAAATATAAAAATAACAAGATATATTTAAAGTAAAACTTCCTTATTCTAAATAAGGATATTCTAAATGATGGAAATCCTTGCATTTCTTCTTCTTCTCGCTTATTCTCATCTGGTGGTCAAAAATGCATCGTGGTGGACATGGAGACGGAACACCGTCCATTACCTTGTCTCACTTGAAAGGCATATAATTATAGGGCGGTAGTTTCAAGCTGAGAGGTGGCAAAATTTGAGCTATTTGAAGAGGAAGAAAAGTATTATTCTGACCAAGTTTATCAGGTGGACTTATACCTGATGGTATTTGACCTTTTCAATGTCTTACTGCAGTGTGTTGCAGGTATCTTGGTGGGAGAGATGGCAGAAACTTTATGATACAATGCAAGATCATTTCGAGTATAATGCTGTAAATTGTAACTATGTAGTTTCATATACATGATTATGATTCATTCTTCCTTTAAAAGAGAGAGTCTGTAACCGAGAGTATAATTTGAATAGTCACAAGTAGATTTAGGTATTTTCTCTGCCTGAATCAGACAGGGATTCAGTGGAAAAAAAGTAGAGGGACACCCAGACATATGTTCATATGTTCACACATCCTAACCTAGTCAAGAGCAAAATCAGTAGTGCTTACTGGTATCATTGCTTATGTATGATGGTTTGACTGGATCACAGTGATGGTTCCCTTATGGATATCAGATATATTCTCATTAAAATTTTCTTCAAATCAAGTCTTTTTTCATGAAATTTTCTAGTTTCAATTAAACTGTGCTTTTTCCAACAATAAAATTCATCACATGTGCCAGCATATTTTTAGACCAAAATCCAGACTGAGAATCAGTATTTTAAAACCAGGATGAGGGCAATATCTTCAGATTAAAATATCCCGCAGTTTGGAAGAGAACAGATGATGTTTCACTTCGTAAGTAATTATTTTCTCTAAGAAAGTCTGAAACACTGAGATTTTTATTGTAAAAGTTAAACATGTACACACACAAATATACACGTATGAAGGAAAAGAGGAAGATAAGGAATTCTTAAGTACTTATATTTCATTTTATAATGAGAAAACTATTTGGTAAGCTTTCTTTTCATTCTCAAAGTAGTAACTTTAATTTGCAGCAGTATTTTCTCTTCTTGACCACTGTACTGGAAAATAGAACTCATCTTTTTTGACCTTATGTTATTGCTAGAAATCCCTATTGATTACTAGAATCAAGTTTAACACTATCCACCAACATCTGGATATTTATTATCTTTGTGGTTGATTGAGGATTTCTTTTATCTGTTTTGTTTATTTTACTTTTTCTTCTGTTTTCAGGATTTCACAGTCTCCAGAGAGAAGCAATGGCTGCTGTCACAACTATGAGAACACTCTCTAGTCTGGGGAAGAGGATAAAGGAAAGAAGAGGGAGGGAAGAAAAGGATAGGCAAGCAAATATATATATATATACCATTTCCCTGTTGCCATTAACAGGAAAGTCCCCGTGTATTGCACTATAGAAGGAATTGTTTTACCTGATCTATTGAGATAGTAGTGTAGTGATATTTAAGAGGGAAAAAATATCAGGACCTGAACACCAGCATGAACCAGTATGGGTGAACCTCCTGTAACCTAGGGGATTTGCCAGTAAGTCCTCAGAGTTCCTCCTCTGGACGAAAACAAGCCTCACTCCTGATGGAAATCTGAAGATTAGTTTTGGAAAAGTCATTCAGAGTTCTAATTCTCTTCTAAGGATCTAAAAATTAAAGATATACCTGAATAAAATTTTAACTTGTGTAACAACAGATTGATGGTCCTCTATGACTATCAAATAGACCTGATGGCTCAGTTAGACCTTATTGGTTTTTTTATACTGCCTAATTATTTTCAGCTTTATGAATTACTGGCAAAACTTAATGGTGTATAAAGAGAGAGAATCCTACAATAATGTCTCCAGGCAAAAGTGGGATGTTTTAATGATGATCATTATAGCAACACACATTATGGGCATCACTGTGACCTTTTTTAGTATATTAAATTTGCCATTGCACTTGTCATCTTGGCTCAGAATCCAAATGCTTTCACCTTTCCTGTGTGCAGGTGGGTTTTAATGAATTAGTAGAACTGTGAAATTTATGTGAACAGTTTCATTAAACTCTTCCTTTTTTTTAACTGCTTTAAAGAACACATTACAAAAATTTTACAATTAACATTGATCAATGTAAATGAGAACAGAAAATAAAAGATATTTGGTGCTTTGAAGGAAACTTGTTCATTTTACTGTTGTCTAGTAGTATGAAGCTGTATCTTGATGGAGAAAGAGGAGACAGATATAACAGCCTAAACGCTGCTGCTATATATTCTGGAGTCAGCCTCTCAGGCTACATTTGTGCTAACAAGTCCAGGATCCCCTCCCAGGTATTGAAGCTAATGTGGCAAGGAGCTCCCTACATCGCTGCCAAACCCAAATGACTATGGGCAAACTGACAGTGGGTATGGAGCCTGTAGTATTCAGGCTCCTGAAACAGGGCCAGGAGCTGTTTGGGAGAGTCCTAGTTGAAAGGAGCCAATTTTATTCTAGCGAATATTCTCACAGTTTCAATGTTATTTGTTTTCTACTGCACAGCAATAGTCCATGTCCTAGGAATGGTCACTGGCTAGTATGGACACAATCTCCATGCGGTATCCAGGATAGATCAGCTCAAGGTGGTATCCTGATACCTATTTCTCTATAAAATGCTGTGATTTTGCCGGTCATCAGTCTCATGCATCACTCTTATGTCATCTGTTTAATCTTTATTTAACAGTCTTTTATTTGCACCAGACACTTGGCACCGCTCTCTTTTATATTTGTTCTTATTAGATGTACTTTATTTCTTCACCTCATTTTTAGGATCTTATCCTGAAATATGTTATGGTACCAATAAATAAAATCTGAAAGACCATGAATATAAATGAAAAGGATTCCACTCAGAGTTAAATTTAGCAGACCACTGCCTGGGCCTATTATTTTGTTCCATTTAAGTTCATTGTTCCATCATTCCATAAATATTCCATTTCCTTTTCCAGCTCTTTTCTCCCCTTTTCTCCCCAATATACTCTGATCATCATACATTGTAAATTTGTCTTACAAATTTCTAATACTTTGGCTTCTAATCTTCTATAGACATAATGATTCCATTTCAGTTCTTGTTCTCTTTCTTAATACTGTCTTTGAGTTAATGCCGTTAATTAAGATTTGAATTGTCCATTTCTTCAAGAAGAAAATGAATACTTTTCCTACAAAACTGATGCCTTTCTTCAAGAGATTGCTTTTTGAGGTTATATTTATTAATGTCTCTAAATGTGTATTTCTTTGAATCAGTTGAGCACTCATTTTATTACTATTTTTTCATTGAGCAAAAGTTTGAGATTTTCAAATAATTTCTGCATAAATAGATCTGAACTGATACCACTGTATTATTTCAATGTATTAGTCTAAAATGTCTTTAGTTTGCTTACGTTAACAGACAACTTTTTTACAATTAACAAATACACTAGAAAAAATATTTTGCCCAGCAACTCCCAAGATTCTCATATTATTAACAGCACTCAGCAAGCATCATGTTGATGGCAATGTTATTCTTTGTTCTCCCTGTAAATCTCAGTCTTGACTTTTTTAGTGTTCAGTAGCTGGGAGCCACACCAAAGGGATCTGATAACACATTGCCTCCAAGTCAGGATTTAGGGGAGCACTGCCTCAGAGTGTCTTTGCCTTTCATACTGCTGTTTCATGAGGTGAGATAATTATTAATATAAGCTTGTCTTGTCGCATAAGCTTGTCTAAACCTTTCAATAGCAAGTGAAATCCCCTCTAGAAGTCGTCTTGAACATATAATGAACAACTGTGCTTACCTGTCTTTATTAGGCTGTTTCACCTTCTCCTGCTGTGATGAAAACAGGGAGAGATCTGCAAAATCAGTACTGTGTATCTCAAAGGAAATTAAAACTTTGATTTTGTAAATGATTCATACTACTGAAAAATAACAGAGTGCGGTTTTCTTCATATAGTATTCTGTACTCAATGCTCTTACTCTGAAAATCTTGATAGGCAAAATGCTGTTTAATATTTTCCAGCAAACTTCATGTGGCAATTTGAAGTATATCTATACTATCTGGCAGAAAAGTTTAGTACTTTAAATATGTATCGATATTTTTTTTCTGTTGTTAGAAATGGAAAAGTCAATCTGTGTTTCTTTTTAACTCTGAAGGAAGCACAGATGCTTCACTGATAGCTATCAAAAGTAGAACAGGTTGTATTTAACTAGGGATGGGACCAGAAAGAGCAGCAGAATAAGAGATACATAAGGTTGTAAATGAATATAGGTTTTTCTGGAGAAATTAAATGGGGCCTGCAATAACAGTGCAATTGTCTTTCCTGGCATTTGTATCAAATTACAGTGAAATAAGGGAATATTTTTTTAATCCAACGAGCCAGTCCAGAAACTGCCTTTTATTTTGCTTTTGACTTCCATTTTGCTAGTAGGAATAAAAAGACATCTCTGCCACAAGAAACACCAAACTCCTAACACCTTGCTTACAGCAAAGTGTATTGAAAATATTTAACAATGTTTTATAAAACTCATATAAAGCATACAGCTGCCCACACTTCTGCTTTCCTTCTGCGTATTATGTTTATTTATTTTTGTGTTTTATTTTCTCTCTTTTGTATCGATTGTCATTTTCTTTTTTAGGTTCCATCATAGTTCAACACATTTCTCAAATCAAGGTTATTGATATATACAGAGAAGATCAATCCTAATAATGCTGAATACTGTACTACATCTCTCAAATTAAACTGTTTCCATTCAGGACTAGTTTCTGCAAGTAAAGCCTTTACTTCATACACCAAGGTAGTGACCCTGTTTAAAATTCTACACATCAGCGGAACAAAAGTAAATGTATGACCTTGTTTTCATTAGTTTTCTTACAATTGGGGTTTTGAACAATGTTTTCCTTTTTGTGATCAGAGAAAGTTATTCTTAGTGGTGGTAGTTCACTTTTGTACCAGTAAACACCATGTACTGTTCTGGGTTACAGAGAAAGCAAGGAATAAAAGAGCCAACTTTTAGCAACCTCCTGCCATTTAAGAAGTGTTACATTTCCTGTTGCCCCCTGGAAGCACATTAATTCCTGTACAGAACTTCCACAGTACATATAAAGGATACTAGCTCTGAAAAAAATTGTCATTACCACTGAAGGAACTAGTGATATGTGAAACAACCTGGCTGTGTGCATCCTCAAATATGCAGTATTTATGAGCAGGGACCAATTATGTATTTCATCACGGTCATAGCCATTCCTCATACTTACAAAATTAATTGTTTGCAAGGGTGCTGGCAGGCCTCTGAGCTCACCACAATTCCCTCTCTGACTTCTGCTTCCCACTCTTAAAATTGTGATGGATCCTTGCTAATTGCTGATTCCTCATAGTCAGGACAAAGCCTAGATGTGAGGCTTTGCCTCAAGAGCCATGAAATGAATGAGCTGAATGAAAATGGAAATTAGTTGGGCCCCTACCAGAAGAAAGTCCTTTCAGTGGGACAGGATCTATACTGGCAGGGAGTCAAAGGACACAAACCACTGCAGAAGCCTCCCCTTGAATGGACTTGCATGTTAATGGTTCTCCTGGGAACAAGTGTACTTAAGGAGGCAAAGCTTTCTCTTTGCCAACAGTTAAGCCAAAGACTACTCTCTAAGGTAACCTTAAAACATTCTTCTGTATGACTGTTTCTGTTTAATTTTCTCAAAATGAGCACAGGGTGAATCAAGTGACCAGGCAAGTGCCTATTTGATGACCAGACTCTTGACTGGATGTGTTAACAAAAGGCATGTTGGGAGGCGAATCAGTTAAATCAGCATCTTCCCTGACACCTGAATGAATAGTCAGTACTTATTTCCATGACAGCTGTGTTATTAATTTACAAATGCAACTTTCTTTATACAATATATGTACTACTTAGATATAACAAGCTCATCGTTTTCCAAAAGGGGCACACTCAGTAGGAAAGAAAAATAGTAGTAACGGGGAGGTGTTCACATAAGCGTGCAAGCACGCTTTTTACACAGAAGGTAGCTGTTTCTTTTAAACAGTTTGGCAAACACTGCTTTTAAGAAGTTTTAGATGTGAATTTTAAATATATATATGTATACACAAAAGAGTCCCAAGGAAGCTATTACAAACCACAGGAGAAATTCTTTCTGTCCAAATATTTGGGAGTTCAACTGTCATCCAGTTAAAATGTCAACTTCTGAGCAATACACAGAAAACTCTGACTTCCTCTAATGATCCAGTTCTTTACAAACACTTTGGATTGATTGCAAAGGAACATTTTTCTTCAAGAGGTCTTCACAACACGTTGGAAGTTTATTAAGCATACAGTAGCAGCAGCTCACTCCATCTCTGACAGAGGTACATTCAAACAAGAAAACAAGCTAATCAGTGAAGATGAAACACACTAGAATGAAAATCTTCAGCATTTTCTTATCATGGAAATGCCTTTCACTCCCTTCTGACTTCTTGACAGGTTTAAGTCCCTTACCTAATGTTAATTTTAATCACATTTTCCTAGAGCACATCAAAAAAATATTCAGTTCATCATCTTTATACAGGACATTGGGAATAGAAAATGTTCACTGTTGTGTGCATGCGAGAACATATAAAATGTAGATCAGCTACAGGTTTCAAAGGTTTCTCACCACTGTCCCAGTTCAAGTTCTACCCCGATGTAGTTAGTAGAGTTTCTTCTTTACGTTTCCTTCTTTTTCTTTACTCTTTGTTAGAGACTCTTCTCCAGAATATTGCCGATGTTGGGCTTGTGAAGGGTTTGCAACGTCTCCGTTTGTCATGAACAAAAGAAATTCTTCCCCTTTGGTGTCCCGTAAGCACTACCTGAAGTAGTCGTTTGATGGTCAGTCTGTGCATTGGTAACTGTGCTTTTCAGTGCTGATCATTCCTTTACTAGATAGTCATTGATGTATGGCTTATAAAAACAAACAAAAAAAGCCCTTCAGAAAATTGAAAAAGGGACACAATCTAGCTTTTCCCTTTTCTTAAAACAAATATTTTAGAATAACTATTGAAACCACCTTTATATAAGATTAGACTTTATTTTTAGATAATACTGTGGAAGAAAAAAAAAACATTTAAAATTCTTTTGTTTAAATTTGACATCCCATTTTCACCTTTAGAGAACTGCTTTTTTAAAGAAAAAAAATTGGTAAAGTTTTTGCACAACTTCAGTATGAACTTACATTTTTTGACTAATTGGTTACTATTTTTACATAATTTCCTCTTCTTTTTTGATTTTTCTTGTCTGGGAAGCAAGGTCCTAAAAAAAAAAGAAAAAAAAGTTGTACGTCTGGGTTTTGCCTCAGTAAGAAGCTGAAATGCTGCAGGGGTCTGCATCTGAAGCCAGGGCCTTGAATAGTTTCTACTTTCTGGACAGCAATAGTGTCACTATCCTCCAAAGGCTGGGTACATAGGGAATGGTGTTTTCTTGGGAGAAAATAGGTTTATAAATTCTAATACTGCAAGGAAACTATTTAGAAAAAGTGTTTTGTTTTGATTTTTCCTAGTGTTATTTTACCAGAAGAAGGAAGTAAGGAAGTATTGACATATTGTGCTGACGCGAACCTTTCGTTTGATTCAGCTCTGTTCTTCTGGAGTGGACTCAACACATAAAAGCCTAAATATCTTGCTGAGCTGTGAATAAGGATAGAGACATCTCATATTCTTTCACAAGTTTTCAGTTTTATTGGTCATAAACACAGTAAATAAGTGTGTATCTGTCATTGTTTGCAGGGGATTACATTGCAATGGAAAAGACAGTCATTGACTTTAATTATTTTGAGGGTTGTGGCAAAATGGAAGATATAACTTAAAATTTTTAAAAAATCTATTTATAACGATCATTGGATTTCTGATATGAGTGCTTTAGAAAGTTAAATCCACACATTTAAATATTATCTGCGTTTATATTGCTTATGGCATCTGAAGAAACCAATGGAAATTGTCATGACACCTTTCTGTGTAATTCTAAATGGTTTTTGATGGTCCTAACCATTCTACTATAGTTTAGCAGGTTTTCTGGTTTTAATAGTACAACCACATGTTCTGTTCCTTGCTTTATTTGATTCCTATGTATTGAGACAGTCTAACTCTTTTACCTAACACAAAACTAATTTTCAGCCCACGTTTTTTTGTCATTTCCAGATATTCAAAAATATATGTATTTTATGTCTTGCACATATATAGCAACTCGGATTTCAGTTTCAGTTTAATCAATTCATCCTTATCATGAGTAGGATTGTACTGAGAGCAGTTCTTCCCAACCCGCTGCATCCTCCTGAGTATAGAGAAACTAGAGGGGACCAGAAGAATTTGTTCTATCAAACTGAAGAAAGTCTATACGCACTGCAAGAAAGGTAACTGTCAGTATCTACCCTTATTGCTTCCAATGTCTGGAAATACCAGGGGAAGGGCTTCAACATTCCCAGTACACACTATCTATTCCCCAATACACACTATCTACTCATCTTTATGAAAGAAGTAAATCTTCCAAGGAAGATGTGTTATGCATTTTCAAAATTGTGGTTGTAGAGGTTTCTTTAAAGGTAAAGGTTTCTTTCAAATGCTAAGTAAATTCTTCGGATATATTTTTGAGCAAGTCAGGATTAAATAACAGGGTGATGCATTTCAAATTCTTACCAAGAAGTTTATTGGGAAGTGTCAGTGAAGATTTAGACTGAATTCTGAAATCATTCCCCACTGACAACTAGCAGGGAGCTGTCTTTGACAACTCTTTTCATAGGCAAATGCTTCTGAATGAAAATCAAATGCCAAGAAATTCAATATGTTTTCTGTGTGTCATACCCTTTGTTTAGATTATTTTTTTGTGTGTGTAAAGATGAAGAAGAGGTGAAGTTACTTCTTTTTACTGGACTCTTTCTATGAAATGTGAGAATGATGTAGTTGAGAATTAGGATGATGGAAAAATAACATACAAACAGCATAACTGGGCCATTTTTCAAGAACATAGAGATCTAGAAGTTAATAAACTTGAGAAGTAATTGATTTTCTAGTTTTCTCAATAGTAGAAAATAAGTCAGACAAATCCCCAGCTTCTTTTTTTTTTTTTTTTTTTTTTTACAGAAAAGGAAAATTCCCCTCACATTTTTTTGTATCGAGGCAAGAGGTTTTTCGTAGAGATCCTGCTCCTAGAAGGAGCAGGAGATACAGATTATTACTTTTCAGCTCCTTGCCTCATGTGTGAGTTCTCAGGAAGGAAACCAGAAAATTGAGAAAAAAAAATATTCCTTTTATTTCTCTGTTTTTGTAGAGATGCCTAGTAAAGGAAATAAATTTAATTCTAACAGTAATTGTCTTTCATTTTTCACTATAGTTTTCTAAAGTGTTTTACAACAGAAGGGTACATAAAGCTTGCTGGGAGCTGAGGCTCCCAGCATCCCAGAGCAGGGCAGTGCCGAAGCAAGAGTTACAGGCTGGGCCTTTATGGACGTGTTTGGCGCTTTGCACGTGAGCCTACGTGATGGCAGGCTGAGTTAGAGGGTCTCCTTCATGAGTTGCAGTTCTGTCTTTTGCTCCCTAGAATTCATAGAGCAGATTTCTTATGTACTTTACTAAGCTTCTTTGTCTAGTTGCACTTCTTGTGCTTTTTCAGGTGTTAATGATGAGCCAGGTGCTTCACCCTGTCTTTACATGTAATACATGAGAGGTAAAAGAAAAAATAAAGTGGTACTAAAAAGGCTTAGTAGTTTCCAGCTTATCACAGTTATTTGTAATTTATCAGGAACTGAGGAAGATTTATAAAAGCTTTGTTTAATACTATCAGTATAAACAGGATGTTAAAGGAAACAGGAATGAATTTGCTTGTTATACTCTAAGTCCAAATGAGCAAATCCCACAAAAACACCATGAGAACTTGAGCAAGGAGTGCTGATAAGTATTTACATTAAACCTCTCAGGAATGAGCCTGAATCTTGGCACTCTGAGGGAAATAAACAGAAAAGTAGCCAGGTTTTGCATACTAGTCTGGAAGAGCTCCAGGTCTTGAAGTTTTTATTCATGTGAAAATTTCTCAAACAGTTGCTGCCATTTCCTTTCTCACAGGTGATGACTCACCTGCTTACAAGGCTGCTACTCAGCCCTGGGTTTTGGGTTCCCCTCACAGCCTGTGTTGTTTTTCTAAGAACTTATGCAATTGCTTAAAACATCTCCATCTAGAGGAGCCTACTATTCTATATAAATGCATTTCAATCATGCCTTACTCCTTCCATTTTGTGATGCGAATCGATTTTGCCTCAATTTTTTTCAACAGGTATTTAATTAGGGCTGAAATATTGACCCTCTCTTTCCCTGCCCTTCCAGGGATTCAAGAGTAAAATATGAACATTTCATTTTAATAGAATAAAAGTGTTTCTGTGTGCCTGTATGTTAATTGCATACACAGAACTTTTATTCCCTAAACTGAATATTCACATTATAATTTTTTTGTTTCCTTTCTTTATTAATTCTATAAAGCAGATGATGCAGCTCTTTCAAACACTAAAAGCAGATAATGGGTTGGTTAAATATAGAAAGATATATTAATGCATGTCTTAATAAATAAATGTGTATCTAGAGACAAAATTTTTTTTTAATATTTCTTTATTTTTTTAAACACTTTCATACAGTAAGAAGGGGGTCTGCTCTGTGATTAAACTCTTGGCATCAAACAGATTTAAATACAGATTATTTTTTTTCCTATCCTGTTTTAATGAACCATACTTCATCTTCCCCAATGGGTCTGCAAAATACCTTACAACCAGTTTTGATTAGCTGCTTATTAAAATGTATGTATCTTTTTGAATATTTTTTTTTAATTTATGTATAGTTTAGAACTACTTTCTGTGACACATCTCACCAACCTAAAAGTACAAAATGCAACTCTCAAATATCACTCAATCACTACAAAACATATGGATGACCTAATATCCAATCTTAAGTGTCTTTAATTTGTAGTTAAAAAAAGTAGATCTGCATTTTTTCTTTTTACTGCTGTAATACAGCACTTGACTATTTAGTATGCTATCTGTTCAGCCTGGATGAAATTAAAAATTACTCAAATTACTTCTTTGGGGAAGTCAAGAAGTCAAGTTATTTCTTAATGTTATTTTTTCTTCGCTGTATTTTGTACTCCTATTTTTGTGAGCTAAGCAGATAGCCTCTGATAATGCTATAAGTATGAAAAAAGCAGAATAAAAAGTATTTTAAAATGTGTGATTTGGAGAGCAGCTCCCCACGTTACGTTTAACACGTACCTTCCACTGTGAGCAGACGGCTCCAGCCAGGGCTGATGCACAGACAGAGGAGGAAATAAACCTTTATTGTGGTCTGAAAGTTTGTGGTACCAGAGGACACCCCTAGATCCTTAACTTGCTGTATGAAACACTGCGCGGTGTGACCTGGGTACCCGGATCCCCTGCCCTGAGTCCACAGAGTGGAGCTCTGCCCCTACCAGGGCATGTGCTGCCAGGAGGGAACCTCAACATAACAAAAAGGGAAAGAATCTGATTTGAATTATGTTTCTGTGAAAATGAAAAGTCAAATACAGTTTTCTGATACAAATGCTGCTTTTGCTTTATGCCTAACAAAGAAAAGACTTCGGCCTTCCCAAGTCTTTCCTTAAATGATGTGCACGCGTCTATATATAAGTATATATATATCTCTCTCTCTCTAAGTAGATTATATATAGATACATGTACAAGATGAAGATACGATTGGAGTTTTATAACTTATGGTTTTAATGGCTCCCTGGGGAATATATTTTTTTTCTTTTTTTCTGGGGGGGTGGGGCGGGGAGGAATTTAAATAAACATTTTTCAGGTCGGCTTAAAATAAAATCAAGCATGCCATATGTCTTGAAATTTTGCAAAGACAGATAATATCCAGAACTCTTCCTTGTATAACTCTCACTGGGTCCTAGACTTTTTGGTCATATGTTTAACTGGCAATGGCATCTAGTATTATAGATATATACTATAGAGTTTCTACATATTTTTAGAACTTTTGAGATGGTTGACATACTTTATCAGTAAAGAGGTATTTTCATGAATTCAGTTTGTGTTGGAGTATATTTGGTTACTGTTTAAGACTTATGTAAAAGAAATCCGGGTTTTACTCCACGTATTTCCTTGTAACCTGGGCATGAACTTTCCATTATGGCTGCCACGCATATCCCTTTTCGTGATGCATAAGCATATGCCAGTTAGAGACTCTTTATCAAGAGCATCTTGTTAATCTTCTTCATTTAATGGAATTTTTTTATCCTTTTCTTGGTAATTTGGCATGAAGAGGGAACAGATTTATCAGAACAACTCCCTGGTAAATTAAGCTCTTAGACATTTAATGATTTGTGAACTGACAGAACTTCTTGACAAACTTTGTCCCTTTTAAGTCGTACTTCACTTACAAAGTATGTGCAAAGCTGCTTCCTGGATCCTGCCCCTGTCAGTGTCTGAATATTTGCTTTGTTCCAGGTTACTAGCTTTCATCTAATGAATTTGAAAAAAATAATTGATGCAACTCTTTCAAATCCAAACTATTAATAAGGTGAAGCAATTGTTTCACCCCATTTCAGCTGCAAATAATGATGGCACCATGCCTTCAGTGAGATCCACATGAATAGGACCTCTGAGCTACAAGGAACACCCATAAAATCAGCAGGGTTACATTCGGAGTTCTGCTTCGTGTACTGCATTTTAATATTAGCCCTATTTTTGATTCTGCTATATGTAAAAACATCCAGTATATTTCTGAGTAAAATACGAACACAACCAAGTCTTTATATCCTGAAACACTGCATGCCACACATCAACCTACAGCAAACTAATTGCTCAGAAATACAATTTTGAAAAATAGGCCTTCTTTGGAAATTTAAACATATCCTTCCTTGACTATTAAGGCACAGGCAAGGTGGTAGGCAATGTTAATGATTTTCCTGAAAGCAGTAGGATAGGGTAGGGGAACAGACTCAAAAGCTTCCCTAAATGAATTATGTGGGAACTGATTTCAAAATAAAATTTATTGGAACTATACAAGCTGTTACTCCATTGGGAATCCGCAGAGCGTTTCATTAGAAATGAAAGGTTATAGGCATGCCAGCGTTCTCACAATTGACCTTTTACTAGATGACTTTCTAAAGTCATGTTGAATGCCTCTAAGGATGCAAATGTATTTTCTTCAAAAGGCAGCAACTCTGAACCTTGCATGAAAGCAGTCTAATTGAGAGCATTACAGGATTGTTGAGTTCAATCTACTGTATTGAAGAACTCTACATGTGTTTCTTTGTAAAAAGTAGTTTACCTTTTCTAATTCTGACACAGCTTTTTCATCCTTAGCTTTGCCCTTTACATCAATACTGTTCCTCTTTCTTTCTTTAACTTCTCAGCATGGGTTAAGGGGACTGAAGCTGAGAAAGCAAGAGAAGTTTTCATAAAACATCTGCTTCTGGTATCGATTGCTGGTTGGTGTTATAGATGATGGGTGAGTGAAAGACTCCAGCTGGTCTCTTGTTCCTGAGGCAAGAGGAGTTAAGAATAAAAGGTTTCTGCAAAGTTGCTATCTGTCCATATATTGGCACCCCAGGATTTGTTAATGCTTTCCGAGAACCGCACCTTATTTTTTAGGTAAGCATAGAAACTGTTTAATGAGCAACAGTGTCATTTCCTCTTCAAGGGCTGAGAGAAGCTAGAAAGGATTTTATGTTTTTTCCATTGATATTGACAATTTAGAGGTACTGGGAGGGAAAATGAGGAAAAAAAAAAAAAGATAAAAGTTCTAATCTTCGTCTCTTGGCTGAAACAGTTTCACTTAAAGAAAACAAAGGTTAAATGTTTATTGTGTGATAAAAATAACAACTTTGTAGCTTTACAGCTCTGAGGAAACAAATCTTCGCAGCTCCCAGCTAAAGGTTTTAATTACTGAATTGCTAATACTACATAGATGGACCTCCCATGATCTCGGAGTTTTGAGTATATTCATAAAGGGCAGGAGTTTCTGTATGAAATGGAGCATCAACATGATTCTTACTTTAGGCTTGAGAGAATCTTAAAAATGAGATCAAATCAAATACAAAAAAACCCTAAACCTATTAAAATTTTTGTCCAATAATAAAAATCTTTATTTGTTCATTTAGCTCTATGTACTTTTATAGAGTTTTTGCAAGTTTTTTTTAAACATAGACTTACTTTATGAATAACCTCATTTTGTCTTCAAAATGGATACACGCATCTATTAGACCTCGGCAATGGTGCATTCTTGGTTTCACAGCAAGGGTACTAAGTTGACATTTGGAAACATAACATGTCTTTTCTATGAAGATATTACAAAAAAGCAAATAGGTAAATCAATATTTATTCTTTATTTTATAATTGAAGAATATTGAATGTATCATAAAATATCTATACTCATTTAGATTTGTTTTCAACAATGATTATTATGAAATGTTCTACAGTGTTAATTACAATAAAACATTATGAACTTACTGGACAGAAAACAGTCTAATTGGCAGAGCTCTGATTAACTTTAATGACACTATACTACTTAGTCTTATATAAATATTTTTTTAATAATTAGTACTTGGCTCTTGAAAAATTGTATTAGGAACCAAGTCAGGTTTGTGTCACATTACACTTGCAATCTGGGCTCAAACATGTCACTTATTTCTTAAAAATGTCTCTAAAATAAGAATTTCTTTCTGATCTTGAACTTAGGTCTTTGCTGCTTTTTGTTATGATTTTATTATAAGAACTGGTGTGGGGATAAACAGCCAAAGTGTGATGTTTGCTGTAGACTTTCTCAGGGAATATTTTTTAAACGAATTTCATGAATATCTGATATACCATTAGTTTTATAATTTTGGAACACACTGGATATCTAGAAATGATAGCAGTTTTTATTCAAATGTGATACCTAAATTAGTCAGTAGTCCATGGCTGTTTAAAAATTAATTTCCCAAGATTCTGGAAAACTTCGTCCATGTAACGATAACAGTTTGCCAAGACCTAACTGGGAACGCATGACAAGTTCTTTCAAAACACCTAAATCTTGTGTTTGTTTATGATCTGATATGCTGGGTTCAATGACTACTGTGATGACTCTTTTTTTTCTTTTTAATTTAGTAAATTACGTAGTCATTCAACATGATTTACTTTAATATCGATATGCTTTTTGGATGGTATGTTTCATTCAATGCATGATGTATTTGATGCAGCAGGTACAGTGGTTTCGATTCAATATATTAAGTATCTGATTAGATAGGTTATGTATCTGGTTCAGAATATGGCTGATTTAATAGACTATGCTTTTATTTCTGTGTAAGCTGCAGTAAATTCTCCATTTATTTAATTCAGTATATGCTATATTGGCAATATATGTAGTTGTAGTTAATACATTTATGTGAGTATGTAATTCATCTGCAATATTCCTGATATTTTGAATAAGCTGTATTTCATATATACCCTCAGAGGCTAGAAGGCAACTTTAAACTCATGATACCAAGAGTACTGAGCAAGCTCATTTGTGGCAAGTATTACTGGATACAGATCACGGTTTATAAATGTTTCTGTTTGTGAAGCATCTTGAATTCCAAACGGCCTTCACAGAACCTTAGATTACATGTTACAAAATTGTTGTCTGTATAAAAATAATCCATTAGAGACACTTGACAGCAATACTGTAACCTTATTGGAGACGTACTTGCAGCGCTTCTTTTATAACCCTAAGAAAATATAGTACAGACAATAAGCCAAATAAAACTCAGAAGATCCAGCCATTCTGCTGTCTGAATTCTGAAATAGTATGACACGAGTCAGTATCTTCATACGGTTTATAAGATAAGGCCTAAATTAACATTTTATATACAGTGTTCTGGATCAGATGTTTAACAGAAAAGCCAACTAGAAATAGCTAAGACGATTTTATTAAGAATTCAACCCTTAAATTATGGAATGAGGAAGGAAAAAGACCTTGTGAACCTTGATGAGGGAGTCAGACAAAAATATAATATTTGGTGCCGAACTTGCTTCTTCTCATAGATTCTATCCTGTGTATTTGTCAGGGCAGTTTCTAGAATTGTTTTCTTAATTGCCTGATCACTTACATGAGTCTCTACAAGTATGTATAATTTGGTGTTTAAAGAGCCAGACAGATTGAGAAAAATCATAGTAGAGCTTTCCCAAAAAGAAGAAATTGTAATCGCTTTCATAGTGATACTCAATCAGATATGAAGGTGGAAAACTACATAGATCAGTGTTATATTTACTCAATGAAATTTAAAAAAATCCTGAAGACAATGGAAAAAATCATTGCAGTTGCTCAAAACCAGAATTCCATATTTCTTTTTCATTTCCTCAAATACTGAATTATTTACACTTGTCAAAAAATATTTTGTAGTTTACTGTCTTTTACTGTGTAGAAGCAAAAAAGCACTTTCAATGTCTCAGGTTGTTTGTAACTTAGGAAGAAATATTTCATCTGTTAAAGATTCGATCTGCTTTCTCTCCTGAAAAAATTGTCCCCTTCCGTTACTTGCTGTGCACTGCACTATATGCTTTTTTAACGTAACTTCCGAAAGTAGAAAATGCAATTCTGCCTTTCAAAATGTAAAAGATACCTATGCCTCAATTTGGTTGGTAGGGTCCTGAAGCAGATTTAGTGTGTCGAGTAATAAATTTATCTCCATCTGCATTTCATGCCAAGCTAGAAAAAAAACCAGCTGTTTGTGGTGTTTTCAAGTACAGTATAAAATTAACCCTACTTCACACCTAGTCAATGCATTCTAAACAGAACAGTGACAGATGAACACTACTTTCCATTACTTTGTAATTATACAATAGTGTGTGATAAAATACTTAAGTGCTTGTAATGAAGAAAAGCGTAAAACCATTTAGATATTGGGCAGCTGGTAGTGAAGAGATTTAATAATAATTGATGCTTTAAAAAAAAAAAAGTGGATGTAGAGGGAAACAGGAGAGAAAACAAAATATGATTCACGGAAATTAATGGTAAAAAGAGTCCAGAATCTCCCTTCACTTCATCCAGAGTAGTTGAACTGTTGCAAGAAAATGTTTCATTGTGTCTTTCTCATGTAAAATTAACAAAATTTCAGTTTAATGGAGATTTAATTTGAAAGAGACTTCTTGCTTGGCCCATATTTGTGTGGATGTGCACACCACTTATCTGTGGGACAGCTGGACAGAGGTATTGATTCATTACCTGTCTGAATCTTACCGTGCTGCCTTTCACATTACGTATAATGTTTTAACACCATCCTAATTCATAGTGCACTTCTCCCACACATGCCTGTATGTAGCTGAAGAAGGGCTGCCAGGGATTTTCACTTATAATGAAAGGTTTATATCGTCCTACTCTGCTCCATGTATTTCTCTAGAGTAGAATGTGGAAAATGCAGGAAATGTACCTTTAGCTGAGTACTTTAGATAACATCAATTTTGTGAATCAGCCTCGAGGGAGCCATGACTGCTGATGCAATTTAACCAAACATTAAGACTAAAGTTAGGTCTACTGTAAAAACTTGCCAGTATGGATCTGTCTGTCAGGGATCTCATGAGTTCTCTCCACCCAATGCAGGGCTGCTGGCAAAAGTTAAATTCAGAGGTTGTTAAAGAAGACAACTAAAGAACACAGACTCACTTTCACTGGTAAAACTGTACATCCTATAGGAGAGCTAGAATACCTGTTCGTAAAATAATAATTCTGCTGATAGATGCTAGCTCCACAGGAAAAGTAGCAGTTTTCTCACTTAGTGGCTGACATCCAAAAACTGCCGTCAAATACTAAGAAACGTGCTCAAGATCCTCTTAGAGTCAACAGGCAGAAATGTGCACTATCAGATAATAATTCTAGATATGTTTCAGGGATATTTGGGATGATTAGCTCACTATTAATCCTTCAGCCTTACATGAGAAGAAATTCATCTTAGTAACATTTTGCTAATACTGTGTTTCAGAATTGTAATATTGATTATTAGTTGCAGGTGTAGACATGGCCTAATTTGAATCAAAAGCACAATTGCATTTTTACTGTCATACATCATCCCGATATAATCAGTTATGTGCTTTGAGGATTTTGTTACGAAGATAGAAACAAGCCTTGTTTAGCACTTAAGTTCAGTACCTTCCATTATGGTTACAGTGCTTTAAATTCCTTGAGGTCCTAAGAATTCTTGCAAACACCTCAGCAGTAAGTCAGTTTATTGTAGTATAGATTTGCACAGGATTCTGTTCTTGCAAGTAAAACTGATTCATGTTTCATTCTGAGTTGCACTGTAGAAGTACTCTGCCTCCATTGTTCATTGCTAGAGATTTGAGTAAGATGATATCTTATGACTAGGCAGATTCTGTTGGACACTGAATGCAAAAACAATAACTTTTTTTACTGTTCATATCATGATCAGATAGTGGTTCTTTCCTTATCTGATTTAAAATTAAGTAAGATGCATTTTGAAGAGAAACAAAAATCAGATGTCATGTAATATTTGTTTGAAGATATCAAGTTTTAAATATACCTTAGTGATTTTTCATGACAGATAATTTGAGAACTCCAAGCTTCTGATAACTTCATTAACAGAAATATCTGAATTTTAATTCAGTTTAAATAAGGTGTTTGCTGAACTAAAATGTACTTGGAGTTGTTTCTGTTTAATATCTTAACGTCTAATATTAAGCCTATTTGAACTCAAACAAAAATCCCAGAAGTTGCTCTCTTATTAGCCTGTTGGTTCACTTACATTTTTCAACAGCTACCCTGAAAGTTCACACAAAAAACCATGTTACAAGAAATTCACGCTACCTCTTGAAGATTTAGAGAAGTCTAAAGTGGATTCTACATGTCTATTCAAATTCCACATACCTATTCAAATAAATGGTAAATTAGTAACTTTCAAAGAATTAGCATAGTGTGCTTAGAATTATAATCAGCTTAATTCAGAATTCTGTCAACTGGTTTTATTTTATGAGTCTGGTAAATTAAGCAGGCGTATTTTGTTAGTATTTTTTCAAAGTTACAAGTTGCTATATTTCAACAATGGTGTAGATGCAGATTTTAGTTATTACTTGCCATTAGTAATGACAGTGCTTAATGTTTAGCCTCTCAAGGCTGTGATCCCTTCTGACTTTGTAGAGCTATCGATATAATGTCATTGAAAATCCAAGTACTTACATAGATGACTGCAATTAATGTTAAA
Source organism: Caloenas nicobarica (assembly GCF_036013445.1). Taxonomy (NCBI): domain Eukaryota; kingdom Metazoa; phylum Chordata; class Aves; order Columbiformes; family Columbidae; genus Caloenas; species Caloenas nicobarica. The sequence goes on along the minus strand of NC_088248.1, from coordinate 18,056,844 downwards.
GGGAATTGGAGATTTTTATGTGCCACTGCCATTATCACTAATGGAAATTTCACATGTAAATTGCCATGCATGGAAATAATATGCTTCTTAGTATGCTTTATCTAAAAGTCATCTGTGCAAGCAGTCAATTTAAATCATAAATTCAGTCCTCTTACACCATGGCAAATATTTTGTTCTATAAAATCAGGTTATCAATTTTAATGTTAAGAATTGTCTTTATACTATTTAAATTATTTAAAATTAAGGGTTAGTGTATGCCTAACTGTGACATGCAGCTTCCACTGATTTCCTGAGATCACAGGCAAATGCAACTTTAAACACAACATTGAGAACTCACAACTCTGCCACAGCTTTTTTGGTGTACTTGCTCACAGCAGACTAGTTTCCATTGAGTGGCAGGCATCAAGAATGGCTGAGCTTCAAAAGCTAATCAATGACTTCTTGGCACCAAAATGAGCTCTTGAAGTGGTGTATGGCTAGGGCATCTCTGAAAGATCTTCTTCAGAAAAAATCACACCAATCAATCGATGGTATGAGGTAGTAAGATCTTACCAAGGGACATTATTCTCTTTTTTCTGGAAGTAATATAGGCAAGGAAAGGTAAAGAAATCAGGTTGTAATGTGCAATGCTCTCTAATGTCTGGGAAAATTGCAAATGTCCTCTCATCCGCGAAGAGTGCGCAATCCCAGGATGACAGGGATAAAAGTTGGATCACCCACCTCTCACTATTTCTAATAAAGAAATGTAAGTCAATTGATGTAGGCTATTGCTTTGTCACAGTTGTTTGACAAGATAAAAAAGATATTAGTGTGTGTGCACAGTGCAAAAGGTTGTCTGAGATACAGATGTTGTGGTTTGGCAATGTGAAACTAGAGTGAAATAGTTCAAGAAATCAAGTCCAAGTCTGACAAATTGCATTGCAGGGACAACTAGGGTGATCAAAAAGCAAACTAAGCCAACAGAGCTGTCTGAAGCTACTTGCATTGCTAAACTTAAGACTGAACTTAACATGACTATCAAAAGTAGTAGAGACATAGCTACTGAGAAGAAAGAGATAGGACAATGAACTTGGAGCCAGATGTCTGAAAAGTCTTAAAAGGAAGAATACAGCATTAATGGACAGTCCTGGTTTGCTGTCCTCCTCCCAGAACCTTTCCAATAGTTTACGCAATGCTGGCTAACCACCAGAAACAGTCCTTGGAGCCCTGACTGGAGCTCAGTTTCCTGCAGAGTAAATACCCTGCTGACTGTCATGTATATCTGCCTTTTTGCTTCCTTTCTGCAAAGTGAAAACACTTCACTGAGGAACTGCATAGCCCAAATCAGTGCAATGGTGTGTGAGCTGGAACAGGCTAAGTCTGATAACCAACATTGCTTTGGGGTTATTTATTTAAAAATGATGATATTTAATGCTATTGTTTGATCGGTTCCCTCTGTCTCAAAGGTAGAAATCAAAGTCAAGAAGCAAGGTTTTGCCATGAGTCTCAAATGTGTTTACACCTTGTAGTAGAATGCAGTGCAGAGATAATTGTACTAGACCTGAAGGGACTATGCCAAGTAGTATTCTGCATTTGGAGTAATTACCTCAGATATGTGAAGCTTCTGCCTCATATTGAGTATCAGAAAACAATTTCTACTGAATAAAATTTATGCAATATAATGATATGTATTCTTATGATGAAAAATTGGTGGAAGTATTTTATACATTTTTATAATGTTGGCATTGATGTTTTTATTATTATTGTTTTATTAGAGTTTTTCACGTGAATCCAAGACTCTAGATAATTTTGTAGGGTGTTTTTTTTTTTTACACATAAAGACTAAATAGCAAAGATCTATTTTTGTTCTAGTCTTGCTTCTGGACTGTATATATAATATATACATATGGAAAAACCATTAAGTACTCCATTAATTTATAGGGTTCATGTAAGAACTTGCTTAAGTTTTAGTGGTATTACCTCTGCGGAACTGAGTATGCACTTAAGTTGTACCATGAGAAAGGAGCACACAGTTAATTTTTTCTACATTTGTACATTGTTCTTGTATAATTCTGTCATCTCCCCACTTCTCTCTCTGGAGTTCATCTTGCATCTGATTCCCTCCTGCACTTTCACTGCAGTACGGTTTTTAAAACCATGAATGAGCTTCTTTTGAGTGTATTTAAAGAGCCTTACAATTATGTACACCTATGTGGTTACTTTCATAGCTTTCCTTTCTTCATCTCTGTCACAGATAAGCATTTTAAAAATTTTGTTCTGACCAGGACTATTATTTTACATTTGACTGCTTTTAGTGCATCATTTCTCTTATGTTCCTGCAATAGTGAGGTCTGTGATTTGCAGGTTTTTTTCTTGTTGTTTTATTGGGATTTTAATAGGTTACGGTTTCCTTTGTTTTCTTTATATAGTAGCACACATCACTTTAAAATGTAAACCGTTATGAGAGTCTAAGCTAAATGTTCATTTAATTTCCAAGGCTAAAAAGGAGCAATATCAGGATATTAAGGACTTAGTATTAAAGAACACATTTTCGGTGTTTCAGTATACCGTGTAAACAAAACCTGATGCATTTTCATGTGCTAAACTGCTCTAGGTAAAACCTAACAGAGTAGGATTTACGTAATCCATTAAACAAGTTTATGAAGACATTATCTTTTATCTACACTGGATGTGTTACCTAATGAGCTCAAATCAGACCTCCTCAGTTTAAATAATTCCATAACGGAGATTTGGACATAATCATATCCTTTTCCTTTCTGCTTTTTAGAAGTCTGTGCCTTTGGATGTTCAGAAACTGCTTAAAATACTAAGTCTCCCACTGTACTAGGTTTAGGTGATACAGTTAATGGTCATGTACCTGCTCCAGGTCAACATGCTGAGAACAGTAGTAAAGTCAAACATTATGATCAAGTTATTCCATTTCCTAATAATATAAAAATAATGTTTGCTTGATTTACACAATACAAAATTCCCTGTTTAACTTTGTTTTCCTTGATAAGAATTTCAATTGCTTTTCCTTGATAAGAATTTCAATTGCTTTTTGATATCGTATTTCATATAACTCTTACATTGGCATAGATTTTTGACATATCTCACATTTAGATAAGGCCATACTCTTAGTAAAGTTCCTTCAAAGTGAAAAATGCCATTGCAATTTCACTGTTTGTTAACTGCTCCCAAGTCTTTATGTCATGAAGGGCTTCTACTTTACATCTGCAGCAAATTATTTGAAAGGTGCTTTTTATTCCCCTTCTTTTGCCCTAATTAGTTTTTCTGTCTTTCTATTTAGCAAAAGAGATTAAGAAATTACAACTTTCTATGCAAATTTATTTTAGCCTAGTGAAACAGTTTAGTTAGGCAAATGGTATCTTCAAAGGTAGTTATAATCAGCTGATAATTTCAACTTTTTCATTTATTCCAAGTGTTGCATATGTGATCCTCCTGGATGCTTTATGATGACGCTTTGGGATTTTAGAAGACAATTATATTACACTGAATTACTACTTAAAAGTTATACATGTTAGTTTATAAGTCTAACATTTCTTCTAGTCTCATGTATTGAAGGTACAATGAAAGAACATAAACCTGGTATGATGATGAAAGCAAGAAATAAGGAATCGTAAAATGCCATGAATTGCATTCTTAAATCTCTCCTGTCATCAAAATCTGAGAGATTAACTCAAAAAGTAACTTTAACTCAATTTCCTTCTCAACAAAAAGATCTACATAATAGGTTTTGAGTTTATTTGTTTTACACTGTTCTGGATCCCTCTTTATGTCAATTGTATCAAAGGTTATGTTGAAAATGGAAGAATTTAATTTATTTTTGGTGGGGAGAGGGGACAGAAAGGTATCCTTTAGTGTGTCCTGTGCTTTTGCATAGCAAAATGCATTTATTTTGACAACAAAACTTGTCTTTCAAGTGTAGAAGATAGGTGGCTGAAAACAACAAAAACCTTTCAATAAAGGAAGCCATTTAGAATTTTGGAGACTCAAAGTATTTCTTGCCCAATGGACTTAGCTTTTATTGAGGACAGTCATAAATAACTTTAAAATATTCCAGTGTGATAGGATTGAACTGCAGATTAGGTCATTATGGAATTATATTTCCCTTGCTTAATGATTTTACAAAATTGCCTGGCAATCCAACAAAGAAAAGGAGCACAATGTGGTGAATGCAGGCTAATTAAACCAATAATTGCTTCTTGTTGTGTTCCCAGATAATGTGCCCCTGATAATTTTAAACGAAGTCTTGAAGCTGACTTCTTGGATGAAATGCTGTGCTAGTTAAAGCTTCACTAACTCTCCGTGTGCTTAGAAACTGGCCTACTTCTCAAGGTCCCTTGCATTGCTCAGGCAAATATTGCCATGACATGCAAAGAGTACAGGAATAGCTTTCCTGTATGTCAGGTAATGGGGCTCTGAATTTCTGTATTTTCCCTCTTTGCAATATAGTGACTAGATGGTCTGATTTCCCTGAACAATTCTGAAATTAGAGGCTGTAAATGAAGTCTTTCATGTTCAAAGTTCTGCTTCCTTTTTTATTTTTTTTTAAGACTTAGGAAAATATGCAAACTTCTACATATCTCAGGAATACTACTATAAATCTAGAGTAACTCTATTGAGATTTATGAGGATTTTTTTGAGTTAAATCTATGTCAAATGCAAGTATGTGACTGTTGACTGGTAGCTATGTTTAGAACTTGGGAAATATTTCATGAAGTCTCCAAGAATTGCAAGGTGATCTTCAATAAGATATGAGGTATAATTGGAAACTTTTAATGTTGAATTTGGAGGAAGAGTCTTTATTTAGAGGAAGGGTCTTTATCAGTTAATCAGGTAAAAGGACTTCTTCAGACGAATTTGAAGTATAAACTCTGCTACAGATATATATGTTTATCATGCTGTCTCTCCTCTGCAAATAAATACATGTGTTTTGTATTTATTAAGCAATATGTATTTTAGGTCACATATAGTCTGACAGAAAGCCTGTTTTAATATGACTAACATTTTTATGAAACTGTAGGACTATTTGCCATTATATGATCTTGGGTAAATATGTTTCTTTTCTCCATTGATGCTTAAGGATTTTTACTGAAATATTGGACTGTAGTTTAATAAGTTTCCAGATTTTTTTCTATTCTGAATTATCTTTTCATTGTCTGAATAGAATGACATAAATGAAAAAACAGGTAGGTTTTCAAAAGGGTTGCTGAACCATTATCATCAGGTCCTTCAAAGTTAGGCAAGATTTATGTTAGTGTTTTAGGAGCTGTGAATGTATTCTGTCTCAGTATAAGAGGAAGGTATGATGTATTAGACTAGTCTGAGAAGTGTAATTAATATTTTTGGAGGTGTGATTGCATTTTAAGTATCCAAAAATATTTCTTTAGGAAACTAAAAATACAAAATAAAAACATAGATGTAATTTTCAAAGTTTATTTTCTATTTCTGAGAAGCTATTTAAAATCACAGCTTCTGGAAGTATGAATAGAGACAGATTTGTCACTTGTTCCCGGTACCTACCACATAATTGAATGTATATATGATGTGTCCTCTGCAATCTGATGTAATATCTTAAAACCAAAAATTAGAATCTGTTAGATCACAAGATCTAAAATTCCCATTGGTATTCATAAAATAGGAGAAGTGAAACCTGGCAACAGAACTTGCCAATAGTCACTTTTGTATTAATTCTTACCATACATGTTCATGACTGAAATCTGTAACTACACTGCTCAGAAAATGCCTCCCAGAATTTGTAGTCTTGTAAATTGGTAAGCATACACTTAAGAATCGTGAAACTGAATTTTTTGATGGCTTTTTAATGAGGGATAGGTCCAATATATCTTAGTTGGCAGCAACTGGGCAATGAACAGCAATATTGCTAGTGAAGGTTTTATTTCTATTTGCTCTGTGTCTTGTTAAGCTTTACTGATACAAAACCATCTGTTTAAAAAGCTGTAAAAATAGACTGCCAACACACATAAGAGCTCAGCACAACAAAATCGTCTTAATATCTACTGGCAATGCAATGTAAAAATGGCTGAGGATGGAGGAATTGATAGAGAGGAAGACAAAATTATGTAGTGACAAACCTTAATTTCCAAGTAAATGGCTGAACTATTTATGATTGATCGTAATAGTTTCCTTTGCCTTTAGTGAATATCTTGAGTAGTCTTGAAATAGTTTTAAATATTACATACAAGTATATTTTTTTAGTTTTATTGGACTATACACGACCTAAATATAAAGCAAGCCAGAAGTAATTTAAACTGAAAATACAAATGTAAGGGCGTACATGTAACAGCAATAATGTCACTCACACCAGGACACTGAAAACCCCAGGGTTTAATTGGGTCAACCGTCAAGTAACTGGCTGCTACCATTATCTCAGAAACAAATCGGAAAAAATTACAATTTGTCAACAAAAATTTTCCAATGTATTTGTCCTCAATGAGTTCTGAAGTAATACTCGCAAAATGAATGAGGTACTTTGAAGCTATATGCATTACTTTATGTGAATACCTTATTTAAATCTCTCATTTAAAATTGAAAAATTATTGGAACTGGCTGTAAAATTTTTCATAAGACCTAGCTGTGTTTCCAAAACAGAGAAATGCATAAGCAAGTGTTACATTATAGCTACAAGATCTTAATGACAAATGCATCTTAATAATGCAATAATTATACAAAGCTAATATAGAACTGTGCGTAGCAGTTAACTTTTTCCTCCTGGATAAACATACTATTTTTTTTTCCACATGAAAAGATGATTTACTAATAAACTGAATTATTCACAGTGATTGTTAGATCGTAGAATAATCTATAAATAATAACGACCCCAATCCTGACAAAGTACAAATCTAGATTTTGCTCTCCTCATTATGGACTCCCCAACACGTAATATGTAAGTTTTTTGAGATTAGGGCAAAATGTGCATTCTGATTATTCATAAATATTATGCTATATTATATTGCATAAAATATTGTCTGTCAGGTCATATGTTGTCTATAATTAAAATACTAGGAACACTTGTGTACAAAATTATTTTACAAAATAGAGATGCTTTTTATCAATGAAATCAACAATTGATCAATTATGATGAATCGTTAAATAGGCCTTTATTTGTTGTCTCTAGGCATCACTGTTCCACTGCTCTTGGTTAAAAAGGAAAGCATACCAACTAAGAGAAGAAACAAGAGAAGCAGTAAACTAAAAGAAGAGAAATTGTCATACAAATCACTGTCAGACAATGCAGAAAAATCATTGTCAAACCTAGGTCTTATGAGGTAGGAAATTTTAACTTTGATTGATACTTCTGATTAAAAGAGCTTAAAATTAAGAAAAGATATCCAATAAAGAATGTATTTTCAAGGCAGTATGTGATATGGGAGGGAGAGTATAACAGCAAAAATAACGTGTAAACAGTGCCTGGAAATGAAAATGTACCTGCACACAGCTTTGAACTATAATTATTATAGTATTGTATCAACTTGTGTCCATACATCATGAAGCAACGGAGGTATTCAGAAGAAAAGAACTACATGACTGATTCAGTCTGGAAAATACATTTTGTAATAAAAAGATTGATTTCATCTTTCTGTGAGAAAATGAAGTGACTTGACAGCCTATAACTACCTTTCTCAGACTTCTGACAGTAGCTTTCTTATTATTCAAATAGAAAAGACAGAATAAAATCTGGAGTCAGACTAAAAGTGAAGTGACAAAAGTTGCAGTAATTAGCATTAAACATTTGGACACTTATTTATAGGCAACAGGATTTGAATATTTCTGTGGCTCTTTATGGATACAGACCTTAATCATGTGTTTAATTTTAACTTTGAAGGCTGTAGATTTTAAATACATATGCTTAAATTGTCTGATGGTGTATTTAATACCTTTAAAATATGGCTTACTGGTTTTTTACTCATTCCACTTACAGAGTATTTATTTTTAAAAAATTATGGTCTTAAAATCAGTGGATATACCCACACTTGCTTTTTAGCAAGGCTTTAATATTTATTTGTATCTATTTTTAATGGCTAAGTAACAGATGGTTAGATTTAAAGCACCGTTCCCCCTGGGTATTTAAAATAGGCAAAGATATGAGAAGAAATGAAAGGGAGAAGGGAAAAACAGATGTTGTGAAGCTGCTGCTGAGACATTGGAGGATAAGCAGATGTCTTCCAACTTCACCAGTCAGTTCTGCAAAGGTGTTGACCATTTGTGAGAGATTATACAGTGACATTTGTTTCTCTGAACATGGATGAAATATTTGTCTAGACTTTGAATTGAAAGGAAATAGGCTAACTGGCCCTTTTTCATTCAATCTTGAAACTACATTAAAAAGACTGCCACTTGCAGTTCCAAATATTGCTCATATTTATAAACAAAACTTCTTGCACGTTTCTTTGGAAACTTTCTTCTCAAAACTGCCAGCAATACTTTAGACTTTTAAGAGTATTCTTAACCATCTCATAATTGATAAATAGCACATACTAGCAAATACATATGACATTTTTTCTATACTAGATGAATGAAAATACTTGATGGACTGACAGTTAACACAGCTTAATGTGTTAGCTGCTATGAATTCATGCTTAGGATATGACTGGCTGGTTAGGCTTAGATAGTTGCTTATTTACATCACTTACACGTGTATCTGGTGGTAAGCCAAATCTTGAAATTATTTAAATAATATAGTATAAGAAGGTACACTGGACTTTTCTGTTTGGGCACAGTCTAATGTTATTGCAGCTATGCAGCCTCAGGATGACAAATGACCTCTTCCACCTAAAATGTGGCCAGACCTGTCATGCTATCATATAGCAGACTGGCTAATGTTTCAGATTTCACCTGATGAAAAATCACCTAAAGCTCAGGCTTTGTAATTCTCAGTGTTAAATTCCAGAAGTTTCTCCTGTGATTCTAGTCTTTTCCATGAGTTGCCTTTCAAAGCTGTGCTCCATGTCTATGTAGAAAGTTGACAGTTTTAGGTCGTCTTTGAGAAGCTACTGGTGCTTGCAAGGGAAGTGATCAGTTTTGCATTTGTCATCATCGTTTCAATGAGAATATTTTTCCTAAAATCTTGAACTGTGTCTTGAACCCTAAAGCACTGTGCACATGAAGGAAAGAATATTTTACAGCCACCTCTTTGTTTTTTCCTCCATGAGACCTCGTTATTTCAAGTTTTTTTCATACTATGAAAGCAGAAGGTAGGAAGAGTGCAAGGTCTTATTTTTCGGTGATGTCAGTCTGTTCTTCAAATCAAAGAATTTTTTAAAGATAAGACAAACTAGGGTTTTTGGTTTGGTTTTTTACTTAGACTTTCTTTTCCTTCACCTTCTGGTAGGTTAAGTTGTAAGTATATGTAAATGTTTAACTGTCTTGTTTACAAAGTCATGCTGTTTCCCAAGAGCATACTGTTTTTGAAAACAGTGTACATAGTTTATTTTATATGCAGAAGATTTAGATATTAGCAAAGACTTTTTTTTTTTTTCCCTAGTTTTGCTTAACTAACATCTAGCCAGCCAAGCAGAACTAACAGTGCCCAGGTAATATGTAAACAACGCCAGGGCAAAAGACAGAAATACCAACGGTTCTGACAACGTTAACCATATTACCATTAATTCGAAGGACTGAGCTTGACTGGGTTTACAATTCTTAGAAACTTCCAAAATATATGATGGCATTCTACGCATGAAGAGATGTTGAGATAATACAGAAGAAAAATGAATACACAAGTACAAAAACTTACTAATCAACTTTGAACAGAGCTGCAGTCTGGTGACAAGTTATCATCTATTAAAATACCAATATGCAACACCAAGAACTGCAAATAACTGACTGGAAACAACATCAGAAGCTTCATTCCTCTCTTATCACTAAGACATATGAGGTACTAATGTTTATTTTCTTCCTGAAATCCAAGGAATTTACAGATCTTCCTGTTACAGGGGTATGTGCTCTGTGTTAATATCAAATGTTTGGTAAAGATTTATAGACTATTAAATGCATAGAATCTCCTTCTGTAGGAAGCAAGATTAAAGAAAGAGAAGTATATGAAGGGGAATGACCCCCTTTCTTACAAAACTATCACCATTTCTGTTTAAATATAACACAAAAAAGATACTCTAGATACTGTCTGATCTGCAGAGAAGCACAAGAGTAAGATAAAGCAAAATATAAATGAATTTTAATTTAAAAAAGGACAATTAAAGATATACTTTGCATTTAGACTAAAAATCAAACTGATTCCCAGATTTAAAAGCTGGCATCAAACGAGAGGAAGATGCAGTCTCATGACATTTTTACCTATATGATTTCATAGAGCATTTGGAAAGTCATGAGGAAAGTCTTTGCTAGTTTAATCCCTAGAAATTATTCAGTAATTCTTTCTCTGCTCCAAGATTCATCAGAGCTCTGCTAAAATCTTCTGCTTTTCTTCCCAAACTTTTAATGTAATAGCAATTACACTAGTAATAAATGAGTATAACAAGGCATTGTATTACTTTTCAATGATTCTCTCAGGAGCACCATTTGACATAAACAAAGTGTCAGAATCTGCCCCATACTTAGCAGTTCAACATTTTCTAAAGTAAAGGGATGTAAAATGAATCGTTAATTATTATGCATCTATCTATTCTCATAGCCTGCTAAGCTCCAGATTTACAATCTTCTTCTTCCCATTTATTTTCTCTACAAATCAAACCAATTTTCTTTTTTTAAAAGCAGAAAATCCACATGTGGAATACACAGTTTTCTTAATATTTTCTGCCTAAGAATTAATATGGCTAGGAAGTTGCTGGATTTTCATGATTCCAGATATTAGGATCGATTCTGAAGCATCTATAAGGCTGCAGTTTACAGCAGGTTTAAAGTCCTACAGGGTGCGGGCCTCCAGCTGGCTTAAATAGTGGGGGAAAGATTTATAGTCACATTTGTTGTTTCCCCCATATCAAATGAATCAAAGACAAATAGGAGAGGGAGGACGGAAAAACCAAAACAAAATAAAACCCACCTCCCCACACACTCCCCCCAAGAACCAGTGAGAGTTAAAATGGAATTACTATAAAGAATTTACTATAAATGAACACTTTACATGCAAATATAGTCCTTCTTTTTTGCTCTTTGCATATTTTATGTACAAATATAGAATACTCATCACTTGGGTCTTCTGGTCATCTGGTATCTATCTGTGAATCTCGTTTATTTAGATGTAATTTTCATCTGTTCATTGGTTGTAATAAAGTAGGCCTTCTGTGAGGTCTGTTTCAGTTTGTTTAATTCAAAGGTGAATGTACTTTAAAACAACAAAAATAGAGTAAATCTTTCTCAGGCAATTGCTCTGTACAACCATTGGTAAAATGTTAGAAATCTTAGAGAGATAAGGCAGATATATTCTCCCTTGCTTATAATCTGTTAATTTTTCCCAGTATGTTTTTTGAAAAAAATTCTGAACAACCTACACTTTTCTTGCAACATCCATTAATAACTATTTTTTAAGTGCTGAGGAACTGCCATCTACTTTATTCAGCTCTTTTGTATAGTGAACAGTCACTTTCCTTGCTGATATATTTTTGCTAGAAAAGGTTTAGATCAGAGCTGAACATGACTCATTCAGCTACATCCTTTTCTGACCCTCTAAATATCAAGTTTAGGACACATTCTAAGGCTTTGTCATTCAGCATATGGTACACATACAGAACAAAACTACAGTAATTTTTTTATAACTTCTCTGAACTGCCATCAAACATAGATTCTGACTTCTGGCCATTCCTGCTCCATGTATCTGTGGTTAAAGCAACTGCTGCAGTAGTATTTACAGTTTTCCATTCCATCAACTCCAAGGATGTAGTGTCGTTCTGGTCTGTATTGAACAAGATCTTAAAGCTAAACAGTAGATGCTTTGGATCACTTTGAGCACTATCATCCTGCTTTAATTAGTGATATGTTCCCTGATAAATTTACAATTACCCCCACCAATGCTACAAGACAAAAAGGACCTCAGAAAACACTCTTAGGTGCCTTCAGTTTAAAAACTGAGGAGGAGGACGAATGATGTTTGCAGTTCACTTGCTAGATTATTGTGCAGACATCCTTCACCCCACACAACTCAAGTCTAAAAATGTTTTGTCGGTGGTTATCATTTCAATAAAAAATGCATAAATTCAGCTTTTCTTTGAAGTGTTTGCACTTTGAGATGCCATCAAAAACATTGCCCACTAAAACATGTCTTAATATAAAGAAAAACAGAACAACATAAACAAAAAAAATCCACAAATATTCAACATGTACAGTAACAACAGATTGTTATACTTTCATTAAATAGGGACTAGATGCTAGGGTAGGTATTACAGGTTCTTCCAAAATGATTGTGAGGCTGAATATATTATCATGGGAGCGGTGATAGCAAACTGAAGACAAATATTCTCCAAAGCACAGAAAAAGGAAACAATTTTACCCTTTTTATTTGCTGACGAGGCAATGGTTGCAGTCCAAGTATAAGAACATCTGTATCATGTTACCATTCATCTCCTAATAAGTCCTGGTTATCCAAACACTCACTGGAGCAGGTGAGGCAGGAACTCACTTGGTGACGCCATATGCCTTAACTGCTTTGTTCTCACCTCCTGATACCTCAAATCAGTAAAAGAAACTGGAACACTTTATCCAATGTCATCGTAGTAGCTAAAGGAAGTAATAACACCAACCTCTGCTAACTTTTTTGTTACTTGCCTGATATTACATTATCTGTGAAAGGTTTCGCTACACAGTATTGAATGCTTTGCTCTTTACAATATTTACTCCACTGTAGGGTGTATACTTCAATACAACTTCAAGTATTTTCCTGAATTCCTCCATCTTCTGTAGGTATTTTTGTTTGTAATCGTTAACATGTCTTGCTCAAATACAGTAATTTCCATTTTATCAGTGCATTTTGTTTGAATTGATATGGTCGTTCCAGTGTAAAAATGTCAGTCATAACTTTTTATTTCAGTTATGTTTCCATTCTAACTAAGACATGACAGTAGCTGAGCCCTTTTTGAAGCTAAAAGCTAGCTGAAGCCCAGTTTTAGATGTTCCTTGATTGAGACATATTTGTCAGATTATTATCTGTGTTTATAATATTGCAGTTCAGCTAAATCAATTGTATTTATACTTTTAGATTATCAAAGAATTCCTGAAACAAGGATTCTAGGATTCTTCTGGAAAAAATACTTTGTATTAATAGGTAGTTCTATCCATGCCACTGTCAAGGTCTATGGAGATAATATATACTAGGCTTCATGGAGCACTTTGCATCTGTTCAGAAGTACAAACTGACACAATGTGTTATGGCACCTGTGCAGGCGCACAGCATAGTAACTCTGTGCTTTACACTGGCTTCTGTGGTATTTGAAGAGTCTTTCCTGTTTCAAAGGACTCATGTTGTAGTTAAAACCCAAATGAGAGCTCAGTAGAAGTGGTGACATGGAATTCTTTTGGTTTAAAAAATGAAGAAGCCATTTTCAAAACTTTTATCATGAGAACATCTTTTCCTTAATCCTAGACACAATGAGTTTGGATGTATGGTATGAACCCCATGAATTCTGTCTGCAAGAAGAATTATTTGGGTTTGGGGTTTTTTTGTTTGTTTGTTTTTTATTCTTGTTTTGTTTTTTTCATTTTTGGGGTCATTGTTTGTTTGGTGTTTTTTCTTGTTGTTTGGGTTTTGGTTTTGTTTTTTGGTTTTGGGGGTTTTTTTTCCAAGAAAATACTACTATTGTATTGAGGTTTCAGAACAAAAAAAGGATTGTCACTGTAGTCCTACTGTATGCTACAATGTATTAGTGTACAGTCGTAGTTTCATCATAGAATTTTATTTATTGGTTTGTTTGTTGGTTGGTGCACTTGAGGATTTCTTGAGTTACTGAGTAGAATAACCCCATGCATCCATACAGGCTGGGGCCAGACTGGTTGAGTAGCAGATTGCCGAAGGGATCTTGGGGGTGAATGCTACATTGGATATGAGCTAATAGTAAGTTCTCATTTCAGTTAGGCAAGCTGAGCTATATACAGTTAGGAGATTCATGGCCAGGAGATCATCAGAAATTATTTCCCCTTTCTACTTAGTATTGCGGCTTAGGTTGGACTGAAATACTGGGGCCCACTTTGGGAAGCATATCAAGAATTTGGGTAGGGTCCAGCAGAAAGCTACACCTCCTATGAAGGAAGAGGCAGCAAGGGGCAACAGAACAGCAGCCAGTGGCTCCTGGAAGGGCACTTACAAGGATGGTGAGAACCAAACTCTGCCTGGTAGCAGCAGGTGGTAAAATTGGGAGCAACAGCCACAAGCTATGGCCTGGGAGGTTCAGAGCAGACATTAGGAATAAAACCCTTCACTTGTGGGATAGTGCAGTGCAGGAGATGGTTACCCGGAAGAGTTGTAGCATCTCCATCCCTGAATATTTTCATGACTTGGGTGGACAAAGCCAAGACTGACCTGAGCTGTTGTTGATCAGAGCATGAGTTTTCGCTTCCAACCAACACTACTATATTCAACCAGTTATATACACCTAATATTACAATTTCTGTCAGGGTGCTTAATAAGTTTGTGTCTTTTAGAAATTAAAGCTAGTTATTGATTTTTAGAATATGAACACTTTTCCAATTTTATATTAATGAGTCCAAAGAGAAATACCATTTGTCTGTGAACTTTCAGCACTGTAGAATGTAACGTCATAAACAAACAAAACAAAATCCAAAGCCTTTTATTCTTGCAAGCAACTGGTCTTCTAAGATTCTGACAGCTAAATGTTTTCCATTTCTACATAGTAAAATCTTGTGCCAAAAACATTATGTTCTCTGGAGAGAGACAAGCATATCCTTAGCTTTGAACTTATTATAGAATAAAGAAAAGTAAGTAGAAAATAGCTGCAATTTAAAAAAAAAAATCTGTTTTTGAAACTTGTGTAAGTACTGTTTACGTAGATTATTATTTTTTTAAAACTTTTTGTGCCACTTTTAGGAAAAATACTCTTGAACACAAATATGATGTGATTACCTCTTTATTGACACCAACCTATCAAAGAAAAGGCTTCTCAACATTTATGTTTCTCCGTTTTCCTGGTGGCAGTATCAAGATGAACGTTCTATCATATGACATTTTGGCCTGCAAAGTGCTGATATTGTTTTGACTGTAAGGACACAGAAAGGTGGCTGGCTCAACATTTAATTAAGATGCACCTTCATGCTCAGACAAATTTTACAAGTGTATTATTTGAAAATTATTCAAATTCCTTTCTGCCTCTCTGATGCATTTTTCCTCTCAAATGACCAATTATATCTTATTATTAGTATTGAACAGTAGATGCATCTATTGTAATTCACCTCTCCTTCTGGTTTGCAGAAGCTGAGAGGCCTTAAATCTGACATTTGCTCACAATTGCTGTGTCAGCTCTGTTACGCTGATGTCATAAATAGGTCTAATTTGCAGAAGTCAAAGGTACTGCAAAAATGGAAAGTTCTTCTTGATTCACAGTTAGCAGGAGAGGAGTGTAATCCAAATAGAAAATAAAAAGAATGAAGATGAAAAAATATACTGTGGGATAGCAATTTTGTGGTATTATCTTGTACTGTAACTTTGCATACAAGCACAGAGAAAAGGGTAAAAGAGTAATTCCTTTTCCTCATGTTGTTGAAGACTTCAGCAGTGTTCGGCTCAGGTCCTGCTATGAGACTAAATATTTCTTTCTAATAGAAAAAGAAAAGTGGGAAAAACACGTAAGGCAAGTCCTAGAACAGTTTATGAACTCCAGATTCGTGCATGCTTTTCAATGCAACCTTATGCCCAGGTAACTAAAGTTCAGGCAACCTGAATTTAGATTCTTGATAACGTGATCAGGAGGCAGAACTAAGGTTTTTATGGGGACTGAAATTAATGTTCATATAGTCTGAATAGGTTTGATGTGGGCAGGATAATTCAATCCACCAGCATGGTTCTTCCCAAGGACTCTGATCCGTAGCTACAGTCTCAGCTGATAAAAGGCAACAGGAACAGAAGTATACTTAGCTTCCACCTCTTCTTCACTTCTCAGTTTAGATGTGAACTCTTATTGACTTCAGTGTACTTTTCTCTACTCTTGTGGGGAAAATAGAGGTGCTCTCACAGTGAGATCGATGGCATGTCTCTCTAGAGACCCCCAACATTACACTCCTTTCTTATTTCCTGCTTGATCCCTTCACAGGAGAGCGTCCCCCCTCAAAAATAACTTTTTTCCCCCTACAATTCATCCTTTTAAAGTTGCTCAGTTTTAGTACGGTTATAATAATTGCATTTTCATGTTGTATAAGATGGTAGATGCACACTGACAATTTATCATGTAGCACATGCAGCACTTGTTATGAATCATATCACTGCAGAAACTTCTCTACAATAGTCCTTATGCCTTACAATAAGCCACGTAACTATTTCTCATGTATAATACTGATATAGTCTTGCACATATCTAATATATAACTGTATCACTACACTGAAATGATGCTGTTCCCCATTTTACACTGATGTTTTGAACTTTCTTTATATTTCAGTCAGTTTAGGTGTAACACTGGAGTGTGATTTCGATGCAATGGTTCTGATCAGGACCCATGGTAGCCTATGTGTATAGCTTTTCAGTTTCTACTATTTGGATTAAAAACTACTATATCAATTTTTTGTGATCCACTGACCTCTACAATTACTAATGTCTAACACAAGAACAAAGAGAAGCCTCTTGTTGGGAGGATATTTCCATAATGCCCCGGTGACAAAGGACAGACAGTGAAAAACTGCCTGTGCTTCAAGTAATCATGAACAGGTTTAGTTTTGTCCTTCCTTATCTATTATTTTCAGTACAGCAACAAAAGTTGCAATAGCTTTTTAAGATATACTTTAGGGAATATGTCCAAAACTGTAAAGAGAATTCTATGCTTGGAATGCTTTTACTCTTCACGAGCTTTATTCTATGCATTTTTTATTTCTCCTTGTTCTTTGGGAAAGTACTTAACTCCCATATCATCTATTTTTATTCACTGTTCGATCCTATATAATTATATCAGTAACGTTGTGTAAACATAGGACACAGTCTTCAGTCATTTTTTCAACATCTACTGATGCCCTATAGGTTTATTTTGAATTCCACCTAGTTAGAAAACACACATATATAAATATAAGTTTAATTCGTTGGCAAAGAGACTATTTTCATATAAGCTAGCAAAAAAGAAGTCTGATTATTTATATAATTAGAGAACTAATTTTTATATAATGACTTGTTTCTGTTTTGTTTATTACAAAAATCAGTTTAAGATTATTCACTTCATCAGTCATTATTCACTCATCCTTTTTAACAAATTGCAGTGCATTATATTTCAAATCCTACCCTGAATGGTCATATGTAGTCATTGTAAAGGAAAATTTCATATATGCTACTAAATATGCAGGCTTAGGTCCCATTTGTTAAAAATTAAAAAGCCATTGTAAGTATTGTAGCCAAGGATCCAGTTTATGAGATTTACCATTTATAAGTTCTACAGAAAAAGACATTTTATAGTCCTTTGCAGTTTATATCATTCACAGCAATTACTTATAAAGGTAAAAGAAAGATCCCTGCCCTTTTATTTTGTCTGCTAAAGTCCAAGCTAAGGCTTCATCTGTTTAGTTGATAAATAGGTAAGTGCAATGTCAGCCACAAATTCTGTGGCAAAATTATTATACAGGACTGTTAGTTCCTGTCTTTTCTTTCCCCTTCTTGAGTTCCTCTCATTCCATAGTAACATTAAGAAAAATAAGAAATTCCTTTTTGCTGGAGTATTGCAGCATTTGTTTTTATTCTGCATTGGAACAGAAGCAGCAAACTTTACAGGGAGAAGAAGAAAAGAAAGGAAAAAAAAAAAAAGGTCCAATCTCTGACAATTCAATAGATTAAATGTTAAATGACATATTCTTTTGAAAGAAGATGAGAATTGAATTTATTATAATGTATAAATATGGTATTAGAAAGACAAAGACACTGAAAGGTTCCAAGAAGCTCTTTCATCTGCCAGAGACAAACACAACAAAGGCCGTGGCTGCAGGATGATATAAACAATAAATAAAACGAGAAATGCAGAAGCAGTCTGCCATCTTATAGAACTCTCCTCCTATGCCATTTCATAGGTAGGAAAATGACCTACTCATCAGAGATGGAGTTTGGGGATTAAATGGAATGACTGCAAATAAGGAAGTTGGCTTGTATAAGACCTAAGGGTTTCTACACACACTGAAAAGGAAAATTAAAGAGATGTTTTTGCAAGTTAAAGTCACCAAAAAATTGAGGGAAAATATCACCTCACTTTTTCCCATTTTTAATTGAAGAGCATATGTCATTCTGGAAGAAATGCTGGAGAGAAATATCTCATATTTTACTCAATACACAAGCAGGAATTTAAAGGATGTCAGATTTGTTACCCTTTTAGACCTAAAAAGTGATGTACAATGTAGGCTAATTGGAGAAAGTGCAAAGGAGAGGAACAAAAAAGATCAGAGCTCCAGGTAACATGACCTACAGAATTTAGTTAGTTAAGCTCTTTAATATAAGAACACTGGAAGGGTAGGAGGGGAGTGAGTTACCTCTTCAAGGTGAATGATTATCAGTTTCCAAAATAGTAAAGGACACTCTTATGTTTTTGAAAACTGTTCAGAGTAGTGGAATAGTACAATCTCTGTATCCATCATGAGTCAGGCAAGAACTTTTAGATAGAAATATTCAGATTAGACTTCGAAGAACAAACAACAAAACCACCAAGCTCTCTAAAGGCACATGCAGTGAAACTTTGGGATTTCTGGTGGAGCCCTCACCACAGACAGAGGTGATTCTCCCTTTAGACAGGAGAAGATGCAAGCTATACTGATGTCCCTTTTGCAGTTCTGATTCCACAAATGTGGGGAAAAGCACTGGCTATTTGCACTTATCAATAAACGAATTGTGTGTTTATGAGAAAAGAAACCATAAATTATTCCAAAATAATAACTTAATAATCATCATTTTCTGAAAATACTTTTTTTTTTTTTTCCTGCCAGTTCTAGTCACAGCCTCATGATGTCATTGGCACCACTACCTTCCAAAGAGAAAATGGCTGAGAAAGTAAAAGGTGAAGCTATGGTTTTAAGGGAGAAGATGTTCAGCTAGTTATCTTTTCCATTAAGTTTTTCTTTCTTCATCTTTTACAATGACAATAAAACAATTTTTTATTCAGTTATACCAAATTTTTGAAGTTTAATGATCCTATTAACTCTCAGATGAAATCCACAATATATTCCTCATTATTACTTTGCCAAAGTAAATGGAAATGGTACTTTAAAATTTAATGCAGAATCTGCTTAGTGATCTACACCATTTTGTGACTGGTTAATCCTCAAATAGTAGCATGTATAACATATCAAGTAGCCAGAAGGGAAGCCAACAACAACAACAACAAAACACAATAAATCAGAATCTTTGATTTAATAACTAGCAGATTTGTTTAATTACAGCTGGGTTGAGTTCACTGGTCTGAGAATGCAATTATATGCCTTGGTGCTGCATTAGCAGCTCGGAATGAAAGATCTCTTTTTCTTTCTCTAGAATTTGAGACAAACCATGATAAAATATTTGGTCATTTTCTGTTGTAGCTGGCTTGTTCTGGAGAAGGACCTTTGTTTATGCATGAACCTTGTGTTTGCAGGGAGAAGCACCAGTGGCATGGCTGCTTATGTCCTTCACAGAGATTCCTGGATGTGGTCTGGATTGCTTGGTGAATTTTCATTTTGAATGTAGTAATATTTGTCATCTTTTACATGCTACATTACATTTTATCATTTATTCTTTATATCCTACGTAAACAATATTTCCACAGAATCACAGAAGTGCCTTACATATATAAAAAATAACCATTTGTTGCTTCACATGCTTAGCAGGTGAAGCTGTACGCAGAATCCAAGATGTATATGTTCAATGCTTGAAGCAGTCAACCAGATCAAGCTTTCTTGGAAAATGAGTATGTGAACAATGCATTTTATTGAGCATTGATAGACCACAGAAGCTCATCTCAGATGATCCATGTAGAAAATTTGTTGTCCGCATAAGAATCGCTTGTGATTGATATGCATTATTGATTACTTACCGAATGATAAAGTCTCAAAATATGACTTCAAAGCTTATTAAGATACCGTAACACTAATGGATTATACATGTGGATATTTGCTGATGACTTGGGACAGCCAAGGATTGCTGGAGGTTGATTATTAATGAAATTCGTATGCAAATATATTTATTGGATTGTCAAAGATAAGTGTACTCTTAAAATATATGTAATTAAAGCTTACTTTAATAAAGCTTATAAACTTCAAATAAAACCAGGCAAATCAAAGTTTATACAGTTTAAATAGAATCAGGCAAATTTAAAGTAACTCTGAAAGCACTAACTTCACATTTCTTAGCTCTAAACATCTACAACTACAGTTGCATTTAACAAGTTGTGGATTCTGTGCTAAGAAAAAAGGATTCTATTAAATGCAGAATATTTTAATGAAACATTAGTAACAGTAAAGTAAAAAGGAAGTGTTAAAAAATGGAAAAGATAAATTACCTTTGGGTTTGCACGTTAAAAGCCAATTTGGAGAAAGTGTCAAGAAATTGATGTATTGTATTATGGCTGAAATTTTGCAATCATTTAAGCCAAAGCAAATGCAGTTGGTGCCTTTGGTAGGGGGCAGCTATTTTGAATTCTAGCCAAATGTATCGAACCATAATTATGCTCTGTCTTGGTATGGAAAACGTGCTTTGAATATCATGTGTTTACTGTGACATCCATGTAAGAAAAGAAACTGCGTCATATTTCTCTTTGAAGAAACTTCCTTTTCTATGTCATGGCAGTGGGACCTAAAATATATGGTATCGTTGCTGTTTTCAGGATGGTAGCAGTATCTAGTGCATACATGCTTTTAAACCCAGAAGAGAAATGTTAAAATTCTGAGTGGATTATGAAAGGAGGAGGAATAACATGAAACTGAAGAACTGGCTGGATTATTTAAATATTTTTTCTAGCAGTGGATTATAAGATATTTCTAAATGTTTAGAATTTTTTACTTTAGAAATTTAATATGGCCTTAGATTATAGCTATATTATGTTTAGAACTACATTCAACCTTGAAATATACATCTTCATATCTTTTATATGGCTTGATATAGGCTTAATTTTTTTTAAAAAAAAAAAGTCCTAAGAACTTAAAGTTCTCTCCTCTAAAAATTTGATTCACAATTCTTTTTAAAATAGTATATTATGTTTTCTCATAGATTTTCCAGTAAGTGCTTTCCTAGGATCTTCATTCATTTTTATTCTATATGTTACCTTAATTAATATATCCTTCCTAAAATGCTTTAAAATTTGTTTCAAACTGTCAGCCTCTTTCCTGTTTACAGTATGGTCTTAACTTTATATCTGTTTCTCTGGAGTTCTGTTGGCATTCTATACCTTACAAATGTGTCTTTCTTGAATGTTAAGTAAGATTATTTAATGGTAGCATTGGTGATAGTAGGTCAAGGATGTGTGTATGACAGGTGACGTGCTTACTGTGGGCATTATCACGGAAATAACTTGTTACAAATTGTAGTTTCCAATTTAGGATGTCTACAAAATACACAGGTAACTATTTTGTCAGTCCTCACTTCATCTGGCAACACAACAAAGTATCATCCTACGATTAAGGTTGGTGCTTTGCTACAGTGTTATTATCCTTGTATCATCTCTACATCTCCATTTGTTGAAAAATATGGTCATTGGTCTTTGTGTTTCAACCCAGAAATGTTTCTGGTTTGATGTGCGGTTGTCTCATAAAGTCAATTTGAGCTTACAAGCCATGGAAAAAAAAATGTTTCCACCATTCTAATATCAGTAGCCCTTTTGTCTTTCTAAACTATTTTAATTTTACACATATTCCATACTACTTAAAAAATCATTGCATCTTCGCAAGAATGTTCTTGTCTATCAGTATGTAGCAAGACAAAAAGGCATGATGAATATAACTAGAAATGTTCCCACCGGAAAACTTTTTTTTTTTTTTTTTAAATTAGTTTTGATTAAACTCCATGAAGAGGGTTTTTCAAGTTATGGATGGAATCACTAGTTGAAACCAAAAAATAAATTTGATCCAGAAGAAATCAAAGCTTTGTGAGTTAAATACCTGACTAAGCCTTCAGAAATCTAATTTTATGTATTTGAATTATACTGGCAAAAAAAGAAATCTAACAGGCTGAAAAGGTGCATTAGTATCTAAGCTATTGTTTACCCTAGTATCTCAAGGTATTAGCACAGATGAGAAATGTAGTCAACCTTTCTGCATCTATGAAGAGGCAAAATACAGAATGTAATATTGTTTGCAGTTTAAAAAAAAAAAAAAAGTATCAACTCCTTTTAGAAAACATTTAGAAATATTTTAGCTATGATAAATTGAAGTGTTTATCATGAACACCTTTTTACCACTGAAGGCTTTATTTGTGACTAGTAAATTGTGGTGTACATGTAGGAGAAAGAAAAATCTATTTGCATATAAAGAGAAGACAGAATCACTATGCTTTTAAGCTTGTTTTTGATATTATTTCAAAATTGTAATTTATAGTGTTTTGTCTCCATATTATTTTAATAGCTACATTTTTAATAAATAAAATCAATAATATGATAATAAAATGATATTGTGATCTAGTTGTGCTGAACTCACTACAACCAATTTCATAAACATATTTTATACATTTTATTGATTTTTAATGCATAATTTTTCAACAGTCTTATTTGAATTAAAGTTGTGACATAAAGATCTGTTGTAGTGCACGAGAAACAAAAATACGCAAAAGATAAAAATATTATTTTGGCACAATGTTATTATTTTAGGAGGTTGACCATAACAATTCAGTTTAACTGCTGCATTTTGGAGGAGGCTTTTTATTTTATTGTCTCCACCAAACAACAGAAGTTCCTAGATTCAGGAATGGAGGGATTTCTCCATTCCCTTTGTTAATTTAAACAATAGATTTGTATCTGGGATCACGTTATGGTTTTGTTCCTTTTATGTGAAAAGTATTAATTTTTTTTTTAAATTTAAAAATAATATAAATCCTTAGGTAGGACTTTCTGTACTAATGATCACTGTAGTGTATGTTATTTATCTTTCAGCTGCGCATATATTATTCCAGGCATTGGTAACAATGTCCTGGTCTGTAATAATTCATAGTTCTTTGCCTTCCTCCTGAAAATATGCACCTTAATGATGTGCTTACACACCCTGTTAGTCCTTTTGGAGGCATCGGAGTGTGCTATCTGCATAAGGATGCACTTGCTTGCAAAATTAAAGCCTTAGCCTGCAAACACTTAGATCCTCAAATCCATGTAAGTGCAAAAAATAACATGTTAGTAGAACATCTGATTTAGTTGCTAAATTTAGTTTGCTTTGAAAAAATAGTAGTGCAAGCAAAAATTAAGCTGGAGAATAAATTTTATAATAAGCCCAGTAAAAGCTTAAAATTGGTTGACGTAATATATGTATTTAGTAGCGAGAATCAGACCACCTGCCTTTGAGATCATTACGTGACTTGCAGAAACTTAGGATTCGCAAGAGCTCTATGCTTTGTATTTTCATTGATGTATCGACAATGTCTATAAATCTCCAGTTCACCTAGCAATATTAAACTAGTGAGAGAAAATGGAAAGGATTGGACAGTTTGTCTGTGCATTGATTTTTTTTTTTGCACTTCAACGTGTCTTATAGTGAATATATTTTAAGGTTTTTCCCATGGTTAACCTTGTAGGAGGGTATAAGAAACGCTCAGCATTGGTTTCTAGTAAAACAGATAATTTGACCTCAGAATCTGCACACTTGTGTATAGATTTCTTTTTGTGGGTTCAGTTGAGGATGCATCTAAAATATTGGTAAATTAAAGGTTAATCCCTCAGCAGAAGTGCAGAAGTGTTTCTTCACCCGCCTGCAGGTGGGAGATGAATATGCTAATTGGGCCAGCCTGACTTTGCTGTGATTTGCAGGTGAAAATGTAACTGGTGATAATTAAAGGCTAATTACCCTTAGCCAGCAAGTAGGAACCAGGTGCTCTAAAGCAAAAGAGAAAGTTTTTGTTTTGTGCTGGTAAGACCTTCTGGGGGCGGGGAGGGGGAGGGCTAGAGAAGAAGGGACTATATTTCATTGTATTTTCTCTGGCCTTTAATTTTTTTTGTTTTGGTAGGGGACAGATACAAAATAATAAAATGTAACAATTAGTTTCTATAGCTTTGGAGGGGGGTGTTATTTTTGTTTAATTTTATCATTTTCCTCAAGACATGACAAACCAGAGTTAGGCAGTGTTTTGGTTTTTTTATATATTAGCAATATTACCATCACAGGCAATGTAGTCTGTTATGAATCCTATTTTAAAACCAGCTTCTTCTGAGATACTTATTATAGAAATCTCTTTCAAAAGCTTCTGTCAATGACAGCTTTCAGTGGCACCCCTGAAAGCTGAACCCTTAGACAGATTTAGAGCCTCCCACTTTTTCCCATATTGCCTTTAGGGTAGGATGTGTTGGCTTTTACAGTCAGCCTTCCCTCTGAAGGCTCCTTGGTCCAAAGAAGTTCAGGCTTCTCCTCCCAGACTCCTTTCCTGTTTTACGAGGGAGTCTGGTCCCTGTCTCAAGTTCGTCATGAAGATCTTTCTTTGTTAGATTAGGCACCATGTCACTTCCCTGGGAAGTAAACAACTCTGCATCAGGAGGGGGTAAACCTAAGCATTATTGTGCTGACTGCTTGATGTGGTTTTCATGCACTACATCTTTTATGATGATTTTACAATTAAAAAAGAATACACATTCTGTTTAGACAAGTATATATAATTAAGTACTGGTTGATCCTATGTATCATGATAATTAATCACTTTGATTAGTAGATGATGAATCCATAAATTCATTTCCTTAACGAGCTTCCTTTTTTCTTGCAAGGAACTGGGGCTGCAGTCTCATGGACCAAGACAGGTGTCTACAATAAACATTTAGTCTTTACTATTGCTCGTTCCATCTGTACTTAGGCTCTAGGGTATTTTGTAGTACCTGAGTGTCTAACATTCCTTTTCTTGGGCAAGTGCGAAGGGCTGAAACCTTAAAGTACTAACCAAGTAAGTGCCTGATTTATTTTTAAGCTATCTGCTTTTAAAATGTGGCTTTCTTTGGCTGTGTTATCTTTTTTACCTGGTCTGGTAGATATGTTCTGATTATACCAGCTTTAACACTGAGTGTACAGAGAGGGGAAAGACAGTTGACATTAGTATTTAATTTTTAAGCAACAGTTCAGAGGTTAATATGTTCCTGTGGGACTGAAAGTGTGAGAATTGCCCCAGGTTAGGAAAATGAACTTTGAACTGGAATGAGGAGAGGGACACCTCGGTCTCATTTTCCACATTAGTATCTTAAAATACAATTCCGCAGCAGATTATCTCAGAAAACTTTTTCACTAATTTATGTTTAGAAAACCATTATCCCCAAATGTGGCACTTCTTGTAACTCTTCAGGTTAAAGTTTATTTTGAAATACTAGAGATGTGTTTGTCTGTATTTGTGTAGCAGTTGCACAACCCCTGATGAGGTCTGGAGCCTTCAACAGCGCAGCTGATGGCTCTTTAGCACCTTTTGTCCCCACTGTACCTGCTCTCAGGGACCCACCTTGGCCAGTCCCCACAGTCACGTCCCCCCGCCCCAGGGCACCACGGTCACCTCCCCCCCGGCTGAGGGGGCAGGAGGGGTGGGACCTTTGGTTAACAGAGAGGGACCTCAGCCAATGAGGTGCCCAGGCCCGGAGAAGCTTCCAGACCACGCCTGTGATGCCCACTCCGGCCCGGCTATAAAACGGGGCCCGCGCCCAACACATTCTTTTGGCTGGTCTTCTCAGAGTAGCAGGAGTGTGGCTGGAGCTCTTCTCTCAGATCAGGGACACTATCTAAGGAGAATTCCTGGGATTGAGCCCTCACCTGCTCCTTGGTGAGTGATTATTTTTTCTGGATGTATCCTGGAGTGAGCCCTTGTCCCCTCTCCTTGTTCCTCCCTCCCTGGGTATCCTTGGGCAAGGGAGGCCTTTTCTTTCTGTGAGTGGGGCCTGCACCCTGTGCATCCTCATTATTCTTATGTGGTCATACAGTAATAATACTCTCAACTAGTATCTGAGCCTGTGTTTCATAATGTTGTCGGAATGTTGAATAGTTTTGGAGAAACCCGATTTCTAGTTGATTTGCTTTGCTAAACAGTTCTGGCTAGAGTAAAGTCTGTTTGAAGCTTCTTGCCTGCCTAAATCAACTTCTGGTATGCCTCTGTGACAACCTGTATGTGTATAAAATGTATGCATTTCCTTACGTATCTGATTGAGTGGACCTGTAGGCTGCCTGGTTACCAGCTGGAGATCTGAGGGGCATCCTTCAGAGGTAAAGTTCATTTCCAGCAAGTTTGTCTTCTTGCAAAAGTGGAGAGACCTTTAGGGGTAACTGGTCAGGAGAAGCTTTGGCAGCACAACCCTGGGCAGGCAGGCAGGCCAGCCTTCTCAGTTTTGTGTTAAAAATGTCAATGGAATTGATGTGTCCTTTTGAACTTATTTGATTCTACTGCATCAGCATCTTTTGCAGGAAAAAAAATGTTCTACTAGTGCACTTTTTTATTAGATCTAATTGTAATTCTGATTTCCATTAGAAAGAGATTGTATGTTCTCATAGCGCTACTTCTAGATGAAGGGAATTATAATGAGTCTTTCGTTTTTATGGCCAAGTATGTAAATAGAATGGCAGAATCCAATACTATATAATTACATTGATCACTAAGTCTGTGGTTTTGTTCCTTTAAGTCTCTCCTGAAATATTACACAGGAAGGAGGATTAAAACAGTACTTTTTAAAAGCAGCAACATAAACAATAGCAACGATAGTTTATATGCAACTATTAAAGTATTGAAACATTCAGATTCCCTGCGTGTCAGTTAAAATGGACCTCATAGGCTGGAAAGAGGAGATCAAATTACCTTCTTCATATTGAAAATATCTTACTCTATAAACTGCAATTGCTGTATTCAGTAGAGCAAATTAAGAAGAAGGGCATTTTGTGAAAATTTAGCACTGTGATAATACTTGAGCAGCTTAGGAACTTCCGTGTAAAATCTATCTTGTCCTAAAGATGTTCTCTTTTATTAGTTTGTTCCATCATCCCCTTTTTGGAGACTTTGTCTCTGGAAATGCTTATGAGAAGAAAAAGAGTAAGTTTTTATTTCTCACTAGCATTCTCCTTAGTAAATAATGAGTCAAGCAGCCATTTATCCAAATTTTCTCGAAGTTGCTCTGTATGAGAAGGCATGAGATGCCAAACCATGAGATGGTTTGGTAAGGAATTCCCCAAAGCAGGAACTCTCCCACAATGCCTCAGTTTCTGTGCAGTGCCTTTGCATCCATTGAATGGATTGAAAAGTATGTCTACAAATGTTTTTAGATTTTCTTCTTTTCTTCGTAGCCTTAAAAAAAAAAAAAAAAAAATCATCCTGTTGATTGTTTTGCTCCATAATGGGCTGTCTTGGATATCTGTTTCAGGAACATACCTGTATGGCTTAAATAGTCTTTCGCATTTAATTATATTCTAGCTTGCTTTTATAGCATAGCTCTCCTTCCCACCCCCATTTTTCTTGAGGAATATTCATTTTTGATGTGTGTATGAAGAACAGGTAATCAGGAAAATTGAAAAAGTTTGACTTAATTTTAAGAAATATTTTTTCCAATTCAATCTATTTATTCCTACTGTAGTGTGATTAACAAAATTCAAAGATATTTCTGTAGCATAGAATAGTGTTATAGAAATATAGTTAGTAACAATATAGAATCTAAGAAATAGCTGGTTTAATTTTATCAGCTGTTTCATTTTATTCAGAAAATCTCGTGGGCAGAAAGATTTCCTGTTCCTCTAATACATAGGCATGTCCTTGAATTCACAGATACTGAAAAACGAGTGTATCACACTTCAGTAAGTTCCTTATGTCCTTGTTTTCCAACAGTGATAACTTAATTTTCTCAGTGAAGTGCTGGAAAATGCAACATTTCACAAAATAAATTATAATGGAGAAATAGAATGCAATAGAGAGGATATTTTCTTTTTCTTCTTTATGAAAAGATTTTTATTATTATTATTGTTTAGAAAAAGACACTGAAATTTGAAGAGTTTTCTTGGATTTGTTTGGTTTTTTATCCTCAGGGAAGGAAGGCAAGGGAGAAACAAGCTTTTATAGTTTAGTTGGTGTCTCCAGGACCTCAATAGAACTGGTTAAAACCAGCAAGATGGGGCTAAAAGAAGGGAAGAATTGTTCTGTAATACTACTTTTAAAAAAATCTTTGATAAATGTTTGGTAAAAATTTTCAAACCAATTCAGTGCCATGAATGCAATTGTGAAATAAGCCCTGCAGGCAACTCAGTCTGCACTGCCCTTGCATTCTTTGTTGTGTCTGCAGAGGCTGGAATAAATCAGCCAAACATGACTGGTTTGTCAGAGAGAGGTGGAAGATGCATCTAGGTAATGTGACTGGATCTAGGTGCGATTTTGAAAGCTGGTGTGGGCTGTGCATTTACCATTATGCAGGTGTATGAAGGAGAGATATACCTTGTTTATTATTTAGAAATAAAGATGGGGGGACAAAAATGTAGTGTAACCTCAAAATATAAGGCTCCTCTCCATAGACTGTGGCTCCTGCATGGGGTCTCCATAGACCAAATCTCCCTTCAGGGCACATCCACCGGCTCTGACATGTGGTCCTCCATTGGCTGGAGGTGGACCTCCAGTCTTCCGTGGAACTCCATGGGCTGCAGGCGAGAGTCTGCACCATGGGCTGCAAGGGAGTCTCTGCTCTGGTGCTTGGAGCACCTCCTGCCCCTCTGACCTAGGTGTATGCAGGGCTGTTTCTCTCACATTTTTCTCTCTCACAGCTGTAACATAGCAGTTTTTTACCCTTTCTTTAAATATGTCAATCACAGAGCTGCATCACGGATGGACTCAGCTTTGGGCAGATGTGGGTCTTTTTTGGAGCCAGCTGGCACTGGTCTGGCTGACATGGGGGCAGCTCCAGGTCTCTTCTCACAGAGGTCATCCCTGCAGCACCCCCAACTATCAAAACCTGACCAAGTACATCCAATACGGTAATTTGTGAACATGCTAAAGAAAAAAAAAAAAGCAAGCATCTTTGAAAGATTAATTTTTCTGTTTATGAGGTGTATCAAATAGATTTTATTTTACTTGTGTCATGACCCATACTCAGAAAACCGTTGACCTTCCAGGGACCAGCTTTTCTCCACGCGGTGGTGTTTGATGGGTGATCGGGCTGGTTTGCTGCCATGTGACATTCGTTTACATGGCTGACCAGGTATCTTGGGGAAAATCTGGGCAGTTCATGCAGTTTAAAGCAGATCAGGATGGATTTATTAGTGGCACGAAATTGAAAACAACACTTGGTGAATTATACCTTCACTGAAACAAAGAGTATCAGGCTTACATATCCTTACAGTGAATAAAAAATTTAATGTATGCAAAAGATAGAGGACTGGTTGGGGAGAGGGGAACTGCTTCAGATTTGCTCGCAGTATCCTGAAATAGTCATTGATTTGTTAAAGACAATTTGATCAGAAACAATATAGTTTTCACTAATAAAATTCACTGGTTAAGAACACGTAGAAGTAAATAATATAGTTGTAAGTTGTTTGTGCTGCTTTTAGCCTGGAAAACTTTAATCAGAAACCTAAAGAACTTTTTTGTATTTCCATGTGTTAGAAATAGGATGTTTGTTCTGGTTTTAATATGTGCTGCTTTATTAATGCTGCTATCATTTTGGCTTTCAACAATGTAAAGATGTCCTGGTTGTGTTCTATTTGCCTGTGACCACCTTTGTATATATAGAAGGGCTTTTTCTTCCTTTCATGGTAAGGCAATAGTATAGAGACCCAGACCTCAGTGGAGCTGGATAGCTACGCTGTAAAACCACTAATCCGTGCACAACCTGATAAGTGAGTGGAGGAACACAATGTTCCTTGAACATGGAAAGATTTAAGAATGTCAGCTTTCTAAGGTCTCGGGAGATCTTTATATAAGCAGGATGCTCAAATAGCTCCCCAACTCCATCTGCAGCTTCTTTGCCCTCTGGCCACGACCCCAAGGTGTGTGAGCATGCCTACACTGTAGATGTGGCCCCATCGGAGCCCAACTGAAGCCCACTGCTTGCCCATGGGCATATTTTGACATGATATTACAAGGTCAGGTTGGTGTGTTTGAAGAAAAGCAGCAACCCTGTTGTGCTTGTTCACAAAACTCAGGGCTACCCAGTGAATGCTGACACTGATCTATCTTGTGTTTACCTCATCAGCTGCTTTAGATACTAATACTCAAGCTCACAAACTCCCTTGGTGTTATAGAGAGGTCAAGAGTGGCTGTTGGTGTCTTTTACAATTTCCAGTAAGTTATTTTTGTTCCCCTGCATTACAGGGTCTCCATCCCTTATGCATGTTGCCAAAGGAGTTTATACAGCTCTGCTGTAAACTATCAGTAATCAGTTTCAACTCTAACAGGAAAAAGAGGTACTTAAAAAACCAAACAACACCATCAACAAAACTCAAACCAAACAATCCCTCCCATCCCCCCCCATGGCCCCCTCCAGACCACAATGCACCACAAACAAGGAACTCCACCCCATATGTTTACAGAATTAATTTAGGCAATAGAAAAGGGGGAGAGGGAACTGTTTCTACCAATGTAGTTTCATGTTTCCAAATTTTTTCACCTATTAAGGTGCTGTCTGTGGCAAAAGGATGAAAATGTTTTAAGTTACTTTTAGCACTATAGCACCTCAGAAAGTTGTGAACATCAGAAAGTGATATTAACTTTTCTATACACAGGAAATATTTATTGTGGATTGACTCAAATGAAATAACCTTTTTCTTCTAAGACCTAAGAAGCCGTTGTGCCACTCACTTCAGTACTTCTCAGTAATTTCTCCTTGGGAGAAGGTGAAAAATTCTAAATATTTGTTTCAGAATTACATTCTGATTATAAGTCTACTTAATTTTGACAGTTAAAGGCAATATATGTTCACAACTGCAAATGCTACTAAACACATCCTTTTAATCCACTAGCACTTTTTGTGGATGTAAATACCATCACTTACAGTGTTAAAGTATTTAGCACACTTCAGTAATTTGCTATTGCTGCTTAAATGCTTGGTAGAGGTCTCGAAGTAATTAACAGAAAGAGTTTGGTTTTCTTTTTTTTGTTGTGTTTTTTTGTTTTGTTTTTTTGTCTTTAAATAAGAGCATAAGCCATGGGTTCATTGAAAGACACCACTAAACATGCGTGCATGGCAACAACATGGCCATGAAAGCACAACCAGTTTTACCTTCAGCTGCAGCTCTGATCTTCAGTGACCTTGGTATGTTACAATCCAGTGCAAAGTGTACTGGGGCCAAACCCAGTATGTTGTACAAATGCACATCACTTGTACGTATTGGTCTTTCTGGGCTGACTGTGCCTTGATGACTTTATTCAGTGCTGGTAGATACTAGAGTTAACAAAGATTCATAGCAACATACTCTGTTTAATGCTCACTGGGTGGAACAGTGCAGCATATATAACCTCTAAGTCATTTGTATGTTATTGTCTATTTCTTTAGGAAAACCACCTGAAACATTAAGCGAAGAAAGGGTGCAGTATAGCATGGAACAGGAGACCATGCAATGAACTTCTTTCCACAGCCTATAAGGTCACCATGCATACATGGAGTCAAATCATCAGAAACCATATGAAAGGGGTATGAGAAGCATAGTTTAATTTAGACTAATTGTATCTTCTTGGCCATGACTCCTCATTTCCTAAATGGCTGCCATTCTTGAAATACTGTTGCTAACCTGCTGTGCCTAAACCCTTTAGTTTCAGTAGGTGGTTTCTGTAGGATGACTGAGGCTCCACACACTATGTGGCTACTCCCATGCTCGATTTCATGGGCATTACATCTTTACAAACTTCTGATATGGCTCACAGTATTCCTGAACATGGTTCTTCATTTATTTGCAAAGTTGCACCAATTATACATTTTCATTGGGAAGAGAATGTGGATTTAGAATTAAGATAAATCTTTCTTTAGCAAAAAAAAAAAAAAACCAAAAAACACCTCAGTCTGATTCCTTGTATCTGATGATCACTATAAAATAGGTGGAAATTCATGTCGTTCGATGAATGCTTGCACTCTTTGAACAAAACGCTGTTTCTGAATGAGTGTTTTATCAGAATCATCTCTGCTTGCTTAGTAGCAAAACAAGCTCTCAAGTTTAAATAACAATTTGAACAAAAAAAAATTAGGATAGAAATAAAACAATTTTATTTTAGCTGAAGATGACTCTACATTTGAAAGATTAGTAATTTGTTTAACATTTTCTGGCAGTGCTTAAACAGTAGACCAATACGTTCCTCGCTTGTCCCTTGATTAGTAGAGCTTATCTTTCTGCACGAAAAGTGTTTGGAGAAGTATATTAATTGTCAGGTAAGTGCATGATGTAAGTCTTTGGGTTTTTTCCAGATTGACGAAGAACTTGAATTAGTATCCTTGAAGAGGAGACAGTTATGTTAACAGCAGCCTAATGCTGATATTCTCATAGATTGTTTTCTGTCAAGATCTGGGATTTCTGTGTGTATCTTCTTTTATTTATGAAGATTGGTTGCCTTCAGATACAGAAAGTGTCTGGTGTTGGCCTTTTGAAGAGCTAGGGAGCTCACGAAGAGACAAATTATCTGAGGCATTTCATTATTCCTATTCACATCACTTTCTCAGCTGATAGCAGCTTTAACAAGCTGCTTTTCATCAAAATGAGGGTTGTGTCTAACAGAGCAGGATGCAGAAGCCCAGAGTCCTCAGAGCTGCAGGTCTGACTGCCGACTGGCTTTCTCCCTGCCACGCCGCAAGCATCAGCTGTACCACTCAGCTGCCTGCAAAAGGTTCAGAAGGGAGCAACCTTCACAAGAGTGAGAGGTTCCCCGAGATGGGAATAAGTGTATTTGGTGATTAGCAATTATCATGTGTCACACAGTCTCAGAATGACAAGCACCAAGTGCACCGACATGGTCTGTGAGCAATTATATCAGTGCTGGTTTTGGTATCGCTTCCCAGCCTGAAGTCTGAGTGCCAAGAATATCAGGGCTTTTTGTCATTGTGTTTTGCTGTTGTTTTTGAGAGTGACTTATTTATACTAGGTGAAAGTTTAGCAGTAACTTCCTTTGGTAGCCCATAACATCTAAGAGAGCTTCAGGTTTTCGAGTTTAATTAGACTTTAATTGTGCATATTAACTTAATATTATGTTCATAGAAGTAATAACCTTCCCCCTTAATTCGGATGAAGTTATGAAGAAGCAGAGTCATATGTGCAAATCTCAATGAGGACACTTTTTATTACACATAAGCAGAGCTAATTACCGAAGTCTTTAATGAAGCAATTATTATTAATAATACTGGCACTTTTAATAAGGAAACTGAGCTTCGAATTGGTTATACAACCTAGACTTGTGGATGCATATGTGGGTACATGGGATTTTTTTCTGTATTAATTTAAATAAGTTTAGTTTTTTGTTTAGATATGTTGTGTTTAGCCGGCAGGAGGTTGTGTTGTGTGTTAGGTTTGAGGGTTTTTTTTGTTGTTTGTTTTGTTGGTTTTTTTTTTAAATGAATATGTTGAAGACAAATTATAATGTCTCATGTTCACTAGCTCTATATTGCTTTTTATTACTGCTGTGTTATTCTGTAATTCCACTGTAACCATCAAGCCTCCAAACCTCAGAGGCAGCAGAGGCTTCTGTCACAGCTGTGTGGTAAGAAAGGCAGGGATCTTAATTCCAGGAAACTAGCCTGGATAAGGACTTTGGGCATGAAATGTTGAGATACAAAGTAGTTGTTCACCTGCAGAGGGGAGCCAGCTATTACATCAAGTAATCAGGGCTAGGGTTGCTCTTGCAGTTTTCTCAGTTTGAATTGGCAAGAAAACTTGAAATTTCCTTTCTGGTGAGTCTGAAATGTACCAGTCTGGGATATGAACTAATTATAATCTCATCACAGAATTGTATTCTTCTATTTAGAAAACTTATTTTGCGTAGTATATTCCTCCATAGTTTCTAAAAATCAAGAAAAAGTATGTGAAGTACTGTAGCTCCTGAGTTTCTCTCTAAATGCAGTGCTTCTCATCAGGTCACTTATTTCCCTGTTCTTTAGATTCTTCCTGTCCTTTTGGTTCTTTCTTACTTGAGACAGTTCTCATGCTGCTGATTCATCTGTGTTATTTCTGACTGACCTCACAAAGTGCTTTTTCTTTAGCTCACCAATTTTTTTGTCAGTTCCAGTAAGAATATCTGAATAGCTTATATATGAATTAACTTTAGCTCTTTGTGTCTAGGGACATTCATTACAGTTTCCAGTGCCTGTGAACAGTCATAAAAGCATTTAACATTAATGCAAATTTAAATTTAGTTGACTAGGTAATAAATCACTCTGTTTCACTTTTTTTTTTTCTCCTCCTTTTATCTTTTACATCTCTCTTGCGTTTTTTATACAGCAGACATACATTTTATTTCCTGTTACTGCTCCTGCCTGATGCAGCTTTAGCAAACCTCTTTACATTGGTTTTCATATTAATAACCTCTTTTCTGGTAATCAAAATACTTGATCAGAGACAGGTGTTTATTATTATTGTCATTGATATATAGAAGGTGCCTTTTAAGATTTTTCTGGTTGCATTTTTTTCACCTTCAAAACAGATGGCTCCGCCTATGTGTGCAGCTTTGCCTCTGTGTGTAGTCCAACATTATGCATTTGGGTACACTCCCTTGAAAACCCGTCTGCCAGCCCTGAGGGACAGGCCACAGCTGCCTGGGTACAGTTTTGTTCACCCTGCTGAAATGGGATGAGGAAGCTGTATTTCAGTTTCACCCTTTCCCTCTCCCATGGAGGTGGGAAGTGTTTATCTTGGATTAAGAGTGAACCCTTCCCTGAAGGCAATCTGTTAGAACTGCACCGATGATGGTCATGTACCCTACTTGTGTCAAATACTGCAACCAGGAAAACATTTTGCAAACAGCTGTGCTGGCTGGTTGCTGCCACCCAGCTCTGAGCGATGGCCATGGTGCAGCACCATGGCTTGTCAGTCAGAGAGGCCTGGGGAAGGGTCTGTCAGCTCCTCTGGTGTCACTGGTCATGGGAAGGAGCAGCCCAGCTGTGTTCAGGGTCTCACTTTTCACTTCATGCACACCATGAGCTCTTTGCAGCAGGAACTCCTTCTAAACATTTCTACAGCAGTGGTTACACTTTAACCTGATTTATTTTTGATGGACACTATTTCAATGAACATGTTAGTCAAGTGACATTGAGCCTCTAGTAAACCATGCTAGGATAGGCCTTGTTTATGGAAGTAGTACTGTTTACTTCATCCTCTTCTAGACCATAGGTAGGTTTAGAAGACAGTGGAGATCCCTGACAAGCTCCTTAGAGCTTGTCCTTCTGCTGCTGGTCACTTGAGTCAGACAAATAACATTTATAGCAGCTTTTATACAGAAGTGTTTCATTATGTTGTCAGGCATGAAAATTGTATTGCCGCTATGTACAAATGTTTTTAGAAGAAGTGACAGCTTTTTGATTTATGCGTCTTTAAGATTCTAGCTGAAGCTGGTGATGATATGTAGCACCAAAGAGGAGAAAAGCTGTTTCACTGTGAGAACTTCAGAAGGAAAAGTATTCTTTGTTGCTTCTCACTATCTGAATTAAGCTTTCTGTTGGGCAATATGAGAGACATTTTAAGACAACATAGAATGAAAGCTCTTTTTCAGGACCATCCAAATATGACTCACCCTATTTAAGAGAAATGTTCCAGCTGTACTTACAGGTTAGTCTTAGCTTCCTTGAACGTGTATGTGGCAGTGAAAGGACTTGATATGTGGCGAGTGGCTTTGAGATCTAAATTTTTTCCAGGAAAGTTCCTTCTTCAGGGGTGGGAAGGCAGTCGGGGGGGAGAAACCTTTTATGTTAGTTATTGTAGTGTGTTTTGTGATATTTCCAGGGCTGACAGAGGAATAATAATAAAAGATAAAGATAAAATGATTCATGTAAAAGCCTGAGGGTCTTTAAAGCATGAATTAGGATATACACTCACTATTTTAAATTATAAATCTGTTTCATCAACACTTTTCTGATGGTCTAGATTATCTTCTTGCTGTGCAACTTGTTTTGTAACTAAAACACTTCATATTCATAAATGTTCCTGCTCATAAATTTATCTCTTGGGATGATTAAAATATACCAGACAGTTTTCTGTCTTTTATGTACTTTGGTTTAGTTTCAAATGTGTGCAATCTGTAAGGAAAAGAAAGTTAGAAATTTATTTTTCTAGTAGCAAGGAAAGGCAGATATCAAACTGAAGTAGTGTTGCTTTGGGTTTTTTCTCTGCCACAGTTTTGGTATTTAAATATGAACTATCAAATACTGCAACTTATATTGGAAGGTTCTTTGTGAAAGCTTTCTAATTGCAGAACACATTATTTCCTTAAAAAAGATGGAAAAACATGTTATCTTTTCTATCAGTGTTTGTTGGTGAAATAAAATCTGAGTAACCTGGGCTACCAAAAAAACAACCAAAGAACAAAAAAACCATAAACAAAACACCAAAACCAAACAAAAAAACCCCAAGGAACCAAAAACAACAACAACAAAAAACACCACCACAGAAAACAACAACACAAAACCTACCCAATAAGTAGAGTCATGGCTGTACTTCACTTCAAAACTCAAAACTTCTGTATTCTAAAACAACTGTGAAACTGCAAGAGCCTGGTTGGCTTCTGAAGTGAGACTTTTTTCTTCCTTAATGCAAGTTGCATGCAAGTAAACAGCAGATGTTAAGACTTTCAGATATTTAAGACATCAAAGTTTTCCTCCAGTGCCATATACAGGAGATTTAAATAGATATCTCATTTTAAAATCAGCAGGAGATATCTGAGAAACATATTGCTGAGAAAGAAATATGAAATTTGCCTTGTACAATCCAGTCGATATATTATTGTACGCTAACAATCTGAAAAGAGTAAGTTTTTCTGCAGCAGTTATCTGGTCAGTACCTAAATCTGAACAGTTTTGTTTCTTCACAATAAATATAATTTATTTAAATGAACTGTATTAGGTGTGAAAAGCGTATATACATATCCTGACCAGAGCATTAAGATTTTAGTATAGTGAATAGGCCTCTCTTTCTCCCTAAGACAATATTAGCTTCCAGTTTCTTGATTCGTCTCATAACTTATTCCTGGACTGACAATTTAAAAATAAATAAATAAATTCAATAAAGAGATCTAGTCTTGTTAGAAAGAATACAAGTGGGAGAATATCTACCCTGTCCCCTGGTATTTTTTTCTATAAGGTTAATTACCTGTGCTGTTTAAAGTTTGCTGTGAATCAGAGTACAGCTTATCGAAAGAATGCAGATCTCAGCTGCTTGGATTTCCTTTGTTGTCCCTTAATGTATTTTTTTCCTAAGCTGTATTTAAAGAGTGGGCCAGGAGGGCAGAAACAAACACACATTTATTTCTGTCTTAGAACCTACCATTTGATCTTTTATTTTCTTTTAGTGTTGTATAGAGCCAGTTAAAACTCTTGCCGTTTAGAAGTGTGTCCCATTGATCTTTTGGAACAGCGCTAGTTTGGACCTTCAGTTCTCAGCCAGAGTTTGGCACCATGCTGATCGCTTCTGTGCTGTGTAATGGATTTGTCACAGCGGTATTTATAAAGAATCTTTTCTTGAAAATAAAAGGACATCTTCACCCTACCTCCCCTCCCTAAAAAGGGGACTAAAGGGAGGAGGAAAAAAAAAAAAAGGCTTAAAAAAACCACTGCTAAACTCTGTGGGAAGAAGAGAAGTAGGAAATAAAGTGGGAAGAAAATTTGTTAAATCCAGTGCTTATGTAACAGCACCAGCTTCACTAAATGGCATTATAGGACAAGATAAAGAGGAACCTGACAATTTGTGCTACCTTTCAAAATTAAAAACAGTTTAAGCAAAAGGATAGATCCAATACATTGAAATACCTAAGAAATATTTAAGGTTCTGAAGACTTACAGGCTCTAAAGGCTTGTTATTGTCCATATTTTCCCAAACATGATCTCTCTTCCCTAAAAATACAGTTTTACAGTTATTCTGGATTACTGAATATAGGATGTATATATATCGATAAATTAATGCTGCATGTTTAAAAAGTTGCATCACAAACACACAGGAATTTCTGGTTTAATGCCTAGTTTCTAGCTTTCATGTAAGAACATATATAACTCTTTTCCTTTACACTGTCACTCTTCTTAGAAGCACATGGAAAATTATAATTGTAAATAAGCATTATATAATTAAAATATAAATCAGCATTAAAAAAATAAAATTAGTTTTCCTTTGAATGCTTTCATTTCTACTCTATTGCAAAATGATGGATTAATTTCCATTCACTCCTTTTAAATACCTTTGAGCAAAAGCAATGATTTCACTGCTCAAAATCCTAACTTCTTGCAGCAATTTCTTTCTTGTTATTATTTAATTATGGGTTTAGTGCAAACTATGGTATCTTATCCTTTCAAGTCAACTCTATAAAAGCTCAGTCAGGCTAACTTTAATATAGCCAAAACTGGACTTAATTTTGAAAGACTCCATGCCCACAGGACCTTTTGTGTTCAGTTTTGATCCTCATGAAACCATTACATCACAAATGGACACTGCAGAGTGCCACAGGTGAGCGCATTTATCTCAGAAACAACACATTTGGGCTGTTGTGCCCAGAAGAGCAAAGGAAGAACTGGGGAGGTCTTGGGGTGACTTCTTTGAGTTGTAGTTAGGCAAGACTTGGAGGAAGCTGAACAGCGTACATACACATTCTTCAAAGCCTATACATACCTTGCTTGTGGTACTACCACTTCAGTTGTTATGCTCTGAGCAAACTTTCACACAAAGGCCTTGAGTCTTGTTAATCAGGACTACTACTCAATTGTTTATGTACATGAGCAATCAGGTTTCTGAGGCTCCTCAGCCATAAAATACTTATAGTGTAGAGGGTCCCAGAGAGATGTGTTCTCTTTTTATTTGTTTTGAGTAAGGGTCTTGGGATTTAACAGTGTAATTTTCAATATAGTTTTATATTCTTTTCTGCATCCTCATTGGGTATCCTTTGGTCCTCTGAAAGGAGATGTTTCCAGAGACAACCTTCCCTGCAGAAGGGACTGATCTTTCCAGTCATGTTCACTACATGGATTTTTAGAACATGGAGAAGTCCAATAAAATAAATACTGAGATCATATCAAGATGCCTTTGAGATTTCTCATTCAGATAGTTCAGTGTAACTCTGCTGCTATCTTTGCCAGGATGGACTTCCAAAGGTATACTGCACTTTTCAACTATTAATCACTTCAGTTCTTTGTAACCTATTATCTACACTATGGAAGAAATTTTATTTCCTAGATAGTCCATCTCCCAAGCAATCCAAAGTGATGGATGCTGCATGCCGCTGATGAGCCCTGCAACATAGAAGTTGTATTTCCACAGTGCGATCCCAGTAACAGTGAATGAGTGAATAAAATAATACATTCTTATTTCTGATAGTTTTATGATTTTGCATAAATGATCATAAAATATTCTTATGGACTTGTAATTATAAAGACATGTGTATATCATACTGATTGCAATCAAGCTTGTTTGAAATATTAGCCTTCATAACTCTATTTCAGTACTGTTTGGTGAAACAGTAACTGATTCCAAAGTTACAGTATTGATAGCATATGCTGTATTTACAGAACGTCGTTTTTATTCCATTATGAAAAACCTGTAAGCAACATTAGATTTGTGATTTTTTTTTTTTTTTTTTTTTTTTTTTTTTAAATCCTGTACTTTGGAAGAAAGCTTTTCTCCTAATGATTGCATGTGGTATCTGATGATTTAAACAGTGCACTACATTAATAGTTTCAGCAATTCTTCCTTTCCCAATACCTTTGCTGTTGTGTTCTTCCTCAGAGGTGATAAGAAATAGCTGGTAGACACAGGCCAAATAGGATTTGAAGTGTCACAGTCTGTCATATAATGTGGTGAGATGGTTGTGATGCTCTACTTACATTAAGTCATTATGTGATGCATATTTTAGGTTCCCATCCTTCCTTTCACTGTGCTAATGAACACAGAAAACAGCACGTACGAAGGAGTGGACTGGAGGCCAGGAAGGCCTGGGGCTGTGAAGGGTGCTGTGAAGATTCAGAACATAGCTGGAGGTAGAAATTTTACTTACTAATGCACAGGATTTCATTAAAGAAATGAATACGTTATCAAATTCTAGCAACACCTAATGGATTCAAACCAAAAAGTAATGTTTTTGGTTAAAATGTAGTTATGAATAGGGAATAGCTGAGTGATGAAATGGTTACACACTCAGTAATGTAAGGATATTTTTTTTTCTTGTTTGTTTATTTTACCCTATTGTTGTAAAACTTTTGTCAGCCTGTTAGTGGAAAATAAAAAAGTACCCAGACAATGTTTTTGAACAAGAAGATATGCCGTTAGTACCAGATGGACACAAGCAGATTCTGCATTTTACTATACAAAAAATAAACTTAGTCACTTAGGAGAAATAACAATGAAGTAAGTGTCTATTCCCAGTAAATGTACTGTAAATTGCCTGGCACCATCTTATTGTGAATTAACAAACCTGCTGCTCTGTCAGAAGCACAGTTGTAATCTTTGCTGGCACGTTTGGGGAATGTTTAGCAGGTTGATACAGGTGGAGGAACAGGGGACAATGGGCATGATTTGAAACCAGGAGTGTTTTAAGTGGCAACTATCTTTTGCTTAAAAATGGGGTTCACACAAAATAAGAGAAATGTTTTTCCCACGAGGACATCCAGACTGTGAGTGTGCAGTCCCCATCCTCAGGGTTTGTCACAGTTGACCAGATAAAGCCCTGAGCAGCATGGACTGGCCTCTGAGCTGAGCCTGCTGACAGCACTCAGTGGCACTAGAGACTGCTTCGGGTCCCTTCCCACCTGAATTATCCCATGGTTTTGTGAAGAGTCTGTCCAGCTCTGTCACAAAGAGTTTCTGAGGGTTGTTAATAAAATAGGAAGAAATCAATGAAAAGTTACACAACTGAATTAAAGGATTGGAACGCATTTTTTTTTTTTTAAATAGAGATCAAATATATAATTTTGTGTTTTATTTATAAACAGGGAATCTAAATGGTAATTTGGTCAAAGTATGTCTTATTACATGGGAGGGTAAACTTTGATAATGTGTTCTTCAGTCCAGCAGACAGAAATATGAGATTGGAGGCTAGAAGCAGATGATAGATATATTCAAATCAGATATTAGATATTCCTAAAAGCAAAATAAAATCAAAATGAGGTCATTTAACTGGAAAGCTAACTTAAGTATTTTGTCTGATTGGCCATCACTGGTAATTTTAAAATCAGGTTTATATGCTAGTCCAATTCAAATGGAACCAATTCAGAAATGTCACGTGACTTGTGTTATGCAAGAATATTAATTAGATGAGTACATTGAGTACCTTCTGTCCTCTAGTTTGTGGAAATAAAAAATAATTCAGTCCAACCTGACAGTGTTGCTAACCAACACAGCAGTTTCTTTGGCTTGGAATAATTTTGAAAATCAGATCACTTCCTCGCTCTAAGAAACGAGATTATTTAACCAAGTGGAGTGTCCATCTATGTTGAGTTTTAATGCTAAAATGCATAGTGTTGCACTGCAGTGGCACTGGCACAGACAGACCAAGAATCCGGCTATAAATATGTAGAACAAAGGAGGGGTGGAAAAACAGATTTCTCTTATTTTGAGAGAGAGTGGGAGCTAAACAGAATCAAATAACTGTGAAGGACACTCAATTCCTTTCCTTCCTCAATTTAGGCTACGTTTTGTTCTATCCTTGGAGCCATTAATGATCACAATCAATAGTAAGCTGATGGATTCAGAACTTTAATGTGTTCTCAAGGAAAAATAATTACTACCTAATCTATCTGGAAATACCAGAGCATATTGAATTTTTCAGTAAGTTGTAGACATTGCGTTGTCAGAGCATTTTGCTTGGAAACACAGTAAAATGGCTTATGTCAACTGCAAGTAGAGTTTTGGCCAGTCCTCTGAATCACTTAAACTAAACTTCGTTATAAATCCTAAATTGTTCAGTTTAACAATCCAGAAGCACTACAACAAGCTGCTTCAAAATTTCTATAATACTTCTAAGAAAAAGGTAACTCCATCATCTGACAGTCTCGAGACATGCAAAGCAATGATGCATAGAACTGCATTCAGGTCCTGCTCACTAGACTAGAGTAACCTGCCAGCAGGGTATGTATGTCAGCCTAGCACTTTGATCTGATAACTGCATCCTTTAATCGATCAGGTGTAGGTCTGTGCTGAAATGGCTATACTGCTTCTGGGTGACCCAGCCAGGTGGTGCTGTGCTATGAGGGTAACTGCTGCCAGCTTGGTTTTATGCAACGATTTATGTGTACATATTTTCATGACCTCCTCTGTGGAGGAAAAAAACAAAAAAGTTTTCAGGAAGCACTCTGAGCTTTGGAACCCAGATTTGGAGATTTTTGCAACTTGAAGAAAAAAGCATTTCTAAGAATTTTAAAGAAATTCCAATGCTTTCTTCAAAATACAGATAGAGTTAAAAATGCCAAATAAACAGGTGACATGGGGTTCAGTGGCTGCTTTCTTCTGCTTTTTGTGTCTTTGCGTATCCATTTTACTAACAGCACACTCATGTCTTAAAGTAACACCTACAGCTTATAAAAATAATGAGTCTTCCAAGCTTGAAGGAATGAGAGAAGCAGTTGCGGATGAGAGAGAAACAAGGGCAGGGTGCTGCCTGTGTTGCCTCACTGCATTAAAACCCACGTCACGGAGCTTTTACTGTGTTTGTTCGGCACAACTCTTCTCCTTTACCATGGTGTTCTACTTTCATGGCTATGAAACCATCAAATACAAGCTCTGAGTAATTGCATAAATGTTAAACAGGCAAGGTAGGGGGCACTGGGTTAATTATTTATCCTATATCGCTCTGGAAAAGGAAAACAACATAAACAACTTTTATTTGTCTAGATGAGACTGCTACTCTTACATAAGCTGATACAGCCTCAGCCATCGATAGGGCTGAGTGGGGTGTAGTATCACATGAAAATGAAAAGCTGTAACAGTGAAAAGAAATTGCATGAATCTCATTATCATGAATATAGCACTACAGCAGCACTTAATAATGCTCATATTTTCTGATGGGAAGATGAACATTTTATCCCATCTGTTTTTAAGCCAGTCTTTTTTTCCCCCACCCCCCCCACAAACTAGTTAGAAAAGTGAGTTTATGACCCTTGCCCCTCAAAGGTAAAATTTTAGAGGATATTAGATTCAAACCAGGTGTACTGCTATGGCTTCCATTCAGCCCATATACTCTGGTTTCCCTTCTTCACCTGAAATCATTCTAGGCATACCTATTACGACTTACATTATAACAGAAATGGAAGAGTTCAGATGTGTTTATTTCAATATTTTTAGAAGTCATAATTTACTTCAATGGCTCTGAAATTTGAGCTCCCATGGGAGAGCTGGACAGATTTGTGTTCCAGTGTTTTGATTAGATGAGCAGGAAGGTCCTGATAAACAAAGTAACAAAACCCCCTCCTTCACATTTATTTTTTTATTGACTTGTTTCTGTGTTTATTTTCCTCTGGCTGACTGAAGTATGCCCATGTAGCCATGCTGTGAGAGCAGGGCAGAACTTGCAGCATGATCTGCGTGGCCAGGAGCCAGTGGCAGCTGATGCAGCCTGGCCAAAAATCGGAGCCTGCCTCAGATGGTCTCTTGTATGGGAGCTTACACAGTTCCCACCTGATACCTACTACCTTCAGAGGGGAATCAACGCTTAAAAGAGCTTTCTAAAAAAGGATA
The DNA here is from genome assembly GCF_036013445.1 of Caloenas nicobarica. Lineage (NCBI taxonomy): Eukaryota > Metazoa > Chordata > Aves > Columbiformes > Columbidae > Caloenas > Caloenas nicobarica. The sequence continues at coordinate 18,012,768 of NC_088248.1, read as the reverse complement.
AGTAGTCTCAGTAGGTGTGAGCCTAGCCTAAAACCATATGGGCAGACAGGGTAGCCAAGGAACTTTGTAGCCTGCTAGTTTTCACATGATGTGGGTGGCTCAAAGGGATGTACAGCAGCTGTTCAGCCTCATCCTTCTGTATCTCCCCACCAGCAGGCATCAAATCACATCTAAATACTGACAGGAATCCCGAAAGGGAAAAGGGATAACAAGCATCTGCCTGAGGCCCAGGTTTTCAGTCTAGGGAAATGTAATCTAAGTGTACAGGAAAACCTGGAAGACACTGTTTTAACAAAAAAAAGCAAGGGGTGTGTTTGCATGTGAAGACATTTGGAAGGGCTGAAGGATGATTAAGAGAGAGGTAGCAGGGAAAATGTAGTTTGGGTTGCTAGAGAGGAGGAAGGATGGGGAGAGCTGAGTAACAGAGGAGAGGAGGGAGAAGAAGCTGCTGAGCACTGTAAGTAGTGGAAGGAGTTATAGGTAGTTATCTGAGGTCCGTCTTCTCCCATTTTTGCTCTGGAATATGTGTAGTCTGTTCCTCTGGTGTGTTTATGCTTCCGTTGCTGCTCTTTGGAATGAGAGGGTAATGGCATTTTTGAAAAGGAGAAGCCCTCTGCCCAGGCCCCAAGTGTGGTGTTACTGGTGAGGCTGGTCAGGGGAACAAGGAGAACTGGGGGAGCAGGGGGTGGAGCAAAGCGCTCTCCATTAGGTCCTGTAGGAGAATATGAAAGGAGGTTTGTAGCCTTTTTTTTGGTGCTAATCATTATCTTACTTAATTGTATCTTCTGGTAAATCTTTCTGCAACTTGTTCTCAACCCCAGCTTGTTAGTTTCAGTTTACAGCTTCTGGGTTTCTTGTATCAAAGCTGGTACCCACAGAAAATTTTGCCTTTGTTAACTGCTCAGAACAGATTTCAGTTCTTCAAAGATGGATGTCTCAGTTCCTTTCTTTCAAAATAAACTCTTGTGTTAGAAAGCTTTAAATGTAGCAGAATTTTTGTTCAAAGTTCCTGTATTTTAATGCAGTGCTAGAGAAGAAAAAAGGCTTAAAACTACTCTTTGTATGACTGATTGTTAATTACCCCAGCTGAAATAAAGTGATCCATAAATGTACATACTCATTTTAAAGTTTAATATACTCTTGTGTTCAAACTCAATTTTCAACGCACAGACCATTAAAGGAGAAAAGTCTAAAGTTGTATTCAGCGTGACCTATTGTCGATGACAACAATGAAATAAAAGTCTGCAGTAGGTGTATTATACAATTTGGAGGTTAATAATTACTCAGTACTCATTCTGTAAAGTAGTTGATAAAGATCGTGTGGTTTGGGGTTTTTTGTTTGTTTGTTTGTGGTTTGTTTTGTTTTGTGTTTTGTTTTTTTGGTGGATTGCTAGCTTATAGGGTCCTTTCTCTACACCCATTCTGAACATGTAATACCCAGCATTTTCAATACCATCAGGCTGGTAGGCATATAAAATGGAGTACCATAACATGAGTAATTCATATTTGTGATTAAATTCAGGTCCCGAAATTGCATTTGTGAGCTTATAAGCCATTTTCCTTTAAAAATAGGGACTTCCACGAAATGCCTTCATTACTCGTTTTGTTCTGGAAACTCCGAGAACAAGCCAAATGCTTTCTATTGACAAAGTATGTAAAGTTATGTTAGGATGAAGCCCTATTGAGACCTAATCTCTCCAGACTCTTTTTGGTGTTGTGTGAAGAACCACAGCATACTTGCACATAAGCAGGATCCTACAGTGATTTTCTAGGACTTTGAAAATAGTTGGATCTTTACCTCTGAAATTCTTATTAGTGGAATGTACAGAAGCAGTGGTTGATTCTGGCTGAGAATATGGCAGATGCTATTCATAATTGCAGTGTGTCCCTTTTAAAAATGCAGTTTCATTGTCTATAAAACAGGAAAGCTTAAGAAATGCTCTTAATTTATTTGAGACCTTACCCTCTAATGAAATGTATTTATCCAGAAACATTTCTGATTACTACTATTTTTTTTTCTTATCTAATTCTTTTGCAACTGCTGCAATAATACTGTGTGAGGTCCAAGAAAATTAGTTTTCTGGAATTCTGTATTTGAGAAATCTACAACTTGGTATTCCCAAGGAAAGTAGGGGAAAACAAATTAACTAAACTTTTGACAAGGGTCACATTTGTATTACATAGGAAAAAAAAAGTGCACCAGTAGATGAATGTCGTCTTCTCCCAGTCCTATTGATCAGTAGTACGAAAAATTAGTCTTTAGAAAAAAAAAAAAAAGCTTTAGAAATATATCTGAGAGGTTTTTTTAAAATACCTTTTTTCCTGATTTTGAAATCCCATAGATGTACAAGGCAAATAGTGGGAAACTGACCTTTTCAGAGTTCTCGTCACACTATGGAAACTATTTGGTACCCACCAGTTTTATTGCTAGTTTTCTTATAAGACTTACCTAATTTTCTCAAAGTGATTTTTTTATGTGAAGAAAGGCAGGGAAAAGGTCTTTTCCTCTGCAATACCACTCATGTTATCATCTGTAACCCAGATTTCTCAGTTGGCACTTTTTTTTGGCATACTTACTAGCTTTTACCCTGCCCTTGTGGCCAAGAAGGCCAATGGCATCCTGGGGTGTATTAGAAGGGGGGTGGTTAGTAGGTCAAGAGAGGTTCTCCTTCCCCTCTACTCTGCCCTGGTGAGACCTCATCTGGAATATTGTGTCCAGTTCTGGGCCCCTCAGTTCAAGAAGGATAGGGAACTGCTGGAGAGAGTCCAGCGCAGGGCCACAAAGATGATTAAGGGAGTGGAGCATCTCCCTTATGAGGAAAGGCTGAGGGAGCTGGGTCTCTTTAGCTTGGAGAAGAGGAGACTGAGGGGTGACCTCATCAATGTTTATAAATATATAAAGGGTGGGTGTCACGAGGATGGAGCCAGGCTCTTCTCGGTGACAACCAACAGTAAGACAAGGGGTAATGGGTTCAAGCTGGAACACAAGAGGTTCCACTTAAATTTGAGAAGAAACTTCTTCTCAGTGAGGGTGACGGAACACTGGAACAGGCTGCCCAGGGAGGTTGTGGAGTCTCCTTCTCTGGAGACATTCAAAACCCGCCTGGACGCCTTCCTGTGTAACCTCATCTAGGTGTTCCTGCCCTGGCAGGCAGATTGGACTAGATGATCTTTTGAGGTCCCTTCCAATCCCTAACATTCTGTGATTCTGTGATCATGGATAAGAAACTATAGCACCACCTATTAATAAATTTTGCTGTATTTGTCTTATATTTTTCCTGGTTTTAGATTTGTTCTCTGGCCTGAAATATTCTATGTTGGAGATAATCCAAATACGCTACAACATTTCAGAAATGAAGTCTAGCAGAAATGCAAACTTAACAATAAGGAGAAAAAAATCCATTGAGTATCTCTTAGTAAAAAATATTCCTTGTTCGGTGATGCTCTCCATCCTCTACACTGATTGAAACAGGATTCGTAATAAATTTGGAACTACACTTATGTGATTGATGTAAACCTGATTTGTAAATGAAAAAAGCATACACCAAGACAATAAAATCAACCTTAAGTTACCTTTTTCTATGTTTTAAGTGCCTCAGACTTGAATGTTCTCTAGCACGTTATATATTTCTCTTACATGTAAGAAGTACAGAATTACACCTCCTTTTTGTCATTTGTAATTCCTTGGTTTTGTGTAACTTTTCTAGATGCAACTCTTTGATCTAGTTTTACCTTGACTTACACTTGTATGATCTCATTAAAGTTGCACAGGTCGAAGTTAGAGCAGATGATGTCTGCTGTCCTATAATATTTTCTGAGCTGGTCCTTGATAGAGCGGTACTCTAATCACTACATTTCCTCTGACTAGCTAACAAGGAGTGATCTTCTAAGTCATCTTTCAGTAATGATGCATTCATCCTGGGGTAGCTATCTGAGCCTCTCTGCCTACCCATTTGTAAAATGGTGATGAGCCTTAACTGCCTTCTCTCACAGAGGCTTTAAACAGTCACGGTTTATATCATTTAAACTATGGTGTAGTGCTTTGAAAACTGAAGACAGTTTCTAAGTATTAGTGGAAGGGGTCTGTTTCAGCCTGTAAGAGTAGTGACTGCACAGGGAATAAACTAACCTGCCTTGCTGTCTGTTCCATGTTAAATTGGATGGGAGTTTTGTTGTGTATTTTGGACCACATGAAGAAGTAATATGTCACTACATATATACATAGACATCTGACTATGCTCATGTGTCTCAAAGCCACATTTCTATGGTGGCAGGTAGCACATTCTGTCAACAAATATTCTAAATTTAGAGAGAAAAAAATATATAAAAAATTATACTTTTATTTATCTACTTGAGTTGCCCTGCTGGCTTTAGGAAACACTGATAAAAGTTGCAAAGCCAGTTTCATAGAATCTCATTGGATTTCTGAATGAAGCTCCTGCTAATTTACAGGTGAAATCTCCACCTGCCCCAGAGACTATATCACCTAGCATAGAAAAAGCAAAGAGTGAATACATACTTTGAGGAAAAATGTTCAAAGAAGCTACTGTTGGAAGCCAACAATGACGTAAAAATTCAGTAGTGGTGGGTAACATTTATCAAATGGCTTGTGCGACAACAGGAGATCAGAGTTAAGGTAAAAACTGGTTCCTAAGGAACAGGTAGTACTCTGGTGGCAGTGTGTGACGTGGCAGTAAGTATCTTTCAGTATTATTTAAATCTTACTCTCACCTGAGTGTGGAATCACAGCAATAATGATCATTTTGATGTCAAAACTCAGTCTCTCACATTCTTTACATTTTTCATTAAGCTGATGTTCGCTATAAAGAGAAACATGAGGAAATTAGTATTTGTCCGGTTAGTATGGGAAGTAGTTAAATGTATGTGGCTACTTGCCTAACACAGAACGGAAATTGGTAGTGAGGAAGAAAATGTTTAGAGAATAAGAAGCTTAATAGTACCTGTGTAGCAGGTACTGGGCTGAGTGTAAAGATTTCTCTTGAACCTGACCAGGGCAGGAGACCTGCAAAGCAGTCAAGCTGTAGTTGCAATGATAGCATAAATATATTATAAAGAATATATTGACAAATTTCAGAAGTGGTATTGAGTCATTATCCCTCGATTGTCTGTGTTGGCGATGTAATATGTACAAAGTTTCCTTTCTAAAGTAAGCACTGTTTAGTGAGAAGCCAGTAACAGTATTTCCCAAAACATTTATTTCTTTCAGTTGCTAACCTAAAAAGGGAATGAGACAATTTAAATGCAATTTTGTGAGAACAAAATACAGCCAGAATAAGAAATTTTAAGTCAAGTTTCATCCTAGTGTGAATTAAAATAGCTGAATTTTAAACCACTCAAAAAAGCAGACTGATGATGGGAATAGGCACAGAATTTTAAGCATAATGGTGCTGCCAGATTGATACAGAACTGCTACAATTGTGACAGAGAATATACTCCAGCTTTCATTCAACAGATTAACATATATCTGAAGTCTGCAAAGGATTTTGTGATACTCACAAATGCATCAGCCACGAAAGTCTAGAACAGTGTTATATCTGTTGGCCTTTACGAATGAGGGGCTCGGATTTTGGCAATTTTTGCATGCCCATAGACCCACCTGCGGGACCTCAGTTCAGTAATACTCAAAGCTTATGTAAGGAGTTTGCTTAAGCAGAGGCATGATCAAAGTCCTCCCCAAATATGTGTGTTTTCCATAGATCAAATTTCAGCTCTTGTTTTGAATCTGCAAAGTTCTAAGTGTGATTTAAGCCTGTAAATAACCACAGGAGGTTTTCGCCATTGATTTGAGTGGTCTTCTGATAAGACTCTGTGTGCATCAACACATTCCATGCAGCATGTAAAATTCATTTTAGCTTAAAGTTTATGCATAATTTAAACTGAAAAACACCCTGGTAACTGGCTCGTTGTTTATTTTTATCTCCTTTTCTCCCCACCCTCATCTGTGGTCTATGCCTCTGTTTTTCAGATTTTTTTCTAGGGATTTTCTTTCTTCTCTAGTGTGTAGTACTGTTGTTTTTGTTGCTGGTTTTAACATCCTCCTTAATCCATTTTCCTCCCTCTTGTCTCTTAAATGACTGTTTCTTCTTTTTAGCATCAAACTCTTTTTTTTTTTTTTCCTTTATCTTCTAATAAACAGCTCCTCCCTACTTCTCTCTCATATGTGTCTAACCTAGCATGGCTAGCTCTCCTCTTTATCTTTCCGTCTCCTGTCATATTCTACCTGTCTTCCGTGCGTCTGCAGTTCCAGATCCCTATCATCTTCTCAAAGAAGTCCTATTCATGTTTTCTTAAATACCTACTTTCAAGTTTCCTTCACTTTTTCACATAAGGATCATATTTATCTCAATTGTTACTTCAGTCCTCTTGAAAATAAAATGTCTCATATACTCGCAAAAACTCAAAGTTTGTAACTCTTACCTCAAAATATTACTTTAATTCCTTCTAAATTCCATCCCCCAATTCCTTCTCCTCTGAACGTACCTCTTTTCCTTTACTCCAATATATTGTTTAACACTTTAAGGACCTGCTTTCCATTGGGTTGTAAATCCTTAATGTAGAAGTTTAATAAAAGGGTGATTTTTATTAGAATATATGTAATCTAATATTTAATTCCCCAGTTGTATTCATGCAAACATTACACAAAGCTTAATATGAATCAGGATTCTGCTCTGAAACAATCTCCAATAGTTCAATATCTTTCATTGAAATGCAAAGGATTTACATAGAAAGTAAATTCTGAGGAAACATTCAGAAGAAAATATGTAGTTATTTGATTAATTTTTTTTTTAACCTTAGTTTAACACTAAGTGTAATCACCCTGGAAAGATGCAGCTTCTTAAACATGACGAACCCATGGTTATGAGGGTCTAGTTAGCCTTTGAGAATGAAGTTTTATGATATACAATTGTGATGTTAAACAAGAATAATTAACAATGAAAAGAAAAATCAATGAAATAACTAGCTGAACTCATGTTATCATAGCAGGAAGGAAGAGTTAGGGTAGTCTGAGACAAATAATACAGTTATCTATATATAGGTTTGTCTAGAAGTATATTTAAAAAAATACACAATGCTACTTATTGTTTGCATGCTATAGAAACATTAACAACTATGTAATACTTACGAGGTGAAAGTCAGTAGTAATCACAAAAAATGCTTTACAAATCTCCAAACTGTGTTTTCTTAAACAAGTTTATGTATGTGTTATTACACATAATGCCCAGAAACACCCAGTTGACACTGCAAAGCTCCATAGTGTCAGCACTTTCGAAACAATTTGGTGGGCAGATTTGAGCAAACTTGATTAGGGACTGAGGCTCTGTAACTCCCACTGAAATCAGTTTACCTATATGCGAATTTTAAATGGTTACAAAAATACGTTTTGATATAAAATTCATTTTATATGTTTGCTCACCACTGGCAAGTATAGCAAGGTTAAACTCTGTTACCGTAAACTATTTAAAATTATTTTAAATATGTGATGTCATTATTAAAACAAACAAACAAACAAAAAACCCCAACCAACCAACCAAAAAAACCCCACAAAAAACCAATAGCAACAACAACAACAAAACACTTAAGGAGACCTGTTATTTTTATAGAAAACTTATGATACTTTATTAAACAATGGTGAAAATTTAACTTACATGTGGTAGAGACAACCAATGATAGTACAAGGGGCAATGGGTACAAACTGGAACACAGGAGGTTCCATTTAAATATGAGAAGAAACTTCTTCACAGTGAGGGTGACGGAACACTGGAACAGGCTGCCCAGGGAGGTTGTGGAGTCTCCTTCTCTGGAGACATTCAAAACCTGCCTGGACACCTTCCTGTGTAACCTCATCCGGGTGTTCCTGCTCCGGTGGGGGGATTGGACTAGATGATCTTTTGAGGTTCCTTTCCAATCCTTAACATTCTGTGATTCTGTATAGATATTAACTTAGTTATAGTTACTTGGCACTTTCAAAAAAACTTGCCATTATTTTCTCAAACAACAGCCATAGTCAGAACTGTCAAGTAGTTTAGCTAAGAAACAACCAAATCAGTAGGAAAACTTTAAAACACAATTATTTTTAGAATTATTCCTGACTTCCTAAATCACTCGGTTAATTTACACCTTTCTGAGTACACTTGTTAAAATGGACTTTTAATATTTACTGGTGAATTTAAACAGAAACAGCCTGTATTTCTGTGTTATAAGTCTTCCCTCTGTCATGGAAATCAACACCTTATATATTGAACAGCTCATATGAAAAAAACAACTGAAAAGTGAAGAGACTGTGAACTGCAGCAAATAGTCATAATAAATGGTAGAATCATTTTGATCAGAAGAGACCCTCAAGGTCATCAAGTCCAATCAGAAGTGTGCTTGTTTTCTCTCCTTGTACTTCAACCATAGAACTAGCAGCTAGAGCAATTGCTCGATGGTCCATCCTGCTTTTGATTCTTTGTAGAAATAAAGAAAAAAGAAAACTTTCCTCCACTGCAAGGGTTAATTATTTTTGTCTACTTGGTTTCCTGTTTTTTTAGCCAGTATTTGTTCATACAAGGACCTTCTCTATGATACTGAGGATGTTTAGTTACCTTGAAAGTCTTTGACGAGGGGTTCCCCAAAGTCTTCTGGAGCAGTATATCAATGAAGTGACTCTGATGCATGTGCTCCAAGACGTTTTTGAGGCAGGGCTTCCCTTTACAAAAAAACGTATTGACTCTTTCTATCTGCAATATATGTATTCAAGTGAAATTCCTAACAGGAATCCATAATGGGAGTGTTTGCTGTTCAGTATATAGATGAACAACATAGAAATTTATTAAGGGGTAGGATGACAATATTGTTGATGATAAAAGGTACTTGAAGGCAGTAAATACAGCAGGACATTGTGACTGAGTCTGACCTGGAAAAAAAAAAAAAAAGAAAAGGCATGTAAAATGAACGTCACTATAAGTATCAAATCACACACGTGAGAAAAATAGTGGTAACTTTGCATAAAAAACAGTGAGTTTTGAGGCAAGCGTAATGACTTAGGAACGAAGACAAGACAGGTACAAGGGTGCCTTGTACCTTTATGTGTTTACATCCATGAAGCTCCAAACTGCAGTCTTTGTGAGGTGACTGGTTTTGGCCTGCTCTTTTTTAGTGGAGCACCTAAAAAAGTATATAATTATCTTGTACATATAGAAACGGTTTTATGATTTTGTATTGTCTGTTTGTATTGCCTGAAAAGTCTTTGCTTTTCAGTCTGACATGTTTCTGCTACGAGTACTCGAGACTGGTGATTTCTATATGGAAAACATCAATGATCATTCAAAAAGATAAAAAACCCAAAACCAAACCTAATAAGTAGAGTCAGGAAAGATTCCTGAAAGCAAACCTGTAGTTCTTATTTTGTAGTAGTTAATATGTTTAATAAACTGAAACAGAAAGGAAAAACAAGAAGAAGACAATCACAGAAAAAAGATACTTGAATCATGACCACAATGTTCTGGATGATTAATGTCTTCTAACTTCTTGATAACTGTTATAAAATATTTAAAAACATTGCATATAAAAGAGTTGAAAGGCTGCATTGTCCTTTTTGAAGTTGAATAGTCTGTAGTAAAAGATATTCTGTTTTCTGGTTGCTTGGGAACTGACATCAATACAGAAACTTTGCAGAAGAGCAGAGCAGGATTTGGGAGGATACTGGATATGTTTGTACTTTTATTCTTAATAGCAAAGAATCCACAAGGAAAATAAACTTCTGAACGTCTAAGTAATTTCAAATTTCAATAACTTAAGAGATTTTACTGAGAAGCTTAAGAGCAGAAACGTATTAAGAGTTTTATGATCTCTTCATCTTTTTTATCTTTATTCCCATGAACGCTTTTTGGATCATCAAGAGAAAAAAGTTTGGCTCCTCATTTTCAACTCCTTCTTCAAGACAAATGCTAGCACAGTGGATATTGCCCTCTCAAAAATATGCTTTTGGGCACTGCTAATAGTGTCATGCTGCTTTGGGGGTTGCCTCTCATTTCTGACTTATCCCTGCCAGCTTGCAGGAGGAATGTGGACCTGCTGCTGGGGAGAGCTTTGCCTCCAGAGCACAGAGTGGACACCTCACCCACCTTTAGCAGCAAGGAGCCTTCGTACAGAGGTGCAGGTCCCACACGCACTATTTAGAGCGCAAACTTGATGTCTTAGTTTTGCATCTATCAACTAAGTCCCCAAACAGCAGATGGGGAGGCAGGGGGATGAAGTTGAGAAATAAATATTAAAATCACAGAGCTTAGTATTAAGCAAGGCTTAATGAAGGCTTGGAGTTACACTACTGGAAACAGTTTCAAAGAACTCTTGTCAGCAGGGAGTGATTCAGCTCCCCAAATACTGCCATCTAAAAGCTTAATCGTCCAGCTTAAGCTAATCACCTTATGTTTTCAGTTACCTGGCTCATTGAATAATTTGGGCAAATATCCCCCAGCTGTCATAATGAATTCAAGAGCTAACAAACTAGGTAAGAAGAGAGCTGTTGATAAGTGTGACAGATAAGGTTGTGGTTTAAGCTTTATTTCTCTTTGAAGCTGTTTTCTAGTAGACCATGAGGCAAAGTCCCCAGCTTTGCTACTGCCCTGGGGATCTTTGTACTCAGTATCATATGTGCAAACTGCATTCTCTCCATAGATGTGAAAATCTATATTCAGCCTCTCAGATTTTACCCTTTTCTCTTTTTGGTGATGTAGGAGGAAAGACTGAATTAATACAGAGAAAAATGCAAAAGAAATTAAATTTTTAAAAAATATATGCCACTTCTCCTTCCCTGAAGTACAACACAGAGATAAAAGCCTGTAAAAAGACATTGCATTGCTATCCATTCCTAAGATCTATTCCATCTTGTCATGTAACAATAAAAAGTTTTTCAAATTATGATGGACAAAACTGTATTTTTTTTTTCCTATTTAGTAACATCTATCAGTGTTCATTACGACCTCCAAGACATGAGCATGGACATTCAGTCATTGTACTAGTAATTTTAGATGAAGAATACTAAGGACAAAACTACTTATGAGTTGGTAATCTATTCAAGAGGATGACTGTTAGTAGTAGAATAACCTTGTTACTTTTATAGTTAGCAGTGGCTCAAAATTCTACATTATTGGTTAGTTACAATATGTGATTTATTTGCAGAGATAATTGGGCATTGCAGTCCATTCAAAAGAATGTTTCAAGAAGGAGAGAGGAGTTCAATACAGCTTGTTTCCTAATCTAGGGAGCTGTATAATGTGAAGAACTTAAAAAGTGAAAATAAATATTTAAAAAAAAAAAAAAATCAACCTTATTCAATTTTGTGGTACCTACCAGATAACCATTAATCCCAGACTCAAACCAGAATACATTTGAAGTACATTCTTATGAATATCTCAGAATCGATAAGTTTAAACTACAGCAGGTTTCTATCATTATGGATACCTGAAATTTTTGAGATTTTTTTGGTGACCCAAGTAGCCTTAGTTACTTGCCTGAGAAGAACATGTTAAGAACCCCATAGTTCTGATTGTTGCAAATAAAGTTTTACTTGAACTAAACATTTTTACTCTCTAGAGAATTCCTTGTGTTCTTTAGGTATGCATTAGAAATGAAAGGATTATGATGCTTACTTGCTGTTTTTACTGAAATCTAGATTGCTCATTAAAACATGACATAGAATAATTGTTTTGCGCACTCCTAAATCTTGTGTCTTTGCTTGATTTTCAAAGACTACAACAGAGATAAGTAGTTAATTTAATTTTTCCAACAGATTGCTGTGCTTGTTACTTGAATAAACTGGAAAATAATATCAGTTTGGGGGTTCTTTTGGGGGGAATAAGCTAAAACATTATGAAATACTGCATAGTTACATAAATCTAGGCAGGTGGATTTCCTTTCCACATACTTTTAAATCAGTGTTGAAAAAAAATACATGGATATAATAAATGGTGAAATCCTCTACGTAAATTGTAAAGGTAATTCTATAGTCTTGCCATTTTCTGGTTTGTTGTGTTTTTGTGGGTTTTTTGTTTGCTTGTTTCTTATTTTATTTTATTTTTATTCATTACCTAGTTTTCTCATTGCCCTTACCATTCCTGAAACATACTTAGTTTTACATTTGAATCTAAGAGGATTATAAGGCATCTTAATTTTAGGGTAAAAGGGTGATGGACTATTGTAAAATTTTACAGAAAGAAAAGGAGGATATTTGCAATTTGTGCTTCTAAATGAAATGCTGTAATCATGAATCTTGATCATTTGTAGAATTTTAGATAGTACTATTAACTATAAGGAGGTTTAGCTACATTCCATGTGGGAAAAACAAATATGCCAAACAATAATTAAAAAACTCCTCAACTCAAGAGTATATAATAAGTTGGAAAAATGCATATTTTTCCTATAAGTCTTCATTCTGCTAGTTTCTCCTTACACTCTAACTCCTGTTCTCAATCAGGAAGCATGAAGATGCATGCTTAATTCTGCTGTTTTATGAAATGTAAGCATATTTCTGAATGAACCTAACTAGCTAAATCCAACAGATTTCCATGACACTTCAGATTTTTTTTTCTTAAAACACATATTTATGAGCTTTGCTAAATATAGATTTTCTTTCTTTGTGTATGATTATGCACTTTATATTTGATACAGAAGATAGAGAGAATAGGTCATATTGCTGACATGTAATTACTGAAATGCACAGTAAAATAGACAAATTCTTTGATCAATAAGGCTCTTTATCATTATACAGTCTGTTATAGCCACATGCTCATTAGGAAAGTCATGAATTCAAGTATTTTATGAGAGCTTCATTGGTACAAAGTGTTTGTTTCAAGCACTAGTATCTCTAGTTATCATTCTGATGCAGTTCAGCAGTGTTGAAAATTAATGCCAGTCACAAGATTTCCTTTGAACTTTCAACAAAGCAGAGCTGGAGCAAAGTATATTGCAGCCTTCTGAACTTCAGAACAGCTTAGGCACCCTCTTTGCATACTGTAAAGCACAGGTCTTTGACTCTAGCATGGATAATGGCAGGAAGCTTGAAAATCAATTACCTTTAAATACTGCACAAGAAAATTCTTTTGATTTCTCATCAAAAGCACCTGGGATATGTGGTGTTTACTTGTAATTTAAATGGTATGCGAATCTTGTTAAAGGTAACAAAATGAAAATATATTGCTTGTTGCCCATTTTGTAGAGCCCCTATTAGCTACCAGGCTTGGTGATTTTGTTGCCTACAGCCAGGGCTGGCTGTTGAGCTGTACAGAACTTGAATACGTCAAGATGGCTAGCTTGTGGCTAGCTTATGAGCTGTGCTTAGACTCACAGTGCTCAAAGTAAGATGTCATAAAATTTTCAAAAAACACATGCCTGCATTTTAAATACCAGCAGAAACCAGGGGAAATACCATTCAAGGCTGGAAACATTCACTTTTTAATGTCTCATGAATAGTACGCAACTATAAGACAAATTAAAAGTTCCTGGCACCAAAGGCCTTCCAAACCAGCAAGGGAAACCAGAGGCATTTGAGCCGGAAGGTAAGGTGGAGATTTCCCCTGCCCAGCCGTCAATGCCACTTTCCAGCAGGGATGAATCTATGCCTTGCTTTCTGCCTTCAAAGTGAAAACCACATGAAGTGTTCTATCAGAAAAACACTGATGTCTGTCCATTTTAAAAGGTGTTTGAAGAAGAATTGTGTAAAATCAGGAATTAATTTACACTATAAACTTGGGGAAATGAATCTTACCTTTATCAAAATAATTATCCTGGTGCTTGTTCTGGAAAGGGCAGTAGGATTTTCTTTAAAACATCTTGGTTTGTGCTTTGTTAAGTTTTTCAGTTATGTAAAGAGACTTCAAATCATTTGTTTTTCTAGTTGAATAATCTAAGCTCCCGTTTTTTGCAAATCAAATTTGAACTTTTTTTATATTCTGCAAATATTCACATTCTATTGCTTAGAGTATATCTGGACTACTAGAGAAAATTTTACTGCTGATAGTAAAGACTGAAACATAAAGATGAATGTTTTTATGTGCTTAATTCAAACATGTCATTTGTCCAATAATTTAGAAGAGGTTTTATGTAGGGAAAAATAAATATTATTTATCCTCCCGTAACAGTTTTTTTACAGCCATCATCCTTATAGAAAGTGGCTGAGCTCCAGGAATCAATATTTATTTCCAGCATATTTAAGCTTCTTAGGTAACTAGAACATTAAGTTTACAGTGCTAGGGAAAATATCTGTTTTTAAGACTGTGACAAGTGTTTAGTGTGATATAAATGTATTTATGGTGTTTATATTATCCACTGAGGAATATATTGTATGAGAACAGTTGTGAGGGGTGAATCTAACACCTTCTAGAAAAAGACATTCTGTTCTCTAGTTCCCTAGTAGCCTGCCATAGAAAATATCAGTGAATTAAGTCCATCACCATCATTTCAACAACTTCTGCAGAAGCTCATTAAAATCTCAGATTTATTATCTAACTTCTGAACTCCAATACTAATACTTTTTCACTGTCCGAAGTTACAGAACTAGAAGGCGGTAGAAATAATGGAGAAGAATCTGGATGATTATGGTTTTGATTACTCGGAACAGGAATTTATTTCTAAATCTTACCTGATCTTGTTAAATTATGCTCATACTTAAGGGAAGAGTAAGTTCACTGAAATTTGTTTCTTTAAAGTTGACTGAAAACTGAGGCTCCAACAGTTTTTACAGCTCTGGGATACAATATTCCTTCAGAGCTGAAGCTGGTGATGTAATTTCTTGTGTTGAAGTTGTATTTTCTGAATAACACCTAACTTTCAGATAAGTGTAATTTCACTTAAAATAGTACCTGATAGTCAAGCTCTGATTATAAGTTTTTCCCATGTTATTGATATTCTTTTATGCCGTTTTGTTCAGAATTGACCTTTCTCTTTTAGTTCTTAGTAGGTTAGCATGAAATAGATATTTTACAGCTATGACTTGAACATATAAGTCAAGCATGTCATTAGAACTTGACTTTTTCTTGTTCAGTACAGTCCTTTTGTTCTTTCATTTCCTATTATATCAAAGCTACATCACGTTTCATAAATGCATTGAAGTGTTGTTCTGGCTCTTGATCTTCAGTTCTTTTGCCCTGAAGCTGACAATTTTTCCCAATAATTCATGCCTAACCTCTGGCTTTACTCTTTCTTTCTCCCCTGTTAAAAAGAAATCAAGAAAACCATAAATGAAGAAGAAATGTATACATTGTATGTTCTTTATACATATACATTATATGTTCTTTATACATAATAATTATATATTTATTAATATGGCTAAACTCAATGCAATCTAAAGTCTAGTCAAGTAAGCTCCTTAGATTTTTTTTTTTTCCCTACCCTTGTGATACTTTTAGAAATCTGCTGCTGGTACTCTTCTATGTGGTGTAGCCCTCCTAGAATTTGTCTTCCAAAAGTTATTTTGTAATGAAATATTCTTCTTAATACCCTTTCTCACTCTTAAAACACAAAGTTGTGGTTTTTTTCTGCGTGTCTCATGAATTGTAAAATTAGAGTTTTGATTTGAACCCTATCAAATTTGAAAGTCTTCTATCCATAGTTTAAGTTGATATGTATTATTAAATTTATACATTTCTATGCAGTTTACAGTCTATAAAAACAGTAGAGTCATCCAAAAGATACAGTAAATCGAGGGCATCTGGAGTGCTGCCTGTTTTCTCTCTATTTACTATCCTCTTAAATTTTAAATTAAATGAGTAAGCGTCTTCTACTTCCAAATGTAACTACTCACTTGGTCTTATCAGGCGTTCCTCAAAGGATTTAATGGGAAAAGGGAGGAAAATTTTAAGGGAAGAATTTCAAGGGGAGCAGTGGAAAAAAAAATGCTTTATATGGCAGAAGACTGCAGGATTCTATTGTTGGTTTTTTCCTGATAATGTGATTTCATTTGCCATATTAAGTTAAAAACATACTGATTTTTTTTTTTTTTTAAATGTAGGCTTCTTTAAATTAAGATAGTATTTTGTAAACAGGTAACATCAATTAAAGAAAAAAAAGGAAAGATATAAAAGGGCAGGACCCCTTTTCAGCAAAGCTGTATTTTAGATGTGCATAAATACCTGAATGAGTGAAACAGCAGGCCGGATGTCTCATAATAAAACATCACTGCGTAGAGTTTTAGGAAAGCGAAGTGTGGTTAAAAATTAAGAGGCCCTCTCGCTCTTCCTAAATCTGATTTTTACAGGATGCTCAAGTTAGTCTGAATCATATTGCATATTGTTTGCTTCTCATTTCTTAATCTCTCCAAAAGAAAACATTTTAGTAGAAGGGATGCTGTCTCAATTTAAAATCAAATTCTGTTTAAAGAGAGTCAGCTCTGAGCTGCACCAGTCATTGACGTGCATGTGAATTTTGAATTACAAACTGGGTGCATAGGCATCTCATGTTTGAAAGTAAGTCCTCAATTTTCCTTGAGACAGCATGAGGTTTCTCCATCCCTCTAAAATCTCTAGGTTTTGCAGAGAGATGTTCCCTGTGGGCTAACATTTTCTGTGTGGATTTTCTGTCAGTCCCTACAGAATTGTTAGGTTTATCATTTTTCCCAGCATCTTCCTACAGTGGCAGTCTTCTAGAGCATTTCTTTCAATAAATAGTACAAAATCAGGGAAGCAATGATCTTTATAATGAGAAACGCTACCTAATAATAATAATAATAATAATAATGCATGTTATAATATTCAAATCTCATTTTCATTGTGTGCAAGAGATATATCAAGAGTATATAATCAAGAGCTGTCTTTCAGGTTTTATACTGTCATTTGCATTGATATTAATTTAATTAACACCACAATCAAGGATAACATTACTGTCATGGGAGTAACGGATGTTATGGTACAAGGATAACTAGACATTTAAGGAAAAAGGCAAGACAAAACTAAGGCAAATGACAAGAAAACTAAATATGTGGTTAAAACCTGACAAAATTATTTTGATCGTGCTCTACTAAGAAATCAGTAACCATAGGGATCAACCTAGGCAGCTTAACTACCTATAAATAATGAATTAATAATTCTATTTCCATGAGACACAACAGAACTAGGTGGGACTTCTGCAAACATATACAATGAAGGAGATGCCTGCTACTTTTTGAAGTACTGGTAGCTTGAAACATGTTCTGAAAAAGAAAAAGCTTCAGATATTGTGGGCTTTCGAGACTAAAGGTATGTTATTTTGTATGAATTCTTAATGCATATTAGGAATAAAACAACTAACCACTCACCTAAAAAACTATTTGAATCAAATTTTGTAGAAGTGCTATGTGGTGGAAAGGTGCTGTGCAAAGTCTGCAAAGAGCCACATATATTAAAGATGATGTGGCTGTGAGGATGTCACCGCGCAGCATCAGGGAGCAGGCAGGCAGGTCTCCCCAGAAGCCCACTCTCCCTCCAGCCTTCACCCCCTGGCAGAGCACTGCTGAGTGAAAAAGGAGTTTGCATGTCAGCTGCTAGGTGTGGAGAAGAACCCTTGATAGCAGAAATGGGAGGTATTCAAATAGTGGTCAAGGGCTTTGATGGCCTTCAACACAAGAGACATAGTATTTTCACCAGTCTTCTAGCCTGAGGTTGTATTCAACATAAATTAATTCAGGTAATTATTATGTCTTTTCCCTATCTGTGCTTTAATATTGTTGAAGCATTTTCCCTTGCTTCTTGTATACTTCCGTGCAGAAAAAGGTTGACAGGTAGGTTGAAAAGCCAGACACCTTGCTCAGCTCCCTCATCATCTCTTGCTAGTTCTCCTGACAACAAAATGTCAGTGGCCAGAGCAGCTTTTTGGTTTGACTTGTGTATTTGAAGGACCAGGTTGGAGGAGTAATGAACAGACACTCTAATTAAATCTCCTGCTTCTGACAATGCACTGTGGAAATAATGATCATTTGCTTTTTGACATCATATTTTGTTGTTTTGGTTTGGTTGCTTGTTTTTTTTTTTTTTTAAGCTCACTTTACAGATGTACAATGTGACTGGGATTTTTCAGAAACATTGTTGATATAACTCTGCTTGTATTACATTAATGGGATTTCAGCAGAAACTGATACAGGCTCTGTTTTTCTATTTGTAAATTAAGCACTTGATTCAGTGAAGAGCAGCCTGCATGAAAACCATTTCTACCATTTTTTTAGTCACCCTCTAAGTACAACACCATTTTGAGATTTTATTGCCGTAGTGTTATTATATAGAATGATGTCATTTCCTGGTTATACTGAGAATGTTCTTACACTTCTGTGCATCATATTTTATTTTACTAGTGTACACTTTTAAAATGCAAGTATTTCAAAGAAAAAACTGCTTTTTACACAAAATTTGCTCTTCTAGATCATTGCATAAACTTGCATTGCTCTGGAAAATATTACCCGTATGTATGTTCATTTGTTATCATGGCAAGTTTCTGAAGTAATTCAGTATTGCTGCTTTATTTACACACTTAATTCTCGTTATCACTTTGATTTCAGAGGTAAGTGTGTCAGTTCATCAGAACTATAAATAATTTGTAAACAACAGAAGTTAATATCTTTTTAACACATTCACGTAGTGAATAAGAAGGGCAGCAGAGCCACCTGTGAGCATCTTTGAAGACAGCAACTTTCAGGTTTATATAAACTGATCAGTTTAGATATATTTTAAGAAATGAACAATGCTAAGTTAAATGTAGTTTTCTCACTCCAAAATGTGGTGTAATGACACAGAAAGACTATATTGAAAGAATAGTGATCTTGCATCAGCCAATTACTTATATATAATCCAAATTTATCACTTATAGTTAAGAATTAATACCTAGTCTTCTAAAATGTATATGAGATATTCTTCTTAATTGCATGTATTTCTCTTTACATACATATCATCACTTGCATAGAAATATATCACATTGGTTCTGCTTTTTTACTGGTGATTATCTGTTCAAGCAGAAAAATTCAGTCATCCGATGTCCTTATTTGAGGGTGAAAATAAAAATTACAATGAAAGAAAACTCACTGCAACCAGAAATTGTAATAGAAATACTGAATTTTAATTAATTGATGATAATTACTATTCAAAATACTAGATAATGTCACTCAGAATATCAGAATGCATTCCTTTGTATGGTGGACTTATGCAGTCTCTTCTTTCTATTTTTATTATACAAATTTCAAATTTCCTTTCATGTTATTGTTAATTCTACATGAAAAAGAATTTAGAAATTCTCCTTCCTTTTTGCTTTCTTGTAGGAATAGTACGTTTTAACATAACCACTGAATTAATTTCTTCCAGTTTAAATTTGTAACTGTTTTGCATTTTGTCTTTCTCCTTTAATCCATAAGATTTAACTTAAAAGGAGTACATTTTTAGCTTTTTGTTTAAATTTTAAAATATTTGTTCTTAAATGTGCTTATATATCTGTATAAATAGCGAACAGGATACTCAAGAGACTGCGCAAGGCCACATAATTGAGTGACTGGAAACATGAGATCTGTAGTACATTGGAAGTGAGTGGAAAACCTTAGGAAATTCTTTGATATTGCCTATCATTATTTATTGAATTGATACAAAGCTTACTCTTTCTTTTTTTTTTTTTTTTCTTTCTCTGTGTTTCTTGTAGCTTTCTCCCTATCCCCAAGCACCTATTATTTGATAACTTGTTATTTTATTTAGCTTTTTTTGTTTATTAATTTTGAGGAAAAAAGTCATTGCAATTAGAAAAGATCTCTTAGGAGAAAAAGCAAAGCCCTGCCAATACAGAATTGTAACATAGAATATAGTCCCTTGTGTTTTACTCATTTCATTTTAATTGTTTTGAGGAAGATAGAGCACATTATGGAATAATCTCAAGAGAAAAAAGTGAAAATACCCTTTCTCACTTAGAGTAAGTCATTCTTCAAATTCAGACTTCTTTGTCCTTTTCTCAATTTGATCTTATTATTTCCAGATATATCCCATTTGTATTCTTAAATAATTACTCTTGCCCCTTGGTGTTTACCTTTTCATTGCTTTTGACAGATATATCTCCTCCCTTTCCCCCCACTTAATTGTTGGTTACTCAAGCTGTACATATTTAATCTTTCTAAGCTTTCCTTACCTGTCATTTCTTCCAACCCATTAATCCTTTTTTCCCCTCTTCGCTCTGAATTCCTTTCAGTATATCAAAGAATAAAAGATGGAGCTGATTGAACTTGTCAAGTGTTTTCCAGTTCAAATTTGAGAGGATAGTCT
Organism: Caloenas nicobarica; assembly: GCF_036013445.1. Taxonomy (NCBI): domain Eukaryota; kingdom Metazoa; phylum Chordata; class Aves; order Columbiformes; family Columbidae; genus Caloenas; species Caloenas nicobarica. The sequence goes on along the minus strand of NC_088248.1, from coordinate 17,992,510 downwards.
GATCTTTGTTGGCTTGTAAAGACAGCACAGATCTATCCCTTGTTCATGCTAAGGTCCAGTTTCTACCCTCCGGCAATGCAAAAATATGTTACTAGGGCTGCCAATTTCATTGCTGCTACTGTAAAATAGTCTCAGAAGACTAAGGCTTTGGTTGATGTTTTATGAACTGAACTTAAAAATAGTCCAAAAAAATCACATTTAGGTAGTGTCTAAATTCATATGCAAAAATGAGAAGGAAAAATAAGAATAGTCTATTCAAGAGGTTAATGAAATCTTTCTATAAAAATAAAGTGCTCATTTGAAAAAAGAACATAAATGAAATGTCCTGGATGTACCTTCTCAAATATACTTGCTTGCCTGTGGATTTTAGCTTCTGAGATGTCTTAATTCTGAATCTTTTCTTTCTCCCTAAAATTTTGCTAGAACTCTAGTGTAATTTCCATTTGACTCTCTTTGCTCACTAACTCCTCGAGCTTTCTACTTCTGACAGATTACAAGGGTATCATTAAGTAATGCAAGTTCATGTCTTATTAGTAGACAATCCTGTTGACCTTCATTTCCCCGTGTCCCATCTTGCATCACATTTTAATGTTGGCAGTCTCATTTTTCCTTTGTTTGGGCTTTCAGCTCTTCACTTACAAAACGAGCACAGCAAACCATGAGAGCTTTGGTGCCCTGATCTCACCTTGGAACTGTGGTTTTCCAGGGCAGGCTAAAGGGTAATGATCATCATTGGTTTTGTTCCTCTGTTTTCTATATTTGCATGCTAGTGTTTTAATGTAAATGAATCCTCTCTTTCTGAAAAGACTGTAAAGTGTAAATGTATAGGTGGTTTGTGCTCTTGTGGTCATTAACTCTGCCGAGTCAAGACATGAGAATTATTTTTAAGTCTCACTGTTCTTCAGTCTTATCACCTGGTCCATTTTGTGATTTTGATTTTAAAGTCCTTCTATGAAACTTATACGGTCATACACATATTAACCCGCAACAGTAATACTTGATTGATAGTGATTAGCTCAAGGTTCTTATTTGTTTTTTCTCCTTCTGTGCACAGGTCACTTCGACCTGACCTTAGTATGCATGATTTGATTGACCCCTGACTAGTAATGTGTAAAACTCTGAAACAAAGAAGATCTGGTAAAAATACTAATCACCCTCTAAATCTCTGTAAAACAAGCTGGGATGAAAAAGACATAGCAAATGTAACGCCAGTGAATTTGTTTCTAGGCAAACTACCGGTTATACTGCCCTTTCATTTCAAACCAATGAAGGAAGCAAAGGCATCATCTGTCATGGGGGTGGAAAGCTGCCAGCTATTTCAAAACCTCATCTTTCATCTTCAGTGGGGAAAACTGAAATTAACGCTGCTGATATGAAGGAAGGTAAAAAAATCATATGAGTTCAAGATGTGAATCTTTATATAGACATTCACCTAAAAATATGAAAGAGGAGAAAAGCAGAACTCTTCAGCTGGGTAAGTCTTAGGAGTTCTAATACATGAGAAGCTGCATCATAATTGTAAACCATGAGGAAAAAGTAACTCCACATACTATACTGAAATCTCCTTTTTCTATAGAAGAATCACTTGCATTAGAAGAATTTTAGTGGAGACACTTATTTTACTTCTTTTGGAATATCCTTTCAGCCCGCCAATATAAACTAGATAAAATGTTTGCATTTCCGGATTAAAGAATTTGCCTGTAGTATTTCTTATAAGCAGTAAATAACCATGAGCCATTACTGATTGTTTAGTCAATACCCACAAATTTCCCACTTTTATATGGCACCTCTATTCAAAGATACTTATTTCTGTAAATATGTTTAAAACCTCATAGGAAAGCACAGTATTTCATAATAGTCTTGTATTTTTTTTAATACTATCTATAAAATAACTTCTGATTAAATGTAAGCTTTACATATCTGAATAATTGTGAAAATTAGCTTTGTATCTAAGCTAATCTTATTCTTCTAGAGTTTTCCAGCAAGTATTCCCCATTCATTCGAGACATCTGGAAATAGACGTCCTGTAGTATGGAGCTGCTGGCTGGGCATGGGCTTTCACATGCTGTATGTACCATCCCCTGGGTTGTTGAGAACTACTTGAGGATTGAGGCCCAGAAAATAGCAAACGCCTGCTCCCAACCAAACATGGATTGTTTTCTGTGCAGCAGAAAAGTGTCAGTCATTTTGCTTTGGTGTGATATGTATTTGAATAGTCACATCTGTACTACATGGAATCAGATTTTTCTCATAATACTGACACTTGTCAACTGTGTAACAAAAATTTCTTGTAGAGGATTGTGTCGTAAGCTTGAACAGGCTTTACAAGAAATGAAGAAAAAAGTATTACCGTGAGGAATGACTTGAGGTGATCCAGCCTCTCTTTCAGATGGGAACTTTTTTCTCTTATGTCAAGTAATTACTGAACTAATGAATTCCATTATAAGGCAGACAAATTCATCGTCAGTAAATTTCTCTGAGGTCTGACCTTTTTGTAAAAATTGGCTATTGACAGCATGAGGACATCTGATGTGACAGAATAGGCTTACAATGATGCAACATATGCTTTAGTATTACTGTTTACTAGAGATAGCAATTAATAAATAAGTTTTTTATTCCATTTCTAAATATATCTTCCTTAAAAAAAAAAAAGGTAACGTAGATAATATCAAGAAATCCAAATATCTCCTTGATCTTCACTCTAGAGAATTCTGTAGTTTTAAAGATCTCAAAGATCTTTCCCAAGGTTGATACCATCTGAAAAATTTGTCTGACTGCATTTTTTGTCTAATATCAACGATATTAAATGAACTTTTGATTTTTGTCCTGAATTGTGGAATACAGTGTTGAGTTTCACTCATAATAAGTAAACAAGAACTAGCATTTTTTTCTTCAGTGAGGTGATTTATTTTTACCAGCACTTCAGTGGAAGGTGCAAATTATTTTCTCTCTACCATACTCCTTTAACAATTGTGTTTGACTTTGTCCACAAAATAACAAATTGATATCAGGTATAAAACATTAATTTGTGTTGTGCCAATAAACATCTGCAGTTTTAGGTATTGAAGATGTGGCTCCAGCTGGAACGTTTGCAGAAGGAGGCCCTGAAATGAAAACCACAGAAAGGCAAGTAGGATCTTTCAGCTTTTTCAGATTATGTGCATCTGCAGCAGGCAGGATCTAAAAATGTGTCTCTGGACATACAGGGGGAAAGACATAAGATGTGGTTTAATTAGCATCAGAAATTATCAAGTCCTCTGAAAATTTTCTGTGACTAGCTTGTATGGATAAAGTTATAATTCTTCCCACGTCTATGAGGCACTCTGGTGTGCAGCTCGGTACCTGTGCAGCTTTGTAGAAAGTAAAAATTGAAAAAAGAACATTTCTCTAAGCCAGCCCATCATTAATAGAAATAGAAAATGCCATTCAAGGGAAGGCAAGTTATTAAAAAAAAAAAAATAGCAAGGAATATGTGGCTCTTTGTTATTCCTAGAGATAAGAACATGGTAACATGTCCCAAACATGACAGAAGCATCAGAGTTTAGAGTTAGATTTGTACATGTTTGATGATAAGGAGTGACCAAAAAGGAGAAATGAAGCAAGCAGTATCATCAGTAGATCTCATCAAGCTGCACACGTATGGTGCTCTCTCCCCTTGTACCTCACGTTGGGCAGAGGAACCCTAAAATGAGGTCTTCTCCCTAACTCTCCTGTCCATTTTGCTTTTGTGCATGATACAACTCACCTTTTGAACAAAGGACGACAGTGATTGTGGCTTCTGCAATAGGTCTTTTTCTCTAGAGGAGTGATGGAAATAGTTATGTTTCTGTAGCTCTTCAAATGTTATTTGGCACATGGGGCTAGAGACATCCGGAGGAGCCTGGTCTCTAGGGGCTGGGAGAGTAACCAAAAAAACCAGGTGCTTTCAGCATGAGGTGAAAGAAACAGAGAGATTGGCCTGGGACAAAATGAGATTTAAATGAAGTTCTTATCCATACAGCAGGCTTATGTGCAAGGAGAGATGGGATATTGACCCTAGTTGTACTTTAATCGGTTAAGAAAGCAGGGAAAAGCAAAAGGAGGGGTACCAGGAACCCACAGAAGAAAGGAGAAGTTAGATTGATGTTACCGTATTGTCTCTGGTGTGTACCATAGGTTAGAATTCAGACCACTAGTCCTAAATATCAGAATAGTTCTTGTGATGGTAATTGGTACAGTATTGTATTGTACAGCTCAGGAGTTTTCAGAAGGATCAAGGTCAACCTAAAACTTACTTGAGGGGCTACAAATATAATTCTGAACTACTGGATAAAAAGAAGTTAAAATCAACAGCTTGTGAATCCAGCACTTCTGTTTCATTTTGAGTAGTTTGGTTGTTGAATGTTGCTCTTTGATTTTATTTTTCTCATTATGGAAAGGAAAAAGAATAAAACAAAATAATTAAAATTTGATCCATCCCTTATCTATTTCTCCCTAACTGAGCATAGCTGCCTTTAACGAGTAAATAATCCTTCCTACCCTTGTAGCTGTTGTGAGTTGTTTTAGATTAATCGTTTTATGTGAAATTACCGCTTAAGTGACAAACTAACATACTTACATCTTCTTTTCTTAGGACATAAATGTGTCCTTCACTTACAAAATTACACGGCCATGTTGGAAAATCCGGGAAAAATGTCAGCCCAAGAGTTAAGATTGGCTGTTAAACAAAAAACAGACTTTCAATATTATAACCTTTGAGCAAAAATTAACATGCCAGTTCCCTAGGCAATCAAAGCACACACAAAGCACAAAGGATAAGGATTTCATCCTGACAGATGTGTTATTGAGAAAATGGCCACTTTTGGGTTCGTGATTATTTGCTCAGATGTTTAATCTTCACATGATAGCAAAGCTTGCAGGAACTAGTTGCACGGCTGCTCCTGTCTGCCAGAAGCCAACAGCACCTGATGCTTATACGCATGGAGCCAAGGAGTGACACAGCAGCCAGTTGCATACATTGCCCCAACAATGAGGTAGCACCCACAGATATAAGGGGGTCAGGTTCAGTGCATTGAACTCCTCATGTCAAATGGGCCAGACCCAGTAACAGAGACTGAGGGCATGTTCACACTACCCAGTGCAGCATGACACAGAAACTTTGCAGTAACCGGCTCCAGCCCTGAGCCACGTACATCCAGCTGTATTGCTTCTGGTCCAGGCATTAGATTAACCACAGCTACATCAATAAGGTGCTGCAGGATGCAAGAGCTTCCCAGAAAACCTGGGGTTCAGAATAAGTAGCAGCCTGCTGAGCCAGAGCCTCTTCTCTTAAGGTGTGACACTGCTGGAGCCAAATCAGCCCCCTGCCCTTATTTGCAAATGAGGTATTGGAAGGAATTTTTTAAAAAACTTATCACATTTCCTAGAGAACTACCCTGGCTATTCCTGCTATAATAGCATTCATCAAGTACCCAACTCTGAGAATCTGAAAATGATGACAGGACAGGTTTTCGCACTGGTGTGCACCTGCTGGGTTGGTCAGCTCAAGCCAACGCCAGTACAAGGAGCACAGGACTTGTATCAGATGGGCCTTGACACTTGAATGTGCCTCTACCCTTTTTTTACTTAAGGATCAAGTCATTTTTTTTGATAAACCATTTAGACTCATCAGCTCAGATCAGTTCAAGACCGAGAATTAATTGTCTTCTTTTCTTGATATAGCCATGCCCTTAGAGAGAAGTCCTTCGTTCTCAGCTGTCTTCTACTCTGATGCAGTCCCAGGTCAGGATGGCTGGAATGGTTCCTCTATTTAATTTTTTTCCTATTTATTAATGCACTGTGACACTTGTGCCATAAACAGCAGGATGATCTTGTCGGCAGAGTGAGGTGGCGGTAGCCCCACATCTCAGTACAGACATAGTGGGCTCTGCAGTGGTCCCTGTACGGCACAGTCTCAGCACCCACAGGCAGCCTTGAACGCTGCGCAGCAGCTTGAGCAAAGAAATCAGAATAAAAGACAACGCTAAAATGAAATCCTATAATTTGCACAATAGGCTTGTCTAACTATTTGCATTTAAAAGTAATTTTGTCTTAACTCTCTGATTTCAGTCTCTGAAATGTCTAAAACAAATTTACCAAGTGAATGTGCAAGGATGTGAAGATGTAGTCTAGTGAATCCGGATGGTCCTACACATCAAAGTAAAATGCCATTTACATAAATATGAGATGAAATAGGTCAGTCATACGTAATAACTTCTCTAGTGTAGAATAGTATCTATACAATAAGTGTTGCACAGTATGTAAATTAGTACTGTTCCCATAGTTCATATTTAATTCACATCGTGTTATCCCTGGTCATTAAATAATAATATTCATAAGCATCAATTAAATGCAGGGAAGTTTGTGGTTAATCTGCAACTTTTTAATCATGTATTTTGAACTTGCCTCCACTAACTGTATACTTAAAAAATGCTGTGGAATAAAACATGCATCTCGGAAAGAGAAGCGATAGTCCCACCAATTCTAATGGAATGCCTTCAGATTAGGAGTCAAGCAGCACAAATCACAGCAATGAAATATGTTTGTAAACACATAAAGAAATGTACTTAAGAAATTCATAGACCGCTTATGTATATAATTTATTGTCAGGTGATTAAATATCACTGCAAATCTTTCTAAAAGTAACTCCTAAATATTGTGGCCTTTATTTTATGTCTGGGTATACTCCTATGTAGATATCTCTGTGTGACACGATGGGCTTGATTCTTTATCACACATTGGTCTACTCATATTTATTTTGCTGTTGCTTTTTCTGATTTACTCCAAAATTGCTGAGAGGAGATGATTCAGGTCCTTCATATCTTGGAATAGTGGTGTGTCTCAAAGACAATTTACATTTCAGAAACATAAGGGTGAACAGCTTCCAGAAATAGATGTGATATTTTAAAGTAAATAGTATCTGTAGGTACTACCATTGTTTGGTACATTTGTCAGATTTGTTTCATGAAATTCCTAGAAATATTCTCAATAACAGATTTTACTTGTCTGCATATTAAATTTTGACTTACACAGAACTATTGGAATCAAGTAGCTTGGCTTTCTTCTATTGTCTTAAATTCATTCACATTTCCAAAGTCCAGAAAACCTGTTCCTGCCAATTGCCTAGATGCCTCGGAGATGGGGGTTACCTTTCCTGGTGATTGAGTTGCCTTAATGCAAAGGATAGAAAGGGCAAGAACACCCAGACAGAAAGATTAACATATAGCCCTGACAAGGGCACACACAGCACATTTTAAGAAAGACCGCTTTCAAGAGAAATGCCTGGAAAGAAAGGGTTTATGTTTGCACAGAAAGTTATGTTTGTATCTTAGTTTATTACAAATCCAACTGCTGATTGCAGGAAATTACATAATGGCAACTCACCTGTTGGATGGAGAATAGCTGTCCTTGTGCACAACAACATGTGCCAACAAACTGGGAGGCCAGCCAAGATAACAGACCACAAAAATGAGGTACCAGATTTGCGGCACCCATAAGGCATCATGGCTGAATACCAGAATGGCAAAATGATCTGCATAATTGTTTTTATAGAATGTCAGTCTCGTTCCCAGTTAGTGGAAATCATGTATTTGCAAGAAAAATCTGTCCACTGATATTTTCTGTTAATGAAAATGCAAGGTGAAATACTTTGAGCAGTTGTTTGGTTGGTGTTCTTTGGTTGGGTGGTGTGGTGGGGGTTGTTTGTGTTTTTGGTGGGGGTTTTTTGGTGTTTTTTTTTTTTTTAATCTGATCATCTACTAATCTTGTTCCAAATTCTTAAAAAAAAAAAATGGAGTCAATCAGTCAATCACATTTTTAGAAGGAAGGAAGATTTGTTTTGCAGTCCAGCCCAAAACTTTGAGTGGAACTTGGTTGACTTAACATGAAAATTTCTCTTTAAAATCAGCAAATTATTCTTCTCTATCTGCAGCCTTTTCTACTCAACAATACCTAGAGGTGACAGATTTAGGGATTTCTTTAGCTCAATGAGAACTCTAATTAATAATGGTTGTAAATATAGCAATTCCAGTGCAAGCAAATATAGTACAATTATGTTTAATGCTTATTTCAATTGTTTTTCTGTTTTGGTAATCATTTATCTTTCCCAAAATGTAAAGCTTTGCATATTTAATGAATGGCTTTCATCTAACTTCTGTAATTTTCCATTCTCTATATTGCTGATTTCAGTGAACACTGCATGAGAGATTATTACTATCCACATCTCAAAAAAAAAAAAATCCTAGCATGAGAAAAATTGCTATGTATGAAAACTAAATATTGTAATCTCTCTTTTTTTTTTTTATTTGGGTGTAATACTAAGTGATATCAAATAATGTGAATCTGGAAAAAGTAGTAATTATTTTCAAAATTAACAAATGAATGCACTTAAATCACACATTTTAATGAGGAAAAAGTTAATTTTAAAGTTTTAAGGGTAATATAATACCAGAATGTTCCTAAAATATTTGCTAAGCATTTCATTCTAGTAAAGAGGCATTGAGAGTTACTTTGACTATATTGGTTGTTTTCCTACATATATATATATTTATACACATGTATGTGTGTTTGCTTATACACACACACACACATTTTCATATATATACACACACATAGGAAACCAAGCAAAATACGTATATGTTTCTGTATATATACATACACGCATGCACTTCTGTGTGTAGGGTTTTTGTACATATTTTTAGGGTGAGACTTGCTGATTCCACACAATTCTTCTCTCTCTACACAAGTCCTTTCTGCTCTCCACTGTCAAGTGACTGGTGTGCGAGACTCGGGTGGCTGGTCTGTCTGAGCTGTCTCATTCTTGTGCAAAAAGGAAAGGCAGAAAACCCAAATTTTTGCAGTTGGCTACTCTTGCAAGCAATTATATAGTGTTTACGTACTAAAACGTAGAAACAGGTGCATAGGAGAAATGATGGTTCTTACCTATAATCAAGGGTTAAAGGTAATATGAACCCAAACTAAAACAAAAAGCCTGTAAACCACTGCCATTTTTTCACTATTTTGATAAAAAAATCAATGCTTTTTCTTTTTCTCGTCAAGTTGCTCTATTGGTTTATTTCAAAAGAAATATGAGGATTAGAGTTCTAGAGATGCAGCCTTTAGTGGTTTTTGGTTTTTTATTGTTTAGTTATGTTCCACTCCAGATATATACATGTTCATAAGATTCCCCCCCACAACATGCCTTGGAAGTCTGAAGAACAAGGAAACCTATACATTTCAATCTGTACAGTACTTCAGCGTTAAGTCAGAGGAGCTCGTCTGTAGAACCTAGAAGAGTTTTTCCTGCATATCTTTACTTTCTCCTTGGAGATGCATTTAAATAAATCTTTGTTATAGTAGCAGCATTCTGGTCATGACCTGCTATTTTTAAGATTGCGTAACGGCATCCCTTAGTTGTTCTTTAGTCTAAGAAACCTTTACCATTCAGACTGAAAATCTGCTGTTTGTTCTCTACCTGGGGCTGAATTTTAATGGCAAGTTTGAGCAAAAGCAGTTGTGCCACTTGTCAGTGAGGGGAAAATGAATAAACACACAACTCTATTGCAAAATCATTGCATCTGACCTTTGCTATATTTTATTTTGGTTTTTGTCTTTTGTTTGAACTGAAACACAACATTTTAGATGTTATTTTCTTTTGCCAGTTGCTAATGTGCAGACACTGAATTGTATTCCTGAGGATTGCTGTTCTGTTTTCTGTACTTCACAGTCCTTTTATAGTGCAAACTTATATATATATATTTAGCTCTGAGGAAAAGAACTGGGAGGAGATGGTCATGTCAGAAAAGCAATGAAGCAAAACTTAGGATACTTGGATTTAGTTTCTAACTAGGCTGTGCATGTCTTGAAGCTGCTTGAGGACAGATTTTTTTCAAAAGCACCTGAAGGGTTTCCAAGCACATCTCTCTTGCTTTGTGGAAAAGTCACATTTTTCTTCTCTCAGCGCACTTCCAAGGTATTTTTGGTACCTTCCGAGGAAGATGGGCATGTAATAGATTTTCATAAATTCCATTGAAATTATTTTGTAAAAACTGAGACAAGAATGCTTTCTTTCCTCTATTGTGTTCCTTCGTGAAAGAAGCTGTCTTTTATTGTATTTGCTTAGTACAATGAAGCTGGAAGCTGAATAACGATCTGCTGAATAGTGATGACGATACTATGGAAAAATTTATACTTCCTATGCTGTCCATTTTACAGTATGAAGGAACTGGGTCACAAATGGTGAGTAAGTTGCTCAAGGGCACCAAATGTCACAAGAGGAGTAGATGGCTAAATATTTCCACAGACTGCTGACACTCAGCGATGAAATAAATAAAAGGAACTGCATGCATTATGGAGCTGATTTAAATCATGGGCTTAAAGCTCCAGTTAGGAAAACATTTGAAAACATGCTTAAGTCCCGTAGAAGTTTGGCTCTTCACTGGGACTTCATCTCAATTTAAAATTAAAGATGAATTAAAGGCTGATTTTTCTATAAAATGCTTAATCTCCAAAAAGTAAAACTTTCAGTAATTCATGGGTATCTGAAAGCAGTTTCATTATGTGAAATGTTATGCAATTTTAACTTCATTAGTTGTTGCCAGACCCACTTCGACATGTATATCCATGTGCAAAAGTACTTATAAATGCACATTGCTAAGAAAAGGCAGTGTTGTAACGCAAAATAAAACCCAAATGAGATTGTCCTAGGTTATTAACATTCTGCATACTGCAGAATATCAGGATAGAAAGGTACATTCCTAGTATTAAAAAATAAAATATAACTATTGATTTTTTTCCCCCCTACATAACAGGAATGTAAAATGAATTCTGATTAGTTGTGATTTTTTTGCCTAGTAATTAATGGAAGTGATATTAGGTCCTCAGATATTGGATCTTGCTGCTTTATATCCTTGTCCTTTGAAACCTGTATATGTTTTTACAAATGCATTATGACAAACTTCATTCAGGGATTTTCAAGCATATAGGTGGGCTACAGTTTCTATGTGTTAGTTGATTATTATTTGGCTTTTAATTATTTCAGTGATTGGAATACCTCGGTACCTTTCAATTAGTTGTCAGTGAACTGACGTTCAGATAACCGTTCAGATAACCTTTCAGATGGGGGAGAGCATGTAATACTTTCAGGTGCTAAGAGATCATAAAAAAATTTACAACGAGATATCAAAAATTACCTATGCTTATTTTGCAAAGTGTACTCCACACAATTTATAATGTTATTATGATTAAAATAACTACCGAGATATATATGCAGACAACATAGATTTCTCATCCAATTTAAGCAACCAGGTGTGATGTTTCTCATGCTGCTAATTTCCAGTTTTGCTTAAGAGTTTGCTGCAACTAGTCTTTTTGGTTTTTTGCTTAAAGACTTGCTGTACATAGTCTTTTCGGTTTAAGAAAACAGTGAGTTAGTGTACAGAATTCTCCTATTTAAAATGAGTGGTGCACTGCTTTTCCTTCTGGCTCAAGCAGTCAGATTCAGGGGAAAGAGGACACTTGATAGGAAGCGTTCCTGCTGCACTTATGACATGCCATGGGTACGCTGGCTGCTTGAAACACTGAACAGGCACTCCGGGAAGCACCGCTCGTCCTGCGCTTCTTCAGGCATCCAATGAATATGTAAAGGGGCTTGAAGGGATCTTTTGGTCTGCAGATGGGTCTGGAGAGAGAGGACTGGTGTCCTGGTCCTGGCACTGTGAAACTTGGGTTCTTTGTAGTGGTAGATGAAGACTGTCATGTCATGGAGACCAGGCTGTTTGAACTCTGTCTTTATAACAGCTTGTGCAGGCATAAATTGGACTAGTATCTAGAATGACTTCTTTAGTCAGTTGGTCTTTTAAGAAATCATATCTGATTCAAGGCAGGGGTCACTGTAAGACCTATTTAATCACAGGTTAGAAAAATCAGACTTTTGGCAGGTCTGTGACGGTGGCAGAAGCCCCCCAAGTGGCTTTAATTGAGAGGACTTGGATGGCTATAATGTTTGTCCCAAATCAGTTCACTGGGAAGATTATAATCTTTGTGAAGTGACTATCTTGGGCCAGTCACTTGTATTTCCTGGCCTTCGTGAATTCCCTACATGTGTCTCTGACTCTCTCTCTCTGAGTACTGCCTCTCCCCAAAAAAGCTGCTCACTTACAGGTAAATTTTCAAGCTCTCTTCAGTCTTCCAAAAGACTCAGTCTCTCTTCCTGGACAAAATATTAGGAGACTATATAAAAACAGTTTCTGGGATGTGCAAAGATTATTCTTGCTGTCATTTAGCTCTGTGAACACCCTGAATTATAAAAATGAAGCAAATAAGATTCAAATAAATGTTTTACAGTATGTATTACTTTTGCTATTTCACATTTGCATATGTTGAAATCTCCTAACCTTCATAATAGTCCCAAATGATGAGTACAAAGTAGAATTAACATAAAATATGGACTTTTCAAAGATGATTTCTATCATTGGTTATAACCAGACCTGTTATTTTTCTCCTGCAAATAGCTCCCAGGTTGGCCAAAAATAAGAATGGATTCTTTAAAAAAACATAATTGGTGGCAGTCTTCGGTTTTGGTTGTTTCTAAGGAAGTTTTACACCTTTAATTCATCCTTTTTAGTAATGGGGTATTTCCTCACTGTACCATTATAAGTTACAATACGGATCCAGCTGAGTCCTCGGAACTGAGTGTAAATTTAAAGTTTCTTGGGAATGTAGAACTTAATGAAAAGCAAATTTATAAATGATTGTATTCTACTGAAGCAATGTGCTTGTAAGCTCTTCATTTTGAATACCATCCCTCGTGCATATCCTCAAAAACTCCTTGGGGGGTGATGAGTAATGCACCAGGGTGAACAGAAGCTGGATTTGGAGAGAAGTCAGGATGTTTCTGATCACTTTGGAAAGAGACAATGTCATTATACTAAGTGAACGTCAAAGTAATCTATGGGGTGGAAATCACAAGATAAAGCTGAGGATTTTATTTTTAATCCTTCATCCGCATACTTTAGACCCTTTAGGACAACCGTGCTAGTTTTACAAAATGTTGTATTTAAAATAAATATATTAATAGAAGATATTGAAAAAGATCACTGTGGCTTTAGGTAATGTTTTTAATGTTCAGCTCTGTTTGAAACACATCTGTCTGGAGCCATGGGAAAATTGCAAATTAAAAAGATCCACAAGATACGCATACCCCAGTGCCTGTGAAAGACTAGTCATTTGGGTAGGCCTCTTTTTTTTGCATGCTCTGACCCAAATAACTTATTTTTCCCCTTTGATTTAGAACACAGAAGTTATTTGCTATTTGCAGATCAGGTTATTTGGGTCAAAGCACTGGAGTAGGCCTAAAGTATCGGAACGGCTGCGTTGTGGGGGTTTTTTGTGCATCAGATCTGTTCTGCTTCATTGCTGCTCCACATTACAGTGTCGACAAGTGGTGCCAGGTCCCTGATCCCAGCCCAGCAAAACCCCGCGTGGGTCAGGGTGCAGGTGGGATAAACAGGCCTGCAGGTGCGTGGTGCCTGTGTGTGGTGGGCACTTCTCTTTTCAAATGGAAGAGCAGGAGCTGCACACAATGCACATGATCTTTGATGAGCCACTTGATGCAGCATTTCTTAAGTGGAAGCATAATTCAAAAAATTATCTTGGATGAGAACTCTGCCATTAGGCAATGACAAGTAAAGGGTAATGATCAAAAAGTACTGTAGCTAGCAGAGAGCTGCAGGAATCATTGCTTAGTCCAGTCGTCCTTAACATCTGTGCAAGAGTAGGAGCAGCACATTACTATGTTGGAGTGGATAGTTAGCTGGGAAATGTGGAAAATACCCATCCAGGTAAAGAGAGAGGACTGAAGTGGATCTGGGAAAAGAGAAAAACTGCTGCTTAGAAAATGATCTGAAACATGGATAATGTGGGGGAAAGGGATAATGATATAGATGTCAGAAGAGGAAAACGGAACATATTATTATTAGATGGGGTTCTACGTCAGTGTACCAGACAAAAATCAGTTTGGGTTTATGTATGCAGGATTAATGAACCAGGAAAGAGAGAAAGAAATGACAGCGAGAGAGAATAAAAAACACATACACTCTTCAAGTTTACTTTTGGTCAGGAGGCTGGTAACTTTTCTTGTAACTCAACAGAAGAGGATGTCTGTCAGGAGAAGACCTTTGCTTTGGAGTTGGTCCTCAAAGTAGGTATGAGAACTTTCATTGTGGTTTATGCCCTAGCAAGGAGGGTCCTGTAGTTTTCTGTGTCTGAATGCTTTCTTTTTCTTCACAGTCTTCATTACTGTTCCATAACTAACATCCAAATGTAGTTTTAGATCTACTGCTGATCCTTCACTATTCATGAGGGGAACTGAATCCAGGAACGTTTTGCAAATGCTATTTATCTGTGATTTAAATATATGAAGAATAGATGTGAAGTGCTGCTCAGCTAGAGCTCTGTTAGGTTTTGGGTTTCTGGATTTAAGCTGAAGTCAGTTCCCTTCTCTATCTACTTCTTAATAAGGCTACATGTCATCACACACCAATTGTGCATGAATTTTTACAGTCTCCATAGCAGCTACATCCTGCACGATATATAAGCTACTTTAGGTTTGAAGGGGAAAAAAAAAGGGAGAGGGTGGGAGAAATCTGTAATAAGATGTTAACACTTCCAACAAAGCCAGCGGAGGTCCAGTTTTTCTCAGTGGCACATCTGAATGTTCTTCTCCTTAATTCACTGTGTTGGGATAGCAGTAAAGTGAGTGACCATTTAACCAGCTTTGCCCAACAGAACTCAAAATGCTCTTTTGTTGTTCCATCACCATTTCCTATAACACCTGAAATAGGGCCAAGGTTTCTTGTTAGCTTGCCTGGAGAGAGTCACATTTAATAAGGAAAACACGGCTTCCATTTGCCGTGTTTTGGCATCAGGTGTGGAACAATGCTGGGGTATGAGCCACAACTAAAATTAATACCCCCAGAGAATACCTCCAGAGCCTTCTTAGAGGGCGATTGCTGAACAGTGTGCAGATATCTGCTTAACAGTCAAAAATGTCATGGATTTAGAGAAAAGATTTATTTTTTGCTGAAAAATCTAAGCAAAAGTTTTACTTGTACAAAAGCCAAACAGGAATGTTTGACATTCATTTTTCAGAATATTTATGCATTTAAAAATGTTCACGCTATTAAGTTTTATAATTAAGTAAACAAACTGTGCATTTCAACTACAATTTTGCCTTGTAATATTTTTAATTTTGCTCAGTTATGAAAACCTAGGGTGCCAAGATCAAAGACAAATATTGCAAAAATAAATGAATAAATAACCCTACTGCTATCAAGAGATTCAAAAATAGTTGAAAAAACGCTCCACAAAATTGAAGGATTTTCTCACAGATCCTTGCATTGTTCCATGAACATCCTAAATGAATCCTTACTATATATAAGAGTTTGTTGTGTGATTCAGTGTGTGATGAAATTACTTTCAATATCATGGTTTTTTACAGGCAGCTGTTTCACTTGCATTTCCATTAGAAAGAACAAAGTGTTCAGGATTAAGATGAGAGTGCTCTTTAGTGGCCTCAATAGCTGGCTCATTCAACTCTTCAAACTGTCAATATGCCAGATATTTCTCTGTAGTATTCCCATTAAATATTTTAATCAAGAAAAACTACTGTAATAGCATCAAATTGGGCATAAAATTAAAACAGCAAAATTTCATATTTTCTCTTTCATGTAACTGTACTAATTCTCTAATAAATTTCATAAAGTTGACTCATAATTCTGCTTTGGCATTCTGACAGAAGAACAGAATTCTTTGCAAGTGTTTGCTTAATTTCCATTTTTCAAACCTAATTTCAATTTTTATTGCTTCATTTTGAATATACTGATTAAAGTAATATTAAGTCTTGCGAAGCTTTGCCAAAGAAAATGAAAGAATGAAATTATGTATATTTCATTAGCTACAGTTCCTATTTAGGAACAGCTTATTCTTTCACTTTTAAGGTTGATTTTTTTTTATCAAGTAAACTCTAAATCACTCATAACTCATTTGTCAGCCCTGTGAGAAATACGAGAGGCGAGAGGGGCAAAGCAGCACTTGCATATTTAAAACCTGTTCATTTAAACAAGTTGAGACATATAATTCAACGAAAATTCACAGAGCTTATTTATGAAATAGAAGCTCTCTGGCCTCCTCCAATCTCCACAATCTCTGTGTTTTGATCTTGTACCACTCCAGCACTGGCTTCAACATCACTACTTCCAGGTAACAGGTTTCTGGAGAAGGAATATAATATGGCACCATATGAAAAAAATTAAAAAAAATTAGTAGAGTTTAACTCCTGAAATTCCTGAGCATTCATTCAGTTCAAAAGATCTCCTTAGGTATGGTTTCTACTAAAACAAACAGGTATTAGTGTTGTTTGTTGGGGAGAGGGTGTGTTTCCATGTTTTCCGGTTTTAAGTAGCCTTCAAAATGCTTAAGTACGTAAGTAGTTTTCTTCCCTATTTAAAAGTTGGGTTTTTTTTGTAATGGTCATATGTTTTATTGAATTGGGATTATGTTCAGCACCTTCAGAACTAAACGATCAAGCCATATTAAATGATGTCCTGTGTCACATTACAGCATTATCAGCGATCAATAGATCAGTTAATCAAACATAATTGTGATTAAACTAATTTTCAGTTGAAAACTAAAATTAATTTCTATTATTAGAATAATCAGAAAGAAAAATATTTAGAACTTGCAATTTAGCATCATGCTTACACAGAAAGAAGGACACTAATTTAATTTACCAGTGTTTATAGAAACTAATTAACACTGAAGATGACAATCTTTAACAGTCAAAATTGGAAGGTCCCTTCTATGATAGCTTTCCCTCAATTCTGTAGAGATGAAACAAAGTTGAAACTGCTCTCTTCTCTCCAGATCCAGGAAACTTGTTCTAGTGGAGCACCCAAGAAAAGTCAGTACTTTCCCACTCAGAAGCAACCTTTATAAAGGAACAAAAAATCTGGAGTAAAAGCAAAACACACTTATAAAACCACTTGGCAAAACTGAATAATTTACCAATGCTGAGAATGACAATACTTTGAAACCACTTCTTCTGCAACAATTGTAGAGTAGCTGATGAAGTAGTTAGTCATTCCCTTCTTCTCTTGGATAAGCTACATTTTTTCTGTCCAAGCCCCCAAAAATCCAGTTGTCAGGTAGTCAGTTACTTAAACTCCAGCCACATAAACATTAATTGATGTGTTTTATCTATCATATAGATAAATTCACCAAACAATGAATAGTAGTTCAAATGAGCTCAGAAGAATCCAACCACTAGAAATGCCAACCTCATATCCTTGAAGTTATGTGTGATTTCCTCTTGCTACAGGTTCTTTTGCATTTTCTGGCATTTTAGGTAAAAACTAACTCCTAATTAAAGGGTTCTCTTTCTCCCTCTTTTCTTTTTCCTCTCTCCCCTCTTCTTTATGGCTCCTTCATTTCACTGTGGGAGGCTGCAGTCAAGGTGACTCACATGCCGATCATCTTGGACATCATATTCAAATGTGAAGAGTCACCTGATATTAATCATAATATCAGCCTCTTAACAACATCGTAAATATATCCACAGACCAAACTGGTCTGTAATTCACAAGCAGGTTAGGCATAGCCCATGACATCGGTTTCTTGGTACCAAAATATACCAGCAAAAAGGTGCTTCTTTAGTAGCACCTATACACCCGGGAACTCTGGGTTGCTCATATGACTTCCATCAGGCGTCAAAAAAAAAATTCCTTTTAAGGTTTGGCCACAGACTTTTACTCACAACAATTACAGTTATTTACTGTACGTGTAGTACTGTACAGCTTCCCTGGTCATCCATGATAAGTTCTTTTAGTTTAAAAATATAATAGTAACCATAGGAGCAAGGAAGAATAGCTTCTGGTTACAAATGGCTAGAGTGCTATAAAATTCTGAGATTTTCCCAGTCAATTAGATTTTGAAGTACCACTGAGAGAATGGTCTGTATTTTACTGTTGGAAATGTTTCTCATGCTATATGCCATATAAAGTATATATATTGCCTTATAATACAGTTTGGTTTTACTTAGTACACATTTTTAATAACAGTATCTCAACACACTAATTAAAACAAAGAACCCAGAGGTCCATTATAAATTGCTAAAAGGACATATATGTTATCCCTAGGAAAGAAATATGACTGCCTTTATTTATTATTAATCATTACAATAGTTAATCGATTAACATATCATGTTATTCTTTCAGGCTTCTAAGGATGGGCATCTTTCTATGTTAGTTATTATCACTGACTTATTAATGTTATAGAATAAAAGAATTAAATATTTTACATTACTTTGCTTTAAGGAAACAATAGCCCTTAAGCTTTGGAAGCTACAACCCCCTAAATAATTTATTTAAATAGTAAAATCATTTATTTTCTAAATGATTCAACCATCTTTACACTGTAAGTCTATTTCTCTAGGTAAATGAGTAAATAATCACATAAACCATAGCTACATTTAGGCAGAAATGTGTCTGTCTTCACAGCGTGGAACCTTGGGTGACTATCACTTCTCCCGCTTGCATGTCTCACTACACCGAGTAGACTGGCTTTGATACAAAGCCTGTGGTTACACCACTCTACGGTTATTCCATCTACTTGCCAGAGTCCCACTGTCAGTTCTTAGTTTTGCATGAAGAGATTCAACACAACATTTCATGCATATCTCTGAAATAACTACTGTACTGGCTGAGGAAGTAGGTTGTGTCCTATTCTGTTCACTTTGCATAGAGTAGTTCACTCACTTGAAAGCAAACATTCTAGTTCTTTTTTTCCCTGACTACTATGTGTCAAGGATTTTAGTGGAGCAAGAACTAGATTTGTTGTTATTCATCTTAACGGGGGTGGGAGTGGGGTACCTATAGCCCTTGGCTAAGGAATTGCTTTCAAGTTTAGTATTTTTGGTACACTGAATATTTAATTAGTTATTGTAAAGTGGAACAGCTTTCAGGCTGAAATGGGAGGAGGAAAATATTTTCCTCCCTCATGAATATCTTATGGGATATTCTCCTGGAAGTTAAGAATTCAGATCTTCTCAAGCAGAGAGGAGAGTGAACCCAGGTCTCCTGTACTCAGGCTCAGGGCAAAGACTTAGAAATAAATTAACTAGAAAGCTGCCTGCTTCTAAATGGGTCACTCTTTGTGTGAGTGAAAATAGTCCAGGTAAGTTAAGTCACTTTGCTTTTGCTGGAAAGATTCACCGTTGCCCCTTGAAACCTAATGAGAGAGAGGAGTCTGTGTCTGCCAGGCTCCACATTTGAGGCACAGTCTTCCATCATCATAATTTCTAATTGTTCCCTTAAGCATGGGCACTGAATTTTTGTGAGTCCTACTGTAATCCTCCTGTTAGAGATTTAATTCTTCTGCAATGTGTAAAAGACTTCCAAGCCAAAGCAAGGATGTAGACTTGATTAGGTAGCTAAGTACTGGGAAACAGTGGTTTCATCTAAGTTTTCAGCATGCGTGGAACCTTCCTGGAGCAAACACCTACAGATACCGTGGCCCCCAGGTGAGCCAAAGGGAGTGCCCTGGATGTCTGGCTTTCTCAATAGTATCCTAGCCTGTTGAAAGTGAAGTTTAGGGTGTGAGTGAAATCTTTTAAAAAAATATGCTTGCCTGCATGTAAGTACTCTAAGAACCCAAATATTAGACTTGGCATCAGGTTTTGATTCAGTATTTTTTTTAAAACCTGTATTTTTACACCAAATGGCTTGGCACCTAAACTAAAAAAAAAAAAAAAATCTATATCTGAAATGGTTACCCATCCAAGATTGAAGTAAAAAAAAAATAAATCAGTGTTTCTCAATAATGTTCCACTTACTTCTAGCTATGACCTTCTACTTGTGAAACTCATCAGACCTTGATAGATAGCTTGGGAATTCCATCACTTTTGTTAAATATTTGAACACTAGGCAGGTTTCCTGTTTTCAATCTCCCATACTAAGTCAAAGATAAAATAGAAATAAAGACTTTTTTTTGTTAAATTAAAATTATGTCAGTTTGAGGTTAATTCTCTCACTGTGACTCTGTTCTTCCTAAACATACTTTTATCATTCAGTCAGCAAATAACATTTTGGGATCCTGTTTACAATTAAGATCTCAAAATGGAAGAGTTATCTGAGTAAACAATTCTAGCAGCTCCAAATTACTGCACTTGTTGATGATGTAAATAAAATATTTTTGTAAATTGATGCTGAATGCTTTTTTTAATGATAACTGAGAATTCCCTGGCTCTCACTAAAACTGTTTTTCCTTGTGAGTACCCTGAACAATTTGCAGTTTATGTTGTCTCCTAACCTCATCTTAAGCCATGATACACAGAGCTTTTGTTGTCAACGTCATTTGCATTTTAAAGGACATCTATATTTCTACTATGTAGTAGAAAATATGTGGGGGAGAAAGGAAAATGGAGGGGAGGAAGGTTGAGTTCACTTTGGCACTTTCATTTCTTGATAGACTCTGCCAAATTTCATTTTGGAGTGTGCATATAAAGCATACATCAAAAGTGCTAGGAAATTTTCAGAAAGGAAAATCAAGACAATAATTCAATGTGAAAAGCTCATTCTGAACTGAGAGATTGGCTGAGGTTTCATGGCTCACTGTACATTACAACATCAAGACAGAAGATGCTGTTACTAATCATGAGACAAAGTTAATCTTAAGAGAAAAATTTGTTTGTTGAGAAATGGTGACTTCATAATATACTTTCTACTCAAAAGGTCAGAAATACCTGAAGCTAGGTATTGGTGCTACACTCCTAGGACAAAAGCCACAGAAGCAACACTTCAGAATCAAGAAGTTGGAATATTATCTCGGTAAGTCATCCACTCCCCTTCCAGAAAGTAGGATCAGTCATACCTGTCTCTGTGTGGGCAGATGTTTGTCTAATCTGTTCTTTAACAGCACTTGTGATTGATAGAAATTCCTCAGCCTCCTTGAGTAATTCACCTCAGTCCTTAGCTATTTTAACCGTAGAAAAGGTTTGTCTATCTAACAAGTGTAAACAGCTATTGGCACCAGTTTCATACATCAAAAATTTTACATCTTGAAGTTCTTAAAATTAACACAAAATAGATCTAATTATTCTCTTCATTTTTGTTAGACAAAAAAAAGGTTCAAAGAGATTAACTGATACAACTGAGGTCAACACCGCAAGCCCATGAAGAAAAAGCCTGGGTTGAGTGATCCATTTCAAGATTGTTTCAGGGTAGTTTAGGGTAAAAGTATTTTTCAAATTCCCCTCGCTTTTTCAGTTGTATAAATCTCTACAGCACGAAGATAAGCTATCGTTCTACGCTCTTCATGTAATCAATCTGTGGTGTTAATAGCTCACCACTGAGATGATATGTCTGCGTCATCAACTATTTTGATGGACAGCTTTTTATCAGTAGGTTGCAGAAGCTGTATAGTAACAAATTCCAACCTTCCTCTTTTATAGAATAAAAATATATTTATACAGCCACAGTCAGACCTATGCACTAAAAAAATTAGAGGTGTATACATTTCCTTAGAGCTTACTGAAACTGATACGTTTTCCAAAATTTCATTGTTATTATTATTCCTATTGATTCTACTTCTTTTTTTACCTTCTAGTGAGCTTCCCTGCTTGCTTTCTCCCTCTCTCTCTGCATCAGTACCCCCAGGAATCTGGATCAGAACTTTTAAGATGCAGAATGCGTCTTTTCAGCAGTGTAATGAATCAGTGGATTTACTAAAGCTCATACATGGCTAAGAGAAACAGGGAAGAATCTGGATATGAGGAAAAAAAACCTTTACTGTCTCATTTGTTTTTACAAAAAACAATTCTGGACAAATCACCAGCTGACGACATTTCCTATAGCTGGGAGCGCTATGAGAGCTCCTTGCTTTGGCAGTGAACCTTATTCTTCAGCTGGATAGAAAACCCCTGTTTTATCAAGCCAAAATGTCCAATTACGGCAAAATTTTCCACTATGAGGACTGACTGGAAATCTTATCCAAGACAGATTAAGTCATGAAGATGGTAATTCTGTTAGCTATCTGGTGGATGAAGTGGTAGCTTCACCTGTACCAGTCTCTATCTGTAGAAAATATTGAAGTGTGTTTTTGGAAATTTTATGGATTTTGCTGGCAAGTGAGAAAGAGTGGGGGAAATAGAGCTAGTGGTCTTTTTACTGATTCTATGTCATTTTTATCTGAAAGCCAATTAAAAGTTGGGCAAAACCTGATCCTTGCTGTGAGACTGAAGAGGGAAGAAACAAACGTCTGGCAGGTAAGAAATCTGTGCAGATTTGCCAAAGCTCATGTACAAAGGACAGATGTAGGGACTAATGGCTCTCTTCTGAACTGACTGTAACCTTTCAGTTTGGGCTTGCATAAATCATAGTTCTGGTTTATCCATAATTTTCATTCTTAGTTGCCTGTGCTTTTGCTGATTCTCATGTAGAAGCTCGCAGGATATATATCACCCTTCTACCTGTTGTGTGTATGCCTGAGGCTTTTTCACCACTCCCCTACCTCCACATGCTTCAAATAGTGCATCAAAGTGTGATAGTAAGGAAGGTCTCTTGAAGCGCCATGGGGACAGCACTTCAGAGGTCTTGCTGGATTTCCAACTGTGGTGGTTGGCCGGGAGCAGCCTGGCGGGCGGGCTGGGTGGGTGGAGGAGGGAAATGGAGCAGCAGTGAAATTACCAAATGGTGGAGCCTGCATTAGTGTCACTGCTGCTGCCAGCAGCCAGGAGCCGAGCAGCAGAGGTTGGAGAGGGACCTGGCGAGTCTCAGTGCCCACCCAGCGTCCTGGCCAGCACTGCTCTCCTCTCCACTTCTCTATCTCCAAGCAGGGAAGCCACCTCAGATGCTGCTCCTGCTTCACACTTTGTATCCAAATACTGCCACCACATTGAGACACTGAGATATCTGAAGAAAGTGTTGATAAGAGATGAACAATACACTAAATATTACTCTTTTTTTAAATTTTTTTTTTTTTTAAACCTAGCCTAGGAAAACAAGAACACTGTAATCTTTTTGTATGATTACCTCAGGAATGCTAAAAACATTTTGGAATACAGACAAACTTTGGGTTAAGGTATTATGTAGTAATTAGTTATTTGGTAATACTTAGAAGATAATATAACTAAAATAGTGTTATTTACTCAATGTACAACAAGAAGTGTTAGAGATATATTGAGTAATTTAGTGAACAGTTTGGTAAATGACTCTTTTTCACTGTGGGCTTAATTATTTTATCTGACAGCTTAAGCGAACACTCGATCATACCCACTTACACATTGCTCATCTTGAAGGTGATAAATACGGTATTATACCACAATAAACATCAGATAAACTATATAAGAAATTTCAAATTTGCAGAATATACATGACATATATGGTCTCTAAATGGTCTATTACAGTGGAGATGTTTTAAAATTTCTTAGTATAGATTGTTTTTTAAGATAAAGATTAAAATCTACTTCCAAACAACAAATTTGAAATGCAAGTTCCCTGCAGTATTGACTTTTAAGGACTAATTGTTCATTTGCCATAAAGCTTCTCTTTCACTGAAGTTTGAAGAGATGTGGAGATTTTTTTTTTGCTAGTTATCAGATGTGTGTTAAAAGAGATTCCCTTCGTGTGCTACAAATTTTTCTGTAACATAATTCTTTAGGTGCTCCAAGTATTTTAATTAAACTAAGTACTGCAGTGCCAATATAAGGTGAACTTTGCACTATCACTTAAGATAGTTCTTTGATCACAGTAAGGTTGTAGAAATTTCAAAGGAGATTATAAAGAGCTAGCAAAAAAAATAATTCTTTACTGTCAATTATTTAATTGATTGAATTACAATAAGGGGAGAAATAATAAAGAAATTATAAGAAAGTTATTGAAACTGAGTTGTGCTATAAAATGAGAAACAGCAGTAGTTATTACTAAGTTATTTCATCTCATCAGAGAACAGCTGATGACATTTTAAGGACTGGCAGCAGCTCAGTTCCTTCAAGGTAAAAGAAGAACTGGGGAAATACCTGGTTTTGCCCATGGTGACCATATATGTCTATGGAAAAGAGAAAATATACTAAACAGAGACTGACTGAGTACTGAAATTTAGTATATCTTTATTTGCTCTGATTCTTCTTTCTCCTTAACAGAAGTAACAAGTTTTATCTTGACTATTGAGAATTATACAAAGGCTTCCAGCCTTCTGTAGAATTCAGCCTCTTTAGTGGCAATATCATGATAAAATAAATCTCTGGGTTTTACTGAAATTGGTTTATTGGGCTTTTTATGTAGTCTGTTATATACTGTATCAGAAACATCTGATGCTGCGTGTTACTCTTAATAGCCATTTTCCAAAAGGTTTTTTTTTTGCATGTCATGTTTAATAATAAAAGTTTTGATTGAGTTTGTTGCAGTTTATTTTCAGAATGACTTTCAAATGCACTGCTTGTCTGCACGCTGAAGTGAAAATGTAAGCAATTCTACTGACAAGCATATTTTACTTTTTTTGCAAATTTCAAACACTTTCTAAGGTCATGTGGGTATTGCTGGCCAAGCATCAGTAGTTTATTCGTTGCTTGATTACAAGTGGAATTGTAAATGGAATGAAATAAGATGGATATGGAGGATTACCAACTGCTGTTGGCGTACAACTGCATGCTTAAAGATGTCTTCATTCATTAACAGACTATTTTAGACTGCCAAGGCTGGAAATGAAATGCAAGTCACAGCTTGTACATTTATTGCTGTAAGGAAAGCATCCTGCCAGTACTGGTTAGGCAAAGTGTACTTGTAGCCATTAGTAGTCCAGTCTGATTAACAGCCTCAACCTGTTTCTAATGGCAACCTTTGCAGTGACAGCATTGTTTCCATCTGTGCTCACATGAGAGATTTTAAATCTTAGCATTTAAAGTTCTGAAATAACCATACAGACACAATTACTTCATTTCTTAGGGATCGTTCCAGCTGGTGTACGGCAAGCTGGTACATCCGCAACAAGCAAGCTGGCCCCTACCTTCTGCTTAGCAAGCCAAATAATTGTCAGTATTGCCTCTAATTACAACAGGTACTGTGATTTGCTCTCAGGTTTATTCTCTTAAATTACTTGCAATTCTCCGACCTAGCAGTACAACGAATGGCAGCGCTGCTGCGCCTTCTTCGAGTGAGCTGGTAAGTGCTTGTTAACAAATCTGAAGTGAAAGTTGCTTCAGGGAGCTAGTATGAATACATATGTCAGGAGAAAAGTGAGATGGGGGTAGGTCGAGGGAGGGAAATAGGAAAAAGAAGGAAGATGTAGGGGGACAGTGGTGGGAGCATGCCGGTTGGTCCTGGGAAAATATGGGACAGTAGACATGAAAAGAAGTGGAAGCCTGTAGCCTGATGTTTTCACTGAGTTTTATTTTGCTGCCATGTTATGCCTTGTACAACAAATTTTGATCACAAGTATGTCATGGCATACATTAGTTCATGATCTTTTTCGTTGTAGTACATGTAAATATTTCTCCTTTAGTGAAGAATTGTCGTAAGTCTGAAAAAATGCATTGGAAAGTGGGTGTATATATGTATTTTCTTGTGTTTTAAATATTTGTCTGATGTAACAGAACTTTTGCCTTTGGAGGGGCCTTCTTGTAGTTACCTTGGAGGTCAGAAATAATAAGTAAGAAATCAATTATTATTTAAAGCATAGGCATAATAATGCAAAAATAGAAGAGGAAGGTGCCAGCTCCTTTCCAATTTTTACCAAAACAAAATTTGCTTGCCTTTTGAAGGTGATGTATTTTTAAAAAGCTCTTTTTTTCTACTTTGTCTTGAATAGGCCATGGTAAATTTACAACTGGAATTCTTTCTCATCAAAGTTTTATTACAGTATAGAAGAAACAAGTATGTCAGCTTAAAATATTACTGACTCCTGGCTGCCAGTACCTTTACTGTAATTTATTGATCTTCCAACACAACTGGAAAAACAAATTCTTGCCTCATATGCTGCCAGTTTCTTAAGGAAATCTGGCAGTAACAGCATGTGACAGGCTGAACTGGCCTGAATTGGCAATGGAACAGGAAAGCTGGCATCGATGGGCTTTGCGGTCAACTCCAGGAGGGGCGAGATGTCAGAGTGGTCCTAAACCGACACTTGTGTGGTGAGTATCCAACAGCAACTGGGGCATAGGAGCCCCAGTCACCACCTCTGTCCTAGGAGAACAACCAGCTTAGCAACCCTTTCCTGTTCTCCAGTAGGAAAATAAGGAAACGCTTTGCTCTCCCAGGGAATATGTTAGAATGGTAGCAAGTGCCTCAGTGTCTGCGTAAATGAATGGTGTCCATTCAAATATTTGTTAGTATGACAAAAGAAGAGTAAACAATAGTGCTTACGTGCAAGTTAAAGTGAATATTTCTCTTGAAAGGCTAAAAAGCCAATCTTAGTATAGGACAAAGAATGATTTCCACAAGGCCATGGGTGAAATGTAGCTGACGGAAAGGAAAAGCAAACAAGGAGATGATGGAGGGGAAGGGGTAGGCAAGTCAAGAGAAGAAAAAATGGAACAAAGTAAAGGAATATTAAGAACAACTATTGTGAGGAAATAAAGTTTTCATAGCTCTAATTATAAAAACAAGATGAGTGTTAAATCAAATAATTCTACAAAATAGAAAGGACTGGATGCACACACAAGTTGATCCTGGACATCTTTGTTTCTCAATCGCTTAATAATATCTGACAAAATGTGCCTTTTGGGAAAAACAAACAAACAAAAACCCCACCCCACATAATCAAACAACTGAATGACAAGGACCTGTATCAAACAGTCTTAACCTCAACCTGATTTTAAGTCTGAACATATATTTTTATCCAAATTTCATAATGGACTAATACCTGAAGCAGAGGCCAGAAGCCTTTTAAATTGAGGTTTAAGATATGTGAGAATTTGGTTCATTGCAAGAAAAACCATTGAGACACAGCTCGAATATCTGTTTTATCCAAATTCTTCCAAGATTTGCCAGTTACTAGTGTGCCCATTTGGTTTCTGTCATAGTAATTTAGCACAAGTCCCTTCTCCAAAACCAAACTTCAGCTTCCTTGACTGGAATCGGAGAGAAAACTGGTCAGTGGAAAGTGATCATATCTTCCAGGGCTTAGAGCGTAGCAGGAGAAATTCACATAGAACAAGGGCTCATTCTCTGGACATGAGGGTAAGATATTAAATTATTAGTATATTTCAAAATACTAAAGGGCAGTGGGAGGTTTTGAACAAATAAACATAATTTAATTCTTGATAAGTTACAAAAAAACACCTCCCAAATGACTTGAAGCAAAAATTGAGTTACTACAATTTAATTTTAGCTTAATTCTGTTGCAAGCAATCCTAATATCTGAAAAATGAATTGAAACTGTGTTAGCTGTCTTTTTAGTGAGCAGTGTAACAATTAAGCTGCAATAAACAGGAAAATAGGTCAAAGAGCTCAGATATATTACAAGAGGCCAAGGTTTAGAGTATCCAAAATTAATAGTATATGGGAAATAACTAAACAGTCAGTTTTTAATTTCTGTGCAGACCTACTGAGACTGAGACAGCAACAATGTTTGAAGAAGTTAGAAGAGAAAGAGGAAAACTCCAAAGACCAAGGTGAATTTTCTTCAGAAATATTTTTGGGAGGTATGTAAAACTACTGCTAAAGCTGATGTCATAAAAATTGGAAAAGTGTTGTCAACTATCTATGGACCCAAGGCACTTTGTACTAGGTGGTCGTTCATTCTTTCAGCAATACTCTGCATCATGCTCACATCTGAAAGTAGATACAAACATCTATGCATCAGTTAAACAATACTTCAAATTCAGTCAGTAGAAAAACTATTTCATATTCCAAAGAGGCACTTTTTTATTTTCCCTCTTCCTACAACAACAGTTGGTTAACATTTTCCTCCTGATCAAAACAATCCAGAGAACAAACAATGTTCTGAAATAGCATAATAGGAGCTTTAGCATATTGATAGATGCAGAAATGGAATAATTAAACAGCTAGTAAGGGAGGAAGAAACCCCACAACCTCATGCTCACATCTTTTTGGTATACTTATACCAACATAAAAAGTTTACTCAAAAAAAAATGTAAAGACAGTTAAAGTAGAAGCAGAAACTCAACTATAGTCAAATTAATTTGAAAGCATGAAATAATCGCTGTTGAAAATTATGCCATTAAAAAAAATTCAATTAAGATTTGTGACTCACTTCAGTTTTGATTTTATCCCTTCTGCTCTAGAAAATTACAAACTGCAGATCAAGTACCCAGTGGGCCTTGGAGGAAATGGGACGCAATGACAAAGAGCCATTTCACGACATTTCTTTTGGATTAAGACAGTACTGACTCTGTGAAAAAAAGGATTAAGGTACCTCCCTGAATTTCTTACATATTTCAACACTATTGCAGTTGACTTATTTTTCTTCAGTGTACAATGATTTGATGTTTGTGATTTGTTTTATAAAGTTTTGAGAAGGAAATGTTATTGATTATTTTGCAGGAACACAATGTTGTGGGATTTTACATTTATGATACACTTTGAGTAAAATATTTATTTTGAAACCAGAAAAGCATGTCTCTAACTTTCCCATTTTACTGCATTTTCTAGTGTAAGCTATGGCAGAAAATCCAGAACTGTTGAACTTCTGTGACAGTGAAACAAACTGTTCAGCAGAGGTGAGTGAAATATACAGCGGTTATCTGCTCCTATCATATTAGCACCTTATGGTATTTCTGTTGCCCTTATGGCACCTTTTCTCTCGATCAGCTGAGCTCATGGGAAACAAAAGGCAGAATCATAAAAGGGTTGGCAGGACTCATACCAGCAGTAGCTCAAGTCAGCCTATTGTATCCAAAAAACTGTTAACCATGTATCCACAAAACCAGACTTACTTTCATTCCACATAGCTTTAACCCTATCGGGGATGGAACTTGCAAAATAAATGTATTAAAGAAAAACAGGGACAGATCTTGCAAGAATGTGACTTGTAACTGGTGCCACTTATTACTGATATTGCTGCTTTGTTCCCAGTCCTAACCAATAAAATACAGACCTGAGCCAAAGGCAAAGGCAGGCAGTGTATTGTACTGTATTGTATTTTATCAGCAATCCCTTAATTTTGCCAGTGGGACTCTCAGTAGTCTCACAATCAACAGAAAATTTTTCAAACGCAGCATATGCTCCCACTTTCTCTACTAAAAGCAGAAGACATTATAAGGGCAAGTTTTCTAAATTTTATCAGCAAGTGCTATTGCTTGTATGTGATTGTACTTCTCACCAAATACTTTTGGTAAAACAAAATTATCAAGTGATTTTTTTTTTCCATAGTGAATGTTAACTTTGTTTTCAACATACTGATTTTTTTTTAACCCTCAAATATGAATTTCAGATTGTACAGTATATTCTGTGTATATACAGTAACTTACATATGTATTAGAATATAGTGGATCATAGTTAAGTGGTTTTTTGGAGAAATGTGAATATAATGTGGAAAAACCAAGAGCCATTTAGAAACAAGTTATATACTCTGAGGGAAACTAAGAGACCTAGAAACAAGAAAGCATATATTTATATATTAATAATAAATAATTTTTATTTATTTTCCTAATTTACTTGAATATTAGTATGGATAATAAAAGCAAATGCAAATAAAATTATATTTGATCTTAAATATTAGTTTATACCTTTGTGTTCAAAAGATTACCTCTGTGATTTCCATTTTCTGATTCGCTATTCCGACTCAGTTCTAAATGGGTCCCTTTCTTTCAAGGACACATGAGAGTTCCAA
The DNA here is from genome assembly GCF_036013445.1 of Caloenas nicobarica. NCBI lineage: Eukaryota > Metazoa > Chordata > Aves > Columbiformes > Columbidae > Caloenas > Caloenas nicobarica. The sequence continues at coordinate 17,962,654 of NC_088248.1, read as the reverse complement.
TACCACCTTTTATCCAGAGACACTGCCTTTAAAATAAATAATGTGTAGAACTGATCTTTGGACAAAAAGAAAAAATGGTAGCTTCTGAGTTCAACGTTTCTTCTCTTAAAAATCTAGTGGAAATGCAATCTGTGTTTCTTCTCACCATTAAAGACAGGGTTAGCTTAGTACTGCTCTTATTTATGTTAGCATTATGTCAGTGTCAATGAAGATACTCCTCTGTTACTGTAGAACCAGTGAGAAGAAAATTAGGCCCATTTCTGCACACAGACAGCAATGAAGGAACCATTTGGGAATACCACATCTAAATTTAGTAAAACTTTGCCACATATGGCTCTGCAATTCAGACTGATCTTGTATAAATTGTGTCTAAATGATATCAGGATCTGACCTACTAATGAGATTAAAAAAAAAAAAAAAAGTCACTTCAGGTTTGTGAGATGAAACAATGAGGGTCTGTAACAGTTTTGTGATTGTGGTATTTCCAACACACCTGCTCCCCACTGCCAAGTATTGTAGGAACATAACTTTTCTTTATGGGGCTTGTATATGTATAGATGAAGATCTGTATCTGTATGTGGAAGGATTAAAAAGGAAATAGAAACAAGAACAGAATAAAAGAAACTAATTTTACGACCTAACGTGGCCTTAAGATGTCAAATAAAACCGACTCGGATAGATAGGTGCAAGAAACTACGACACAATACTAGTCAGATACTAGATGACCTTTTTTTTTGTATAATGATTTGTAAGACTTATGTCACCTTGGAGTCAGCCTACGCATTAGATGATCTAACCCACACCAGTTACTTAGGGTCCATTATAGTGAACAGAGGAGGATACGCACTTGGAGAAAACAGGTACATCTTGCCCACATTAGAGCACAGAAAAATGTGGTCACAGCAACAGCGAAGCAAAGACGGAGGATACAATCCTAATAGGAAAGTGAGACAACCAGCCACAGGAAGAAGGCACAGAGAATGGTTGCATTATGATAATGGTGTTATATTGATTTTACAGCATCCTGCAAAGGAATCTTAGAAAGATTTTGAGGAGAAGGTTGTCATATATGTTCCCCCTCCAACATCAATTTTATCATTAGTTTTGAAAGGTAACTTCACATGAAGTAGTAAACATCATCTTTGTGTAATTCTGAACATAATGGAAATAGAAAATGTGCTCCAAAATTAACATAGATGTAATGAAATCACTGAAGAAACTCTCTCTTGTGGTATACAAGGACAACTTCAGAGGTGCCAGTTGGTTTATATGGGCAAGACTAGGCACAATTTAGCCTGACTACTTCAGTTTATCAGTATTAATGTATAAAGAGCACTGTTTGTTGTGGGAATTAGTTGTTGTCTCATTTCACCTCGCGTTCTGAATAATAAATGGTTATGCATGTTGCCTTCAATATAATTTGTCATACAAACTCTATGTAATTTAGTTATTAAGATAATATGTGACAATATTTATGTAACAGTATCCTCCCAATCACTCAACTGCTTCTAAATGCTAAGGGCCCATTAGATGATTTTTGCCTCTGAGATCCTGGTAATCATTTGTTGACACATATTAAATGATTCATCTAAACACATTCAACTGTCTTATCCCATGAAAGGGATGGCTTTTTTCCTTTTTCTTTCTTCCTTTTTTTTTTTTTTTTTTAAATGAATGTAGTGGTTAATTAAAGCTCAAGAAGTTTACAGCAACCAACATTTGAATTGCACTGCACTTCACTTCAAAACTATGAGCACTTAATTTATAGTGCACTTCTTAAATTAATTGCAGGCCCTGCTATCAATGCAGTATGATTCTCTGTTAGGAGATTTTGCTATCCAGCTGCTTTGTGCCACAGCCACTTCTGCACTCTGGCCTACCAAGAGACACACTGATCAGAAGAAGGGCCTTCCAAGTCACTTATTATGGCAAATGACTTTTATTGACAACATGTAGTGCCACACAGTGTAGCATCTCCATAAAAGCTCACAAAATGTGCTCCTTTCGCTGTGGCCAGCAGCACAGCATTCCTACAGCAGGAGTAGGGGTTGTGGCTGAAGTGGCTTGTGTCACCCCTTCCTGTTTCAGTGCCACTAGTAACTAATGTGACTAACAGAAACTCTTGGGCTCCTCTGACTAAATGTGAACAAGGCACAGAAGGGACAAGGGAGAACAACGTTCATCTCTGCAACGCCTTTTCTATGGTCCATCTGTCTCTGACTACCATACAGTGCTCCTGGGAACGACTCACCAATTTCATGACCTGTGATAAAGACCTTTGCTCACAAGTCTACCTCATGGTTTGCTAGCCTGCAAAATTTAACAGAGGCTGGTAAGTTCCTACATAAAAAGATAAAATAAGAATCATTTTAACAAAAACTGTTCTCAAGTTTATGAATTCTATCCATCGTAATCCAAGGCAGAGATTTGACATTGAAGTTAGGTTTGAGGCTGAGTAGGAAATAAATAGGTAAAAAATGTGTATAAATCTGCTACAGTAGTTGCTTTGAAGTCTGTATTTACTACAGGCTCACAGGCTAATTAAAGTCATCATAGTTATAAACCTATGCAAAATTATTACATATAACCCAGTATAGTAATTGATAACTTCACTGCTAAGCCAATGAAGAGGCATCTTGTCAGACTATCTGGATATCACAGAGACTCTAATTATATTTTTTCTTTTTTTTTTTCTTTTTTTTTCCTGATAGAGAACAGAACAGCAACATCATGAAATTGCCACCAAAATAAGCCAGACTGTCTAGTGCCTCATGCTGACTTTGGGGCTGCCATTAACTTCAGTTAACAGAAGATGTGGCCTGAAATGAGGCAGCCACATAACCTATACATCTTGCCAGACATCCCACCAGCTTCTTAGCTCTGCTCCTGACATACGCTGTCGTTCCACTGGCAGTCACTAGGTAAATAAGTTCTCAATTTTCTGTGATAAAACTACAAGCCACTGATGTTCTGCAATTCTTTAGATATGTTGTCTGACAAAGTGCATATAATAAGTAGTGTTTGATTGTTAGTTATGCCTAGAAAGCATAAGGTGGCATTTAATAAGCCAGAGCAAAGAAGCTTCCTTTTCAAAATGATGCATTTTTGAGAGTCTTCTGTCCTTCCTGTATGACCAGAAGGAATTAAAGTATATTACTATGGCATTATGGCAACCTAAGACAGAATTATGTAGCAGTTGCTATTCTGATTGTTTCGCATTTTGTGTTTCTGTTTGTTTTCCCCCCCCGCAAAGTGCTACTACTTCAAGAATCAAGCAATAGCACAGCACAAGTTAAATGATCCGGGAAATTCTGTTTCAGATAGGAATTTTGTATTGATGGTATCCATTCTTTTAACCAGCTGAATATTTCTTAAACATTTGATTAATAGACATACGTATATATGAATATGCATATATACATACATGTGTGAATATGTATGTATGTGCGCATATATAAGACCGTTGTCCTAGTTTAAATCAGGTTTTCCATTTGCTGTATGGTTTTTTTTGCTTTATCCCAGAATTTACTTTGTAAACGAAAGGTAATGTACCATGTTGTCTTGTGTGATTCTCCTATGTTTAGTTTTAAAATCATATGTATATTTTTCAAATTTATATATGTTTACTATGTTCAGATATTTTTTCATTTCTTGCTATACGTACCAGAATCTGTCCTTCGCTGTCATCATCTGGCTTACTGCTTTACATTGACGTAAAGCTAACTGCAAGGAAGCTTTTCCTATGAAAAAAGAAAAAGAAAAAAAGCTGGTCCTTTCTTGCAAATATAAACATATATTTTGGTTTCATTTTGCATCTACATGCACAGAGAAACTGGAGGTGAATTAAAGTCATCACCAGCTTTTTGCACATTTTTACGGGCACATTTAACTCTCTCTATTTAGCCACAGCTATTTGAGATGCCTCCCACATTCACCGTAGAAAGCATACTGTTAACTAACTTCTGGTTTAAATGAAGGGCTATGCTGACAATTAAATGTAGGATCGTGCATGCTTCAGTGCCATACCTTATTATAATCAACGTGAGTAGAAGCAGAGTGCTGAAATTATGGGTTTTAGTCGGCATCTGCATGGCATTATTATGCTTATCAAGGTGAAAATGTCAACGCTGAAGAACATAATTGTGTACCTTAAACTGCAGCGATAGTTTAACTGAGCTCCTGCCTCCACTATTAATGCATCAGAGTGCTACTCTTAAGAGGTTCTATAACTCTTTAGGTAGGCAGAGCTTTCAATTCATGAATTTATTTCCTTTCTTTCTTTTTCTTTAAGACTTTCAGAGATAAGGTTTTTCTGTTTAGGTATTAATTCAATATAGATTTGTCTGATGCATTTTTCTTCCTTTTTAAGAAAGTCAGGGACCAGAAAGAATTGTGTACATTTGTATATAGCTCCACTGCCCTCCAGGAGGTCCGGTGTGAAATGAGTTCAGAGACACATTGATAGTCCATGCGTGAGCTGAACGACTCAAGCTAGTTATCAGTAATTTGGATCTGCGGCTGTAGTCTGGATTTTTATTGTATAAAATCAAATAATAGAATAATTCAGTAAATTATCTCTGTATAGTAGATTATCATTCTCATCTGAACATTGTCTCATACAAATTATGCATGTTTTGTTGATTCTAATGTTTAGTCATCTTGAACACTTTGATCTGTTATTCATTTATATTGCAAAACAAATGCAATTTTCTTAACATAATATATTACTTTGTTTGGTTTCACATATGTGCATTGCTTTTAAGTCAGTCACTTGTAAGTTATCTGAATAGGTGTGTACATCACTTCTTTTTACACAGAGACGGGAATATTTTCCAGAGTTACAGTCATTTCTCTTGAGCTACTTGGACTGTGCTGTACTCATAGCATTGGGTACAAAGCATATGCCAAAATCTGTCCCTGAGCCTGCATTATTGAGTATTTCTCAAATGATAATACTGCAGATTCTGTAGGACCTCATTTTGTCTCTTCCTTCTCCCTGCATATTTCCCTATACAACAGATTTTCGGCAAGAAGACAGAGTAGGTAGGCTAAGTCATTATAATGAACAATTTCCTTTGAAATTGTTTCAATTTCTTGAAAAAAAAGAAATTACACAGGCTCTAGTACTAAATGACTCATTAGTTTAAACTGATTTACTTAATTCTGAAATACTGTTTTGCTGCTCTCAATCTGATTTTTGCCATGAAGCAAAATACAAAGGCCACTCGAGTGTCTTAAGGATTACATCTGTGATGAAGGTTTGTGTTTATCTACTTCTTTGTGTAAAATAAAAAAAAAAATAACTAGAAAATATTTTTCTCAAAGAAGCTTCAGTATTTATGAATTAATTGTTTATTTTCTTACAGATAAAATTAATCTTAGCTACAAAGAGAGAACATTTCACTTGGTTTTGTTTAAACATTTAGTAACAGTTGAAAACGCAGACCACTTGTAGTTTTAAGAAGCTTTAATGAACTAACTGCAGCAGTGAAGGAGGACGGCTATATGTTAATCATAGGCAGAGCTCAGGAGCTCTGAGGCAGAGCTCAGAGCTCACTTCTAGATTTACTCCTATATAATTTGTGGAAGTGGGCAAGTTACTTATACCACTCAAAATAATTAAGAAAAACTCTTTTGCCTTGGAAGCACTGAACCTTGGCATACTTTTGAGTTGCCAAAAGCCAAATTTCAGCTCGGTATATAGGGATTCATCCATGGTGAAAGAATTAATGCACTGTTTCTATCTTATGGCTCTCTCTGATTGTACTTTCAGGTCACAGCGATTAGTGAAACACTCCTTGCTGCTGTACGAGAAAGCTGTTGAAATCCCTTGATGGTTAAAGGCTACTCACTGAGCCTTTCATGGTGGACTACTGGGGTCTGGACTTACACAGATTACAGGTGATGGGCATGTTCATTCTGCAGGGACGAGACAACTTAGAAGGCTAAGGAAGAGAGTCAGATTTCTAGTAAATGCTACAGCATTAAAAGTCATAAAAATATACTCACTGCCATTTAGCAGAAAGGTATGTGATGGGAGTGGGAGGCTTGGGACAGTAATGGATCAGTCTGAGAATCAGAGTTTTCTTAATAATAACTATAGAAGTTGCAGATGTTGAGCTTGCATGATATAAATCTAGAACAGTCCTGTGAAACTGGTGAAGTAAAACTAATATGAATCAGTATTTTAAAATGAGACCATCAGCCACTTCTTACATATTACTGTCAGAACTACATATCTCCACTGATTTTCTTAGAGTTTTATATCAAGATCAGACTTTTAAATCATGCAAAAATCAAACCTCCTGTTGCAGTGACAGTTAAGTCCTTTCTATTACACACATTGAAAGATATGTTAGAATCCATTATCAATACTGCAGCTGTAAAGTAAAGCCTGCATTTCTGACAAATTCTCCCTGATTCCCCATGTGGAGTTGTCTATGCAAGCCAACATTCCTGTACAAGCAAATCTTTTAACAGATTTCCAGGAGCATTAAGCCCTTTAGGACAGAATCACAGACCAGGTTAGAAGGAACCTGTGAAGACCATCTAGTCTACCCTTCTCCCCACTCAAGCATGGTCATCATGTCCAGATGCTTTTTTAACATCTCAAAGGATGGAGACTCCACCACCTCTCTCTGCAACCTCTCCCTCCCCACTGCAGCACAGGGTGAAGAAGCTCGATGTCATGTAGTTGGAGTGAAAGTTTGTGCTACACATCCCTGTGAGTCCAGTGGCCAGAAGAAGATAGAGGGAAACAGGCTGTGACATGACGTTGCTTTGAAGCTCCTATCAAGTGCAAACAAGGCTCATATTAAATAAGTCCCTGCCAGGAGCTGTCAATTTTTATTTGTAGTGTTTAGCTTGAAACCAAAAAAGCTGTTTTGGTTCAATTCTTGCAGCATTCAGAAAAGCATCAAAATGACAATTTACTTCTGGTTCAAGAAAAATAATGGTTTGCATGATTATCAATTCAGCTTCATGTTTGGTTTGATTACAGAAAGCCATGATTTTAAAATATTGAGTTTATCACTTCCAAAGGATCAGACCTCATAAATTTTTATCTAAATCTGACATTCTACCAGTGCATGTAACCCCTCCCTGCCCTTCCTGTTTCTCTTTCAATAATAAACTGCTGACAAGCCATGTTTGATTGTCTTGTGAAAGTGAGAAGATCAAATACAAACAGAGTATTAGCAAAACAGAAAGAATGTCCTTAGGGGAAAAAACGTTGCAGAACATGAATTCAGTTGTACTGCTGGAAAGAGTTGTCAGTCACTGTGAAAAACCAGTTCAGAGGCCTCCTGCCACAGGGAGGGAGTGAGACCCTCCAGCATCAATACGGGGGCTCTTTTTTCGGAGGACGTCACTCTCCCTTGTCATTTATGAGCTGGGCTGAGCAAGGCACAAGGGACAGGAGCGGTGCTGCTTCCAACCACTTACATTATGCCTATTCTGCCTTTCTCACAAGTGAAGAGTAAAAAAAATCTTCTCCAGCATATTGCATTACCCAGAGCTCATGCCATTTTTCTTCCCCAACATCCCATTTGCTTCTTGCTTTTATTTATTTTCCCCTGTTTTTTAGCTGTGACTTTTTCCTCCCCAGTTAGTGCTACTCTCTAGAGAGTGGCACAAGCCAAAACAAATTGTTAGACCTCTGGAATATTCTGAAAGCAAATTTGAGGATTAGAGCTATTTTGAGTGATGGCTGGGAAAGCAGGTAGGGGACTGACTTGCAACAACTTTGGTATCAGCAATAACATGTAGCCCAAGGCTCATCTTCAGTATGTGTAAGCAACTCCACAGAGGGAAGGCTGAGCATCACAATGAAGAATTCAACCATTATTTAAAACACAGATTTGGTCAAAACATAATAATTAATAACTAAGAATATAATTTTGTCTTGGAATTCTGCTTAAAAAGTAATACTATATTTATAGATTCTATCAGCATATTTGCATTTACTGTTCTACATAACTACGTATAGAAAAATATTCAAGAAAAGGTGATCCTTCACTGGTACTTGTGATTTTTGGTATCTTACCTTAGTCTTGTCCATGCCAGTTTACATTAGAAAGGTGTCCATTTGCTGTTAGCCTCAGAGCACGTTCTGTCCTCATACTCCAGCCAGAAGTCAGACATAGAACTGAACAGAAAAACAAACTCAAGTCAGAATCAAAGAAATACAGAGATAATGTAAGAAAGAGTTTTCCTGAGCAGAGGAAAAAAAAAAAACAAAAACAAACCACCAACACCAAGAAAAAGAGGTCAATACTCTTGAATTATTCACAAAGAGTCAGAAAAACTCAGGTTTATTTAGCACAGTATATACATGTTCTGTTTATCTTATAAAGCAATTGTTTTACATGTCTATCAAATGAAATATTCAGAAAGCTTACTAAGAAAACTCTACAGCCTCAGAAACAAACCTTTATCTTGAACATGGAGGAAAAGAATCCTGTAGAAATTAATGTTTGTGCCTTTCTATCTGAATCCAGTACCTTTTGAGTAAGAACTTTCTCATTTTTATTGTGAGTTACTATACATATATTTAAAAAATACATGCACACACACTAACACATACTGAACCTTCACATTTGCAAGCTGAATAATGCAGCAATTTATTTTACTGTGAATGAAACTGCAATTCATGCTTGACTTTAGGTGTATTTTGGACAAAAATTCTCTGGCACCTTGAGAGAAAAGTAACTTCCCAGCTGCTGTCTTGACCCAGTTGACAGGCAAATCTTGTACAGCTTTGTTTCCCCAAGATTACTCATCCTAGGGGTAGGTTGTCTGTTTGGTATGCAGCCTTGCAAAACCACCCTTTGAAGATGTGGAGTTGTCTTTCTCTTGCTAGATCCTAAGCTTCCCTTAAACTGTGATGAAGTTTAGGTAAAACAGTTCTAATCACCAAAGACTCCCTTTAGAGCATTGATGTTTTCAGCTGTTAGATCGCATTGTAAAAACAGCAACAGAGAATTAAAACTCTTGTCCATTTGTGTAGAAAATCTTGGCTATGCGTACAGGCCTCAGTGTGACAACAAAAGGAATCAAATGCCAGACTAGTAGCTGTTCTTGTGTCAGTCACTGGAAAAAAAAAACTCCAGTGCTAATTCACTTCGGGTTACCACCTAATCCATTACTGACAGAGCAAAGCAAAGTCAGAAACCAAAACATTATGCATAAATTTCTTATTAGAATAGAACAATCTAGCCAGAAATACTCACAGATAGTAAATATTTGCAAGTTTAGATAACGTTTGCCATCATAATTGGCAGAATTGATCCTGCTGAGTATTCACAGATCAGAATCATCCCTTCTCACAGACCAGTCTCATACAGACAGACACCACTTCCTTCTCAAATTTGTACTGACAAGTAGCTGATACATGTTACAATTTCACTACAGGTTAATTTAAAATTTCTAAGAAAATAAGGTGAAATTTTATCTGAAAAAAAAAAAAACCACACATGACTTTTCAATCTACTTGTCTGGAATTATGCTTATTTTTCACATAGTCTCAATAAATATGATAGCAACTTTATATGGTTAGCATCTTAAGAGACATTTATTTTTTTGCTCTCTAATGTAGAAACCCCGGAATTTGTTTAGCATATTTGGTATCTCATCCAAGACAAATCTTAAAATAATTTCACAAGATATGAAACTAACGATTTCTGTCATTCCACAATTCATTCAAGTTTGCTTTGTCTTATGCTGCCATTTGCCACTGTGCAATGTAAGCATTGAACACTGAAATAAATGGAACGCCAGCAGTTTAGGTTTTCTATGGACACTGCAGTTCAAATAGACAAAAAAGACAGATGCTTTAGTACGGTCAAGTATCTTATTATGCTTGTTCATGCTTGTTCACCAAAACACCTGTCAAGTAATGGCAGAGAAGTATGAGTGATGATAAAACAGAGGCTGTGGGTTTATGGCATTTACCAAGGCCTACTCATGTTTGTTGCATTATGAGACATCACCTGAATAAACCATGATTATGCTCTACGGAACAGTAAAAACTTAGGAACCAGCAATGACTTTAATTTAAACTATAGTACCGTTGACAGTTCAGCATTTCTGAATTGTATTCATTTTGAAAATTATTCTGCCTTCATTTGGCTGACATCCCCAAAGAGTTGGTATTAGAGCAGAGGATTTGCACGCGTAGTGCAGTGAAAAGCACGTTAGTGAGCTTCCTTTGGCGATGACAGTCAAAGCATAAGCATGGTTCTAGTCAAAAGATGTAATTATTTCCATTTCCAAATCCAGGAAACTGTGGACTACATAATCTATTTTACTGATGGAGTGCAAAGTTGCTTGGTAACCACAAAAGTCAAATAAGGTTGTCTATTACAGATGATTTACAATGAAGGAAGTACTTCGGTGAATTCCATATGAGGACAAGCCATTATTCACTTTACATGATAGCTTTACAAATATTTTAAAAATACTAGTATGAGGAAATAATAATTTGGAGGATTTTTTTGAGGAACTTTTAAACAATGCATTGACTTAGCTTGATGTGAAAAATAAAGAGTTTATATTCCATACGAAACTTCAAAGAGGTGAAAGGAGCAGCTTGCTTATCCTTCAGTACTAGCTTCAACTAATCCATTTAACTGTACAGTGAAATAAAGCAGGAACATTTCCTAAGTCAATTATAATACATGATAGATGTTTTAGGAAATATTGTCTCTCAGCTGAGTTTCTGTGACTGATTGTGTGAAGGTGGTTTACTCCTTCATATCCAGGCAGCAAGACAATGCTCAAGTAGTAGCGTCACAAGAATCCTGCTCCAGTCGCTCAGTTTTGTCACTTTCTGAACACTGTTGTCTGTATTAAACACTATTTAAGATAACTTAGATGTGGTTACAACCTATACCATAGTGATAGTACATTTTTACGGCTTCGTAAAATGTCATATTTGCTAATGCTGAGCATTTATGATCACCCTAAGCTGACCCAATAGTGAGCTTCTGCTTAGAGTTTTTGCCCCCTCCTCTCACCTGTCCTCAGGTACAGGTGTCCATCCCAGTGCTTTGCCAGCACCAGTAGTCACGTTTCTTCAGTTGGAGCTCGATCAGGAACATGCTCAGACTGAAAATAATAGGGTTTTTCCCCACACATGCACATCAGCCCTGTGGTCTGTCTCCCCAGGTAATTCCACCGGTGCAGTAGATGGGAATGCCCTGCTGTATGTCAGCCTGTGTGTTCATGATGAGTGCGCTGCAGCCCAGGACAGTAGAGTTAAAGATACTATCTCTATTACCTCTAAAACGGTCACTTCCACTCGTGAAGAAATAAAATGTTCATAGACCAAAAAACTTAGGATTTCATTTCAAACTATAATTAACTAAGGAATTCTCAACAGCTGTTTTGTTTTTCTGTACTCACTGCTCAGTATTTACCACTTCAAAAAAAAATAATGGTTCCTTACTGTGAGCTCCTGACAGCAGAAGTACAAGGCAACTAATCTAGAGAGTCACTGTTAGGTTTACTAATTTCCCCAGCATAACGTATACTGTGAACCTAGGTGATCATGAATCTGAGCTGAAAAAGAAGCCTACACACAAATGAGACCTAGCGGAACCTGGAAAACTACTGGAAAGAGCTTAAAACATTGTACCATGAGTAAGATTTACCAGAGATGGATTACATTGCAGGTGTGAATAATTTATGTGCAGAAACAAAGAAAAAAACATTGAGGAAAGAAGGAAGACCAAAAAAATAGGCAGAAGATATGATAATATGAAAGTCAACAGAATAAAGGGAGGGAAGAAAATGAAATGGCAAAGTGAGAAGCAGGGGAAAAAAGAAAGTGATGGGTTAAAAACACGTGGGTTGCAACTCTGTGGTATCACATAATGGAATGAAAATAGAAAGAAAAAGGAACTTTAAAAGCTCGAAATTAAAGACACTTAATAAATTTTACGTGAGATGCAAATGATTGCTTAAGCCTTATTATCTAGCAGATGTTGCTATGCAAAAAACAATTTCCTTTGTAATATTATTGACTTATCTTTTTAAAATTATTTTGGAATTTTAAAATTGTATTTGAATATTATTTAAATATTCATCATGTGTATCTAAAAGCAACTAAAAAAGTTATTAACTAAGAACTCCTTAAATTTTCTGATATGTTACAGTGCATGTAATGCAGAGACTTTATAGAAAGCAGATAAATTTCCATGACCTATTGCTGAAATCTGAATAAACATATAATTATGGGCTTTAAAATGCGGTTTTTATTTATAGTGGGACATTAGGACCTGATGTGGTAAGCTTAAAGTAGCACATTAGAAAATCTTTCAGCTTGCAAACAATTAGAGCTATTGTGGGGTCACTGTGGGTTAACAATTTGTTCCTGAAATGAATGGGAGTTTTGTCATTGATTTAACAGGATCGGTAAAGTACATTTTGATCCTTTAATAGTTCTTCTAACAGCACATTGTATTCACAGAAATACCAATCTTATTGGAAATCTAGCTCTGGAACAGTAAAGCTAGGAGACAGGTGTACTTATACCGTAAGCTGGTATTTCCGTACCCAGAAGTACTGGCTTCATATGGATGACAACAATGTGGGCAGTGATTGAGGTTTCTCTCTTTTGCCTGACATAAACTGTGGCAGTTGCACTTTCACCCACCACACACCCTGAGAACTGGTGTGGCAGTTGCACTGGTAGCTGCCCATCGCCCTCACTCAGAACTGGGGCCTTCACTGGGGCAGCTAATGGTTCTTTGTGGAGACCCAGAGTCGGGGGGCAGGGTCGTTAGCAGAGGAGGGGCCAAGAGCGCCCACAGCCCAGAGAAGCCGAGAAGCTTCTCGAAGGCCCACACTCGGGGGGCAGGGCGTAGAGAAGCCGAGAAGCTTCTGGAATGCCCACAGCCAGATCTGATCAGACTATAAATGGGGTTCCCACCAGAGACTCCCTTTGTGTGGTCTCCTCGGAGCTGCGGGTCTGCCATGCTGCCGGAGTCCCTCCCCTTAGACGGAGAAGCCATCTAAGGTAACCTCCCGGGATTGGGAGCACCTCACCTCTGCGCTTAGGTGAGTGATAAACTACTGAATATATGCTTTAATAAGTCCTCACTTGGTAGGCGAGTGTCAATTCCTCGTCTGGGACAGATGAGTGTAAAGACCTGGCCGCAGTAAACTAGTGTTATTGTATCCAATGTTATCCTTATTGTATCCAATGTTAAAGGATGCTGGATTGGATGCTGGATTTCTTGTTTACAATACATACATATATAAATATAAATATAAATACATATATATATATAGACACAGGGGATTGCAGCTTGCCTTGCCAAGCCCATGCCAAGTCTCCATATCATCCCTTACTCTGTGGTTAAAACTGGTACCATTGCTAAAATTATTACTGCTTGTTGCTTGGGTAGCCTGAGCCCATCAGTCCAACCACCGGCCTCTTTGTCTAATAAGGAATTTCTGCTTTGATCTCAGCCACCATATTAAGTGATGATACTAGCGTTGTAAAATTAATATATATACGTATACACGTATATGTATAACATATATACATATATCTCTTCACTATCAGATCTGGCATCTGATACAGATTCAATACAAGCAGAAGCTAAATGTGATATTTAAAACTGAAAGCACAGTTTCGTTCTTCTAACACAAAAAGTGAAAACCCAGTTGAAATGAATGTGTGTTTCCTTAAAAGCGATGGAAAATCGAGTCTGCAGGTAACTATTCAGAATGGTGTAAATGCCAAGAAACAGCTCCCAGCTGCTGCTGACGCTCAGTGGTCATATTGTGTGGGTCTCTCCTACCTTTCCTCTTCATTCTCAAGAGTGTTCCTTAGGGGCTGAAGACTGTTTGTAATGTTAATTGCTCTGTTTAGAGTGATTCTTAAAATTTGTTCCTGCACAGTTACCACTGTATAAAAGCAATTTATCTGATACTCATCTCCACTGAAGCATATAACACCTGGGAAAGTTCTTCAGCTTCATGCACCAGTGCATGGCCAGACTGGGACTGCCCCAAAAGACACTGATTTGCAAATGACAGCTCACAGAAAACCTCTCACAGGCTACCTGATGAAAGGTGGTCTGATTTTGCAAATTGCTCAACACCATTATATTTAAATGCAAAGATTAAATCTTTACTAGCATAAAACTAACTTCAGACACCCATAATGGAAGAGCTATTTTTTCTTCCTCTTATAATAGTATACAGAAAATACTGATTGAGCAGTGTCAATGGTTTTCAAACTGATTTGCAATTTTCTACAATATCAATATTTGCTACGTTAAATAGTAATGCTACCTTTTAAGAGCGAGCCAGTTGTTTATTGCTGTTACAAAAAATTTATAGAAAATGGTTATTTTGAAAGGTTATTTTAGCTTAAGCTAGTTGTAGATTCCTTGGTTTAGTTCAGTATGGATTTTGAGTCCCTCACTCTCACTGATTAGAGCATTTGCCACGAGAATGGCAAATTTATAATTTTGATTTGCAAAACTAATTTTTGCTTTTCAAAATTAACATTAGGTTTACATATTTTTTTCCTTTTGAGCCCGAAAGATAAACTTCGCCCTTTCTTCTGGACACTGTAACAACATCTGTACGATAGCTTACTCAGTCAACAACAATGAACTGACCTTTTTGGAGAGCATGAGACAAATTTGTTAATGAAGAAAATCTCAGAATCCCCACATATCTATGTCACAGAGGCACCCCAAAAGTCAATTTAGGCAAACAACAAGCTCCAAACAGACTATAACCAGAGCTGTTTAACAGAAACCAACTACAAATGGGGTTTATCCAAAACTATTCAGCACTTCGATAACATTATACAACACAGGTTTGGACACTGGTTAGGAGTTCAATTACTACACAACCAAGCAAAACACAATGGGATCAAATCCCAAAACTCTAGAGTGATGATTCAAAAATGCACATATTCCCCCTCTGTGTCAAAGTGAGGACTCCCAAGGGTACCCAGATCACTTACCAGGTCTTAAGGTTTCCCAGTCCCTCAACCTGATGTTCCTTAAATGGCCAGTCTAAGGAGGAAAGTTTTCAACTGCAGACCTGCCGCTCCAAGGAAGCCCAACTCAAGTGAGTTTCTGGTAGAAACTTCTCTCAACCGAGGCGCCTCGTTGGTCAAGGGGCCCGACTGTTGGCCAAGGGGCATGTGCATGACATAGTGGGCTGAGAAGGTTCTGTTGCTCTTGATAGGGGCTGGTGCATCTGCCACAAGCTATTTCAAGACTTTGGTTTGAACTGAGCCCAAGTTTGAAGAGAACTATGTGTGTACCTCAGTGTTTTATCCATGGAGGTCAGCATAGGCTCTAGTGCAAACCTCCATCTCCTTAGAGATCCTGTAAAATAAAAGGACTGAAATGGAAAGCCAGCTTTAGAAATCTCCTCCTTGAACTGAAGCTCTGGAAATTTTGCAATAGGTGATCAGCAGAAATATAACACAGGTCATCATAAATGTATCATAGATGTATGGCTGGACAGTAACCTATGAAAAGGCAGTTGCCTATTATATGCTACTATTTCATAATAAAGAGAAATCGTAAGAACTTTGAAACAAGTGCTTCTTGGATTATCAGATACTAGGATTTCTACTGCATAGTTCATTAAAAAAATGGCAAATCTGTGATAAAAGCCAACTTTTGTCCCAGTTTTGGGAAGGTCACAGTAGGTATTTATATGGCAGAATTAATCACAGATGGTCTGTTCAGGATGTGCAATAAACAGTTTCCTATGGACTACTTTTCATGCTACTTAGTTTTGCTTTATACTTGAAAGGCAAAACATTTCCAAATAAAAATTTTTGTTCACTTGTCTTTTGGGATACTTTTAATGTTACTATCTATTTTAGAATAGCAAATTTTACCTTTTTATAGTATCTATGGAAGATCTTTTAAAGTCAGTACAGTATCTGCTTATCTATGCATGCAAACAGGAGCAACTATCTGGGGAATATAATCACAGCAAAAGGTCATGTTTGCCTTTTATTTGAAATACTTTCAGAGTATCAAGTGGTTTAGGAGTCACTCAATCAATACCAAAAGTCAAGGAAAACAGTTTGTTTTATCAACATTAATATATTTTGAGTTTTCTAAGATTGAATGTTATTTCCTTCAGCATTTTAATTGAGAATTCATAAAATCCCTGTTTTAGTGTATCTAGCAATGGTATTTTAAGTTGCACTCTACTGCACCAACACCTTGAGACATAAATCATTTAAAAACCTGGAAAACCCACATGAGGACCCTTCCCCTTCTCTTTCTACGGGGCAATCTGCATCAAAGCTGAGACTATAAGCACCTCGATATACGTATAAAAATAGTAGGAGGGTGCCAAGGGATACATATTTAATCAGTTCCTTCATTACGCTATTTTAAGATCAACGAGGTTTATTTTGATTTTCTCACTGCATGTTCCATGACAGACAAGGGACTTTTGGGTGCACACTGCGAGGCAAGAAATCAAGCCTTCAGTGCATCCATGTCTGCTAAACACAAACTGTTTCATATAAAAATGGAGATGGATAAAAGAAAGAAGAGTGTCTGACGTTTTGGGATGGATGTTTTCAGATTATTTTACTGTATAGTTCTGAATTATTTTAAAGGCACTAATTTAAGCAATTTTAAAAATGTGTTGCTGTCTGCAGCTTCCCAGTTAAAAAATAACTGTTGTTTTCATTTAAACAATTACACTAAACACTCCCTTATAAAATAGAAACCCAGGTTTACTGATGTATTTGACTGTTTAAAAAAAAAAAAAAAAGAGAAACACAAATAATAACAAGTAATTTTAGAGGAATTATGAAGGCTCATACTATACAAGACTCTATGAACATGAACAAGTTGACAATAAAAAACAACATAAAAATAGCATTGTTTTTGGTAAATTCATATATCTCTCTTCATTTTGACAACTGAACATTGTCAATTAAATAACAAATGGGAAGACTATTGTGGCTTGAGACTGTAGAAGCAGCAAGATGGGCTACTAGAGTTTGTGACCCTTGAAGGATTATCTGAGTGAATTCTGGGTGTAAACTGCAAGATTTGAGTTACCATGGGGAGAGGGGCTAAAAGAGTACAGAGAACTGGGTCTGTGCCTCACCAAGGCTGCGGCTGCCCCTGCACTGCTCATGAGCCCTGCGCTTTAGCTGAGACAGGATTTCAGGAAATATAGTATTGTACATATAGTTTTGATGCACCTTAAAATCCATCACTTTTAATTACTCAAGGAATCCTAATCATTGTTAAAACCCTTTTTCTTCCACAAATAATTTAAAAAATATCTGCAATGCTATGCTAAGAAACACATGTATTCAAATGAAAAATTGTTAGAAAAAATGTAAATGCTCAACCTGGATGAGCATTTTCTTAAATAGTCATCTCAAAAATAGTATCAAGGCTGAAAAACTAAAATAGCTTATTAATGGACTGAGACTCCTTAAACTTTTTCCTAATGGAAGTCAGGTGTGTAGAATCTTTTGAAAAACCTCACTAAGCACCTATCTGCATCTTTAGGCACCTAAATGCCTTTAAAAACTTGTACGCTATTGTATTTTTGTCTATTAATTTCAATTAGGTTGCTAGTACTGTAAAATATTCTAATGTCTTCACAGATATAAGAACAGCAGTCATTAAATAAGACTATTTCAAAGGCATTTAAAGGTACATAGCAATTTAACTTTTAGCGGGTAAAATTTAACTTTCAGTGAGAGAACCTATATATTGTAAGACGCAAAGTCTTCATTTCACTTCTCTGCTTTCACCAGTATCCTGGAGAATTTAGAACCAACCACTGGGCCCTGCTCCTTACCTGCTTAGTTGTTTTGGGTTGTGGGAAGCAACACCATTCGAATACATCTTAAGACCTTAATATAGGTTTTCCATGTGAGCTACTACAAAAATATTTTCGAGTCCTTCTGTCCATGTTTATTTCACAGTATAGTCCAGGAATGCAGGGCTGGAAGGTGCCCATGCACAGTGACAGTGATCACCAGGATGATGTTCTTGCTCCAAATTCTATGCAGCTTTTTAAGCTAGGGGAGTCCAGTTTCACTAAAGGGAATGTCAAGGATATGCCTACGCTTGTTGTTACGTTTTTTTTTTTCAAAGTATAAAGGGGTATGGAGCAAAGGACAGAACTGCAGCAGGGAGCATGGTAGCATCATCCAGGCATTCATTAGTCTGCTAGGTAGGAACAAGCACTGAGAGTATAGGAAGCGAGACACAGTTCCTCCCCATTACCATGGCACGTGTGTGCCTGGATGCGACACAGTATTGTTACCTGGGCTCAGTGCAGATTTTGGTGCTCAACAGATCCTAATACCTGAGCAATAGCTTCATTCCAACAAGTTACTGGCAGGAACAGGCTCCCCTTCTGTACTTCATAAAGAAAATTTACTGTATCTTCATATTTTTATTTTCCTATTTCACCATCTTTCCTAAAAACAAAAACAAAAAACAAAACATCACAGTTCTTAACTCCTATCTAACTGTTCATACTTAAGCATTTCATAGTTGTAAACAAAACGACTGAAAGCTGTCAGTTGGAAATGTCATGTCTGCTGTCAGTGGTTCATGAATAATTGACACTGAGATTATCTAGGGAAAGCTGCAATTATCCTGACTCATTAACATATGAACTAAGCCCAGTTTTGTTTTGTGCTTGTAGGATTTTCATTTAACCCCTTGATATAGGAGGTAAAAAAATCCTGTCAGGATGTTGCTATAAAAAGAACAAATCTGAATGAATAAACATCACCTCAGAACTATGAATATGAATTAGAATTTCAAGTAGTGTTTCATTTAATCTTGTATATACTCTTTTGCTATAGTATTATTTTACAGAGAATAGCGCTGTGATAAATTTGTTGGCTAGCCTAAGGCTCTGAGGACAGATCTTCTTTGGAAGCATGTGAAATAGAGGTATCAATAGGAAGACCTTCTTACTCTTGTTCATGTTTTTCACACACAACACAGCTGTAGCGGTCTACTCAGCAGAAATTGTTGTGATCAGTCAGAATACAAATAAAAAAAAATTGAAGCAAGTCAATTCTCTGGGCTGACAACAGCATCAGCGGAGGGAATTTTTCTTTTTTAATAGGTATTCCCTTTTAAAAAAAAAAAAAAACAACTTGATTTAAGACTAAAGTTCAGCAAATCAACATTTGCCACTGAATGAGGCAAGCAAAGTAGGCAGAAATTCTCCAGCCTGGAAAAACACGTAAAGAAACAAAACCACAGTATTACAAAGTTTATGTAAAATACTTACTACTGCTTTAGAGGCAATATATGTTAAATGCTTTATCTCAACCTGTATGACATAACAAACTGAAAATTTTTTAGCTGCTGTGCAAAGTTGTAGGGTCGCCTTGAGGTTTAGGTTACAGACCAAGTTAAAAAGTTCTTTTTCTTGCAAAAAGCCCTTTGAATTGTAAGTTGAAACCATGAAGCTACTTCCCACCAGTAATTACCCATTTCGGATGCCCCTCACTGCTGGTCCCATTGCCTTTAGAAGTATACTATGAATTGGAGGCCATCATACCAATCTTTAGAGCTGAATTATAACTTCTTTGGCATAATGAGCTCTCTTTGACAGCAGCACACAGTCAAAGACATTGTTCAGAAAGGATAACCAAGCTATTGCCTCTCAAGTGTAACAGAGTTCATTAAAATGCAAGTCATTTCTTTGGACACACATTGACTGAACTCCAACCCCTCGTAAATCTTGTAACATTTCATTTCTTGTTCGCAGCTCTGAAATCTTTAAATTGGGGTCTTTGGTAACTTTCCTCCTAACCTCAAAACACATATAAATTTCCCACTTCAGCCTTTTGTTTTTCTTCTTTTTGTAAAAAATTGCAAGAGACAATGACAAACAGTTCTGAAGATCTTGCATGTTTGGCCCTTGTAGCACACCTGTCAAAAGCAATTATTCAGAGACTGGGTCTTCTCACACAGTTGAAGACTTCACGACATCCGCTCAATTTTTCCATCATTAAATTTTATATCTTTGTTCAGAGTGATAATATCTTGGAAAAAGAGAAGTACTTCTTTCTTGATTTCATAGGTCATTTCTTTTATGTGGCCTCTATTTGGCCTTAATTCCCTCTTAGTGGTTTAAATATAGCACTAGCAATTCCAAAGCAAACACAGAAAATAAAGCAAACAAAATCCTTATATGTGTAAATTAAACAGAATAGAGAATTACAAAGAAAGAGGCCAGTTCCTGAAGTTTCCTCTCCATCTTTGTAAGCACAGGATTAGTTTGAAGTTTGTTGCACAATAAGTGCCAAAGGAATACCAATGACAGATACCTATTTCTCTAACAATCCTAACTAATCTTCTCCTCCAACAATTTTATATTTTAATGCAAATCCTCTTTCATCTTTGAGTATTGATGTATTTTTTTTAATTCTTGTTCTGCCTACAGTTCCTCTAGTATCACATACAACAGCCTATCTGCTTTATATTCAAAATACAATGTGAACCTGGTGACAGACAACTGGTGCTAAGATTTACTTCATAGAGTAGATCAAGCATTAAGCAATGTAATACATATTCCTATAACGTTACGGTTGTATATACTGTATTGCATTCAATAACCACAATTCTCAAGGAGCAGGGCAAACCTATTTTAAAAAAATCTGAACATTTACATTTACACCCACTGCCACATAATTCTGCAGTCATTCCTAGAAACTGTCAAATGATACCACTTTATACAGCTGAACACAATTATGCATCATTTTTTCCCATAATCTACAGAATTAAATGAATTCTATATGACTAAAGGCAAAAATAATATGTGTTCAAAGCTGTATGTATAATCCATATAAGCTCGCAGCATTCTGCTTGTACTCAGGTAGAACCAGAAAAGCCTCAGCAGACATTTCCCAGAAATATCTATATTCACCTTTTATTGGGATGGATTATTGCTTATGTACAGAAAACCATACACAGAAACGTAGGGATGAGCATTTAAGTATATGCGTATTGTGTATGTATCCTACATACATATGCAATCTGTGCAATACGCCTATATACACATCTACAAAACCAGCCTCAGTACGTATGTTTCAGCACAGTTGTTGTTTTAAGAAACCTAAGGATAGGTTTCCAGTCTCTGGAATTTAAATGACTCTCTCTGTGGAGACTCAGAACAAGACAAGAACTCTAACCGAAGATTAAAGTGAAGCACAAGCCTTGCACATAGAAACATCACTTATTCATGAGCACTTACATATGTCATGCTGTAAGCCAGCGGAATACGTTTCACCACACTAGTCCTAAGTAAGTCGCTCTTTGTTTCTCTTATTTCCTAAGAGCCAGATGCTGAATCCTACTCTTAAAATATGTAATTCATGGATAGTCTAGTTGTCCTCTTTATGTAGCCAAACTGTTTACATGGTAATGTTTCTCATTTTAAAAGATTAGTTTTTTAATGTTGAATCAGCAACTCACACAAACAGCAGTGACTGGCTATTATTTAATAAAAGACCATAGTAGGGAAAAAGGAACAAAAAACCAGAATGTAAAGATTCCACTTTGAGGGTGACAGTCTAGTAGAAAAGACTAATCAGCACATAAGAGATTCAAGGTTGCCAGCAATTAATTCTAACAGCAAACTGAGCACATTAAGGGGTCTCGGTCAAATCCTGAGAGTCTTGCAAAAATTTAACTTAATCTTTGCCTTCCACTGAGATTGCCAGGGTCTAGACCATCATCATACGGGGGAATATAAAATTCCCTTGCATTGTTTTCTATAACTTGTGAAGCATTTGCTAGATACCTATGGAAAAAAAAAAAAAAAGGAAAAAAAAGAAAAAAAAAAAAAATCCTACCCTTCACATTTTGTTCCTTCATGGAAGGAGCACCTACCGTTCCTGTCACACAATTTCTTTTAGCTGGTTTAAGTTTCTGGGGTTTTTTTAGACATTATTTAAGGTATTGGTAAACTCAAGATATCAAACATCACTTTAACTTTGTCATGATAGCACATTTGCAACTGTGTTCCTGTCACTTTTTAATTTTAGTTTTCAATCAAAAACACTCAGAGTTACTTTCCAGTGGCATAATTTTATAGGCTGAGTAAAGGGCCTAATTCTACACCAAACTGATATACACAGCATTTCTCAGAGAACACCCATTTTCACCTGGCTTCAATGGCGACCCTAGAAACTCAAACATCTTGTGTTCAAGAAGAGTATCTAATAAAGGCAAATTACTTTGAGTGATGGCTCACAGTATTTTAATTCTAACTTGTGTGAGAAAAACTTGAGCTACTCCATCACATCCCTTCTTACTGTGCGTTAAAATGGGAAGAGCCACAAAGACTCTTTTACTGGCCACATGACAGCTGGAAATGATTGCAGACCTTTAGCCTAAGAGAACATACTAATATCTACATCTTAACATCCTTAAGGTTGCCTGATCATTCAACAATTAAAAAAAAAAAAAAAAAAACAAACAGGAAAGAAATGGTGTCTAGCAAACCCACAGACATTGCTGCCCATCTGTTGCTCCTTTCCCTGCTCCTTCTTCAAATCCATCATCTACTTGTTTTGTCACAGGCTGACGGCAGTGCTGTCTGCTCAGGAGTATTTATGGCCATAAAACATTGCTACTTGAATCATTTGACTTTTCTCTACAAGAACTTCATCCCTTGCTCCTCAAAACCCAAGAAGACTTTTAATATAATATACCATCTCTCACTGAAATAAATGAAAAAGGGTTTGTGAATAATCAGGACAGCCCATATTTTATTCAAAGCAATATTATAGCTCCTTGTTTTAGAACACACATGCAAAAAACACACAAGAAATAAAAACACAAATTATTAAGAAACAAAGAGACATGTCAAAGTTTGAAAAATTTGCACAATCTGCCAGTGAGTGGAAAAAAGCAGCACCCCATCTTCTTGCACTTACATAATAATTTTCTGAAGTACTGCACTGACATTTTCTTTCACTTTCTTCTAATAACAATATATGATGCTTGCTGTTAATCTTGGTACTCTTGTTAATTTTAATTCACGTATGCCTTTCTTATTATTATTTACACTTAGGTTGTAGACTTCTATTTTCTGTGTGCCCATTTGTCTAAATGTAAGCTAAAAATCAAAATGTATTTCTTTTTCCATATAGTCCATATTTTCTGGATTTGTAGTTATTCTTACATCTTCAGAACTGTGGATAAAAGCATTTATCAGGAAAGCACATAGAGAAAAATCCAAGTGGAATGCTTGATATATAGAAAAAAAATAAAATCAATTCACTCTTTCTTGCTCCTGACCTGACTGCAAAATGTAATCTTCGTTAATATGTTAATAATGTGGGGTTTTTTTGTTTTTTATTACTTATAATCAGGTCCCAGGGTTGGTTTTCTTAAGATGTATTTGAAAAAGAAAAAAATTCACAACCCCAGTTTCCCTTTAACTTGTGATATTGATAGTGGAGAGATAGGGCTGCTGATGCATTACAAAGTCAATTTAGGTTATTTTCTTTTGTTATTGTTGTTCTATTATTGAATTATTTCTTCTTATTTTGAGCTTTCTTAAACAGGATGATTCATATCCTTAATATGTTAAAGGATAGCTTTATAGAAATATGTGACTAGAGCTGTAAGATTGAATTATATGTGAACAGCTTAAGTACACGGAAAAGATTCAATCCACAGCTTAACTATAAAGAAAATTAGAAAAAAAGTAGTCTTAAGGATACTAGAGATCTGAGGTAATCTATGGTTGGACTAGGTCAAACTAAAATTGCAAAATCAAAAAAGAAGAGGTTATTACACTTAGGAAGACACATCAATATTTTAAAAATATCTAAAACATAAATGATGCAGGGTTTTGCAATATTGGTAAAACAGAACAAGAGCAAAATTTAATTGAGGCAACTTTATTCTGTGGGTTGCAAAAGAAAGGACCCTTTATTTTTTGAAACCAGCAAGCATGCCACTTCTTCTCAGACTCAAATGCATTTGAGGATTGTGTTTTCAGCCATGTAACGGCAACTAGAGCATCCAAGGTGCAGAGCTTTATTAGTGTTGTTACTAAAGAAGGCAGGACTTGAATAGAGACAGTGAAGTGGGCAGAACGAGCGATTGTGGGAAACAAAAGTATTATTACCTGCCACTGACATGCAGGTCAGAAGCATTGAGAGACAGGAAGACCAAAAGTTGCATCAGGCTCGGTAGTCGGACTCAACCCTTCAGCCCTGTGGTTCCTTAAGAGGAAGAACAAATTGATAAGCATTAGTGTTCTGGGCAAAGTTTTTTAAAAGTCTATGTGGACATCCAGAGCTCTTTACCAAAAAGTATTGCAACAATAAGCAGGAAATTAGCTATTTTAGGGTAAATAATTCTCTTTCTATCAGAACTTTTTTCTTTCAGACTAATGTTTTCCGGCATTTCTTTATGCAGGTTAGTATATAATACATTTTGAACTGCATAGTGGCTGGCACTCTTGCTGATGCAAGTATTTGCAATTGTAACAAAAAGGAACTACAAAAACATGAAGAACTGTTATTTTACAACTTTCAGCAGAAGACTTTTGCTTCTAAACACTTAATTGTTTCTCAAAACCTGGAGTTGATAATAAGTCAATTTTATGTCTGAAATCAAAAGGGTAAATAAATGATGTGTATAGAAAACCATATGAAAGAGTCTGATACTGCAAATGACTAATCACATGGATTCAGCAGGAGGTTATGAATATAAATAGGAGTTAAGAACCCCTGCTGAACCTGGAGCATGGCTAACTTTATATACTTGAGTAAAATTTAAATCATGGGAATTCAGTATAACATTAAGTAATCTCATGTTTAAAGGAATAAAGCTGAGATTATTCTTCTCAATTATGTGCAGTTACTTGCACATTATATTATATCCTTTTATTTTTATATCCTTTTATTTTAATATCATTTAAATTCACAGTTCAGTATGCCCTCTGGTTTACAGAACTGAATATACATTTGGTTTATCAATATTTTGTGAATAATGAGGTCCACCAGAACATTCTCATCACTCATAAAATATCAGTGAGCTCCACGTCTATCCATCTCAATAGAAGTAATTTGAATTTTCAGTTGTTAAAGGAAAGAAATTTGATTGTATTGACATTTGTAAGTGGTGAGATCACTCAGTAGTATCACTCACCTGTAATAAGTAAAAGTATTCAGTTCAACATGTCAGACTATTATTTTTATAGTAGCATAAATACATTTTATTTAACTAATTCACTTAAAATAATAGGGTCATAATATAAAGAAATACTTCCCATATCTAAATACAGAATCTAAAATACAGATTTTGACTAAAATATTTTTATTGTTCACATTTTTTCACTGAATAGAAAATTACTTCTGTATTTGACAATTTCATATACATCAAACACATTTATTATAGTAATATATAAACAAACACAGAAACACTCCATCCTGTTATGAGAAAGGAGAAAAAACCCCGTTCTGTTTCACCCTGGTCAACCTAAATAAGAGTGTCCAGGGTGTTCCCTGTTCTGGATCCTAAAGAGAAAATCAAGGTTTCAGGTGAACGCAGGTTTCAAAGCCTGAAGTCAGTTTCCTCTAGGCCAATACAATGTCTGCATGGTATTTTTGATAATTAATCTCTGGTAAGTAAGAAAAATCCCAATTATATTATGTATATAAAATGCAAAAGTAACACCAGAGCTGTTTAAGACAGCAGAGCTGGTGCAGATCTCTAGTGTGAAGAGTCCTATAGAGTAACTGCAGTTAATACCAAGAGAGTGCTCTTCAAACCATCATTAAAACCAAAACAAGATCTGACCTGTTTGTCATTGGTATTTTCCCCCCATATTAATATGTTAGTGTTTACCTCCAACTTTGCTTTCTTGATTCCTGTACAAAAACGTGACAGGGTATTCCACAAACACTGTGTCTCTGGGCAAATGAAACAAAAAGAAAATGAGATGGCGTAGTTGAAGCATGGTATATTAGATTCTCTTTTAACTTACAGCTTGCAATTTTCCACTTGAAAAAAATCCAAATGTATATTCTTGTATCAAAAGATGTAACGGGTAGTCAGACCATATTCCAGACGTGAGGTTTCTTGCAGCAGCAAATCTTTCCTTAGTAGTCTATAAAACTTTCACAAGATTTAGTTTGGGCAAACTTACACCTGTCTAAGCTTAGCTTTTTTTTACCAAAACCATCCTTTTAGCCAACCAAAAAAATAACTGTGTTTTTCAGTCATTCTGAAGCTTTAAGTATCTTATGCTGAAACTTATGATACAGAAACCTATGAAGAAGCAATACTGAAAGTAATATGCTGCTTTTCCAAGTAAGAAAATATACACTTATTAACGTAAGGTTTAGCCTCCGTTTCCGTTTATGTCATCACAGACAAACGAGAAATTAAACTTTAGGCCATTCCAAAGTATTCATGATTTAATGTAGCAGAAGGCTACTACTGATTATGGAGGTTGTACTAGGTATCAAGTGTACAATCCGTAACAGCTATGGCATTATAATACTATATCTGCATTAACACTTAAACATAAAGCAACTTCTCTAGCAGTTAATTAAGACAGTATCTTTATGACCTACTAACCTTTGATATTTCTGACAGCACAGTTAAAAGAAGAAATGTTATCGAGTGTCAAATTATCAAGGCTGCATCAGAGACTTCTTTTTACAGCTGTTAGGTACACGATAACAGTAGATTTATATGGTTTTGCTATTTTTTTTTAAACACTACATATAATCAGTTGAGGAGATGCTACCCATGGGAAATCTATCATGTTAGAAGCCTGAGAATGATTGCAGCAATGATCTGGTTTTTATTTAGTGCACTAGGACGGTTTCTTTATGTGTCTTAAGCAGCGCCACCATTTCAACTGCACAACAGATTTAATTGTGATCTGACAGTTTTAACCTTGTGCCCTAAAAGTTTAGAAACATGTTAGGAACATGTGTATTTGTATCTGTTATCAGCATTGCATCATCCATCTGTAACCTCAAACATCATAACCGTTTAGGGTCAAAAAGATACTGCCATCCACATTGATTTTATTTTGAGCTTTTTAAAGCAATTTGGGATAGACTAAGAAAAAAAAGCTACCTGTATTTCTGCGTAGTAAGAAAACTGCTTAACTGTATTAAGGAGGCTTGAATATATTAAAAAAGTTGTTAGCCATCAGAATTAAACAAGTAATGTGTGGGAAATAACTTATTTAACAGAAGATAACTTGTAATATCCAATATCTCTATTACATTGTTCAAAAGTATTCAATTTCTTTTATGAGCATTTAACTCTTTTGTTTTGTTATGATCATTTCTGTTTTCTTAGAGACAAATCCACCGCCTTCTTAATGTACCTGGCTGTGTTACACTGGCAGAAGAGGCTGAGCATGGGAAAGACGCAATCCAGTAAAGCACAGAGAAGTAGTACAGGTAGCGAGGCAGTTACAGGAGGATGATAGTTGTGCTCAGAAAAGAATAAACATGCTGTTTGAGGCAGCTTTCCCTTACCAAAGTTTGCTTTCAGTCTGCTGGGTTAAAAGGACTGCATGCAACTGCTCTCAGGCTAGTGGTGGGAGATGCCCTCTATTCTCCCCCATTACCTGGTCTGACCATTAGAGGGAAAATTGTAATTAATACACAGATATGATCCACTTTGCATTACAAATCCAGAAGCCTATTACAAACTCCTGCCTGCAAATTTTTCTATAAACATTAAAACCAGTAAAATCCCATTGTACAAACAACAACAGAGAAGGTTAGCAAGAATAATCTCAAAATTCAAATAAGAAAATTTTTGCACGTCAGGTTATTTTTCAACACTACCACTTTTAATAGTCAGTCATAAAATCATATGCAGCAAAAAACATATATGAAAGCAAAATTGTAATTTCAGACCAGTCTTAGTTAACCACTTAAATAATGAACTACAGATAATGTCTCAAAATCATTGAATTTCCTAACTTTGAGTCATATCACCAGAGCATTACTTTTTCTCTTGGTTTTATTTTTTTTTTTTAGAATTGTTGTGAATTTCAGAGAGGTGTTTTTCAGTTTTTGGTCCAGGATATTGTATTTTTGAAGCTGCATGATACAGAATCTTGCCAACTTCCGATTAACAATAAAAATGTTAAGAGTACTGGACTGCAATATAATGATAAGATTAAACTGTGAAACAGGCTTGATTATAAAAGACGTGGTCTGAAAAAATGTAATCCTGACATAAAATGTTATATATTATGGCCGAGAAGGAATAATAAACCAACTTATGCATATACTAAAAGTTAAATATTCAATTATATTTTAGAAGTCATTCTTATCAGTGAAACACAGTTGCTCTACCAAAATAAAAGTTGCATAATTGGAAATGAAAAAGTTATAGCTGTGTCCTTCAACTTTTTCCAAGGTGCCTGTTGATTTTTCTCTGGAAGGACACTTGAGATGATTTTATTTTGGGGGTGGAGGGTGGGAAACAACTTGCATTTTGTTCAGTCATTTTCCTTTTAACTGAGCTACACTGTTCCCATGCTCATCATACTTCAGGATAAATATTCAGTCTGGCAAACTACGGACCTATGTGAACATTTGCTTATTCATTTTGCATATGGGAAAGATGCAGCACACAGATTTTCTATACACACACTCATACCATACTTTTGGGGTTTGATTATTTAGTCAGTTTTGAGCATGTGAACTTTACACTTCTGGATAATAGCGTTTTCAGGTATCATGGTTGGCTTATTCAGGCTTTTATAGAGACATTGCTACCTCCTAATTCAGTTTCCCGTACAAACACAACACGTTAGCTTCTGCAGAGTGATCAAATACAGCGGCTGTTTGAATTAGATAAAATCAAAACATTAAATTTGCTGAACGGTACAAATATTTGACTGACAATTCATTTGCTCATCTCTGATTAGGAATAGGTTTTGTAAAAGCCTTCTCAAACCTAGAACAAACTCTATGACTTAATCCCACTAATCCTCCAAAGCTGAAATACCTAAAAAATGTCAGGTTAGTTTTGCAGCATGTCCTGTTGGTCATGCAGGTCAGCAGAGTCAGGTCCTAGATAACAAACTGGAAGGTTACCAGGTCAAGCTGAGAGCTGCAATGCATTTTTTTGGGTCCCAGAATCTAACCAGGCCCACGCATTGTGGCTCGTGCATCCGAATTTAGAGGCATGAATCTAAACACTTTCTACCCATCCTCAGGATTAAACACTGTAAAGTGTTCAAAAACTCCCTCATGTGACTGTTAGTTTACTTCATATTGTATCAACAAATCCTCCCCACCAGTACTTTTTAGTTCTCCTGTTACATAGCTTTGTGCTTAAGGCAGAACCTGTTCTTAGTTAAGCACCTAAGAAAGTTGCAGAAGAGACAGTTTTAGTTCAGCATCACTAGGTTTTCTTGTCTAGTTGAAAATGCACAGACTTCTGCAAAATGTTGGTTGAAGAAAAAGTAAAGTTAGGAGCTAGAAGCCAAAAGATCAGTGCAAAGCAGTGGGGGAGGGGGAATAAAAAGCGTAAAAATAAAGCAAGATTAAATTAGCCATAACTACCAAAAAGATGGTGGAAGCGAGCTAACAATTTATGCTAGGTAGCTACGTAATACTTATTTTGTTGTCCTCTCCAGTAAGAATGAGCTGAATGATGGATGCAGTCCCGCCCTTCTTTGAAACATGAGAACATGACACTTGTTGCTGTGAACTAACAGACATCACTTCCATTAAAAGAAAAAAGATGACATTTTCTCCACCCCATCATATGCATTTTTTTAGGAGATATCATGATAAAAGCTACAGGGTTAATGGAAAAATATCTAATTTTATGGTCTGCTACCTCCATAATCTGTAGGATTTCAGAAAAGTATTTTTGTTTCTAGCCTAATTTTATTTAAGATACTGTATTGAAGAATTTAATTTAGATAATGTGCATACCCTCATATTTAAAATTAAAATACTCAAAGATTTTCTAGATCACTGGGGAAAATGATTATATTACTTGCTGGCATGCTGTTGATCCTTTACAGATGTTTAAGCAGTACTCAGCATTTCTTTTCCATCACTTTTGTTTTCTGCATCTGCTGAAGAATTCTTTAGTGGATTTTCCCCACGAAGTGCAGTTCAAAACACTCTGATCTTTGTGTTGTTTCAAATTTTCTTTTCTCAACATACTACTTTACATGCAATAATCTAGCTATAACTGCAGCTTTCTCCATGAGCAATTTGTAGTGTTGTAGTTCAACAACAGTTTCTATGCAATATTGCATTGGTTCTGTTACTTTTAATTGTTAAGAAAGCAAGCTGAAGGAAAAAAAAAGATTTAATGTTATTTTTAAGGAGGGATAACCGGATGTGTATGATGCTACTTCTGTAGGCTGACTGGCCTCAGTCATACCATCTCCTCCAATATGCTCTGTTTCAGCCACATAGTAAAAGGAACACAGACAGCTACTATTTCTGTAATAAAAAATAAGACCACTAAAGGTCCAGCATACTTTGATTTTGGAAGTAAGCTCTTCATAAACACTTACCTGCATAAGTTCATGGTTAACTGAAATTATGCTAGTACAACATCTTTACGGGTTATTGTTATACAGCTTACAGAAGTCTAAATCTATTTCAAATGTCAATATAATGCTAAGAATACCTTCTGGCTACGAAAACACCCACTGAGTCTGGGCTCTTTTCATTACATTTCCTTTCATCAGACTTCGCTCAAAGCAACTAAAAATATATACTTAACTTTCACATGTAAATGTACCTTTATATTATCAACCACCAGCTGAATTTTGTATTAATTTTCAGTAAGTTCCCTCCTTTTAAAAACGTTGTAATCCATTCCGTTTATTTGCAATTTTGTTATTCCATAGTAGCAAAATGAGTCAACTATATACCATCTTTCCACCCAAAGTGTTGTAAAATGCATTTGCTCAACCATAATTAAATAACTCCTTTCCTCCTTATTGAACCTCGACACTTTTGCTGCACCCATTTTGCAATAGTGTTAACAGGCTTCTTAACAGCATTTCACAGTAACAGCTTTGCTCCACATCCTTAAAGAAGAGCCTTGTAAAACATCGAAGTTTTGATGCATATGAATGCTAATACAGTTACTTCCACCATGTCTATATGCTGGAAATAAGACTCAATCATCTGGCCAGCGCATTTTAAATTTGGCAATCTTTCTGCTCAATTGAGATCAGCAGATTGTTAAACATTCATGGGTCAGGACTTTTTATTAGAAGACCTTGGTCTTATATTCTCACTTAAAACAATTCATCATCGCCCTTTCCATCTGAAGAAGTTTTACGTTTTGAGAGCTAATTTACTGTATAAAGTTTGATTTGATAGGCCCTGAACCTTCTGCTCAGAAGTTAGTTAACATTACATTTTTCCTACTCTTTCTTTTTAAGCTTTAAAATCATGGTTGATTTCCCTATAATGAATAATTAATAAAGTAAACTGTTCTGCTGGATGAATTAGAAAGTAAACAGAATAGCAAAATAGCCTTTTGCCTTTATAGTTGGGGTAGAAAAGCGTGATTGTGAAAGAAGAACATGAATATATGCATAAATGTTCAACTCTTTCACAGACCATCAGGGCTATCTGGAGACCTCCCGGCAAGTTTAGCCACAGGGCAAACTAGCTCACGTTTCATTCAATAGCATAGAAGTTGTATACATTGAAGCCAGAGTAATGTATTCTATCATGTTCCTATTAGCTATAAGTAAACCAAAATTCCCTGTGTTTTGTTACAGATGAACATTCAAAAGATGAATTAGAAGGGTTTACCTAAAGAGATGCCAAACCCAAATACCTCACGTTATTCCTTCACTAACTTTAAAATCTTCCTTAGGTCTTCTGAGTTCTAAATCTAATTTTTATACTGATCTATATAAATCCAATTTTACATTAATTTATATTAAGTGATCACCACAAAAACTAGGAAGCAAAACAGTGAATAAAAGACCTACCTGACAAAGCTAAAAAAGAACATTTGCACTGCACCTGAGGAGCTAAACATACTGCTTCTACATCCAATTTCTTTACACCGGCTGCTGACAACAGAAGATATTGTAGATCTCCTTCAGCACGTTCCACAACAGATCTGTTGACATTTGTAATTTTTCCCAAAATCCGTTATGTTTCTGTATAGCAGAAGGAAAACATATTTCCATATTAAAAAAAGAAAAGGTATAGACATTTTTATTTGGCATACAAACACTTCAGCTGAAGCCATATTTTCCATCAGAAAATAGAAGATGTATGTTTCCGGATACATATTTTATTAACATTAGAATCATGTTTATCTGCAGAACCTCAAGAATTCTTACAAAACAAATACGCAACATACATCATGTTTCCCAGATTTTGTGAATTCCCTCTTTCTCTTCAAATTTCCCCAAGAAATTTCTTTACCCTGTTTTCTGGACTATAAATCAGAATTTCTCATGGGAATAAAAAAAATGTGCCTCTCGATCCTAAGCTGATAACAGTTTCTGAATGAATCTCTGCTATAATTTAAGAAGCCCAAGGGTGTAATTACACAAATGAATTATTCAGAGGTAGATTTACTGTATTTTGGCCATTCTGTTAAAAGTCTACACATACATGGTCTTTCTCTGAAGTAATTCAAGTTATTTTACCTTAAATTCAAAAAGATATGTGCATACTTACACAGCATTGTCAGAGTGTGGATTTTCTTGGCTTTATGCCTGATTTGAAAAAGTCAATTGAAAGTATTATGCCATAATTAATGACACCCTACTTGTGATATTATGATGTTCTTTCTTATATTAAAAAAGGAAAATAAAAAATGCAGACTATTAATTTCAAAATCTATAGGAGAAACTTCTCATTAGAAAACCCTCACTCCTTTAAATAGTCCAGTCTTCACTAACATCACACTATCAAAAACTAAAAGCTAATATGTTAAAGTTTCTTTTTATTACTTGGCTCTGAGTTCTGAGCCTTGCAGGGCTTATCATGATCATCTTTCATAATCAAGAAAGACAAGAGATTTTTCACCATATGAGTTCTGAAATAAGTATATGCTCACATAGGTCCAATTTAATTGCAACTGTAGCAATACTTCTGCTACTTTTGCAGGGCAAAAATCGTAAATGTTTCTGTGTAGGCAAGGAACCATTTCCGTGACCTGAGAGTGCCTTTTTCACTAAATATGATTCTATTAGTTCAGTGTTTCTTCATGTTTTCCACATTATGAAATATCTAACATGTTCTAAGTAGATTTCTTTTTCTTTCTTTTTCTTCCTTTTTTTTTTTTTTTTTAAATTTATTGCAAAGACGTAGTTGTTGTGATAGATAGCAACAGGAAAGTGTATTTGGAAAAATCAATAGTAAGAGCAAGGGTGTGAAACAGCTTGCCCTTTGTCATTGCGGCCTGGTTACTGAGATGAACAAAAATCTTAAAGAATAATGAAATAACAAAAGGCAATCAGAAAATGAAAGGCAAGTCGTTTCAAGAAATATTTCCTCTACAACATTAAGAGTTGTAGAGGAACTGGGAGAACAAACAAAAACAACTCCTTTTGCCCTTTGGATAAAAAATAAAACGTTATGGTTTTCAATTAATAGAATGCTAACTCACGTAAGTTGCAATTATAATTCTGAGTACATCCACTTGCTTCTATGTGCCAAAGTTTATTGATCGATTACAAGTGGTTTGTCACAGTTTCCCTTTGAAGACTATGACAGCTTCATGATGATGCACATGTGAGTTGAAGCCTCACGAAGGACCCTCATGGCCTAGAGAGGCTAATGAGAACATTCTTACCAAATTATTTAATTTACTTCAAGCTGAATGTTTGTCTGTTCTCATATCCACTTCCCAAATATTTCTAAAGATATCAGCAATAAACCCCCTCAGATTCTCAGGAATAACACAGGTGGGTGACGCAAATATACTTGGCTTTATATTGTAAACAGATAATGATATACTAACAGTATTTTTAGTCCATTTTTTTATGTAATAAAATTCTTAAAGTTACATTCCTCCTCCCAATTTCATGTCATCTGTAATGCAACTTTGTACCAAAGCAGCAAACAAAAACCTTGCAGTGTCAGTATGACAGTAAGGTAAGCATTTACTTCTTTCAATTCACACTTATCTACTAAAATTCATACTTCAAAAACCAAGCTGAAAAGTAAAAGGTGAATTGTTTTGCTAAGATTTCAGCAGTTCAAATCTGGTGTATTTTTTACTTAAAATTGTTCCTTACGAAAAGACATATGCCATCCCATCCATTTAAATTTATTAGATGGAGAAGGCGGTATATTATCATTAATATTGGAATGTAAATTTTAGGATTTCTTTGTGAATGTTACAGTGTAACGCACAACCTTACATAACACTGGGTTTTATTAAAGCCCACAAGCACTCATAAAGCAAAAAAGCTTCTAAGTACTTAAGTGCTAGTTACATATACCGTATGAAACATGGTCAGGACACCTAAGTCTGGAATGAAGTGGTCAGTTATGATTTTGAGACCTCACTCTGCCTTTTATCTAGTATGGCTTATCACCAAGAACGCTCTGCCAACCTGAGCCCGAAAACAGGAGCTCATCAACTGGCAATGCAAGGAACATCATTTAATTAACCAAATGTAGTTTTTGACTTCGTTGGCAGCCAGCAAAACATGTGAGCCAGTGGCTGCAACACTCACCAAGATGCCAGCAATGTATCTGGAATGTAATGAAACAGAATTGGACAGAACAGAAATGGAAAAGGAGGTGTTCAATGAATTTGCATACACCGGGCTGATTTAGCGAGTGAGCTACAGAAAGCTGATGCCACACTGGCTTTAAAGCAGTGTGCTGTTCCAAGGTAAGCCAGTAGCTTTCCCCGTCCCATGTGTTACAGGAATCATCATTGCAAATCTTCCCAGGAGGATAAGCAAAGCACTTTTACCCACACGCAGGGACTATCGATGTCATGACTCTGGCTGGTCAGATAAACCAATTTTACCTCTCATGGCCTCTTCTTACTCCCAGCTAAGACGGCTGAATTGGCTTCTGCCCCTAAATGCTGCAAAGCCCGCAGTGATCATGAATCAGAGCTCTCGGCCATGGTAGTTCATAGATCAATATATTAACAGAGACTAAAATCAATGATGGTTTGCATTAATGTGCTAGATTTTGAATTGCAGCACCTTAGGACAAGACCCACTGCTCTTCAGCCAGTTTTGGGACTTTTAAGTGTCACTCAATGGATGTGATGGACAGCTGGAGGTGATAACCTCTTAAATTGACCTAGCTTGGATCAGTAAGGTTTGTGAAACAGAACTCATTAAAAACTCCTTTTCTCCGAATGCAAAAGAAGTATCTAGATCTTCTCAACTGCCCGGTCTAGCTTTCTACCCTTCTGGTGCTAGAAGGGAGCATCTTTTATTCATACTTTTTGTCTGAAAAGTCTTCCTTTCCATCATCTGTTTTCTTCATATTTTCCTCAGTTAAACTCAGAATAAACATCTAATATTTTTTCCTTGTCGATTGTTTAAGCCTTAGAGTTTTGTTCAGTTAATAATCCTACCAGTACCTCTTGCTTTCTGTTCTAAATTACGCCTCCTCTTGACTTTACATAAACTGAACAACATACGAAAATACACAGTGAAATACCTAGAAGTTCTCAGCTCAATAACCTTTAAAACAGGAAAGTTATAATAGTATTATTAGTCATGACAATGCTTAGAGGTCATTTTTGTTTCAGAAGCATATCCTGTAACTCGGAAAAGTAGATATGAGCTGATAAAAAGAGCTAAAAGATCTATTTTCTATGAGTGCCTGTTAAATTCTTCCCCTTACACAAATACTGCAACATGCCATTCATTTTTATACATAGACTGTCATATGGCAGCACATCAGAATAAGCTAATTACAATAACCTTTCCTTTGTTTACTAAAAAAAAAAAACAAGAGGGGTTTGTTTGTTCCTGTTTAAATACAGTTGTGGAGAACACAAAGCGTGTAAGGTAAGAAGCAGAGCTGAGTATGTCCAGGATTGTCCATACATTCAGGGAAAACCAGGTTGGGGCTACAAAATAATTTTCTCCCAGGCTGAGATGCAGGAATTTTAAAATATTTTTGCTTTCTCTCATAGCTTGAAGAGTTGGTTGCTCACTTCACAGGCTCTCCTCACAGTTTTTTCTTCAAATTCCTTCTTGCTGCTCCATTGACCTAGGACATCAGTGATCCCCTGCATCTGTTTCATTGCCACTCCATAGCTTTTGTAGGTTTTTTTGCACTAGAGACTCAAGTTTGCTATAGAGTTTCTGTGTCCATACTGCAGCTGGAGTATGCGGGAAAAAGTAGCAAACCACCAGCTCCTGACTGCTTCAACTTAACGCATAAGGAAGTAAAAAAAATCTTCCCATTCAGAATGGCCATTGGTTTCTGTCCTATACAGAGTGCCCAACAGCAAACAGCGCATACACTGTTAGTTGAGGTACCTCCAAGTTGTCACAGCTACTCACACCATTTTCCAAACTATATTTTGGCCATGACTGACTTCAGCACTTCGTAAATCACCAAAACCAGACTACACATACAATTCATTCCAGAGAAAGCCAGTTGCATAAATGTAAAAACGTCTGTGTGAAGATGACACAGCCTGGTTAATGGGATGAAATACAGATGTTTAACTCCTGCCTTACCTATAAATCATTTTTCTGCTTGAGAAAATGAAACTGCAGCTGTGTTCTTGTGCCTACCTTTCCACGCTGAAGTGCTTTGGTGGTCCATCTAGCAATTTTTAGAGCACCTCACTCTATTTCTGTAAGTCACTCCCGTAGTCTCCACAGTCTGCTGGGCACTACCCTTTGTTTGTATGTCTGGCTTGATTTCCACTGCAATAATCTACAACACTTTGGTAGCACCTTGAATATCTTATCTGAAGGGAAGGAAAGTCCTCCTTTCCACGTGCCTGTTGCACTGCTTCCAAAATATGGACACAGCTCAGACATTCTTGGTCTATGGTAAAAAAAAAGAAAAAAAAAAAATTGTACAAATTTTGTGAGATAAGGCATAGAAAATAACATAGTGACTATGGCACTGCCTGAGCTGGGTCAGAATTCAAGTGCTGTAGGGCTGCAGTCAAGATAATGGATTTTTAAACAGGAGCACAAGAAGGAGGACCATACTTTTAAGACAGAAAACACATGTCTAACCAGACTCCAGCTCCCAAACCACAAAGAGCTGGACAAGATGCCAGAGTACAACTTAATTTCATGTCAACATTGGTAACGATCATAAAAATATCAATACTGTGACTAATGATTTTTTTTGAAGAATGGACCTGGCATCAGAAGCTCTTTGGTTTGCTGGAAGTCTGTCCAGGCAGTACATTAATGATTCAGACTCCTTTAACCTTCTTCCACCTCCACTGTCTGCAACAGAGCAGGAAGTTTCCCAGCATCACAGGGACAGAGATGTTAAATAATTGCTACCTTGTTTTCGTGGTGCAAGCCAAACCATACCCACCCAGTTGTAGACTAGCTCTGCCTGTTTTCAAAAAGGGTGGGTAGGAGCTAGACTTCATTCTGACTTGAATTTCCACATACTGCGTGTTAGTCTCTTACCAGTTGCTCAAAATTGTAATTAGTGCTTTGAATAAAGGCTCCTTCTTCCCTCTACCATTTGCCTGGTGAAAATGAAGCCTCCTGCATCCCCTCAACTCTGCCACCACCAAACACACCCTTTGCGTGACACTGTAGGAATCCTGCCACAGTGACTGTTCATGGGTGAAAGTCAGGTCACTCTTGCTGCCCTCAATGGTGCCCTCATAATCTGCATTGCCACGTGCCCTACTCCTTACAAACAGCCCATGAACACACACAAATACCAGAGAAAACATTATACAGAATGTGGGTTTTGAGCACTTGGTAATATGATTAAAAAAAACAAACCAAAACAAAACACAAAAACAAGTAAAAAGAGGATAAGGCAGGGAATGAAACAAAAAGATCAGCGAACACTTTTGGTGTGTACAATAACATCGTTAAAACCTCTTCAATTTCATAAAGGTAAAAAAGTCTGAAATTATTTTGTAAAACAAATTCTAGAAAATCTGTTTATTTGAGTTTTTTGTTTGTTTTGCTGAGGACCAATACATATATTTAAAAAGCTTTTTTAATGTAACTTTAAAATTTTTTTATTATTCCCTTTCTCCAGTAAAGCTTTTATCAACATCATTTCTCATTTAGACCGAGCCATACAATAGTAATTTCCAAAGCAAAAAACGGCAGCAAGCTACAAATGCAAATTACCAGGAAACCATCATCCTTTTTTATCTTAAAAGCCTGAAATGTTCTGCACAACACAACACAACGATGTCTGAACATGTTGCTGGCAGCCTGAAGTGGAATTTCAGACACAGAAAGTGTACTTACTAGCCATAATATTACAGGAAAGGACTAGTATTTTGCAGTTTCCTGAGTAGACAGGCATGGTCTTCTAAAGAAGTAAGAAAAAAAAACAGTGTTATTCTAGTGAACATCATGGATATGTACCCTTAGAAGACTCCACTTGCCTTTCTCCCATAGGTATCTGGGATTTGCTCCCGTGGATTAGCGCAAGGCTGCCTGAAGAGCATTAGATGTAATCACCAACCTGACCTCATCAGAAACTGTATTCCCTTTCTCCCTCAACCTGTGCCCTTCTAATGTAATTAATTAGATATCTGGCCTCATGCAGCCTCCTTAATGATAAATGTAATGCAGTGCAGCAGCAAAACAGCATAAAAACCACCACTATCAGCTCTGTGGGCAAATAGGATGAAAAGTGAAAAAAGGATTTTCTGTCTTCAGCAAAGACACTCTAAGAATAGCAATACAAAAACCTGTGTTACGGAAACAAACTAAAAAGCACGCCAGAAACCAAACAATAAACTCCCTTCATGCCCTCACACCAAATAAAAGAAGAAACAAAGGGGAAAAAACCCTCTTATTTACTACTACTGACATTAAACAACACAACATGACTACAGCAGGTAGTGTAGTCATTTTTTTCTTTTTTTTTTACACCCTCCCCAGAATATGAATACTCTCCAGTATACATGTTAACTGACCAGAGGGTAAAGCCAGGCTTCTGAAAATGCCCCCAACTGAGAGAACGCAGTCTTTATCAGGAGGTCTCCAGCATAAAAAAAGGAAAGTAAGTTCACAGCAACCCCCGAGGAGGGTTTTACAACACGTGGATCAAATGCTGAAGGAAAAGGGAGTGTTTCTGATACAAGGAAAGGCACGTTTGCACACACAGAGGCACATTCAAAGAGGAGGGGAAAAAGTCCTGTCATTGCCTAGACAAAGAATGGATTTGGTGCAGGGAATGGCGTGAATGAGGTTTACAGCAGCTGAGTAACACGACAGGGAATCCTACATTGCAACAACTCCCAGACATTACTTAGCTTATGCTGAAGGTGCTGCTTGCTTCACACATCCAGTCTGCAGTCTTTCTGGTGTCTCCTCATGTCAGGGTAGGCTTAAACCCCACCCCAGGGGGGCTGCTGGCACTGCACTATCCTGTTCCTTCCAGTTAATTCCTCAGTCCCAAATGTCATCATGGAAATCATGATCTTCCAATGTAGGCAGACTCAATTAAGAGAAGCTGTCCTGTTGAATACTCCGATTATGAATGATTCCTTGTCACCCTCATTTTTACATCTCAATGATTTATTTTTCCCACTGATTCTGCTTTCTAAGCACAAAGTCCTAAGAGCTCCTGTGGAAGCATATTTTAAAGTCAGCCACACAGATCAACACAATAAACAAGGAGCCTCAGATATTATTATTCAGACATCAAAAAACATTTGGTCTTGAGCACAGGATGCCAATGAATTAATTCCAGAGTACTAAAAGACTAAACAGACATACACTGAAAGATGTGTGCATGAACAGAAAACAGAAATGAGCAGGTATTGTTTAAGATCCATGACTATTCCTACAACTTTAAATGTTCTCATGGGCCATCAGTTCTTAGCTAGTCTAACATTGAAGTATAAGAAGATAAGCAAGATTATATTTTAAAAAATCTTGTTCTCTCTCCTGTCAGCAGAGGCATAATGTGCTCTATTCCATGTAAATTTGGATGTGAGAATGTGTGTGATATGAATGTTTCTGCAGCCAGAAGACATTGATTATTCATCAAATACTGCAGTTCAGACAATTTTCCAATTCTAAAGGTGTGTCTACTGAGAAAAATAACAATGTTCACAAGTTAAACAGATATACAATCCTTCAAAGCTTTCCTATATGTACATAATTTTAAATTCTCTGATTACATCTACTGATTTCAATAGGAATGTTGCTAACACATTAACTTAAGCATGAGCAGTCATCGTAGCATGAAGCCCTGAACTAGTCTATACTAGCAATGCCATGCATTGCAATAATCGCATTTTCAAAATTTCAAAAAGCAATACCCTCTCCATCAATCCACAGCAAAAAAAGTAAGTTTGACTCAGTTTAGCCCTATTTTTAGAGCACTCTTTTAAGTATCTCCCTCAGGCAGCGAAAGAATTTGCAACGAGTTTTGGTGAAACGTTTAAAAACAAAACAAAACAACCTAACTTTTAATGTTTCAAAATCTTGCTAATTTAGTTTTTTTCAGCTTCACAGCAGTTTTAACACACAGAAGGATGCATATCAAATTCAAATAGTTGCTGCTTTATCTACCTTGGTATATGCTAAATATAATAAACCAAATAGGACATAATGACTTCAAGGTAAAGAACAGAATAGTGCCACTTGTGTAGCTGCCTCAAAATACGCTGTTGTGTGAACTAAAGAATGACATTTGCTACTGTTCTACTCTAAATGTTATAGTTGCAATTCAGTACTTATACTGACACAACGCACTACATAGTTTTCGGTTTCTAACAGAAAATTATAACTTTTCCAGGTAATTGCACTACTGTCAGATTTCTCTTAGAATAAGTTCACAGATAAGGTATTTATGTATATTAAAAAAGAGTTATTTCACCTATTGTGGCAAACTGATGAAAGAAATAATCACATTAATTTCAACACTAGAAAAGTTTAAATAAAGTCTACTAATCCTTTACATCAAGTGTAGAGTCATCTGTAAATGACTTCTTTTATTTTAAAGCAACATCTTTCATAAGTGGAGACAAGATTTTTCTGTCTCGTTTTGGAACTTACAGAACATAATCATTCTTGTCCTTGGGTCACTCTTCATTTCCTACTCATGAATATCTGTAAAACTGAGATATGATTTTGAGGACTAGCAAATAATAACAGAGAGACTGCAGTATTTCATTTTCTGCCTTTTGAGTTGTTTAAACAATAAAAACAAATTTTCAAAATATTCTTATGTAAGATGAAGGGCCATTTTTCGTTGAGAATTCCTTTTTTTCTACAATACCCAATAAAAATTTAAGACATAATGATATTCGTGTGAAAAGTATAAATCCAGCACATGTAATCCTTTTGGAATTTTATTATAAGGGTTGGTACTCAGAAAAACATGGTTAAAAAAAAATTGGGCACATTCTGGAAAGTACACTGTAGCGTATGCAGCTAGCAAATTGCAATGGCTTCAGAGTTGCTTCAGTATGTTTAAAGTTGACAGATTCATTGTTCTTTCTCATGAAGTCTAATTTTTTATTCTATCCCGTTGATTTTATTAACATAAATACATATATTGATCACAGAGCATTAACGTAATGACTTTTTCTCCTGGAGCCCTGATTGTTGCTAAAGTATCTCTAATCCTTTTACGAAATCCAAATATAAACAAGTTTTAACTCACACATCAGAGTTTTTTCTGAGAAGCTGAAGACAATATAAAGGAATTAATATGATGTAGAAGTTATGATGTCAAAAAAGTACTTCTATACGTAATTCAAGGAAGCCAGAACTTGATTATAAGATACAGCACTGTGTAAACCAAAAAAAGGTACACACGTTTTTTGAGTACGTGTAGGATCATGCTAATAGACAGTCTATGAAACAAAAGTTTGTGGTCACATAAAGGAGGATGTCTAAAATCTAACTTTCCTTTATCTTGAATATAATTTTCATAACGGATTAAATATTGCCATTTATATAAAGAAAATCATCTTGAATCTACAGTCCTCCTTGTGAGGTAAACTAGCCATATCAAAATTTCTTTTTTGCTTGTTTGTTTTCTTTCTGTTAGGCGGAGATGGAAGAAATCCAACAAATCTACTGGTACAGAAACCTCAGAAATTGCTTCTTCCTGCTACTGAGCAAGGAGTTTTATTTGCTCATGGAAATTAGCTTTTGTTTCTTCTGGTTTTACCTCTTTTTTCCTGATGCTTATCCATCTAGATCTCCCTGCTTTTATTCTTTTAGAAAATATTATGCATTTGCAAGGACCAAAATTTTCCACCTGCGTTAAAACATATATAGCTTTTTCTCCTTTCCTTTTCCTGCTTGTAATGTGGACAACTGAAAGCAGTTGCGCTAAGACAAATCTTTTACTTCATCAGAAACTCATAGCCTCTGCTATCTTTCATTATCAGGATTCATCAGCTCTAATCATCTTTAGTTCTCAAACCCAGAGGGTACAGGATAACAAGAGTTAAGTGAGTTGCTTAGGGAAAAATCCTTCAAGGAGTAAGCCTGGTTGTCAATATTGAAAAGATAATCTAATAATCTATTATCCCACAGAGATTTGTATTTTAATTTAACTTGGCTAATTAGACCTACAATTCTAAGGATCTGCAAATACCCTTTAATGCCATTGACGGTAGAATTCTGACTCAAAGTAAAGTTGTGACATTAGTTTGTTGGAGATTTAGATCACCCTTTGCCTTCTAAATACTTAATGACACAAAGCAAGCCCTCTGAGGAAGTGTTATCTTTGGCTTTCCCAAAAGAGGGTCAAAATCAGTCTCTCATTAGGTCCCTTAGAAAAGAGTCTGATACAACTGTAAAGATGAAGCTTAATTTACAAATTTTATTTACAAATATTAAAAACAGTTAAAATATGATAGTATTTTGATAGTGGCCTTTCAAGTTCCTCTTAAATACACGTTTGAGGCAAAGAAGAATGACAGTTTCCACTCACCAGCTTTTGAGAACAGAACTTTCGCACTTAGCCATCTTTCTTTCAAACCTGTTAAATAAATTATTCTATTAATTTCTGTCGTTTCAACTTTAAAATGTCTTTTGAGGTCCCCTTACCACTGACTAATGGTCCCAAAAGGTCTGTCAGTAGACCAGCACTGTAAGAGGTGGGAGAGAAAAACACGGGCCAAGAGCTTCTGCTTTGACATATTAGTCATAAATCACACACACCCCCCCCCCTCTGTCATTTCCTTCTTGGTCCCCTCCACTTGCAGCCACCAGAAGCTCACTGCGAACAGGCACTAAACCCAATGGCTGACTGCAATGCTCTCTGCAACCTGTAACATCACTGTTATTTTACCCACATTTAGTCCCTGGGGTGCAAACTTGCCCAAAGCAAGCCTGGTG
The DNA here is from genome assembly GCF_036013445.1 of Caloenas nicobarica. Taxonomy (NCBI): domain Eukaryota; kingdom Metazoa; phylum Chordata; class Aves; order Columbiformes; family Columbidae; genus Caloenas; species Caloenas nicobarica. Next base: position 17,919,157 of record NC_088248.1, on the reverse strand, counting down.
AATCAAGGAGAGAGTTTCAGAATAACTGCCTCCTTTTTTCTGTTGTTTTAAATGTTAACAACCACCTAGGACTAGTTGCCAGAATGGATCTTTGCACGGTTAAGTGTGGGGTTTGCAGTCTGTGTGGGCGGTAGTTACAGGAACAGGGATATGACAGAATTTCAATGCTGACCTTTTGCTAATGTTACTTTCAGAAGTGACAGAAAACACTCTTCTATAAATGGCAGAGATTGTGCCAAGTACCATGTTACAGCTACTCAGCAATATATGAAACAGAGATATCAATCCCGCTTTCAAGTGAGAAACTCAAGCTATGTTTGAAAATGAGGTAGTAGTCAATATTTCCCACCAAAAAAAAAAAAATCTGTGTAAGCAACATTATTTGTTATGTAACACTCCAAAATTTAGGAATATACATATATACACACATATATGCTAATTTATCACTAAATATGGTTTCTTTGTTGGTTTGTTTTCTTTGTTTTTGTAAATACATGCCATACTGAAATGTCATTTTGTCATTTCGAAAGGCTGCTATGATTATCTTCTAATTCATTGCCATGAGTCACATATATTTAACTACATGCAGATACAAAATCCCCTTGATTATTTCTTCTTCTATATGACTTTTCAGAAATTGTTGTTTGTTTTCAGTAACCTGAATCAGTAAGAAGACATAACATTCACAAGATACATGCTGAATTTGAACAGTTAACTCATCAGGTGCATCTACTGAATAACCACAAAGGGAAGTGCACATGGGCCACATTTACCAGAATGTTATGTGCATCCCAAGTTAGGCATGAAATCCAGAAAGGTTAAATGTTTTCTGACTACACCTGCTCAGCAAAAACCAGAGACTAGAAATTTGCTCATTCCCTCATCTTGCGCAGCTGTATATGTATTATCCAATTCTGATATCACTTAAAAATATACTAAAGGAAGACTCCCAGCATTAAGACATCTTTTAAGGTTATGTGGAAGTTTTTGTAAAGTCTCAAATCTAAACCTGTGCTCAGGCAGCCATCTCAATGGCTATACATTACACAGATAAACAACTGGTTACGTGCTATGACAAACTAGTGTTCAGGAATATTTAGTTCCAAATCAATAAAAATGATTCGTTAGATTAGTTGACAGATGAGACGTCATCAAAGTAATGACCAGAGTGTCCACTGCATGTTTCAAGAAAGGGCTAGTATTGACTAGACTGTGTATAAATAAATGTAACTTTATTTCTTGAGGCCATCTGTATCACTTTGGGCCTTTTGCTGACAACCAACTTTAAGTGGACGGTAACTTAAGATTAAATGGTGGTCAGAAACTTAAGATTAAATACAGGAGGTAGATGCGCAACCAAGGCAGGCTAATAAATCTAAACAGGCTGCTGTTGCACCATGGAGACTATGAGCTTCAGATTCGAAGTCCAGATCAAAATCTTTGTGGTGGTGTTGTTGGGTTTTCTTTTTATTTATTTGTTTGTCTTTTTGTTTATTTGTTTGTTTGGGTTTTTTGTTTGTTTTAACCTTGAACATGATTCTGTATTCTTAACACTACACTGATTTCAGGCCAAAGTTTCAGATCCCTTTTGAATGCATGTCAGGTATTTTCAGTTCCAAGGCTGACTAGTCCTCTTCCAGGTCAGTAGGACCTGCAACGTTCACCTCCTCTCCTGCCTTCTTCACTTCCCAGAGGAAAATACAACTTAATGCTTCCTGCAAAACAAGGCTGACAAGTCATCCTGCTGACTTCCTACTGTAATATACAGAAATCCTACATTTGAGGATGTCATACCCAATTTGAAACTTTTAAAGTCTGTAAACTGGAAGGAATTAAATAGATTTTTCAGACTGAGCAAAGGAAGACAGAAGTGCATAATGGTAGAAGAAAAATAGAGTATGATGAGTATGAACAAATCGTCTCAAGTGATCCTTAATATGCTGGCTGGAAACTGTAAGTAAATGAGTTGTCTAATGCCTAGTGATTGAAGTAGAAAAATGTCGGTCTGAAGGCAATGCAAAGTTTTCAGGTGTAATGAAAATGTGAAAAAAGAATCAGTTTTCAATTAAGAAGTCTCTTATTATGATTCATTATATCTGCATTTCAGGTCATTTTGAGTTGCCTTTGAATTCTTAATTTTCCTAGTTTTCCCTTTAACACAGATTTTTTCTAAAAGTCTATTTGTTCTCTACTTCGCAGTGTAGGTGTGAGTGACTGTACTTTGACTTGCGTGCATAACTTATTTATTACAATCCTGATTAAATATTTAATACTATGGATAGGTTATGGAAATTGTTATGAATTGCTGACAGTGATGGGTGTTAACAGGCACTTGTCATTTAGGCCAGACGCAAAGAAACATTAAGCTTATTTATGCAATTAGGCACTGAAGCAATAACTATTGGACAACTCTGACACAAGATGCTGTCCTTCTTCTCATCCCCGAATACCATAATTTCAGAAGTCAGCTAAACCCAAGGATATGGAAGTGTTCAACTACTGGTTTGAGAAAATTAGTAAATTATTTTAGAGGATAAAGCAGAGATACAAAACAGAGTAAACAAGCACAAAACTGTCTCAACAGGTATAACAGCACATCTCAAAAAAAGTGTTAAAAGAAAGTTCTCACTTCTTGGCTGAGTGATGGTCACAGGAGACCAGAAACAAGCAATATAGGATCTGAGAAGTTTCTTACACATAAATTGTAAGAATTTAATCAATGATATCTGATCCTATTTTTTTTTGCTGTTAATACCTATACATAAAGATCAAACTTCTGAAAACAGTTCAAGTAGTAAAAATAACTGAGTTACGCTATTTCTCTATTTCCTTAGCCGTTGTTCTCTTTGAGGGAGAGTTGCTCTATTTTCTAGAGATATAACTGTTGAACAATCGGTTCTGCAAAATGCTACATACAGTCAAAAATTTAGGCATGGTGTTGTTACTTACCATGTATCTGAAAGAAATTATGTCTCATAGGCATGGAGTGAACCAGATGGTATGACAAAGGAAATTGGGAGTCATTAAATTACAGAGAGGGAAAAAGATATTGTGGAAGAAAATTAAAGAGCTAAAAGGCATATATGCCATGTAGATTAAAAAAAAAAAAAAAAAAAAAAAAAAAAAAAAAAAGAACTGGGATAAGTACTTTTGTATCTCCCTGTGGATTATTAAAGGCAGAAAGAGTGAAAAATGATTTATTTTTTATTTTGTTTTGGGGATTTTTTTATCTTTTCTGAAGGACAGTTTTGCTAAGAGTTTTATAAGAGTCAGTATCAATTCAGATAAAAGGGTCTTCAAAACTCTTCCTGTGAACCATTTTCTTGTTTCATTATTTTATTCTAAAAAAGGAGTTGCTTATTTTCTCCTCCTTTGAAGAGGAAAAAGACTATCAACTACCAGATTTAAAAAGAAAGAAAGAAAGAAAGCCTTTGAACTAAAATTAACTGTGGTATTTCAAGCTATTGTTATTAAGTTTCAATCTTCCGTACCATCAAAGAAATGAGTCAGTATACATCCAGTATCACATACTGGTTCTTAAGATCAGCTGTAAATGTAAAGTTAGCATAAATCAGCACAGGTTACCAGCTTCTGTAAAGCCATGTTGATACATGTTGGTCTTGCTCTCACCACCAAGTGTTAAAATGTAGAAGTTATTTACTAAGCTGGATAGGTATAATGTATGGATAGCAATGTCTATTCCAAGATTTCTGCTCTAGGACACTCAGACACTTGACACTCACACAAATCAAGGCTACCCCAGCATCACCCACCCAGGGAACAAGGCACTAAAACCAGTCAACACATCAGTCAGGTCCTGGATGGCCCTTGCACGTAGCAGTTCCACCTCCTCTACTCTTCCCAGGGAGGGCCACAGCTCATTATAACCTAATTTATCTATTGGTCCTTTGCTTTTTCCAGCTCATCCTGGATTAATTCAGTCACTTAGAGCTGAGCAGATGTGATCAAGGCCAGTTATCTGAGCGGTGCTTTTGGTTAGGCTTCACCCTGTACAATCTTGTAAATATTTGACAGACTCGACAGATTACACATCAGGCTTATTTGTATCTACATAATCTACCTTTTACTCAAGTAATTATGACCAAACTTGGATAATCCTAGAATTTAGGATTCTATTTCAAGTCAAGCTTTAAGAAGTACACGTTAGAAACAAAATTTCCAAACAACTAGCAATAGATATCAAACAGCAAAAACGTGTTTGTCAGGGTTTGTTGTCGTCTTTTTTTTTTTTTTTTTAAATGTGGTGGAATGGAGGTCTTGTACAAGGGATTCTAGAAATTTCATTTTCAAAAGATGGCCTTATTCTGCAAGTATTAAACCAGAAACTTAGAAATGAAAATAGTCCTCAACAAAATGTTACTTTGAAAAGGAAACAAATATTGAATTTAAGAAAAAAAGATATTCCATAGCTTTTTCTGTAATATTTGAAACGTCCAAAATGCTTCACAAAAACATTTCCATTTCAGTGATGTTTTAATAAATCTCTTATCTTTTCCATATGTGTAACACTGATAGACTGATTTTTGTCAATCCTAATCTTCCTCTGATTTTATAAGAAGTTTTTTCATTCCAGAGGCTTGTGCAACGAACAGCCTAGGAGGGTGAGAAATTACACATGCAATCAATACTCTTCAACAGCCAAATCTGTAATTTAACTTCATAGATACTGATCAGACAAGTTATCATAGTAGGTTACTGACATGTTTATCCTATTGATAGGAATACCAGCCCAGAGAAGCTGATAGATTCCTGCCTGAAACACTTATTGACAGGGATGGAAGAGGTTATGCAAATGATGAAATACATAAATAAACAGATTAAATAAACAACACAAATAAAGCTAAGACAGCAGCATTGAATGAATATCCTGAAACGCTGAGCAATGAATTCAAGGCTGGAATATGTTAGCTGGTAAGAAGTAAAAAAGGATTTGAAATGTGCCTGTGTTCATCAACAACCCTGAAATTACCAAGAAAAATATATCTTGGGCGCTTGAGATCACACTTTGTTAATTTTCCTAGATGTGAAATTATCACCTGATAGTCAGAAGATCCAGACTGGATGGGCTTGCCTGTGCAGTCAATCCCATATTAACACAGCCTCTTCTTGTGTTTTATCTGCTCAAATACTTAGTACAGTCTGAAAAGTACCAAATAGCAGAAGAAACATTCTTGGGATAAACTCATACAAGTTTAAACAACATTCAGAGTAAAAGAATCAACAAATAACAATAATTTAGTGGGAAAATATGGCCTGTTCTACAAGAAGAAAGAGCAGCTGAACACACTGAATAAATCATTCTGTGAGAATTATTCACTCAAGTCTAGCACAAATAGTAAATTTTATAAGTCCACAAATTTGAAAGAGTATCTTGTGCTTCTTTCACAGCGACTCCTTCCATATGTAAAATTTGCTTGTCTGTTAAATTCTTTTTGCAAAAAAGACAGTCTGAAGGGCTTCTCATGTACAGCATCTGCTTTCAGAACAGCATCATTCCAACCTTCTTTCCCACAGATTCAAATGAAGGAGGAATCAAGCGCATAGTCCTAAGTGTGCTTTGCTGTGTGAAGAAGTACAAAGTGTCTGCAGGTATACTCTTTAACTATTAATTGATGTGCCATAAGTAAAGCCACACCAATTGTCATTAGCTAACACATAGAGCCACAAATTATGCTAATAGTTAGTCTGTGTTATGATAACAAGTGCTCATGCATCATCCAGAAGTCTGTTTCGCTTTCATCCACAAAATAAACATCATTATTTTGGTAAAGCCAGGTAAGTAATTTTGTCTAACCGGAGTAAGTAAGAGAAGGTAGAGAATAGAAACTACTGACAGATTTTCTTCTAATATTTTAACAAACAAGCATATTCAATCAAAAGGAACACATTAAGATTACCTCAAAAAAGGAGACAATAGCTTTCATTAGATTGCATGCCTCTGCCCAGAAGCAGCGTGAAAGTTATAAAAGTAATTTGTATCAACTCATTACTATGTCACCTCATTTTGAGCCCATGATAAGCAGCAATAAGCTCTGGGTTAGAGGATTCCACATTATAACCATTAGTACAAACTCTAACAGCACCCAGGTGTTGAAGATTACCCTAGATAGTTATTGAGATTTGGGAGGGGCAGCTTTCTACTACTGATTTAGGACAGAATCTGTAGACAATTTTATCATTTATTCTAGAACTGAGGTAAAAAGCTAGTTTCATGAAGAGCACTTGTGAATTATTTCCCATAATGCTCCCAGTAGAATGCTCTTCTTGCTCTTTAATTCAAGGTAATGATGTTGCCTCATCTTCTGTTGGCACTTAAAATGCAGTTTAATGCCATGTTGTCAGTCAAAACTTCTGTGTGATTTCCAAAGGCATTAAATTATCTGAAAAAACTGAGCTAAGGAATGAACAGTTTGATATATTAGAATTTTCTGGGCTTTTTAGGGGACTTTTCACCCCCCTAAGGATTATGGAATGAAGAGGACATTCTTACAGTTTAAGAAAATCTGTTTGAAGTAATGTCTGCTCTGAGTTTCACAGAAGGTATGCGTATTAAACAATTTTATTGTACTCCTCTATAGTGACTTACAAGGAATAATTCTTACACGTGTCTCGAACATCTACTTTTCACTTATTTGTAATCAGCGACTCTGACAAAATGCTATCTTTATTCATTTTTTTACACCCTTCTGCAATAAAGCATCTGGTATTAAAAAAACTAATCTACTATATATTTTTTTTTCTTTTTCCCCTGTAGATCAAATCTGAGTCCTAAATCAGCTTTTTTTCATTTCTTCTTAAAATGAATGGGGATTGGTAATAATATTTCTTGGATCTGCAGGGGCAGACCAAACTGAATACTCACTTTCATTTCATCATAGCCCACCTTTAAATAATGATTAAAGCACTGTAGAGATTAATACATGTGTTCAGAGCCTTTTTTAAGTATTAAAGAACAACTAGGTTTTATCAATCTCTTTGTTTTCACATTTAGTCACATACATAGCAGGAGAAAAATGCCCAAGGGTTGAGAATTTTTTCTCTTGAAATTGAAGATCTTATGCAATATAGAGCTAAATTGATTTTTTTTTTTTTTAATAGGAGGACAATTATTTTAAGTTTTCTAGTATTTCCAAAGTTTCAGCAGCCAATTTATCTGTTTGCTAGATTATATACCTTAGTTAACACTGGATTATATATATATTTTTTGTATTGTATTGCACAAAGCTCTAATAACAGCATCAAATTTAACTCCAGGCTTTAGGCAAAAAATAAAGTGATAGAATAGGTACTAATCACTATGTTTTCATGTTTATGTCACTAACAAAGATGCAATTTATGCCAAAATTTAAAGGATTCTTGATGCTGAACACAGATTTAATGTAATGCCTTCTTTCTTAGCAGCTCCACAAAAATATCACTAGCTGTTCTTCACCTTTCTGTCATATATGTCACAAAAACATTTAGGGCTGGACCTGTCAATCATATCTTGTAGAAAGAGCCAAAATCCAAAGAAAGAACAACACAGAATTACACTGCGCAAGTATAAACATGAGGAAGCACCACGAGATAATATATCTGTTCGGGGGAGAAGGCAGAGTCACTTGAAATATTCATTAAAGACTTACAAGGTCAGCAGGCTGAGGGTATGAAGGATGAAGAAGAATTACAGGTTACCCTCTCCCTTCCTGGTGCATACATGGTGTTCTTTTCTTCATCATGTTTAGATGTGTCAATAGGAACAGACAACTCCACTGTACTACACCAGAGTCATAAAAATCCTCTAATTTTTATTACCAATCTTGGTATTTATACTAATATAAAACGATCTTTAGTCACAGGAAAAACTAATTGACTATAGGAGTTTTTTTTCCTTTGTTTAGATATTTTTTTAGATATGCCTCTCTCATATACTATGTGTCATTCTTCTATGACCATCACTAAATCTCTGAATTAATTATCTTGTACTTTTTTTGAGAAGGCTGGAGGAAGTACTGACTCACCTTTTTCAAATAATTTGTTCCTGTCATAGACAAGCTTTTGGGTGAAGTAAGGAGGGAGTGAGTTGCTTGGATGGTTTTTGTTTGCTCATTTGTTTGTTTCCAGCTACACAATATTTGCTCGTGACATATTACATTGTTAAGATTTGCTGTGTTTATCAGGAATGCACAGCCTGGTCAAATGACTTTTCAGTTTGAAGAACGCTGGTGTGCAAATTCAGACGAGCGCAAACACTTATCAAGGCTGCTCTTTTGTTCAGGGAGAATGTTAACAACGATGGTTCAGAGTTTACTGATGAACTCACTCAACACACTAAGGCACAGGACAACATTGTGCACTTAACCCAGAAGATGTTGGAGAGGAAAAGAGTACTTTTGTACTCTGTAGGAGTAGCACAGAGTCTTAAAATGCTGATAAAAATGTAAAAAATGAAGGCAATTTCTGAATCCTATGTTATTTAATCCTAAAACTTGATTTTAAAAAAATGTTTTAACAGTAAAAAGAAACACATAGGCCCCAGAAGAAAGAGAAGTTGGAGGAAAGCACAGTCCAGCCATAACACTGGTCTGGTTTTAAGTGCGCTCCAGGAACAAGAACTCCTATATGTGAGATGCTGAACATGGATTTCATAAGGATTACCCCGTTTTCTACTCTGCTCAGATGGTTGCTCAGCTATGGTTATGATGACAAGATTACACTAACAGCAAATAATTTTCTACCATAAAATAAAGCTAACTAACTGAAGGCATAAATGAAGAAATCATGGGATAGGTATATTTACTGTCATTTTTCACTCTTTTGTGGTTTCCATTTCTCATATTTTCTTTCTTCAGAAGTGATTATTCTTGGAAAGTTCATACTCAAGTGAAAATGTATTTTAACAACTTGGGCACATTCTAAAGCATTTACAATCAAAGAGTTAATCTGAAAGGAGCATTATTTAAACAACGACAGAACACACAGATAGGGGCTATTCAGCTTTAGTAGCTGAGAAATGAATTTGTTCCTATGAATAATTCTTTCTTCACCTACAAGACACTGTAGAATTTCTCTTAGCAGTCTCAATTAAAGTGTAAATTTTACAATACAAAAAGATAGTAAGAATTGTACTTGGGAAGAAATCCTACAAGACAGAAAATTAATGGCTTATTTAAATACACGTAGGCATATACGAACATAAAGAGCTACGACTCTAAAAGAGTGAATGAAGGCTGACAGGATTACAACATCAAGAGATGAGACAACTGTATCTTGTTTTCATGGTTGCCCCACAATGCATGCTTATTATTGTGGGGTTTTCAGAGTCTTTTCTATTCCCTGCCCCCTCCTGGCAAAGAGACAATAACCAAGGAGTGGATGGAGTCAGGTTCCTGCTCTCCTCCTACTTTGTTGCATCAGCCAACACAATTGGTTACATTACATAAAGAGTGGTGAAGGGAAAAGGAGGAAACCCTGCACCATGTACCTGCAGCAACCAGTAGGTGAAGTCAACAGATACCAGCAAAGTGCTTTTTCGCATTATTTCCCCTTGATCAAATATATCTTCTTTAACAGCTCTGAAAGAACGAGCCTTAATCCAAAACTTATTTCAGCTTTTGCTTCTGTAATAAAGAAGGTATACATATACTGATGCAAACTGTTTTAAGAACAAATGAAAAATGTGTCGCTGCTGTGAAAAATTTTATGAGAAAATTAGAGTTATGTAGCTTGTGTCTGTGTGGTACTGCTCACTGTGCCCTTGAAAGATTAAAGGTAAAATAATGAAATAAAAACAATACATTGAATATATATTTATATATTCCTCTTAGATCTGTAGATCTATAAAATGATCTGTAGTCTTCTGAGTTGTCAAAATATCTGACTGACAATTAGTGGCAAAAAGGGGACACACAAACCACTAATAATAGGAGATGAAGAGACAGGGCCCAGCTCTTGTCAACCAAAAAGACTGAAGTCCTCCACTAATCCTTCGAAGTCATTTTACCAGAAAAACTGGATAGTAAAATTCACCAAAACCAAGAGTGAACTTCTATCAGTTATTGCACTGAAAGTGTTAAGAAGATGACAGCAGTTAGCCTCACTGTATAAATTTTCCTGTTTCATCTTCCTGCTGAAAACTGTATTTTGCTGAACAAGTTTTAAATGAGTGAATTAACATGATTGCTCATTTCTGTGTAAATCACGTTTACAACTTTCTAAGTGTGACCCTTAGTAGCATAATCAGAAATGTGGTCTGTAAGCAATTCATGCATCTTGAAGAATAAACACCTCAAATTTTGTCTCTTCAGCAATTTGTGTTTATAACCGTCTTAAGCTAAAAACATTAAGCAAAGGTAAGAGTTGATACAAATTTTAGAGTGCACCACTAAATGCTTCAATACTTTGATTTGGAAAGATTAGCCTATATAAATAATGCATCAAGAACAGTTTAAGTATTTTGCACAAGAGACACCTTTCCTGTCGTTTATTGTTCTTTGAGGTGCAGAACAGAAGTGTTATGCTTGAGGACAGCAGTGGAGAGAAAGTTCCTCTCAATATATTTAAGTAGCTCAGAATAACTCGGAGTGAAAGCAACCTACCACTCAAACATTCTGGCAAGGCATATATTGGTCTTAACAGTAAATGAACCTTGCAAAGAACCTCAATTATTTATTTATAGACTTTCCAACATATGTCAATCAAAGTAAAGGACAACTAAAGAATACTAACTCCAGGAGTTTTGGCAGGCAACATCTTTGAGCTCCATAACCTTTTGATATGAAGTAATGCAGTGTAGCTACAAAATACAAGACCTGCTCCTGCCTGTTAACATTTGCTACCAAATGTGCTTCCTCTCTAAGAACCGAGAAGTGACATTTTCAACTAATAAAAAAGATGTTTAAGCTCTAATTCAGATGCTCAGTTCAAAGAAATGCATCTGAACAAGGTTTAACTATGGAACAAAAACTTGTTTTGTCATGTAAGACTGAAAAATTCATAGTCCACAAGTTTCAACATATAAGACAATCGAATTATATACTAAAGTAGAAAAACCTTAGAAAATGTCTTAGGGTAAAAATGATATTTATTTCTCTCTGTGGATTTAATTTTGCTACTTTTTGAGTAACTTTTAAGCAGCTCTGGACACCTTCCTCAGTCATCGACTTCTTTGGCCGCTGAGACTACAGTATAATACAGTATTAGGGCACAAGCCAGTAATCTTTACAAAAAAATAATAAAAATCAGTAAAAGTTAGAGTGAAATAGAAGAAGAAAAAAAATCAATCACCTGCAAAAATTGGGTAAGAGATGGTCAATGAAACTATTTCAGATCTGTTCTTCAGTTAGCTGGTTTCCCATCCTGAAAGCAGCATTGCTCATCTTTATCAGCAGAAAACGGATCTCAGTTTTGTGTCTCTTCTGAAATTGTATTATGGACAGTTGTGGTAGGAAGATGGCACCAAGTGCACACGAAAAGTTAGAGGTATCAAGGACGACAGTGTTCCCTGCTCTAATGACATATATATTCCTTTGTTTTAGAAGGTCCCCATTGTCCACCTTGTTTTACAAGGTCCACATGACCTTGCATCCTACCTTTGACTGGCAGAGTCAATGCCTAAAGAAGGTGTAAAAACAGAAAGAAAAACACCAGTGATACTTATTTCAGAAAACCTTACCACCTTTCAAAAACATGTGCAGTAACATTTCTGTGTCAAAGATGATGATATTACTTTCCTTTGTGAATTAGTTGAGGTTTTCTTTGAACACATCTGAAGTTTTGGCATTCAGAATCACTTATGTAATTTAATTTCATCCTGGTGGGAAGAAATACTTCCTTTTATCTGTTTTAAACAAATTTGTTGGTTTATAAGCATGTTTTTTGTATTAAATCTGTTGTTTCATTTGCTGTGCTTAGTACTTGGATTGTGACCACTGCATCCTCACTCTTTTCTTAACACTCATGCTTCAGAAACATATATCATACCCTGCCTTGACTGACTTTCTTTTTTCCAGGATGAAGAGTGTTAGTCCAAGTAAGATCTACTTGTGTGAAAGCAACTCCACGCTTTGATAATCCTCATAATTCTTTCTGTACACTTTTAACTTTCACATTTCAGAATGGGGGCTCCAGAGCAATGCCCAATATTCAAGTGTTGTACTATCATAGGCAATGTAGTGGAACTGTTGGGATGGTTTCTGTTTCAGTATCTATTCCTCAGCTAACGTTCTTAAAATTCTGTTTGCTTCTGAGCTGATGGTTTCACAGAGCTGTCAAACAAACTGCCATTTCATTTTGGATCAGAATAGATAATTTAGAGCTCACCACTGTTTATAAACTTAAAACTACTTTTCCACAAGAATATTGCTTTGCATTTATCAATTCTGAATTTCATCTGTCATTTTATTGCCCTATCACTCAGTAACAGGACTCTCCACAGTAAAACATCTTGTGTTTAGAATATAAAGTCTAATCTGCAGAGCCTGATCTGCATCTTTGCTGGAACTGCCTTCACATATGTTGTACAGCTCAGGTCACAGACCACGCTACTATGTGCCTCCAGGTGTAACCCCTCTCTGTCATGATAACTCAGCATTTTCTCCCACCTTTTTTTCTTATTACAAGCAGTTTTGTGCAATTATCAATGTAATCACCTTTATCCTCAGTCTTTTGAAAGTCATGGGGATTTTTTTACAGGCTGTTTGAGGATGAACATTGCCAAACACATTTTGAAAGTAGAAATAAGATGTATTGACCACAGTGTGCTTATCTACCCAAGCAGTACCACATCACAGCCTTCTCATAGGTTTCTAGGAACTCATAAAACCCTATTACTTTTATATTCTCAGCAGTAACATATGACTAAACTTTCTAAGCTTGAAATTAACCTGAAATGCGACATGACCAAAATTTTGGGGTTTTGGACCCCATTGTAGGAGAGGTAATGTATCAACAATACTTTCTCACACTCAGAATTAAATAAAAATCTTATTCTTCCACTTGCTCTAACATGATCCTCTAACTGAATATAATGTCTGTAATATGAAATACCTTATCTAGATAAGTTGAATTAAATTTTTAGATTAATAAAATTTACAAGCCAGAAATTAAGCTGAGAGTAGGAAGTAGTAACAAATCAGTTTACAGTGAACAATGTCCAGAGCCTAGACCATAGTTTAGATTATCTTCTAATCAATATCATCTTCTTTTACCCATTAATCTCAGAATATGTAATAATTTCCTCATTATCAGTGAATTATCAATTGCAAAACTGACTGCAACTAGGAAACCCTAAAATAAACAAAACATTGCTCTGAAATTCTTGCAGTACTGAACTAGGTAAGAAAGTGAAGTAAGTAGTAACAGGGCATGAGAGTGCCTCAAAAAGACAATGTGATTTATTAGACAAACTCATATATTCAGTCTTTCAGCAATGTGCATTCTTCTCCCTGTCTGAAAAGGAAATAACACCCTAAAGCAGAAGACACTGCCTCTGAGATTAAAGATATGTTAATTGGGAAATAGCTGAGATAAAAAATGGTTAGACTATTGGAACAGAGGAAATATTAAAAGAGGAAAAGGTGATAAGATGATTTTCTTTTACAGTAAAGGATAAGAGAAGATTTATTGGTGGTGGTGCATGACATGATAGGTTGACAGGGAGAGGGGAAATTATCACGTCATAAAATGCTATCTCTATCGGGTCCGTGATTTTTACTATCCAGTAAAGTTATATTGTGAACTTTTATGAGTAGACCCGGACTCACCTGTAAATTTTTTTTTGACTGATTTATTATTTTCTGTTTAAAGCATAAGACATCAAGGTTTTCCGCAGCTTGGCACAAAAACCAGAGGAAAAACAATCTTGGTCAGCTCACCATTTTGTTTTACAGTGGTTCAAACATAAAGCCTCAGGAAATACAAAGATTTTACACCCACTGGACCTGAAAGCAAGCCTACTACTTAAAAATACCAGCTTTCACACACTTGTAGATAAAATTCTGCATAATAAATTTCCGCATAATAAATTTCCCAGAAAATTAAGATTAACATTTTTGAATAATCAGTAAGGATAACATGCACTTAGCAAAAGTGTTGGGCATTTTTTTTTTTTTTTAATCTTGAAAAAATTACTTGAGCTTATTTTCAGAACAGGCCTGCAATAACAAGCTAATCAGATAACTACAGCTTTCAATATTGACAGAGAAGAAGTGCCTCAGCAGTGATCCAAGATAAACTGCAAGGAAAAAAAAAAATTAAAATATGTTCAACTTATTTAGAAGTCAAGTTTCTTAAAATCACAGTAACAACCAAAACAGTGAAACTGAACTATATTACCATGATAACCTGAAAAAAGAAGTTCCAAAGACACTGCTAGCAACTATACCTCTACTATGGATAACACACCACTGCACATATGATTTCTTATTGTGTGTATAGTTAAAGGATATGACAGTCACAAAGATTCTGATTATGGTTAATGGACACACTATATTAGGAAATATCAAGAAAAACATAATGCATTATGCCTTTTTATTCATTAATCAATTTATATATTGAAGGCAGTAGAAGATGCATTTAAAACACTATTCTAGCTAGTGTTAACATTATTTACAGTAAATCTGGCTTCCTATCTCAGCAAGTGCTCCACCATAGAAACCTTCTGGCCTGCTATCATGTTGTAAAAAAATTGATTCACTTCTAATCAAAGAATAAAGTTGCTTGACGTGTCTGCCTAGTGACAGAGATTTAATGAATAGGCAGCCATTCTAGACGGAATAGAACCTCTGCTTTCAATATAAATTAGTATGTTTCTAACAAACACTATGAAATACAGCTTGCTTGGTTTTTTTTCCACATTTTGATAAATGTGCATTAACAGAAGCGGGGAGTTGAAAAAAATCACTTGTAAATACAATAGAATGTGCACAGTAAGTTTAAAGAGTTAACATTCTGTCCTCAGTGATTTACAGTTTTACACACTTGCTTTATTAATCTATCAAGGATTTCTGTTGTTTTATTTCTGCTCTGTTTTGTTTAATTCATAAAACTTGAGTGGAATGGAAATCTGTAATCATGTCCTAAGGCACAGACTTCAGTACAAACAAAACTGTCAAAGAGGCTAGTAACAACAGTCTTCCTTACTTTCATACAGCATAGTTAAAACTTATATTATGGGTATCACTTTTTCATTCATTTCATCACAAACAAAACACAGAACAGTTTTAAGTGGGTTTTAATTTGCTATATGGATACAGTACCTCCACTCTGCACGTGTGGAACAGTGGCACACAGACGTGTTACTGATGAAGATGGCGTCTCCTTTTTACTCTTTATAATCAGTGACAATAATAAGGGTCTTAATAGTGATTTAAAGTGCTTGAGCTTAAGCTAAGATCTGAACAGTCATCACATCGTGTATTCCCCTCGCCCCCCCCCCAAGTTGATTATAAAAATACCCTTGGGCTACCATGCTATTGTAACTAAAGTCAGGCTTTGTGTCTTAATCACCGAAAATGCCACTCACTATACATCCTTTATACGGAGCTGAGCTTTTGTAGGTGTAAATGTGTGCACAGATAGTCCCATGAAAAGACAATCTAATAGAAACCTCTCATATTAAAACATTTTCTCTTTTTCAGAAGGATGCTTTTACCACGTGTAAAGCCATAGACTTCATCAAACTGGGGACACTTTCAATCCAAACCCTGGCAAGGAAGGCTGAGGCTGTTTCTACAGGGCAGGAAATGAAGGTGGCAGACTACCTAAACTATCAGTTGAGATATTATTCTATTTCTTTATTTAATCCCAAAATTAGTAAATGCAAAAGATGTAAGCATGAAAGGGAGCAAAGACAACCAAGTAAACACTCAAGATTTACACAGTCTTACAAAAAAAGCTTTTGCAAGTCGCAGAGTTGAATTAGTGGTAACCTGTTCCAATCTCTCAAACTCAACACCCTTACCTTTTTCTTAACTGTTTGCTTTTTAATTTTAAAATGTGAGAGGACAATTAGCAATACCGTGATTTAAGTATTAGTTAAAACTTCATTGCATTAGATAAGCTGATTCCCACTTGCAACCTGTAATTACTATATATCTCATACTGCACTTACAAAACATGTAACTGTATCTACTTTTATTTTGGGTGACATTGTGCTGCCTGCACCACTACAAATAGGTGCTCAGTCACTATTTACCTGCCTTCCTTCCTCCCACACGTACCTGCTCTGTACCATGGTGGCTGTGTTTTCTTTGGTGGATGCCTGATTTACAAAGGTACACATGGAAGGAGAATCAGAGTCACATCACTTCTTGTCATCTGTAGGTACAACCAACCAGGTGTTATCGACTAGAAAAGACATGTTATAAGTAACTATTTTATTTTTATTGCAACACAATAATAATTATAATGTGAGTACAGCAGCATCAGCTACCAGTGAGATATGAATAATAATAAACTTTGCAGTGTTTATCCTAAATAACCTCTTATTTTAAAATTTATCAGTCTGTGTAATATGAACCATGTTGTAATGCCTACTTGGTGCATTTGGATTCTCAGTAAATAATCACGGCCACAGTATTATAAATCATTTACAGTATTCAGTCTCACTTGAAGAGCCCCCAAAACAAACACTCACAGTCTGTAAGAACTGTAATATCATCACTTCAGAGGAACTGCACATGTGGCAGCCAGGCCAAAATCAGTCAGCCCCATTAATTATGAATTTATTTATTTACTTATTAGTATGTGTTTATGAGAATTTAGCCAGCTCACACAGATTGTCTCCAGGGAAACAGTTATAAAAGATATACAGGGCTATCTCCATCCCTTTTAGAATTATATTAAAATAACTGGGATAAGGCCAGAATTTTAGACCTTATCCTAATCAGCAGCACCTGCTTAACCATGAAATTGCCCATTTGTCCTCTGCCTCTGTCCCCTACACATTTGAAAATAGCATCAGGCAGCTGCCAACAACGGCCTGCAATGCCTTATGGTCTTAGAATGCTGGCTATTGAAACACCAACTCCCAAACCAAAAAAGGGAAAGAGGTGGACGGCCATAAAAAAACAAACAACAAAACCAGCATTAGCATAGGATAAAGTATCTACCTCGTGCACACAGTGCTCAAGTTCCATACAGACACTGCTTTGCTAATAACTCACAGGAAAGAAAATGATAACGCTGCTTCTGAAAATTCAGCAAACTCTAAAGTGTGTTTCTAGTAGCAGCAATTAAGCAACTTAATCCAAAGCTATCCTCTAATTTTCACTTTTAATATAAATATTGATACACTAGTTATCCTGATATTGTGTACATATGCTGGTAGTAGGTGTATACACCTATACT
Source organism: Caloenas nicobarica (assembly GCF_036013445.1). Classification (NCBI taxonomy): domain Eukaryota; kingdom Metazoa; phylum Chordata; class Aves; order Columbiformes; family Columbidae; genus Caloenas; species Caloenas nicobarica. The sequence continues at coordinate 17,901,808 of NC_088248.1, read as the reverse complement.
AAACTCAAACACTCAAAACTTTGACTGGAAAAAAATAGCTTACTGTACAATGCTACAAAATACCTACTCCCACTTGCTGCTCAGCTACTTACTCCTGCCTGATGGACTTAGGACACAAAACTCCCAACAAATGCCATTTGGGTATAGATCAAAATGTTTATGGCAACATGTCAAACCTAAAACTGCATGCTTTCACAAAATGCTGCAAAGCCTTCTCTCAGAAAATGTATTTCTCTTCTAAGCAGAATGGCATCTACAAAAATGATTTCATCAGCACTTGAAACACTTGTAACATCACCAACTCCAAAAAACCACCCACAGAGATTTGCCTCATTTTGAATAAAAGCTGTACAATTTTGTCAGTTGATTGTTACATTTAAAGCAGAGCTTTTGAATGACTTACAGTACTCCTGGTAAGAACAATCCCCAGACTTTTAAAGATTTAAACCTATCAGTCAACAAGGAGTCTGCCACACATTCTACAGAATTTCCTCCTACATTTAATTCCTGTAACCGTGATAAAATCTCAACTTTATTTACAGCCTGAATTGATCCAAATTAGATTTGTAGGTTTCCAGCTATTAGAAGTTAAACATCTTTCTTTTGCATGTATCTTTTTGCCAAATTCTTGTTCAACACGCTTTAAAATGGCATCTATATATACTTCATATTAGTCCTCCTTTGTCAGTGGTGGTAGTTTTCTGGTTGGTTGGTTGGTTGGTTTGGTTTGTTCGTTTGTTGTTGTTTTCATTTTTTTGTTGTTGTCTGTTTTGTTTTTAAACTTGTTCTATGCTATTTATGTTGAAAAGAGAAATAGAGAAAAGAGAATCATTATCATCTGCACCCATCAGGAAAATTTTGCTTACAGTTACAAAGGGTAAATCTACAGCAGTGTCACTCAACCATGGGTGTTACTCCAGAATTACAGATGCAGAATGTGGGTCTACATCATTAAATCTGTTTGGTCCAAATGGTGGCTGAGTTATCAGTGAAAGTTGAATTACCAGTTGAAATTCTAGGCATTTCTGTGCACCTTTGAAAGCTTGTCAGCCTGAAGGTAAGCAGTGTTGACACCTCTGTCTCTGTTTTCCAAGTTCAGAGTATATATTACCTTTAATTATTTTGCATTTTTATGCTTTAAAAAAAAATTATATTTAGGTGGCAGTCCTTGCATCACAATTGTCTCCTTTTATTTCGTTATACGTAGCATACCAGTATTTGCAGGGGACGTTCAGGTCAGGATCTATATTAGCAAATAAATGCTTTAGAAATATTTATTCTGAGGGGGCTTTAAAACCTCCTTGATGGACATAGTTTAATTTTGTATCGGTACAGCATACACTACCATAAAGGTGGGACTTTTGTTGTTGGGATTTCAAAGAATAACTATTTCTAGTTATACTTGCTATTATATCTTTTCCTCTTTTAAATACATGTGTGTGGTCTTTTCAACACCTTTTTTTTATGTTGACTCTATGAACCAGAGAAGAAATATAATTACCAAAAAGTTGCAGAATAGAAGAGGCAGGAACCACAGTCACACTCAAAGAAAGGTGAATGTTACAGAACTTTCTACAAAAATAAACATAGCCATTTATAGGATTGTTGACCTCTGAGTCTTTACCAGAAGTTCCCATTCCTCACCTCCAGAGTTGCCTCCCAGTGGCAAGCAAGAGAGCACTCGTCCAGTCTGGAGCTGAGCTTCTTCAGAGAGGTCACTAAAGAAGACCATGAAAACATGGCTTCATATAAATTATATTTATGGCTGTCTTCCACTAGCGTGCAGTTCATGCCCTTATGCCCTGCCTCCCAGTCTCCAACCTGACACATTGACAGCACCAATGGTATTAAATTAAGGTTGTCTCTCATATTTTGGTCTGTATCTGGTCATAAAATAAGTAAGGTAAGTAACAGCTCTGATCCAATTTCTGAGAAGTAAACTTCTATATTACAAACATAGACACCTCCTAGGCAGCTCCTTCTTCTGTTATTACATGGCCCATCATTTCTGTCACCTGACCCTGGATATGTTATGAGATATCAGTGGACTGAGCCTGTGCTGTACCTTACCTGTCATGTAACAGCATCTGGGATGTCAATATTCAGCTATGTCAAGATGTCTGCATTGCCTGGGACACAAAAGGCTTGGTCTTTTCATCATCCATTATCCTTTCATAGTTCCTCAAATGACTGAAAGTACACTTCCATCCATTTGCACAATCACAGTTTGAATCAAAAAGGAATTTAAAAATCTGTATTTACTGTTGCATAAATTGACAAAAACCAAGCAAAAGAAATTGCTTAAGAAACAACAGACCATGTCCAAACACTGATTTAATGTCATGATCCCTGAACTGGTTTCAGAGTGGAAGAGAGGTCATTAACATAAGACAATTCATTCGTTTACCAAGTCCCATGAATCTCAGTCATAATTATTAAAGTCATGGGTGGTCCGTGCAGCTAGGAATACAGAGTACTCTGCAAAAGATGTCCAGATAGAAGATTTGGCCTCAAATTCCCACAGCAAAAGTCCGCATAGGAAGTACCTGCCCCCGGTGTCAGCTGCAGATAATTGCAGTTGACTTCAGCCTCCTCAAACTATTTCACTAGGTCGACATTTGCACCTCCTGAGAATTGACATGCAGCGCTCAACTGATGCTGGATACTCATTCAGATGTGTCAGTCCTGACTGAATATATGTACTCACAACATTCTCAGAGTGCACAGCTTAGAAAACCTTATCAGTTGCTTTGAGATTTTTCTGAGGGAAAAAATCCCTGTGTTTTTCTGCCTTAATGTCCTGGTGACACAAGACACCACCATACTTTCGGAAGTCTGTGTTGAGAAAAATCAAATACCTCCTACTTTGCATAGTCTTTTTTACGATTTAAGCTTACAAATGATTAATGTTATGCTTCTTGAAAAGTCATTCTGGGGTGTACCTTCATTAAGATGCTATTACAATATACTGAAACACACTAACACAACATGAAGAAATTCTCAGAGCTCTGCCTGAATGCAGATAAGACTGATCTGAAATAAAATTATACCATGTCCCACTTTAGTAAGATTAAAAAAAAATAAAAAATTGAGACGTTATCTTTGGATAGGAAATAACTGTTGGCCAGCTGAAGAATGGTGGTATCAAGCACTAAAAATCAGCACTCCACATTAGTTTAGAAGATTTAACTCAGGGTCTGCCACATTCACCCTGAATTTGGAAATACGTATAGGTCCTTGTAGATCTTCACAGATTTTTCCAGATACTCATACATTAAAAAGCTTACACCAGATTCACAAAATTATCTTCTCCCTGTATGCCTCTAGATGAAAGATTACAGTACGAGCACTAAGCATAAATTAAGCTTAGACTTCCTTTCTTTCACTTCTGGACACAATGACTGCAATGATTAGAAAAGAAGCAGCTGTTTTGGAAGCATCAGTATCAAAAGAAAAACAGGTTAAAATACTAATGAAAACCAGTATGCTAATTTCTATACACATTTTTTCCTGTAGCTTTGCTTGAAGCCTTGCTTGCTTTTAGATTTGAAAAGTCCTAAATTCTTACAGAGATTGCCAACTGTCCTCCTTATCAGTGTTATCTAATAATTTACCTACCTGGCCCCAGAAACAGGGTAAACTACTGAGCTCTTTGCTGCTTGATGCAAGCCTGTGATGTAGTGTAATGTGTAATTGCTGTGACTGCACTACAGGTATATCCTAAATTGACATTTTCCAATTGTTTCTACTTTCCCACTTCCAATCATAACTCTGGACTTGCAGCTCCAGGAAGGGGAGTGATCCAGAGTTTGCAAATTGGTCCCCTAACTGTTTGCTCATCTATAGCTTGTCTAAAAGTAATTGTTCTCTATTCATACTTCCTGAACACCTTCATCAACTGAGATGTATGGCAAGCTTCTAGCTCAGTAAATTCTCTTCGCCAAGAAATCCTGCAGCCCTCAAAAATTGTCACAGATAACTATTTTTACTGTATTATAACCTTGCATACTATTTGTAGAAAGTATCAGCTCTGTTTTCGTTCCCACATATTTAACATTGTTAAATAAATATCAAATATGTCTAAAAGCAAATTTACAAGTTTTTTAAAAGTATTAATATGTGTACTTGGGAGGTTACAAGCATGTTACAGACATATGAAGGATGCAAGCTCCTGATAAGACTTTTTGAGTGCCACAACAAATTATTAATTCCTTACTAAGACACTGAATAATTATTGATTAACTTTTCTAATTATATACCCATATTATTTTGCATCCTTACTAAAAAGGCAAGAAAAACAGAATCCTGCTGACAAACACCTCTAAAAAGCACCATGCAAAAATGACATTAAGAGTGTAAAACAATGAAAAACCAAAGGAGAATTAAACCCATTTCTTTGCCTCCAAGTATGCAAAGTCTTTTTAAATGCTTCCCTGCAGAAGGTTACTAAGCAACATCAATCTTTGCCAGCTTCCTGCTCACAAGGTGTGCCCAGTTTTCTTTTTTCTGTCTAAGAAGTAACATCCTCTTTCCAGCAGCTTCTACTTGCAAACCAGAAACTAAAAGTATTGTAAAACAAAAATAAAGACATAAGTGAAAAACCTTCAAATGTTAACATTTCTGAAAAAGGAAACAATATTTTGGGGAATTCCTTCCCAAAAAGTATGTGAACATCATCCTATAATTTTTGTCTATTCCTTTTCTAGACAACTTTAGGAAGAAAAAGTCCCAATTACCTTTACATGTAGAGACAGCTCTTCTTGTTGCTCCTACTAAAGAATTGCTCAGAACAACCTTACAGCCAACAGAAAAAGAAGACATGTAGGCAACTCGAACATCACAGTACCTGACAAGCTGAATCAATATGGTTGGTATAAATTCACCACCACTGTGCTTCTAGAAACACATAAAACTGTAGAGATGACAAAGGCTCCAGGTTCAGTCATGGTTTTTGGTTTCAAATATATCTATGTTTGATTATACAGTATTTGTCAGTTTGATATGAAGTCAGACTGCCCAGGTTCAGGATGACAGCTCAACAATTCTGTACTTGGGGCTATTTTCTGCTTGAAGTTACATTTTACATCTATTTTACATCTATACCTCGCTAAGTTCACTCAGTGCCATGTCAGGACATTTAGGACCTAAAAATGATGCCCTTTGCAAGAAGAGCAGAACTAACTGTTGAGTGTGAAAACAGGAAGGAGCTTCCAGAAGATACTGACCTGCAGCAGCGGCGAGGGAAGGAGCTTGCTGCCTGTGAAGAGCAACTTTACAAAGCAGTTTCCATGTATGAATTTGAGTGATTTAAGACAAGTAATCATAAAGAAAAAAAAAAAAAAAAAAGAGTGACTTGTGCTTTTGGCACCTGTTTGTTTCCTGTGGTCTCCAAATGGAACCCCATATTGTTTTTGCTAATCCATCTCTGAGTTGACAGAGGTGCAAGTTGTGAGCCACAGCTTGCACGCTGTGCTAGAGAATGACAGAGCTCAATAAAAACAATTATTTCAAGCCTATATCTCATCTATTATTTAACCTGTGAAAAGAGTTTTAATTTCCTGTGCAATTATATGGTGCCATGTCATACTTCATGGCGGGGGCGGGGGGAGAAGGCTTACTTTTGATCAAAAACCTGGTTTTCATATTTTATGGTTTGGATAGCTATGTACCTTGGGACCTAATTTGAAGCTCATTTACTCCTCTTCAGTCAGAATTTCAGTAAGTCCGCTTAGCTATTCAATTATTCCATTTTTTCCTCATAAAGAAAGATAAATTATTAACATCTTGCAGTTTGGAACATCACAAGCAAATGTTGCCTTTTTATCCATGTGCAGATATCTTGCTAATGTGTGGTAGCAAAGGATGATTAATGTATTTTGCAATGAATTCCTACAATTACTTTAACTAATGCTTCTGTGTCATGTGTGACACAAATCAGATTCTCTATTACTATTATTTGTTTCCTACTTAGCAGTGATTATTAAACAATCCATAACAATGACCACTTTCCTTTGAAAATATAGTATCAATTTATATTCTTACTGGGGATAAGACCACAGCAAATGGATCTTTGGAAAAGGAAAAAAAAACAACAAACAACTCTGTGTTTAAACAGTTGCAGGCCTTCTTTGCATAGGGACAGAAGCAGCAAGCACCAGTGGGGCTGGAGTTTCATCTGCGAGACTGTGGAAAAGAAGAATCTTCTGACATTTAGACCTTTTGTAACCACTCTCAGCAATGTGTTGTATCATTGTGGAATTAAAATTCTTTTGTTCTGCTCTTGTGTTTCAGAAAATATTTTGAATAAACATTTCAGAGAGAAATAGGATTTCCACCATTCCCACAGGGAGTGCATCTTTATGTGCCTCAGCATTCAGCATCCAAATGTACTGTCACTTTGATTACATACAAGATAATGAAATATTGAATAAATATTCATAGGAATTCAGGAAGGGATTACAATACAAGGAAATGAAACCCACTATGTACAAGGCAAAGTAAGAAATGATTAGCTATCTCAGATCGGGTAAGGCATAGCTGCAGGTCAAGTAAAGGAAGGGGAAGCTCGTGTTGTGCCTGTATCAGGCAGAAGATGAATCACCACAGACCATTTGTGAGGCCTTTAAGAAAATAAAACAGACCTAGTTTTAGAAAGGGTTTACTAGAAGTACACAAAAAAAACTATGGGCCGTTGTGTTATTTACAGATGGGGACATACATAAGCACATATCAATATATACCTCCATATGTATGTTTATACATATATATGTATATATGTGTGGGAGAGAGAGATTGAGAGAAAGAATAGATCTGTAATACAACCTCTTATTCCTTTCTTAAATTTAGAGAGAGAGAGAGAGAGAGAGAGATTTCCAAATGCATTTTCTAGAGCAGGACTCACTCTGGAGAAAATCTGAGGTTCTGTGTAGCAAAACTCCACGTGCAAGTTAGCAAACTGCCAAACTGGTTCATGTGGACCAAAATACTTGTACATGGAAAACACCATGGCATTTTATGAATGGTAACAAAGAGAGCGCTTCCATGCATAGCATCAAAAACTCCCTCTAGTCCGTTAACTGTTCATTCGGGGAACAGAAAAGAACACCAAAAGAAGAATAAAATTCATGATCTTTTTTTTTATAACAATTTGTCAAATACTTCTAAATACAGTAAAGTAGAAGAAATCAATATTCATGGAGTAAGAATTTTCCTGAGTTACCACAGGTATTAGTAATCTAACTTATTATTCATCTCCTCTTACTAGAGGAAAAATATCCAGTAGATTATATGGTCAAACTGTCCTCTTAGAAACCCTGTGCAATCTGTGCTGTCTTTGAAGTTCACCTACACTATACTGCACCATCTTTGATAAGTCTTTAGAAATATAACAAATATCAGAGTTTCTCGATGAAGGTGGAATTTACTTAAATATTCTGTCTCAAATTTGCAGTTCCAGTCATGCTGTTTTCCACTCTTCCAGTCAGTGAACCTGCCTTGGCTTTTCTGTAACTGCAGTTTATCCTGAAAGTTGCATTAAACTATTCACCTGCCCTCCGCCCCTCACTCACTGTACAAGCATATGAGAAGGAATGGGACCTTAGTCCATTTTTTCTGGATTCTATAGACTAAAAGAAAGAAAAAAAAAAAGTAGCAAAAAGGATCTCACCTAGTAACACAACATCATTCTCATTGACACATACTCTTTTATCAAGCAGCTCTGACAAGGTGCAGAAATGTTTCTTTTTACTTTGAAGTCAGCACAATACTAAAGAACATTGTGCAAAAGTCAAAATGAATGAAGAAGAAACAAAAAGAGAAAGGAGGGATTTAAATCTTCACCTTCAAATAAGACAAATATGTTACTTTTTGTGTTGTAGTACTCTGCAAGTTTTTCGACTCATTCTATGATTTACACTTCTGCAACTGAATTCTGAAAATCTGTTTAGCATTATTCTTCATTAAACTAATATGACAGAGCTTCTACTAGTTGGTACTTTAGCTATATTCTCTTCTGCAGTGTCCACAACAAACAGGATGTTATTCAGTTACGAATTACTTTATTGATTGAACTAAATACTACACGAATTTCATGTACAATACACATGGTTTATCCTTGCTGTCACAAATTATTCCTTATTCTACTGAAAGGAACTACTTAAAATTAGTAAGAACCTTACTTAATCACAGGGCCTTTTTCCATAAAATCGCTATTACAGAGGAGCTGCTGGTAAAGTTCACTCTCCCTAAAACACTTAACGAATCACTATAGAGGTCTCAATACATAAGGAGCATATGTTTTTATACTTCCTGCCCTTAAAAACAATCAACACTACCATATGGCAACATTAATGGCACAAGGAGTCATTTGGTTTTTGTTGTAAGTAACTGACAACATTATATTGTATTGTCTTAAAGTTCACTGAAGTGCTCTGCAACCTAGTAGACTTTCTGGTTATTTAGGATCCATGCAATACTAACTAATTGACAGCACAATTAGTTGATAGTGCAAACCATTAAAGATAACTGTACTCTTACCCTTCTCACTCAGGCGGTCACCTGAAAGCTGGCTACAAGGGTGAATTACTGAAAAGCTAATGATCTAGTTACTATACCAAAATACTGTCTTATTTGTACTCAGATAATCTTCCACTTTGTTTTGCCACCCACAATATTTCTTGCTTTGGCTCCATTCGGAAGGCAAACTCACATTTCAGTGGGGGCCGACGGCTGAGAAAATTTCATATTCTTGCCTTTCTTTAGGTTATTGGAGCCATTTGTTCTGCAAGCCTTTAAGATCTCACTGTGAGTTGCTAGCAGACATGGTTGTCAGTAAACATTACAATTTTTCAAGCATTTAAGTCTTTTAAAATAAAATATTATATTCTTGTTGTGTATTGATAAGGATCATGGCCAAAACCATTGGCAAAACCAGTTCCTCCAGCCCCAGGATTCAGGAGATGACACATTCAGTATAGGATGGACTGCAATTTACATATCAACGACAAGCTAACAAGCCACAGCCCAGGCCGGCTGGCCGATACCTGAGGTGGGGGATGTGCTGGACGGCACATAGCTCCATCTTCTGATATGCCCAGCTTGGCACACAAAGGGGAAAAGCTGAGACCCTTCAACGTGGCCTGAGACTTGTCGATCTTTCACAATCACCCCTTCCCCCTGGGCTTCTGCATGGCACAAAGGGGAAAAGCTGAGACCCTTCAACGTGGCCTGGGACTTGTCGATCTTTCACAATCACCCCTTCCCCCCGGGCTTCTGCATGGCACAAAGGGGAAAAGCTGAGACCCTTCAACGTGGCCTGGGACTTGTCCAGGCTTGTCGATCTTTCACAATCACCCCTTCCCCCCAGACTTTCCTTTACTCGAAGAGCTATAAAAAAAGCTCACCTAAGACAACACTGTGGGGAACCCACCACCCCGAGGACCCTCTGCTGGGGAACCCACCACCCTGAGGACCCTCCATGCACCAGCCTCACCGCGGAAACCGGACCAGCCACCCGAGGACACTGCGCTCCTGAACTACAAACCCGAGCATCCTTACCGTGGGACACCGGAGGCCACACACCATCATACAAGTCTTGTCATTGACGCTGTGGAGTTGTAAGAGTGGTTGGATCCCTCACCCTTTTCTTTCTTCCTTTCTCTCTGCTCTTTCCTTCTCTCCTTTTTTCTATATCCCTATTTCTTTGTCTCTCCTTCCGTATATGTTAGTCTTTTTCCCTCTCTCTTATACCTTAGTTTTCCTTCCCTCTCTACCACTCTCTTTCTCTCTTTTTCCTTTCAAACATATAAGAGTAACAGCATCTTAAGCTCTGCTGTTAGATTCTTGTTAAGTTTTGTAGTCTAGCTACTAATGGTTGCCAATACATTGCTCGTAGAAGGGCTTTTGCTGTTAATGTGTTGATAAGTTCTGTGATATCATAAAATACTTTTGCCAAGCCACCATTCGCTGTAACTAGTATTCCAACACATACTTTTAGTAAAACTCATAATTGAATTGGACCCTTGGAGTGATTGTCTGTCATTCACTTCACATGACCACGCAGAACTACCTGGAGTTAACTCACACCTGATCTCATCTGTTGAGTCAGAGCGCATGTTGTGTTCAGAGTTAACTCATCCCTCATCCCATCTGTTGGGATGGGACAATTCTGACTTGAGCTTTTAGGCCAGCATTGTCAAGGTATCTCAAGACCCTAAAGGAAGGAATGACATTACGTATTTTTAAATGTTTAAATTAACTTACAAATCTGTCCTAATGGAATTAAAATTTCATTTAAATTAAATTAAGCCAGTCAGTTTAGTCATTGCTGGAAGACAGAAGTATGAATCACACAAAAAAAATCCTCCTGATACACCACGAGGACTGAAACTGAACTAACTTCTTACTGGAAGTGACCTCCATGACTGTCTACAAATAAAAAAAACCCTAACAAACCAACCCACAAAAAACCCACAAAAACAAACAAACAAAGAACAAACCAAAACCAAACAACAACGACAAAAACAACAAAGAAACAAACAGCTTTCAAAACCTGTTATAAACTTTATAGCTAGCAAATCTAACCTGATACCAAAGTTAATCAGAGTAGTATTAGACATGTTTCTATTCCACCGCTCCTGTTATGTTCACATCTGTTAGCATTCAGAGAATATCTTCATAAATGTAGAAAACTTTTCTCTCAAGAGATAAGCTGCATTATCAAGACACAGGAAACAGGAGCTCATCCTGCAGTATGAATATGTCTTGTACAAGGTTGTGGATTTAACTCACCATAGAAGGGGCTAAATGATGAAGTTCAGATAAACCTTCAGATACTCCGATTCCTCAAACTTCAAAATATTCAGGATTTTTATGTGGTCCTTTTGTATTCATCCCACATCGGTGAATCTATTCAAGTTCTACAAATAGCATTTGATGTTGACTGATGTTTCCTTGCCATTGTGTCCAGCCAGGTCTCTGTACACCATTACTTCTTCAGATGGCTGACATTTGCCTTGGCCTTTTGTAAAAGGGGGAAAATTAATGTATTTGGTAGTCTGCCTTCATGATTGTGCTTCTCATCATAAACAGCAGACTCTCTGACTCCTGAATGTCAGTTTGAAAGACGTGACATGAAATGGCATGAAAAAAAAGCGCTTGGTAACTGTGCCTACCTCATGTCAGAGGGTCAGTGCATGATGGTGGTTTCAGCAGAAAGTTTTGTCTTGAGTTTGCTGGACAGGATGAAAGTCAGTCACGTCTAACATGAAAATATGCATTGAAATGAAAAAATGACTCAGAGGTCTCTAATCATTGCTGAGATTTCAAGACCAAGAGTATTTAATTGCTCCTTTTTAGCCATCAGAACTTGTAATACAAATCAGTTACTAGGTGATCTTCCCTGCAGGCAAAAGAGCTCAGGAAATAAAAAATTTTGTTGGGTTTTAAAATTATTTTTATTTTCTTCTAGAGTGACCTGGGCACTTCATTCTGTGATGGTCGTTGGTGGACGAATAGCCCTGATAGCAGATGGCCTAAGTTTCCCTATTTGAAGCTGGAAAAGCTTTCCTTTATCTGAATCAAAAATGATAGTTCTGAAGAGTAAAAAATATTTGTGTTCCTACAGGCCAACAGCAAAAACTACTAAATACAAAATCTGTTAACAAATAAACAGATACTGGCAAATAACTGGCAATTAACAGATAACAGGTTATTAATAGATAACAGATTTGTTTTGCGTCTGGAGAAATAAATTAGGTTAAAGTAATGCTGAAGTACTTTTCTTTCTACAGAATGGATCAGTTAAACAGTTAAATCATTTTCAGTCAGTAATATAGAAAACTTGCATCTGAGCATTCTTTGAGAACCACTTTCAACCACTAATGTTCTTTTCCATTAAGTCTTGTAATGCTGAGGAAGAACTAGGTAACTGATAGAAAGCTAATGCGTTGATAATGTGCACATAAAAAGATAAACAGGATGAGGAATGTAATTACAGGCTTATTAGCCTCCAAAAGAAACCATGCTACAAACCCCAAATAATAAAGAATTTAAGAATTAGAAGTGGTAATATAATTAATTTCTGTTTATGTGAGAAGATTTAAATAAATTTTACGAAACCAAGCTGTTTTCTACATATGAAAAGGAGAAAATTAATTAAGATAGTCACGTTTATGTAACTATGTGTTTAAATCAGTACATACAGTTTTGATGGAATTTCTAGAAAAATTTATACAAAATCAATATAGCATCCAATATTTCCATTAAATGCTGACTGCAGGGCTCTCCAAATATTTTTTTTGTGATAACTTGTTGCTAAGTAGAAGAGTTTTTAGTGATCCACAGGAAGGGATTTCTGCTCCCTCTCTTTCAGAATTTTACCACTGAACTAAAAGAATACACAATTTCATGTCAGAAAGAAATGTGATGCTAATAATAAATGACAGATACAAAGAAATACAATAGCCTGGTAAAGCAAATTTACGTAAATTATAATTACCTAATGAATGTTCTAATGAACGTGACGAAGCGAGGGGAAAAAAAAAAAGCTAAGGTCACTGGATGTCCCCTAAGAATTGTCAGGGCATAAAGCTTTCAGCAGAATAATATGATCCCAGGCCAATGGTTCTTTTGGACATACAAGTGGGAGAGACTGAGGCTGGAACAGAAAAATGAAAGTACCTCTTTGACAGTGCAAAAGTCCTCCCAGAAATCAGTGTCTAGTTCTAACATCGATGACACGGAAAGCTGCTATTAAGTCAGAGCTGGTTCAGAAGAAAGCCAGATGATTACAGGACTGGAATACCTTCTTAACACAGGAGACAGATGGACAGCAATATATTTAGGTGATTGAAGAGAAAGCATGGGATATCTCGGCTGCAATCGTAAGTCTCTTTGTGGGAATACTAAGCAAAATAAAATCCACAGGAAAACCAGGGTAAAAATGCTCCCCACAACAACAATAAAAACTACTGAATTCAGAGCAAGGACTAGAAAACCATTAGAAATCCTAGAAAATCATTAGAAATCCTTGCAGTTTGGAGGAATGTATATATTTCCGTAGCATAAAATTATAATTACACATTCCTTTAAAATAAACACAAAAACATTTGACCTTTTTTCAGTAAATATGCTAAACTATTTTTAACAGGATGAACAAGTAATAATAATTCATAGTAAAGCAAATAAAATGTAAATAAAATGTAACTGTTATTTTTCTTTTTAAAGTCTTGCTTGTTTGAAACCCCAAAGGCCTTCTTTTAGTTAACGCTGTTTGCTGTATTGGCCATTTTTGGAGGACAACCCAAATAAAGCATAAACTGTTTTTCTTTATATGTATTTTCTTCTGCTTTGTTGAAATTGAATGACTAGTTACCCTTATTAAAAAACAAAGTAGCAGAATTTTTAATATTAGTAAAGAAAATAAATATATGCGGGTAGCATCTTAACAAAACATTTATGGAATGAATATGCATGACAATATTATATCATTCAGGAACTACACCATATGACCATATATAAACTTTTTTTTTTTTTTTTTATGCTGCAACTTACTAAATTCTGTTATAGGGAAGTAAGAAAGAATAAGACTATTTAGTACTTAGACTTCAGTAATCAACTTGAAAAGTTTAAGAGTGAAAGTATGGCTATATTTTATTTCTGAGTAAACAGACAGAGAGTTAGGGTTAAATGTCGATGCAGTTTTTGGTACTTTGACAAAGCTGTGTACCAAAAACTGTATCAAGGAATCTAAATTTAGAGATATTTGGTTTAGGTAAACTGAGATATAGAGATATCTGTATTTATTTTAGAGAGATTTGATATCCACCTTTTCAATGAAAAATGTAAAAACTACACGCAGTCCATCTGGAAAAATGGTCCCATATTATGAGACAGAGATGGACTCAGGTCCTCTATGTTTTGACAAAAAAGTGAGAACTTTGCCAAGCCTTGTCCTGTATATCCCTTCAATCATTTGTGTAGCTCCTCAAGCACACTGATAAAGTAACTGATTTAATACGGTTCCAACTTTTTTTTTTTTCCAACTACGATTCCAACAGCTACTACCTGTAATTATATGACTTTTTTCAGTTAACTGTAAAACTATGCACACTTATTCAGGTAGTATTTGTTTAGTTTTAATAAGGTTTATCCTAGCCTTCATGTCAATCTAAGGTATTGAAACGCAGTTTCTCAGACCTACTGTTTTATGAGGAAGGGCAGTTTTCTTCCTTTTGTTTCCCTAAATCTAGAAGGATATCACTGGCATCTACCCTCAGAACATGAGTTGAATTTGAAGTCTTGTTCTTAGGTCAAATTATTAATATATACAGGATTCACTGTGGCATTGTTCATTCCACAGTAGGAATTAAGTGACTAAACAAAAAGTCAGAACTAGACACACTGCCATCTCAAGGATCTACATATCTAGAGCCAGGTTAATGTGCATTAAGTATTATTGGCATAAAATAGCTCAGTATATATTCTGGTGGGCATGATTATGCATATCCTGATATGTGTATTTCCTTCTAACTCAACTTCTAAATAAAACTGGTCGATATTTTTTCTAAGTAGATAAATCCGAAAATGCACATTCACAGCAAGGAATGGACAGAGAGGAAAATATATTTTAAATAAACTTTCCTAATTATATTGGCATTCTGAATTTACCGTTACAGTGTATGCCATTCTAATTTACTACCAGTTCACAGTCTCCCAGCCTGAATTTCTGTACTGCTGCTCCTGAAAACTCTGCTGTCTATAAGTAAGAAGGCTGCTAGAAGCAGCTGGCTCAGTATTATCAATTTTAATTAAAATCTTCATTTTCCGATATGTTGCAAAGTTCATCTATGGGAAAAAGCAAAAATAAACACGGAAAAAATTATTTCAGTGTTCTTACATCTCAGTGTGTCAATATAAATTTGATTGGCTTTTTCACTATATAGGTGTCATTCTTTTCAGGTGTCAGCTGACAGAATTTGGCTGACTTTTAAAATTTTATTTCAGTTTCTACAGTTCATTGTATCTGTCTGCCTCAAAATGTACAAGACTGATTAAAATTAAATGTGGAACGTTAAACTGAAATGTTACTGCAGTGTTACAAATAACTGATTTCTCTCACCTCGTATATATATGCGTGGATTCTGTACAAATTAGTTCAATATCCAGGGCACATAAATCTCGTGCCATTCCGTAAGCATTGCACTGCACATTACGATATCCCTCAGTATGTCTCTCCCTGAGCTGGAATAATGTCTGAATATTGGCTTGGGAGCTGAGTAGATAAGTCAGTAGGTCTCTGATAAAGAAACAGAAAAAAAGGCAGCCAAGAATCATCAGTTTCTATAATCTAATGGCTGTATCTGCCTTTGTAGATTATAACTGCCCAGGATCATCACCAAGAAGGACTCGAGTCCATGAAACCCACTGGTCCTTGAGAAGCTGGTGTCTTGCAGTATCTTTCAGAGCAGCTATGAGGCAGAGGATGGACTCCACAGCTTCCCCAACCCCAGCGTTAGGGTTGCAATTGGAAAGAGGGCAGAAGAGAAGATCAGTAGGGAGGCTTAATGGGAGATACAGACCTTGGAGGCTGGCTGGGGCCACTGTTGGATCCTGGGGAACATACTGAAAACTAGAGGTTTTGCTATAAAACAGGACTAAGTTACCTGGCCTAAAAGCAACAAGTATAATCTTTTTCCCCAACTCCCAGGCAATGAAGCTGAAAAACACTTAAGGGAGATGGATCTGAAGGTAAAAGCAAATAAAAATACTGCATTTATTTCTTCACAAAATTCTTCTAAAAGTTGCAAAAGGAGGTACAGGGTGGAAAACGATGGGGAAAAAAATCTGTACCTTATTAGCAATAGCAGGAGGTGGGGGAACTCAGCCCCATGCTGTAACCTTTGCACCTTCCACAACAGTAAGGAGAGGGTCGTTGCCTGATCATAAAGTTCCTCGCTCATCAATAATGACCTCATCCAATTCTTCAGAGTGTTTTTGGTGCCTTTCCCTAAAAACACAGTGTGGTTACTGGAGCCAGAACAAATCTGCTCGCTGGAGATGCACGGAACAGTCAGGACCAGGGAGGCAGCGCAGGGCTGCAGAGGACTTAGGAAGCAGCAGATATGCCATCTCAGATTCCGAGTTGTGCCTTGGACAGTGAAGACAAGCTTGGAGACCGGATGATTTGTATGACCACCTAGCCCAAGGACAAGCATCTCTGCAACACATAAGGATGGCATGCAAGAAAAACCAGTTAAACAACATTAATATAAAAATGTGCTCCACTTCCGCTTGTTTCCTAATTCAAAACATCTGCCTGCTGAATGGCAGAGTCTGGCCACTCCAGGCTGGCCACTGATGAACACACGCTCCTGAAAGCCACTGTGAGCACTGGCTTCACCCTGGCTAAGCTGTCCCATAAGCACCCACGATTTGCCTAAGCTATCATTACCAGATTGCGTCTTTCTCCGTAACAGCCCTGACTCCAGCTGCTCAGCCAAACACCACACATGCACCCATGCCAGACTGGCTCAATTTTATTATTTTCTGTGAGTGATTTCTACCACTGTGCAGGTAGCTGTTCTTTCTGGTCATCCTCCTCCTATTTTTCTTATAACAGTTTTAATGAGGCCCATTTAGCAGCAGTAGTTCTGCTGCTTCACTACCCCATGTGAAATGCCTGACTTTTCCATTGCATTTGGCTGTTACTATCTGAACAGCACAAGACAGCTCGCAAAGAAACATTGTCAGCGATTTTGCTCCAGAATAGCTGTTTTACTGTTAGTTGCTTGGGGTTGGGGTGAATCACTTCTACGTAAGAGGCCAACAGTATGTTACAGTTACTAATCTCCTTACTTACTTTCATACAAACCATACATGCATGAGTATATATTTGAAAGGCATCTACAATCTCTGTAATAAATTTGTGTAAGCAAATACAGGAGCAAAAAGCCATTTGCTTCTGGGGAAAACAATCAGCCATACCAGGTATGTAATCTTCAGTCTATGCATATTTGATCTTCTGCTTGATACTTTAATTTAGACATTTGTATAGAAGCAAAAAGTAAATCTACCTTTGAAACCAAGATGATGGCTTCCAAAATATGCAGTCTGAATTGTTTTACCCAATGAATGGAATACCAAATTCTTATTAAACACGAATATAGTGCAGACAGTTATTTTCCTCCCACCCTGTGCCTTTGTGTTCTTTGAAAGTAAATTGCAATTCCAAAAATCATTCAGATACACTTACTTTTTTGGAGAATAAAAATTGACTAGACTTTAAGTGCCTGCTCCATTGGAAAAAAAATTACAACATAGCAGTAAAACTAAAACAGCTAAGTGAAGTTTGCAGAGCAAATAACAAGAACAATCAAACAACAAAATGAAGGTTCATTTCAGAAAAAAGAGTTGGCCAGAAAGAAAAAAAAAAAAGGCTTGAAATATTTGGCAATATATCACAAACTTAGATCTCTTCCCTCCAATCTTCCAGCTGCTGAAGTCTAAGCACGAACAAGAGTGATGAACAAAATTCTGAAAGCTCTTGAAGCTATGAAATCTCATTATGCATCTGAACTAGTACATTGCTGAGTCCTAAGACTTTAGCTGAACCAAGCCAAGCTGGGAGGAGACACCCCATCTTCCCAGTTACAGTTTAACACTATGCTACTGGAGCAATGCAAGAGCCAAGATCAAGATGCAGGTTCTCCCACTAATTTCAGATAACTTGTCTAAAAAGTTGTCATCACCTTTAAAAGAAAGACACAACAGTTCTATTTGAAATGTAATTGTTATGGATCTATCCAAAACAAAATTCTTCTGGATTACTTGTTAGTGTGAGGTTATCAAACTAAGGGTGGAATTAATATGCCAGTGATTCCTTACTGAAGGTATAATTAGTTCAATCTCCTTTAACATAACCTGAGAATTGAAATATGTCACAAATCAGTATTTGCTCTGAATAATCCGGATAAAATTGGGCACTGGATTAAAAATTCAACAAGGAACTGAATGCGTGTTGAAGGCACATATGTACTCACCAGCTGCCCTTTCTTTTTGTCTCTCACCCACAGAGGGAACTAGCTACTGTTTTACAGATGTGTAGTCAGGATACACAGAAGTACAGAGCCTTGAGGGGTGGTGGTGGGTAATGCAGAGGCATTGGGACTGGTAAAAAACAAACAAACAACACCAAACCAACCAAAACAGAAGGCAGGGTCAGAAGCAGAAAAAACGAGGAAGAAGCATTAGCAGGGCAAGTTGAAGGAGAGAAGTTTGAGCAGGAAGGATTTGTCTCATAGACAAAAGAAAATAAAATGTCTGAGAAATATTTGAATAAGAATAAAACAAGGCAACACTAGAAGCCTTTGACAACAGTTCTTCTTTAAAGCCAGGTCCAAGTCTTAAAGAAGTGGATAATGATACTTGTATGTGCCAAGTGATATAGGGAAACCTGACTGATTATAGGTTGGGAAGAGGCAAAGAGGAGAGGCTGCTTCAGGAAACCTGACTCATGGAAGACAGAGAACCTGATACTTTTACATAGGTAAAGAAAAATATCCTTGACATAACTTCTAAGACTACTTTACTTTTAAAGGCTAGTGTTGCTATGCTTATTTGAAACATAGACAAATTTAATGTCAAATCTTCAAGGGCTGTTTCTTCTCTTGAAAATGCTACCACACTATGATTTATAGAGGATATTGTTGCTGTTGCTAAGTTCGGGTACAATTCTCAGAAAAATCAGAACATGAAGGTATTGTTTTCTTTATAAAATACTAGTAAGTGAAGCAAATGCTATCTGGTTAAATATCCAAAATTCCTTAAGAGATGCTCCTTCCCAGAATTTCCAGTTTGTGCTACTCGTCAGTCTTGCTTATCCAAAAACTACCTTATGAAATATAGGAGTAGATTACATTAAAGAAAAAACAGATAAGTCAGAGGATTTATTGGAGAATGGCTAAACTTGAAGTAGATCTATGGAGTCAGGGTTACTTTGCAATTTTTCAAAAGTATTCAACATATTTCTTTGTTTGGCATCTCTTTTTCTGTAACAATGTCTTCCTAGGTGAATAGGCCTTCCCTTCTATGTTGTTCTGTTATTACATTGTTCTTCTCCATTTTTGTTTCTCTCCACTCAAACTTTTGAAAAGTTTGGTAGGTTTCAGGTATATCATCTTGGAAGACCATTTTTCCATATTGGATTAAATCAATATTTCTCGTGTTTTTTTCTTTTTTTTAGTTTCTTCAAAAACTGCCATCTTGCACTGCTGCACAAAACTTTTTACTCCTAATTATGTTATGTATATATTATTAATTGAGACAGACAGATAGGTAGACATAGGTATGCACACATGTGGACTTCGAAGAGCTTCCCAAATGAAAAAGCCTGTAAAAAAAGACAGCATCTATCTATATTTGCCTTCTTTGACTAATCAATAAACTCTAAGAAATATGGTAGATCTGTTGTTTTTACATAAAATACACCAAACTAAACACATACATTTAACCAATTAAGAAAAATGACAACAAAAATATTCATTAACAATAAACTATTCTTTCTTCATTGAGTAAGCAATAGGATATTTTTGTCATTTTGTAAATGACATTGAAATGGGATGCCTGTCATTTTGCCACTACATTTTTTCTGCTTTGATTAGAAAACAGCAGCTCATTAGCTCCTCTTCCTGTATATGTCCCCATCATCACTCTGAAGAATGCCAGTACTTGAAATAGGACAATTATTTTTATGGGGTTTTTTTCTAACTCAAGTGCATTTCGCCTTTGGACTTTACACAAAATTAATTATAATTTCCACTTCTAATCTCTAGTACATCATTAGGACTTTAAGACTGGGAATCTGTTTTCTCTAACAAATGGCTAAATGCCAAACACTAGTGGCATTTTAAAATGGAACTGACTAAATGCAACAAAATGCATTCTCCTTCCCCGGCATTTCCCCTCTGGTTTTTCCTCTTGTTTCTGGGAATGTCCTCTACAATGACTTTACTTTCATTAACTTTCTTTCTGACTAAGAAGGCAGTATTTTAATAAGAGCATAGCTTTCATGAGTGGGCATATGGAAAAACCCAACAAGAGCATGCACGGACACAGAGACACCCATTCTAGTGCTCTGGGCAGCCAAAAATCATTTAATGAAGTCACATAAGACACAGCACAATCTAGTAACATTCCCAGAGGAAGTCCTCCATCCTGTGAGACCGGACCACAGCCAAGAAAAGAGAGCTAGGATTCCCATACCCCAGTCTACCTTAACTTACACATCTGTTTTTCCACCTTTCACAAACAACACACCAGAAATGAGCTCTGAAGCATTCCCTCAGGGTAGCTGGGTATTACAGAACGTGACAGAAAAGAAGGAGAAACTTGAGGGCTCTTTACAGGGCTCTGCCTGTAGATATTTCTCCTTTATGAAGAAAGGGCCACCACCTCAACACTTTGGCTCTGCAAAAAGCTGCTGCACTGCAGCATGAAGCTCTGATCCCTGAACCATTCCTTAATATTTACTCTCTCCTTTTTGGTGCTGCAGACTTAAGCAAGGAGGAAAACATGGATTGTTTAGAGAAGAATGTAGCTCTTGGGCCAGAGTCTTGTTTGGTTTTACAGCTGAGAGTCTCTACATACTGAAGGAGAGTGACACGATGGAAGGATCTATCACTTCACGTTTTTTTCTTACACTCATTAAAGAGTGTATTTACACTGCTTTTGCATTTGCACCAGACAAAAAGGAATGTAGCAACTCCACAGCATTCACAGAAGTCCTCCTAAAAGAGTAAAGCAGCAGCACGTCACAGCTGAGAACAAGGACATAAAAGCTGACACAGCTAGTAGATCTGGATGAACACCTAATACCTGTTGATTAGCCAAAAGGATAAGTGTGGATTGTGTATAACACTCAAAAAACAATGGAGTTTAGAAGGGCCAAGGAGTCTTTTAAGCAAATAATTACTTATAAAAGGAATAAGCTTTTTTCTGTCACTGTTTTCCTCCCAAAACAACCCAAAATCCAGTCAAATATTGATCAGTTATCAATGTCAAAGGATGAAGTCTTGAACACTTGAAGTAATTTCTGTGCAGCATCTGTTGACTCTCTTGTGTTCTTTACTCTGGTTAATAGAATTAAACAAGAGCACAATTCAAATAACCCAGAAGAATAAGAAAAGGTTAAGTGGAGCCTACTAGTAAGTACTAAGTTTCTCTTCATGCTTTTTTCAGTATTCCTAATAACCATGAGTTTAGTTATTTTATCCAAGAAATCAAAATTCAGAAGGAAATATCAGGGGTGTTAAATACAGGAAAGAAACAAAGCATGAAGAAGAAAAAAACAAGGTCTGACAAAGCCACATATATACCAACTTGTCAATGACAATTAAAACTTCATTATTCCTGATAGCAGTACTTTTCTTTCTCAAGGGTATAAAGAGAACTCATCCTAAACGTGAGCTCAAATATAACTTTGTATATTCTGTAGGAACGACAAAAACATAGATTGTTCAGAGCGCTGTCGAAGAACGTGAACAGAGGGCAAAAATAATACACAGAAGGCAAAAAATGTAAATTAAAAAGTAGCCCAAGTGCCACCTGAAATTACAGACTGTGAAGCCCTGTTTAAGTTAGTATGAATACAATCCAAGGAAAAATACATAATCATGCTTACCTACACAGATTCTTCATTCTTATTTTGAAAAGTGAAGGCATATTCAAAGTGAGGATAAATACTCAGTACTCCATACATTAAAAAATTTCCACCTATGGTTATCTGTAAAGAAAAGAGTTTATTGAAGTTATTTAGTATAGTAGAAAGCTGTTCTGAACAAAATAGTCTCCTCTTAGATGACATTGATAGATGCTCTCATTTACCTTAATCTCAACAATGTTTAATTTAAGTGATACCAAACAACACTAAGATCTGCCTTATTAGAAGTACAGTATAAACTAAAATATTGCTGTATTCATTAGAAAACAGTTTGCCTTCTTTCTTATTTTTCCTTTAGAACTAGCAGAAATGGTTTTATGTCAATACTGTTTTAATGCCCAGACAATTGTATTTAAACTGCAAGGTACCAGTTGCCTTTTATTGTCACCTTTTTTGCTTTATGGTCTCCAACATATTGGAATTCCTTGTTGCTCTATTGCTCCTGACCATTGTCAGACACACAATATACAGTTTAATTTACATTTTTAATGGTATGATTGAAATAAAGTATTTAAAAGTTGCGAAGATCAGAAAGAAAATAAAAATGCAATATTTAATTATCGTTAGGTACTTTACATTATGAACTCATCAAATCCCACTGCAGGTTATAGGACTAAATTCAATGCTAAATAACATAAATGCCAAAGTTTCTGTTGTCTTTAATTGGACAGGATCAGGAACTTGAAGGACAGTTTTATATTAGATTAGTAGATTCCACCAAAATTTCAATCCTTTCTTTACAGTGTGAAGTCAGTCTGGTTTTCCTTTTGTAGAAATATCTTCAGTCACAAGAAGATGTATGACTGGATTAATTAAATTGTCTTTTTAAAAATTCTTTAAAAGGATATATGAATAAACGTATCTGCATACAAAATGCTCAGGAGTACATTGCTGAATCTGAAGGGGCAAGGATTTTAGCTACTTATGTCCATTTGATTGAATGACAACGCTTATCCCTTTCCAAACCATGAATAATGTTACCCTTCCTTTCTATTGCTTCTGTCAACGGACAATTTAAGACTCACACTTCAAAAGAAAATTCCAAATATTAAGATCTATGTGATGTGATATTTGTTACTCATATCCCTCCATATCACCAATAACTATGATAAACTGTTACAACTACCAACCAGTATGTACAAATCCAGCCATCTTCAAGATATTCTATTGCAGAGAGACATTTAGAAATAATTCAAATGGCTGGTGCACAATGTCTTTTATTATAAGAAACTTTTATGTCATATTCTCTAACAATTACAACACATAAACTATATTTAAATCTCTGATTAGGATGAGATTCAGTTAACATTTCAATAAACTGCTAGGATCCAGATCTACAGGTCTAGAGGACCCATGTGTTTCGGATCCAGAAGATAAAGTTCTTAAAATTGTTATTCATCAAAAAATTTAGACAAAAAATTAAATCACAGCTTTTAATCCCCTCCAGAGTTTTCACCAACTGCCAGGGCTCCTAGAAGCTGCTTCTTGGCATATTTACAGGAATTCCATTTTCAGGCATTTATCTTGCAAACCACCCTCTCCCAGGAAGCGCAGACAGGCTGCTCTCCCATGTATGATGTTTCAGATGCATCATCCAACAGGTATTCTCAGCAGATGGACAACATCTACTCTGTTGTCAAAGGAGAAGGATGCTCCTCAACCTAACAAAAGAAACAATCTTTACCTCTTAAAAAGTTTTCAACAGAGGACTTGTTCCTCACATTTTTCATTTTTTAGCCCTGTCGTCATTCTTCTTGAATGATTTTCTGATGCCCTTTTAGGCCCTAATGCTTCCTGACCTTAAATCAGTAGGGACAAGCTATTGGTACAGAAGTCTGTTGTGTAGTTCTCCCAGTACTAAGTTGTACACTGTCCTACAGGTTTTCTAAATATCTATAAAGATTTCAGACAGATTCCGAGTCCTTCAGCTAAAGAATGAGACCACTGAATTAACACTGAGGGCTTGCATAATTTACACTATCACATTTCACAATCATGATAAATGCATAGATCCTAAGGAAAGGGCGATTATTTGCAGGGATTGTTCTGGAATCAGTTTTTCCTGTCATTATGTGATAAACATTTGTAACTATCTATTTACATTCTTGATTTATTTACAATTTGTTTTGGTTAAAACACCACATCTGTGACTTCTTTTTCACACGCATACACCTCCCCACTAAGTAAAAGTCTTCAGCAGCAGACTGGAACTTGCTGAAATCTACCGTTGCTAGTTTTCCTCATTTTCGCTCACATTCCAGATATCTTTTATTAAGCTTCAAATACCTATACTATTTTAAAAATGGAACTTCGTGACTTAAGAGGCCAGAGTTTAAGTTGTATTGAGTCACACAATACCAGGTCACAGGTTCAGACAGGGATTTTGAAGTTATTCTCAAGTGTAATTTTACACGTAGCTAAAGGTTCACAAGCCATCAGGAAATACCCTTGGGATATCTCAAAATGCAGTATGATAGTAACCAGGCTCAGGTCAGCAGTTTGAAGATGCTGCTTAACGCTGTCATTTATGGTACCTACTCACAGTGGACACTTCTGACTATGTAAGTATTAATCGTCTCTGACTACTCCTCTGCATGAAAGAAAACAAGATACTATGGTATTCCAACCCAGACACATTTTTGCCCTTAGCTGAGTAACAACCATTTTCTTGAAATCAAATTTTGATCAAAACAGGATGCAAGACCAAGAAATAAAATGAGCAAATGATGTATAGATTTCACGATATGACGTTTTCCTTTATGATTCCAGTTGCTTAAATGCCTGGAAAAAATGCTCCTTACTCCAGCCTACTGCATGCATCAAGTATTACATTAAGCATTCTACTGCTTTGCCATACATAGGCATGGCAGTCTTCTCCATTGCTAACAGTTAAAATCTTTTTTCCCTTCAAGAAGTAATCCTAAATCCTAGGCTTCCTTACATTGCCTACTCCAGACAGTCTGGCAGCCTCCTAGTAGGAAAATCTCAACGCTGCATAAAAATAATTCAAAGCAGCATATTTCATTGCATAAAATATATTCTATCCCCCACGAGCCAGTGCTGGCACCCTGGCTAGAAAGTAACCTCTTCCATTCCCCTCTGTCATATTTTGGCTGCTTTCTTCCAAACAAGAGCAATTCCACTGTTATAAAATGTAGCATCATGGATCCTTACCTAGAGTGCAATAGTACTGTGTGCAGGATTACAGAAAATAAGAGTTTCACGAAGGACAACAGAGTAAGGAATAATATAATCATCAATATAGTAAGAGATTTCTTTAGAGGTTCCATTTCATTAAATAATACTCTGTATTTTTTTAAAAAGAAATTGGAACTATATTTTGTATTTGCCATTGACAAAGAGAAAATTTGGCTTGCTTTCTATATTAATGACCTTTGCTGACATTGCTGTCTAGATTAGTATTAAAATCTGTCCTTCAATAGAAGCTTGATGCCTATTTTATGTATTCTACCAATTTAACATACACAAACATCTCTCCTTGCAAGTGCATGACTAATTAAGCAGAAATATATGGATTTCAGTATATTATGTAATTAACTGTGCAAGTTTCTAGTAATGATCAATAAGCAATTTGAGCAGTCATTCATCTGGTGTATAAAATACAGTAAATATAGATATGATTTCAAGTCCTTTTTCTACACATACACTCTTGGAAGCAAACAGAGAGGTTCTGCCTTTCAGTAACATTGTCTTCAGACTTCCACTGCTTAATACGTTTACTAAAATGCACAATGACTGACAATACAATAATGAGTAGAAAGAAGCCAAGGTCAAAAAATCTATAGACCTTCCTTCCTCATTACCCTTCTCTTTCCTTCCTGTCGTGTAATGAGCTACTATTTATTTTCAGTCTTGAATTACCAAAGTAAAAGCATCCACAAAACATGAGTCTGCATTCCCTTTGCATAGCAGGCTTTGCCTCAGAGAAGAAGAGGAGGACTCGATGATCCTTCTGGGCCCTTTCCAACTCAGGACAGTCTACGATTCTACGAAAGAGAAAGAAAATGCAATGTTGGTAAAAGTCCAATTGTTAAATGATTCCAAAAACATATTCATAAAATTAAGAAAGAGCTTTTAAAAATCTGAACTAAAATAAATGGAACAGCTCGAGATAGCAAAAATTCAAACTATACACCTGTGTCCAACTGTGAGCCAACTGGTGAGTTCAAGTATCAGTTCAGTAACCTATACATGTAAACCTTTTTTTTTACCCCCTAAATATTATTAATTCCAGAAGAAAAGCCTAAGTCCATTTGGTTAACTGTATAACTTACGAACTATTCTGTAATATTTATCTGGTTCTTCGCTGTGCAGACATGCCTACTTTTTTTTCCCCTGATTATAATTGCAGAGGTCTGGCATCTTCATTACATCTTTGGGTTCTTACTCTAACTATGGTAAACAAGAAATTCCTTTTCTTCTGAGAAAGTAAAGAACTTGGTTAATAGCAGACAGTCCTGAAATCTTATTCTTCTGTGCTAGCCAGTTGAGAAAAGATTAAATGCAGTTAATTCAATAAAAGAAAACCATGAGAGTTCCTCAGAAATCTTTGTGTCTTCTTTAGGATTATGAAGTTGACATAATCCTATTTAGTGAAAACAACTTATTTAGACTAGATTTTAAGCCCCAAAAGAAATATATAATGAATGATGTACTAAAATCACCTGAAACAACATAAGCACATCATTATTTGATCACTGATGCCAACACCATTTGAGCAAATTCAAATTATGTGCAGTAAATTATCTCAGTGAGTCTGTTCTTCAGATATTATCTTTGAAAGAATCAAGGTAATGAAGTCTTAGATGGTCTTAAAGTCAACAAACACAGCATCCCTTTCACAGTGATATATTCTGAGACTTATTGATTAACTCTCTCACAGTGAACAAATGTGGGTCATTTTTCTACATGGTTAAATAAATTATGCACGTAGATCAGTGCACGTGTGTGAGCACTGCACAAAACAGAAGTGCTTAGGCTATCAAGAAGGAAAAGTATCTATACATTTCATAAGCAGAATACAGAAGAGATTTATCAAGAGTAACAAATTAATGGTCTGACAGTGCAGAATTGTTCCCTTCAGTGCTGTGTATTTCAGAATGTGTAATGCAACCCAATTACAAAAGTGCTAAGTAATAGGAGGACCATTATTTCCCCTTGGGAGAATATTCCTCATATTACACTGACAGGAATTGCTTTTATCCCTCACGTTACACCTGTTTTCCCTCCTCAACCACATTCAGTTTTCAATATCTGAGTCTTGAAAAGAACAGTTTTCCACTCTCTTTCAATAATTGCAATCTCTTTCTGTATTTCTCCTGTATTTGCTGTTTGGTTCTATTGTGCAAACTTAATCCCAGACATCTTTGTACGTGTCACACCAGTGACTTCATTCTTGTCACTGTGATCTGGATGATCCAGGTACCAAAAGCTGTTCTACGTCTACTTTCCTTTAGAGCTTGGAGATTGTAAACAAAATAATTTAAAAAATCTACCTTTGGTTATTAGTAGCTCTTCACTGCTTTTGTTGTTGTTGTTGTTGTTTCTCTAAGAGAATGAGGAAGAATGTTTGTTTTCAATTGAGTAAATAAATCAAGTATTTTCCTGTAATGGTTTCATCATCTATAATCACTTCCATAACTGGACAACAGAAGCAAAAGGCTTCTTGCTTTGGATATACTGATCAATGTTCTTTTTAATACTAGCTAATTACTCCGCAAGCTTTCACTTACTTTCTAATTTCCATTATACATTTTAACTCCTAGAATATACATCCTTTTCTATTGACACTGCTGACTAGAGCTGTTGAGGCAAAACGCTTGAACATTTTGCTCTGTATTTTTCTATATATTATTACTTAACAACAGACTTTTTTGCCTTTCTTGCACCTGTCTTGTCCATATAGGGATTTTGTAGATGATATAAAAACCCATTTAAAAAACCAACTAAACAAACAACAACTCAAAATCAACCAATCTTTTCTTTCTGTAGTTAAATTTAAGGTTCAGAAAGCTGGATTTGAATCTATAGTGCGCTATTTCTCACTGATATGTTGTTCTCTAAAACAGAGCAGAACAGGGCACGATGCAGAAATTCAGAAGTTCGTGGAGACCTTGTTGAGTAATTTATTCCAGAACATAGGACCATGTAGGCTTAGCAGCCATATCTCCATGAGTTGCATACATTTTTTATAATGTTACAAATATTAACTCGTGTCCAGTAGTGTGAACCCAGACAGACGCCATGTTTGTGTATCAGGTTTGCAGGGCTGGCACACCTGAAGCTTACAAGAGGTCAGTCTGTAATTGCCAGTGCAGATGGGTTTCAGGTCTTCACAAGGAAACTTGCAGCTGTGTGCACTTGCGCTATAATTTCAACTGAGCAGTAAAACGATTTTTCCCCATAGTGCATCACATACTAACTTCCTGGAGCAGATGATCAGCTCACAATGTGAAAAACTGATTTATAGCTGCCATAGGAACCAACTAATTTTTATAATAATATATGCGTAGGGGAATATAACATCTGCTTTTGTGCAGCAGCAGTCATTTAAATTATCAGTGCACTACCTCTCTAAACTACTCTCTTGAGCTAGATGATCTCCAGTGGTCACTTCCTACCCCAACCATTCTGTAAATCATGTCCTGATGTGAAAGAAGAAATTTTATGGATACAGTTGCCCTGCAACATCTTCTGCTCTGCTCCTAGGAACCAGAGGCACTGAAACACCTCTGGCTTCCGTGGCCAGACAATCAGCCGATCTCCATGAAAAATGCCGGTCATGGCTTTCCATGTGTTTTAAAAGCAAAAGCAGAGAGCTACAAACCTAAGGGGCATTACTGTTGTTTTAAGAATTTCAGGGCACTTGTTATCTCTGGCTTAGCTTTGAATGAGGTTATATTTCTAAAATTAGCAGCAGGCATGATGATTATTTTTCTGGTCACTTAATTGTCCAACAGCAAGGCTGACAGATACGGACTCCCTAAACAGACAGGAGTACACACTAGTCTCATTAAGACACCTTATTTTATCAAGTCATGGTGTGCTCTCATTGTCCTTGACTGCACTAACGAAAACTGGACCATTCCTACCCACTGTCATTAACTCACGTTCCACAGTGTTCAGGTTCAATGGTCCCCCAACACAGGGGTTTTAATGTTGATTTTTCTCTCAGACTGCTTTTAAGTCTTGTCACTACAAGAGGCAGTCAAAAAACTTCAAGTAGCCAGACAACTTCCACTTACTTTAAAGAAGAAAACTTAAGCAAAGATCTGACTAAAACATTGCTACAAAAATACTTCTAATAAACTTTAAGAATTTATATATAGTAACTTCACCTTAACAACTGTCCAACAAAGCAGCCAGACTTTCTAATGATGGACATATTTCCTCTCTCTTCCCGTGTGCGCAAAAAGAAACCCAACAACCAATGTTAATATGTGTGGAAACTTATACTTCTCGTTCTCAAGCAGCAAAATGAAGCCGTATGCAGAGAACATTATCATTTTAA
This sequence comes from Caloenas nicobarica, assembly GCF_036013445.1. Classification (NCBI taxonomy): domain Eukaryota; kingdom Metazoa; phylum Chordata; class Aves; order Columbiformes; family Columbidae; genus Caloenas; species Caloenas nicobarica. The sequence goes on along the minus strand of NC_088248.1, from coordinate 17,872,562 downwards.
ACTTGAAAAGAGTACTAATGCCACTACTAATTATACCATTACTGAAATAGTGTCCCACATTTGGATCTGCCTTGTAGAAAGAACATTAATAAATTGTTTTATGTTTTTCAAAGACTTGAAAGGACCATTAGTAGTCCTGAAAACAGTAAAAAAATATTGATGAAATTAATTACTTACAAAAATTTGATTTTGCACTGCTCAAAGCACTAAAAAATAGTTCTAGTTTCTAAATATTTTTCTGTAATCAGTCAGAAGTATCAGGGGTAATGTGGAAATAAGTAAAATAATACTTTTCTTATGGTGAACAACAAAATATTAATCCCTTCTGTTCTTACAAAAGATAAATTTAAACAGAATGAGCATAGCATTGACATAATACTGTGCTTATGTCATGAAAGACTTAAAATAGCACAGCCTACATTTTTGTTCTTTCAAATGCTGTGTTCAAATAGGCCTCTAGCTACACAGGTTTTCTTGCTTCTTTGCCCCTCAAAAAATAAGAAGTTTATTCTCAGAAATATTTGACATAATTCACAGATTCATAGAATAGCTGAAGTTGGAAGAGACCTCTGAAGAGCATCTTGTCCAACCCCTCTGCTCAAGCAGGACCACCTAAAGCTGGTTGCCCAGGACCATGTCCAGATGTCTTTTGAATACCTCCAAGGAAGAAGACTCCAAAGCCTCTCTGGGCAACCTGTGCCTGTGCTCGGTCGCTCTCACAGTCAAAAAGTATTTCCTTATGTTCAGATGGAACATCCTCTGTTTCAATTTGTACCCATTGCCTAATCCTGTCACAATTTCGTAATTGCTCATCTACATCTTTTCATAGCTTACCTGCTATGCTGTAAGTGGATGATTGTAAGATATTATTTGTAAGTACAAAGGCTGTGAACATTACTATTGCTAATCCTAATAAAAACCTTTTGACAACAACTATCAAGGTGATCTACAAAAGATGTCAGCATTTCCCACCTTAGTAGTAAGAGAAGAGGAAATGAGCTATACATTCTGTCACACATGCAGAACCATGGCAACACTTGGGCCAGAATTCAACACTAGGGAGCCCCCAAGACTTTACAAATATAGTCACAGACACAGTTACAGACAAAAATTGCTTTACAGGTGACTCTAGTCTTGGTTTACTTTATCCTGGAGCACAAAAAGCAATTGCTTTGGGGTTATGGTTTTTTGATTTGTCTCCTGCTTCTAAATGCCAGTTCTGCAATTCAATGTGAAATCATGAAGTTAAACACATTATTGCTAATTAGAAGCATACTGGCACATTAACAGACTAAAGTAACTACTGGTGAGTTGATATAATAATTTTACTGCAGAAGTGCAATGGAAACCAAAACAAAACTAAGGTTTCATTGTGCCCAGAAACATGCAAAAAGTGAGCTGAATCCAATTTTGATCTAGGAACAGGACCTCCGCCGACATTCTGTGTCACACCAAACAGTGCTCAAGAGAACACAAGCAAGTAGAGCAGCACTGGCAGCACCAATTACACTCAGTACTTGCAGCTCCCAAAGACTCAAACTGTCAAGGTGGGGCTGTGCAACGGCAGTTCCCATTTCGCTTTAAATAAGGATTTAAAGACACGCTGACTTTCTAACTCCTTATGTAACTAAATGTGAGAAACAGATGATCTAAAAATTGTTTTTCTGACTTGTGTGAGGATGGGTTTTAATTCTGACTGAACTCTTTTGTTGCAGCTGGGGAGACATTCAAAACCCAGCCCATGCAAAACCCCATATCTCAGACACACCTGAGCAGTAACATCTAAACTGAAGCTCAAGCTCTTGTATCGCTCCCCTGAACAATACTGGCAGGTTAACAACGTGCAAACCCCATTCCCAAAGGCTTTCTCATGCATGAAGATGGGTGCTTTAAGGCTTTTTACCCTGATTACTTGCCTTTCTGGAATACATTTTAACATTATTCAAGGATCAGAATGAGGATTAGAAAGAATATTACACAACATCTCTCATCATTGTGTTCACTGATGTGATTTCTCAGACATTAAATCAGAGAGAACATGGAAACTGGAAGTAGCATAGATGCAAAAAAGTCATGCTTAGAATGCAGAAGATAAAATAAAAACATTTCTTATACGAGATAGCTATTATATATGGAAAAGATTAACCTTGTAAAATCACATGATAAAAGATACTTACAAATTTCCTATGTTGGAACAGGACAATCTATTTCAATGCTGCTGGTTTCCCCAATGGTTTTGATGATTCTTGAGCTACCCATTTCAGTTTTAGCATTATTTTCCACAGTCAAACATATCTATTGTAGCATTAATCTTTAAATAAATCATTATAGAACCTGAATATTGATGGTTTTGCTTAAAAAAAAAAAAAAAAGCTTCATCCTAAAAAGCTGATGAAAGCCATATGGAAAAAAAAGGCTTTTTTTTGGTAATTTGTAATGTACTTGACTTTTTTTCACCCTGAGGTAGTCTAAGCTTTTTTATTTCTTTCTCCAGCTCATACAATGGAACATCTAAATTTAATGAATTTTTGGGAAGTTTTAAAGTTTGTAGATTTGTCCTTCAATACTTGTATCAAGACTGTTTTTAATAATATGGATTTAAACAACGTATGTTACATTGCATTAAAACATATCTTCCACATTAGATACAAATGCAACATAGTTTGCACGGTATTTGTATTCTCACATAAGGATTTCTTCCTTTTCCCACATACTGAGTAAGATATTGGAGTTAAAAGGAAACATTAATGAACTTCTGCAATAAATAAAGAAATCCGATTTTAAATCCCTCTTTCAAAAATCAATTATTTATGTATTGATACTATGAAGAGTATTTATGAGTCTGGCTTTAAAAAGTTCTATCTGGTGTCTGGTATTCTTTAGAAATACACTTAGTATAGACAAACAAGACATGCAGAGAAGTTACTGGACACCACTGACACTGGCAATTGTTGCCTGCACTGCATGTGAAGTCCCTTTGGCGTTCTAACTGTGGGCCAAATTGTCTCAGAACATCATGCATTTGCTATGGACTAAATCACAATTATTGCAAAGTGAAGGCAATTACTGCATAGCAGCTGAGGCTTGGTAACATATGGCCCTGAAGCAACTTCTCCGTGTAACTGAGCCCTAAGTGATATTGAAAATCCATGTGGTTTACATTCCTTAAGGGCTTTGAAATTAGAATTATGTTGCCTAGTAAAAAGTAGGTGCTTCTGAAATTTGTCACTTTCAGTAACATTGATGTTTGTTATTTAATTTTATTTTGTTTTGGCTTTTTCCCCCCTTTTTTCTTTCATCAGCTCTCTCAGTGTTGATTTTGCCTACTTGTAGAAGCATAATTTTAAAAATGTTCTTTGCCACTTCTATAGAATTTTTATTTGTTTTATTCTTACACAGTTTTGTGAAAATTTTGAGGATTATTCTGGTGTGAAACTAAACTGGAAAAATACTTGATAAAATGATACAAAACCTAGGTTAAACTTTCATCATGATTTGAGAGTGGAGGGTGACTAATAATCTAGTCAGCATGTTAAAAATTCAATATATCTCTTGAGGATTTTTTCACCTGACAGCCCTGGAAACTAAGCATGGATCTCTCAATGTATCGCACAATGGCTTCTTTCTTTTTCATGCCTCACCAGCCCCGGTAACAGCAGAAGACTTGGATTTTACTTCCATCTACTTGATGGTAGGTTCACTATTTTTCATTGTGTTTCTTTTTTTTTGTCACTCAGATACACTTGTACCACTCATTGAAGGGTTATGAGGTTCACGAGTGTGTAAACATAATATTCACAGAATGATTCTGTATTACTGATGAAAATATTCTGTAAAAGAGACATCCACAGGAAAGAGGGGTGTCATTTCTTCATTTATCTTAAAGTACTCATTCTCAAGGCCTATTTTTTTTGTTAGTATTTGTGGATTTGTTTATTTGGTCTTGTTTATTTGGTGTTTTTGATTTGGTTTGTGTGTGTGTGTTTATTGCTGTGGTTTTTTTGTGGTTTGTTTTTTGTTAACTTTTACATTCATAAGCAAGCCTGCTAGTTGGAAAAGATGCTTTTACAGAAGTGTTTTAACAGGGTATTGTTTATTTTCTTTTTATTTTACCAGCCTTTATTTCAATGCACACACTGAAACATGGTAAGATTGAACTGAATAGAAAACTGTCCTTATTTTACGTGAAAGTTAATTCTACCACTTGTCTCTTCCCAAGAAGGTACTCCCTCTCAAGCACCAGGTCTCCATCCTTTTGACAGAAAGTTATAGGGTACCCAACGTATATAACAACTGATTACTTCCTATTTGGTGATAACTGAAATGGCCACCTGATAAAGCCACACTGTAATGACACGTTCAGCTCTGATTTCATAAGGTCTTCATGTCTTAGTAAAGTGCATTATTAAGCAATGAAGGTAAAAAAAGCATGAAAAATCCATGATCAGACACAGTGCAAAGATTCTTAAAAGACTGAAATCTTAGAGAAGATCACATGGAAATTTGTGTTCCAAATATACATACATGAAATTCAAGAGGTATCCCGGATCTCTCCAAAATGCCTATGACGTGATATATTATCATCATTTCTGACCACAGACTCTGCCTACTCTCCTGTTATGACCTTGCAAATCTCCCTCCCCTTCCACATGGTTTATTTGAGAATCACAGCTGACTTTCACTGGTTCATAACAGGGTAAATTATGTTTGCTTGCTTTATCTCATCAAATAGAAGTAAGGTGCTGAGACTTAGTAAATAGGGTGTGCAAAGAAACTCTCGAATTCAGTTATAAAAGGTCAGCAATGATTTTGAAAGCCAAACATGGAGGAACAAACAGCTGATTACTTTCTGGCTGGCATTTTTAAGTCTCATGCAGATATTGCATGCAGCACAAAAGGTAGATCTCAAACAAAGTTATTCTATTTACACACACACACACACAAATTTAAAAAAACCCGAACACGGAATAGTTTAAAAAAAGCTAATGGCTTCAGACAAGACCCTGATGGGTGGCTCTTGGTGTGGAAGTGGAGATGACCATCTTGCACAGTGTTAGTGCTATGCTTTCTACACACTAATTTCACTAATTACTGACCGATTCCTGTTAGTTTCTACATGTGCTGTGTGAAAACACAGTGAAATGCATAGAAAACGTGTAAACACAGAGAAATCCTGATCAGGATATGTCTATTTGGCAAGACAAATCGTCTTACTTTCAGGTCACTTTGTCCTACTTTTGTATCAAAGTTTTCATATCAACAGCTGCTTCATTATGCAAACTAATAATATCCTTAAAAATCCTATATATCAGCAAAAAGTTTCACTGTAGTTGCAGCTATCAGCAAACGGAGAGATTAATAGTTTACAGCATGGCAGGAAAGTGTATTTGCTGGCTGGCCCATGTTCAGCCATAGGTTTGTGTATGCCTGCATTCAGCACTGTTAGCAGCTGGCAAATAACAGTCTACGAACTGCAAAACTCTCAGACATAGTTTGTAGACATATTTCTGTGTTTTAACATCTGTACTTTCAGCTGGTACTGAAAAAGATGGATTCTGCATTTAAAGATGTCTCTCTCAAATCTCGCTGTTGTACTGGTAGATGGCCCAACTGAGAGTACAATAACAAGATGCTATTTGTAGAACAGAATTTTTTTTAACAGATTTTAAGTGTCAATTATTAAACAGGAAAACTTTGTAAGAGCCCACATGTGAAATGATTAGAGCATATACCACTAATTAGTCTAATGGCACCCACTGTTAAATATTTATAACCATTAAGTCTAAACCATCAACAGCAATATGATTGAGATTCACGCAATTCAGAGTCTAGAGATGAGGAACATTTTCCATCAAAATTAGGTGCTCTAGGGATGTGGACGGAAATAAAGTAGGAAAAAGGAGTGAAAATTGATGACTAGGAAAGCTCAAAGAAAAATTTCACTTTGTATTCTGGTATTGCCTATAAGAAGATGAAGTCAGCAAGCCATTTTTAAGAGCAGTTGTAAGTTTAGGCATCTTGTAAAGAGAAAAAAAATCAAGTAAAAGGGTCAAGAGTGAATAGTACTTTATCATCATATATGTGCTAGTTTAAGAGTTTAGCTAGTTTAAGAGCTGGTTTTGCCTGAAAAACCCTTGAACAAATATACAGCCTTACCTGCGAATTTAGATTCCATTGTGACTTCAGAAGCAATGAGGTAAAAAATGGTATAGGTCAACCTAAATTTCTGAAAATGAAAAAATGAAGTGGTGTCATCATGAGTATTGCATATCAGTGTCACTTAATACCAAACATGTTCAACTGGTGTAAGATTGATTAAACAGATGCTGCTGGTATAAACACATTTTGGATAGTAAATTCTATCCTCATTCATTGAATAGAAAATCACATGTTCCCTGATCAATAGTTTGCAAAGTTAACCCTCCCTAAGAACAAAAGTTTTTGCTGATGCGTTTTGTTAGGCTAATGCCAGTAAGAAAATTATACAGAGTATGTCACCTTTATATGTAAAAAAATCCTAGTGGCACTGCCAGTATCTGAGTTCAGATCACACAGAGCCTCCTGTGTTTCAACTTGTGCCCATTACTTCTTGTCCTGTCACTGGGCACCACTAAAAAGAGCCTGGCTCCATCTTTACATTCTCACTCTCACCATAACCATCAAAATTTGCAGGTGCTTTTTAACTAGCTTCAGTGCATTTAGATTCATACAAAAAAACCCAAAACAAAACAAAACATTCTGTATCTTTCTTTATGGCACAACATGCAGTAATGTCTACTGCCTACAATAAATAAGATCACAACTACTTTTAATATTTCCCAAGATCATCACTGGACAAAGTTGCAGACAAAAAAAATATCTGACTGCTTAATGGCAATTGTTATTTCAGTGTTAAACAAAATAAAATAAAATGTAATTTACAGCCGTCACATTTTTTGCTTTAGTGTATTTTATGTGCCTACTTCTACCTTTTTATGAGGACATTCTATGCAAGTACTAGGCATGGCTATTTTTCACTATGTATGTGTCATTTAACATTTTTATCAACTTAACCAGCACTGACAAATTTTAAAAATCAGCCACATAACTTCTTTGTAAGAGCTATGCTCTTATGAAGCAAAGATCTTGTGCTTTAGTTTTCCTGCTTCGTTTCCCTTCTAAAATTCTCCAGACAGTAGCATTGCAAATAAGCTCACTAATACGTGTGGCCTTCTCAAGTACTACATTTGTTCAACAGAGTTAAAAATAAGTAACTCCACATGCTCATTATAATCTTCAGTTTGGAAAGGAGGCTGTCAACCTTGTCAATTATATTACTTCACAGACTTCCCTTTTATTTTTTCCTCCCATGCTTTCTAACCTTACTGATCGTGAACTATAGAAATTTTCTCTATACCCTCCCTTTGTCTTCAAATAGCCTTTTTTGAAAGAATCTCCCCTTTACTTTTTCATCAGACTTTGTAACGCACAGGTAGTATATCTTTATTATTTCGGTGCTGCTTTCCATCTTTTATGTATTCAGTTTTCACTATGTGTTATATTCTGCAGAGCTATTGTCCTCTTCACCTCCTCAGTTCGTCCTTTTGTTCTATCCCTTTTACCCGTGAGCCTCTTCTCCCTACTGTGACCTTTCAAATCTCCTCAGTTTGTGCCTGTCCTTCAAGTCACACTGCTACCCTTCAAAACAATTTTGCTGACTGTAGCCTGGACCTCTCTTTGAAGATTTTATTCTAAACTACTTTTCAGACGTATTCTAATTGGAGACATCCTGGGGAAAAAAAGAAAAAAAAAAACAAAAACAACAAAAAAACCAACAAAAACCAACTCTCTATTAATCTGAGCACCTATCAAACCAGGGAAGCAATGCCATGCCATGCCACCCAGGCCCCTGATTGCTACCAAAGAAGTGCTACTTTCTCTGAAGAGTTTCAATAGCCAGAAGGTAAAAGTGCTGAATTTCATTGGAAAGAAATGAGGCTATCAAGTAACTTACTTAAAACATATCTGTTTAACAAATGTTCCACTTCATATGTTCACACAATCTGAGGTGAAGGTTTTAAATTACTTCTGAAAAATCTCTATGTAACCTTACTGATGAAGAGACGCAATATATCATGGGCTTACACTTTTAGCTCTACTAGCTGCTACATGCAGATTAAGCAAGCTTCATCTTTAACCTTTAATTCCATTCAGACAATTTCAGATGTAGTTAAGCAATAAGCTTAACTGTATTTTATGGGATGTCATGCCACTTTTCTGGGACACAAACTTCACGCTGAACCTGTGTTCATGAAATGCTCTCAAATAAGGAATCTTTCTTAAAGGCTGTCAGCTATATTCTGACACTTCTTCCAATTTGCATTTCATGTTTACCATTGCAATTGGAGCTGCAAAAATTTACAGGTCAAATACTGAACAAGGAACATGCTTTGTGTCCAGTAATAGTCTGGCAGATCCTATTTCCTCCTGGTGTTGTCCCACGTGCTGCAGAAATCATATTTTCAATGTACAAAATCTCATACAAGCCTCAATACTTCAGGTTTTGCTTTGACCAAATTTGCTCCTTTTTCATCTTTTATGGTACAAGACTGATCTAGCATCAAATGAATAAATTATAAGACATCGGGAAATAGAAAAATCAAACACACTGGAAGTTTTTGGAGAATACAAAATAGTGGTCTAACAAAAAATCTAAACAGAAATCACATTTAATAACAACTGTTCCATTACTTTAATCATTGATTTTACAGTAAAAGATGCCAACTCACAAACGTTCATTTCCCAAGTATACCAACGGTACATTTGGCAAAGTTGTCTGAATTAGTAAGAAAAGTCAACTTTATTTTCCTTCATTAGCCTTCAGCTCTTGGGCTTGCCCTCTTACTAGTTTTTATCATGTTCTTTTCAAATCCTTTTCAGGAATGTTTATGATCTGTTTCTTTGTAAGTCAGAGCTATGTGCATACCCCTGTGACTTTTGCACATTTTCAGCCACTCTTACTTAATATTCCTAGGAAGCTACCGTCTGGTGGCACAGAAGCTGACAATAGTTGGAACCAGACTTTTGAAATTAATGAAAGCTATGCTGCTTTATGTTAGAATCATTATTCAGAGCCAGTGACTTCTCTGATACAAGAAATACCTTTAAAGCAACACTAAACAAGCACCTTCTTATGTCCTTAAGAATTCATTTTTAGGGTATGGTTAAAAGGAAAGATAAAGTATTAATGAAGAGCTATCATATCCTTAAGTTACAGTTATGTTCAAATATTTGTTTTAAGCATTGACAAAACAGTGTCATGTCATAATTGGCTATAGAAGTTTAATGCTAAGATAGGAAGAGGCTTCATAATAATGGTGCTAACTTCTAAAAAGCTCTGCCAGTCCCCTTTGTTAACAAAGATGAAATTTCAGTTCACAAGGAATATGATTTCAATACCCATGCAGTGCTAATCCAGGTAAAAAGAGACCTATTCAACTCGATCTGTTGAAACCGCAAAGTGTGTTGAAGAGTTCTAACATAGCTATTCCTTTTTAGTGAAGGAATAACTAGGAAAATGGAACCCTGTATTAAGATTTTTTTAAGACATTATATGGGAATGTTTTGGTTTTCTTTCTAGATTTTATATCGGGCATCATATATTTTAGTGCAGTTAATACAATTTGCAAAAGAAAGGGAATTGTTTCTCCTTTTTGAAAGTTTTTAGCCTGAACTAAAAAAATAAAGATCAAATTAATATAAGATACACACCTAGTTAAATCAAACATCATTAAGGGAAACTTAGTATGGCATATTCAGGAACATACATATCTCAAAAATAGCTTGATAGTTGTTTCACACTGTAAATGTTTTGTGAACTATCATATCATATTTACGTTTTTAACCTGCTTAAGATATACGAAAGAAAAGTGCTCTAACGTAGTCCACGGCCAACAGGAGTGTCTCAGCTCCTTCCTTTTGAGAGCAAGATGCAGTCTGTAGGAACTCTGCCTCCTTAGAGGCAATGCTATATACAGCAACCAGGGTGCTTTATCCTCCCACATACATTATCTGGTGAACAGCTGATGTATCACCTCTGTTTAGGCTGCTCAGAGCAATGAGACAGGACAGCATGTGGGATACAGGCTGTCACACAGGATGGGTTATAAAACAAGGTTATTACAATGTGTCTGATCTCATCAGACATAAAGATTTAGAAGGTCTGTATTCGTAAAACCTTACTGGTAAAAACATTGAGTTTACCCTGTCCTTGCCTTCCACTGCTGTGAGTAGTAAAGGTAACACACAGAAAGTTGCTTGTAAGAAAGTGGCAGAACACTCCTTGGTTATTTACTCACCCTGAGAGGTATGGAAAGACTGTTATTCTTCCTTCACAAATAAGAGGCACAGAAACAATAAGGTTCATTAAAAGACTTGGGTACTTAAATCAAGGCAGCTGAAGTCCAAAGACCAAGATCTGGTCCCTAAAGTCCACACCCTACCATTCACTCAGATTTTCCCTGGATCCAAGTGGATCTAGACATAACGGACTTATTTAGGAAGCACGTTGTACTATTTTCTAGCCAACAGTCTAGCAGATTTGAGAGAAACAACAGCCGTGTAGAGAGTCCATAAAATTAATTACAGAATTCCTAGTACTGGGATTTAAATTACTGTCTTGTGTAGGGGAAGACAAAAGCAGAGAAATGAACATGGTCTTCAACCCTTCAAGAGGTATTTCAGTATCTCACCAAGAAAGAAAGCAAACAAAAATGAACAAACCAACCAACCAACCAAACCCCACCACACACACACAAAATAAAAACAACAAAACCGCCACCAAAACCAGTATATATACAAATCAATGTAAACATTTTAACCACCAACATAGGTAACTGTAGATATTATCAGTAAGATCAGAAAGTATAATTGAAGTCTAGCCTATCTCTTGATACGAATCTCAGTGTGTTGTAAGCCAAGCCTGCTATTTCTAGCCCCGTGAACAAACCTTTTTCATTATTTTAAAATGTGACTGATAAACTTTTACACTGTATGAAAGTATGTAACACTTCTCTTGAAAGAAGTCTGAAAAAAAATGGGAAATGATAATGCTAAAGTTTCTTGCTAGATACAGCTAAAATCTTCTATTCATACCAGTTACATCATTAGTTACTAACACCCTTATGAAAATTGTTAGTCATTAACCATTTATTATAATTTAAAAGGCATGAATAAATGAAACTTTAATTGAAGCCTAACACCTTAAATATCAGTGAATAATTTAATTATCTTTCGCTAATAGTGTAAAATAAGCTATTTCTCTAGAATGTGATTACTTTTCCTTCCTTTTGTCTTACAATCTGCTCTCATTTCTAGCACTTTCAATATCCCTTAATATTCATTAATAAAAATTGTGTCAATTTGCTCAGTTTCTGATCCAAATTTTGTTCTGATTCTCTAATGCATGTTGCATCATTGCCTACAAAAGTCACTTAAATTTAATAGGATACCCTGAAGGCAGTAAGACTTGTTCATTCATGTATAACACGGTATTGACTCAGCATCTTAGAATACAGTTGTTATATATTCCTGTTTATGAGTGGGAAGGTGAGTTGTGTGTTTATGCTGATACCTACAAACATTAAAAACATAAACATGTTTTTATCTTCAGATGAAACATCAGTATACTTGCAGTAAACATTTAATTCAGCTATTAAAATCCTGACACCACTTTCAACTACTTTAGAAACTTACCTCTGTCAAATGACATTTTTCATACTCTATTTTACTGATTCTGAATTATTTATGTTAAATTACATCAAGAGGACATGTAGAATGAATGACAATAAGGTTCCCATGGAATGATCAGACATCTGTTGTTTTTCACTTGAAGACATTTTTCTAACCTCAGCTTTTTAAAAATCCTGGTGCATCTTTCTAGAATGAAGAAACAACATGGAAGTGATATCCTGGTGAAGATTATTTCACCCACAAAAACACAGATTGAGATGCGAATATATTATTCTGAGATTACAGTTCAATAAATTCAAAACATAACTGAAAGGATTTTCCTTCTTCCTCTGTGGATTGTGATTGAAAATGTATGTTGAAGAAGGGCTGGCCATAGCTTCTAAAGCAGAGGACACTCAATTTAAGCATCATTATTCTGTAACCTTCTCTTTTTTGTTGCTCCTTGTCATTGCGTTCCTTCAAGTTCAAGTTTATTTTCAGTGACTTCTCTTGCCCATCACCTACAACTGAGTAAATCATTATCCAATCTCAGCAAAGTATGAAAACGCCTTGTGGTAAACTATACTTGTCTGGTTTTAGCTTTTTTTCCCAAAGAAAATGTAGATATCCTCAGGGTCACTTTCTCAGTACAAAAAGTATACATACTGCAGGCACTTGTGTGCATAATTGATAAGGTGGGAGAGAAAGAGGAATGGATTCTTAGGAGAATTCATGTAATGTAATTACATTTTCTTAGGAAGTTAAATACCTATATCTATATAAACTACTCCAGTCTTTGTGCCCTTCCCCTTTCACTTCTCACTGACACACGCTGAAAATATAATGCTTTTTAGCCTCTTTTTGGATGTGAAAAATATTAGTACTGTATCCAAAATATATGCCAACCCTAACCCTATCCCTAACCGTAAAAGACAATGAAAATTTATCCAGTTTACAGAGCAAAATAGACTTTAAGTGTAATGTGTATTTTCCTTTTTAAAGGTTATTTTCTTTCTCAGAAAGGTGCATGAGCTCAGCCCTAGACTGACTCTTTGTCTTCTTTGCCCCTTTCTATGTTTCTATGGGAATTGGCTTTGCAGAATTGACTAACCATGAAATCCATACCAAGTCAAGCACAGATAGCATTTTCAGAAAAGCAAACAAATATACAATTTTCTTCTCAAACACATTAGAATCTATACTTCATACCTAAAAACAGGTATCAGAATTGCTGAACTTCTTTTTTTTTTTTTTTCTTAAACCAAAGTCCACATTTGGTAATCTATGAGCTACAAACACTTGCCATCTAAGTATCAATGGTGGAAAGAAAAACTTTCTGATTTTTTTCATGAGTGTCATTATAGATCAGAGGATGGTATCTCACAGCAGAAACATTCCAAATGATGCTGGAAGAATTCTTCTGTACCACAGATGACTTAAACTTACATCACTTTCTTTTGCCATTATAAAAGCCGGTGGACAGGTAGATGTTTTGCTCATTCTCCAATTGCACAGGAACTACCAGTACAAAAAAAAATCCCAACCATCAAATTGTGGTATCTGTGCCTTCTTGGGCTTATTATCCTGTTGGGTTGTGATCACTAAATGTAAAAGAAGAGAAGCGTGCACTTAGCTCAAGCCTGTGAGATACATATGTGAACTAGGGAGCTCCCCTTTGCAGCTGTATTGTGCAAGAATCTAATCCTGGAGTGCCAATCCAAGGAGCTGTCTGCTGTTTAGAGAGTCACAGAGATGCATCCTCAATATCATGATATCATATGATATCATACCTACTGAGCAACTCCTTGCTTGCTCGCTCACTCTCTCTTTCCACAAACAAAACACATTTAATTTCTGTTAGTAAGAAGCTTAGATTTGTTTGAAAGTTAAAACTGAGGGTAACTTTGCACGTAACAAATTGAGAACTTAGTTATGAAAGAAACATTCAAGAAAAAAACAGAATACTTCAGAACTTGGCTGATATCAAAACATATTTCAAGAGACTTGTTAAAAGAATCTCTTTGTTTTCCAGTACTATGGGGATATAAAATTAACTGCTGTAGTATGACGCACTGGAAGAAACTTTGTTCATTGACTGCATAATTTAAAAGATTGTGCAATTAAAGATCTATATAATTCTTCATAACTTTCTACTGCAGTTTCCATAAAACCCGTAAACTGGATAGCAGCACACAATTATTAGGTCAGCGTTTATGGCTTTACTTATTATAGCACTGTTATTTTCACACCAATATTGATGGAACCAATGCTATGTAAGCATAGCTCTTAGTGAAAGAGTTAGCTCCAAGTAAGCCAACCTGAATCTGCTCCGTAAGAATAACTAGTAGTTAGCATCATTTGCATGACATTCTGCAGAAGTAAAAAATTCAGTTCCGTTTCCATCAGTGCTAGTCAATACAAGTTTTTGGAGAAGGGTAAGCAAGCCAAATATCCTTCTTGAGAAATGAAGGGTGTTTGGGTTTTCTGTTGGTGGTTTTTGGTTTGGTTTTTAAAAAAATAAAAGCTGTTGAAGCAGTGAATGGTATGTAGGAACAGGAACAGGGTGGTGGAAAGCTTGCAATTACTATTATTCCTTGATAATGCTCAGAGCTTAAGTGGAAGAATGAAAACAAAAACAAACAAGAAAAAAAAAGGCAAAAAGATCTGAAGGCATGCTTGCTTGCTTGCTTGCTCCCAGTGAAAATCACGCAACTTTGGAATCTTTAAATGTAACAGGAAAGACAGTTACATCACATCATCTTTTCATGCGCCCTTTCATGTTTTCCACTATTTATATCTAACATTATCTTAAAAAACAGAAGTAGGAAGTAAGAAAATTCTCATTAACTGTGAAGATAAATCCTCCCAAGCAACATTTGCAAAATGTATTCTTTCAATTATTTGTTAAAATACTTATGCTGCAGTTTCTCATATTTTACAGCTAGACGCACATTTTTATCTCGATTAAAATTTTCAGATCTCCACAAGCTAACCTGAATCTGCTCAGCATGGCTGGACAAACATCCCTTGTGTAGATGCTACACCTGCCAGAGAGCCTACGTTGCCCACGGGCTTCCTAGGGTTGCTCACTTCTGCCAGGCTCTTGTGATTAATTGCCAGAGATGGTAGTTGGATTGCCATGGAACTGTCCTTTGGGAATGACTGATTTATGCCCAAGTCCTCTCTCATTTCCTTGCACACAATTTGAAATAAAACACAAAAGGATAAACAATAACAGTCATAAGTCAGCCCTGTTCTCATTAGCCTTTAAAACGTAAAATGATGCTCTCCACTACTAATTATATTTCATAAACTGCTATAAAAAAGACAAAGGAGATGTTGTTCTCACCTGACTTCAGCCATTTTCCCTTGAGAATGTGACACTGTGAAAGGACTATTCCTGTGTGACTGCTTTTGTGTACACACATAAAGAATAAAGGGATTTTTAAGCAAACAGACAAGGACACAAGTCTAACCTGACTAGTGGTTCTCCTTCTATAGGGATTTCTTATCTGCATCAGAGAACAAAGAAGTAATGCCAACCCAGATTTAGGAACCTTTAAGTGATTAAATGTTGAGTACACATGTCCTCAAACCTAGACGCCACCAGGACATCAACACCAGAAAAATCACCATGCTGCTGAGAACTGAAACAGGCCCTACCATACCACCCTCACAACCTTAACAGAAAGGAAGAACAGAAGAAAGAAAACATTTTTCCTTAGAGCATGGAACAGTTCCGTAGTGACTCTGCAGTGCTTGTTCCAGCCTAAGGCTTTATTCACATGGATTCTGTTGGTTTGACTCCAGTAACTATCCCAGTGATACCGATTAGTGCCAAGCCCTGCATGTGTTACAGGATCTCATAGGTCCCTCTGACTCAGGTCTGTAGCTTTTGGTTTTCAGATGAGAATTCTTACCCTTTTAACAGCCTAGTTTTAGTTGAAAGACAAGTTGATTTTATCTTTTTCCCTCATGTTTTGGTTCACAAAATAAAACCTCTCAGAAGAGTTACTGCTTCTAAACAGCACAGTCGTTATATTAGGTCAGAATAATAAATACGTCAGCTGTAATTATTATTCCTAAACCCTGCTTCAGTTTCTCCAGATGGACTGACAGAGGGTATAGCTTTTTAGGCAAACTGTACTCATCTATTTACAAGGAATTTTTTAGTATTTTTTGAAAATGGATATTTTTATTCTTCAGTTAATCTTGGAGGTGGCCAAGGAATTAAAAGGCTGATCTTACAGTTTTTAATCTTCACAAGGTTTACACAGGAGTAACAACACGATTTTGAAGATCTTGCAAAAGAGAAATTTAATGGACTTACTCTCTTGCAGTGTTAATTACTTGATGGAAAATAAAGTGTGGTTTATTTTCATTGCTATACTTTATTCATGACATAGAAAGATTATATAACCAGATAAATGGAAGTTTTCTTTGGAAATCTTTACTATGCTATGTCCAGACTTCTGGGAGTAAGTTTGCATGTTTCAGTAGTGCTCAGGGCTACATAATAGGCAATTGGTCCTTTCTACTGTCAATAAATGAAATAATCAACTTAAACCATTTTGTTCACATAAAGTTGTACACTGACTATATATTTTTGTATGATCAAACCCTCCAATTACAGAAGCCGCCTGATCTGTTACTTTTTTGTTAAACTGGAAAAAAAATTACAGTATATCGTATCAATGGCTCAAGATAACAAGATCAAAAAAGAAATCCGGTTTAATAGAAGAAGAGAGATTATGCAGGCTGTGTGGTGATTCAGAAAAACGTGAATTATAAATATTTTCATTATCATGGGTGAGAAAAGACAGTTTGTATGCCTGAAAACATGCATGCATTCTGTTGTCCCATTTGTATCAGCTGACTGTGGTTAAGACAAAATGATCTACTCACCAAAAATAACCAATTCTATTAAAACCTGACTTCAAGTTACGCTTTCATAGAATTAAAAAGCTGACCCAGGGCTTCCGAACAATAATCCTTACATATTAATGTTAGCACAACTCAGTGTACAGAGTTAACTGAAAGTCTCACAAGCAGCTATTAAGAAACAATATGAAAATATTTGATTAAAACTTAACTCTACTGAATTTTTAATTGCACTTTTATGTTTCTGTAAACTATTTATTTTTTTAATGAAGAAAATACACCCAAAATAATAAGAGGGAAAATGAGTTTGTATGCAGTGGAAGAGATAAAGGAATGGAAATAATCAAAAAGCATGTGTTATGGACTATGTATATGACTTTATTACATTAATGTAGGTTGCAAAAGGAAAAGACAATGAACAAGAAGCATGGGTAGCAGGGGTGAGAATGGAAGCCAATTCTTATTTCTGCCTTGAACTGAAAAAGAAAATTTAAATGTTACATTGAATTAATAAGAAATTATATAGATGCTTCTAAGACAATCAATGGCGACATCAAGACTGCGTATTCTACACTTGGAAGATAATAGGTAGAGATCTTAAAATATAGCTTTTTGGTTATACAAATCTTCTACCTTCAGATGCTTTTACCTATGTAAAATATCAGGTCTGTCTGAAAACTAAACTCTTCCAAAAGATATTTTCATTTCAGAGAGAAAGTATTGAAAGAATTTGAATCAAATTCAGGGAGGAAGGGAGAAAAGTAATCCTACTGTATTTATCTGAACCTGTTGAGAACTTATTGATCGCATTTTTAGTTTTCAATTACACATTGCAGGATTAAAGGTAGACAGTATTTTGCTGAAAAATATATTCTCTGTGGAGAAAGCTTCTCTTGAGATCTTATTTTATGGCTTGAGAGAAAATAAGAAAGAAAACAAGAAAAATTATTCTCCTAACACCACTATGAGACATATTCTGGACGCGATTGTGTGTATGTATGGGGATTTCTTAAGAGTACAGAAAAACACATCTACAAATGTGCAGAAACAGAGTCTGCTGTAGGTTTCTAGTTGCCTACCTCACTCATAATTTAAAGGGCATTCCTTTCTACACGAAAATTAATAAGGGAAAGTTTCTCCTAATGAAACATCAGCAGCAGAAAGACTGATGAAGAAAAAGTAGATGAGGCAACTCCCAAAAAAAGGGATAAAAGCAAAAGTCCTAAAGGATTTGGATGCTTAGGTGCAACACGCCTCTGTGTTTAGCATAGGAGAGCCGGTCATGAGTTGACTGTCTTAAAGAGTAAAATGCCACTGCAGAGGAGTACACAGACAGCTCATTTCAGCTTCTCGATATAAAGGGGATTTGCTAGTAGAACATCGTGCCTGAACTAACGATCTCTGCTCATTATCAGGGCCAACTTGTATACGCAGCACACTGCTTCTGCATTTCTATCTTACTATTAGATCCGAGTCTCTGGGCCACTTTCCAAGACAACTTGGGTGTCCTTGCATGACTCTATCTTACAAACACCCTCTAAACACCTCAAAATTTTTGAAAACACAGAGTTAAATGCTTGATCCTGTCACGTAAAGCCTTGAAAATGTCAGGTACTTTCTCTCAAGATTCAGAGGCCTGAAGTATCAGATCGGGCACTTCTATCTTTTCAGAAACCAGAACCTTCAAGTCTGTCTTTGAAGAAAGTCCCACAGAACTGTATTCAGGAGGAAGAAGATGAAACTTTTTACTTAAACAAAACTGCCCAAGTTTTCTTTAAGGTGACAACCTTTCGATACAACTTTTGCACAGTAAGTTAGCTTCCATTGGCATGGATTGCTCAGGAATAACATTCTACTGTGCAATTGTGTTTATTTAAATAGAAATCAGGGAATCAAACTATTTAACTGAAACAACTGACATACTTAAAAGCAAAAAAGGTGATTCAAAACTGCAAAGGTGTGAAATCTATTCTTGCCTCTTAGAGTAGCAGTTTACATTTAAATCTAAAGAATTAAAGGTGAGCATGTATTACTTTTCTCAAATTTTTCAGTTTAACTGTTCCCATTGTTTCATTTAGAAATTGTCACAGATGCCTCAAACTGTTCATTTATTTATATATTTATTTTTATCTCCACCATGCAGAATAGTCATTTACATAAATCAACTCACTTCGGTGTAACACAATTCAGCAGCAAAATGTATTTCTAAAGGGAAGAAAACAATTCTCAATACTTCAAACAGACTGAAAGGCTACTTATAAAAAGGCAATGAACCTTCCGAAGCAGACATCAGGATTCATCTCACCAAAACTGAATGCACGTGTTCTTAGCATATTAATCCTGATTTTCTGGTTAATGTTAATAAACCAGTAGTTATAGTAAAGATTTAGTTAGTAAAGAGTCCTGAGTCCTATTTTGATAATCCTGCTTAGAACAGTTCCACAAATTAGTATAGTAACTTGTCTGACAAGTATGCAACACTCTATTGTATACTATTGGCATAATTTCAAAGTGCATATAAGAATAAAGAAGACCAAAAAAACCCCCAAAACTAGCATCAACAGCTTTTACTCATCCTCCCTTACAGGGGCAATGCTTATGCTCTGCAACTATAAGCAGGAAACTGCTGATCTGCTTGGAGAAAGAAAAACAGCTGTAGAAAAGAGCCCACACAACCTGAAGTGGGAAGCAGAAGTTATGTACCTCCTTCAGAAAATCATCTTTGTTTACTTCTTTCAGGGTAAAGGGGAAAATGGAAAAAACGGTAACATGGCCCACTTCATGAGAGGCTTTGAGGGCTGGCAATCTCACTGAAGATGAGAATTTCTAGTAATTCTAGGTTGTTCTCTAAGTCTTAGCAAAATAGAAAAAATAAAGAGCACATACCTTTGCTCTTTATTTCCTCCATGCTATCATTCAACAATCTTCAATTAGCATGTTTTCATTCAGGATTATATAGTGTTCTACTTCTTCCACACATATACACCGTATGAGAAAATTATGCATCTAAACCAGTTCTTGATTTTTACATTATGGCTTAATACCTATTAGGAAAATGTGACTCCGTAATTTTCAAAAACCAGAAGTCACATATATTTGATCCTCATTTTAACTGATATTTAAAGACAGAAGTCTTTCTTCAAACTAATTAGTAACATGTATTAATTGAAAGGAGCATACATTATACAAGTGTGAACTTAAAAACAGACTACAAACATCTGCAATTTTTACTTAAGAACAGTAGGTGTAGGAAAATGTCATCCTTTTCACATACCTAAGTATAATTCCAAAATACCTCAGGTTGATTGCTGCGTTCATGCTTTTCAAAGAATAGTGAGTCCACTCGGTCTGAGACATGAGATATCAAAACCATCCTGGAACAAGAAGAAAAAGAAGACAGACTACTTGCCTTTTGCTCTCTACTGAACTGAATTAAGGGCTTTTTGTTGTTTTCTTTCAGTGGGAGAATGTTAGGTATTTTGAAGCAGGAAGTGTGAAAAGGGATACCTACAACACACTACAGTACGATGTATCATGTGTAATGAAGGAGGGATGTTTGAAACCCACATAGCAAAATTACACAACTTTTGTTTCGTTATGGACTGAACAATAAACCAATTTTTCCAGGTGGCCTTAATCACCAGATACCATTCAGTAAACATCAGAATTAAACAATAGTTTCTCATCTATATTAAAAGGGACAAGTTGAGTAAGGCACTCTTCAAACGATGCTAGCATACCTTTACTGTGTTTTTTCATGGTTGCATTTTTTTAAGTTAGCTTCTAGAAGAGTAGAAAGAGGCACATTGAGTATCAGTGTGCTAAGACTGTAAAACTCACAAAGCAATAGTTCTAGTATGAAAATTGATAAATATGGATCATAACTGGAAAACAGCATCTGAATTTTGCTTTGAGAAATTATTAGTAAAGCAGAAAGTGACAATGAAAAATCCTATCAATTTCTATTGAATTTTATTAATTCTATTTCATTGCAAAACCAGAATGGTATATATTTTTAAAAATATTAATGTAAATGTAAGAGACAGATGGAGTAGGAGGAAGACTGTGACTGGAATCATAAGGCAAAGTTGACAGGAACACAGGAAGGAAGGGGAAAGCAGAGTCAGGACAAGGTCAAGAATATCAATAGACAAAAGACAGTAAGAGAGATTTACCACAGGCAGTGAATGCCTGTTCCAGAGTTTGGAATTTCAAAGGGGTTCCAGAGTTGCACCATTCCTCTTTTACATAAGAAATAGATTTTGGTCTCTGTGGAAAAAAAATGCTGCTTCTTCCTGAGATACTAAGAAAGAAGGCAAAGACAGGGACTGGGAGAACGAAGAACCACCCATTGTAGGAAAGATCGGGTTCGAGACTATCTAAGGAACCTGAAGGGGCACAAGTCCATGGGCCCTGATGAGATGCGTCCATGGATCCTGAGGGAACTGGTGGATGAAGTTGCTAAGCCAATGTGCATCTTTTTTGAGAAGTTGTGGCAGGCCAGTGAGGGTTCCACTGCCTGGAAAAGCAGAAACATAACCCCCATTTTTAAAAAGGGAGAAAAGCAGGACCCAGGAAACTACAGGCCAGTCAGTCTCACCTCTGTGCCCCGCAAGTTCATAGAGCGGATCCTCCTGGAAACTACACTAAGGCACATGCAAAACAATGAGGTGATTGCTGACAGCCACCATGAGTTCCCAGAGGCAAATCATGCAGCTAAATGCTACATCAGAAAACTGGACATCATCCCTCAAAGTTGCTACTTAACACTGGGTAACTATATGAATCAAAGTTACCATAAGCATGGTAATTCATTTTTCAGGGTGCTTACTTTGAGAGGCAGAGATTTGGTCAAGCTACTGACTCCACAATTACACCGGAAGACAAGGAGGGCAGTTCTTCAAGCATGCAAAATCACCTAGTCCAGACAGTTCTGTCCTCTGACTTACCAACTTTTGTACCCAAAATTTTCAATCTAAATTCTTAGTGTGTCACTCTGACACCACTAAAATGAGTGCAGCATTAACTTGCTTAGAAATTCTCTACTGGAGTTGCTTGCTTGCTGTTCCCTAGAGGCAAGTGTCATTTCGTCAACCCTGAAACATGTTGAAGTAGGTGAAACAGATGCCATTCTCTTAGACAGAAAAGCTCATGTGTGCACCCAGCCCTGCAGGTGAGGCCCCACTGACAGCACTCCAGGCTCCCCAATGAGTCCCTCTGCTCCTAATGCAACTCTTTGATCCCCAAGAGGGTGGGATCCACGATCCATAGAAAGCAGTAGTCCTGACTTTTATATCAACATCAGCCTTTATTTCTCCAGGATGAAACAACAAATCCGTGAATATCTGCACATTCCATAATGCAGCACATTCTGTGCAGTGACTCTGACAATGAAAAATAGAGAGTGATCACCTAACTAAAGAAAGTAACAGATGTGGAAAGGCCAATTAAACTTGCATGGGAAAACCTTAATTTTGGCATTTCCTCCATTTTAAATGAGTTACTTTGCTATATTAATAACATTCTTATAATATTTTTGCCTGTATGTGTCTCTCCGTATCTTACAAGTATATATACAAATTATTCTACTTAATAAAAATACTCTGCTATTAGACATAACATGGAATTCTTTCTGCTATAACACCAATACAGTGACATTAAGTGAAAAAAATCTAGGCAAGCAATAAAAACTAGCAGAAGACTGAATTAAAATTGTGTTGGGCTAAAGAAATCCTTCAAAAACAAAAGGGAAAAAAACCCCAAACCTGTGGCCTGACCAAAATCAAACTGCTGCTGAAACTAACATCCAGCAAAAAGACCAAAGTATACATCAAAAAGTTACATTTCTCAATAGCATGCCAGTCTTTAGGATCAGTGAAAACTACATAATTGACAGCTAATTTGAGATTCTTGAGGTGTGCTACCTTTAAAATCACAGAGAAGATTACTGAATGGAAAGCTAAATCTCAATGGATGAAACATTTAAAATTGAATGTGATGTACCTATCTCTCCAATTACCAAGCTAAGTGTTCCAGCAACTGGTATATGCAGGTATGTGACAAGATTCTGTGTGAGACTAGTTATATTATCTTGGGCATTTTAGCACAAACAAAGGAATAAATGAAGCAATGTCCTCAAAAAGATAGTATGTATAACAGAATGGCTGATAGGACTTTTAGCAGAACCAATTGTATACTGAGTTGGTAAAATCTAGATCAGTGTTAGAATCTATAATAAATATACAAAATTCTCACAAGCCTCAAGTTGAAAAAGCAGAGAAAGACCATTAAACAAGCCTGAAGTATTCTGCTATATTCCTTTGTTTTTGCATTTACATGAAATTTTTATAACTTGGGTGGGCAAGAGATTGAATACATATACCATTTCCATTGATAGATAAATCTATTATCCTCTCTTTAGAGCCGGTTGCCAATGGAAATATCTGCATTAGTGAAGTCTCCTATAAAAGCACTTTTGAAATAAGAAAAACTTGTTAGAGCTGACCAGATGTTATCTTTAATGAACCAAAATATTTCCTAAACTGAAGTTCTGTAGAAAGTAAACTCCACTGAGTTACTTCCATGAACTTAATGAGCCAACAGACTTTTTATTTATTACTTAACCTGAAACCTGGTTTCAATAGAAAGCATTGCTTGTCCTTTTCATTGTTTCTTGTAAGAATAAGTTTTTCTCCATAAGTATATAAAAAGCAGACACATAATTCAAGCCAATATAAAATGCCTAAATCCTATGAAGGCTAGTGAGTGTTCAATTCTGCCTGAAATTCTTATTTCATCTAGCAAACCTACCGTAAAATGTAGCAGATCTCTTTCACAGCTACTATCTTCTCCAGCTCCCTCTTACCCCCCATGAAACCTGTGATATTTTTTTCAAAAGGTAAACCCAGCATTTTCATGTATTTTATATTAGTTAACAGTACACACTCCAAGCACACTAGCTGCTGTTGAAATTACTTCATTTAAGAGAAATGTTCAGATAGAAGTAGCTACGGGGTGCAGAAACCACAGGAACAGAATAACTATTTATTTCAGGGAAACAAATACCTAGCAGTTACTTGCTGTGCTACGCTGAGGGAAAAAGTAGACCATGTAAGGAGATGTCTATTTTCTGCTTACAGGCTCGAGGCTACTAA
Source organism: Caloenas nicobarica (assembly GCF_036013445.1). NCBI lineage: Eukaryota > Metazoa > Chordata > Aves > Columbiformes > Columbidae > Caloenas > Caloenas nicobarica. The sequence goes on along the minus strand of NC_088248.1, from coordinate 17,848,818 downwards.
AAAAATATGATCAGGACCTTGGTTTTAGTTTCAGTTATGGTTTAATCTCCCTACAGCAAAGTTGGCATAGACTGGCTCTTATTTTTAGATACCGGGAAATATTGCTAAGCATTCTAATAAAGCAAAGACGAGTGACTGTTTTTAAGAAACAATATTAGTTTAATTTTTTTTTCTTTTTTTAACTTCTCAAGACAAGATAAATCTAATCCCCACAGCACCATAATAAGGCTCTTCCCTCCCGCCCCCTCCACCCCGACACACAGAGCAGTTGCGTCGGTGACTAAAAGTGCTGGCACCCAGGCGGTACACAAGGCTTTTGGTACCAGTCCATTTCTCCAACAGGTGGACAATAACATTAATCAGGAAACAAACCAGGCTTCCACCAGGGAAGAGTCATGACCTGCCCTGTTTGAATTAGTGCTGGATACTTCCCAGCTGAGTTAGTACAGCTGAAGCCTAATTAAATCATATCCCTTGCATCTTGACTGTGTTCCCTTGTGTCTAGGACAATGAATGAGCACACATCTTTTAGGGATAGATCCTTCCAAAAAAAAAAAAAGCCAACCACCAACCAAAATTAAAAGCCTCCTTTTAGATTAACTATCAGTCAGAGCACAAAGATTTCAGCTGTAGATGCTGTGATTTGTCTGTCCAAAATGAACCTCTCCAAGGAGACATACTCATAACAGCAGGCTCTGTCGAAAGTTCCTATTAAGCTGCCACTAAAGAAAGAAACAACTTCAGAGCAAGAAGATTTTAGTTCTAGCATCCAACTTGAGGAAGTTAGAGAAAACTGCTGAAGGTCAAGGCTGCTAGAAACTTTCATAAAAATGATGAAAAGTGGTGCTAAAGGAGAGATCATCCACTAGCCTCTTTACAAACTGAGAAGAAATTCAGCTTTATTTAAGAAGGCTCCTTCTAAGATCCTTCCAGGCTCCTTAGTCAAATAGTAAGACAAAAGAAGGGTTCAGGATCAAAACCCGGATACAATTATACAAAGAATGAAAAAATAATAGACTCTGAAGGAACAGATGAAGCTAATCTATAGCTAAAATACATTTCTGCACTTCATCTGTGCTTACCTGAGCTGGTCTCTCTCAGGAAAGTCTCGTGCTTGTTCACCCCCATCTTCCTCAAATTACAACTGAAGAGAGACTGCAAACAATCCAAGCTGCCATTGCTCCCCACAACAGGTAAGCCCTTCTGCAAAGAATCATAGGCCACACTGTCCATCTGGTATCAATCATAAGACATTACAAGAAGCATAGACAGCATACAAGTAGCACACCAGTACAGGCAAAATGCTAGACCTGTCCAGGCTGCATGAAGCATGTCGTCAGGTGTGCTTTCCAACACAGGTCATTCCGCATCTTCTTCAGCTGAGCTGACACATAACTGACCTAAAAACTAACAAACTATGTAGGTGAGGTTTGCAAATACACCAGTGAAATGTAGCTCCTAACTAGAAAGCCATAGGTATATGGCATTCAGCAGCAAGGAAATTTGTTTTCTTACAGAGATGCTAATAGATTAAAAGACTAGGACAGTGGTGACGGGGCTGGGCGGGTGTGGAAGCTGCAGAAGAGACCACAGTGAAGGGTTGTCAGAGCAGCAGGAGCTCATATCACTTGTGTCAGCCGGTCATTAATCCCGAGCATCACACACACCTCATGTGCTACTTCTCCAGATACCCAGGAGGGAGCCAGCAAGGAAATTTTGACAGCTCTCAGGAAGGAGAGTCATGCCAGTGGGCTCCAAGAGGGGATACAGAAAGTCTCCCAGATGTGCAGGTATTGGTGAGCAGGGCTTGGCATTAAGACCCTCATGTTCCCTACCATCCTGTGAACAGAACTGCACTGGGCAGGCTGGCTGGGTATGATAAGTATCTGGGCACCTCACTTCCAGAGAGGGCATGTGGAGACACATGCCCTAGTGCTCAGTAGTATGTGAATGAGGACAATGAGTCACATCATCTTAGTTTTAAAAAGGAATTCCGTTCCCCTCCTGTAAAGTCTTTCACTAAGATTTGCTGTGTTGCTACTCATGCTGCAACATGAGGTGCTGTTCTTGGGCCACAACCCTTTTCCACAGGCACACCACGTACAACTGACCACCCTTATAAAGATGCGACCAATACACATCAGCCGAGAACTGGCAGCCGCAAAAAGCATGCTACTCCTCAACAGTCCTGATCTCTGATAACTACCTTTACATTACAGCACCATCATTGTGTATTGTAACATGGCAGGACACATGCATGGTCATTCACATTTTAGCCAGAGAGATGAGTGGAGAAAAGTTCACATTTTTAAAATCTGCCACAAGAATCTGTAGCCTGTGAGAAGGGTTTTTGGCATTGCTCAGCAGTGTTCCCTTCACAGCTGTCACAGCAACATGCCTCACAGAAGTGCCCATGTGTGCAGCACAAGTCGCCCCTGTTGAGGAAATCTGAAAGGAAGACGCAGAGATGAAAATTTAGCAACAATAATGATAAGATGTTTGCTATGGGGAAGTATTCCTTGAGCTGACCAAAGGCAAAGGGTCATCTCTGGATCAATTCTGTCATTCCCAAGACCACACATCTTACAGGTTCATCAGCGAAATTAAGTCTGTCTGAAGCTACACAGGTACACAGCACTCAGGAAGCCCTCAGCTGGGAAGTATTTTGTTGGAAAGTGTTGTAAATGAAATCACATTGTGGAAGACCAACACTCTCTCATCAGACGTCTGACCTTCAGAATAAGCAAAACTACCTTCGTTATGGTTTTAAAAACATACCATTTAAAATTGGTTCTGGAGAAATACTTTGTTTCGGTTAAAATATAAAGTATTTTCTTGCATCAATGCCATTTAGTAATTTCCAACCCAATATTAAAGAGTCTCTGAATCATTTGATTTCTAAGCCAAGAGATATATAGAGTTAAAAATATAGATCTTTGGTTCTTCAGTTTCAGGCCTTCAGGGAGCTTCCACAGTTACTCTTTTTCCAGAAGTATGGCTCCTCAGTCTGCGTTTTTACTTCGCAGAAGTGAAAGAAAAAATAGTCTTTTACTAATGCAATTTATGAGCCTGTCCTTTAATTCTTTCTAAGTTCTAGTCATAGCTCATTGTAACCTTGCTCTTCCTTATTAGTGTTTGTGTGCATACACGTATTTTTAACTTGTTTTGTTATATTTAATTTACTTGTATTTGATATTTCACTGTAGAAAGTGTTAAAAAACTAATTAAAAAGGTTCTAAAAATTCATTGTTGTCATCTGGAAAACAGTAATGCAATCTCTATTTAGAGTGCACATTCTTAATAGCAGCAGTTTCAGTACCAATATCTTCTCTGAATTATCTATAGTTACATGGTAACCTGGTATTTATATTGCATATAAATTCAATTATTTAATAGCTTTGAGTGTACTGTCTGTGAAGCCCTACTAATAATTTTATTAAACAACTTTGTCTATAAATGTATATTTCCAAAATAATTCTTAATTGTGCATTACTGTTTATAATTAATACAGAAAAACTTTTTAACTCTTAATTTAACTGTCTAACTTTGCTTTTGGTAAGCAATCTAAATATCTGAGCTTTAAAAACAAGCTTAACCATATTATTTGGGGACAGGATGAGATACAGAATTGAATACTTGTGTTATGGTTTCTGAATTTTCCAATTACATCAATATTTGCAAAGAAAACATACTTAGTAGTAGTGGATCCATTGTAATCTTTGTATGTTTTTAGAGTCTCATCCATGTAGACATACAGCACTGGATTACTTGATAAAATGTAGATGGCAACATTGCTTGTTTTATTAGTGAATCAAGCACAGAACTGTTTGTATGTTTTCATTGTATTACAATAGCATGAGAACATACCATGAGATGATGATGTTTCTGGATTAAATTCAGTGTTCTGACTAAAGTTCATGCACTGTTTCTCTGTATTCTTTAGGAAAATAATCTGTGACTAAACTGTATTCTCTAAACTGATAGTTTTACCAGTCCTTACTCTTTTTGACTCAGAGCAAGTCTCTGCACTTACTAAACATGAACATTCCAACAACCTTCTCCGAAAGTTAACTATTCCTATTTTCCCTCACTCTACAGAGAATATGTACTCATATGAATGATTTTGGTGTTTGAATCCACAAATCTGTGTGAAACTACTAGAGAAAAAAAGGGCTGAAATAGGTAGGCACAAGGAAACAAGCGATTTCATCTAACCTTTCCAATGTGATACATAAATGCGTATGTATATGTGAATCTGAAAATGCAATAAGGAACTTATGCTAGGAAAGGCTTTTCTGAGGAATATCTTGATCAAAAAGCACTCACTCACTTTGGCAATATTTCTAGACCCAAATCAAACTGTAATGGAAAGAATTTATGGAAGAAAACCTGAAATTCATCAGAATAACTCAGAATATTGCTTAAGGGATGCTGTCACCTAAGCCACATTGTCACTGTTGAAAATTTTTTTGCAGCATCTCCTAAGGATGGAAAAAATAATGCTTTCTTCTGCATGCCTGTGTCAATACATTTCTTTGGCATCAGTTTAATATAAGTTGATTTTCAGATCCACACTCCATCAATAATATTTTCAACATTATTTCCTCAAAGGACAATGTATGCCACATGTAAATTAAGAATAACACTGAGATATTAATGAAAATATGATTTCAAGTTCAGTCCCGAATTATATTTAAAACAAACAAGAAGCTTCTTTCTCATGTGTAGGAACTCCATGTAATTAAAATGTTTCTGAATTATGTTCAAAAAGAGAAAGTAGCATAGTATTTTTCAGAAAATATAGTTATTGAAAAGCAATTTTTAAGAACTTTTTCAGTTGTCTGTCTTCTCCCAGATTTGCGCATCAGACAATAATCTGAAGTCTGCTTCCTCTATGCATGGAAAATGTTACTCATGTACTACTACTCATGTGAATAATAAGGGTCACTATAATTTAGTATTGTAATTTTGTTATTTGGATAGACATGGGAACACAATGCATGGTGATTAATTCTCATACAGCCATTGCTGTTACTACATTACATATTTTAATATTTATTTATTCTAAATAATTCTAAAATGCTTTCTTCAATAATTTTGCACCCCTGACTCCCTTCCACATGAATATCTCTTGTTTTGACAAAACACTTTATATACAAACTGTGTTAGGAATAATAAGTAGTATGTCAAGCTGGGTAGTTAAAACTATACTGCATTTTTCATAGTATCATAGAATCATTTCAGTTGGAAGAGACCCTCAGGATCATCGAGTCCAATCAGAACCTAACTCTAGCACTAAACCATGTCCCTAAGAAAAAAAAAACTTCAAGGAGAATACTGTGTCCTCTCTGTAAACCATATCACCCCCTATTCATTACTATTCGTTTTCATATGATTAACTAAAGTTTTATTAAAAAGTCATATCTGCATGAAGTATTACTGATTGCTTTTCGTAATGCGCATTCTGATTCGTGGATGAAAGTATTGTAGATCATAATCACAACGTTTGCTTACCCAAAATGTTAGCGCACTTCAAGGGATATTCAGACATGTTTCAAGGACTTTAAACATGAAAAGTGGCAGATAGGATTTGTTATGAATGTGGCTCAAAATCTTAATATTCTTTCCCTTGACTAATATGAGAAAAGTATTTTATATTTTCTACCAGGGAACTACATTTGATATATTTGAGATGTTTTAAATCAGACTATTCTTATCTGACACTTCCATTTTAAAACAAGTGAAAATTTACAAAAGTAATATTACATGGCTATTAATACATACAATCTGATTATTTAATACTGTCCCTAGTTGCTAAAATGAAATATTTAAATACAGAATACACTTGCATTACTTTGTGAAATATTCAGGAAATTTAAGTAGATTGCAGAGAAGTAAGCAGTGCTACTATAGGTAGAGTGCTTCCTATATACAGTTATAGTTCATGTGCCTATACACAGGTAAACATAGCACTAGCAAGCAAAACAAGCATTTTACTTACTAACTGTGGTTTAATGAAATATCTGAACAAAAGAATGCACATAAGTATAAGCTAAAACTCCAAATTACGAAGATGTTGATGAACATCAGATGCTCTCCTGATGTATGTGCATTAGCAGAAAAGGTACTGATGAATTTAAAAGGCTCAATGAATTAAATTAGAAACAGATACTCAGCATCAAGAGAACTGATGTCTCAATATTCATCTTTTTTCATGGCATTCATCTTGTTGAGCTCAAACACATAAGAAAGAGGAAGCAACAAATAAGAATGCGCCATACGAGACCAATGGCTAAAACTCTAACAGTGAGAAGTTTTCTAAATCACGGTAAAATATTTAGATTCTCATAACACTTACAGTATAGTTTATACGAGACCTCTGAATAATTCCGAAATGCCTTCTTCAGAAATCTTGTGCCCCTCAGGAATTAGTCAAAATTAACAGCTTCCACAATAACATAATTTGTTTGGACAAAATCACTTTAAACACAAACTGTATTGCGAATAACATCAAACAGTAATCAGAAAAAATATTGTAACCAGAAAATAAATTGTCCTCAGAGAGATCGAATACACTGGCAATTAGTTATGTCTATTACCTTTACATTCTGTTACACTGCTAATTCCATTCTTCATCTTCTTGCTATTCTCTAACGAAATTACCTGCTGATCACTGGGCCTAGGACATTTCCATCCAGCTGCAATACAATTTTTCTTCAGCTTCTCTAACCTACCAAACTCTAACTCAACCTGATCTCAGTCATCATGGAGGGATCCCCACCATCAACGGTTCAAGTATGGATACAGCTGCAGTAAACATGCTTCTCTGAAGAGAGCAACTGCTTCTTTAAATACAGTATCATAAGCCTACATGCAAAATTCTTGTTAGTCTTACTGTGAATAACATTCCTTTTCCCTAGACAAAGCCTGGAGAAAATTCTAAAAGTACTATATTTAAGCATACACATATATAGCATCTGTATGGAACTGTAGCCCACCATGACTTCAGCTATTGCTATACTGATCCCGCTCTTGAAACGAAGGTTTTCTACCAGTAACTTTCCTTTAGACACCTCCTGACAGAATCACTTCATCCTACGTGCTTTGCAGACATATCACAAGGTACAACTGCTTTACAGTCCAACAATAGCTAGAAAGATAAAGTTATAGCTGAGTAGCAAACAGCACTCTGAAGAGGTCTGAATAGAGATGAATTTTAAACTGTAGGCACAGAATAAAGTAATCTTAGCACCCTTAGAATGATTAATTTTCTTAATTAAGTCAGACATATCTGCATCCTTTATAAGTGTCAGTCTAAAGGATGTGATATGCAAGACAACCTGTAAAAACATATACATAGCTGAACGCAACATTCCTGGTTTTTATACCCTGGGAAATACTGCATTAAATTTACCTATCTGGTCAATAGAGAGAGGTCAAGACTTCCTGAGAAGCTCTAAAAAGCAATCCAGATGCTGTAAATAAACTGCTGAGATAAAATGTGAGCTATCAAGATACAATTAGGAAACAGAAGGTTCAGGAACACTGGTAGAATTCAGGCCATTTGAATGCAGCTGCATTTTCTCTCATCGTTTGATTATATTCAATCTCTATTTAAAGTGGCAATAAAATAGATACAATGACCACATACATAAGTTAATTATGATTGCATTTTTCCAAGTTATTTGATGGAAGCTGGTAGGCCATGATTTTTACTTATAAAAAGGTACTACTCATATATGTTTTATGTTGAACAACAGCTTTCATGTGACAAACACCAAAAAATATATATTTTAGAAAGGATATAGTAAATTTAGAGGCTTTTTCTTTGTAAATCCTTGTCTAGCAATACCAAAGCAATGCACTTTTTTTGAGAATGACCCTTCTTAAACTATACATGAATTTCTCTACCATGAATGATTATACAAAGGGAAAATTTCAGTAGAAAATAGTGGACATGGGAAAGGTAGGGCAAGTTACAAGATTTGACATACAGTATAAAATATTTTTGAATAGTTTAGATTTACTCGATTTAATTCTTTCTCGGTTTAAAGTAGAGGAATTATGGACTTAAGGAGAGGAATTAAGGTATACACGCAAATACATAATTTGAAACAAATACTATTTTCTATTTATTAAACCAGAGCAAATCTAAACAGCATAAAAATTCCATTGTAGGTTTACTGCTACATAGCATTATATGCACTTCCCTTAGCAATCACAGTCTCAGTCCTGTCTATTATCCAAAAAAGGTACCTCAGTTATCTCCCCTAGAATAGTGTTATACACAAAAGAGAATAAGCATGGTGCTAAATGAAAAGTGTGATCTCTTCTGGCCAAAAAATATTTTTTTTTCCTCCCCTGTATTTTTGGAGTCTCGTTTTGGCTTTACATGGTGACGCGCGGAAAACGACCTTGCAACCTGTAAGATTGTAAAGCAGGTATGTTTATTTCAGCTCTGGACACACTAGGAAATAATTTTCACCAAAGACATGTGCAAATTTCCAGTAGCTGTGAGCTTAGTTAAATACTGTAAAGTGTTACATATTCATGAAAGTTCTAGGAACGCCTATACATATTCATAACCTGTCCCTGAGAAGGCGGTTCTTATTACAATGAGTTCCGGGAAATCATTTCCATAGTCTCCACCTCTGGCCCCTCCTGGTTGCACCTGCGCAGTGATCGTGGACCGGGGTCATCTTCTCTGTACACGTTCACCTCTGGCCTGGTGTGATGAGTTGGCTGGGACTCAGACTGCTGAGTTGGCTAGAACTGGCATATCTCGTGTCCTGTGTCCAAGTTTTGGTTATCTAATTCACCCAAGGATGCACCAAGGATGCACCCAAGATTTTGTCTCCCTGCAAGGCCTGCAAAGTCGTCAATAAACTTTTGTTTCTCTTACATAAGGCTAAGCAAAGCTAGGCAATTGTAATGTGGGTTAAGGGTTCTAAGCATTGTGGGTTAAGGGTTTGCTCTCTAAGCGTTAGCTCCTTAAGTGTTAGTTCTTTAAGTATTGATTAGTCAAGTGTTAATTAGTTAATTCCTTGTATCACATGGTTTTCTTTTACTTAGCATTTTTAGCATTTTTTTAACAGCCCCCAAATTCATTACTTTCTTTCAAAAAGGCAACTGTTGATTACTTTTTTGTTCAAAAAGTTTTTAGAAAAAGATTGTAATTCAAGTGCAAATAAATTCCATCAGTCTATTTGATGCTATCTTTTCTCCCTTGCAGGGTGAATTACATCAGGCTAACAGGATAACATGATCAGTGCAAGCCTTCACACAGCAGATTTTGTGTGGTGGACCAGTAAAAGTACCAGAGATTTTTACAAGAGGCCATCAGGAAAATTACTGGGAAGTTCTCCTAAACCATGCATATCAAACACAATGCTCATTATCCCATAGCCAATGAAGTCAATCTTTGAACCTCAAACAAAGAGAAACAAAAAAAAAAAATCAGAAAACTGATTTTTTTTTTGTGATTTCACAAGAGAAAGACTACGCCCAAATATTGTCCCATGTGTATTCAGAAAGCTCACCCATGGGAACAAGCTACCCAAAAGCAGGTATGTAGTACCTACCAGAGGAATTGCTTTGCATGATGGGGTGTCTCTCACATTTCCTTGGGTGGGTGGAAGTTACACACGAAGACTCAGCAGAGCAGGTAATTCCTCAAGTTTTAAGATTATATTTAGGGATAGCTGAGCATCCTCACACCTAAGGCAGGAATCCTAGAACCACCTGGACGATTGCATGACTTTCCATGGCTAAGGTTACATGAGATCAGCCCTGCCTGAGGTGTCTGATACTTCTGAATGTGCATTCAGACATATAATGTATGTCTGATCTGAGAAGAAAGCAAAACATCAGGATCCACCAGGTATGGTGGTACATTTTCAGATGAATTTGCTAAGACACACATTTAATTCTGCCTCTTTTCAGATGATACAAAACATTATTTACCAGGGTGAGAGGGGGGGAAAGCACTAAATCTGCTGCAGAGGGCAAAAGCACTGTTACTGTTCCTCAGTGGTTAAGTAGATTTGTCAACACAACATGCTTTGTTACCATCTTAACACTAGAACTCACAGCAGATTCGAAAAGACAGCACGTTACACAACATGGACGGAAGGGGTTGAAGGGTGAATACACTGTGATTGTGTTCCTGTTCCGACTGTTATTAAGCCACTGGATAAGCATCAGCACCCACAAGTCCCATCCACTTTTGAGCCATGTCTGTCAAGAGCTGAGATAATTGGGTATTTGTTAGAAACAGAACAGCTTAAAGCAAAGCAAACTAAATCTAAAAAGCATATATATATATTTAAAGCATTAGTTTATTCATTAAAATATCTGAGATCACATCTATTTACAAAAGAGCAGCTGAAAAAAAGATGCCTAAGTGCCATTTTATTAAATATTGCTACATACTTTAATTGACTTGACAGTTGCTGTAGCATGGATGTGAGACAACTATCAATTACAGTCTCCACACTCTCCTGCTAGGCCCACCAATCTTACTGAACAATCAGTCTCTTCATTAAAATATTGATTGTATTCCAGCAGTTCTAATTTAAATCTTTATTGAAGAGGTTATAAAGATATCTCAACATTCAGACAAAGGCACACACTTCTCAAATACGACCTAACTAAAAAGAATACAATTATTTGTATGATAACATACTCTGTAATCTGCTGAAAGTCAGTGCCTCCATTTTTGTTATGATGCACAAGTGACGGAGCATTACTTGACACAAACATTCCTCATTCCTCATGGTTAAATTAGAGGGCATTTCAAGGCAGCAAATTGATCAAAGTGGCTATTTTTTTTCTTGCTTCTGACATAAACAGTGAATACTTTTAGGCATGGTGGTGTGCTTGCATGCTTTGTACTTGAAATGTAATGCAATGAGAATCTGTGTTCTGAAGTAGAACATGGATCTCTTTTTTTCTTCCTGAGTACAGTTTGAAAACAGTAAGACTAATAAATATGTGAAGATATACAAAGATAGTGATCCGATCACAACTTTTACACTTACCTCTTTACCCATTTAGATTGCCAACATGCAACAACAGAAGCTATATCCATTTGAAAAACTTTCTGAAGTCCTGGTTGCAAGGCAACATTCACAGTAGGATTTGCACATTTCTACAAAAAATCTTTTATCTTTCTAATTTTTGACTGAATATTCACCAGTATTTCCATGTGTCAAGATTTCCATCCACACTGTGGTCACTAAGGCCAACAGGATTGCAAGGTAGACTTTAATCATGCCTAAGCAATGTTATAGATCTGATTTTATGTATTTCTCTAATAAAATCTTACAACTTTCAGAATTCACAAAGTTACAAATCAAATGCACCAAGACAATGCTTCCTAATAGAACAAAAGAGACTTGAAAGCAGCAGAAGGTAATAGCAGGGATGAATATTCAGTTATCTCAGACATCTGTATTAGCCAGAGTGCTTTAATGCGGAAAACTGAAATACTCCTCCAGCTTGCAAATAACATCAAATATAAAAACACTACAGATTTAAAACATCAACCTATGTCTTAATACCCAGCTTCCTGATAATACTTCTTACTTTGTGTCCCACACATACATACATACACATCTTAAATCTACAGTGGAAGAAAATCTGGCTTGTATGCATATTCTATCACGTAGAAATCTGCAGAAAATCAAATAGATTATTGACTCCTATCATGAACTGTTGTTACTGTAAGCGAGATGTCCAGACAAAACCAAACCAACAAAGGAAACAAAAAAACCCTAGTTGGAAACACAGGAAACACTTTCCTGGGATTCCCTGGACCAAGGCAAAAGACAGTGAAACTTCTACACAAAGCCAGTCTTCTTTTACACAGAAAGCAAGTACACTTCCCTTCTCCATTCAACTCTGCCTCTAAAATTTACTCCATTCCATACAGCTTCTGTGTCCTGGGTATTCCCTTCCTTAAGAAAAACAAGAAATGGGAGAATACCGCCTGAGAATACAGAGTAGATGTAAGAATTGGGAAAACGGGAACAGCTGCAAAACAACTAGAAGAAAAATAGGCATTAGGGAAGATGAGAAGGTCCTCTAACTGGAGGACATCCATTTCAAACTAAAATACTCTAAATTGTTTCCTATACCTCTAGTTGTATAACTTTGCTTTTATAAGTCTTAGGACCAAAGAGTGTTGATCAGATTACTGCCAGCCAAAAAAAAAGTGTCTTGCTAGATGTTGATCCTGTCTTCTCCTTACCCGTCTACCATATCTCACTCCCTCCTCTCCAGTCCCAGCTTCAGTGAATACAAAACAACTTCCCTTGGGGCAAGGGAAGTGTTTATCTAAAATAGCTCTGCATTTTTATTTTAACAAAAGTCTTCATACTGTTTATAAAACTCTACAGGTTCTGTAAAAGCCCAAATTATATTCCCTCTTGTCCAAAATGATTTGACTTAAAATACATTTTTCTGATAGCTTTCCAGCTAGCAAACTCTCTTCTCTTTTTATATTTCTAGATACAGGGACCCAAAAGGGCTTTTATTTAACAACAGCTCAATAATTACCTTTTCTAACTTCCCATCTCTGCACTATTGTTTCTGGCATATTAGTTTTCAAGGTCTCAAAGTTCATGGCAGTTTTTTTGCAAGAACAGTGATAAAGTGCTTGCATTATGAATAGTAATTTTATTCTTTACTACTCTGGCTGAATACAGTGACATACAGGCTACCTGGTTTCAATATTCCATTGCAAATTCCTTAGGGTTCTGTGTCAGCAGCAACATATTTAGCAACCTTGAAGAAACCTCTTTCTTTTTATGTTGATGGATTTATTTATTTAAAAACTATCCTCAACAGGGCAGCAACACAACACACAAGGGCTTGCCAACAGGAAGATCCAATTGGACAGTAAATGTTCTAAAATTCTTAACAGCTGCTAAATCAGATTTAAAAAAACTAGTATAGTTTCAAATGCTAGTTAGAGATCATATTTTAATGAGACAAGCACATCACAATTATTCTGCTTTGAATGTTTTTTGATCTGGGATGTGAAGATCTGAAGGATCTTGCAAACATTAACATTCTAGCTTGCTGTTGCTTGGCTTGTGTTAATTAATTAAATCTTGTTTCACTGAGCTACTGCTATCTCTGCTTTAAAATTGGAAGCAGGTGCTTTCTTCTTTATGCAGATGATACCTTTACGTTATAGATATACTTAATTTCAGGTTTATGTGATTGTATGGAAATACATGATCTTACTAAAATCTTAAGTTAAAGAAATACTTTCATTGTTATAAATTCTTTATGGAAAAGAAGCAATGTCTATTGAAGTTATTTTGTTTCAGTTAGCAAAGTACCGATTTTATGCTTAAGCCCAACTTCACAAATGAGACACTAATATTTAAACACAAACATATTCTATATTATTCCTTCCCCCCCCATATACAGTATATAATGGAAATAATATGTCCATCTCCACAATCTACGTTGTTAAAACTATCCACCTTAAAAGCAACTTTCATTATACAGATTTAAATTTTGTGATTTAAATACAACTTAATAGCAGGGTTTTTTTCCTAATATACTTTCTAAAAATATATATATATTTGTAATTTGAACTAGAAAATATCAGGTTTTTTCATACTAACTTCCAAGCAATACAAAATGAGAAATTCTTAAACCAAATGAAATGTTAAAACTCAATTGGACCTTCTTAAAATAGCATCTTCTGTAAATATGCATAAACATCTAAGAAGTCTCTCTTTACCTGTCCCCCCCACATCTATTACTAAATTTAAGAATTTATCCTTATAAGATGTTTCCATAGATTTCCAGATTTGTTAAGATAGTAAACTTCTATTGGTTTTAAATTAGACAACAAAAAATTTCTGTAGAAAACCATTTGTTTTATTTCCACTGTTGACAATCTAAATAAAGAGTACAGATTTAAAAAAAAAAAAAAAATCTAGTTCCTAACCATTCAATTATTTCTTCTAACCACAGTTAGGTTAGTCTCAAATCCTAATATTACTAAGTTAATTACAGGAAATAACTTCCCATTGAAATCAGCTACCTGAGTTTCAACTTGTTACAACTCCTTAGGAATGCTTATTCTTAAATGTAGTATAATTTTTACTATCTCTATGTTTATATCACAATTCAGCATTTTTAATACCTGTGAATTCAGTGTAACTGGATAGACAATGCAGCAGATAAGAAGGAGCCTCAGTTCTACAGAAGTCTTCATGACTTCTGTGCTCATGCAGCAAAAGTATAAAACTTGCAGCTAACTTAAATGGATAGAATTGCACAATATCTAAAGATACATATTCTTTGCTCAGAAAGTGACAGCCTTTGAATACTTTATCGATAATAACAGTAGGATACTACTGCTCTTCCTTATACTTGATGGGCTATGCCAGTTAACGTGCCTAATTTCACATTCTGAAGCTCCAATGGCTTCCCAAATTAGCTACTATGGAAAAAGCATTAACTGAGTCAAGTTATTCTGTTCACTCACCTGTTACAGAAAATAAAAATAAATATTGAACTGGCTACACAGAGGAAATTCACTAGCCAAGTTTTAGCATGTTTCAGAAATGAATGAGAATATGTGTTCTCTCAGCTGTGTTATCTGTGTTTAGAAGTCCTTTCATAACAATAATTATTCACTGCCTCTAGCCCACTAAAAATAAACTAAAATTACTTTCACAAGACTTAAACAATCTCGACCCCTCAAGAGTTGGAACTCAAACTTTTGAGCACTAAATAGTTGCCCTCAAACATGAGTTCTTATTTTGAATATTGAGAATATTTTTTAAAGATCTGAAGAAACACACTAAATATGCACAAGAAATACATGAACTAGGGTTTAACTGAAACTTTGGAACTATTTCTTTAACAAACCTCATTAATAAATATTACATATTACATATTTGTATTTCTTGTGTAGAATATTTCAAATTTGAACAGAAACAGATGAAAAACACAGATGTTAGATGTGTAATAAGCTATATTTTAGTATAAATGCAGGCTTTACAAGAGCCAGAAAAACTGTAAACTTAGGTGCATGGTCATTCCTTAATAAATAGGAGCTTGGAAATTCTACAGCATCTACACATAACTGTAAAAACCGCACTTCATTGAAGCAAAATTAACATCATATTAAATTGAGTTTCTGGATTTTTTTAAATTCAAATATATTCTTGTACTGCATGTTCACAACACTGGCTTAACCTATAATCACCAGTTTTAACACATAATAATATTGGTTTCACTTGCCCTTCTGAAAACTTCTTTACATGCAAATATACTTGAACAAACAACATATTTTTCCTGTCACATTTTATAGAGAATCATTACTACTAGTAATAAAAATGTCATTATACTAATCATTAGAAATAAATTAAAAATACAAAACTATTTCAGAGGACAGGACAGGGAAAGGATAGTTAGGAAGTTTTTTGGGTCTTTGATGATGATAAGGAAGGATAATTAGAGATTATTAACATACACCAATTTTTTTCCCCCCTCCAGTGAAATTCTTGTAGAAATAGGTCAACTGAGATTGATTTTGCAATGGCTTTGAGCTGTTTTCCCACCAGGTGCCCATCTTTTTGAAGGGCAGAAGTACAGTCTAACTGCTGAACAAGTATTTACAGAGGGCAGAATAAAGTAGATTTTCCAGACATATACAGCTAAGCAAAAGTAATCCATCTGCACAACTCCAGTACTGTATCTGCAGTAGCAGGTCAAGGAAGGTTGATCTCCCATCATGAATAGAGCGGAACATCCAATCTCCTAGCACAAATCTCCGCACACCGATAAATTTATTTCTATGCTACTTTATCCTTAGAATTTTCTTAAGCTTTCAGAAAACTTGTTACATTACTTTATCCTCAGAAATTTTCTAAAAGATTTTTAGAAAATTTGTTTCCACATTATGCCAAATCAGAGAAACTATCTGACAAATGAGACGCAAGGATTAGCGGAGAAGTGCAGGTAGGCCAGAAGAATTAGACTGTTTGGGTCAGAATAAACAACTGCACAGACACAGGGTGAAAAACAAGAGTCTAAGAGACAATTTCTTTTCAGGAAATTACCTGAGACATGCTGTAGTGAAAAACGTAAAAAACATTTCTCTGAATGTACAGGCATAAAGTCTTCAGAACATATGAAATTATTTCCTTCAGCTTTTCTCAGCTCCATACTGCATTCCATTTTAGGCACTGCACTTCAAGACTGATACAAACAAAATGGACAGAATCCACGAAAAGCATTGGAAATCACCAGAGGCCTAGAAAATCTACAAGATCTCTCTTATAAGATTGCACAAACTGGAGTAATTCACAAGAAGATGCAATTGCAATAGGGAAGATAATGACACTCAAAAATATAAAAAGGCCACAGAAGAAAGGAAAATATCATGCTTTCAGTGTCTATGGTGAGTGGTTAAAGAACTGAGGATCTTGAGAAGATTTCAATTAGATAATGAATAGAAAAAAAGCCAAATAAAATTTCCACTTCTAATTTTAAAAACATATTTCAATCGTCTAAGAACAGAAGAGATTTATCCAGGAAAGTTACTGAGGACTTCAAGAGCAGGTTGGATTACCACCTTTAATGTATTGCATGCATGTTATTAATGTTGCTTTGGGATCAAAATAAAGACTAGCTAGCCTCTTGAGGTCAACACACAGTTCCATTTCCTTGTGTTTTAAGAGCTCTACGGAAAACAGGTAACATCCCATTGGAGATAAATTCCACTCAGCTCCCACTTCAGAATAATCTATTCCCAAGGAAGATAAACTACACACAACTGCTATTATTTGTTCCTCCAACTGGCTCAAAGAGAGCAAACAAAACATATTCCTGGTTTCTAAGAAAATAGGATAGAGTAACTTCTTTTTGTAAATTTCAACACACAATATTTTTAATCAGAATATGATGTAAATTACAATTTATAAAAATGAGACAGCCACCTGAAATTATGACTAAAACTCGAATACTTGCCACAGTAATTTGTCATACTAAAATTGTCTAGTGATACAGCAGAAAGAAAAAGGCAAACAAACAGAATAAATGTTTTGAAAGCCTTCAGATATGACAGAAAGAAGAATTATAGATCAGGTTTTGGAAATCATCTTCTGGGAACACTCCAGTTATAACCTTTCTTTCACGTAGCTGCCTTACTATAGTAGCGCTTAAAGGTCACAGCGAAACTGAAGACAATGAACATTTTGCCTGATTAAGGACATGAGAGGATTAAAGTAATAATTAGGGTCCTAATACTTATACACTTAATCTCATTTAGACTAATCGAAGTGGCAGAATGAAAAACTTGTTCCTGCAGTATCACTGATTAGGTGCATATACAAACTAATTCTGAAAGTAAATTCAAGTATAAATGTAAAACATTAACAAAGTAACAGAGATGAGATTAAAAAATAGACTTGAATGATCCGTGCAATGCTTGAGCTTGGAAAAATACATACTTAAGGCTACTTTAAATATTAATAGGTGATTGTTTTCATTACAACTTTATAAGACTGGCTGTAAACCTTAACAGTATGTTAATAAAAAATTGCTCATTACAATCTTTTTGATTTTCATTTTCAAACATTGTTGTCAGATGTAAATATCCCCATTGCAATATAATTTGTTGTTGACTGTTTCTTGTTGAATTTGTTGAAAATCTAAGTATCAATAAATAACTTTTTTCCAACACTAACAGTAGACTACTTAAGGATTCTGTGCATTATTCATGCATTCCATTTTCTTCTAAATCATATTGTATTTAAAATGTTATTATTCTTAGCTCATTTTTCATTTCATTAATAGGCACATATAATATGAAGTTTTAGAACTTCTGCTAGAACATCTTGTTCATGTGATTTAATTTTTTGTGCCTAATAGCCTCATCAGACTGAAGCACTCAAACCACTATTCTAAATGCAATGTTATCAGCAGAAGCTGTCAAACCTGGATTTCGTTGCACTAGAGTTACGAAGAGTTTTGCACTAGTAACTGCAGCTCACCTTCCCATATTTTTTGGTGCTAAAAATATACTCTCAGATTTCAGATGAAAGTCAGATTGACTCTTCTTGATAAAACCAAAAACATTAAACATTAGTCTCACAGTAGCTGGCCTTAAAGTCATCACAAAATTACAGGGGAAAATATCCCTGCATAGTTAATCATCTCACACATTTTTAAAGCACTTTGTTTACCAACACTAAAGCCAAGCTTGAAGAAAACAATCTGAATAGAGGCAGGAACTTTGTCTGGGAACATTTAAATGCTGTCTTGTTTGTAGAAGGCACCTTGTGACACTGGCTGTGCTCACCTGTGGCAATGACACTTGAAGACCCAGGCTGTGGATGGATGGCTCTTGGCAACATACCTGTAACTGGAAGAGTGTTAAGCCAGTCTATTCTCTGATGGGGAAGGGAAAACATAAAGGGAGAACTACAGGTTTCCATGTGTGTGGTTTATAAGCACCTTTGCCCTGCTACATCTGAGCTCTGAATTGAGGAAACCTCAGGGAGACCTGAAAATCCTACATGCTACTGTGAGAGGCTGAGTTTTTAATTGAAACCCTTCTATACAGTAAATCAAAAATACGTGCTACTCAAAGACTATCACCTATTCCAAACCATGGAAATTCAATTTTTTTTTTTTCACACATATGCACTTTTCCTTAACAAAAAAAATTGTTTTCCAGAATTCCATGTCAAATTTAAACACTATACTACTATACTAATGATTGTTCTTGTCAAATAATATTTATTATATAACTTGGGATCTTCTCTCCATGGTCCAACTTCAGAACACTTTATTAACCTTCAAAGGCATCAGAAAATGCTTTAATTTTTATCCGACTTCTTTTATTGGATGAACTTTCTAGAAGGAGATTTACGGAACAGACACTCTTCCAGCCCAGATCAAGGATGAATAACAGTAATCTGGGAATAATAAAGTGTTACGTGAGAGGTTGCGTTTCACCACCTTTATCTCTATGATTGTTTAAACTTATCCAGCAATGCCATTTGCAGTGAGCCATAACCAGTATACTTTGCCCTAATTAATTTTGTTATACTCTTATGCACTGGGAGTTGCCATTTTAAAACTTTCAGCCTTTTGACACAGTGTGCCATAATGAATATAACCTTTAACATGTTACTTCCAGGCTAGTGAACACTCCTAGCTTCAGTACTTCTTGTAGAACTTGTCAGCAAGAAGATATATTAAAAATCTATGAGAATCCAACTCATCCTATGAAGTGTTAAACTAACCGGGACCATTGTTTTTAAAAGATCAACAGACCGTTTTTGACATAAGATGCAAACTACAATACACTCTCTGCATGTAGCTCATAAAGTAAAATCTTTAGTTCATGGTACTTGGGTTATTTAATGTTCAACTAGAAAATACCATGTATTCTAACAGAAACATCAAGAAGTTTGAACCTAGTGTCATTTTTAAAAACCTCTTTAAGAACAGAATGATGCTATTGCTTTGTCCTCTGTTGAAGCATAGCCGAGGAGGAATTTGTCACCTGCACAGCAGCAGAAAGCAATACTGTAATTTGGTAATGGAGTTTTAAAAAATTTGATTTAGTTGAAAAAGATAAAAGAAATAGGAAAATGATATGCAAACCCAGAATCTGCTGAAGAAAGCAACTAACTTTCAGCTCTTTCTGAAAAGAATCATGAGGTTTCAATGCGTCATTTCTCATCTGTATGTGAGTTTCTGGTTGATTCTGAATAATTCTATCCCTGTTTCCCAAAACTACACATTATACAGCACAGCACAAGAAATTAATGTAGCCTCTGGAAATACAGAAAAATTTAATCTTAATCTTGTATAATGATCGCAAACCACAAGGATTTCTTTTCTCTTTAAACTCAATAAAACCAATTTCTTTCTCTGTTACTTAGAAGTAAAGCCTAGCTGGAGCTTTGCGTATATATCTAATAGTACAGGCCTACTGTGGTTTCTTGGAGATATACAATGGATTTTGGGAAATGTGGATGAAATACAAGAATAACTGTAAGAAAATAGTGCTTGAATGTGGATTCCCCGAAGGACTGTCATATAACATTAAAGTGACGTGCTCCTGTGTGATAGGAAAGGGGAAAAAATACTAAGGAAAGTAGTACATGGTATGATTCTAATGGATTCATATTGGCTTTCTGGGAGATTCAAAGGCAAAGACATATCCACAAAAAATGCTAAATATGATGACATTAAAGTCTTTAACGAATTCAGATGAAAAAAAAAATCTCAAAGGTTTTTAAAAGTCTTACTGAATAGAAGTATATTCCAAGCAAAGAATATGGAAATCTGCCATGGTAGATATGGGTCAGTAAGTCAGAAATTTATTCAGGAGACAAAGTTAAGCACCTTGAAAGTCAATATGCTAATGCTAAACTCAGTCTTCCCTTTAATAGTCACCTGGGGTGAAGTTCCTATCAAACTGATATGATAGGAATTGTACGGTTTGACTGAATAATGTCAGGATTTACCTACTGAAAGTTTCAAGGTATACTATAGAGACTGACGTACATTAGATGCGCTAACCTTGTGGTAGTAATATTATTCTTTAGGGAAGTAAGAAAGCAGGAATAAAGGACCTCTTGTTGCACTTAATGGCTCTGAGTATGCTGAAAAGTCAACAAATGATTAAAAATAGTAGTTCTCTAAAAGATGATAAATTAGAAACAGTTCAACATACGCAGCCAGGTAACTAGAAATGAACTCAAAAGAAAAAAATATCCTTAACATCAGTAATGGTGAAATAAAGTTCATTCCATATGCATGTTTGTATTGCTAATAATAACTAAAAATTTTTTCCACACATAAACTGATTACCAGAGCACTCTTTGTAGCTCACAAACTGCTTAACCCTATCTTTAGGCTTGCAGGGGCAGTGCCTATAAAAGTAACTTTCAATTATTTATGCCAAATGAAGCTTCCAACTCATTCGTTTTTATAGACAGCATTAAAGGCCATAATTGCATCAACTGAGTATGAGGTTTGAAAAACTCTCACAGGCTGATTTATTTCACAATGAATTGTTTTTCCCGAATTCCTTTTTCTTCTCACATAGGGATCCCCTTGAGACTCTCCTCGACTGACCTTTAGACAGGCAAATACCATTTCCGAGGCAGCAGACGCTGTTTTACTGTTGCTGCTAACTGTGGTAATGTCCACATTGCTTCTGTTATTCTTGTCCACATTAAGATTTTTTTTTAATGCAGCTTATGGAAGGTGTTACAAATATCACCATTGTAGCAATAATCATACTCCGTAAAATAACGGATTCAAATATTTTGCAGAAAAGGTCTCAGGAATGAAAGCAATTACATAGTCAAAGCTGCCAAAACACACAGCATGAAGGCTGACACAAGTTACCAAAAGCCACTTTGATCAAAAGTCTGTAACGTAATGTAATATTACATAGTAACAGAAAAGACACAAGACAGAGAATGCTGGTACCCCAACGCTAGACCAAACTAAAATAATTACGTCTACCCACGATAAGAGTTATAGGGCAAAGCAATGCATTATAAAGTAATGCACAGCCCTGGGAAAACATTGGACTGGAAATAAATCTAAAAAATCTAATTACTTGTTCTAAGCCTGTAGCACATCCTCCTAAGTAGTGAAAAATATTATAAGGACACTATCAAATTGAAAATCTCATACTATACAATTTGTCTTCATTAACACATATCTATTATTCTGTAGCAAACATCTAGTCTTTTTTTCATAATATATTTCCCTTTTGCATCTTCCAGTGCTGCAACAGTATCAGGGTTTTCAGTGTTACACTGGAGTATTTAATTTACTGGATATTTTTATATTATGTACAGGAAAAGTAAATTGTTACATTTGCCAAATTTAAAACAATGAATTCAGTGATGACCCACTCTACCATGGTGAATTCTTTGAATCCTACTCTTGACCTTCATTCTTGCCATTTATATTATAGTAACACTTTTTCTTGATGGGTTTTTAACATCTAGATTTTTCTTAAACTAATAATTACTTTAGGTAACTAATTAACATTGTTTTCCTACCCTCTATTTCTAGTGCTCATTCTCACAGCTGAAGAAGCTTTGAAAAATATTTTTTTCCCCTTTATTCTCTCCTGACGAAACAAGAAGAATCAAACATTTACACAGAAACTATTAATTCTTATGCACCACGTGTATTTTCTGGAGTTTCACTTTAGCATGATCACAAATATCTCACTTCTACTTCATGGTGCTAGCTACGCCTCCCTAAGAGCTGGGTGCTTACCAAACTTAATATGATGAAGTAGTACTATGTTTCTTCATCTCGAAGCTGACACCTTTTCCTGCCACTGAAATGTACCCTGTACGTTGCAAATCTCTTCAAGATCCAGATGAAGGAAAGAACAAGTATACAGGTCAAAAAGGCATGCTTTAGGAAACTTGGAAAGAATGAGTAGTGTCTTAAACAAAATACATTTACAACTGCCTCCGAGAACTACTTCATCAAATCGTCCTCCTCAGGGAAATAAGAAAATTAACTACTGCTCTGAAGCCAAAAAAATCATTGCACGTCCCTTTAAGAAACAGTTTTCCCAAACAATTTTTTTCCGAGAAAGTTCTAGGGTGTCAAGAAAATATATTTAACCATTCATCAAAAGAACAATAAAATATTTTTGCAAGAACCTGCTCTTTCCTCCTGTTAAGTGTTAACATATACTGGAAGGCTTCAATTGAGATGCAAATTTTAACAAATTTTCATATTAACTCCAGGACAAAATTTCAAAGATAACATCCAAGGGATCTCCTATAAAACATAAACCAGATTCCATACAGTGAAATACACATTCTTTTTCTTTCGACAGGCAATCTTCTTCATAGCATGACTACTGCAGACCCTTGTGAATCACCTCTCTCTTTGGGGGACGGAAATATTCCTTCAGCAGGTTACAATACTTAATCTAGTTGCAAGAACAAGCTTAGATGCATTTTGCTCCAACTTTTCTTTAATAAAGCTTGTGCTTTGTAATTTCGTTGTATTGCACAGGAGAGAGCTGAAGTATTATCTGGATTAAAACTGTAAATAGAGATGTTGCAATTCCAATGCAGTAGTGTCTGTCCTTACATATATATTAAGTAGTCACTCTCCCAAGTGCATTTTCTAAGGTCACACAAATTAACACCTGACCCTGTCAGGACTTCTTGACTTCAGTGTGTCTTCAAATTGTATAGGGATATATTTGGCAGATATTAGTAGCAGGACTGAAATCTAATCACGCAAAACGAAGGAAAAGGTGGTTTTTCCACACTTTGCAGACGAGAAGGCACAGATACTTAACATTAAGACAATATTAACAAATAATAGCTTTTTTTCTTTTTTTTTTTAATCTGTGAGCAATTGTTTAACCTCATCTCTGACAATTCTCTTCATGAAAGCATCCAGTTAAATTTCACTAGGAGGACTGTATGAAAAGTTAAGCACTGTTCACCTGGGATAAGTACTGTTTGCTCAAGGTCATACAAAATCTATTAGCAAAGGTGGCAATTTGAGACTGCTAGTTAAAATCTACTGCCTTAAGCATCAGTTCTTCTTTTATTTAAATAGAATTTTCATCCATACATACTCATGACTACTGAGAGCTAATTGGCCTAGACCTTCCTATCCTAGGAAGGAAGCAGGAAAGTAGAATTCAAAATGCAGGCTGTATCTTTTAATTATAACCATGTGTGTGTTTCTGTGTGTATAACTACAGACAGGTATACACATGCACATGCACTGCCTGTAATTATGGTGCTCTAACTCCCCAGTCAAGGTATATTCAAGTCTCCTGGTTCAGTTTTGGACCATTTTGGCAATACAGAAAGATGTGTGGGTCTATGCAGACCTGAAGGTGTCCATTCAGAAACCCAAATTAGACTAATCTCAGTATTTACTGCTGCAAGACTGTCTCTAAATAAAGCTCTGCAAGTTACTAGCTGCATTCACATATTCACATTCATTTCTGAAAACACAGTGCTTGGCCATCTCAAACTTCTACCCAGAGAGTCATCTCCACAGAACAGGAGATAACCCCAGTTAATATTCTGATCAGGTTCTGAAAGTAAGATTTTCTATGCCGAGAGCATATTTTGTCTTGTTCTGCATTCAGCATACCCATAACTGACTCAAATACAGTCACAATGCTACTGTTTTCTAATACTAAACATCTCACAATCTGAAGTTTTCCTTATTGGGAAAATAACGTCCTCAGAGCTTGAAACTCCACAAGTCAAAATCACAAGAAAAGAAGTTAATATTGTATTTTGCTAGTCATGTCCTAGGTCCTGAGTTTCCTGATGACTGATGTACTAGACTGAGCTGTGAGTCAATGTTATCAAATTCAAAAGTACCCTGTGGGTATGATAGATGGTGAATAAACCTTTATTTTCTTGGCACTCTCCTGACACTAAACCAGATTAAGACGTTTGCAAATAGTGCATGGTAAATCTTTGGAAGGTCAGACATTCTCACCACTTCCATGTTTCTCAGAATCTGCAGGTGTATGATATTTCAAACACATCTTTTGGGTTCAAATTTCTACTTGCAACACTGTATTTAACACTTCCATATAGAATCTTTACCTGTTTCCTTTCCCTTCCAATGCAGACCACTGGTGTCAGATGAACACCTGGCCCTCCAAATATACTTTCCAGTTTTGTTCTGCAATAAGATTAATACAGGATAGTCACAAAGTGGAGCTGTGCAGTCTCTGTCCTAGGGACATTTCAAGACCAAGCAGATAAAGCTCTGAAGAATCTGGTCTGACCTCAGAGCTGATCCAGCTGTGAGCAGCAGATTGGAGCAGAGACCTCCGGGGGTCCCTTTCCATCTGAATTATCCTGTCATCACGGCTTCGCACAGCACCTGTACAGGTGGGAGTGGAGGAGTTTTAACTTCTAAATACAGGTCTGTATCATTAAGATCCCAGTCCGTTTTTGACTCTAATGTCATGGCTCCTAACATAACACAGCCAAACTGAAATATCAAATGTGTTTTCAGCTTTTATCTCCATATTTTATCAGGATTTGGTCAGCACCAGCCTTTCTGAATTAATACTGCCGTATAGAAGAGTATTTTAAATTGCATGCCAGATCTTCTGAGACCTGGACCTAACATGCTTTTCTTCTCCCTTATGTCTCTTGTATTCCTCCTCTTCCTATCTTTTGGCATCTTTTCCCTCAACAGCAAGAAAAACAGTGTCTTTCAGTGTGCAAAGAACAGATAGCTGATATCCCACTGCCGATTTACCCCAGCCTCAGTGGCATAAAATTACTTTCCTTTTAAGGAGATTTATCCAGCAATTCATGCCACACTTCTATTTCCAGATGGGTCAGCCTTCTCACTGTAACCCCTTTTTCCCTATAACCTGTTTTTTCCAA
Source organism: Caloenas nicobarica (assembly GCF_036013445.1). Lineage (NCBI taxonomy): Eukaryota > Metazoa > Chordata > Aves > Columbiformes > Columbidae > Caloenas > Caloenas nicobarica. Next base: position 17,823,388 of record NC_088248.1, on the reverse strand, counting down.
GTTAACCAAGACAATTCCAGGAACAGAATGATATATTTGTTATGGCTTTATTTTGCATAATTACTTCCTTTTTGATCAAACCTGCAGAAAAGAGCAGGCTAGGTTGTCCGTGACAATTGTGAATACGATGATGCTCATCTTCAGAGTAGGGAAGCCATAGTCCCTGGGAACAAAATGAGCAAGCTCCTTAACTATATTCTCAGTTCAGTACCATGAAGTTTCCTCTCTAGCTGGAAAATCATCAACAAATTTACTCTGATAATTACAAGCACATCTAATTTTCAGGTATATATGTTGTGTCAAGTTACTGCACTACAATTTCACACCAGAACAATGTTCTTACCCAGGTCAGAAACTAACCTATTTTGCAAATAACCTTGAATATATATTCCCAGGTTACTGCTGTATATTACCAAAAACTTCCTTTGTGTAAGTTACATGCATGAAGTTTACCCAGCTCTGATAATCTGGGAGACACGTATTCTCGCAGCCTCAATCTGCTGGTAGATGGTGGCATGCCATAGTTTCTTCACAAGCAGGAAGAGAAAACAATCTCCTTCTTTATATTCTCCATATTAGGCAAAAGTATAGGAACTGTACTCAACACATGCAAGAGACAGATTTCTGTCAGCAGAGAAATTTTGTCTAAACCACTAAAAAGAAAGTTTAAAGAGATACCAGAAGCTCTATGTGAATAATCAAAAACCAGTGAGGATTACCAGCTCTTGTGGCTGTTAATTTTTAACTTATGGTTATGTTTTCTCTTTTTTTTTTTTTTTTTTTTTTGTTTGGTCTACCTTGCACATATGTAATTACAATACCTTTTTAGGTCATTATTACTAGATGGATTGTCACTTCTTCATACACTTCCTTTTGCATCGCAGGAAGTTTGTGTGGATTTTTTTCTGCTTTGAAAAGGTACATTTCATGGTTTTAGTGTTAGCAAAACTAGATGATAATAGAATAAATAATGAGGAAATATTACTTTCAAGTTCAACATTCCTCATAAGGGTGGATATTTCTCTGAAGTGTTCTTTTTAATGTATGCAGATGTATATAGAGTTTAGAGCCAGTCAAGACTTTTAGAAAAAGAAATACCTAAAATCAGTTTCCTGAATTCTATTTGAGCGTTGAAGTGGTCCTGCTATCAAACTGCTCTCTCTTTGCTTCATAGTTTTTTATTATTTAAAAGCTCCAATCCTTTGCAATGCAGTTTTGGTTTTGCTAGAGGAATTTGTGAACCTCCAGAAGATAAAACCTAAGAATGAGTTATCTATCTTTGCATATTTTGGACTCGGTTTTGCAAATGTTTTAGATCTGATCTAGCTATATTCTAAAAGTGTATTCCAGCAGTATTAGTTGTTGTTTTAAACATATTCACGTGTTACATGTAATACAAAAGCAAAATCTAACAACTTATTATTTCCAAGGAATGTTATTTTTTCTCTTCATCTCTGCTCACACTTTGGAGGAAACAGATGAAGCATGTGAAAGATAATCACAAACCTAAAGAAAATCCTGAATTCCAATGAGATATCAAACATTGCTTTTTTCTGTCAATATTTTTAAGAGGAGGAGGAGACCCTATTCAATTAAAACAGACATCTCTGCCAAACAACATTAATATTTCCACTTAAATATAATTCTAGTAAGAAAATAACTATTTTAGCATTATTTTATATATCATTGGTTCTGCAAATACTTTTCCTCATACGTTTTAAAGAACACAACTGAAAAAACCTTTGGGAAAAAAAAGCTTGTTTTTCTCACAAAAGTAAGATTTTTAATTCCTTTCAAGTCTACAAAGTTGAAGTGATAATTCTTTATGCAAAATTGACATTTCTTCACTGTGCAGTGCTCATTAAAAAATGTAATGCTATTTCATTTTGCTAAACTACTATTTCTTCATTGTAGCTTAGCACTGACATTTTCAAAACATTTTCACGACACTTTCAGTAAACTAACATTTCAGATATCTTCTTAACCTGTTTTGCAGATGAAATGATTGACATAACATTTTTGTCTCAGAGAAAACAAGCATCTTGTTTTATGACTAATAAAAATCAAATTATATACATCTTAAAAGCAGAGATGTATAAATCTAGGTTATTTTCCCAAAAGTGTAGAGTTTAGCAACACTGGCATTTTCTAACTTTTTTTTTCCCTTCAGAAATTGTATGTTTACAACAGATTAAAACCACAGCATTCTTCAGAACGTAATTTTGTTATTGGATAGTATTAGTTATACCCAGTTCTTCTGGATCTTATAGATTTTCCCATCCAAAACCATCTTCACAAAACTGAAATGTATTTTTATTCTTTATTTTGATTTATTTTTCACTGCATACTGATATTTACTTAAACATAAAAAAGAGTTGTACTTTGCTCATCATTTGAGCAAGTATTTTAACTAGCTTTGAGAAAAAAAAAGTAATCAATATACGGTTGTCCACATATGAAGTGCTTTGTATTTGCCACAAATACAGTGGGTTAGAGACCTCCTTAACACTCAAGAGACCATTTGGTACATCCAGGGCAGAACTTGCATCTATGGATATAGTGGGACATGGCTGATTTGTGAGTTCCTGTAAAAACCCTGCACTTAAGAGCAACAGCTTGTAAACAGTTTGCAAGTCAGTAAACGGCACTATGGATTTTTTAAAAAAATATAAAGCACCACAGAAAAAATCAGCTATTCACTCAAAATTCTTACAAAAATGTACATTCTGCATGAAAAATCAGCTCAACATACAAATGGCACAGTAGCAGACATGAATAATAAACTGACAGAACTCAGTAAAATGCCATCCTTTCAATGAAATCTACAACGACCAAAGTGTCTCCTTAGCTTGGGAAGGCTATTCATTATCAAAAGAGGTTCAGTTTGGAGGATGTAGGAACAAAGGAGACTACACCAATGGGAAATTCCCTAATGCTATTAATGGGAGGCAAACAAACAGTGTTAGCAGTAGACATTACTAAATGTGGTTTCAAAATAAAACAAAACAATGCTGTTAACTTAAAAACCAGAACTTGGGTACAACAGATTCTCAGCTGGTGGTGTCGCTGTAGTAGAAGATTAAAAAAGAAGGAAAATAGGAGCTATAGAGACTGATTTATTAAGCACTAGGTGATTTGAATATCTTATTTTCAATTTAGGTTCTAGCAGTAGATGCCAAGTGTGTATTAGAAGATAAGGGCTAGAGTTAGAACAGAGGTTAACATTCAGGTTTAGAAAGACTGGGGTTGCACAGCCTGAGCCACTGCTAAATCCTGTCAGGTTCGCAGAGTAAAGCTGACAGCTGACATCAGGAGATGAAAGTGTCTTAGTTATTTTTAGTTTAGTTTTAACTCCTACACCTCAATGAACACTGTGTTTGGGATTGGAATCTGAGAAAGCATGGGATGAAATTAGTGCTGTAGCTAGCAAGAGCTATAGAAGAGAAATGAAAGCTGGTATAAGTAGCTCTGAGTACCCAATTTTTCATTTCCAGGCTTCAACACATTCCTGATCGTGGGTAAAGTTTAACAGTATAACTGGAATTAGTTTGTAAGGCAATATTGCTGAAGAAATCATTATTGATTAATTTTTCCAGGACTCTAACAATAAACAGAGTGCTACTAACAGAAGACTCAGAAGCCTTAATTTATGAGCATCCATCCACTTTCAAGCCAGGAATACAGTCTCTTTTCAAAAGTTAAGGACAGTTCATGAAGGCAAAGAATGGCAAAACTTCCAAGTGACAAGCCAGCAAAAGTCAACTACTGACAGGTGTGAACTGCTTGTACAGCTGTACGGAGCACCAGTACCCAGAGCAGCTGTACCAAAAGGCATCGACAGAACTACTTTGACTGTCTTTCAAATTCCTGCCCACTTTCCTCATCCTATGACTGTTTAATGGCCCCAAAGGGCCATTCACGCTAGTTGTGCAACCTGGGAAGATTTACTACCATCACAACTGCTGTTCTGATTATATCTTTGGTGATTTGAGGGCAATTTCAGTTAATCTTAAGTAGGACTGTTCTCATCATTGTGAAGCAACTGGTCAAAATCTCAAGCTGCTGGAAGATGTCTTTGGGTAGGCTCCTTTATTGCCTCTTTTTATTGCTTGCAATTCCGAGCATGAGAGAGGACGAGGTTTGAGGCCAAATTTGGAACAACAGATTTCTCTGTGAGAGCTGTTTGCCCTCTTACCTCCTTAAGCACCTATTTTCTTTGCTTCCTCAGTAACTCTTCCATACAACACTGAAAGGGTCAGTAAGACACAGTAAGTGAGGACGTTGAAAGGGTACACTACATTTGTTCCGCTTTTCTAGATCAGAAAGATAATTACAAAACCACTTGTTTTTGTGGGTACACAAGTTCTATTTCCCCTTGGCATCTCTAAGATCTTACACATCCTAAAGGCTACATATGTCTCAGTGGAATCAACAACCTCCTTCTACCCATCCACTGCATTGAAACCATTAAAAATAAATAAATAAATAAAACCCAAACACACAAAACAAACAAACAAACAAACACAACAAAAAACGACCAAACACAAATAAATAAATGTGCTAATCCAAAATACAGCTTGTTGAGTTTGTTATTAACAGCATTATTAAGAAAGGTCATATCAGCTTTCCTATTAAACTGAAAAATAAATATTAACGAGGAGTAGAAAGCATAGCTCTACCTTTTTTTTTTTTTTAGCAATCTGAAGAAATCATATAATCTTAACTGTGAACTCTTAAGATTAAAAAGCACAGCCAAGGAATACCATACTGACCAGAACAGCAAAGGCACGATAAATCCAGTAGTGGCTATAAAGCACAATATAGAATACAATTCCCCAGGAAACTGCTAATGCCACTGATTGGACATGTGAGGAAAGGATCATTCTGCTATGGTTTGCTCCTTCTGTATTTCTGTATTGGACACAGTTGAAGAGGTAAAGTATTAGGAGACGTGAGCCTACAGTCTGAATCAATATAGTGGTTGTTTTGTTCTTAAAGCTTAAAATGTGCACCCAAGATTCATCATAACCATGACATTTTCTGGTACGTCTAGGATACTGACAAAAAAGTGCAGGTGACAGTAAAATAATATGGAAATACAACAATTGGTAAGTCAGTGACTCTTTAGAGCACACAGAAGAAGTTATTTTGAAAATCCTTGCACTCTAACAATAATAAAGAATGAAAAAAAATAATAGGATATGCTGACACCTACCTGTTGTGGAGCTCCAGATGCTGATTCTGTGATCTACAGAGCCAGGGCTGTATCAGCATCCACAGACAGAGAAGCTATTCTAGTAAACTGAATGCAAGTTAAAACAGCATAAGACAATTCACAACAGCTGAAAAGGAGAAAGACAGGAAGAAAAAAGAATTTTCTTTTCATAGCTATGGTTATAATCTGGCCCAAATAAAAAAAAAATCATAAATATGTACTGCTGAAAAGAAATGGCACAGAGCTGGTATTACTTGAGATTCTTGGATGACAAAGACTGAAATGTTAAAATACTGTTTAAAGTATGCCTAGGATGAACATGGTATAGAAAACGCACACTAAAAGTACAATTGCTTTTTTCTTTTTTTTTTCTTTTTCCTTTTTTTTTTTTTTTAATTCATGGATAATGAGGAACCACAGACCTTGAAAACACATACAACAGAAAAATACAAACTAGAACTATGTTACAGAACATAGAAGAAAAACACTACTGAGGATTTCAAACACTGAGAAGTACACTGGAAGCCTCAGATAACTAATAACAAAACACCATTAATGACTATCATGAAATAGCTTTCATTTTTTATTTTTTTTAAGGAGAATTAGAGATACTATGACTATGGATCAAGAACTTCTTTAAGACCAGCAAGCCTCACTCATAAGTGAGTCACCTGAGGAGTTTCCCAATTTGGAGACATTAACTTTGCATAACTCTCACATAATAGGGATATTCTAGAAATAGGGAGTGTTCAAGTTATGGTTTTAAATGGCAGGCAGTATCTTTAAGGAAAATATGGGGCAATTGGTGTGCCATCAACCACAGGAAAAAAAATTATAAGAAGTGTTAAACTACATTTAAGGTGCTTTAAACAGAATAGTCCATTCTAAACAAACCCAGCTTTTTTCTTCGATAAAATAACATATTTAGCTTCCCCAGATAATGATATAAAAGAACAAATGCCTTTGCAAGAAATTTGATTCACTAGCATATATTGCCTGGGCGGGGGGGGGGGAAAGTATTAGCACTATACAGCATTGCCAGAGCCTACACTAATTTGAATTTACAACAGATTAGCGGATAAATGTCCAATGCAGTTTTCAGAAGTCATTAGTCAAATATAAATATGATTCCTTGGAAGTTAAATTTAGGGATTAAGTTACGCAACACATCAATCATTAAGAAAGTGAAAAATTATGGATAATGAGCTCAAAAATGGTAGCATGGTAAGTGATGTGGAGGACAGGCATTATACTGAACAATTTTAAATCATTCAGAGGGAGGTAAAAAAATGTATTTCACTGTTGCTTGTAAAAATGTTCAGAGATGTCAATCTGCTCAGTTCATCAAAGAAAATTTAAGAGGTGACTTGACAAGCAGTATACGAGCACTTCCAAAGGGGAAAATATGAGTCTCTACACAAAAAAGTTTGACACAACTCAGTATCTGGAAGATGAGGCCAGACAAATCCAAACTAACCATTAGGAAAAAATCACCAAGAAAAGTCATTCATTTTCTGCCTCTCAATACCTTCAAATGAAAACTAGACATCTATCTAAACAAATACACTTCAATCAAACACAAACTATTCTATGCTGTGCCTGAATGTACTCTGAAAGAACTGTTTGCAATATGTAAGCTCAAAATACATATTCACAGGTCAAGCTTGGTCTTATATTTTACGCACCTAGTTTCAGCAACTATGTATATGTAACACTAAACACTGTTCGTTTCATTTTCTTTGTCATGAAATGCTTTTTCAATCATACCAATACTTGCTCTTGGAAGCATTTACAAAGAGACACCTCCTATAGTGATATTTATGTTCTTTCTAAGGTTCTGATATACTATTTCTTGCTGTTAATAGCCTGAAAACTATATATAACTGTTTTACATTTCAAATTACTCAATTTACCTGAGATTCTTTTTTTTCTTCTGCCAAATATGCATTCTGCAACTTTGTCATTTGTGTACAAGAGTATAACTTGAAGGTTTCTTTTAACAGTTCTCTATGTAACAGATTCCATTTTTTGTTGTTCAGTTTGATACTTCTATTGCTTTCCACCCCCAGAAAAAGTTACAGCATGTTCGAATCATTATAATTCTTTTTTTCACAACTCGCACTTCACCCTATAATTCCATTCCAAATTATACCATGTGTAAAATACATACTCAACAAAATGTGTGAATATGCTCAGCTCTATTACAAACCAATCTAACTTCTTTGGTATTTCTTTCTCAATACCAAATGTATTATGCTCAAAAATTCCTTGAGATTGTTACAATACTAGGACTTTGAACAAGGCAACAATTTTCCCTGTTCCTCACACTTCTTTTTTCAAATGTGAATGCATAAAGTCATTGCAGTCCATTCTCCTACACAGTAGTAAAATTTGCCATGCTGGAGCTGTGGGCCATCTGACTTTTACGTAGTAAACGACCTATTTCTTTGAAAGCTTAACACTTTTAGGTTGGTGAACTTCAATTACTTTTTTTTTTTTTTTTTTTAACTTTAAGAATGGCTTTATATTCCATGCTGACACCATGTAATATTAACAATAAAAGCTCAGGCATACTTCTGGTCATTCAACCATCTTCCTTCAACTGCTTTCCAGGCATTGCCACCACAGCCCAACAGTTTAACAACATGCACATCACATATCTGGGAACTGCTGCGTGAAAAGAGATGCAGTCTCTGCCAATGCAATAGAAAAGTCTCATTTTTGACAGAACTATACCATTATCCAAAACAGCATTATTGAACTGTTCTTTGTTCACCATGCCATGGCTATTAACAAAGGCATCCAGGCATGCTAGAAGCCTTCATGAGCTCGGGGTAGACTTTCAAAGCATTTAAAGTATTACTCTGCATCTGCATATTAATTAATCAACTTAAATACAAAGTTTGGTTTGCTCACTTTTGTGCTATCGAAATGTTTCCACTTATTCAGGTTACAGTTAATCTATTCAGAGAAGCACAGTGCAAGGTTTATTAAACAAATGCTGTATAAACTTAAATCCATCAAGTACTTCATTACAGAGTTGATGCTTGCAAAAAAGAAAAATTCAACTGCAAACACAGATTCTCAGGACCTTACTCTCATGAAATACAGCAAAGTGAGAGTAAATTACAGTAAAAGAACCAGGAATGTATTTGACAACTAAATTAGAATGACTACCACAAGTATTTTTAACGCTAATAGAGGAATTTCGTGTGTGTTATGCAACAGTGACCTTCAGAAGAAAGAAGTTACCAACACCTGAGCGCACGAGCCTTCACTATGGTTTACCGCAGGATGAACTATGCTTTTGTGGAGGTGACTTTTTGTTCCTCCTTTTCTTAATCCACAATAGTCTACATAATGCTTACCAGCTTGCTTCTCAGACATGTATGCCTAAATATTTAACAGTTCTGTTACTACTGGTGTCACCATCGTACAGCTTCTGTAATGACCGAAATGCACTGAATAAAAAGAGCAAATAATTCGTGGCTCATGATTTCATTAAACTCATACTTTTTGCTTTTCACGTTCATATTAATGGTGACAATTTTTTCCTATATTTAAAATTATTAACTCCTTTACAAAATTTATTTACTCTGTGATTTCTAATTGAAAATAAGATATTTTAAATCTTTTTGTGATTCAGTCACAGAAGTTGTGATTACACTGTCAAGTTTGTAGAAAATAAATTACAACATGGTTATATTTGTATAAGATATATAAGATTTAATCCTGCCTTCAGGCATCTGAATGACTGAAACAAAACTGCACAAATAGTAGCAAAGAGCAGGCAAAACCAGTATGATTAAAAAAAAAAATCAAGACAAGTTTAACCAGTGAATTTCACTTAGCTCTGATTTAGCTTACGCATATACATAACGATTAACACATCTACTCCAGTAACTGTCTCTACACTAGGAAAAAGCCAATCTTTTCCAGGATCAGAGACAACGTTACCAAAATTATAACTATATTTTTCTCTCACATCATGCTAGAAAATTTAGATTTGTCATAACTGAGACTATTACCTGAATTGTCCTGCCATTTAACAGACAAAAGGGCCACATGTAAATATTAAATTGAAAAAGAAACACTACAGGAACCACAATAATCATCATAGCAGAGCAGCCACAAATTATGAAAACTCAAAGCCATTTTTTACATTTATAGAGACATAAGAAGCATGCTAACTATTGCATGAGAACATTTTTTTTAGTAGGAAAGGTTTTCTTTTGTATATACAGTATACATACAGTCAAGCCACTAACAAAGGCTAGTATGCAGTGAACAGCTTTTTCTTCATCAGTTGTAAATATCTAATTTACTATACCGACAACTAGAAAGTAGATTTTCCTAACTCATATTATTAAAGCTGACATTCACAAAACCATTATAAAAATCACTATGTTATCTTAATATCCTACAGCGGTCACCATTTTAGTGAAAGAAAGAAGATTAAAGAAGGATTTTGTGCTCACTTTCCATATAGCTAAAACCTTAAACTAATGATTAGTCATAAAAGCTATAGTCCATTAGCTAAACACCATAATAAGGGGCCACCATCTTGACCATATATTCTTTGAATGGCTGATTGCAGGAGTTCAGCATTTTAAATTGATGGAGGAACATTCAGTGTTTGTTAACTTTTAATGCTCATCCAACAGCATTATTTTTTAAGACTGCAAAATAACGTAAGTTTCTAGAGCCTTTTTTCCTAATTCTGAAGTCAGTATTGGCACTTGCTATAGTGTTTCGAGTGTTTCTGCTTTTTTTCCAATCAATGAAATGGGAAGAGATTTTGAAAAATTCCTGTGTCTGAGAGGTTTTAGAGTGGTTTGAAAGCACTGACACAACTGGAAGAAAGAAATCAAGTTCATTTGAAAATATATTTGTGGACTATTAGCATTACTTTTAAACAAAAGAGAAATGATATGAGATGGTGGTGGTGCAGACTGCCCAGCCACACACAGAGCTGACCCACTGCTCTAGAGAGAGCTGATTGGTGTTTCACTGTATTTTCTAAGAGGAACTACAATGAGAAGTAGACATAGCTAAAGTCTTTATTCAACCATTATTTATCCAAAACATCTTTCAAATTTCATTAGCATGTGCAGAAGTGCCACGCAATCCATTCCTTTGGATTCACCAGGAAAAACTACTTGCAAGAGCTACCAGGCGTGTTATTGTAAATGTGACACTGTACACAAGGTTTAGTCTGCCACTACCGCCAAACCATTGAGCAAACCTTCTGACAACAAGGAGATCGTTCTGGTAAGTGGTGTTTGTTTGTTTATTTCTTTATTTACTGTGGCAGGTCAGTCGTTTTGTAAAATAGCTTTGCGTTTTTCTTCCTTTCATTCAGTTGCTTAGAATCACCAGAAACATTTTCACAAAGCAAACACACAGAGCAAGATCTGTTTCTTTCATGTTAACTGGTTCCTGTTATTATTCTTCATCTAAGATGGTGGATTGGATTAGGATAAGCAAACCTTTATCAAAGGTAATTAGAACAGCAGGGTGGTATAATAAGCAACAATTTATTTCAAGCAAAATACAAAAGATGGATAGATAAGCAACTATTTCCTTAGATATTTTCTCAAATTAAAAAAGATCATTAGCAATTTTTTCAAATATAAGTTTTCCTAATTTTTACACAGGCATTAATAACTATGTATTACAATGTTTCAGCTAATCACATTGTAGTTCTTCAAGATGGTATTTTAAAGACAGCTAAATCAAACCAATGTCTTTGTTCTCTCCTCTGTGGCTGTGGGTTAGGCCAGCAATGACAACTTGGTGTTACCTCAATACATTGAGTGCTAAAATTTCTGCGAAACCAGCTAGGATAATTTGTTTAAAAGCAGTTCACTCTGATCAACAGGTGATGGAAAGTCATGGATGCAAACATTGATGATAAGAGGATGGAGAGGAAAGATTTAGGGCACGCAAAATAAATCTCTTTACTTCCTCTCACAGAAATTAAAAATAATACCCCCTTCATACTACAAATCAAATTTGAAATAATATATGCAGGATTTTCTATGGTATCATTTAGTTCTGTCTCACAGAACACCTTAACACAGCCCTCTGTTTTCAATCTAATGTAGCAGATCAGAATGCAGATACATCATTTATCATTTTTAATTAAAATACAAAGCATATTGCACAACATGTGCTCATAATTTATTCATTTAAGAAGTAATATGTTCCAAATATGTGACTGAGAGCCATACAATTAAAGAAAATTAGTCATACGGATGAGTCATGTGTAACTAAGTACTGGGACCAAGAAGCTAAGAGCCTTCTGTGCTTTACTATTTAAGAGGACTAAACCAGTTCCCAGCATTTTTAGCACACCAACGTTTGTATCTCAGTTGCACCAGCAGCATTGAATGTCTGCGCCATTTTACCTGAACGTAACACTAAATAAAACGGCACAGTATAAACTACACTTTTGTCTAAAAACTATGTCTGCAAGAATTTTCAAAACAGTTACAAGCGTGTAGCAAACAATTCCGGTAATCAAACATTTATGGAAAGGGACTTATCTGCTTTTTGGTTTTAATCATTTGTTTAGTTGATACAAATTTTTCATTAAAAAAAAAAAGGTTTAATTCTCTTCACTGTGCTCTGTCAAACCACATTTCTCGTCTTCAAACAATGGGATCCAAAAGGATTTTGCACAAAGAGAGGCTAGAAGTTATAGGTTACTACTTTATCTTAGGAGTGCAGAGAAAGCAATAATGGGCAATGAATAAAGGTGACTAAAGGAAATGATACAATCTGGATAGAACCTAAATAAAAACGGCAGCAAAATCTTCACAAGGAAGTGCTACTTACGAAGTAAGAGCAGTAAATACTGAACACATTATGAAAAGGACTATAAAAATGTTGTGGATGTATGCAAACACACCTAAGAGACTGAAAGATTATAACATTAGGACAGTACTAGAAGTGTAAAATTCTGTAACATCAGATGAATTGTAGAGAATGGAAATTTAGATGAAATATCAAGAAAACTTACAATGATGCTCGATCAGAAATTTTATTTGGAGAAAAATGATGGAAATTCCTTTTTTGAGCTAGTTGAAATTGGCGATGAACTGGGAAATATGCTAAAGGAAAAATCCTGTGCTGAGAGGTAATTGAGGAAGGATGCATAGACAGGATGACAGATCAGCTATCAATATCCTGCAGAATGCTTTACAGAATAGATATTAAGAATTGTGAGACAATTCTTACATTGCCCTATGTGTACTTCATAATTTTCTCAAAGGCCAACTGAACTTTACAGTCAATTCCAAAGCCATGTCTTCTACCTTGCCTTATGATTTTTCAGTGCTTGAATGGATTTTACTAATATCCACTTCAGGAGCTTTGAAAATCCGCTTCTCCAAACCAATAAATACATTTCAAGTATTTTTATGAATATTGTAACATTTTAAAACAAACCATTGACATGCATATTTACAAGGCAATGAAATTTTGCTTAATGAATGCATTTCCAATGTTTTAACATGTTCCTGGGGCAAGACAGAACACCACAAAGGTTAAAAAATCCACAAGCCCTGACCCTTACTAATGTTGCTGTCGACACTGGGGATGTAACACACTGATCATATTTTCACTGCGTTAAAACATACAGAAATGTGTAAGGAGATTCACAATGATTTCATTAGGTCAGCATCTGAGCCATTTACCTGTAAATCACACACTGGACTTACCATGCACCACTCTGAACACAAAAAGTCTCCTTGATTTATAAACATACTGGAAGCATTTCAGAGAAGGACACTCCCACTATAAGACAGTATTCCGTGCTTCTATAGATAAAAGGAGCAGCTTAAGTCCTAAAAATCAGCTTCGGCTGCAGCACAGCTGCACAGCAGAGGTAACTTCAGCAAACACAAGGTGAGCATAGCAGCCTTTTCCTTCTCCCTGTCATGATAATGATATCATGACATACAAGCAACGAAGCCAGGAAAACATCATGGTGGGATTGCTCTTGTCTGCCTAAGGTATCATTAGGAAATATGATTATTACTTTAAGCAGATTACAAAGACTCTGTCATTCTAGCCCACTCCTTGGTTTTAGATTAGTCAATTGAACACTTAAATATCACAATAGCTTTCATAGTGATTTGGTTGATACGGTATTGTTGATCATAAATTGTCATAGCTCTCTTGCACCATTTCACCAGACTTACTCACAGGCTTTACAAACACACAAAAATACAAATCCAGTCATCTTTTTCATTGCATTTTAATGTATGTCCTTATATTCTATATGTAGTATAGTTCCTGAAAAGCCGAGGCAAAAGCCAGTACTACTGTATAGGCAGTACTCTATAATAATATAGCGGCAAAAGGATATCTTGACAACATGTAACACTCAGATGATGCCTCATATAAAAAACTGGATCAATTCTCTACTAACAAAGGCTAATGAAGAAAGCTACTTCTACAAGAAAAATCAAATTGTAAATGTATGTCCATATCTGGCATTTCGTTTTAGACATGTATGCTGCAAAACACTTCATGACACTTGTGGTTTAGTGAAATCTACATAAATATACAGGAGATTAAACTTGTTTCATCCACGTTTTAGTCCTATGATACAACAAATCTAAATAACAGCTTCAACAACAGTTTCAGTTAAATCTTGAAACAGACTTTGGTATCAATATTTACTTTCATGCCAAAATCATTTATTCGAAAAAGCTCTTAAAGCCTTTTCATATAAATTAATAATCTAAATTATGAAATCTATTTACTATACATTTAGTAATATAGTAAACATTTATCTAGAAATATTTCCCTAGAAATTTAACTTATAGTCACAGGCACTGAAACCTTATCACAAGTCTCACAGTATTCAACTTTTTCTCTTTCTCAATAATTCATGATACTGGAGTCCTGAATTTACATGAGAATTTCAAATTTCAGTTAAAACTAAGCAAATTAGTTTCACGACCAAGAAGAAAAGTATTAAGTCCAACATTAAGAAGCAAATACAATATTTTCCTACCTAGTAACTAAGTTTCATGCTCCCTTACTGACAAGGCAACAATTATGTATCATTTTAACATGCACGGAGAGAATGCTGTAATATATCCACAGATGCAGAGCAGCACTATAGCACTAGTTTAAAAAGATTATTTTTTTTTAATTGAGATACATCTCTTGAACGCTTAATTTTCAAGAGTGTAATTTCCTGTATTTTAGAAACTTACTACTGTAGGCATTGACGTAAGATGTAGTCAAACAGTGATTTTGATCAGATTTGAAACTTCCTGAACTCAATTCATACTATTATCTCCATTTGATTTCCTACAGCTGGTCTGAAGAGGAGTAAAGAGCTGATTAGATTGGATACTGAAACGTTTTCAGCAGGTGGAAGTAGAGAGTAGAAAAGAAACAAAACCAAAATCAAACAAAACCCCACACCACTAACTATGCTTGCCCGTACACAAAGCAGACAATTTGGTGAGTGATCTTTTTCAAAAGCTAGTTCAGCTTGTGCTAAAACCATTAACAAAATCTAAAGAATCCTTTACCACAGTTTTACTAAATTATATAAGGCCCGTGAAAGACATAAGAACTATGTTTTTCATGCAAACTCAGGTCTCTCCAGTAGAACAACCCCTACTTAAATGCCCATCTCACATTTTCCTTCTTGTCTCTGAAATAGCACTACTTACAGTTTAAATTATTACATGCAAAAATATCCCACTAACATGAGTATTTCAAATGGAAGTAAGATCTCCTACACAGCTCTAGTACTGAGTA
This sequence comes from Caloenas nicobarica, assembly GCF_036013445.1. Lineage (NCBI taxonomy): Eukaryota > Metazoa > Chordata > Aves > Columbiformes > Columbidae > Caloenas > Caloenas nicobarica. The sequence continues at coordinate 17,808,384 of NC_088248.1, read as the reverse complement.
GTTCAGCCAAATTCTGCTCAGTGCCCTACAGCACCACAGAAAGTCGTCTTACTGGAACAGGATAAACTGTCTCAAGACTGCTGACATACAAAACACATGATATGTGCTTTATGATTAAATGTATTAATTACTTCTTACTTACATTGCCACTCATACCTTCTACATTCCTAAATGACACTGTATTTCTTATATATATGTCTTTACCATTTCTCTTGGCAGGCCTACTACTTCAATTAATTGTTTGGCTTGCAATACATGAACCATCAATTAAACTATAGCTTTCTCAGTCATACTTCAAAGTCAAGCCTGAGAAAATTTTTCAAATACAATTAAATCGGGGATTGGACTAGATGATATTTTGAGGTCCCTTCCAATTCCTAACATTCTGTGATTCTGTAAATCACTTTCAAACATTAATAATTCCCTTTGTTACAACAGAGATTTGCTTCTCTGTTAGTAACCAATGAAAAATAAATACCAAAAAATACTTGCATCTGCGAATATCTTCTCTAATCTGTCAAACTCAATCTTTATAGTACATTTGCATATATAAAGCACAAACAATTCACCCTACTTTTAACCACTTTCTTTTGTTAATTGATCTAGAAAATCATTGCAATTCTTCTTGGATTTCAGCAAGGAGATGATACAAAAGATTTTGCAACTCTGATCTGAATGTTATTGACCCATTTCAAACTACATGGCACGGTATTGCACTGCCGTGCATCAAAAGTATTAGGCATAGATTCCAAGTTTAAAAATACACACTCAAACCATACATTCTGATCCAGATTAGTGTTATTTCTTTGCAATTTCATTAAAACTGCATTGACATAATGTAAGTGAAACAGACAAAACAACACAATAAATAATTTTTAAAAAATCTAGTCCATACCTCCAGTTGATTGAATCAATTTATAATACTGAAACTAAAATAAATAAAATAATAAGTTAAATAACTCACGCCTACATTTAATTTCTTAATGGTTGACTTTCCTTCAGTTCATGAAAGCAAACTAGCAATTAATCAGGTAATATGAGCACTTCTGCCCACAAAAACGGTATGCCAATAAAAGAAAGTTGGAACACAAGGATTTTTGCACCCTTATGGTACAGATGCATTGAGAGGTGATGAAAGCTTATGTTCTCTTCCACTTTAAAAGCAGCACTCATGTCCTCACAAGCTTTTTCTTGTGAAACTCAGACCAACTAATAAAGACAAACTAATTCTTCTCAGCCCCAGAAGTCTGCTTACAGATATCTCTAATACCCAGCATGACCCCAACGGTCACAAAACCAAAAGAGAACCAGAGTGAGGAACACAGTGAGAGATAAACATCTCTCATTCGAATTTGTCATTTCTTTCAGTAAAGTTACACATATAACAGAACAAAGGTCACATTACACAAGACAGGCTGAGCCTACAAATAAGCATAGTGCCCTGATAAACACATAGACAACAAATATTTTCAAGGTGAGATGGGATGGAGGAAACACTTGGTTTTTTATCTCTCCGGAATTTTTGAAAATTGGAAGCTTGTGTGTAGAGGCATGTCTGCATACACCTACATGATACAAGAGAACCAAAAATGTCTTCCTTTGCTGAATATTTCCTACTGTACTCCTGGAAAATTTGTACGGTGTAAAACAGTTTTCATTGCAAGACGGTTTGGCAGTGCAGCCACGCAGTGCAGCCTCCATGAGTTACTGTCATGTGGAAGTGACACTGTGTGCCTCTACCCTCAGGGCAGGACACTTGACTGTGAGCAAAGAACAGTGGCAACTTTCATCTCTGCTACCAGACAATTCTGCCTCCAGGGCAGGCCTCACAGCAGCTATTTTTTCACATCAGCCCCAAAGCTCAGCATACGAAGCCCAGCAAGACCTCCTGCCTAGAGCAACGCAACTCTGCCTCCAGTGTACAAAGCCAGACCAAGCTGTGCCTCAAAGTAGGAGCGACAACCACCCTTTTGTTTCTTGCAATGATTTAACTTCTGTTTCCATCACAGCTAGGTAAGTGGAGCTTTGTCTGAAGTGGAAGACCGCGACATTAGGCTGTGCTGGCAGACATGGCATCCCTGTGACAGCAAACTGACCTGCCGAGATGCGTGCTGGAGGCCATACTGGTGGCCTGGAGGTCCTGCGGGCCCTGCAGCAGAACTGTTGGCACCGTCACCTTCTGAGACAGGCTCACATGGCCATTTTGTCAACCTCGGCAGCTCCTGCCTCAGGGAAGCTGCACAAAACCAGTGGCTTCAATCCCAGTCTGGGCACTGTGATACTGTGCGTGCCTGCTGCCTGCAGGGCAGGTATCGCTTTGGCAGCAGATGTGCTGTACATAACGATCCAGCTCCCCTTCTCTGGCAGCATCACGAGTGAGTGCTCCCAGCCTGGAGCACTAATGCTGCAATTGCTGCTTTTCAAGGTAAAGCTTTCATCGCTAGGCAATCCGCACTACAGCTTCACTACACCACTGTAAGGGAAAATCATTGCAGTGCTTCCCTAGGAAGAACCAGTAAAACCTACCTGTGAGAACAAATGGAAGTAGCCCATAAAAATCCATTAGTCTGGTCTTAAGAACTGGGGGGAGGATTCTCCAACAAGGCTCGCAGCTTATTTCCACTGGAAACCTCTTGTTTGGTCCTTAAGAGAACATCCCAAATGAGAAACAGAGCTGCTTTTGAGGAAAGCGGGAAGCCCTTCCCTGATCTCATGTTGCATTCATTAAAACATTGCATTTTCCATCCATGGCCTAAATTAAATATAATCTCTTGTTTGCCAAAACATGATTTTTCTTTTCTGAATCTACATATTCTGAATAAAGATGGAAGAATCTATTGCAAAGCTTTGCCATATGTTGATTAAACCCATACTATCTGAGGTAATCACGTGTAAAGATGTCTGTTTACCTATAAAACTTAATTCTATCAATACTTACATTTAGTTTAAATGTAACTATGTAAGTGTATCTAACAACTAGCTGCACCTTTACAGATAAAACACTACTCAAAAATAGCTGAAACTATGGTTACTCATGACTGGTTTTAGTGCATTACACGTGTTATAGCTGTTAACGTTTCGCTGGATGATCTGCTGTTTCAAAGCCACAAGGACATGATCTAACTCAATTATAACCCCCAGCTGACCTGTGAAGCTGTATTAGCTGAACTTACAAGAGAACCACCATTACCACAAAATAACTCAGCACACATGCGTCTGATTTTCCTGGTTCATGTGTCATATTTCACCGGTCATAGAGATATCTCTAAAAGGAGATTTTGACAGGCTAAGTATAGTATATAAGATTAATAGAGCAAACAAAACCAAAATAACACTTTTCTTCTTGTAAGTACAACAGAGAAGTCTATTTTTCAGAAAATCTTTATACCACATCGCAGCATATCTTTCTCAGTAGAAACAAACATTTTTCCTCACAGATGTACTGCTCTTCTCAAACCACATAAAGTGCTACATACACTACTGTCATATTGTTTGCAAAGATTTCATCAGACAATCTATGTCAGTTTGTAATTTATGGAGAAATTTAAATGACTTTGTAAGTACCGTGTGTAAACAGGAGGAAAACTTTCAAATATCCAAGATAAGAGTTGTGGGGTATTTTTTCTTCCTATTCCTCATACAGTCCCAGGAAGTAGTGAAAGAGATGGGGGAAGAAGGAACTAGGGCACATGTAATTCTGAACGTTTACAATGGCATTAATTGTGTTCTATTGTGTCATTCCCAGCAAGCCAATGCTTCAATCACATAGTTGTATATACATACAGGAGCAAAAGTCTGGTGTAAACTGTTATTGAAAAGTAGCAATAATATTAAAAACAAAAGCTAGCGAGTATTGGATCTTTTGAAAACATTTCAAGACAATACACAATGAAAGTGACAGTGTTGGCTACTAATTGCAGCAGCAGCTATTCTACAGAAAGCTTGAAATTACTGACCGACAAGTCTTTACTATATAATTACAGTACATTTATACATAAATATATTTATACATCATGCAAACATTTATCATTTTTTCTCGTCATTGACATACTTTTCGGTATGAACTCAACAGGAAGGCTACTTATGGACAGACAAGGTGTTCCTTGAGATGTGGAGCCATATATAGCACCACAAGTATGAATACTATCACTGTGAATGCTCACATGGGCTTCTGCTCCTCAAAAGACTATGTACCATGTGGGTGCATGAGCATAATTGTTCTTAGAGAGGCATCTCACAACATCCTCGGGCATTACCATTAGCCTGAGGCATTTTAGCATACGGACTTTTAAGAAAAAAATTCAAATCCCACTAACTTGTGCAGGTATAATAAGACCACACTACAACTTTTTGGCCTGCATTTGCAAAGCACTCTTTCACACAACTCTCATGAATTTCAACGTGAGCAGTGTCTGTTCAGTGCTTGCAAAAATGAGACCACATGAATTTATCACAGTATGACAAGAATTCAACCCGCCGTAATCTGTGAGGTCCTTTTGAGGTGCAAAAGGCCAATGAAATAGGCTTAATTTAAACAAATGCTGCAAGACAATTGTTCTGCAGTTCCCTGAGAACAATCCTTTCATCGCTAACACTAGAGATATTTCTCAGCGGGAAAAACTCTAACTTATTTTTATTCTTTTCATTGTGAGTTAGCAAGAACCTGAATTTCTAATAGTAGGCTGCCCAAACCCCTAGATTTAAGGGAGAACTTTATTCATCATTTCATACATATAAAAGAAAAGCTCGTGCATGGGAGAAAAAAAAAGAAAACCTATGATTTTAAATATCTTCACAGAATTACTGCTGATGGGATAAGATTATTATTAAGAGATTACTTTAAAAGGAGCAAAATCGTATTTTAAAATCTGGTTTACTGGAAGACTCGAATCTTATGTAAAATAACATGATATTTAGAGACGTCAGCCCAGTGCAGTTAGTATTGTAAAACTAGAAGCTAAACATTTAAAGCAGAAAAAATATGCATGCCCCTCTCTCTAGTTGAAGCTCTTAGCAGGGTGATAAATATTTTGGAAGTGATTATACATTTGCCAAAAGAGTCTGTTAATTTAAAGCCATTAAGGGAGAGTATTGCTGCCTATGGATATTAAGATTTATCTCACCTGATTTTAGACTGTTGCACTCAAGACATCTGTTTTTGAGCTGATCACTCTAACCTCTCTTTAAAATTATTGAGGATAAACAGGCACTTTTTGTGATGTATGTGGCCTGCTTCAGACATCTACCCCAGGATGAGACGATCTATATCTTAAGCAGCACTTATTTTTCTCCATTTGCTGTAAAAATGCCCTAGGATGACAAGCTACTAGTCTAGTTTAAACAAACACAATGTCTACAATGTAAATCCACCAAGGTTGTCAATATCCTAGAGAAGGCTGACCTCATATATCTGACCTGGGTGCTACACCCTAGTGGGCCAGGCTAAAGATTAAGACAGTAGCAGACTAGGCATACAAAGTAGTATACTCAAAAGCACTCTAGGAGCAAATGTTTGTTCTTACTCTTAGGAAAACAAAAAAGCATTTAAAAACCTATTGGCACTGCCATTCAGAAAGTTGGGTAGGTTCCCACGATACCTTGGTCATTAGGTAAGGTCAGTCCATCATAAGGTCCAGGTTGCTCTTGATGTATGGATGAATAAACATTACTTGGAGATTCTCACTCAGTAAATGTTCTTTAATATTTACTTCAATATACAGAGCAAACCTAGGAAAGATACAGTCACTTTTGGTTTGAGGCTTTTAAGAGCTATCTGCCTCTTGAACTGAAATCATGCCTACACTATTTCAATTCATTGACAATTCTTAATCATGCAGTATCAATTGATGATATGGTTTGTCAGCTGAGTTTATATTATATGTAGTAATTGTTAATATGACAATTATTTCATTAACCTTATTTACCTTTTATGATACACTGGTTTTCGTCACACAGGTTACTCCAGCTGAACAAGAAGAGGTCATTGTTTCACCCCACAAAAGTGTATTGCAAGCTATGCGAGCTTCCTGACTGGCTAAGAGAGATTACTTTTTACTCAGCTGTAGAAGATGCAGAGGCTGCACTAACCCATGAGTGAGTGTATTTGAAATAGATTAACCTTAAATTCATGTTAGAAAAGATTCATTTTGCTAGACTGGCCATAACCAGAGTGACACACTTCAGGGCTGCTGGAGCTTTGATATCAGCTGATATCAACTTGAACAGAGAGGAACAAGTGCACAAAGCAAATGCACTGACCCATCCTTACTGTTCACTGCTCACCATTCACATGTTCAGTATCTTTGGTATTTTCAAATGCGCAAGTGGCAGCTAGATGCCTGCATTCTACTTGTTTTTAAAAGAATTGAAGCAAATAGCTGCCCTTACTGATCCCGATTCCTTTTCCCAGGCAGCCACAATATAAAATTTATAGAAGTTTTTTTCATTAAATATAGCAAGAATGGACTCTTTTGATTCAGTCACCAAATTAGGCAATTGATTTATATTATGACATAGAATACTACAATATATAAAATGGAGTATTATGATAAAGAAGACAGAAGAAATAATGTGGTTAAAATGTATGTGTTGTAGAGTTGTGGGTTTATAATAAAGCAAAAATAAGCAAAATTCCAAATAATTTTAAATAAATGTTAAAAATATCAATCTAATTGACATAAGTTGGTTTATCTCTCTCTTTGGGAGTTCAAATACTTCTCAAGCTAGATCAATTTCCAGCAAAACCTGCTGGTTTAAAATGAGAAGTCAAATGTATTGCTTTTTGAACTGAAATGGTCATCATTTCTGAAAGAAAACATTTAAATAAATGTATTTAATTTTTTTCCTTTTATGCAATAAGGAAGTTGTCAGATACTTGAATAATTTCAACCTCCAGTCCCAAAAAAACCCAAACAAAACAAAAAATATTTCCTTTGGGAAAAAATGCTGACTTGTACTTCACAGATATATTTTCCATAGACTTACGGTATTCGCTTAAGCATCCAGAAATGGTGCCAAAGTGCCTTATATTATCTATAGAAGGAAAAAGCATGTAGATAGTTCAAAGTATACTTTTCCTTGGTCCAAGTAGTATGCTAAAATAATCTAGAGTGAATACAATATTCTCACTATCAGAAATAAATTGCCATATTTTAAGACAAAATTATCTTGATTAAAAATAATGTAGGCTATGTGGAATCAAAATTTACATTTAAATGCAGTTAATCAATGAAATGTGAGATAATGCAAGTATAGTAATAATCAGAATGAAATATCCTGGCTCAATAGTTTAATTAAAGTCACGCTTGCATCGGCAACTCTTTTATCTTTGTTCTTTAACATTTACTGAAATGTCACCAAAAGGATGATGGAAGACTCACAATAATTAGAAAGACAAAAAAATAAAAGAAAAAATAAATAGATGTGCTTGGGCAAAATTAATGTATGTGCTGAGATGCTGTGTTTTTCTTCCTGAAAAGGGAAGGCCTCCAGATTTCTGCTGTTCCACAGTTCCACACAGGCTCCAGCACGGACAGCAAGGGTTCATGTACCACAAGAACTGAAGTGAACCACTAAGTACACTCTGAAGCCCCAACACAGTCCTGAGTTTCTAATAAGGCTAGAGAAGCAGAAAGGGATGCTCCTCTGCAAAGCAGCTTCGCTATCTGAAGAAGCTTTATGATTTTGCCAACAACTCCAATCAGCTATTTAAGTCTTTTACCACACTTTTCATGCAATGGAGTGTATTTTTGACTGCAGAACCTCCAGCAGCTTTTGCTGCTACGAAATTGGAGCTGGCTTTGTATAACGGGAAATACGATAAATGATAGTATTCACCTGCAAGACCACAGAAGACTGCGATGAAAAAAATACTGTTCACTCGGGGAAACAAAACCAGAGGCTTGTAATAGGGAAGAAAGCCCAGCTAACTCCACATATACTGAAGTTGTGTGACAGAAATATTAGTAATATGCATTCCAGTAACTCTTTTATATTTGAATTATTGTTGTTTAACTATACCTATGTTGTTAGAATCACCGTAAGCAATGTAACTCCAAGGCAAGCACAACTTCCGAATTAGAAAAACAATCCACAGAACTCACTAAACCTAACAAAAAAATCAAAATCAAAGTAAAGCTGTGTGTAGGTTTTTTTGGTTTGGTTTGGTTGGTTTTTTTTTTCTGAGATACAATTGCAGAGCCTATCTATCACACATTAAATAGGAAAATATGTGCCTTCAAACAAAACCCCAAAACATGGTGGGAGTATTTGAGGGAAGACAGATTAGAAGTTACCAACCAGAAGCTCTTTTCCACCAAATGGAAATACTGGACATAATTGTAATGTCTGTTTAAAACATCAAAGGCAACTACATAAAGCCACCAAGTGAAAACCAACAGCGTGAAGAAATCAAGGTTACAAACAAAGTACTTGAGAAGAATTTTAGCTGAAGACCAGAGTTGTCGTCACAGGTTAGAGGGCAACACAAGCATCTCGTACAGAGTTGTGAAAAGGACTGTTTTACACATTGTGGATGGATCGACAAGCAAATCAACAAGCAAAGCTGCTTCGGTATCTCAACAAAACTCAGCATTGCTGTGTGATGCACTGAGAAATAACACTGAGTAGCTATCTCTAACGGAACAAAATAATTTAGAATTTATTATAAACTTAAAATAACCTGACTAACATTGCCGGAACTGTAATCTTTATAAAGGAGAGCTCCACAAGCCATAGAAAAAGTCAGCCATTATTAAATGCCTTGAAATTCCTTCCTGAGAACTAACCAAATTCTTTTCAGATTCTTTTTGTGTTCTTGTGTCACTGGGGAAAGAGAAAGGTGATTGATAGACAAATTCTAAGTCTGTTTTCCTTTCATTTGGTAGCTTAAATTTAATAGGAAGATTATGTAATTCTCACTGCTTTTTCCTTCACTCTCATGTCAGCTGGAGTGGAAGAGTTTGCATTATTCAAGGTCAATTAAGCCATGCAAATGCATTCTAAATGGTTTTACAGTAGTAATAATAACTCTGTTCTCAAAAGCATGTGCTGACTTTGTTAAGAAAAAAACCTAAACCGATAAAAACGTCATAGGTGTTTTGGAATTTTACTCTCTGCTCAAAATAACCAAATTGATGTGTAAATACAATAATCTTGAACTGGTAGTGGTATAGGTTTTAGGCACAGATTCCACAGAAACTTGATCCATAGCTCTGTCCTTGGAGCTACAGTGGTGTTAGTCAAAAAATGTCTCACATTCTTCTGCTTGCATTTCAGAAAAACTGTATGTTTATTTAATTATCCAATTATAGCAATTTTTTAGCTTGAAATCAGGTTTTCAAAAACATGCTCTGTCTACAGTCAGACCCAAATGTAAATTATAGAAAAACTTAAATACATAATTTATTAATGTTTTTAAACTCTTAAAACTGTATTTTCATAAGCATTGCTTGTTACATAAACTACACTTGAAAAGGCCCATCTCCGTAATGATGGCTTTGTTAGTATAAACATACCATTACACATCATCACATCATTAAAAAAATTCCTAATCAGTGGGATTTTTTAAACTCAAAAAAACTACACTTCCCATATAGCTTAGTCCATACCTCTCTCCCCAAAACGAAGACAAGTACATTGGCCAAAGATCAGCTCTGCAGCAAACATCTTCTGCTTGAACAGTGCAACCCAGCACGAGGGGTATGTCTGTGGCACTGTAAAGTCAAGCTCTCATGTATAAACCCAGTCATGTTGTGTTCATATTTAATAAACATCGCAATTATATAGCAATTACTCTGGCACAGTTACATTGAGTCTCACCCAGAGGATCACAACTAACTGCTTAAAGAGGCAAGGCAACCACCTCAATCTGCTTCTTTACTCTCTGATGAGACTGTTAACATATACTAGTGTCCATTTCATTCCAGTACAAAGCAGGAGTAAATGAGCAACACAGAACAGGTCAAAGAGAAGGGATCACACAGAAATTCATCTTTCTCATCCAGGAGGGATACACCTTTCAGGTGAACTAACAGCCCAGCTGTGTGATCAACTACCTCTACTGCATACCAGCATAAAACAGCATTTGAGAAGGGTCTTGTTTTGGGTGGGAGGAAACAGGTAACTACTTCATCCCACCCCTGCATAACAGAGGCTGTCAGATGATAGCAATGCCTTGTGAATCGCTCCTGAAAGATACATGGATTTGCATTTTTATTAGTTGCAATAGATTATAAAGGTACCCATCTCTCTTCAACAAACACATTACATAGTAGAACTGTACCCTGAAAACCATCTAAGATAGAATTGCATTCGACTCAATCTTTTTAATTAAAATACAACATGGAAAGCCATTTCTTGGGCAACAAGTGCTAGGAATATGGGGGTGAGGGGTTACTATTTTTTCTAGTGGAATAAATTGTACTTTTCTTTGAAAAATATAGCAGAAAGATGAAATGAAAGCCATTCATTTTATGTTGCTCACACTTAGATGAAATCTTCCATATTGATTAGATATTTAACAGAACACGCCTGGAAATTACACCTCTTCTAAACACTCATTGTATGTAGCCTAAGTTGCCTTTAACAGAGAGCTAACAATATTTACCACATATTTTTGTTAAAATCACAGATCCAAAGATTCATTCGCAATTCCTTCTTTGATGTAATTATGATATTTGTGAAAAACGCAGATGCCTCATTGAATGTGGACATTTAAAATCATGTGATTGTATTCACATCTGTACAATATTTAAAGCCATATAACACATATAAATAGAGTCCTCAAGCTACTATGAAATGCCTAACACCTGGCAGATGAGATAGTGGCTCATAGTAGTTTAAATACTGTATTTTAGTTCACTTTTCTGAGGGAGTCAGGCTATGTAATTACTAAGTCATAAAGTTGAAAATATGACTGCATAAAACATTCCCCTTCAGATATATCTGACAGAATGTACAGGTAATGTTTAAACACTTGTACTTGATGTCTTATATCCTAACATACACTTCCTTCATCTTCTTGATTACTCTTTTCTGTTTCTTTTTCATGCCCTTTCACATTCTGATGCCATTTACCTGGCCAATTACCTGGCAACTCCTCATTCTTTTTGACTCCCCTTCCACTTCCTATCATGTTTTTCCTCACTTCATTTTGTTGATAATTTCATTCTGCACTTTCCACGTTCCTTTGACTATGCTTGATGGAAAATTAGTGTTTCTAATCTGCAATACTACCTGAGTCTAAATTGTGGTTGCACCTACTGAATGAAACCAAACCTCCTTGTCATTTGGAGTGGCTATATCAGATGGGATGTCAGCACAGGTACTTGATCATCACACTTTTGGTGTGTCTGAGGGGTTTTTTAATGCTTGTCTCATGTTATTTGACTTCTGTATTCCTCTTCTCCATGAAAATCAACTTCTATGCACAATCACACACACACTTATTAAGCCTTTTTTTTTTTACAGTCCTTAAGAAAGATGAGGGAGAACTTCAAAAGTTGAAAAGTTTCAGTTATAGGAAACTGTTTTCCATGTAGCCTTTCTCACTGCTATAATTAAGAGGCTCATATTACTGCCTCGGACAAAGGTTGTAATTCCTAAAATATGAAAATTGCACAATACTGTAACATTTGTCCAACATATGGAAAAATCTTCCAGAATTCTTTCACAAATCCATACCAATTCTATTTTAGTATGTTCATCCAATGGCTATCCACTGCTAAAAATTGTATCATCTTAACAACAAAACTGCATAGTCTAAATCTATATGCATAAAATTGTTCTACTGTTACTTCAGGTAAAAGGGTTGCTTTTGAGCATGAAGTACTGAAAGTGTATAGGGTAATGGGACAGTGCTTTTGGCAGCAGTTTTCAAACACAGGGTCTACTTATAGTGTTTTCTTGTTTGGGTCAGGGAAATTATCTGCTCCACGTAACTCTTTCTTTGCATATGTTTTACAATAAACTGTTGCTAGGTGTCTGTTAATTCAGGTATTCAGAAGAAATACATATATATATATGTGTTAAGTAGTAACTGTTCTGCTGTTTTCTCTTACTACTCAAAGTAGCATATTCTCATAAAGTGATTTGTAAAAGCTTTACCCTAAATGATCAGTGTTATTCCATAACGTGGATTACCACCCATTAAAATAATGAAATCAATCACCGAAGCTACAGTGGAGTTTGTGTCTCTATTTGTTTGTGTGCATGATAGTTATAAAAGAAAGTATCCATTTATAAAAATGGGCCATTTGGGTGATGAAGCAGATGTGCTCTTTGCCCTATATCAGGACAAATTTCTGAAATGAACAGTCATCTGCTTCTACAGATGGAGAGCTCTGAGGGAGGATTAGCACTTTCCCATCACTCCTGGTAAACAACCTCAGCCCCAGAGCAGCACAGAATGATCTCCAGTGACCAACTGTGATCATACGAGCAACTGACTATAAAATGAATGTCTCTGAGCACACAGTAACTGGCCTATATGGTATTTGTGTGCACAGAGTAACAATTTCAATTAGGTTTTACACATACTAATAATGCAATAGTAATTTTCCATTCGTGTATTTAGTAAGAAGCAACAAATGCAGTTTACAGTCTCAAAGTAAATTACTTAAATTTCATTTATTTTCCCACATGTGAGAGAAGAGGAAGAAAACCCCATACGATTCATCCAGTGAGCATTGTGATACTGAGAAATAATTTAGTTCTTTAAATGATGGCTGTTGAGCCAAAGAAATAAGCCTTATCCTCACAGAGGTAGGAGGAAAGGCAGTACAAATGAGAAAGGATTAACAATCTGCTGGTTTACTGTCTGATCATGACGGCACAGCTGGCACAAGTTTGTATTACAGATATCCACCAAGCCACAGGTGGGAAGATGTCAATTATAAGAAGTTTGTCCAAAACCAGAAAGTCTCTTTCCAAAATCATACAAGAAATATAATGATGTTCTTGTTTAAAGAATGAAGACAGTATGTAAAGATCAAGTTGCCAAAACAACCGAAAAAGCTCAAGTCTCATTATACCACTTTTTGGGAGGAATTTATAGTGCATTTGCTTAATGAAAACAGTATTGCATACTACAGAGTTAAAGCCAGGGATTAAGGATGTCTACATTTAATCCTCAAGGAGTTTGGAATGTTCTTATTGTAAATTGTAGTACTGGCTTCATTCCTCTCACTGTGGATGCTCTACAAGCAGCTGGGCTGAAAATGGCAAACACTCAAAATTATTCTTGGAGACCCTTTGCTAGAATACGCATACAGAAATACAGGACTAATGGTTCCCTGGAAACCCTGGGGAATATGTTCATATTTCTGTAGCTGAGAAAAACTGTACAGCAATAATAGCAAAAATCAAAATAATTGCTGAAAATTTTATCAAACTATCTTGACAAATTTATTGCAAGCTGGTAATTAGTACACAGTGAGAGGCAGGTACAACATACATTATATCTTTACATTAAAAAATTAATGAAGCCATCAGAGCAAATACTACAACACAACAAAGCAAATAAAAACATGCAAGAGAATCTTGTATCTATTATTTAAATTCAATACTTCAAAACCTTCTTGCTTGAGCAAACTTTCCTTGCTTACCACTTTTTTTCCCTGAACATGTTCATTTCTTCAAAATAATAAAATAAACACAAGTAAATGGTAACTAGTGTAAATATTATTTAGAGTCAAGCATAAATTTGGAGAGCCTTCTAACAACTCGAATGAAAAAGAATGTGATCTACTACAATTAATGCTCATTCGGCAGCATCAGATTTATAACTACTAATGCTGCTCATTAAAGCAACTACAGTAGGTAGACTTAACAAACTAGACATTTAAAGTGATAGAATAATTTAATTACTTGAAAGAAGATTCAGAACTACGTATATGAATATAGGCAAAAGAAAATCTTCAAAAGGTTGTACATCACAGCTGAATTCTAAAAAACTATCAGCTAGGAAAAAACACTTAGGAAGAAGTTCCAGCATACTAAATAAAGTGCTCTCTTTTTGCAGGAAAAAGCCAAAACTCCTAGAAGACTGATGAAAAGAACTAGAAAATGCACTTTTCCTCTAGAAAAAGTAGAGAGAAAATTTAATACACATAATCATTTTGCTAGAATCCTTTGACTGGTGTGAGGCTGGTAGCACATGAGTCCATCTGGTTGCCAAAGCTGTATCAGAAGCTACACACATACAAATACTCAGGTATCTGACAGGTCTGAAGGCAGACTCCCAAGTCTTACTGCTAAAAACACTCTTATCTTGTTTCCTGCCAACACAAAGAGAGGTAGTGGGGACCTCCTAGAGTAAGACTTTGTGAAGTCCAACATTATCCGAGATCACACACAAGACTAGTGAGAAGATGCTGGAAGTAATTACTGAGCAATTTTACTTGTGGTTTGAATCACTTTTAATCAAAGACTTCATAACAGAAGAATTCTTTGACTAAACACAATCAGAAATATACACACATATGTTCTGTTTTAAACACTTTCTGTGTTTAAAAATATACTTCCTTCAATATTGTACCAGTATGCCACTTTGCATTATGCAATCTCTATTTACTTTGAAATCAGCGATAAAAATCCTATCAAAATATGAATTAAGCCACTACTACATGCTCTGAAAATCCTATCACAAGAACAGGGTCTATAACAAAAGCCTTACACTTTTATGTAACACTTGGGACACAGCATCTCCACAGATATGTACATGTGCTCTCCCTCCCTTACCTGTCCCTGGGTTTCTATTCTGACCTACACATGCAGACCATTTACTTTTTACCCAATTCTTCTTTTAATTTTGGGGCAGCCTTTATGTATGCCTTATGTAAAACCAAACCAAGCAAAATAGGGAGGAAAAAAAAATCTTCTGTACAGATTAGATGCATGCAATAAAATCTGGTTTGTAAGCTTAGAAAGGAAACGTACCAAATCAGCACTTGGCTGGGGACAAAAGTTAGTATGTAATGCCTGACTTGCCTTGCCTTTGTGCATGCTAACATGAAACTGCCACATATTCAAATGAGATCTCTTAATATTTTATTTTTTGTCCATTGATATTTGCCTAGTTTCATCCTCTGATAATTCCAGTCAGTGGATTTACACAAGGGTTAAATCTGGCCTCACATGTCCTATGCCTTGCAGTGAGAATGACCCACCTTTTCTAGCATTTGCTGTATTGTATAGAGAAGCAGAACTTTCTTCTCTTTTGGGAGTCTTTTGAACTTGTATAAAGTAGCTATTCCCAAGTGATTACTTCCTTTCTCGATTGATGCATAAAAGATCACCACACAAAAAAAGAATCCCACAGTGATTTCTCTTTTGAACACATAGGCAATGCTGAAAACATAAATGCACATGTGCAAAAGCTGTCATCTCTTGCCCTTTTCTGATCCCTATTAGCTCCACAGGAAAGTAAAGCAAAAGGAATGTATTTAAGCTTTCTGCAACATCAGGGTGAATCACTCTTTTCACTTTTATTATTGCAAAGATGCCACTGATAACTGGAGAAAAGGAAGAACATACCTGTAGGTCTTCAAATGGTTACAGTTTAATGTAGAAGGAAGTCTAAAGGGAGAAAAACCCCACTTACTAGTGAGAGTGAGTCACTACTTTTTCGTGTCTTCCTTTACCATTCCGGACAGGAAAGCAAATGTCTTTCAGGCTTCTCCTTCCTTTTCCCACCTGGGAATCTTTTTGTTCTTTTGATGATGAGTTCTGTAACTTCATGCCTAGAAATAAGCAGAATACCTGTTAAAAAATGTGGTTGAGTGGGTAGAGCTTGCTTTACTGAAAACCGTATCTAAGTCACCTATGCTAAGTCTCACATGAATAGGGAAGCATATGCAGACCATCTGACCGTGTCTTCATTTCTATGCAAGCTGTTCACTGGAAAACTTCACATTACATCTTTTTCCAAAATATATCCTCTCACTACAGTAAAATAACTGTAAGGAAATGAACTTAATTCAAAGAACTTCATAGGTCTTTATTATTCAGTAAGTTTAACACCTTAGAAAGCCATCAGTCTGGCTTCAGATTGGCTTAGAACCTCCTCCTGCCTTCAGTTCCACACTATTCATGCTCCTTGAGCATTTTAGGTACTCATTTAACTATAGCATTCACAAGTAATCCCTGAAGCTGCGACTGCCTTCAATGAGACGATGCTTACGGAACCAGGCTTCTTCTAGTTTACTCTAACTCCTCAAACCCCAGTCTACATTTCTTTCTATTCAGTGGCCTGTTACAAGAAGGAGCAGGGAGGATGGTCCGACCTGTAGCCCCTAGACTGTGCAGTTCGAATGCCTCCATAGCTAAGAGATCTGGTGAATCCCTTCTCTCTCACATTGGGGAAATTCTACAGCCTGGCTTTCTGCTTTCTGATCAAAAGATCATCTAGTCCAATCCCCCTGCCAGAGCAGGAACACCCAGATGAGGTTACACAGGAAGGCGTCCAGGCGGGATTTGAATATCTCCAGAGAAGGAGACTCCACAACCTCCCTGGGCAGCCTGTTCCAGTGTTCCATCACCCGCACTGAGAAGAAGTTTCTTCTCAAATTTAAGTGGAATCTCCTGTGTTCCAGCTTGAACCCATTACCCCTTGTCTTACTGTTGGTTGTCACACCAAGAAGAGCCTGGCTCCATCCTCCTGACGCTCACCCTTTACATATTTATTAACATTAATGAGTCACCCTTCAGTCTCCTCTTCTCCAAGCTAAAGAGACCCAGCTCCCTCAGTCTTTCCTTGTAAAGGAGATGCTCCACTCCCTTAATCATCTTTGTGGCTCTGCGCTGGACTATTTCAAGCAGTTCCCTATCCTTCTTGAACTGAGGGGTCCAGAGCTGGACACAATATTGCAGACAAGGTCTCACCAGGGCAGAGTAGAGGGGAAGGAGAACCTCTCTCGACCTACTAACCACCTCCCTTCTAATACACCTCAGGATGCCACTGGCCTTCTTGTTCACAAGGGCACAGTGCTGGCTCATGGTCATCCTGCTGTCCACCAGGACCCCTAGGTCCCTTTCCCCTACATTGCTCTCTAATAGGTCATTCCCCAGCCTATACTGGGACCTGGGGTTGTTCCTGCCCAGATGTAAGACTCTACACTTTCTCTTGTTATATTTCACTATATTTTTCCCTGCCCAATTCTCCAGCCTGTCCAGATCTCGCTGGATGGCAGCACAGCCCTCTGGTGTGTCAGCCACTCCTCCCAGCTTGGTGTCATCAGCAAACTTGCTGATAGTACACTCAATTCCCTCATCCAAGTCATTGATGAATATATTGAATAATACTGGTCCCAGAACTGACCCTTGAGGCACTCCACTAGATACAGGCCTCCAACTAGAGTCCACCCCATTGACCATGACTCTCTGGCTTCTTTCCTTCAGCCAGTTTGTGGTCCACCTCACTACCCGATCGTCCAGTCCACGCTTCCTTAGTTTAGCCGTGAGGATGCTGTGGAAGACGTTGTCAAATGCTTTACTGAAGTCAAGGCAGACCACATCCACTGCTCTGCCATCGTCAATCCACCTTGTTATGTCTTCATAAAAGGCTATGAGGTTGGTCAAGCATGACTTCCCCTTGGTGAAGCCATGTTGACTGCCCCTGATGACCCTCTTATCCTTGATATGTCTTAAGATGGCACCAAGGATAAGTTGTTCCATCACCTTCCCAGGGATGGAAGTGAGGCTGACCGGTCTATAGTTGCCCGGGTCCTCCTTCTGGCCCTTTTTGAAGACTGGAGTGACATTTACTTTCCTCCAGTCCTCAGGCACCTCTCTCATTTCCCAAGACTTGGCAAAGATGATGGAGAGTGGTCCAGCAATGACTTCAGCCAGCTCCCTCAGCACCCGCGGGTGCATCCCATCTGGACCCATGGATTTATGGATGTCCAGATTGCTTAATTGCTCCCTAACCCAGTCCTCATCAACCAAGGCAAACTCGTCCATTGCCCTGCCTTCCTCTGGGGCCTCAGGGGTACGGGGCTCCTCAGGACAGCCTCTGGCAGAGTAGACAGAGACAAGGAAGGCATTCAGTAACTCTGCTCTCTCTGTATCTTCTGTCACCAGGGCACCCACCCCATTCATCAGTGGGCCTACATTGCCTCTGGTGTTAGTTTTATCTGCCATGTATTTGAAGAAGCTCTTTCTGTTGTCCTTGACTCCTCTTCCCTTGCTACATTTTAGGTTGAATTCAATGCTTATTTGCCAGTGCTCATTTTGGCTTAAGGATCGCAAGGCCTAATGGATTTACTCTTTCAACAGATTTAAAGAGGTTTAGAAATTTAAGCTTTAGAAATTACAGTTGAAGTGCCTATTTCTGACGTGACCTTAAGCATCTATCAGCTAGATCTGTAAATATTTGGAGCACGTGCAGCAAATTTACCAACAACACACAGACATTTCCAGACCAGAACACATTGGACTGCAGTACGTCTAATTGAACTAGATTTCATAATTGCACCTAATTCTTCTTTATTTATCACAGTAACCATCAAAAGACATTCTCACATCAGAATCTCTTTGTAAGAAGTTCACTTTCCACAGTAACAGAAGAATAAATTAGACTATTTCTTTCTTCAAATGTAAGCATCTCTGTGTTTGAAAATCTGTGATGGATAAACATTTTAAAAAATTCTCAAACACAACTTTATCCATAATTTATCCTTAATTCTATGATTAATTTGGCAAGATAGTTACATATATGTCATTGATATGATCCATCAGCTTGTCTTCCACTTTTGCAGAAAGAGATGGATTAGCTTTATCCAGCTGAACTGCAAAAGTTAGAGCATATCCAGCAGATATCCTTCAGATTAATAGAACTAACCAGGTCATAAAGGAAGCTGCAGATTCTGATTCAAGATTAGAGTGTCAACAGGAAATTTCCAAAAAAGAGGCATTTGTAGAACTAAGAAATATATGAATCAATTTGAAGAATTCTGGACATTTTAACCACATCCTGATAGGCATGGTAAAATGAGGCAGGATGAAACTATTCTTCAGATACAAAAATCAATCAGAAGTGTTACCAACTCTACTTTTCTCATCAGTACACGAAAAGCTAAATGCCAACATTCATCTAATAATCTGCTACACACATGTATTTGAGATGTCAGTTTAGTATTGGTAATTTTATCAATTGTCATCCCCTGTTTAAACTGCCTGTAGTGAAGAAGGTGACTGAGAAGTTTATGTTAAGCAGCTGTTATGCCATCTGGCATCTTTGACTTCCATGACCCCTTCCAGTCTGGCTCTCAGCCTAGGTAAGGTACGAAGACTACATTGGCTTAATTGGTCTATGATCTCCTCTTGGCAAAATACAGAGGTCAAGTTTCCATGCTGATTATTGTAGATTTGTCAGCAACCTGTGTTAACACGAACCATTAAGTTTTGTTGACTCATCTGCAGACACTGGCAAGGATGGCCAAAAATTAGTGTAGTGACTCTGGTCTCTCCTCTCTGGGAGGTCTCAGAGGATGATGTTGGACAATTGCTCATCTGTCCAGTGGGCTCTCACAGGCAGTTTTTTTATCATTCCACTCTGTTGCCTTTCTTGTTCAATGTTTATGTGAAGCTTCTCAGGGACAGAGCAAGACCGTTGGGGCTATCATTTCATCAAAATACATACAATGTTTAGCTTTGTTCATTGTTCTTTTTCATCTGATGCAGACAGCCAAGTTAACCCACCTCCCAACACTTGTCCAGTTTGGAGATTGGAGCAGGTAAACTGGTTTAAATTCTACCTGCACTACTTATTTATAGGAAAGCTATTAGTGAGTGTTGGAAATCAGAAGGTGAGGCTGGCGTGGTGCCTGGTAAGTCACAGCTGTAGGTTTACAGTTAAAAATAATTATTTGGCTCAGTTATATAGAAAGGCAGCCCTCAAAAGAGCACAAGAGCCGCTAATTATACTCTTTCAAATGCAGAGAAGTTAAAACAATTTCTTAGTCCACAAGGAATACTTCACTTCAATCTTGAAAATATTAATTTAGCTATTTAACCTATTACTAGACTTTTCATACAATTCCAAAATTACACGTGCTCTGTTAGGGTCATAGTAGTAGTATATGTTAGCATTCTTTGTTAACATACACATACCTCGAGTTTACAAACCAGGAGTTTCATACTTGAAGCTGCTTATGAAGTATTAAATGAAGTATTAGACAGTGACGGAAAAGCAAAGCTGCCAGTGATTATTTGCTAATACTAAATGATTATGAGAAGTTCAGGCAATTATTCAATTATTTTTAATTAGATTATCAATAGTTTATTGTAGAAACAAAAAATACACCTGGTTGTATCACTGACCACTCTGCTCAAATAAAGCTATTATTGTTACCAATCCTTTAGACTTCCTTCACAGAACTTGGAAATGCCTTTGCCTCACCTCATACAGCACATGGGGGAAAGCAGCAATATCTGAGTCATATCATGTTTGTCAGTTACAACTATCCAATGAAATATGCCATTTGTTTTCTAGAAGTGTACTATACACATCACATTCTGAGTTAAAAATTGTTTAAACTTGACAGTCTTAACATTTACAGAGGTTTCACATTGAAATCAGGGCACCCAGAAGCAGGGATTTAAATAAATACAATCTACAGTGCAAATGCAAAACTATTTTTAAAATAATAAGCAAGCACACTGCAGATCATAGATAGCATGCCCCAAAATAACTATCACTATAAAAAGAATACATCTAGTAGAAATAGATTTTTAAACTGTGCACAAGACCCAAGATTTGTCTGGTATTTTATCCATACACCAGATCTCATGTATTAATTTATACATTATATTATTTGACCCAGTGTTCTTACTTGTCCCCCAAAGCCGTTTCCACCCTGCTCCTACTTGAAAGGAAATTATTTCAGTAAATACAGTGTAGTCAGTCAGAATCTCAGCCTTGGTGCCACCTCAAAATGCCTAGTTACCAACGAACACATCACATCTCAAAAGACAGCCAGTAACAGAGTATTTGTCTTAATCCCATTTATAGGGAATATATATATTATTTTTATATACATATATAAAAATATATTTAAAATATATTATATAGCATATAGCATATATAAAGTATATATTATATATCATATATCATATATATATTATATATCATATATATATATTTTTTTAATATATATATAAAGCGTGACTGGCGACGTCCATCTTCATATATAATTACAAAGGTCGGAAATACACAGAAAGGTTTTACTCTCATATTGAACATTATTCAGGCTAATTAAAAACAACGCTTTGTGTCATACTGTCTTCATAATGCATTTCTGGCTTGCCAAGTTGTTAACCTACTGGGATAGGTGACAACTGCATCTACCAATGCCCAATAGATACAAGTGCTTCTACTGCTAAAGTGCAAAGAACAGTTGAAACTGATACATCATAATATTAAAGACTAAGGCATTGTTAAAAGCAAAGGGAGGAAGTAAATTCCCTTAAATGAAAGCTATGTAGGATATATATTAAAAAGTGTGGATCGCTCAAATTGCAAGTCCTTTCTATGAGTGCAACCTGACATCACAGGGTTGCAATAAGTCAGATGACTAGTCTATGAAACAACTGTAAAATATCTGTCAACATGTCGACTGTATGCATAGAAAGTGGGCAGGAAAAACTGAGCTAAATTTTAGTAAATACAGTTTTGTTTTTCACTGCCATCTATCTGTACCTGTATAAAGTTTTTCAACTGTGTTTATTTTGCAATCTTGTAAAAGAAAAAAAAACACAAACAAACAAAAAAACAAACAACAAACTTTTAGTTAATCTGTTAATCAAGATGTAATGATTAAAGCAAACTGCTAACTGCATCACAGTCTGTTCTTGAACTCAGGGATTCACAAAAACAAGGTCAGAATTGACTTTCACAAGAACCAGGACCTTTATATACTAAGTTTATGGAAAGAACAATAGAAACTATTGAAAGTATAGACGTCCATTTGACTCTAAAGGGCTAATTTGGGAAGTGAAACAAGTTCCAGTGGCTAGAAATGCCACACTGCAACACCAAGGAGTTCCTATTCCTGATCCTGGATGAGAAGTGTATTTATATACGTACAAAAACTCCTTGTGAGGATTTGAACTTTGGAGTGATAAAGAAAAGCATTGCTGTAAGACATACAGTTCTGACCAAAAAAAAAAAAAAAATCACTACTTGATTTTCAAAAAAAATAATTCTTACATTCTGAACAACCTCGTGACTCAGATGTTTCACGAGTGTTTATTTGTCTCTTCAAATAATCTCAAAATGTATAAAGTCTTGCAGATTATACTGTTTTCATAACATTTGATATTTGAACAAAACATATAATTTGCTTGGAATAAGGAAAAATTATAGCATCTAATGGGTACATCTACTTTTCATAAAGAGAGTAAAAAGCCTTGCTAGAACACTAAAGGCAAAATGGATATAATTATGAATTCTGGAATCTTTTAAAATATGGTAGTCTAGATATCTTTAACATTTTGATACCAAAATCGAGTTGCCTGGGAACAGAGTAATCCCAAGTAATCTCAGTATTTAGTTTTGTAAGAGCTATCATGTTATTCAAACTTAAGCACAAAACCAACTAGCTCCTATAAATCCAGGAGAAACTATTTGGTCAGTAAAATGGCTTGAAAAGACTTAAGATATCCTTTACTCTATGCTGCCTTAAAAACTACTTCAAAATTCAAGTCCTCTTCAGAAAACTGTCCTTTCCTGATCTACAATAATATTAACACTGCTATTAATCAATCTTAAAATACTGTTCAGCAACATGAGGCATTTGCAAGCGTGAAAGACTGAAGACCTATTCCCAGTAAGATGCCTTCCTCAGGGAATTCTTCATATATCAGCTTTTTAACTTCATCGTTGTTTCTTTTTTTTAATCTAAATTTCTACTGTTCTAAAAATTTTATTTCTCTAGATATGCTGGTTTTCACAATCACTTTCATCCCAACTACTAATCTGTTCAATTTGCAACTAGCTTCTCAGAAATCTAAAATAGCTCCATCTTTAGTCTTATTCCCAAAAGTAGAACTGCTCACACTCTTCATGAGCATGTTGCTTAACTCCATGATACTGAAGTCCTTTTTGTGTATCCATGAGGGTTTTTTCTGCTTCAAAGAGCAGCATCAGCATCAGCAACAAGTTTTAGCTATGACCAAGACACACCATTGAACACATTACAAAATTATTCACACATCTTTATCAACACTTACTGGTTGTTCAAGCCCCTGCATCTCTCTTTTTTTTTTTTTTTTTTTTGAATAGAGCTGTTTGAATCAAAATCCAAGATGTGATATAAAAACAAAGACCAAAAGTACTTCCAGTAATAAAGATGATGATTTCTCACAAGGTGAGGTGAGAAAAGAAAACAGAAATTACAGCACTGACATAGGACAGCATCTGCACTTTTCTTAATACAGTCCATCCCTAAGCATTCCTTTAGCCATGTGGAACTATGTAACAGGGCCTGGGTGAACTAAAAAAAAAAAAGGTGGTAATTAAGTAGCATCTTGTTCTTCAGCCTGTGATCTGCTTGATGTATTCAGTGAGACTAACACATCACGTCCTATGACATATAGGATCTCACTACAGCTTCTCGTAGTGTTGACAGAGGAGCACCCAGGTAGCTCTGTGTGAAGAAAGTGAAGCAATATGAATTGTAAAGCATGACTGGGACATAACTGCAGAGTCAACTGCCTGTGCCTGATGCAAACCAAGACACAGTGAATAACCCTCTCTTTCTTTCTTTCTCTCTAATCCCCTTCATGCAGTTCAAGCAAGGCCCTTATTTTCAATTTTTTTCCCCACTGACAGTGAAAAAAAAAAAAAAGAACACAAATCACCATTTTCAACAAAAGCAGGACACTGGCACTCAAATTATGAATTGAGTTTACTACTTTGATGACCTCATTCTCAAGTTTTCTTCATGTAATCCATTCCTGAGAGGATGTTCTGGGACCGTCTGTGTAATTTACACCCATGCAAAGTGTAAATGATAAAATGCCAGCAGTCTTTCACACAAGGAGATAATTACAATCGAACACTGTTTTGCATCCGCTGTGAATAGGTGTAAATAGCTGAACAAGATATGAAGTTATGGGAAATTTAATGAGTACTTTTTCATATGAATCCTTAGCACTTTTAGTATTGAGAAGCTAAACAGACGGCATAACATCATGCTAAAAAAAAATCATATTTAAACATTAAAGGAAGATTTGTTATCATTATCTTTGTATATTTACCTATAGGGGTTTTATTTATTTCATTAATAAAGTTCTAAGAAGAATGAAGGTAGTAACACTTCCCAACCAAACCCTGGTGTTCTTATGTTTTCACATTTTTCACCTAGTGACTCCTCCATTCTGTATCACAAATAGTAGTAGGATTCTCCTGCCCATGTCTTTGCCTCACCAAGGCACATAAAGTTGTACAAGTTTACGGTTTTGAACAGGGCTAGTGAAGCTTGTGTCATCACTTGTTCCCCTACTGCAGACACCCCTTGTTTAAAGAACATTGAAGGTGCAGCCAGACACTCCTGGCAGTCGCACGGAGGCGCTTTCAGAGAGCGCTGCACCTCCTGCCTTGTGCTGCAGGTCCAACCACCCTGGTCCAGCAGAACAAAAACAGCCACCAGAAATGATGGAGCCCACACTTCCCCATGAAACTGATTACTGCCTCGTATCAGCTGAGCAATTAATGAACTAAATGGGTTCATTGCATCAGTACAATACCCTCCTAACCTAGACATGGTCTTTAAAATAACTCCCTGTGAAACAAGGGGTCATACAGAACTTGGCCTAAACAAGCAGGTTTGTTTACTGCAGCATTTTATTTGCATTTTGACCAAGCTGATTTAGCCTTTTGGGAAGGATACTTTCACAAACCTCACTTCCAGACAGCTCTGTTACCACCACAAGGTACTGTACCATATAAGATCACTATGCATTTGTGGGAGCTTCAAATTGCCAGGTCTACACATCCCATTTCCAGCACAGGCAGGAGCAAGAGTCCTGACACACCATCAGCTCCAGGGTGCAATAAGGATCCTGACTTGGGCAATTAAATTAAATGCCATCAGTTAAAATGGTATGGTTACTTCTCTCAGCACACAGCACCAGGATGAAAATTAAGTACGTCAAATACTAAGACAACTAATGTGCTGTTCCACAACTGAAAACAAAAGGCTAATACTCACTGTGGTTAAAGCAAGTGCTTTCCACAAAGTCTAATGCAGCTCACCTGCCTCTGCAAGCCCCACCAGCAGAACAGCTGAGCAGCTTTAATTTCTGAGCTGAGTTGAAGAGACAGCAACTAAGGAAAAAACACAGATTCAGAAGAACAAGGCTGATTCTCTGATATGATTTTGCTTTATTGGGGGTGGGAGGCGATTATGACAAAATCGAAGACTAACCTAGTTTGTCAAGGCCAGCTGGATGCCCCCCTGTTCAAAGCATGGTCACTTCCAGCTGAAGTGAGCACTGGCAGGGGATGCCAATGGCAGGCACATGCCTTAACCTCTGGCTCTGAGTGAAAACCTGGCGCCATCTCACCATGTCTGAGGAAAATGCCTGGCTGAACTCCATTTATCCAGAAAGCAGGCCAAGGAACTATTCACCTTTCTCCCCATTTTTTATTATCCAAATGTGCGGTGGCAGTTTTGGCTAGCACGTTTGAATAATATTTATCAAACCTAAACCAGTGTCCAGAGATCTTTATTGAATTAGGACTGGACACTTGTTATCTATAGTACAACTGGTCCAACTTTTTATAATATTTCTGAGGAAATACTGTATTTTGAGACTGATAACTTCAAAAACAATTACAGAAAACTCTTAGAGAAGTCAGGTTTTTCTGCACATATTTTTCATATTAAGCTATTCATTAAAACAGCTGGGGCAAGCAGGAAGAAAAGTATGAGCACATGCAAGGGCAATTAAGCATATTGTTTCATTCAGTGTAAACACACAGGTTTTATGAGGCATTTACTCAGCTATAATCATTCTGGTCTTGCATTGAGAAAACATGTGCAGGATTTTTTTTTTCAATCAAATGATCAAGAAAGATAATCCAAAGTGCTCTACATCCAATGTTGCAATTAATTCTCTTAAGCTTTAGCTTTATTCTCGTTAAAAGCACTATGAAATTCTGTGAACTCTACCTCATCCTGCTGTAGGTATTATTTTGTGTATCACCACTGGAGCATAATAAAGCATTGATTCAGTTATGTGTAATGCTGAGAATTATATTAAACACAGCCAATGTGCTCTTTGCATTTAAATAAACTTTATGACCAAGATGCTGTTTTCGGTAGGCAGTACACCTACAAAAACCTGTTGTGATTACTAAGTTATGAAATAAAGAATGATACAACATGACAGACCAGCATTTGGAACATACTTCTAAAAACATAGGAAGTAAAAGTCAAAATATGCCTAGAGCAAAATTTTGCTGCAATGTTTATTAATTAGAAAAGTGAGATCTGATATATGATTTGGGTATACACACCATGTGTCTTTCAATATGTCACAGCACACAGATAGTTTTATTACCATCTTGCCTTTCCTAAAGTAAAACTCTAATAACGCGCATGTCACTGTGTACATTATTAGAGAATGATAAATGCATTTAATAAAACTGATCAACTTTTATGACACTATTAACATCATGGGATGTGCATGTAAATGGATACATACGCAGACGTTCCTTCTAGGAGGTCAACTTCCATTTTCAGATGCTACACATAGAGCTGAACACTAAACCCCTTTTCAAACATTAAATTTCATTTGGAACAGGTAGACCACTCTGGTTTAAACTGTTGACCTTAAGTAGCTGATCATTAAAGTGTCAGCCATTTGTCTGAAAATACTAAAATGGATTTTGGATAGCTACCAGAATCTCAAAGAATTATGTGTCAATGTAAATGGACAATATATTTTTTTCGATTATGAGTCTGGCCTGTCAATTTCATTTTTTCTGTTCTTGCTGTGGACCCAAGACATACAGTATGCTTTGGAAACCTAAAGGTCAGCTTTAGGTGGTGCCAATTACATAGGTAACTCGCAGTGCTGTACCTTCCCATTTGTTCTGTTATTTCTGCTGGCAATGTTAAAAATGAGTAACACTGCTCTGTCCAGTATTGAGTTTCTGATTCACTCTGACAGGATACCATTAGCAGTTATTCAGACTTCGGCTGGATACTAAATTTCGTTATATTATCTTTTGAGGTAATACTGAATAATATCAAACAATTTCTTTGGAGTATTGCATGCAATTCAATTTCCTGATGTGAATGGAAGTCAACGTGCAAGAAGCCTCAACAAGACAAAGCTCTTGTTCGGTAGCAAGAATAAACAGGAAAAATCAGTTTTAAAAGAACAATAAACAGCTGCCTGTGTTATTTAACTAACTAAGAGAACCTACACTAGCAAAAACATCTATAAAGATTTTGAGGGGTTTTTTTGATTTTGCAAGGCAGGGAGGGGAGGAGTGGTCAAGCTCTCTTAAGCAGCATATCCAATTGAAAATATCTGACAATGAGAAAAAAATTTAGTCACGTAATCAACGAAGAAAAAGCATCCTACCATGCACAGTACTGTTGTGTCCTATGCTCTGCAAGTGCAAATTAATTGTTACAACATCCTAAAAGTTATACCACATCACAAAGGAATTGTTTTACACAATAAAATGACAAAGCAAGAATGTCAATTTCCTCACTGTCAGAAGGCTTTCCAGTTATAGGAGAGAAAGGTTCGGGGCCTTTTGGAAAAAAAAAAATAACAGAATGGTCTGTTCTAACTTCTGGCATACTCCTTGGGTTAACAACAGAAACACATTGAAATATGTAGGTAGATATTTACAGTCTAACAATTTTCAAAAGGCCCAACCTGCCTCTAAAGTACTGAAGTGTTTTTTTTTAATGTAAATTACTAACATTTAGAAGTAAGATTTAGGAACAAAAGCCGGCCAGGCAAAGTGCTTTAGGTACTGAGGTACACAGTATAAGAAGGAAGCTTAGAAACTTTTTCTCAATTCTAGCCCTCTAACACACAAAATTATTTTCTTGACAGCTTGTTGAAAATTCTCAAAAAAGAATGCTTCTCTGCTACCTGAAATTGCTTTTCCTTATCAATGGAACAAAAACATGCTGTTTTTACAAAAACTAACACAAATTAGACATCTGTATGGAATACTCATGATTTCTAGACCATATAGAAGATAATTTTTGAAGAGTAGCTAAACCTGCTCATAAAAACAATAACAAATCATATCATGTCTAGGTATAGTCCTGAATGTGTTATGCCAAAGTAATTGCTTTATTTTTTTAGTTTTAAAGAAAGGAACATACCTTCTTCAGAAATGAGTTTAATGAAAGAACTGGTACAACCCACCAGTCTTTTGACTCTCCATGAAAAGCAACTGTTTCCATACATGTTATTTTTGTAACATACATTAAATCAGAGGCATACCTACTAATTTATATCATGCATAAATGTTTCCATGCTCCCAAATACACAGAGACGGTTGATGCACCTGTTGACACCAATAATAAGAATTCAGCAATGTGCGATCAAGTTATTAACTATTAATAGCAAAGTTTGTAAGAATCCAAAATGCTAGGCTCATTCCTGACTTTTTCAGCTCTTATAATTCTAATAAATGTATAAAGGCAGGTTTACAGCTAACTAATCCTCTAGTCTCCCAACTTCTGTCCCAATAGCTAGACAACAACATAATTTTGACACCCAGAGTAATTTCAAAGTATTAACAACAATAAAGTGTCTCTGAAGCTTCTTGGAAAATGCATTTGACTCTGCATTTCTACCAGTGCGTTCACTTCACAGGTTATCGGGAACGATTTGTGAACAACAATTGGCAAGACAATTGTGTAAACAAGGGTTAATTTTATGGCCTTTGATTAGAGGAGATGCATGAACAAGGAGCAAAAAAAGTCAGAGGCCCAAAATCTTGCAGTCATACTGATGAAATTAAAGCAATTTTGCGAGAAGTGCTTATTTATGCTGACATTTGTCAGAAAGACTGGACAAGCAATGGACAGTAAGAAAGAATGTGTTTCATTAGTTTTATATGCGTGCACCTGTACTGCCTGCACATGGCAGAGTGCTTTTCAGTATATCATTATTTTTTTTTCCTCTCAGGTTGTAAAAAGTGTATGACATGCTTTTAACTCAGATGGAAGCACATAACCACCACATGAGCTTTTATGTTTTAAGTAATAACTGCATTACACAAAGCCACAGCAAAACATTAGCTCACCAACACCAGTTGGTGAGCTTCCAATTGAATATAGACTCATTCTGAACTTGCTGCGTATTACTACGAAATTGTAAAGGTAAAATGTGGCTTCCGGAAAGGTGACGGGAAAACAATGTTATGTAAAACTGCACAAGACCTTCATTGATTTTCATCAGTTTTGCACACCTGAAAGCAAGTTAGAGAGACAGCAGCGGTACCTAAACAGTAGGCAAAGAAATCTGTCATTCTTTAACAGCACAGCTCCCAGGATGTTTGGGGAAGCAAATGGGGTCAAAATAAAACTGCAGGAAGTGGAGGGCAAGAAAAAAAATTAAAAAGAGGAATAAACAGAAATGTGCATTAAAAACTGTGGCTTAGAAACTTGGATGGCAGAGACAATATTACTGCCTCTAGTTCTGGGAAGATGAAGCCAAGTAGCACATCAGGAGAACCCTGTTAGAAGTGAACCAAGGTTCCTGGAGGAGACCATGGCCAACACAAAAATGTAAGACCCTGTGCAGATTGCACCATCTAGATATGCTGACCTCTCAGCATCCAACAAGATCTGGAAGAAAGCCTTTACCTCTTGTTGCAAGAAAGTGCAAGTTTGCCTAGGTTTTTAATTCAGCAGAACAAGATTTTGCTCAGATCCTCATAGAGGCACAGTATAACTGCGTTTCTCCTAGCCGAACTTCTTTGGGTAGGAAAAAAGTGATGCAAACATCTTCCTTAATTGAGAAAAATATATTTTATTACATGGCATGAAGATTTCTGCTTCAAAACTATTTTAAGAAACAATTTAATTTCTTGCTTGCTATCAAATCAGGATAACTTTTGTGTACAAAAATATGAAATTACTGCAAGATAAGCACCGGTGACATCTGTAGCCCCACCTTTCCCCCAACCAGAAGAGCATATTTCCTCAACACTTCTGTTAAAGTGTGCACGTGTGCTGATCTTTCTTAAATTTAAATCTTTTTCTCATTAACTATATTTGTATTTGGTACTTCAAAACCTTTTAAGTTGTACAAAAAGTGGATGGAAAACCTTTCCTAGAGGCTCCCCCCCCCAACAATCTACACCAGTGGCGTCAAACTCATTTTCACCAGGGGCCACATCAGCCTCGCAGTTGCCTCTGAAGGGCCAAATGTAATTTTAGGATTTATACACTCTAAGAAAGATTATTTTAGTTGTACCGATCAGATTAGAAAAACATGTATTTCTCTCAAGATATTAATTTGACATGTAGGTCCTTGTCCAGAAAATGGGTACAAGAATGTTCGTACATTTCATCATTTCTCTGATCTTTTAATTCATATTCATGCCAAGAGTCCCACGACAGAAAATGTGATCAGGGTGCTTAGATGGGTAAAAAAAAAAAAGTAAAAAATTGTCTACTTGCTTATATTAGGATT
Source organism: Caloenas nicobarica (assembly GCF_036013445.1). NCBI lineage: Eukaryota > Metazoa > Chordata > Aves > Columbiformes > Columbidae > Caloenas > Caloenas nicobarica. The sequence goes on along the minus strand of NC_088248.1, from coordinate 17,777,700 downwards.
ATTCTCACAAGAAATGAGTTCCATGATTATAATCATAGGTAGTAATGTTCCTCATGCGCTTCAGAATTTCTATGATTCAGCCTTGGACAACTGGATGAGCTGGGGATTTCCATAATCTTGTCATAAAAATCTATGCATAAGAGATTAGAAGGCGGCTCAGCTTTGCTGAGGGACAAGCTGTAGTCCACCACCCCTGCCCCAGCATCATTCTAGAGAACAAAGATCACAATACCATAAGACAGCTTTATCTCTCTTCTCAGATCGGCATTAAGATGGCTATCTTCATAAAGCTGTGGAATAATTGTGGAATTAAAGATTAACTTTCTCTTTTCCTTCACAGATGCTTACTTGTCCAACTCATCAGAAGGATGGCACTAGTAGATGCAATTTTAACTTTTAAATCTTCTATTAGCAACAAGAAAAACAATTCCAAATTCCTAAATATTAAAGTAGGTTCCATTTGTTCAGTTTTCTCATTGTATTCCCAGAAAGTAATTTGGTTTCTTTGTTTAGCAAATGTTTCTAAAAAATGTTCTATCCACTATTTTTGTCTCTGAAATAAGAAAATGCACCACTAGAGTCAGGTTGTTACCCCTGAATTAGGAAATCTATTTGGGTAAACTCCCTGTGTTTATATATAAACTTTTTTCTTGTAACTGACAAAACAGTAAGAATGTCAAGGTAGCTACTAATAGACACAGTTGTTGGGGTTTTTTTTATTGTTGTTTGTTGGATTTTGGTTCTGGGTTCTGTTTTGGGGTTTTTTGGTGGGGTTTTTTGGTTGGGTTTTTTTTTGTTTGTTTTTTTGTTTGTTTGTTTTCTTCCTGGGACACTCTTTATGAGAAGTTTTACACTACTTTTGCATTTTGAGATTATAAACTAGGCCCTAAAATCTTCCTCTTTCAGCTTTTATCAAAGCAAGTGCTGAATGGATTGGTAAATACACAATAAATATTAAATCTTGAGCACTCATCTTCAAAATTCTTTGCAAGAAGTTTAATTCTTATAACATTTTTCTCAGATGATGAATAGTTATAAAAATTGAATCATGGGCAGTACAGAACAAAACTCAGTGTAAGTATGCCACATGTGCAAAGATTTACTCTTTCCTTCGGTCTTTGAGCAGAGGTATTTTGCTCAGAGTCAACAGCAGTCATTTCACTTACGTGCACACAGCGGAGAAGGGCATATAACTTATTCTGTCTATATTCTGATCTGTGAGGTTCATGGTCTCCTTAGGCTGCCTTCACATTGGTCCTTGCTGTCTAATGTCCCTAACTTTCTGTCATGTCTTTCTTAATGGCCTGCTTTGGCATCAGCAGTTTTCCAGGGTCATTAAACCAGTCAACCCCTCCCAAAACCACAAAGGAAATTAGACAGCAAGAATACATTTTCAAATAATCTGATTTTGGATGTCATTCAAGCATATGCAAAAAAATGGTTGACACAAACTCAGAGTTGTCGGCAGTGCTCTGAGAGCAGACAGGACGTGCATGAACTATCAAACGACCAGGTAAGGTCAAAGACAGTGCTTACCTCTAAGAAGTGAAATAAAGTCTCTTTCCTGATGAAAATACTGACCAGAAGGTAAAAAGAGATCTAAATACCCCTAGATGACTATCAATTGATCAAAATGGATCAACTTACTGAGTTCTGATGGGGTTTTTTGTCCGTTGAGATCACTCAGTAGTTTTAGTCACTTGTTTTTGAAAGCAAAGAAGCACAACTACCTTTTATGTAATAGCTTAAAATGCATTATGGAACTCTTCTAAGAGATATGGCTGAAAACTAGAGATGTCTCACATCCTATATGAACAGTTCAACTTCCTAGCTATCCTACTAGATCAGGGTAAATCTGTCTCTCTTGTTAATAGTACTATGTCATACAAAGTAGAAAAGATTTAAGTAAGTACACCACACTATGGTGGCAGAAAGCCAGTGGTAAAACAGAATATGAAAGCATGGAGGAAGTTGATGCTGGTGAGAAGAGTGTGTCTGAAAAACCTACAGATCTAGAAGAGCATTTTAAAAAAAGAATAAAATAAGGTGGTTTAGATACAGTAGAACATCATGTGCTTCAGCAGATAGTTTAGGAATATAAAGTACCAAGCACCATCAACTTTTGCTTTTACAATACTGCATGCATTTTTGAACTGCCCAGGACAAACCCTTTAAAATATCATCAGCATCAACATACAGGAAAAAAAAAAAAAAACGTAAAGCTTTGTTGACTTTATGTCATCCCAAATCTGAATTCCAAGAAGTCAGGACAACTCTTGATATAAGCTGTTAAGTTTTTAGATTACGAAGTAAATAGTAGCTTTACTAATTTTTTTGTCTGTATATCTCCATAACTTATGAAGTGCAATGGGCATGCTTCCATTTAAAACACAGTTATTTCATTTTGATAGTTTATTTACAAAAGTCCCAAAGAATAAAAGCACATTCTGTGCACTAGTCTAGAGGAAATAAATTATAAAGCCTGAGGAGATGAGACAGTCCTCAAGGGCTCCACAAGCTGATTTCACCACAGCAACCCAAATTATTGTTAACTCTAGGTGACTTGAAAGTTCTAGATTAGATGCAGAATCCAGGTCACATTCTGGCTGAGTTGACAGTCCATTAGTTGACAGTCACTTGACGGTGAGTGTCCGGCTCTCTCAATGGTTCTATACTGTGTTCCAGGCAGCTTTCCTGTTTTCCGGATTATTACCCAGTTCAGTCTTTATAGCTCCAGACCGGGTTCTGGCTCACGTGAAAGTTCTAGGTCACGTTATGGTTCTAGATCGGGTTCTAGGTCACTTGAAAGTTCTAGATAGCGTTCTAGGCCACTTTGTGGTTCTAGGTCACTTGAAAGCTCTAGATCGGGCTCCAGATCACTTGAAATTTCTAGATTAGATGCAGACTCCAGTTCACATTCTGGCTGACTTGACAGTCCATTTGACAGTCACTTGACATTGAGTGTCCAGCTCTCTCAACGGTTCCATCCAAAGGGTGGGAGCAGCCTCATGCATGCCCCGCCTGGGCAGGGTCTGGCACGCCGGGAGGTGGCCCCGGCCGCACCTGGGCCTGATCCACCCGTGGCAACACCTGTGCTCAAGGTGAGCTACCGTGAAGAAACACACCCCAGCAAACAGGTGTCCAGTACACCTCGTTTTTGTTTGCATACCATCTTCCAAAGGGAAGGCATGTCTAGTTTCTCACCACAGGAAAAGCTGGTGTTTTTTTCTTTCCAGTGGCTTGTGTATTCTGTGCAGTAACAGCCTGATCCATGCTGAGGATGCCCAATTTCTTCTGTCTGAGAAGCACTTCAGGAATACCATGTTTTTTCAGCAGAGATTGTAGAATCATAGAATGTCCTGAGTTGGAAGGGACCCACAAGTATCATCGAGTCCAACTCCTGTCCCTGCATTTGACAACTCCACAGTTCACACCATGTGTCTGAGGGTGTTTTCCAGTCTCTTCTTGAACACTGTCAGGCTTGGGGCTGTGACTGCCTCCCTGGGGAGCCTGTTCCAGGGCTCCACCACCCTCTGAGTGGAGAACCTCTTCCTAATGTCCAGCCTAAACCTCCCCTGGCACATCTCCCAGCCGTTCCCTCGGTTTCTGTCATTGGTCCCTAGAGAGAAGAGTTTGGCACCTGCCCCTCCTCCTCCCCTGGTGAGGAAGCTGTAGACCGCAATGGGGTCTCCTCTTAGTCTCCTCCAGGCTGAACAAACCAAGAGATGGGAAGAGAAAGTAAAAGCAAAGGGTCTGTAACATCAACCATGGGGTGATGCTGCAAAAATTTCATCCCTTGGACGCTGTTTTAGGTACTTTCTATTCCTGTAAGAGGTGCAACTTCTGTGTGTTGTCTCACGTGACAGTTATGGGAATTTATTAATCACAAGCCAAATAACCCATTTCATTTTCCCTTCTTCGGTTACCAAACCCGCAGCCAGACAAGAGACAGCAGTAAGTTTCTGTGCCAAGTTTACCGGCGATCAGTCTCCGCCGTTACTGTAGCTTTCCTGGTTGTAATGCTCAGCAGGGAGCATGTGTTCCTACATGCTTTCTGAAATATTAATACACAAAATTGTATTGAGGTTTCTGATAGCAGCAGATTGGTTTCTCTGCGGTTTTCTGATTAGAGGTGTATTGGTGATTCCGAGAAGCCAGTGGCGCCGAAATGGGTTAAATCTAATAAGGTTTTGAAAGCTGATAGCATAATTTAAGAGGGCTCAGAGTCACAAAGCTACAGACCTGGCTGACCCCAGCAAATTACAGTGTTTGTTAATGTTCAGTTATAGACATCTTCTAGTCAACCGAAAGCAGATATATTAAGTGAAAAATTGATTTGTGGTTCACAAAGATAGGTCACCATTTCTGCCTTGTTTTTGACAGTTGGTCAACTTAGATGTAAAGGAGGGCATCATGGCTTCTGTTTTCACTAGGGCTCTTGGGAATGCAACCTTCAGAAACATTAACTTCAGCTTCCAACTAAAGAAGCATAATTGCCTCAAAATCTTTATCATCATAATCTTATACAGTATGTGTCCCTTGGGAAATCTAAAAACAATTTAAGGAATGGAAGGCATGGGAAAATCCTTTTACTTTGAGCATGGTGATTATAATCATATAAGCTTTAGAATCAGTGCAACTGGAATATAAAGGAAGAGTGATTAAAAAAAGCACTAACATTTATATTGTGCTTTCAGAATCAATGTTAATTAAATGAAGTGGTGGCCAACTCACAGTGTTTTAAACTGAATCTTCTTACTAAATGTTTAATGACAATAAGTTGGCTTAGGAATATTTTTTGCAGTCTTTCAAGGAGGGTTTTACTGAAATTCTGTTTTGAACCGGAGTGAGCTGACAGCTTTAAGAATCCAGCAACTGAATGGGGAAAAGGGATTTTCATTGTTAATAAGTCTAAATTCATGCAAACAATGAACTGAGGTAACAGTCTCGTGACTCTTCTTGTAATCTCGTTATGCTCTGAAGAAGGCATCTGAATTCCCCTATCAATAATGAAAACACCTTCTTAGGCATAGGCCAATACAAACAGGAACAACAAATGAGAAAAGACTGGGCAAAATAAGAATAAATGTGCAAAATGTCAATGGTGCACACCTCAGGCTGTGTATTAGCTGATGTTCTTGAGACAGAAACTATAAGGCTCCTTCTACACAAAGGCTGCACCCTTTATTCACTAAGACTCTTTGCTGAAGGTCAATTTATAACTTCTATTACAAAACAATAGCCTGAACCCAGGCAAGGCCAAACACTCCATTTTGGCCGCTTTTCAGGCCAGAGAACCTTGCAGTCCTGATAGGGACTGGCTGTGGCAGCTCATCCCTCACAGCAGAGGCAATATTGTCAGGGAGAAAAGTGGGTACCAGCCCATCACTTGCGTTCTCCAAGCATGCTGCCTCTGCCCTCCCTCCCTCCTGCTGCACCGACTGACAGTGTTGTAGAGAAACTAGAGTTCCCAAGGAGGCAGGAGGGTATTTGACACTGTCTTGGGAAATGCGGGGAGCCAGAGGCCACGAGACACTGCCTGGACCACTGATGAGTTTAAAATGTGTGCTGTTGCTCTGCGACATGATAATCTCTCAGTATGTCTTCCCTCAATATGTTGCTCCAGAGGCAATTGATTCAGATGTAAAATTCTCATCATTAAATAACCTTCTGACATGCCCCTTTTAGGAAATGAGATTTTAAGTACAGTAAGCAATGTGAGTATCCTGCGATGATAACAGATGGAATTTGAGTGTAAACTGGGATTACAATCTGGGAGTTTCCGACTGTCATTGCTGTTTATGCAGAGAGCCCACCTGCTTTAAAAAAATGAAAAATACTCTGTTAGGTGTGCACTTTACAAAAACAGTATACTGTGTGAGATTTTTACACCCATTTGCTTTAAAGTGTATCGCCTTGCCTCAATTCACTGCGCTCGTCTCCTATGCCAGTAACTACAGTGTCACTGCTGTCAGTGGCTGCCTGAAGGCCCAATTCCTTCAACGATCACAATATTTTTTCTCTGACAGTGCTTCTGGGGGCATCATAAAGGTGCCACAATTAGCCTCAGTAGAGAAGTGTTCAGCTTAGTTCTTAAAGTGGCTTCTAATTCTTATTCTAAGGTAAATTTTAGGGGAGGGCACTTTGGCCCACTGGAGGCAGTGTAAACACTCATAGACTTGAAAGAGAGCCGAGAAGTCAATTCTCATTAATTTTGTTACTGCTCCATATAAAAGTTACAAAAAAAAAAATCAAAGAAATAAACTCCCACCAAACAAAAGTTTCTAAATAATCTATAATTTATCTCATAAATACATGGGAAAGGATGTGTCTCTGCATTAACTGTATTTAGAGAGCCCTCTAATTCCGAAAGCTTAAGATATGACTGTCAAGAACACTATTTCCAGAGAAAGTAAAGGCACTCAAAAAGAAATAAAAAAACATGCTACAAGGGAAAACTAAGTACTGCCAATTTGGCATTGCATAAAGATTTAGAGAAAAGATAACCAATTACATGGAAAACCTTGAAATCAAACTACTGTTATTAAATCATCCTAATTTTCACATAATGATAAGTTTCAGTAGCAGGTCCACTTCTGAGAATGTAAAAACAGCAGGATACTGCCACAATAAAAGATGAGATACATGTGTTGATGCACTATTCAGTGACCGTCTTGTCACTCCTCCAGGTTGCAAATTGTTGACTGAACTAATTGCCTTTGTCTTCTTGAAGCCTTAACTCCGCAAAGTATTCTTCCTCCATTTTTTTAAATGCTTTTCTCTCTTCTCATACTACTGATGAATAAAATTAAGACTGCCCTGTCAGTGATGGCAGCACAGAATTTAGTACCACTTCGAGACAACACAGTACATTTCAGTGACTATTGAAATATAAAACCTTAAATCAAATTAAAGATAAGTTGTGTGGTTGAAGCTGTAAAAGCTCATTTTGTGTAAAATAAATTCAAAGGTTTATACACAAACCAATCAGTTTTATGTATTCCTGCCTAAAAATATGCAGTCAGAGTATGACTGTAGATTTTTACTCCTGATCCATAACCACAAGGGACTCTCTACAGATCTAGTACTGTGAGCTAGAATAGAGGCATCTCCAGTGACAAAAATAAAAACCAAACAAAATGGCTAGGCTGTTTCCCAGGAACTTCAAAGGAGTATGAGAAGACAAGTCCTGTGCTGTTCTTCTTAGGGCTTAGTATAGGTTTACATCAGAATTTTTTTCTTTTTATCTTCATGATAAATCACAGTCTAACAGGAAAATCATGAATCAACAATATCTAGAAAGATAACATTAGTGAATTAACACTCCAAGGAGAGGATAACCTGTTGGCGTAATCCTGAATTCCAGAATGCCTGAATACCACCTGTGTCATCTGCATGAATTACGCAGTGCTGCTTTCAGATGTAACTCCTGCCTTATGATAAATTTTTAACTTGAGAGACACCTAACTTGCAATAATTTCATGTGTTTTTACATGAAGTAGACAGTATGTGAATAGATAAGGTATCATTCAAACAAGAACTAGATATCAAGACAACTCTTAATAGTTACACAGCTAAACTAATGCTGGTAATCTTTGCCTGACAAGTCTTAAATTCTTTTAAGTAAAATGGAACAACTTCAGCAAAAATAAAGGCAGGATGCTTCCCTCTGTGCTATAGCTTGGCATAATTAGGATTCTCTGGACAGATGGGATAAACAGGATTAAGAAGTCTCAGGCAGAGGAATTATGTGAATCCAGCTCTTGTATTTGGAGGTGGTTTCAGAATTAAGATCTTGCATACAAAACACCTCCACTCGGTGAACGAGCTGTTGCACTTATGGTACAAGAACCCATGGTAAACTGAGATCTTCAGATCAGATCAACTGATTTATTTCTGCTAAAAATAATAATATTGCAGGGTCTGGCAGCAATGGGGAAGGGCTTCCAGAAGTAGAATCTTGCAGCTACCTACACACATCCCCACAGTGACCAAATATATCTCTTTTGAAATATGAGTTTAAAACACTTTCTCATAACTTTCGAAGGTGCCTATCTACCATGGAAAAAAGGGAAAAATTAGATTAGGAACTGAAGATTTCCTTAGGCATCTTTCTAAGAGAATAGACACATCTTGTTTAAGGTGAATAGATAATGTATTTTGTTTTCATGGGCGAAAGAAGAAAAATAAAACAGATTTGTTGAGTGAAGTTTAGCATTTTCTTCACAAACAAAACCAGGAATTAATATATTGATATTTCTTTGGTTTTCAAGAAGTCCAAAGTTTTCATAAAGCATAGAAATGATGAGAAAATATTTTGCAAAACCTTTTTTATCTTTCCTTTCTCTTCATCCTTCTATGGCTGAACTTTACAAAGAGCATGGCTGTTTCTTCTACTGCAATAGGAGCTTCTGTCAACACATGATTAGTTTAGCTAAAGAAAAAAAGAAATGAAAATACATAGTTCAATAAAAAGCATAAAGACTTGCACATGCAGCAGATACTCCCTAAATGGGCTGCAAAGGAGAGCAGACTGTGAATCTTAATCTGTAAGTATAAACAGCTTTAGAAAGGTTCACTAAAGGGTATGCTCGTATTGCAAGTGACAGTACAGATCAAAATAATGGGATCTCTCCTGTTCTCAGAAAGAATTGCAGTGAACCAATGGGAATTTTACTTTGAGGTCACTTCTGGTCTCGTCTTTCTTAATATGTATATTATTCAGTAACCACTGTGATGCTAGTGACAATATTCCATCAGTATTGCAAAATTCCCAGTGCAATCTCTGCTTGATGTCTCATAATATGTGTGCATTCATTGACAGAGAAAAATATTTTAAAGTGTATTAGATTTATATAGCACCCTTTAACCTAAAGGATTTCAATAAGTTTCAGAAACTACACGCCTTTAGCAGACTTAAAACATACATCACCAATGGGATATTTTGCAACCGCTCAGGAGGATACAAAACACTGACCAACAGCTTGCCTGGTCATATATGGGGATGGTGGTAGTGGCTTATTTAGATGAAATATTTTTTTTAACAAAATTTTTACTGCACTTCTACAAAAATTGAAGTAAAGCATCCGTATCCATGCTAAAGAACAAGTTTATTATTTCTTCCCGTAAGAACTCCAAGTTATTTATATGGTATTCTATTGATTTACCTTCAAGGGATGAAAGCAATAGCCAGGTTTGTCTGAATGAGGTTCCAGAGTTCCAGAAAGTCTGGAGATAAGATGTAGTGTTCAGTTGTATGGATGTAATTCCACTGTATTAAATTAACTTCTCTCAATATTCATACTAATGTAAGAACAATGTCAATATTATTCTTAAAATCTTACCAATCCCAGTTCTTTTAAGCTACCTGTTCAGTTCTCTGATGACTCTTTTTCCTGCTCTTTTTGTTGTCATCTACAAAGATGTCACTATCTTCAGTTCTGTGGAGCAGTACCAAAATTGTACATTGTCTGGTTAAGGATGGTATATCCTAATTCACAAAAGCAGTTGTATGGAATAGCATTGTCCAATATTGATCAACTTTTAAGTTAGCATTATATTACTAATTTTATTACTGTAGATGTCAAGTGAATGCTAAATAGTGAGATCTATGTGTTAAAAGGTCAGATATTCAAAGCCAATACTAGAATCGCACTTTTAAATAGTCATCAAGTACTGAAAAAAAAAAGTAGTACTCTGGATCAAAGGGCTAAATTTAAGTGTCCTTTAGATGTTGCTATGAATTAAATTTATCATTGGAATTAAGGTCACACTTAACTGTTTTGTTACATTAAACTCAAATCTTTTGGTGTTTGCGTGTCTTTGCCTGTCCTTCAGCTAAAGACAGAAAATAACCCTATTTCTTTATAAAGAGCATTTTAAGCAATCTTTGTCCTAGCATTTAGGCACAATAATGCACAGCTTTAAAAGTGTATAATTATACTACTTTTGTGGAATTACCTGTTAAGCAATGAATTTCACTTCTTTTTTTTAACCCCACACCATAGAATTGTATATTAAAAGTGAAAATAATGAAAACGTTTAGAGGCATAAAAAAGATCAGTCATCCTCTACTGACCTGCAAAATGTATGGTTTGAAACACTTCTTTTAGAATCCAGCACCACGCTTCCCCTTTGCTGCAAACCAAAGCCAACATTATAACCAGACATGGTTCAATGAATTAGCTTTAATGTTGTTATTCCAATTTCCTGAGTCCAGATTACCATAGTGGTAAAATTTATATGTACATTTGATCAGAAGCTGGTGAAACCACTGAGAAACATGACAAAAATTCTGCAGAGAGCACAGACTGGCCCCAAATATTTAACTCATAGAAACTGCATATGATAAAGACAAATGCTTCCTAGTAGCTGCAGACGGTAAAATGAGGGACAATGGCCACAAGTTTTAGCTTGTAATGTTTAGCTTGGATATTAGGAAAACCTTCTTTACCAGGAGAGTGATACAGCCCCCCAAAAAGCTATGGAGACCACATTGCCCCAAACAGTTGCAGGTTTCCTAGCCCTGGAATTTTCCAAGACTGCTGTCCCTCTGACACCTCTGTCCTTCTCTGAAATCTCCTTGGAACTGAGCATCCTCAGATTTCTACTTTAGTGGACCATATCCTTTCTGTGATCCTAACATATGTGGATCTGCTTATCAAATGGCCAACTCTTTCTCATGGCCAGGATTGTAGAAGGAACTCATGTCCCTCAGATTACAGGTTCCAACAGAAGACAGAGGAGGAAAAGAGGTGAGGCAGGTCAAGCTACTGTTATGGTGAGTGGAGGTCTAAAAGGTACAGGATTCACTGATGTGTGCCTTCTTGCCAAGAGTTATATCATAGAGCTGAAGCCATGCAACCAGCCAGCCTGCTTTCTCCTCTGGATGATGGCAGGATGACATCGAGTAGTACCAAGAGATCTACCCACTTTCAAAATCACACGTTACTGATTTCCCAGCAGGTGATCTAGTACATCCTCCTAAAGAACTTACACTCGTATGTGACAGAAGTTTTCCCAAATCTGAAGAAGAGCAAAATTAACTCTTGTTAAAGTTCAGATAAACAAAGGTGCTATTGACATGCAGCTACTAATAGATAATGGTGACTGGAGAGCTCAGAGGGCTCTTTGGTAATTAATACACCATATTTTCCTTTCTACATGATACACTGAAAGCAAATGAATGTGAGTGATAAATTTGGTATTTTTAATAGACTATGACATTAGACATAACTTAAAGAGTCACTGACAGGTAAGACTGTGAAGTTATGGAGCTAATACCTACAGCACAATACAACAGCTAATCATCTGCTTCATAATGAGTCAAAGACTCTGAAGTGAGAGTAGTCAGACTTTGAATAGATAGAACAGGAATAGCAAGAACAACATTAATCCTTAAACTTTGTCTGGGCAGCATTGCCCAGCACTAAGGCTCTGGGCCACTTTCTCATAATAGATGAATTTTAAAGTAGATAAATTTCTCTTGTTGCCAAGAAAAATGAAAATAATGTTGCAAAATCAATAAGGCTGGTTTGAGGAAATAAAAAGGAGAAGAATTGATTTGTTCATTAATTATCAGAAAGAAAAAAGTTTCTCTCATGCAGTTTATGTTAAGATAGTAAGAGTCTGCCAAAACCTTCAAATGAAACACAGAAATCCTGGTTATATAGTTCTATGATATACATTATAAATTTGAATCCACTGTTAATTTTATTGCCAGCTATTCACATCTCTGCATTTTGCATCTCACAGATTCTGCCAATCCATTGAAGAACATTTAAAAAAGTTCTGGATTGCAAACTCTATTTAAATAGTGTTAGAGATTTAACCTCAGTAGTTTACATAGATGAAAAGTCTGATTCTCACAGCCAAAACAAAGCAGGGGAATATTCTAGCCCTTTACAGAAAGCAGTAAAGCTTTTTAATAAAATCAATACTAAAGGATACAGTACCAAGTTTTTGGTTTTATATCTCTTCCCTCCCCCATTCCCTTGAGACCACTATACTGAATAGTTTACTATCTTGCTGGAGTACAATACTGTAATAGTAAGTAATATGTCAGAGTGATGTTTTTACATACAGTAATACTGGGATTTTATATCAGACCACAGGTTTCAGAATAATCAATGCATGTTTGTAATGACTTAATTACAGTGATGAGGTATGTCTCTGCTACCGTGAGGAAAACTGAAAGGAAGAATATAGTTTCAATTATATATATATATATATATATATATATAGCATAACCCATCTGAGTGCAGTTGTGCAAAGTTCGCTATTAGCAAAACCCATTTTACCTCAGTGAAAATAGCTTTTTTCAAGAAGAGGCTGTGGAGATGCACAATGCATTACAACAGGCTTAGAAATTGAACTTGTTGAAGGAATCATCTCACCCGAAGCAATGATGAAGGCTTTAGCTAACTGCGATGTGGCTGAAACACTCACTGAGTATCAGAAAAACCTCATTCAAATGTTTCTGATAGGCTGCTACAACTTGAAGCTCATGCTTTGCTTTTAAGTTATTGGAGATCTAAAAAGAAAAGTGATAGCAAAGTTCTAGTCTTAGACTGTAATATTAATGCCCCTTTCTGAAATACTTTAGGGATGCTTTCTGAAGTTGAAAAACAAACTCACACTTGAAAAATAGCCTTGTTTGTTTCTTTTTTAATTTATTATCAAAAGCACACCAGAAGAGAGACAACAAAGTTAAATGAATTTCTGTTGTTTACTCAAGTGATTGTAACTTCGAGGTCCGTAACATTTATCTGTGACAACCTGAAGTTTGGTAGCAAAGACGACATTAAGAAAAGATGGTTTTTATGGATATAGTTATATGGCTATAGTTCTATAGTTCTATATTTATAGTTATCCATATCACTTAGCTGCCTTAACCTATTTAGAAGTGAATGGAACTGATAAGGAGATAAAAAAAGGCATGTATTTTGTTCTTCTTGTGAACTAAATGTGTAAAGCAAGCTCTGTAAGAAAGGAGCTCCAAAGATTCCTCACTATTCTAATGTGTCACTCTTGGTTGCTATCCAGTTCTGTGTTAAGAAGTTTGGCTTGTACATAGGGCAAATTAGAGGTCTGTAGAAAGAATCCTCTAAGACAGAAAAGAAGAAACAAAGGATCATGACACCTTCCATGGCACTTGAGCAGTTAGTCCATGGTTAGTCTGCGTAACACAGGCAGCAGTTCTGGACATCGAGCTGCCTCGTTCTTCACTAGGTGTCAACCATTCATCTCCTCCTAAATACCACTTCTTTTGTGCAGGCAAAAAAGAGTACTCAAATAACACTGTACTGTACTCAAGTAGCAGTGGTGAAAACACTTTCCTGCAATGTGGGAGATAGTATTTCAAAGCGATCTACCTGACTGATGTGTAGCGGGGACTTGGACATCATTTTCCAATATCCCTAAGGAGTGCTCTGCAGTGCAGTGGCTGTCCTGGAGGGGTTCCCTGTCATTTCTAAAATCAAGTTTGACTAATTGATTATAAAGTGAGACAAAGCTATGTTGACCATGGAGACTGACTTCCTATGTAATACTCTTTCAGGAAGTTCCCTGATAGATAATTTCAGCAGAAGACAGTAAAGCAAATCTTATTCTGATACAAATAATTACGTATTCATTGAGCAGTGTGTGGCAAGGGCTACTCTAGAGAGCAGTCAGTAGGGCACTTTAGCAACAAATACCACTGCCAAATTGCTGGGTCTTTTAAGTCAACATTTTTGTTTTCTAAGAATACTGAGGTGGCTTTGTAATATTCTTTTTGCCAGAAACAGCCAGTATGAATATCCCAGAAAACCATCCTACTGACTCTTCCTTCACTTCTGTCTTCCAAAGGATACACTCTTATATAGATCTACATTAACATAATGTTAAGAATTTCACTAAAACATGAACATCACTAAATATAATAGTGAATTAAATATGTAAAGCAAACATTTTACCTTTATGTGCAAATGTGACTGTTACATTAAAAAATGTGGCCGTCAAAGATTTGAGAAAGGAGAAGGCCCAAACCCAGACTTACATTACAGCCACTTATGTTACAGCCATTCTAGAGTTTGAAAAACAACTGTGCGTTTTATCCACTACCACCTTCTTATTTCCAGCTTACCAATCTTTCATTATTTCAATAATACCACTCATGCTAAAAGGAAGGACCCAAGTTCTCTCATTAACTCGAAGAAGAGATAAAACTGCCCTGTTACAGAGTGTGTTACATGGCTGTTGCAAATGGTAACCAACCTGCTTTAAAGCATATGTTGCCTCTTGGTTGTTCTATTCCCTTTCCATTTATAAAACTGTTGGAAATAAGTTTTTTATTCCCTGTATTTTAGATTGACAGCAATAGATTTCAACCACATTTTTAAGAACCACTCTGCTTTGCCAAACTGAAATACTTATGAAGTTTAGGAAAGGAGAAAAAAAAAAGAAAAAAAAAAGAAAAAAAGAAAAGAAAAAGGCTAATGTATTAATGGTATTGCGGGTTTAAAACCATTATCACCTTTATGTAGTAACAATAACCTGAACTTCTGCCTTTTTTTCTCTTTAAACAGAGATTAACAGAACAGAGAATTAATAAAAATAAGCATTATGTGAGATTCTTTCCCCTTCTTCTTTCTGATTTTCCTACCTGAATAGCACCTACCTCGAACTCTCATCAAGCACTGTTTAAAATATATGAAAAATTCATGCTTTAATGTTTCTACTTACTGCACAGTGAAGTAATCAAACAAGAGTTCTACTTGCTTTCAAATTTGCAGCAGCTTATTATCATTTCTCTGTTCAGGATGCTGAAGGCCCTTGAATAGGAGATGAATATTTAGTCCAATAGCTGTAATGCTAGCCTGAAGCTTTGAAAATGTAGGTAATTCTCTACTTTGCTGAAGACTTGCTGTGTTTTGGATTTGTTGGTTTTTTTTTTTTTCATTTGGGAGAGTTAAAAAAAAAAAAGACAAAAATAACACCTGCATCTAAGCTTGGCTGATATTTGATACTCTTAAAGCTTCAGAAATGTACAGGGTAAAATTGTGTGGCAGGCATAATGTTATATACAGATTTGAAACGTGCTTTAGGATTAATTTTCTTTCCTCTAACAATATGTGTCACTTCTCTATTTAGGATACAGTATATTCTTGAAAAGAAGACAAATATTTGGTCCAACAGTTATAGAGCTAGCCTGAAGCTTTGAAATCTCAGATAATTCCATGTTTTGCTATAGACTTACTTCATAACCTTGGAGAAGTCATTTTGTCTGTTTATTGCAATTCTGCATTTGTAAAATGAAACTAACAGTACTATTTATCAATGGGGTGTTGTAAGGGGTGCATTTTTCACAGGGATGAAAACTACATCAGTGTTGAAAGTAACTGAAGAATGACAGAAAGTTTTTAATTAGCAAAGGCATTTTGCCTATATACTGAAAAAGGAGGGTGAAAATCATCACTGAATTTGTCAGCCTTGAATTGAGGCAGCATAAGTCCAGCTAACCTTGTGGCACCTCAAAAATGGAAGGAGCAATGTGATTCATGGAAGCCCCAGAAAGATGCACGCATATTGACATAGAATGCAAATGAGTAAGATAATAAATACTGATGTCACACAAAGAGCATTGGAACAAGCAAATGCAGCTTCACTATTATGGAACCTTATCACAACCCTCTTTTCTCATGTTAATACCTTTTGCACGTAGCAGAAATTATACTTCTGGGAAGAGCCACTTTTCTGTGTTCTCTAAAGATTATTCCTTTACTCAGTGTTGAATCATGCATATCCTTTCCTGAAATCATTTTAATCTTCCCTCTCAAGCTCAGCTGCATTAAAATGGATATTCTGTATGAATGCTGCTTTGGTGCAGCAATTACTCCATTTTGATTAGAAATGTGCGTATGAGATCTCCACAAACTAAAGTCCACTTTAAATAGAATTCACTTTTGATACAGACCTGTCTCTTCCAGTGAGACAGAAGTCTCCTGAGATTCCTGACATCTTTTACCACTGGTGAGCTAGATCTAGAGAATGGCTTGTTTGATTCTAGATCTAACTGAAGGGGAAAAAGAGAGCAAAAGTGTTCCTGAACTTTATAATCTACTAAAAATAAAGGTTGGAGAGTAAACATTCTGGAACTATTTTTCCTAACAAACATGGTCAGGAACAATGAATATGAATTCTGTACTGTGAGAAATATGAAGTAAAGCTGGTGTACATCCATTTTAAAGACCCTGTTGGACAAAAGGTCCTACAATAACTAAGGAAAAGAACTGATTCAAGCAACGTGCAGAAAGCAGAGGGAAGTCTCTTCTACCTGCCAAATTTCTCCAGACGATCAAGTTCATTTTCCTGGCCCTGCGGCAAAGTTCTTTGTGTGTATATAATAAACAGCATAGAACAACACAATTTCGTTCAGTGTTTCTTTCCTTCTCATATTTTTTAGTCAGAAATGAGAAGCATGAGATTTAGAAAATAAAATCAAATGTGAAGGAATCCTGTTCCTTAGAGAAAGAGCCAAGAGGAGACAGGGAGTGAAAAATAAGCAAGTTGTAAAAATACATGTGAAGATTTTTTTTCTCTTTGTGTACTTCTTTAAATGATCATTATCTGTTAAAAAAAAAAAAAGGGAGGGAGGCAGGAAGAGACAATCTGCTTCATATCAGGAAGGAAAGATATAAACAAGAAACAGGTGTACTATTTTGTTTTTACATATCCTTTAATTTATCTCTTTTGCTCATTCTGTCAGATAGTGTCTAGCGAGCTGACAAATCTGAAAGAAACAGATAAAGCAAAAGAGATCACTGAATTAGAATTACACAAATGAAGCATAATGTTATTTTTATATGTTCTTGCAAAAAAAAAAGTGCTTTTGCTGTGGTGCTTGCTGTGATCAGTGACCTTTTTCTACTGCCCAGTCATAAAGTATTTGATAGACAGGTTTCATTTGCAGGAATGTTCTCACAGAGGCAGAGCAGAGTATATTTGTTCAAAAGGACTTGTTGAATGGTTCATATTGCAAATATCTGTCATAATCTAATTTTTTCACAAAATAAATTCTCAAAAAATATGTTAGTGAATAAATGCTAAGTAGAAAAGAACCTCTTTTACTTAAAATGAGAGTAGTAAGATGAGTTATCTAAAAAATACTACAAAGCACATAGAGGGATAAACAAGTTTCCCAGATGATGAACATTTCTCCACACAAAGAGTATCTCAAATAAAAATCAGTTGCAAACAAATGTACATGAAAAATCAAAACCAATCCACAAACAATTTGCAAGCAGTCAAAAAGACTCAACTCATGGAATAAAGTGATCACTAGTAATAGCCTATCTCTAATTTGGAATGACACCAGCTGTCAGCAATTTGCTCAGAATTCAGATTTTGGTTTAGAAACACTTTTCACTTCATCCATCACAGCCTGACATGAGAGAGTCAGAAGATAAAGGGACAAAAAGTAAATAAATTCTGCTTGTTGCCCAAGGCAAGATTTAGTTTGTTACTCAGCTTGTTGCAATATGCTTCACTTTTAATGAACTTTTTAATGAAAACTGCTTATTTGATGACTATTTTTTATTCCCTGGAAGAACAAAAACATGTTTGTATGCCTCTGAGTTCAAGAAGTTGCAGCATGAATGAAATGTGAAGAACAAGACTGCCATGATTGTTGAGATCTTGCAACACATTGTTGATTCTGAGGCTAAGGTGGTTCTTGTCATGCTCATCTCCAATCTCCATCAAGACTAAATGAAGGAAGAATTCTCTTGATTATTGATAAATGAAGGCCAAGAAACTGCTCTCCAAGGACTAAACAAAAAGAAGTGGTGAGGGGGAAAGCCAGGATTGGTTTAGTTGCCATTGCATGAAAGAGTCAGAAGACAACGCAGAAAACAAAACAGCACAGAGTACAAGCATAAAAATGTGAAACCTAGAAGAAACCAAACCAACCAAACAAAAATCAAATGTGTGCTGTGACACTGGGAGAATAACAAAGAGAGCATGAGGTTTCAGAGAAATCTCCATCTCCTGCAAATACCTAATCAATCAACTTTGTCTAAGTGCTCAGGTGCGATTAGGTAAGAGAATTTTGGAGAGCATTTTCACAAGGAAACCGCGAAGTTGGGAAAGCAGGGAGTAACCAGCCTTCACAAAAATTGCTTCCATTTGGTCAGTCGTCCTGATGGTGGCACTCCTCACTCTTAGATCCACTCACTCACACCTGCCACATAAAGAACAATAAATAGAATTGATTTAATGTTCAGAAATAGGTAATTTAAAGAATAGCTTGCTCCGTTTTTTACATGCCTGGCTCAAAAACCAGCTGTATAAATGTGTTATTTTGAAACAAAGAATTTTAATAACGACAGAGCAAAATCATGTCATTCCAATCTCTAACTTTCCCTAGTCTAAAAGGACCTCTCTTCATTTTCTCTATCTTTTTATTCTCCCACTGTGAATGGCTTAGAGAACTATTTTTCCTACTCAGTGCTTTTATTTGATCTTTTCACTCTCCTTTTCATCAAGCTAAAATGTTTCTGCAATATTCATGAACTCAGCAGCAGCCCAGGAGTGGGTGTAGGGTGTTGTTTCGCTACTGCTTCTCCTGCTGGGCCCCCTGCTTAACTAGAGATCGTAATCACATTTTAGAATTTATTGGGTTCTAAGTGGAGGAAAGGGAGAGTATGGGTGTTGTTGTTGTTGTTTGAGTTTTTTTGCATTTTCTCTATGTGTAGGTGTGGTTGGAACATGCTGGTTGTGGTGTTCTTATGCTCTGTACCTACGCCTGAAGGAAGGAAGGAATGTTCTGAACATGATAGCGTTTTACTGATTCTTGCATTGCTGCATGAATACCTTCCCATATTAGGTCAAAACTACATCTGATATATATGGGTCTGGAAGTTAGTGTCAAAAATCTGTGAACAGTTTGAAGGATAGCCCCAAATTGCTGTCAGAAGATTGGAGACTGCATGTTTCTATGTACATGTTTCCATTTACATGGTGGAAATGAGTATGTTGAAATTTACATATATATTGGAATTTCTCGGAGAAATTAATCCCATTCTCAGACAGCAGTTCAGTTCATTCCTCTACAAACCCTTGTGCAGATCAGCCAAACAATTTGTCTTGTCAAATGATTCAGATTAAACAGATAAAACCAGTCCAAGTATGACTAGACATGTATTTTAGCCTGAAATAAAACTGATAGGCTCTTTCCCTTCCCTTCCCTCTTTTCCTCTATCACGACATCAAAAAAAAAAAAAAAGAAGAAGAAAAAAAGAAAAAAAAGAGTATTTTTTAGCCTAATTGACAGCAATGAGCTAGTGAAAAGATGTTGCCTTTATTTGATAGCAGTATTCAACAGCCTCCTTCAGGTTTAGGGAACGGTTGTGCTGGCCGTACCAAGAAGTAAGGAAAAAGCAAACCTTGGTCCATCAGGCTTAGTCTTAAAAGGTGCAATAGATGGATAGGTTAAAAATACAACTACAGTGTTGAATTAAATAAGGAAAGGGAAGAAATGATATAACTTAACTATATGTTATTGGGATTTTTTTTACACTTCAAGTTAGAGAGAGAGTAATGGAGGGTTTAATTAGGAAAAAAAAAAAAAAAGAAAGAAAAGGAAGGCAATTACTGTTACAGCCCATCACTGCCCTCAACATGATTAACAGCTAGAATTTTGTAGGCCTTAGGGCAGAGTTGAGTCTTGAGGAAGTATTTGAAAGAGGTATCATTTTTACAGATCACATCAGGAGAAAAAAAAATCACCTTTAAGTCATATCCTGCACAGATAATACAGTCAAAGAAAAATGACAGTATTAGAGATATTTATCAGTTGGAACAGTATTACATCTGTGAATACTGTTGCCAGCAAATTTGGTATCTGCAACCTTAGGGAATATAGGATATTTGTGATAAAAACTGGTGAAAGGTAAAGGCAGCTGAATTTTAGCAAGTGAAAGTAAAGATTATGTTACAACATTTTCTAAGATGAATGACTAGCGTGGGAACAAAGAAAGCCTATCAAGTAAGATGATTTAGAAAAACAAACAAACAAACAAACAAACAGAAAAAGCCCAAACCAAACCCAAACAAACGAACAAAAAAAACAACCCAAAAAAACCCCAGGTTACAGGATTAAAAATTACAGAAAAATTAATTTTAAGTATATTAAAGGAGGAGAGAGCACAAAACTGTTTAAAACATGAACTTCAGAAAGCAGCCACTGAAGTGAGAAAGGTAAAATCCAGTTTGGAGAAAGGAAAGCGTGAAGGACAAATGCAACACAAGGAGCAGTAGGTGCCACAGCTGAGAAGGTGAAAAGGAAAAAGGAGACTGAATGGTGGACTGAATGGCCATCTGTGTTTTCTTTAACATCAGAGAAGGCTCTTATGCTTCATCTTAAGGACAGAAAGAACTCATACTGGTGAAGTCTGAACAGAAACATGAAAACATGAGGATTAAAGATGGAGGAAAGCTATGAAACAGTGAAGTATGCTCATCACCATGGAATGATGTGCTTTCCCTGTGTGGTAGGTCACATCAGAATAGGTGAAAATCCAGCAAGGGTCACTCAAAGTGTGTGAAAGATAGGACTGTGTGGTTACTTTCTCTCTCTTTTCTTTTCTTTTCTTTTCTTTTCTTTTCCTTTCTTTTCTTTTCCTTTTCTTCTTTTCTTTTCTTTTCTTTTATTCTCTTCTCTTCTCTTTTCTTCTCTTCTCTTTTCTTCTCTTTTCTTCTCTTTTCTTTTCTTTTTATTTTTCTTTCTTTTTTTTTAGAGATTGAGTGTGATTATTCACTATCTGACCTGATGTCATGAAGGTACCTTTGTGGAAGGCATTCACTGTACATCTTCTTAGAAGGGCTGCATGCTCTGTTACTGGAAATTATCACTGCTTTTAGAGGCACAAAATGCAGCTGCTGGACCATTCCTGATGGTGCACAATGGGTCTTGCATGGCTTCCTAATGGAAGGCAGGGCTCCTTCTTCCACTCACTGGCAGGTGGCAAAAGGACAAAGTTAAACTATATCGAGGTTGTTACAGGTTTGGTGTAATGTGTCAACTGTATTTCTTAAAGTTTTCTTTGCAACACTTTTCACGGCTTTACATGTGCTGAAATAATGTATGTTAATAACAGTATACATTGTTAATAGTTGCTCATTGAAATGTTATTTGAACAAATGACAATTATTTTAGCTGTCCTTGATGTGCCTAAGAACAACAAAATGACTTTCTTTAAAATAATTCCTATGCAGTATTCTAAATACAGTTTTAAGTAGATGTACAGCGAACAGCCACTTTGTCATATCCAGAAACCAGAAACACTGCTGCCATCCTCTGCTTTTCATTTATGTATACTCATCTTGCACTCCTGTATGTCTCTCCCTGTGTCTGCCTGTGCATGTTTTTGAAGGACAAAAATGGAAAAGTCTGTAATCAGTAGCAAATATTATTTAATTGCCTAGAAGCAGGTAAAAATGTATATGTGTGGCCAGTTGCAGAAATGATGTAGTCATCTAGGAGGCTGATAACATGTGAGGCAGCTAGACACTGCTTTCGTATTCCCTTGATGGCATCCAGCTATGCTATTTGCAAAACGCCTATTGTGTTTGCATTTGTGTGTGTGTGCATGCACAGCTGGTTAGCGAAGAATACAGACTGTTATGTATATATAAAAAGAGGAGTAATCTAATCTCGCTTCAGAAGACGTTTCTTCATCCTGCTAAACAGGAATACAGTTCACCAGTACCGGCAGAGCTGTTTCAAGATATCCCAGAATGGCAAAACAGAATCCTGAGAAAACATAACCGAGATTCTGAGTCTAGAAGCATATAAAATAGCATGCACATTACCTGGCTCTTCTGTGCTCTCTTCAATTTTCTGAGTCCCTCATTTTCCTGAGAACTGTAATTATACACACACACAGACACACTCGCTGTCCTCCCTCTGTTTATCTCAGAAGCTGAAAGAGAACTGTTGATGTGCAATACCTTATCATAAGAAAATGATAAAGAATATCTCACTTTTGGCTGAAATATATCCTCATGAAAACTATCCAGCCTTAGTTCAAGCAGATCTCTGCAAAAGATTACCAATGAGAGATTTCTAGTGTCAGTACAACTAAAAGTGCACACGAACATGCAATTTTTGAGGGGGAAATGTAAGTGTAAGATTCATCCTATTTTTTTTTTTTTTTTTTTTTTTCAGTCTGAGTTCAGTAGTAGATGAAAACAGTGACTGCTGATACATAGTTACTCACCTTTCCAGTAGATGGTAGTACAGATGTGCTTAAAAGAATATTACATTTGGGACTGAAACGAACAGTATGAAGACATTTTCAAATACTGAATAAAAAGGAATCTTTAGCTGTATCAGTTCTTAAAACTAAGTCATGTGAAACTGCCATTGGGAAAAAATGAACACTGGGAACTTTTTTGTTCTAGCCACTGATCTTTAGCAAGCTACTGAAAGTTTTAGTTTGATAGAAAGCTTGGTTGAAATGCAAATACTCCTAACTGAAAGAGAGGGATCTTTATAAACCGTTGATGCTCATATTTATGTAGTGTTATATTATCTGGGAGGTGGTGCATTATAGTCCCTCTGAATGCAAAAGCCTAGGGTTGTCTTAGTCTGTGTTATAAACCGCATGTATTCTTCTTTTTTTTTTAGCCAGGCTTGACTTAGCTATATTGGAAGAGACAGAGATAAAAATCGTTTGTGTGAACCAGCTTTGCAGATTTTCCCTCACAGATTTGTTATACGTGTATGTGCTGATTTTATCAGCGATAACTAAACATGCATGTAGTAACAAATTCAGTTCATTAATGTTGTAAACATAATAAAAACCAGAAGCCATATAAGTGGGAGGTTTTTCTTAGAATAACAATTTAACTTGTAAGTTTTCTAAGTTTTTTAACTTTCTACAGTATTATGTAACTCTTTAAAAAACTGAAGGAAGAGGAATGGATTACAATTTATCTGATAGACAAAAGTCAAATTTATTTAAATCACTTTAATTATGACACAAATATTTTTCTTAAAAGGTCAACAAATTGCATGTTATTTAGCACATAAATTTCTAAATTTTTCCTGATGGGGAATATTAGCATATGGTCTATTAATACCTAGAGAATATTTTCATAAATCACATCTGTACCTAAGTTCCTTGGGATGTTTTTTGCCATTATGGTTGTTACTAGTTTGTTGCAGAGTTACATACATGTTACTAGATACACTAAAGATTGCTTGGAATAAATCTCCATGAACTTTCTGAACACTGTCATTACCATTGACAGGTAATGTTAGTCAATATTTCAGTCATAGTACCTCTGAAGCCCTACAGCATTAATATAAAACCCTATTTAAAGAAATATATAAATATAAGATTTGCAAGAGAGATAAGAAGGAGTATGAAAACATTAATTATCTGTTTTATTGGTGTCGTCTGATTATAATGATTGCCACTGAGGAGACTCCTATGCTGGATTTACACCTGAGGGAAAAGCCAGTGGGTTCATTTTAAATGACACACTCAAAAAATCAAGATTGGTAGCAAGGCAGAAGGGGAGTAATTATGTGGAAGCCCACGGATGCTGCTCCCATAATCTGTTTCCAGCAAAAATAGTAGAGATAAGGCAATAAGCGCAACTACCTTCTGGATGATGTCAAAAGAGAAATTGTCTTGACAAATGAGGGAGATTTTAAATAGGAGTTTTCTCTGACCTACAATACAAGGAAAGGTTATGCTAATATGTTAAGGCACAGGCCTTTGCTAATGGGTGAGCTGTAGAGAAGGCAGTATAGCTTGAGACGAGAGTCAGGGTTTTGTACTTCTTTCTCCCTGAGTGACTGAGAAATACTCATTATCCTGTCCTAGGTTATCCTATTATAAATGTTCTTAGCTTATTATAGATATTGTCTGATATAAATGTTGCAAACAGGGATCTTGGAGAAGAAAATGTGAAGTTATCTCGTATAAAGAGGACACACTTCTGTTTTGAAATTAAGGACAGCAATAGTCTTGTTTGAGCCGCATTCTGTTCTCATGAATAGTCATCTACCAGTCTATGCAACCAGCTGTAAATATTTCTATTTTTCCCAAAATACATATTTTTCTGATTAAAGCAAAACCTGGCACTTTTCCCCAAGAATAGTGAACTGAAAAAATATTAATCTTTTCAAAGCAACTTGAAGCCCATTTCTCTTTTCAACTAATGAACTATGTAAAGGAGCCTCAATTGCCTCAGGGAAGCTTGTCAAACCCATCACAAGAAGCCTTCATAAAGCCTAAAGGACATGTATCCTAATGTATAAAATTTGTCATAGTATATCATTATTACCTTTTGGGAGGCTTGTTACAACAATCATGGATGATTAAGCCATATTTTTTTTTTAAAGGCAGCTCTATAACCAACAGATCTAAGGAAACAGTGTTACCTACATTTGCATTTTTAAAAATTTTTGTTGTTTAGTATAGTGTGATAGAAAATGAAATTTTCTTGAAAGGTTTTCCTGCCATAAAGGTGTTTATAGAAGGCCTCTCCAGGGAGGAGTCTTTGGTGTCCGATATTGAGTTTATGCAAGACTCTATGCAGTTTCCTCTCTAGACTGTGGCTACAAAACCCAAACCCATGTCATTATTTTGGAGACCTCTACCTTCCACCAAATATGGTTGCAAAGAACCTTGCAGAAATTATCAAAAGTTACTGGGAAACATGGGAGGCACACAGATGGGCACACAGATGCGTTTGGAAAGGCACATAATTGCAGTCTGATGACAACTGTGGGGAAAAGGCTGAAAAAGGCGCTGACATTCAACCTTCCCTATTTTGTTCACTGTCCTGAGTGTTTCCTCCCTCACCTATTTTCATTTCAGACTGAAAACAAATGTGAGCATGATTACATAGAGGAATGCATGCAACTCTCACCTGGCAGAAGGATGGGAAGGACGGCTTGGCCCAAGGGACAAACCCTGACTCACCACAGTTCCGCAACATCAAATACAGGTGCAGCCTCTTCTCTGGTCTCCGCAGGTCTTGTATAGTAAGTAATCCCAGTCTCCACAGGAACACAAACAGGTAGGTTGACCTCTGGGCTAGTGTTTTGGGCAGACTCTGAAAAGATGAGATTTGAAATCTTTGTCATGAGGAGGGAACAACACTCTGGTCCTTAACTGCTCAGCTAACGCATAAAAAGTATATTAGTTCTATATCCTGCAGCCAGCCTTACTCAGTATGCTGACTGTTTTGAATCTCAAACAAAAATGCTTAACTGTCCCTCTGCACTGTAGGTTTCCTTCGGTGTTTTTTTGTTGTTAGTGTTTTTTAATTGTATCTAAGCCTAAGATAAATGTGGTGCCTGTCTACAGTGTGTTTTGCAGCACCAGGCAGTAATCTCTAAGCCCACTGTGACCAATGCAATGGCAATAAAGCTCATCAGCTCAGCCATAATAAGCTGAGACAAAGTACTGCGCTAACAGAGCTGTGATGGTCTCAAGACAAACCAGGAGCTATTGCACAGGAATGCGCTGCACCATGTGGAAGATATTCATACCAGTTTGCATAACCCTGCATTTCTAGGAGGATTTAATAAATTGATCTTACTTGGTGCCATCAGTGACAAGATTGACAACAAAGGATATCACTCTCACTAGCAGAGGAAGATGCAAGTACCACCATTGCCAACGGGGCCTTTGAGTCATCTTACAGATTATTGTGCAATCCGGCTAAACTTCAGCTAACCATCCAAACTGAAACAGATCTCAACTTCCATTTTAAATATTACTTGGAAAAATTTTAAAATTAATTAGAATTAATAAAGAGGCTTGGTAAAATTCTAATCACTATCAGTAACCTGACAGTGTACCTAAATTTTGCTATGTAGAGTTTCAGAGTAAAACTTTGAAGAAGTCTAGGTTGTCTAGAAATTATCAGTGTAAATTAGTTCTATGTAATAGACAATGCAATTATCTTGTGATATCATTACAAGCC
The DNA here is from genome assembly GCF_036013445.1 of Caloenas nicobarica. Classification (NCBI taxonomy): domain Eukaryota; kingdom Metazoa; phylum Chordata; class Aves; order Columbiformes; family Columbidae; genus Caloenas; species Caloenas nicobarica. The sequence goes on along the minus strand of NC_088248.1, from coordinate 17,751,711 downwards.
ACCTTTTAAACTCTGCCAGTTTTCTTGATCTTCAGGAATAACCACACTGCCTAGCAATCATCAATACAATGGAATATCAACTATACAAGCCATCTATCACAAACACAATATTTTTAAAGTGTTCATCCAAAACAAAACACTACTTTGCTCCAGCTTTTATACCTTTTTGTAATGAAAACCACTGCCTTAAGTTATTTTCTTAAATCACATTTTTATTATCCATGTTTTATGACAATTTTTCTTTTTGTAATAGCTATTTATCATAGCAAAAGCAAAACAAAAACATACTTCAATGTGGGAGTCTTATTTTTATAGTAGGAGGCTTTAGTGGAGATGTGATTGATACATCAAAGTCTCATCCCATGAGAACAGATGTATTTAAATATTTACCTTCATTTCTGTCCTCTACAGTTAATACAATATTTCCCTAACATAAGCTGCTAAATGTATTTTCCTCTTTTTTATTCTCATTAAAATTGTGATTTGAAGATATATTCCTAAAGCTGTGAATAGTTATTAACATTTCTTTAAAGGTTTCAATATTTGAATGGCCAAATTCCAGCTTGAGTAATTACATTCTGCCTACTTAAATTCCCCACACAGTTTCAATTAGATAAGTTATTCTACTTTTTATGTCCTAAAACTGTTCTGCAGCATTGCTGCTACTATTTAACAGCTGCTGAATTTTGCCCCAGAGGTGACTGAACTGATCCCTATATACAAAACACAATATATAAAACAAACGGATTTTTTGTTGGATGAAAGTTGGTAAATGTAAGTTTTGTGATGACTAAGTATTATTTTTGAATGCCCATGTTTATGCTTGTTTTAAGCGTAACAATAATGAAACCTTTCCCACAGCATCCCATTCAAACCACTCTCAAAAGAATAGGAGGATTTGTCTTCCATACCTATTCAGAGCATTTCCAAGGACTATCATCCAGAATACTGCCCTTAAATTGTAGGCGCATTGCCATATGGGCATAGGAGTGACCCCACCAAGGAGATGAAAGAATTCTAGGCTGGATTTTACAGATAGTCAGATACTTGAAGCCTCAGAAAGGAAGCCAATAGCGATGTGAGGCACTCTGCGGAGGACTCTTCCTCATACACTATTGAAAATCCCGCTAACGCCTTTAAAAGGAAATACAACCCCAAATACCTTTAAAAGACTTTCCCCATATCCAATGACCTCAGCCTGAAACTATCCAGTTGCATGCAATTTTACTTTACTAAGAAAATCTATTTCTTTCTACTGTAGTTAAGCCTATGATATTCTCTTACTTGAAGTAATAGGCAAGAAAGAATCTGAAGTAGCAAAGGGTGCTACCTGCATCATTTAATAACAGTTTTAGTGTAGTTCCAGGCTGGCAGTGTGCAATGTATTAAAGATTTTTTTCATATCTAGACCTACACTTGTGCTCTCTACAAAGACCTGTTCAGATTACAGTGCTTACTGTAACTTCTGGTGCTGCTGGGAGGTTGTGTGGGAAATCCCCGTGTAACTGCACATCAATAATTAAGCCAAATTCCAAAATAGGCTTTTGGATTTAGGCCTTTCTAAATTAAATCCTTTTTCCATCCTCTGTGAAAGATTTCTGTAGATAAATCTTCAAATAGGCCTAGGACAGGTAGGCCCTAGGCTTATAAAATCTGTGTATAAACCGAAATTACTTCTGAGGTCAATTAAAAATGCATGTTTAAATATAGAACCTGTGAAAGTTGAAAGAATACTGAAACATTTATAGATTTGAATGCTGCTGTGGCTGAATGGGGTCTCTTTTTGTTTTCCTTCCTCAAGTTTCCTGGAGTAGGTGACATATATTTGGCGAGTATATACCTCAGAACAGGCGTTTCTGTTCCTTTTTTCTGCAATTCTGTCTTGCGGAAGACAACCTGCTCTCTAAGAGAATGATAAATACTTTTCTTGTCTGCAGTATTTCTTCTTCTTGAGGAGGGTATAAGTCTTTTTTCTTTTCTTGATGAACTGATGAGGTTTAGGGCATCACCTAAAAGATATTCTGCACTTTGAGATTTCTGCTCTTCTTTTTTTTGCCTTTTTTTTCAGATTTTTTTTTTTCGTTTTAATCTTCAATCTTCATCCACATACATTCTATATCTGTGAATCCTCCTTCCATCCAGTCCAATCGTTTTTTTATATATTCTATTTCAGATAGTGAATCTCCTCTCTTGCTTATCCATCCCCATTCTGTGTCCATTTCAGTTCTTTCTCAGCCCCAGGCTTTTCCTTGTCACAGCATTAGGGGAAAAATGCTGCCTACCAATCTCTCTGATTATATTGAGCTGCACTTCAGGATATAGACCTGAGCTTGAGCATTTCTTGCTGTCTTCTGCTTGTGCTGAAGAGCTGAGACAAGTGAGGCAACAGTCCGCAACCCTGGGTACCTGCTAAACTATTCTTCACAACACCATCTAAAACACAGGTGTTGAAAATGGCATTGCAGAAGATGTCAGGGCTACAGAGTCTTAGTGTAACGTAAGAATCTGGAGCAAATCAAACCACGTAAAGACGGGGTAGTTTATGAATCAGCACAATATTCAGCGTGTAGTGTAAATCTGCAACACCACTAGTAGTTTATAAGGACTATGTCAAGTATCGAAGATCAGTATTTTAAATGAAATTCTAACCAAAGCATAGCAGGATTCCTCTTAAAAATCAAAGTTGCCAGAATATTTCTGTAGTCTCTGTCTCTACTAATAAAACTGCTCATGGCTCCTTATCATTTGCACTCACCAGAGGAAGAACACAGTGTTAAACGTCCCATGGTGCTGCTGCTGCTGCTGCAAAGACTGACAGCATCCCTGTGCCTCATGTTCCATATTCCAAGACAAGCTCTGCTGTGGATGTAGGCTTTACTTAAAACAGCAATTCTTTTCAATATTTGTTTACTTTTTTTTTTAATTTCAAGGAAAACATGCTCAAATTTTACAAATTTCCCTGACCAAAAAAAAAAAAGACAACTAACACAGCTCATTTCCACAGTGCAGCAGCTCTTGTTAAAAAAAGAGCATATTTTTGTCCATAAGGAAGAAAACACACTTAGTAAATGTCAGCTCTAAAGGATGCTTATCATTTTTGTGAACTGTCCCACTGTGTATTGCATTTCTTAAAACATTACCAAAGTAACAGCTCTACCGTTTAGCCAGCTGATTAAAAACAATGCTCTTACAGAAAGCTTTTTTAGGCGGAGTTCCTTAGGAACATATCTGCTCAAGATGAGTTTGGAATGGAAATTTTCACAAAGCAGGGTATGGAAACTATTCAGATATTTTTCTTTTCCTCCAAATTTTCACTGTACTTAAGTTAGTTATATATAAACAGTTTCACTATACTTTCTAATTAGTATAATAATGGCAGTAATTGCAAAGCCAGGGTTTCAAAGACAATACCTTCAACATTAAAGAAGACTCAAATTGAAAACAACATACTTTTTCATGTAGTAAGATAGACACTCAAATGCATTAGTTATTACTGAATACTGAATGATTATATTTGCATTTTATATTCAATTTGATTTTCAAAAATGATAATACTTAAGCGCATTTACCATATGTTACTTAAGAAGCCACTATCTACAGTTTGAAATAATAGAGAAGACCCTGGATCTCTATGTATAATTTGCCAATGTATTCTGCGTTTTTCTAAAAGCCTCCAAAAGAAACCCTTTCCAGTTAGAGACTGAAGGGAGAATAATATTCTCCTCCTAATTGCAAGAAAAATAAATTTTATTTTTTACAGAAACTCCTCCAGAATCTAATATAGTCCATGTGTTTATGTATATTTTAATTATATGGTTCTCCAAATGTGTCAGATATCTAAGAATATGTAGGTTATTACTATTAATAAATTTCCACCATATATCAATTGATAAAAGAAATACAATATTGCACAGAAGCACATTACTGAATGTTAAATTAAACAAAACTACAAAGTTTAATATTCTGAGTTTTGATCATGGTATTGAAGGATACACTGACTCAATGCTTGTCAGTGTATTTCCTACATTTAAATTATAATTTGATTCTAATCTCAGACTTTTTTAATGCACAGAAATGTTACCGCATTTATAATGAAAAATCTGTAATTATTGCTGAAGTATTGTGTCACAAAGCAAACATAATTTACATTTGATTAATTTATTGGTTCTAACTTTATGAGGAATATTAAGAACGACTGCGGCTGAAAAGCCCCTAAATATTTCTTGAACAGAGCACCACCGGTGTTGTTTGAGGTCTGGCTGAAATTGTGGTCACAGTTGTTCACTGCTATGTTCCCTGTAGCCTTCTATTGTGGCATATTCTTTCTATCATATTATATTTGGGTTTTGACAGGTCACTGTAACATTATCAGAGCATGAGAATGATCTAACCTTCACATTTCCCTAGTCAAATGGGAACTCATTACAGTGTATGACATACAACAGGAAAGCACATAGAATGGAATGTTACAATGGATAAAATGAAATGCTTCCTTTACATAGACATTTTGGATTAGCCTTCTCTAATTAGCATTTGCATGTTGGCGTGTATATGCATATACACAAACACATATATAAATGTATATGCCACCAGTCCTCCATCATAAGTAGGTCTGGGAGTGAATGAAATACAAGGACCTAAGTCTGACATGCTTCAAAGTTTGGACAATTCAGACTTTGATCTTGGTTGTGAGGTACTGTCAATGCAGAATCGGTGATGGCAAATCTATCACTTGCAGTTTGCGCCTCCACAAGGACATGCTTATTTTCATCAAGCATTATTCTAGTCTCATTCCTCAACTATAAAGCAACTATTTATTTACCATAAAGGAGGATACTGTAAGACAATTACTGATTGTCAGATCTATACGCTAAGTTTTTTGCATTCATATTATTTTTGCATTCTTATTATTAACTAATAAGCATATGAAATATTTTTGGCTTGCAGAATGTTGATTGTTATTTAGCTAGCCTGTACATATCACAATGATAAACTTAGTTTCACTGTTTTATCATGATCCTCTACATTACTTATATACATAGATCTAGATAATCTCTTCTGAATTTACTCACTAAGTCTGGTGAGGCCCTCAAATCCATATGGGAAGACTCCAAAGCAATCTGCTAGGATAAACAGGAAAATGTCATTACAAGAAGAGTCAAGCCTAGGCTACAATTGGAGACCTAAGCTGCTTTAAAGTATGGAGTTCCTGGTTGGCAGTTCTCCAGTACTGGACAGTTATGTCCATGTTTAGCATTTTGCATACAGTCTTCTCGTAATTAAATTATATCAATGACATCTCATGCAAATTATCCATATAAGAAAGAAGCCATTCAAATGCGTTGTGTATCTGTATATGAATTTCAAAATCAGTTAAGATAATCATGTCACATTAAATAGCATAAGGTGACAGAAGGTTCAAGTGGGAGGCTTTGGCAGTTTTAGCAGACATCCTTAAATCAACAACATAAATTTGAATATAGTAATTGTGTTACACCAAATGGATGCGTTAACAGGATACTGCTTCCAGACTATTTACAGTGAATGCAAGAGAGAAGTAAAATAATATAAATACATTCATGTTTTTTCTAACCTCTTTGTTTTTTGAATCTTCTGCAAACAATCCAGCCCAAACAAATCTTTGTTTTTGTAATCTACTCCATGTCTAAAACCCCTACTGGGTTAGACTTTTCAATTAAAATGTGATTCTTTATGCATGTTTCATAGAAAATATTTACTCAGACATAGTGCAGTGTTTTCTGCAATATATGGCTTTGGCATGGCAATAAAATGAAAATTACTATTTCCAGAATCTTGTTTAATGCTAGAAGGATGCACAGACAAATGCCTGTTAATTTAGCATATGAAGACAGGGGGACCAGCACACTTTGTGGCACTGTTTGGTGACGGAAGTAGACTAAAAATTGTAAAGATTTATCCAGATTCCTTTTTTTTTTTTTCTTAAGGATTGTGGCAAGGTGAAGTGAATTAGAGAATTCCCTATTTTTTACACAGCAATACAAGAAATCCCAAGACTACCTGTTCATGTAGTCTTGGTACTGGTACCAGTCCATCAGCCAAAAGCAATGGCGACGAGGGCAAATACTACAGAAGAGTGGAAGCACAGAAACAAAACAGTTGGTGATGAGAATTCAATATTCACATCACATTGCTTTGTGGAGGGTAGTTCATACTCACCCTATGGATTGAACATTCATTGATGGCGGAAGTGCAGTAGGCAAACTCTTGGAGTGTGCATCTCCCAGTTCTGTTTTGCCCAGAACAAGGTGCTCTCAGGCTGTTCCACAACATGAATCAACATACTCTAAGTAGAGATGGGTCAGGAGATTCATTTTGTGTAGATGTGTCCCAAAGCAAGTGCCCAATGCCTGCACATCCTACCAGCACTGTTCAGAGATGACAGATAGTCCACTGGAGTTTTCACCACATAGCAATAGCATTTGTTTTCAATGGAGATGAGAATCTGAAAAATGTGTTAGGGAACATGAGAATAACTTGTTCCAGGCAGGGTACCCTGCTAAACAACACATCACTGGTCTTGATCTTTGGGGGGATTGTGAACAGTGAGAACTGCTCAAAGCACATTGATTGTCAAACAACTTTTGATCAGTGGCAGCATTTCCTCCAGGCCTGCAGTGGCAGTTCATTGCAAAAGGTTTCCTTTGCCTTTCTCTTTTTACTGAAAGAGATATTGTGGTCTCTGAGTAACCACTCTTCCGGGAGAGGGGGAGATTCTGTGACTTTTTAAATGTAAAATTTATTACCTGAAAGTTCGAAAGCCACAGTGATATCAAAATTTTTCTAATTTTAATAGGCAATTAAAGAGATTTATTATTATGCAAAACCCTCAGATTGAGTGACTACTGCTACAACATATACAAACACTAATAAATGTTCAAAATCAATTGTTTTCATTAACGTTAAACCAGCTAATCTAAAAGAAAGGTAACTGCCATTTAATTGTAGCATCTTTGCAACTGTCCATTTTAACTATTGTCCCACGCTACTCAGCTTTATACTTAGTTTTCTAAGTATATTCTATGTTATACTGAGTTACTATCGAGTGAAACTAAATGAGATCACTATGCAAATTAAGATTACACATTGATAAATTCCAGGATGATATTGTGCTTCAGTAATCTTCATCAGTACAGCCATAAAAATTAATACTATTTATAGATTGCACCATTTTCTTCTAACAGTTTACATGGAAAACATCTGATCTGGAATTGTTTACAGTGGATAAAAAGAGCCTGAATGGTAAAGGATCTGACATATTTGTAAACCAGCAATTATGGCATATACCCAGCAATTTGAAATATTTCTGAATTGTTCAGCACATCCCCAAATTGCTCATGTAATGAAAGCACATGGAAATGTTATTATCATTGTTTCTACTTGTCTTCCATTTCCCACTGGAGACTATTTTGTCAGCTTAATACATTTTTGTTTGTTTTCAGCTCTGGCTTTATTTGGTTTTGGTCCTGGAATGAAAATCAGCTAATGACACCTTTTCTCAGTCTACAGAGGCTTCCGCTGCCTAGCAAGACTGGATTAGTCACTCAGTGCGTGATCTCAGAGCAAGATGGGGTTTGCTGCTTTATTTATTTAGAGGTTCTTTTTTTAGAAGAGGGAGCTACCTGATGCAGATGTACAAGACAGTGTCACTTACGCTGTCTGAAGGCTACTAATAAATAGTCAATTCATATCTTAAGTATAAGCACAATGGACTTTTCACTGAGAAGTTGTGGGTTTGTTTGTTTGTTTGTTTCCTAATGAAATGAAGAAATGCAATAGAAATCTGAAGAACCTCTTGCCAAAGGCCCAACATATGAATCCATAGTATTTTCAAGACTTGAAAGCAGAAGTGACTTATTGATTAGGAATGGTAGTTTTATCATTTTGTCTCCTGATTCTCAGTCTGAAGCTAGGCAGGTTGACGACAAATATTAACAGAAACAATAATTAACAGCTTAAAGCAGGATCCAAAAGGACAGTCACAGTCTCCCCACCCCATGCCCCAAATGCTGTTTTACAGAGGCTTTGTGCCATGCTGGAAGCATACAACAGCTGTAACCCCACTAAAATAGCTCTCAGATTACTTTCTTGCCTAATCCGTTAGTGGCGCAGAGTTGCTTTATTCTCTGCAGCACTGCCACCACAGCCAGGGACAAGCAGGGATGGCTGCAGCATCTCCATCATCAGCTGCTGCCAAAACGATGCCTTGGGAACACAGACAGCCTCTTAGAAAATGGAGTGGTTCTCAGGATGCTCCAAGTCACAAGGGACCAGGCTGGCACATACTAGAAAGAACTGGGAAATAAGGAAGGTTTACCTCAAAAGCAAATTAGCTAGTATGAAGAATTTTGATGATAGTGCCCAAATGAAAGCTCATAAAGAATTAAAATATGACAATTGTCATAACAACAGAAAGCATTGTTATAATATGGCATCCTCTTCCTAATTTGTTGTGGCAGCCCTGAGGATAAGCAGGCATTTTTGTTCTCAGTTTTTCATTTTGTTTGACTGATATCAACCTGAACATCAAGACTGCAGTGTTCAAAATGTGAACCTCATATAAGAATATCAAGCTGTGTGCATACAAATTGGAAATGGATTTGCCAGTGCAACATATTGTCTCTGGTATAATTACTCAGTTACCAATAAAACCTCTGCAAACAAATGTGTCTTGCAGTTTTAAAAGGAATATAATAAGATACATATACTCTGAAATTGCAGAGTCTACATGAACTAAATAAATCATCAGGCCACAGCAGAGAAAATAATTATTCTAAGACCAAACCTAATAATGAAAAGCAGTTTTAAAAGATATTCTTATTAAAGGACAGAAGAAAGCATAGACAAAATCAGATTATTTGGATCACCAATAATTTGCTCAGGGTTTGTACACTCTTCACAACACAAAGAGATCTCATCTATGATTGAATCTCCTGAGCAATATTGCAGTACAAGCACATGAAGAAAATACGGAGTTATTTGCACAGACTTAAAACCAGTCTGAATAAATAATATCCATAGTTGATACACAGGGAAAAATATAGGTATGTTTAAAGTGAAAATAAATTCCTAAGGATGACAGAAAGACATGTACTTGTTTTCTTTCTCATATAAATTCACAGACATACTGCAGGCACAGGCGTGTGTTTTGAGGGAAGGGAAAAGTTTGTCTTCATTTCCATTACTCAGTTAAAGACCATTGTCAAAGGAGCTATATTTCAAGGGCTATGAGGATCTATGTAATTTCAGCTTCTCTTTAAAAATATCATACAGTTGCTATTAAAAATATTAGTAATAAAAATTAACCTTGATAAACACTTGTTAGCTGTTACTTTTTACAGGTTTTATTTATAGATTTGATTCTTATAGGCAGTGATAAATTTTCTCCATTTTATCAGGCCTCTTCTATCAGTGCACTTATATGCTACATGTACCATAGCTGTTGTCGAGGTTTGATTGCAGGGTGACAATAAAACCGTGGCAGATGTATTGTTAACCCTCTCTCCCCCACCTCTTCCCCATTTAGCCCCTCCCTCTCCCCCCTTCCCACTAAGGACAGGCGATTGGGAGGGAAAGAAGGACAGAGAGAAGAGAGTTGGAAAAATTAAAAATGTTTTACTAATGCTACTAGTAGAAATAGAGAAAATAATACAAAATATACAAAACCAATCTTGAAAGTCCCGGCAACTGCTCCGGCAGATGTAGGGCTGGCACCCAAAGTCCTGGACTGGACACTGCAGCCAACCGGAGCCGGATTCAGTCTGTCACTAGGCCTCAGTTCGCAGGGACAACTCGCAAGGTCCTCTCCCAATGTCGGCCATAAGGAAAAAAAGGGACGAGATCCTCGTGATCTCCCACTTTTATATGAAGTATGACGTGAATGGGATGGAATACTTTAGTTGGTCAGTTTTTCAGTTCACCTCCTGCCTGCACATCTCGTGGGATGCATCATTATCAATGACCTTGCATTCCATTGCTATGTCTACCAAAACATGTACCTAACTTTCAGGAAAACTGCAGTTAGTAAGAGGACTTTAGCTGACAGGGAAAAATTCACTAAAAGAGAAACTTGTTTTTAACAAAACCAGGACAGCTGTACAAATTTCTCAATTTTCCTGCTACAATAATCTCTTGACATTTGTGTTTTTCCATTTAATAGTCTGAAACTTCAGCAACTGAAAAGTTTATAACATACAATGTGGAACTCTGAGCAAAAACTATTTTTAAAACAACTAGTGATTGGTATGATCATAGTTTTGAAACAAATTATTTGTTTTTTCTTCTTAGCTTATGATGAGAAAAATTTCTATCATATTATTTCCCAGATTTATGGAAATAAGAGTTACTATGGAGTAATATTGAACACAATATTAACTGTGCAAAGTGTAGAGAAGTAAAATCACACCTAAAGATACTGCTGACATGTCAAACATGCATCTGTACTTACTTATGCCTGGCACTTCCTTCTTTTTCCTTTAACCTTCTTCTCTCTGTGTTCTTCTGGATTTCAGTATTTTCTTGAAATTACCGCTAAGTTTCTTCTTTCTTCTTCTCTTTGTCTGAGATTCTTTTCCTAAGTAAAAAATTAAGCTATTTGTGGTACTCTATCAGTCTTGAAACAGTTTGAGGCTTTCCCGTTTACTTTTTTTATTAACTATTTCTCCTCCTATTCCATGTTATAACAGTTAAAATAAATTGAAAGCAGAAAAAAAAAAAAAAGGTTCATAATTCTCCAGTTGAAGCTGAAGGGAAACAGGGAGAGTACTGCAGATGAGATGTCAATTGCTAAGATTGCCTTGTCTCCGTGATCAGACGGGTCTTGGATTTATTGAACTACAGGGTACTCTACAAGGTCTATTTAGTTTCTCACATTTGTTTCACAGCACTGAGCTGAAGGAACTGAATGATTTGAGCATGGTTATTGATTATTATTGTTTATTGCATATATTGTTCCAGGCACTTAGGGAAAAATATAGGTATGTTTAAAAGAAAATAAATACATAAATAAGATGGCAAGCTGGACCTCCTCGTTCTTTCCCACCACTTGTGTATGCATTAGCACAGCTCTGAAAAGCCACCTGGACAATTCATAACGATAGCAGGCACTTAGGAAGAAGTATAGGCATAGTTAAAACTAAAATATATATACATAAATAAGATAGTAAGGCAAGCTATATGCGTATGTCAGCAGAGATATGAAACCTGTTTGAAGAATTCTATCAGTAGTAAGTGTGCTGCAGGGCAACTGCGTGAACATACAAATGAGTTGCCCCAAAATAATCCCTTTGCTGAGCACCACCCTGAGAGAGCATGATTTAGCAATACAAAGGACATACACAGGACAACTGGGAGTGTGAAAGCTCTGCCTGGAGGAGCACTGGCTGTTCTTTCGATAAGATTTTTGCCTTTCTCAGAGTACTAAATCATTTTTTGAATTTTAAGAAAAACTCAAAAATTCAAAATTTCAAGCTTACACTTAAAAGTACAGAATTCTGTCATGTTTTCATTTTTTTTGTCAGTTTAATTCATGCCAAGAGAAAACTTTTCTACTTCAACTCTATTTTCTGAAATGACCTAGGTCAGGAGTGTCCAACTCAGTTTCACTGGGGGCCACATCAGCCTCGCGGTTGCCTTCAAAGGGCAGAAGTAATTACATTTAGACAGTCCTAAAAATACACTCAGCCCTTTGAAGGCAACCGCGAGGCTGATGTGGCCCCAGTGAAAATGAGTTTGACAGCCCTGACCTAGGTCATTAATATATTCTGTTTCCTGATGTGACTGTTACTATTTCTTATTTTAAAGCCATTTTCTAAATGGCTTTAGCTAAACCGTGGAAAGGCCATAAGCACTTACCAAGACTGCCCAAACAAAGAATTAGTCTGCAACAGCTTCTATTTCCCAATTCATGCGCTTCCCAATTTCTTACCAGCATCTCCATGTAGACAAATCCTTCCTAGTGTCTGAAACAGATATTCTGTGTCAAAAACGTCTCTTATTTGTGTTTTGATGAAGAGGTTTCATACTTCAAAGTGTCAAACTGTGTCACTATAAGAAGACCCTTTGATCTCAAAGTATGTCTATGCAGCGTACTGAAGGTGTGATGACAGTACAGACATCCATTCTAGTTTGAATTTAGCTGGCATGGGTAATGCTAAGAGCCCACATGTCTCAGTATCGACTAGCAGAAACCTGATGGGGACCCTCCCTTGGGCTGCTCAGCAATAAAAAGGAGCCATTCTTTGTCAGGGGATTGCTAACAGAACCATCTCGGTTAATAGTCTGCAGTTCAAAGTGTGCATGTATAATGTTAGTATGGGCAATATTTTCATTTCATATTATTTTTATTGATAATATTTTGGTTTTGAATATATTCCAGTCAGAAGACTTACCCTATCAAATTCCGTTATGCTGGCTAAATCACAAATGTAGACTAATATGTATGTTTACATAAACTATTAAGATTTCCTTGTTTATTTTGTTTATTCACAATATTTCTGGCACAAGTATATAGACAGTGAGATTTGCAGCCAGTTAACCCACTATCTGCCTCCTTGTTTCTTCTTTGACCTTAAAATGAATAACCCGGTCTTTTTCCAGTTTTTAGATCCTTGTCCAGATTTTATATCTGCTTATAATTACTTTGAGACCTTTTGTTTCTAACTCTGTGCAGACTCAATGCTAGCAAAACTTTCTGTTTTATTCCAACATGCCTTTTTTTTGGATTGGAGAAACTCTCTTTGGCTTAGAAAAGAGAAAATAGTGGCAAGCATTCAGTGACAGATGTTAAAAATAAAGTATGAATTGGAATACCTCAAATGCTGTCTCACAGCAGAGTTTCAGAGGCCTGTAACAGTTGTACATTTGTACACAGCTGCTGCTTCTATGATATAATCAAATATAAAAATAACAATATGACTATAGACTACAAATACATGTCAAAGAAAATGTCAAAATTCTTAAACAAAATTAGAACAGCTTTAGGAAGTTTTAAAATAAAATGGTACACTGATTTGGAAGAAATGGGTTCCTAATTGTGGAGAGCATGGGATTTACTCTGTTATGAATCAGAACAGAAACATTTTGAAATGTCATATTTTCTGGTAAAATGGAAAATCAAATTTTTGAGCAGGGCTATTATTCCCTACTCTTTAAGTGTGGCCTATATGACATGAAAGAGTCAGATTCAGCCACCACAGGATCTGGAAGCATCACTTGTTCCAGGACGAAGAAACAAGTAGACATTCTCTTTTGTTACAGTTCTAATTCACAGACTCTGTTAAATCTGACGGAATACTAATTACCTTAAGTGGATTTCACAGTTGACAGAGACCTTTGCTGGGAAGACAAGCTTGACAAAGGCAATTGAAACTTTGCTAATGAAGAATACTAGATCCACTTTGGAGGAATGTTAAGTAAGTGCTTTGCCTTTTATGAAAGGTACTTCTTTTACATGTAAAGCAACCATAGAAATGTCAACATTTCATTCTAGATACCTTGCTAAATTCTGCAGAGGGTTATCAAATTACCTTTAGGTTTTCCTTTGCCGTAATGATATTTATTCATACAGTACTTCCTTGCAGTGAAGCTCTGTGGACCAATCCTGCAAAAGGCACACTCGACGTTTGCTTAACACAGCTTAATCAAACCAGTCTTCATATTGACAGTCACAGTATGGCAGAAATATCTTCCTTGCAAATGAGGGCTCTGCAGGTGTGTCTAATTATTACAGAATTGCTTGGAGCACACACAAAAGTGCAAGTGAGAGCTGGGACGGTAAAAATGCTCTTTTGTGATTCTGTTACCTCACGTAGCTCAAAATATGCAAATAACTACTGCCTTTTGTGCTACTCAAGAACTAATACCTGCTCAGAATTAGCTTTGAAAGCTACTGAAAGATACGGGCAAAGCCATGCTTGTGTGGTTGGTTGGATATTCTGTGCATTTCCTGGCTCATAAGCTGGCTACATGTTCACTAGGCTTTCTGACTACACTACATCATGTTGTTCCTGAACCAGGACAGGAGATGAAGGACGTGTAAGACATTCCTGGGAGACCATGGACACATACTCTTGAGAAGTTCTAGTGAGTTGGAAATTGTACAGTCAGGATCAGACACACAATCCAGTAGCTTTAGGACTCTCTCCTTTTCATACTAAAAGCTGCTTCTTCATTTCAGAAGAGTTTGTGATCCTGCAGCTTTCTTACGTGCTAGAGGACACTGCTGCGATCCTTGTGCTACTGTGAAGTATTTCGTGGCTTCCCCAGATTTTTCAGGGAATGCAGTCTTTGGTTTTCAGCACCAGTGATGGTTCTATATGCACATAAATTGAAGTTGGTCAGGTAATACAGTTTCAAAGACTTTTTAAATCCAGAAAACAGTTTATTTTCTAATTTTTCAGGACTTTACTGAAGAAGCCGGTCAGGGGAAGATTTATTTGAAAATTATCTAGTTTAAAGTTTTCACTCTCTCTTTTCTGAATCATGTCCTACATGATAGTTTCAATTATTTATTATAAGGCAATGGTGAAAAAGTGTTAATTAGCAAAGATGAAAAAGACTGACTCAATGGGAGCTCCTGTAAAGGAGCTCTTATTTCTGATGCCTGAGGTGACCATTAATTTACAGCTTTTGATAGCTTGCATGCATGGTTCACAGAATAAATTGGTCTTGGGAAAAAAATACTGTACACCTTATTCACTGTGGTTAATCAAGAAGGTCTAGCTTTCGCGGTTGTTTTGTTTTTATTTTTTAGTACAGGAAATTTAGTTTTGATAAAATGGTTTAAAATGACAGTGATAGGAATTAGAATAAGCAAAGAGAGAAAGTGAACTGAAATATTTTCTCCATTCAGCTGAAATGCCCATACTCAACCCAAGAGGCCAGCTCTAAAAGTAATCATCCTTTTTAATTTTTCTTTCTGTGCCAACTTCAACTAGTCTTCTCCATCTTACAAAAATCTTTAAAATAAAAAAGCTCTAAAAAAATACTAATATTCTAAGACATTTACACTTTTTTGTTTGTTTTAGTGAAAATAAGAAAGAGTAAGAATTACACACAATAATTATGCTAAGAAGGGAATCATATAGAAGACTGAAACTAAAATTCTCATAAACATAATGCATCAAAATTACCTTCATATTTTGTTTATATACTTTATTATTTAATCATAGCTAGACCCACACAATGGCATGAAACAAGTTCCTTCGAAAAATGAATTACTTTAATTCATTAGATTACTCAATGACGTCAAATAATGCAGTGGCCAGAGGCCTAGTTTGAATATTTTTGGCCTGTAATCTCTGTGGGACATACCAGCTTCTTTCTTCAAAGCTACCACCCAGGCATTCTTTTTTATCATTGGTTGTCCTAACTGGATTTTAAATAGATGTGACTTCCATGTGAAGGATTCTGCTTCTCCCTTTTTTTTTTTAACCCCTCCCTTTTTTCCAATTTTCTCAACTCTCATATTCCTTCTCAAAAAAAAAAAAAAAAAAAAAAAATTAGTCTTCAAATTTTATTCATCTGTTTTGGCATTTAACATAGCTAGGTCAAGAGAACAATGTAAGATTTTTAGACTGACCAATACAGGAGACTGGGTTCCAAGAACCTGAGATGTGTTGTACATCCCTCACACCAAGCCCTTCAAGAATAGCAGTAGTCTTGAATGTTGATTATATTTTTCTTTACTTCGTGTGTCTGGCTTGGTGTTCAGACAGTAGAGATGACTGTTATACTTTTTTCCAGGGATATCTGAAAAAGTTTTCAACTGAGTGACTGTTCCATCTACACTAATCCAGAATCCTGTGTTGTCTCTTTCCCAGTTCTGCCAGTTTTGCTTATGCCTGTATTCTCATGTTCTTTCACAACATCACAGCTGTGCGGGACGAATTCCTCAAACCTTTAAGCAGATGAATTCATGTGAAAAACTTCACTCACTCTTAATTTGTTATGTTTGGATCTTTCAAGCCTTTCAGATCTTCCTCAATTAACACCTTTCCACTTAGCCTATTTTCCTTGTTTATTTGTTCATTTTGTCGTTGTTTTCTTTATTAATGAGATATTAATTGACAGTCTCTGTGATGTTTCTTACGCTTCAAGGTTTTTTTCATCTCCTGACAAGCCTTACTGAACATTAAACAAGAACAATGAACAAAGTCATAGTGAGAGTTAAACTAAAAAGAACTATAAAATGGTAAAGTCCAGAATCAACAGCAACAGATAGAAGATAAACATGATCTAGCTGTTGTGAGGACTTCATTATCACCATGTTCCTAGTCAGAACAAAGGTGTGAAAGGACAAGAAGGTTTAATAAATTTAGAGTGTGATGTGAAAATAAATGAGATAATCATGGTCCGTCCTAAATTTCTAGGGGCTTCAAGACATCTAAAATCCAGGAACAACTAAAATCCAGATTGTTCAAATGATCAAAACTAACTGAAATTTCTCCACTATATGGACAGAAAGCAAATTTACTCATGTTAGTATCTGAGGTATATTGTCTTCACCTGGAAGCTGACATTTTTGAAAATATGTTGTGGTATCACTTGATTTTACTATTTTACTGCCAGAAAGTAATGATCTTAATTTAATTGTCAATCTGTTATTCAGAAGTGTATAGATATTCATCATTCTGGAAAATATTTTGGATATTTACCATTACTGAAGGTAGCAAGAGTTTTACAAAGGCTGATTCTCCCCACTATCTTACAGAGGCTTCTAGCCTTAACTGATAATCCTTTATGACCCTCTATGCGTTGATTAGGAGGCCTAGGAGAGTAGATATTTAGTTCTCACATAGCTGAGGCTGGATGTCCTGAATTTCATACACATTAGCATGTCATTATCTGTGAAAATTCGTGCCTCCTTAAATTCATCTCATCTGTTTAAAACAAAAAAGCACATGCTACAGGTTTTCCAGGTGAAGTCTTCACCTTCACCAACGAGGCAAAGGAGCAGTAGGCACTTTTCAAAGAATATGCTCTGATGTTTCTTTCAGCCAGGGCCAGTGCCAGACTTAAATGGTAAAAGATAACTTGAAAATACAGAGAGCAGAGGGTATCATCTACTGGTGTTAAGGAAGGAGCATTTTCTTGCACTGATTCTTTTCCCTTTGATTTTCTGGTAGCATATAGAATGTGGCCATCAATTTTGAGAGATTTATTCTGGAAGTGGGCTTGGCCACTCAAGAAATAATAGTCCCTATCATGCAATTTTGCTACTGAATCACAGAAGGGGGTGAAATGAAGCAAAAGGGGATTTATTAAAGATAAAATTTAATTAAAAGTAAAGAATATGAAATATAATAAATATTAAACTGAAGAAATGCCTTTTGGGGCAGGTAGTGACATGAATATGGGATTAATTTTAATAGGGTGAATAACCCTTCATTAATATGAGTATTGGGGTCAGAGTCTAGCCTAAGCATTTGAATGTTTTTCTTGGTTCAGATTATTCTTTTCATAGATATGAAACAATCAGCTTTTTCTGTTCTAGCTACACAGAATTTTGAAAATTGTTTGGTGAACAACAAGAAATAAGAACAAAAAGTTAGAAGTTTGTATTTCATGAGAGGGGAGAAAAGCCTCTTAAGTTTTAATTAAGTTCTTCAGGTTTCACTTGAGAAGACATTGATGTACCAGCAGACACAAAAAAATAAGTAAACTCACCGTCATGTACAAAAGTGGATGACGAGTAAAACTAAAATGCAAGGCCTATTATGCAGATGATAATTTTTTTGTGAATGGCAGTTTCAGATTTACATAAAATTAAAATAACCTTTAAAATTAGCACAGTCAGGCCACTCTAACGTGATCTGAATTACTGAGCTAATGATATTCTTATCCCTCTATGTCCTCTAGGCACTGCCATTGAAAACCTAAACCTGTGCAAGAAAACTTAATTCAGAAGAGCAACCCTGGGAAAACCACTACAGACTTCTCTATTGGTGCTACATCTGAAGACAAAATATAGTTCTTAGGTAGATATTTAAAGCCAGAAATATCTAGAGCCAAGAATAAACAAAACACCCATT
Source organism: Caloenas nicobarica (assembly GCF_036013445.1). Lineage (NCBI taxonomy): Eukaryota > Metazoa > Chordata > Aves > Columbiformes > Columbidae > Caloenas > Caloenas nicobarica. The sequence continues at coordinate 17,733,640 of NC_088248.1, read as the reverse complement.
ATTTTGTATTACTCTTCCTTCTGCATTTTGGACCTGTGCTTGCTTTTTTTTTTAATATGCTGAGGTGCATATTCTTAATATACTGCAAGACTGCAAAGTCATCAGTTGGACAGATGTAATGATATTAGCAAATAATACTTAATTGATTTTCTGAAAAGTATAGTCAAGATCCAGCTGCATAAAAGGTACTTCTATCCTATACTACTGGTAAAAACAAACCCAAAACTGGATTAAGTGGCCAGCTGGGGATACTGACCACATAACTGAAGACCTGAATGGTAAACAAGTATTTTAATTATCTCAAAGAAAAGAGTGTCTAGGGGGAGACATGGTGAATGACCAGAGCACATGGTATTCTGGCAGTCTTTTAAGGATCCAATCGTTGCTCGAAACTATAAATTCAAGCAAGCCTAAAGAATAGAAAACTACTCATGTTTTCCATTTCAGACTTTCACATGAATGACGGAATCCAGGCTACTCATTTTTTAAATGCCCAGGCATGCAGACTTCTGTACTTTCAGGACTGGAATTTTAACTCTGTAGTATGACTGTCTCTTTTTCCTTTGTGACTCCTATGTGTGGCAAGCTCTTTTCACAGCCTTTTAATGATAAAAAACTGTGACAGATGTTTTGTAAGGTTTGTATATTGTTGCTAGATGTGATTTGTTTAAATTTATCATTAGGCGAAATTTAAGTAGTTGTCTAGGAGCATCTCTTGCTATTAGAGAACACTTCCAACTATATATACATACATATGCTTCCAACCTATAAGGATCTATAGCTGTATATTTCTTAAGTAATTTGAGTCAAACACTTTAAACATACCACACTGTTAGTAGTGGAGTGATACAGGTCTCCACTCAAGGACTCTAAGATAAATGCTTCTCAGTACTTTGAGCAATGATTTGGAAGTAAGCACAAAATCACTGCTGACAAAATGTATGGCTGACGCAAGGCTTGGTTGAGTAGTTAATAATTATCATCAGGCCTTGCATTTGTCTGGAATGAACTGGATTACAACAGTTATATTTATTTGAATTCTGTTGGTTTTGGCTCTGCTCTGAGGCAGCCAGATGTGTGCTACCTCTGTCCGATTCAAAAGACCTGCAGATGCCATCAGCCTCACAGGTGTGTTTGAGCTCTCAGCAGCACTCATCACTTATTGAGCGATTGAGCCATCATCCCACTGCTCATGACTGCACAACTTCCCTTGTGCTGCTCTCTGGGTTTGTGGTATTAGTAGAAAGTGTTTGTGTCTCCCTTAAAATTCCATTCACCCTTGCTACTCTGGGCTCATTCCAGCAAAATGAGTTTTAAAAGAAGGAAATGCAATGTTTTTCATCTAATGAATAGGAATTGGAATCCTACCTATAGCACAGGGGACTGAGCTATGGTTTCCAAGGACAAAAGTCTATTGTGGGGATTATGTTGGAAAAACAAACTTAAGCATGGATAAATGCAGTTGAAAGATATCTTACAGTCTTCTAAATTCAGAAATAATGGGCAGGAGCAGTTAGGTCATGTTAATCCTTCTAGGTAGCACCGAAGATTCTGATGCTCAAGTGCTTTATCCTGATCTCACGTCCACGTTAAAAAAGAAAAACCAAAAAATTATGAAAATGAGTGTCACCGTTTAATGCAGAGCAACAATAAACCATGGCAGATGTTTTTTTAACCTCCTACCCATCCCCCTCCCCCCAGTCCCCCTCCCCACTAAGGAAAGGCAATAGGAAGGCAAAGGGAGAGAGGGCTTGCAAGTTAGAAAAGGTTAAAAATGTTTTACTAATGCTACTAATAAAATAGAGAAAATAATACAAAATATACCAAACCAATCTTGAATTTCCTGGCACAGCTCAGCATCGGCTGCTCCGTCAGCTGCAGGGCAGGCACCTGGAACTCCTGGGTTGCACTCTGCAGCAAACCGGAACTTGATTCATGGAGGCAGGGTCTGTCACTAAGCCTCAGGTCACAGGGACGACTGGCAGGGTCCTCTCCAGATGCCGGCCATAGTCAAACAGAGAGCGAGACCCTCGTGATCTCCCACTTTTATAATACTTAGTTGGTCAGTTTTAGTCACCTGTTCAGTTCACTCCTCCTTGCAAATACGGGACGTGCATTCTTGTCAGCGACCTTGCATTCCATTGCTATGTCTACCAAAACATGTATGCAACTTCAGAAAAGTGTAGTTACTAAGAAGAACTTAGCTGAAAGGAAAATTCACTAAAAGAGAAACTGGTCTTGTTTTTAACAAAACCTGGACAATGAGAAGAGCTGTCACAAACACTAGACAAATTTTTTTATAGTGAGAAAGAATGTCTCTTTCTCTTTCCAGAAAAAGCATGGGGCAAAACCTGAATGTAGAATTATGTGTGAAGGTCAAGAAAATACAGAATTCTGAAAGGTTCTTCTTTCTCTTGGAGAAGGGTGTATCAAACACCTGAGTACCACACAGACAAATGTATGATTGTCTCATACAGGTGGACCAGCTGAGATGATTTTAACCTAATGACTTCAGATTGGGTTGTTGGAGATGATAAGGATATACTCATGTATAGATATATTTGTGAGTAGTGGAGATGATTAACTATGAGACAAATGAAAAATGTTCCTTTGGGCAGAATACCTAGGAGTAGGTGAAATGTAACATCTTTATTACAGAAGAGTTCAAACTAAAGTATCTAATTTTTCCCTTCTACATTTAATGTCCATGAATCTATGTATTCTTGTGTTAAAAGAGCATATTAATGCACCATTTACAACTAGCAGCATATTTATGTTTTAATGACACCTCTATCCTGAATATGTTGTGTGCATGTCCCTGTGTGTTTTTAATGATATATTAGAAGTACTGCAGCAATATCATGTCTCCTAAAAGTAATATTACAACATAGACTTGCATAAGTACTTCAACTATGGAATATAATGCATTTCCATCTTTTACCAGTACAGATTTGCAGAATTTGTATATGTATGAGTCTACAGAGAATAAAAGATTACTTCAGGATCCACAGAAGTTATGCTTAATGACAGTTTTCATTGCTGTAGTTTTCACTTCAAATTTTAGGTTTCAGCATTCAATGCATTTCTTTCAAACCTACCACAGGAGAATTTTATCTGAAGTTATTCAATATCCAGTAATCAAATTGGCAGGATTTTACTTCTCATTTTTCCATCATGAATGTAACTAGCTTATTATTAGCCTGTTATTACTGTTGCTTGTTAATTACTGTTCGTTAATTGGCTTTTAACTGGATTACCAGTAAACTTCCCAATGTTTCTGTAGAAAGAAGATCTACATAGAAGACTTTACCAAAGGTCTATGTAGAAATAGAACATGTTGATAAATGTATGTACTCAACTAAATGCAAAGTTAGCTTTCTAGTTAAAAAAAGAAAGTTTGCATTCATCAGCCTAAAGGGAAATGTCAAAAAGTCTGATACACAGAAAAAAATTCTGCCACTCACCCACCGAAAATTAACTCTTTTGATGTTGTTGCAGTTAAGGCACAGTTAAACTCAGGCATCTGAAACAAAACAAGTAGCTACATTTTAAAATATTTTCTATTACGTAAAAGTTCTTCTTACTAGAAGAGTGTGCACCGATATTGACACACACATTATAAATATTAATAAACCTCTAAGAGAATAAATATCTAAGCGGGCAGTAAATACACAGTTTCTAAGGGACTCAGTTGTGATCTTCCTCCACAGGCTTCTGTTCTAGATCTGTGTTCTGTGTTCCTTTTACCTCCCTATCACGTTTTGCAATAGACTGCTCTGCAGTAGTATTTGAATGGAGTTTTTGCCTAAGAGCCATAAGTTCATACACTATATACTCATTTTAATAGATTCCGTGACCAGAAAAGACAAACAACTACCAAAGTTCAGTCACCTTGGACATTTCATGGTGCATCTCTGTGCTACGGTTTCCTTATTTCCTGAATACTTCTCACAATACCCTTCTTCATACAATATTCTATGAAGACCTTAAATGAAAGGTGAAATATAAAATTATTTAAATGAGCAGAAAGGCTGAAAAGCTGCAGGGTAATTCTGCCATTCAAAGGGAATTTGACAAGCTGGAAAATCCTCCTGATGCTCAATAAACGAAAACGCACCTGTGCAGTCTGCTTGCCAATGAGGTAGAAAGCCATTGGGTTGTCTGGGGAGACTGGAATGTACATCCTTGGTGATACGGAGGTTTCATCTGGGCCAGGCTCTGAGCAACCTCATTCAACTCTGGAGCGGAATCTGACTTTAGGGTTGACTCTGCTTTGAGTTGGGTGCCAGACCTGATATCTCCAGAAGTCCCTTCTGAAAAAAAATGTTCTATATCTCTGCCTCAGCAGAGTTTTTTTCAGTGCGGTACCTGTAAGAGTTGCAGCAGTGCTCAGAATTTGAAAGTGCACAAAGGAGTCATACATTCTCCCTCTTATACCCCTTAAAAATATATATATATATGTATGTAATTTATAGTGTAAAAAGTGTATTGTCTGCTCAATTTATTGGTTTCTGATTTCTTAAAAATACAACAGAAAAGAATGTCTTTCTCCTGTGATTAGATCTAAAATGCCAAGAGACAACACAGCAGGTTGCTCTTTCTCAACTATAAATTTTATCACTACTACTCCCTGAGTTCTTTACTAAAAATGGACAGCTTGTGAAATACTTCAACCTGTCTGGCTTCTGACAGGTCTTCTTACAAAAACCTGAGTTACCCAAGAACACTCTGTAGCTGTCATGGCTAACTATCACTCCACAAACCTGACTTCTAAGGAAAAATCCTTTGGGAATCACAGAATAAAAGCAACATTAGCCAAAAAAGCCCGCCTTTGTGTGGAAGAGCGCACAAGTCTAATTTATTTTTGTGTCATAATTTTGAATTTGGAAAGAATGCTGCTTCCAATTTGATACGAATGACCAGACTGCTGCAACTGTTAGAATACATCTATACATTTTTTGCAGGACAACATAGGTAAAGATCAGACACTGTTTAGAATAATAAAACACAGCAGAATCTTACTGCTGAGTTACTTACTAGCTATTGATAAATAATCACAATCACTTAAGGAAGTGATTGTGCCACTGTACTCGGCACTGGTGAGGCCCCACCTTGAATACTGTGTTCAGTTTTGGGCCCCTCATCATAAGAAGGACATTGAGGTAGTAGAGAGAGCGCAGAGGAGGGCAATAAAGCTGGTGAGGGGCCTGGAGCACAAGCCTGGTGAGCTGTTGAGGGAGCTGGGCCTGTTTATCCTGGAGAAAAGGAGGCTGAGGGGAGACCTTATTGCTGTCTACAACTACCTGAAAGGAGGTTGTAGCATGCAGGGTGTTGATCTCTTTTCCCAAATAGCAAGTGATAGGACAAGAGGAAATGGCCTCAAGTTGTGCCAGGAGAGGTTTACACTGGATATTAGGAAAAAATTCCTCATGAAAATGGCTGTCAGACACTGGAAGAGGCTGCCCAGGGAAGTGGTAGAGTCACCATCCCTGGTTTAAAAGGTGTTTAGATGAGGTTCTTAGGGACACGGTTTAGTGCTAGAGCTAGGTTGAGGTTGGACTCGATGATCCGGAGGGTCTCTTCCAACTGAAATGATTCTACAAATCTATGATTCTATGGTAATGATATAAATTGACCAAATGAGTGTTTAAATCTACTGCTAATAGTAATTAGATCGATGATGATGGTGAACAATGTGAATACCGTTATATTCTACTGTCGCATTACATATGCTCTATGGTTTGGACACCTACACAGTGGAAAATCCAAGTTACACATGGAAATATTGAATTTGTGTCAAGAAAACTTTTTACATAGTAATACACTTATTGACTTAATAAAAAAAAGCAAAATGACTGTGCTTTATAATACTTAGAAGATCATTAGACTTAATATCTCTTCTGACATATTAACCTTTCTACAACCATGGCAATATATTAATGTCAGATTTGGTTTTTAAGGTTTTTTTGCAAATATAAGGTTAAACAATTCATTTTTCAACAAGCAGTTATATTAGGATTGTTGGATATGATTTTAACACTATGAAGATTTCAATTTATGTTCCAATATTTCTAAATTGCTGGAACCTTAGGAATTAAATGTACTTCCTTTCATCTGTTTTTTTGTATGTAGTTTTCTCCATCTGTTTTTTAAGTGCTCCGACTTCCATTAGACTAAGGATTTTAAAGTACAGACTGCTTTTCTAGAGTTGCTGATGTTGATTTTCTCCAGAATCACATTAACAAATTACATATACATAACGCATTTTCAAAATACATAAATCTGGCATTCCTAGAGACAGTTTTCTTGCCAGTACATTAATTAGGAAAATGCTCCTTATAACTATCTATTTAAATTACCAGTGTTTAATCAGCTATTATTGCTGAATTAAGGATTGTTTTCTCATATCGGTATACATCAGGTCTAGACGTGCACCTATCTTGGCCAAGTTTGTTCAGATGAAAAGCACAATGAGAAGGTGTCCTTGGGTTCTGGCAAGGCTCGATGCCAGCTGATCCAATGGTTAAAGGCCAGAGAAACCCAAAGGTTTTTCTTACTCATTTTAGTTGCCAACAGCAGATTGAGATTGTCCAGGTAGACCTATTCGCTTTATGGAGAAAGGTTTTTCTTTTTTAAGAGCTACTACGAAAGTTCTGCGCCATCAAGCTTTCTCCAAAGATACTTTTGCTGCAGAGCTACTGTGCTGAAAATACCTTTTTTCTGAGGGGGATTAAGAAGTGCTAGGGCATCCACTATTGCATCCACTGACTTCTATGCTAAAAGAATGCTCCCTGTTTTCAAGAGTTGCCTCCAAATCTACTGAAATAAATATCTTTCCACAAATATTTGGATGCATACCTTTTGTTTATTTGGAATTAAAACTGAATAGATCTATAGGCAAGATAATCTGTATCTCTTAGGTCCCGAATTAACAAAAATTGCACCATGAGTATTTCTGAAAACAATTTTAAAAGGCATAGTAAAACTCAGAGATTCTAGAAAGTTCAGAAATCTTCTGGTTCTCATGTTCAAAACACAATTTATGAAGAAAATTGGCTGGAATAAAGAGCCAGTTCTACAGAAAAAAGACAAAAGGTTTCATTATGTAAACCACGCTAAAGAACACATACTAAGATCATATTATTCTCTTGAGACTAAAATTTTACTGCCTGTAACAATAAGCAATCATTGAAGGGATTCCTGGCTTCTGTCCAATCCCACAGTGCAGCAGACTATGGACCTAAACTCTCAGTTCATAGTTGTCCATTTAAGATCTTCTGCTTTCATCAAATTTATGGTTTAGACACGATTAAAAAATAAAGTTACAAAAATAATGGAAAATAGGCTGTCATTGCAAAATTTCTTGCCAAAATGAAACCAAACACTGGAAATTAACACTCAAAAAGAATCAGATGTTTGAGTCTGTGCTTTGGACTTTTAAGAATTTAAGGACTAAAAATGCTTAAGTTAAAAAGAAGAATTTTTGCATACTTACTCAAGGTGATTGATATGTAGGTAATGAATGCATCATGGAATGATTTTTTGTCCTAGCATCATCAGGAAAAAGCAAGAGCCTTTCATTTCCTGCTAGGAAAATAAAATTATTTCCATCCAATAGTGACTTTTCATTAGCTTGACTTCCCCGGAACCCCTAGGTGTGATTATTTAAGGAAGATGATAAAGAAGAACAGTATTTAATACAATGAGGTCTATACACGTGATCTTCCATATCAACAAAATGATAATCATTATGAAGAACTTGATTGAGGTTTTCTGTATGGTGGGAATATAGCAACTGCAGAAATTGAAGATTGGCTCCAAGTTGCAGTTTCTTCAGGGAGTGAAAGGGGTGAGCATCTCTGAAGTACTTGGAGAACTGAAAGACTGGGATATCCAATAGCTCCCTTCTTCAGTTACACGTGATGAATGGAAAACAATAAAACAATAGATGTATCTGATGCTAGAATTCAGAATCCACCACTTCACGGGTTCACAGTCATTATTTGATGTACATAATTATACTGAAAATTTCAATTAAACTGAGACTAATTAAATAAGAGAATGATCTGAACCTCATTTCAAAAGAAGACTTGGCTACAGTTAGAAAATATTTTTGCATGTCTATCTTAAAGTGTATGACAAGGAAAATATGATTACATCTAAAAATTACATAATTTTTCCTAAAAATAGGAATCTAATATATGCTTCCATTATTTTAAAATATTTTATTTTTAGACAACAGAGCACAGAGAGTAAAGAAATACCTAGTTAAAAAGTGGTAAGTGTTCCCCCGGGGAATTGGTTCCCCAGTCTAGTTTACTGCTAAGCTGTGGAAACAGTAGTACCAGCACAACAGGTGGAGCGGCAGGGAGCAGTGGCTAGAGAAATGGACATTTAAGCCAGTATTGCCTTCAAGGAAATGCACATGGCACCTTCTCCAGGGGGAGAATTCAGGCCTTGGGAAGAGTCCATGCTCCTCATCTACATGAGGCAGCTGCTAAACTCCTCCAGTGCATGGGCTGTGCCGTGACCCCAAGGCCTATGAAAGCCTCTGGCTGTGACCGCTGTCACCCCTCATCTGATCCTTGGACACCAAGCCTTAGAAGATGCGTAAAGTACTTACTCACTTCTGAAGATGCTTTAAAGCTATCCCTTGGAGCAGATGGAGTTTATTTTGTAATCTCTTTACAGCAGCTGAGCGACAGAAAATACACTGCAGTGCAGTCCAGAGTCGGTGTCTCCCTTTAAATTATTTGAAATATTAAAATAATTACTTTCTGTCTAATAGAGGCACCTTTTCCTGTCAAAAGAGAAAGGTTAAGTTCTTGTCAATGACATTTGATTAAATATTTGCTAATAAAATTTATTTTTCAGTAAGGGATGGAATTGTTAGTATTCACATCGCAGTGATAGCCTTGAGAACTAGAAAACCTTTGATTATCCTTTTACAGATTTATAAATATTTTAGTGATCTAATCAAAGTAAAAGAGCAATGGAATATGATTTAGGTAAGTATTATAAAAAGAGCTAGTGAACAGCTAGTCTATCTTTGCACAATCTATTTTTGAGTAATTCTGAATAAGAATGAATTCCTTAATTTCAGTCTGTTTGGGAATAATTTATGAACAGGATAAGGGCAGATATTCCTGAATATGTTAATTTTTAGAAGTTGGTTCCCCTGTTCTAGTAAATGTTAAAAATAAAAGTCTTTAGAAAGTATATCCCCATTTGAGCCTTAATTTTTCCCTGAGAAGAATATGACACAACTTGGAAGCCAGTTTTTTCTTGTTTTTACAGAAACTGGGGGCAACTGAAAGCAAAGAGTGAGGGAGAGAGGCTATATGGTTTTCCATACGAAGAATATTGTATTATAATATTCTACATATTAGTTATATGTATTATATATACTAGGTCTATGCTACTATAATAAGACTTTTTTAAAGTGTACTTGAAAAGATGAACAAAAGACTTGATGGTGTACTTACCATTTATTTTAACATAATATAGGTTTTGGTGTTTTTTACTTGCATTTTGGTTTTTTATGGTAATTATCTATTTATCCTGTTCTCGTCAGCTAATCAGGAATAATTATTACATCTCTAGTTGACCAACAATAACTCCTGTATCTTATTTTGTTAATTAAATGCTTGTTTAAGAGAATATTTAATTTGCTGTGGTGACATGTTTTTCTTGTCAAGCACGTAGACATAACTTTATTATTATTCTGCCTGTATGAGACAGTGCATGCAAAGCTCCTAAGAAGATTAGGTACAACACCTTATATCTACCACAAAAGGGCTCAGCTGAAGCTTACGTTATTGTTAAATGTCTTGTAAAAGGAATCTGTGACAAAGTTTCAGTTACGATAAGGAAAGCATTCCATCACAGAAAATAGGGTGATTTTCCCCATAGATAATATGTTGGAGATCTCATTTTGGGTTAACTTCCAGCTTTCACAGTCATTAATGAAATCCCAAGTAAAACTTATCATCGAAGTCACAGGCTCTTTATTCATAACGCCAAGATGACAATTGCTGTGAGTCAGCAGTGTCCTCAGGTCCTGAGGAACATCGAGGGATTCTAGCCATCTGGGAAGCTGGACTCATGCAGAGGAGGGAACCAGGAGAACCCTTGGCCACTCTTCCACAACACAAGCTCTGTGACAGCGCTGGTGCTGCCATTACATAGATGAGAAGAACGGCGAAAAGGCACAATAATTTTGAGGGAGATGGTCTGAAGTTGCTCACAGAGGGGAGCCTTCATGCCTACCTCAAAGCAGCGTGTGGCAAGTCGGGTGGCAACCTCAGTCGTAGCACCAGCAAATGACATGATTTCACATCCAGTTCCTACAGTTACTGCTTCTTATCACAGACACAACAATGATTCGGTGTTGCTCAGTCCTCAGATTTAGCAAATCTGTGCATAGGGATGAACAAATTACCTCTAGGCATATCTTACTATAATTTAGTTTCATGAGCTCCACACGTAACTCCTAAGTTAAAGGCCTGTATAAGAAACAAGAAACTAGAATTCACATAGTGCTGACTCAGTAAACTGAAGACTGCATAGTTTAAGTGCTTGCTCTATGCTTAAAGGTCCATATTTGCTTCTGTTACTTCAGAGTTCCTAAAGAAGTGCACTCTTGTGTCGTTCCACAATGCAGCGCAATTTATGCAAGCTCATGAAGCAATATAATGTATGCAAACTCAGTCTGTTGACAAAAAATGAAGAGGTCAATAGACATTCGGGACTCCACAAAGCATAATCTCAGAGCTACAGAACTACAGAATAAAGTAGCTGTTCTTTTTCCCCCGTCCTGGTTTTGTTAGAAACAAGACCAGTTTCTCTTTTAGTGAATTTTCCTTTCAGCTAAGTTCTTCTTAGTAACTACACTTTTCTGAAGTTGCATACATGTTTTGGTAGACATAGCAATGGAATGCAAGGTTGCTGATAAGAATGCACATCCCGTAAGCAAGGAGGAGCGAACTGAACAGGTGATTAAAACTGACCAGCTAAGTATTCCATCCCATCCACATCATAACACCATATAAAAATGGGAGATCGTAAGGGTCTCGTTCTCTTCGACTATGGCCAGCATCTCCAGAGGACCCTGCCAGTCATCCCTGCAACCTGAGGCCTAGTGACAGACACTGCATCCCTGAATCCAGTTCCAGTTTGCTGCAGAGTCCAACCCAGGACTTCTGGGTGCCTGCCCTGCAGCTGCTGGAGCAGTGCTGAGCTGTGCCAGGAAATTCAAGATTGGTTTGGTATATTTTGTATTATTTTCTCTATTTTATTAGTAGCATTAGTAAAACATTTTTAACTTTTTCCAACTTGCAAGTCCTCTCTCTCTTTGACTCTCTTTGCCCTCCTATTGCCTTTCCTTAGTAAGGGAGGTGGGGACTGAGGGAGAGGGGAGGGGAGGGGGCTAGTAAAGCAGCTGCCACGGTTTATTGTCACCCTGCAATCAAACAGTGACACTCCCTAATCAATTACTATTAAATGTAAAATAGTAGGAGTGGAATGCTTACCTTAGTCTTAGAATTTTTGACAAAAAAAAATCTCCTTTAATACATCCAAGGGCTCCTTTTTTCAGTGAATACAATCTTTCTGTGAAAAAGAAAGAGACAAGGACATTTCTTTCTTACAGAAATTTCTACCAATAAGTGCATTACAATAGAACATATAGCCTAAGAAACATGCTTGGCACAAGGTTGAAAATATTAAATCATACGATATGTAGCATAATTTTTTTTTTTCCTGAAAAAACACAACCTATTCTGCATGACCTTGGATAATCAGACTGTTTTTCACTCGTTAGAAGCAGCCGGTATTGCCTCTGAGAAGCCACCTTACATAAGCGGTGACCTTCACTTCTATGAGCCTGGGAAACATAGGGGTCCCTCTGAATATACAAATACTTTTTCTGCTATTCTGAAACTGCTCTCCTTGTTTCCTCAAGCCAGATTGGAAGGTAATACTCCATAGTTCTCAGTAATTGTACGTCCAATGAAATTATTTGGCCCTCATGTTTTCAATGTCACATTTTAATCTGTACCTTATTTAAAAGAGAGACACATTCTGGAGTCAAAAATAAAGCAGTACTATTTCACCTCAGGTGCGATGCTTGCACAGCTCTGCCTCTGTACAGAGGTTGTACATTTTCTATTTGTACGCCAGTCTTGCTGCGTAAGGGCAGCTGCTTATTTTAAGTATACGTGATCCTTGGAATTCATCCAAACTGTAGCATTTGCAGTTGATCGTGTGCTTACAGGAGAGCGGACTGTTGTGTTGTATTTTACGTATGTCCTTGGTCTCACACATTTGCTACTGGATTTCAAAAACTTGGCCTATTCTTATCTGTGAAGGCAGAAGAACATGAAGCCTGTTTCTGAAGGAAGACTTAAAAAGAAAATAAATCTAGGATCCTTCTAGTAGCCAGTATGGAATTAAATTGGAATATTTAATAAAGCTTGGATTGATAAATATCATACTGACTTGGAAACAGCTGATTTGAATATGCAGAAGCTTTAAAAATATGTGGGAAATTATATGTGATTGGGAGAGTGCTTCAAAGTGCTTTTTGGGTATTATTTCATACTAAGTATGAATCAAAGTGCAAACTATTAAAAAGGAAGCTGGAGAACTAAGTGTGAGCTGAAGGGCTGGCAAATCCGGATAAATAAAGCAGAAGTTCACAGTGCAGTGGTTTATTAGAATGAAGTAGACTAAATTCTCCCTCTTTGGATTTTAACTTATTCGAGGAACACCAAAACCATTGAGGACCTGCAGCTCAAACTAGGCATGCCAGAACACCTAATGTGGCTGGTTTACAAGTTTTTCATTGAAAGTGGAAAATGTTTCTAACATTCCCAAGCTGATTTTAAGGTGTTGCAGAATCCACTAGTGAATTCAACACCAAATTAAAGTTGATTGTGCTGAATCTAAGTGGCAGGCTTTGTTCAAATTACTTGTTTTTTTAAAGAAATAGTCCAATTGGGTTAACTGGATTTATTAATTAATAGTGATGCAAGCATCGGCAGTTTTTACACATGGAAATTTCTTAGGTTGTGTAAACATATAAGATATGAGCTAAATCTACAAAATTGTCCCTCCCCCTACCAGTAAACTTATTCATATCTTATTCGTGTTAAGGTTTCATGCTAATAAATGTGTGTTTAAGCAGGCAACGTAGCTGAATAAAAGCAATATTAATAGACCCAATATGAATAAACAGCAATTTCCCCACTTGTTCAGTGAAAGAGTGGCTGACTTGAACACAAAGCTGCAAAAAAGTTGGTGTGTAAATAGGTAATTTCAAAAGATTATTCATAAAGATTCGGACTCAAAATATCCAGAAGAGCTTGCTTTCATGGTCAGGATATCAGTACGCTTGAAACTACACAACAAAGATGCAGAATTGAAAAGCTAAAGGGAAAAATTGCTGTGATAAGTGAAAAGCAGCTATTTCTAATTTTATATTTAAATTCTAACCATTTGGGGCCTAAGTCCTTAGGCGATTTTCTACATAGGAATTCATTTAATGCTGTTATTATTTTTCCCTCAAAATGATGAAATAACACCATGGAAGACATTATACTTTAAAATATTCCTTTCATATGTGGCAAAGATCAGAAGAAAGCCGAACTCCTTCAGATCTGATTATCCACTGGAGCAGGACAGAATTTCTGTCCAGATCACTGCTGTATGAACCATAACCAACCATTCACTACATGTAATACCAATTGTAACAATCTGTCTTGGAATAGACAGGTACAATGGTTTAGTAAAACCATCGCATTACCTAAGGGGCACACTAAGTACAAAGCATGGTGCCCCTTTAGAAATGACCCCATGCAATCAAAACGTGTTATCAAAGCAAAAAAATAATATCCTGTTAACTGAATGAGATGTAAGAATAATACATTCAACAAAATCTTCATTATGGCAAAACAAAATACTGACATGGACTTGAAGGAGATTTTCAAAAGCAATCACTGCCAAAACAAGCTAAGACTAACCTTCTGGGTTATTTTTTACCACACCTACTTCAGAGATTCCCCAAACCCAGCACGATGAAAACCAACGCAGTACCGGGCATTTCTGAGTCAGCACCATTTCAACTAGTCCTTAAAATAAATCCTGGCCTTCACAATTAAATATACTGTTTCTCTGGCTGGAGATAAAGAGTACTCTGACTGCAAGCCTGAGGGCAGTGACAAACGCATGTATAATATCTCCAAGGCTTGCACTCGTTCCATGTTTTCAAATATTTTCCACAAAATGTAACTGGTGGTATTAGTAATCAGGTGAGAAATAAAAGATAAAAGATGCTTAAAAACTGAGATAAACTAAAATATTTTTGTAATTTAGTCTCTGGTTTCTTAATCAATTTGTCCTAGATTAAACTATAATAAAAGAACAGAACGGTTTGAAAATGTCAGAAAGAAAGGAATAAAATAGGAAATAAATGAATATGACAGAGCGGTACAGTTCATCTATAAATTGGATCACAGCAAAGGTAGTAAATGTAACTATTATATTGACTTACCAGGATGCAAGATTTGAGGCCTGAAGGTGTGCTAAGCTATGTACTCACAACTTATGGATTTGTATGAATCCCTCTGTTACTCAGTTCAGTGTTTATCATCTCACTAGAATTTGGAGGGTAGCCAGTAGCTTCAGTATAAGCTATGCAAGTGTACCTAAGGATGATGTTTGTGCAAATAAAAAGGTTATTTTCATTCAGGAAAAGAAACATAAGGTTTCGTCAGTACAGTATACAGATATGTACATTTCATAAGTATAGCAATATTGGCATAAAGTAAAAAGCAAGCTAATTTAGTGTGATCTGGAAACCAGTGTGGTTTTGACTGGTCGAGTAGAGTTATCCCTAGAGAGTGTAGCAGTGCAGGTATCTTATTGTTCATATACTTTATTGCCACCTCTTTTGCCCTGTTTTTCATGGCTGAATTTTCCCAAATACTTGCCCCAAACCTGTCCCAGTCTCTCTTTATCCTGGTCACCTTTCTTTGTGTCTTATCGAGTTTTGCTCTGCTATCCCTATAGTATCACATTTTACTGTACAGTTTTGAGAGGGTGGATTTGCACCCACTGTTCAAACTGTGGGCACATGGCAGCAGCATGGATAATGTGCTCTGCTTTACTCTCTTTTTTCTAAAAATATTTGGTGGTTTTGACCACATAGGAAATTTAATACTGAATTTCATAAAACTCCTTCTTACAATACTCAGTAGCAAGATTTGCAGTATAAGAGTTCATTCATTACCTACCATTATGTATGTTAAATTACAATTATTTTCTTCTTATGTTTACCATGCTATGTGTATCAACATGGATCTTGATCTGCTGTTTTACCACCCAGTCCCTTAGAGCACCTTCTGCATATTTTTTGTCATTAGCCTTGCCTTCATTACCCTGAATAACTTAGCAAACCGTGTCACTTCACTGTTCATTCTCTTTTTCAGATCACTGATGAATACATCCCCGTGGGACTCCATGGTGATTTTCTTCCAGCAAGAAAACTGACCATTAACTCCTACTCTCCACAGGATAAGCTGTTTCTGTGCATGGTAAATGTGCAGAGAAGGAAGCTTCTTTGTGTACTTGCACCTTTTAAAAACCTTTTCCATCTAACATAATTATGCCTAATACATAAATGATATTTAAATGATAGAAATATATTCCTAGAAAGAGACTCCGCAATTATTCTTTTGAAAATGAACATTTTTTTTCTTGTTGGAAGAAATTTAGGTTTGCCCTCTGTCACACCTTGACATTTTTGCTCAGCTGCTATTTTTTACAGATGTGAATCACTAGCTTTTCAATACCAAACTGTCACAGACTTGTATATTTTGAAAAGAAGCCAAGTTTCAGCATCATTATACTTACACATTCACCCTGAGGCACAATTGTTCTAATACACAATTTTCATCCTGCAATTTAAAGGAGAGTTAGTGTGTCTTTTTGCCTTCCAGTAACTGTCATAGGATTTTCAGTATGCAGTGGATAACACGAGCCCTTTCCTGTTCCCATGGAAATCAATAGTAACACTTCATACCCATTAAACTCTATCAGAGAAAAAACGGGACTGAGGTAATTAGGACCCACTTTTCTTTGGTCAGTGGTTCATTTGAAGTCAGGAGAACTGCTGGTCAGGAGAACACAGGGTGGTCTGCAATGAGCTAAAATTGTCAGACACCAGAAATAAAGGCGGGATGCTCACTTGCCTGCCTGGCAGGACCCACACTGCTCCTGTCCCACAGCCACGGAGCCCCATCATATCGTGACAGCAGCAGCACCAAGCTGAAGGAAAACTGACTCACCTGGGCCCAGGTGTGTCCCCAGGAGCTGTGATGCCCGAGGGCAGCTGGGAAGGAGTGGAACAGATAAGCAAATGCTGTGTTTGTAGCTATGCTGAATGAGAACTTCACCCAGTTCAGGAACAGGAGACCCAGGCAAAGGTAAGCCACCATCTGGTTGTTCTAATCTCATATTTAACCTGTGAATTGCTCAGCATCACAACATCTAATTCCACGTGCGATGCTTTGATGGGTACTAAAGGACCAATCCAGGAAACAGAGTAAAATTACTGGAAATTTGACATCTGTGTTCCTTCAGATTTCTGCATCAGGTTTGTGTACACACAGAGGTCCTTCTCTCAGGAGAGATTTCAAGCAGTTTTAACCCAGTTTGCTGTCACAATGAGGCCAAGGATCTGCCGTTTCAAATGGGCTGTCATCATCTCTTGGTTGGTAAAACAAAAGATGTTGAGTTCAAATAAAAATAGGGAAAGTGATTTGTTATTTTCCATAAAAATCCCCCAGTTTTGAAAGACTTACAAAAGCTAAATGTCACATAAGGGATTAATCATAGATTGCTGTAACTACAAGGTTTTATTTAACAAAAGGAAGAAGAAATTGTGAAACTTAGCAGTAACTGAAAGATACAAAAATTTCAGAACCAACCCAGTAGCAATACTGTATGCTAGAAGGACAGACAGTAACAAAAAAATACAATGAGAATCAGTAAAACAAAATTACTGAATTCTCAAAGGAATATCATTCAGATATCAATCACATAGGGTGTGTTCAGGAAC
The DNA here is from genome assembly GCF_036013445.1 of Caloenas nicobarica. NCBI lineage: Eukaryota > Metazoa > Chordata > Aves > Columbiformes > Columbidae > Caloenas > Caloenas nicobarica. Next base: position 17,716,521 of record NC_088248.1, on the reverse strand, counting down.
TTAGGAGACAACCCTTGTGCTGTCTTGGGATCACTGCAAGTTTTCTGGACAGTGTACATTTTCTAACTCCGAATATTATTGTTACCAGGAGTGAGAAGGTAGTTTAAAACTTTGTAGAACACACAACTACACTGCCTGCTGGCTGTGAGTGAAAGGTGCAGCTCTAGTAGGGAACGATAACTGTACCCCAGGCAACTACGTTTGTTTATAATCCGGTAAGTTCTTGCAGCCTTCAGTACGTCTTTCAATTGTGTTTAAATGAACTCATGCAGCATCATTCTCTAAAAACACAAATATCCAGTTGATTCTTTAACGGCATATTCCTTCATTTCAATTCTTTTTCTAGAATCCAGCAAAAATGTAATCTTAGACATACTATGTAATAATCAAATACAATATTACACACATGCTTTGCTGAAGTTAAAAAAAAATAGTTGTTGTTTAATGTATACCTGGTGCACTTTGTCTTTGACTTAACGAGTATCTAAAAATGACAGAAGCAAGCAGGAATGCACTTACTCGACACTCTATCTGACCCCAAACATAAGTTTTAAATACCAGTTTCAACTCTTGCAGACCTTGTTTGTTCTTGACTCTAACCACACATTCCATTCTAATATTATTTATGCTTAGAGTGTTCTAAACAAAAGTAGTGTGAAACGCAGTTTGTTCCAAATCTCTGAAGAAGAAACAAACAACTCATGCTGAAGATTCCTAAAGATTGGTATGTAATTCTTGATAAAGTGCACTGTGATTTGAAGAATTTCAGATTTTTGGTTCTCCTTGTGTTCCCGTTGTGCTTAGGATCCACGGAACTCTCAATTTTAGAAACTGGTACATAGATGATGTTCTGAGAAACTCTACCATGAATGTTGATGAGAAACTGATAAAAATCTGCAAGTGTAAAACAGTGACCCAGATATCCTGAAAGCAGCATTGAAAGAATGAAGTACACTACAAATTATGCAAAACCTACAAATCTAATTAAAAATTCTGTTCAATAGAAAAAGTGGCACAACAGAAATAAGTAATTAGGAATAATCATTTTAGTTTTATGCTCCGTCGATGCTCTATGTACTATCACACACTCAGTAATTAAAATATTCCAAGAGCACATCTCTACCTGACAATCTTGATTTTGCTTTCACTGGTCTTGCCCTCCAATTTTTCATCCCTCTTAGTTTTCTTCACACCAATGAACTGATCCTGCAAGTTTTAACTTGTCTATTATTGAGGGTTTTTTTAAAAAAATCTATATTTTACAAGTCTGATATTGTACTGAACAGGCCTAAAATAGCAGTGCATATTATTAAAACAAGCGTAAGTGTATAAACAAAATATTCCGTTCTTTAAAATATATTATTCCTATCAAATAACTAGAGAAAAAGAAAAGAGCACATTCTTAGTACAACTTTTATGTTGTCTAGTTATCATAACATTTTTACCGTTGTAGGAGACAAGCCCACTAACCAGCAAGAAGCAAAATAATTTAAATAGCAATTACTACCACTGATACATTTCACAGATCCTTTTAGTTGTCAAGTACATTGACCTATTTTGGTGCTCTGAGTTCAGTATTTATTTTTAACAAAATAACTATGAAAATTGACCTGTTTAGAAGGCTTGCAATACCATATGGAAAGGTATTTTCAAAAAACTAACCTTTTTTAAAAGGGGAGCTGAAACATCAGAAAGGCTGCCTATTTTTGACAATAAGGAAAAGCAAGTGAGTTTCGATAAGGCAAATGAAACTGAATAAATTTATATAACTGTATCTGGATATATTATATGTGCACAATAGGTCTGATAACTAAAGAGTATATACACACAGCAGGTTTTCATTCTTCTGAACTAATCAACATACCTCAAAGCCTGCTACAAGGATCATACAATAAGATACTCCAATGAACTTTAAAATGTTTATAGGAGAAAGGACATGTTAAAGTTGGTTGAATATAATCTTAACTATTAGGTGCCTATATAATAACACTGGTGGATTTGAATCATGTTATGCAGAAATACAACAGAAGGAATTAGAAGATGGAAACATATTGACCAAATACATGAGCTATAGGCATCTATTCCCAATATATGGCCATTGTTCTGCTGTAGATAACAAGGTAGAGAAGCAAGAAAAACTCTGATTTGACTGTTGTCAACCTCTTTCATGTACTACTGTATAGACTTTCCTATACTACTGTAAAACACAAACAGCAGTAAGTATAAAATAGAAAGAAATAATGCAATGTAAAGTTGGAAAGTTTTTTTACATCAATAGAGTTTTGTCAATAACTTCAGTGAGACTGACTTCACAAAAATATTGCAATAGTAAGTTGGAAGGCAATTCTAATATCTCCACATGATTCTTGTTGAGTTCCAGAAGTAAAATAAGTTCAGCTCTTTCTGAACTTTATGGAAACTATGGTTTGAACTATGGTTCAAACCAAGCCTCCATACCATCACATAAGAAGATTCCGATTGTCAAGAGCTTTGTATTCAGAGATGAGGCAGATATCATCTACTTGACATTTCATCAGCATCTCAGCCTAAGCACAAAGAAGGAAATTCGGTCCCACAGTGCTTCTCATGAAAACTTTGTATTTTCTTTATCTTATTTTTATTATTTTTATTTTAAACTAAGGTAAAGCTTGTACACATCTAACTTTGAAAAGACATGCGAAGTTTTAGTGCAGCAAGCATGAAAGAAGTGTCTTTCAGTTTTGTTTTCTTTCTAGGTAAGGGTAGGTAAATGTCAAGAAATCTCTTTAATTTTATATTCTAAAAAAGAATGATTTATGGGGAAGAGAAATCAAATTACTCTGCCTATAATAGGATATTTTTGAACGTAGTTCCCTGTTTCCCTAAAGGTAACACTGAAAGATCTGTGATGATTCACCAGTTTGTACTACAAAGTTAGGAGGCAAAAACTCCATTAATTATTCATCTCTATTAAGGAAAAGAAAGACAATGAAGAAAATTAAACATAGGAAACATAGAAATTAAAATAAAAACATTCACCTTTTCCTCACCTGTCAAAATTCCCCAGAAGTTTCAAATAAGAAAAACAGCTGAGCTGAGCCTTCTGGAAGAAAAATTGGATTCTTGGTCTCTTGTATGTGAGGATATTGGTGCCCAGCAGAGCCAGCCAGATAAACGCATCTTTTAGCATGTAAATACAGGTATAGATCTGACCATTTGCATAACTGAGCTTGAAGGACAACTGACACTTTCCTGGGGTTCAGTGTACTGAACAGCCCCATGCTGCAGGCTGAGGCTTCACACTGTTGGTGTAAACGATACCTTCAGTTCACATAATATATCAGCTTTTTGTTCACCTTAGTGGAGCAAAATATATTTACTAAGTATTATCCCTTAGATTTTAGTGACCACCTATGTACAGAAGATAGATATTGTGGGCACATAGGAAATAGTATAGGAAGTAAAAGTGCACATATGAACCTAGAGGTAAGGATCACAAATCCATAGTGTAGAAATCTAAACACCTATTCAGAAGCTGGGAGAATTTAAGAGCAAAGGGAAGAGAGAAAATGCCAAGTACATACCAACACTAAAAGAAAAGCCTCACTATTTGTAATTTATTGAGCACCAAATTAGAATTTGAATATAAAATAAATTACTTTTAAACATTATATAAGACAGTTTCAACCAAATTTAAAAGGAAGTTATTTTATGGAAGGTCTGATGGTGTTCCTACCCTGAAGAATCAGATGGAGATCCTTAATTTCTGGGCATATATTGGAAATGGAATGGGGAAACAAAATCCTTATGATTTGTAGTCAGAAATTCTACAGGTAAGCTTTAAGGCAGGAGTGTCAAACTCATTTTCAACAGGGGTCACATCAGCCTCCCGGTTGCCTTCAAAGGGTCGAATGTAATTTTAGGACTGTATAAATATAGGAGTAGTTACATTTATATGTAGTTACATATATATGTTACTATATAAATATAGCAGTTACATTTATATGTAGTTACATATACGTGTTACTATATGTTACTATATATATATAGTAGTTACACTTATATGTAACTACTTCTATATTTATACAGTCTTAAAATTACATTCCGCCCTTTGAAGGCAACCAGGAGGCTGATGTGGCCCCCAGTTAAGATGAGTTTGACACCCCTGCTTTAACGGATCACTTATCAGATAAAATCACTCTACATAAACCTGTCTCGTATTCACACTCTTTCTTCACTTACATCTTTCTATCTTTAATGCATCTGATATAATGTATCTGAACGTCTCCTTGAATGCTCAGTAATTTTAATTGATTATCAAAATGGTTAAAACGAAGGTATAATGATTGCACATCTCGAGAGAACATGATCTACATTTGTTTAGATCTGTAGAATTAGCTTGTCCAAAAGGAACCGTTAAAAACAATCTAATAAAAATATAAGATAACTTCCTAGATGTGATGGTTAAATCAATAACATGTGCAACCCATTTTTCTGGTTGACATAAGCCTTGAGTAGTCTGTCAGCAGAAGGTTATGCTATGAAACATAATTAAAGTACGATAAAATTGATTACTTATCTACATCTTGAAACTGGAAGGATATTTCTGATGATCATTGAAATAGTGAAGTGTTTAATTTATCTTCTGTTTGCCAAAAAACAGTAGAAAAATCTCTTTTGCAATTTTAATGTATTACTTCTAAATTTGCTTTTATTATAAGAATATCCTTTTCCACTCTAAGAAGTGGTTATGAATAGATAACTAGTATTTTTTGAAAACACCAGTCTGAGATGTATAGTAATGAAATCAGATTAATACTTCCTAACATATTTCTGTGCTTATTTTATTGTATATCTACGAGAGCTTTCCATGTAAATTGAAACTATAGAAAAATCATAATCACTATTTTAATTTTTATTTAAGATAGTTTTCCTTTAAACTTTACAGGACAATAAGAACAAGGCGTGTATGTTGCTTTTGTGTAAGTCTCTAGGATGATTTGGATTATGACAGGTCCTGCATAAGAAAGAATCCCTATAGTGTAACATCTGACAAACCCTTTACATGGATCTATGTAAGATGTCATTGTGAAAAGCCTATTTATTTTTCTTTTTGTAAAAAAAAGAAAGTAATTTTATTGGTCCTTATGCAGACATCAGGGTTAGATGATCTGATATCTAGTTTCAGATGTACCTCTGAAGATACTGTGCAACTTTAAAGAGGTCAGTTAACTATTGTACAGCTCAGTTTTCCTTTTGGTGAAAGTACAACAATAAGGTAGATAAAGAGCTGATAATAAGGTATGAAAATATTTATATTTTTGGTGGTGTTACAAGGCTCGCTTATATAATATTCCTCAATTAAATCGATGTTATGCGGCCACTGTTACAGAACTATGATTAATCTATGTCTATAATGAACAAACTACCGTATCTTATTCTCTTTTTACTATACATTTTTCATAATAGTGCAACTTCAAAGATTTCAGTGCAAAGACATAGTACTCATGTAACCTGACAGGAGAATAGAGCTCGTTGTATATCATTCCCACCTGGTACTTCTTCTCTGTATAATTTTGTTTGTTGGGAGAAGTGTTCAAATGATCAGAATGTAATCATTATTCAGCATCATAATCAAGAATCAACTTCACATAGGAAGCTTGTCTAATTTAATGTTTTTGAAATCTATTTTAAACTGCTTTTTTTTCACTAAATGAAAAGAGCGGTATTTCAGTGAGCCACATTAGTTCTATCATTTCAACTGCATCAGAGTGGTTAATAGCATACATCATGCAAGGCTGGGGGAGGGAAGTAGAGCTAACAAATGTTTCATAGTTGCCTGGTTTCCTTCACCCATTTATACCATCCTGATAGCCAAACCTAGCGGCTGAAGAATAGAAAGCATCATGTACAAATTCTGGCAGGCAGTCAGCCTATGAATTTCAGAGCTGTCAAGGCTGCATGTTTCAATCAGTTTTGACATCTCTTGGCATTTCTCTTCAGATTCTGCTTTCTATAAATAATTCCCTTATTTGAGTATTATTTCTAGTTCTTTTCTGAACATATAGCAAGAAAGTTTCTCACTTCTTACTATGGCTTTTCTTTGTCTTCACTTTGGAAACCTCTATAAACAAGGATTAAAACTCACTTGACATTAAAATAATCTAGTACATTTGGATGGTGGAACGCATGTTGCATTTTAAATTAAATTCGTAATTCTCACACTGTCGTCTTGGAGAAATTATCGGCATCCCCTTTTCTTATTTGACATATTCTGAGTTTCCCCTCAGCATTTTGAGTGAGTTGGCAAATTAACAGCATCTGTCACAGTAGGAGAGCCTAGGGAATGACTACATCCCCCTTCCATACTTTCTCCCTTGGTTCAGAGAAAAGTTATGGTACGATTTCCTTGCTCACCCATTCACCTCCACAGGCACTGTTGCAGGGGGTGCAGAGAGAGCAGCCAGTGCTTTTCTCACACAACTCCTTTAAGAGACCACATATTCCCCTGAAGGAGGGAAGGCAGCTCAGCAAGGCCAGTCCATGCCCTCACACCTAGTATTTCATTTGACCTGAGCTCTAGAAGGCTCTGGGGGACCCTGGAGAAAATGTTCACCGAGTCACCTCCTGGGACCTAGTGTCTTTTTAAACCTCTCTTTTTTTTTTTTTTTTTTTTCCCCTCAGGTATTTGTACCTTCCTGATTTCTTCTGCTTTCTAAACTACAGAATCATAGAATAGTTTAGGTTGGAAAAAATCTTTAAGGTCATTAAGTCCAACCATCATCTAGCATGGCCAAGTCCACCAGTAAACCATGTCCCTAAGCACCACATCTACAAGTATTTTAATTACCTTCAGGGATGGTGACTAAAACACTTTCCTGGGCAGCCTGTTCCAGTGCCTGACAACCCTTTCCGTGAGGAATTTTTTCCTAATATCCAATCTGAACCTCTCCTGGCACAACTTGAAGCAATTTCCCCTTGTCCTATCATGTGCTACTTAGGAGAAGAGACCAACATCCTGCATGCTACAACCTCCTTTCAGGTAGTTTTAGACGGTGATAATGTCTCCCCTCAGCCTCCTTTTCTCTGGGCTAAACAGCCCCATTTCCCTCGATCGCTCCTCATCAGACTTGTGCTCCAGGCCCTTCACCTGCTTCATTGCCCTTCTCTGAACTCTCTCCAGCACCTGAATGTCTTTCTTGTAGTGTGGGGCCCAAAACTGAACACAGAATTCAAAATGCGGCCACACCAGCGCCGAGTACAGTGTCACAATCACTTCTCTAGTCCTGCTGACCACACTATTCCGGATACAAGCCAGGACGCTGCTGGCCTTTTCGGCCACCTGGGCACACTGCTGGCTCATACCCACCTGACTGTCAACCAACACAATTTCTTGTGAGTTAGTATGCTAATTGTAAAATCATCAAAACCCTTCTTCTTGAGTGGGTACAAGAAGAGTATTCGTCTGGTGTTTCTTTACTTACCTGCTGAAAAGCAGATATTTTTAACTTTAAATCACTCCTGCAGTTCTTTCTTGAACACATTTTAAAAATACAATGAAACTTGACCCAAGAACTGATAATGCTCTCATGAATGTTACATACAGTAGAATAGTAAATACCTACTTTTTACTCCCTATTCTCCTGAGTTTTCATCCAGGAATCCTATCTTACAATTTTAAATAAGGAGCCTGGTTTAAGCCTGTGATTCTACAAGTCTCTTTAGTAAGTGTGGGTTATTATTCTTGTTTCAAGAGAAATATTGATCCATATACATATAACAACACATTGGAGATATGGAAAATGTGATGACCTAGACAATTCTGTGAAAACTACTTGTCTCATCAACTTACCTCTGCAAAACTACAGTTCTCTGTAAAATTTAGTACTTTGTTTCAATGCTGTGGCCCAGAGTAAGAGTGCCAGCCCAGTACAGCCAAATGCTGTTTTCATTTAGAAAAATACCAATTTGGCCTATGACTTCACTCAATAGATACAGATATTGGCTAGTATTGGGCCAAGAACAGCTAACTGCAGAAACCATTAGAAATTCTCCCAGAAGATGATTTCCTACATACAACTACCTTTTAAGATCTATAAATATACTACAGATATCTGCTATTTAGCATGATCAAGGAAAAAAAAAAAAAAAAAGAAAAGAAATGTACTTACTGGAAGCTGTAAAACATATGTCCTTGCTGGTCTACACCAAAGGGGACAGTATGCCATCCTGCTCAAGCTATAGTGTGATTCAGAGCTGAAAAAAATAGAGAAAATAGAATATACATAATCTTTAACATGAATCTAGAAGTCGTGGTTACCATGTTTTTTTTCAGTTATTGATCTCTTGCCTATTTATGGAGCTGGGACTATGAGACTCTGCAGAAATACTTCCCAAGGTGTCAAATCATTGCCAATAGAATTAATAGGAAAAGTTCTTTTTTTATAGTAACACATACACACACACACAAAGCTAAAATCTTTTTGCCTTTCTTTTTGCCCCAGCCCTGACAATGGCTAGAATTCTTTTAGCCACTTTGGTTTGGAAACCTTTTCTTCCTCATCAATTTGCCTCTGTAGATTTTGCGCTGCTGGCAATTAGCAAGCAGAAGAAATCCTGCTGAGGAGTGCAAGTTAAAAGGGGACTTAAGAATGACTGTGCCTGGGAAACAAGCAGCCAATCTGGAGCAGCAGACTTCCAAATTTCCAACACACACATTAGAGAGATGAACAGCCAGAGCAACGTCTCTTCTTAATTCCTTTTATCTGGGTCTCCAATCTGCTCACAACACTATTTAGTCCAAAACTTAGTCCACTTCAATGGGCTTGGAAAGGAAATTACTAAAATTCCAGCATTTATTGTACCCCCAAAAAAGAACAATTTAGATAATGGCTTACTATGTCTGGATAATAACCAAATGGTGCTTTTCACATCCAAACCATTTCAGTCTGGCATCTTCCAGAAAGTCCTGGTGTCTACAGATGAAAACTAGAACATTTACATAGGGGAAAACTCTTCCTGCTGCCCGGCTTTCATCTCTAACGTGAAGAAACTGAAGATGTTTTCAGTGATTTCAGTAAATCAGGGTAGTCAGTCTTATATGCCATATTTATGAGGAGGAAAATAATCTTACAACTATGGATCAGCTTGAGATCTTTCCTTAAGGTCATAAAAGCTGCATAAACACAAGGCATCAGAGGAGAAATGTTCCCCAAGTGCAACTCTATTACAGCTGCTGTTGCAGACAATGCATTTTCAAACTTCCAAAGATCTTAGTTCATGAAACCTATGTGTTATTTTAACAGTGTGATGAGATGACAATGACTTTAGGTAAATTATCTTGAAAACGTTGTCAGAACACTGCTAAATAAAAGATTACTTTTCAAACAGAATGTAAAATGTCACATAATATATTATCATTAAATAACTGGTTTTTGAAGGAAAGCAAAACCAAAGAAGCAAAACTCTCTCTAGGAATATTCAGTTCTCACAAACAAAATCTGAAAATACAGAAAACATTTCAAAACCCAAATAATTTCACAGTTTCCAGCATCAAAAAACTGAACATACTTCTTGAAGTTGCTTGGTTCTTTTTGGTTTGGCTCTAAACTTATAAAATGTAACAAGACCTATGAAGAATTATGCACATAGAAAAGTGAGATAAGACGGTTTTTTTCTAGGTTTTTTTTTGACAGACTAAACAAAAAAGAAAATTATCCAAATGACACAGGAATTCACGTTGTAGCTGCTTTAGCAGGCTGGCGTCTATCACTGCAATTGTGCTTTTGCTCTCCCGCTCCTGCCTGTTTCCCTGTTTTGAACAGCTTCTTGCCTCCCACAGCACTGCAGTCTTCTACCCCAACCAAATCAAGACTCAATCAGAGCGAGATCATTTGGTCATCATGCTTAACTGTCATGTAGTTTGGAATGATTTCTCAACAGAAATTTTCTAGCGACTGGAACATTTTATGAAGGACCGAAGATTGTACTAACAAACATGTAGAGTTGGTCCTGAATTACAACATTTAATTTCTGATCTGAATTCCCATCATGTTTGGAGGTACTTTCATCCAGGGCTTTGATTTTGAAATATTCTTCACAATTTTTTTAGGCAGGAGTAAATTACTGAACAAGATTTACCAGTCTATAATTCCATTATAGTTCAACGTTGACATTTTGGTTGAAATCCTGCCCTTACCAAGTCAGTGAGAGTTTTTCCAATAGATATAGGCAGGGCCAGGATTATTTTTCTTCAAATCGAATTAGCATTGCATGTTTTCTTTGTCTCATTTACATACTTTATTGTCATATTATTATCCATTTTCAATACATGAGATTGCATATACATAACAGAGTAAATATAAAACTACAAACCTCCATCCAGTCATTTAATCTTTTGCTGTCTCTGAAGTAAAATCAGTAACACAAACCAGGACAACTCCATCTTGTTATATGGTCCACTGAAAAGGTGGTGATGAAGAAAGGAAAAAAAGGTGCTTTTCACTAAGCGAAAAGATTACCTATGATGACCTGGATGTAAAATATGACGTTCATTGCTCTGCAATACAACATTACCATGAGCAATGTAGGGACCGATTACTCAGCCATGTTCTAGTCATAGGTGGGGTTTTTTGTTGTGTTTTTGTTTGTTTGTTTGTTTGTTTTTTTCCTGCTTTAACAAAGATAGAAGTGAAAAACTGCACCACCTAGTAAGGCTTAACTGTACACATTAGAGAGGAAAAGTTCTTCTTCTAATGAACTGGCATTTTTGGGTTAGGAGACAAGATGGTCTTCCCAGAACACACAGAATTCCTGCCCTTAAATGCTGTCATGTAAGTGAAGTGTTTCCCACCACCCCATTTATAGCAGGTGCACCAAAAAGCAAATAAAGAGCCGTTCTCTTCCTACGGTCTTGTCTTCTTCCCTAGGAATTCTCTAGGTCCTTGGAGAGTCCATATAGATGAAAACTTATTAGTAGACCTTTCCAACATCTACTCATTTGATGTGCTGCCATTGTAAAAGGTCTTCACAGATGGATTGCACAGGTCAGGCATGACTGTAAAGGCTTCCTCTTGGTCTGGTGGCCTGAACCTCGTGGTTGTAACTTCACTAATCTCTGTGCAGTTCTGTGTTCCAGCAATATAACTAGACCAACTGAAATTAATCCCGCCTAATAAAAGTTGGATCCTTTGAATGAGTTTTCGGCTGAATGCCTTTCTTGCATTTCATTCTGAGTCACACCTTTTACTTCTTTGCCATCTTTTCTTCTTCTCTGTCATTGTCTGACCACATTTATTAAAGACAGACAAATAGACAGCAGCAGTGCAAAACTGTCTTGCTCCTGCAGGCAGCATAATGGCATGGCCACCAGACATCCTGGCTTTGTCTCACCTATCCTGAAACATTCAGGAGAAGATTCCTGGTTGCAGGCAGTTCATGTGGTTGCACAAAACTCACCAGCACTAGGAGCTGTAGATGTGCCCTTTGGAAGTCAATTTCAATGCAGAGAGGCAAATCCATTTATAATTTAAGGGAATGCTTCAGAGGTATGTGTGTAGTATAGGGGATGCAGAGTATAATCTACGTGGTAAAACTATTTGAGAGTTTCTACCTCTTGAAAAGCCAGAAGGGGGTGTTCATGTATAGTGTAACCCGGACACCCTCCCCACACCTTACATACTCTAATAATGCACCCATGGGATTTGCAGGCTTTGCCACTTCAGTAATGAGCACAAAATTCTGACTTGAGGTGATGTATTCGTGGGACACCAGGTCAGTCAGTCTTGATGTTAATCCTTTACACCTTATTTTCGTTACGAGCAATGAAACTGAGAACACATGTAAAACACACAGATTTCTTTGCAGATCTAGGGTGTTCACTTTCTTAGAGTTTTTAAGGCTTTATATACAGCATTTTGTCTGTGTTTCCATCATTCTTTTTGGGGAATCAACAGCACAACTTGGCCATTTATGAATGACAGATGTATTGTGATCTATGTCCTTAGACCACTGTATTGTAAGTCTCCAAATAACAATTATAGTATAGTTAATTTTACAACTAAAATGTGGCTAAATGTTTAAATTGTAAAATAAACCACACTGGTTTAAGCCTGCAATAAGGAAACAGCACTGCATTCATTCCTTTTCAAAGCAATATTTGGCAGTGACTCTTTTTAGGATCTAATCACTTCAGAAAGTTTGAGTGGTCAGAAGCATCTTTTTTTATTTTTTAGATACAGAAAATATTAACTACTTCGATTAAATCAAACCTGCTAAGCTCATCCAACATTCTCTGTAATAATTTTTATGACATGTAGTTTTTTTGCTTGTATTTAGAATCTAACTTTGCACAATAGCGGTTCCAAAGCATTTGCTATGCATGGGGTAAACGATGTGCATTTTTAAATTTGTCTATTCATTCATCTGATATTGCCAGCAAACTCCACTGGAGGGAGAATGGTATGTTGAACAGGAAAATACTCCTGTTAAATGGCACATCGCTCACCCTAGTTTTTATTGTTTCTCCTGAAAGTGTTGGAGATAATAAGAAATCAGCTTATATTTGCTTTTGCTTTATGCACGCCAAATACAGAAAGGCTGAAGCAGTCAGGGGATATGATATTAAAAGTCAAATTACAACAGAAAATCACAACCAGTGGTTCTTTATAGCAGCCGAAAATTAAAAGCAAATAACAAAAGCATTCCTTTGGGGTTTTTGATTCAGTAAGGTACTAAAATACGTTCATAGACTTATGCAAAATAATAGGTCCACTGAAATTAAAGTAAAATTAGGCCCATGCTTAAGAGCATTAAACTGAATTCTAGCTTAAAACATACATATAGTCCCCCAGAAACCTGCATGTCCAACTTTAATTGTATATAAGTATATAGATGTCAGTGCTGCTGATCAGCTGATATATGTTGATACAAACCAGTCCTGGTTTTATGTATGCCTTAGTAAAGAAAATCCAAATTATTCTACCTTTGTGGATTACAGTAGGACAAGTGAGATATCCCCCATTTCCCTCTTGTCATCACTTCCCAAGGATTTTTCTTTCTATCGTCCTTTCCTTCCTTTGCATTAAAAGCAACTAATCACTGGAAATCTAAAATATATTCCTATGACATCCCACAGAAAACATACTTCCTTTAATTAAAGCTGAACCCCATCGCTGATTTTTGTTAAGTGACAAAAATGTAGATTTATTTATTTAATAGGACATTGAGAGACACATTTTCCTCTTTTCTTCCTCTGGGAAGTGTTTTATTGTTTGCCTCCTTTCTCTTGCCTGTTTGCTGTGTAATTTAAGACTGATGCCTCCCTGTGGGAAACAAAACTTGATCAGAGAACAGCCTGCACTGCCACCTAAACAAATTATGTTTCAGTCACTGCTGATGTTGGCTCTGTCATAATGGAAATGTATAATTAATGCGTTTGCTTTTACTGCTTTGGAAAGAGAACATCCTGAAACTGGTTCAAGAGAGGGAATTTTAGGACTGCACCCTTTCCCTTTCTAATGATTACCACAATGGATCACTAGAGCTGCGTCTAAAAATGAATGATTGTGTCCCTGATCTCTACAATTATTTACTCAATCTATGGTCGCGGCATTAAATAATAAAAAACTGCTGTGCAGTAAGGATTTGGCAAGGAATAACAGAGGAAGAAAAACTAAGTAACACAGGTGAAATCTTATATTTCTCCTTTTAGAGGAGCTTGAAAAGATTAAGCTATTTCCATTAGTCTCCTGCAGAGTTGCAAGCAGCGATAATAGACATGTGCTAATTTCACTATTGCATTGTACTATGAAGCAGCATTTTATATCATCTTTCACCTGTGACATGGCTCCAAACATCTCAGATTAGCAGCTTGCATTTTATTTCCAGTTTTTGTTGTTGAATTTATAGCAATGGCTAAACATCAGGTATTATGACTGCAAACAGCCTCCATCTTCTCACCTCTGGGATGCAGTGTAGCTTTCGACTATTTATACTTTGATCTAAAATTCTAAATGACTGAATTATTCTGCTGTAATAGGTCCTAAGTGACATTAAATGGATGATCTCAGCTTTTTCTTTCCAAAATGGACAGCTCTCTCACCTCTGTTAGCTCCTGCACTGCATGAAAACCTCAGCACAATGAAATAACAGCAACACCATTTTCAGGACTGAAATAACCTTTGATTTCTACAAAGACACATATAGGCCAAGAAATGGCAGAGGCAATGAATGCAGTAACTCTGCTTTAGGCACATTCTCATGTCATCGGTAACTCGGCATTTGCAGTTAAGTTTATTATCGGTGTGTCCAGAGCTGTACAGCAACCAGGGTGAGGAGGGGAAGGTGTATATCCCCAAAGAGTCATGATCTAAATTGGATGAAAATATGGACAAAACAGGCTTGATTTCTAAAATCAAACTGCTTCTGCTCACCATTTCCTTCTAAGGTATTCATAGGTATCATTCACATACAGTTTATTTCCACAGACATTGCATTCTGAAAATCTCAAATTCCATTGTTTGGTATCACTAGCAAATAATGTATATAATTACCATCATCATCCTGTTTCATGAAGGAGAAAACTGGGGTACAGGGGTTGTTTGTTACACCTCTTACGTAAGTGTTGTGGTTTCTTGGTGGTCGTTTTTTTTTCGTTTGGTTGGGGTTTTTTTGTTGTCGTTTGGTTGGTTTTTTTTGTGTCAGAGGCTGAAATAGATGGGAAGAGGTTATAAAGCCAAGGTCTTGAACTGATATAAATATACTAACTGTGAAACCATAAATAGCTAAGATTAATTCAGACAAGTCTTAAATCTGTCCCCAAATCTTCTGACTTCTGGTCTTGTAACTGAATCACTGAAGTATTTTACTCTCTTTCAAATCCAAAGAGGCATATAGATATATCTGCTAACTATGACACTATTCATTGATATGCCTGAAATTATGAAACTTATATAAAAAAAAAGTCTGATACAAGTTCAAACTAACAATACTTCTCCCTAAGGAGAACTAAATCTAAAATACCACCTCCTTTTTAAATACAAAAAAGTTTTTTCCAGACATTAGGGACAGTAAGTGATTTTTGAAAGAATCAGAAGTCAGTCAGAACTTTTCTCATCTTTTGAATCTAATTTTTTTTTCCTGTGAAAACTTTCCTTCATTCCCCTCTGGCTTTTTATTATTCTACTTTTTGTTTATGGACAAGGATCTCCTGAGAAAGCAGCTGGGACAGAAGAACAAGGCAGAAAGAGATATCATTACAAGCCTTATTCCGAGAAGCCTAGATTGTCTAAAGATCATATATAGGCCAAAAGCAAATTAACTTTCAGATCTTGAGTTAGGCTGGATTTGAGTTGTTTTGCAGGACATCATCTTCTGTTCAGGCATTCAGGTAACGAGAGGCTGGGAACAGGCTCAGCTGCTTGCTCTGGCACAGCTGCTGATACCCTTTGGGGTGGAGGGCAGAACAGGACCTCCTTTGTAGACCCCTGCAAATCTGTTTGTCTCAGTCCCTCCAGTTTTTCCCCTTTTAGTTTGTGATACGTCACATAAGTCTGTTTACACATCAACTATCAAAGACTATTTTTTAAGGTATACACGTGGATCAAGCCTTCTGGAGGGCGACATAAGCCATTTGGGGCAGGTGTCATGCTGATGAACACCCATTCTGGTGCTCAGTGGGCAAGACAGTTGTGATCTAGATGTGCCCTGAAGACTTCTCTCAGTAGCTCGCTCACCATGGGGCCTGACATGGGTTATTCTTGCCCAGCAAGACAGTGTAGACCTGCCTAATGTGTCTTTTCTCTTCTGCAAGAGTAGCAGATTGGTGAAAATGAAGCTATTTATAGTCTGATGTGTTTGGAGACAACAGACCACAAGGCATATTAAAGTACAGAGAAGGCCACTTGGCCCATGCTGCTTTCCTTATTAAAATTCTCTCTCCACTCGTACATCACTTTGGTTGGCTCCTTCCTCTGAAGCAATGAGCACCAATAAACAGATATTGGAACACATGGAAAAGACTAAAGAGGATGCCCTGCCCCAAGCTGAGAGTTTTGGGTTGTTAATGATGATTTCCTTGCAGTAGAAACTTCACGGTCATTAGCTATTCAGCATGGCAGAGATTTGCATCTCAGAGCCCTCAGCATTAATAATATTCAGGACCTAAAGTTTCCAGAACACAGGAGCTTCCCACTGAGCATCGAAAAAAATATCAGAGGAAGAAAACTAAAAGGAGCTGTGAGGTGAAATGACAACAGCTGTGAGAGTCACTCATCACCATCAGAAAAACTTGTGTGTGTCCTTGCAGGCACCTGTAGGAAGTGACTGGCAGCTGTGTTAAAGGTCATATCTCAAAACCTCTCTCTGTACACCAAGCATCACACCACAAAAACACAGAAAACAAGCAAACCCAACAATTATATGCATATACACACACACATACACGAGCAGAGAAGAGAAAGGCCAAAGCCTCTCTGAATGTTTGAGTAATTGGGAAGTACACAATCCTCCTGGGTAACCGCACTTTTCTGAAAATCTATTACTGGAAATCCTGTTTGCTAAACTTAACAGTCTGACATGGGATTCCTCACACACATCACTGCAGGCAGGCAAATGTATGAATCCCTTTGAGGTCTTCATAACGCTGTCAACAGATATCCCTGTGTTAACCTTCCTAGCTACGCAGCTATATTTTTCACCTCCTTAGTTTCTAGATGCTAAGGGTATAATTTATTTTAATTATTTGTTTTCAAGCTGAATGGCTACAGACTGAACAAGAAATATCATTAGGCTTCAGCATATCAAATAGCATTGTAAAGATGCTAATCATTTTGTAGGCATGCTAAGAGAATGTGAGCATTTTCATTTAACATTGATACACTGAACATATTTATAAAGACAGCATAGCAACTTACTTAAAAATAAAATGTATTATTTAATATTGTGGTAGAGAACTTGAGACAACAGCCACTCTATACAGCATTATCAAAGGAGAAAAAATACAGACAGGTAAGAAATATTATAGCACATTTATCATTTATATACCTTGTGAGGTTAGGACCCTTATCGTTCTCGTGGTTGTTTCACTTGAGTGGTATAAGGATAAATGTATTACGCTGTACCCTGGCTTCGCAGTTATGCATTGTGCTGTCTTTCACTTACTACAGGCAAAGGCAGAAACAGAATTATGTTACAAAGATCTGTCTTTTTTCTATGTAAGCTTCCATTTTCTCCCTTGTATGTACAGCAGCACTTGCAATAAATTGCTTAATATAAGTTTAGCTGAATTTGCATCTACACATTAACCATAAAGCTAGTTCAGAAAGCCATGCTTCAATGTAACTGGGGAGTAATATCACCGGAGAGAAGGAAATTAAGCTGAAATAAAAATATTGCAAGTTGAGAATTGGGACTAAAACCTCAAGATGATTACGCAGAACCACTATGAGGTTCCTTTATTGTTTTGTAATTAGGAGGAAAGCACAGACTTGAAAGTTACGGCAGAGAGGGGGGAACAAAAAGAAACTAAGGGCTGCAGCAGTTGTCTCAGAAGACCAATACCAATGAGAGTATCTTTGCTGTGCCCTCTGCCTCCCGCTGCTGGGTTAACTGCTGTGCCTGCTGTTCTTCCGTATGACCATCTGTGGTTTCCACACCGGGCACAGGAGAGTTTGCGAGATGCAGCAGCCACCGAGTCAGGGAGGAGACAAGGGACTTAGAGGAATTTCCACTCTTTCACTCCCCTGAGCTTACGCATGAGAGACCTTAATATAGAGTACTGGGTTATTTTCCTGTTATATGTAAGCCCATATTTTCCTCCCTGTTTATATATGGAACAGGGTTTTGTGTGTCATGGAGTGGAAATTCTATGTTCAATGCTCATTACGGTTTGAAAAGCTGGTGGATTTATTTCTCCTTGTAACACTACTGTCTATCAATATAACATCTCCTACCTGAATCCCTAATGATACTTTCAGAATTAAAATTAATAAAATTCTACAATATTCAAAAGCCTAATTTTGCAGACACATTCTGCAGTTTGGAGTTTAGCTTGAGCTCTACACCCTTGTTGCCTCCTCCGAGCACTGACCAAAACTTGAGATGGCTATTTCTTGGGAAATACCTCTTACAGCAGAGCCTATTTTCATCCTTAATTTGTAGCTAAAGCCACCATAGTCTTGTTTTCATTCACAGAAGCCAAAGTGCTTCATTTCACACTGACAAAAATCCCCTCCAGTGGTTTTTGCCTCTCCTGTCCTGCATTCTGTCAATGATCAGTGCAGCTCTAAGGAATACATTATTACTGCTGCAGGCCACTCCAAATGATTCAGAGAGACCCTTTATATCACAGCCAAAAACAGATGAAGAAGAATTGGATCCCCTGGGATCCAGATATTACCCAGTTCAGCTGAAGCCATTCTCACTTGGTTTGTCTGAGAGTGATTTTGCATTTTAATTTTTAATAATTCTTTAATCCATCTGAAATGGGGGAAGGAAAGCAAACAAAACAGAATCCCTCTGCAGCTTCTCTCCTTTCTGCCTAATTCATATGGCCATTTTTTCCTAAATTCCATGCTCCTCTAGTTTTAGAAGCTATCGGTTTAATATATTGGTACTTCTTTGCTGTACGTCAAAGTACTAGGTACTTGCACAATATTTTTTTTTCTATTGTTGTTCTACTTATTTTACTAAGAAAATCTTCTGTGAAGGTACCCTTTTATTATTGTATTGAAAATCAGAGTCATATAGGAATGCCCAAACTAGAATTAGGGTTCCCTTCCCCTGTACTCTTTAGAAATTCTTTCCCTTTCTATTTCATCTCCATTTTCTTGTAATCTAACTTTTCTGTGCCATTTCTTCCTACTGTAAGTTCTTTCATTTCAGCAAATTTCTGTATCACACCTTGTCTTACCATGGACTAGTTTCTGTACATCCCTTGTAGAGATGTGTGTATATTACCAAAACTTTCTCAGAACCTTGAAACGTTTTATTTTAAAAGCAGTCTTATCTTAGTTTCATAAAGAAGATTAACTTCAGCTCAAAGCTGCTGTGTAACAAGAAGTCCCACTTTTGAATGCGTGAACCAAAGAGAACACACTGAAACTTTTGCAGGTGGCCATTTTTACCATTTTTACCAGCAATTTCAAAACAAAAGCAGCAACAAAATATGAATACAGAAGGGGAAGTTGAACAGCAGGTTTACGACAAATGTGATCTATTACAATCTTTGCAACTTCAGAATCTGAAAAATCTGTGCAGACTGAGCCTGCATCTTTATACACAATTACATGCAATCTTCAGAGCTGAAATTGAGAGGATTTGTTTACGGCTAGATCCAGCAAGTACTAGCAGCCTGATCGTATTTTCAGGACACTGGTGGGCAGCAGCAGATGGTGGTCATTTCCCTGGCAGGCCATTTTGGGGATAATTACCAGACACAGTTCCAAGGTTTATGATATTATAAACCTCTCTTTCGTTTCTCATTCACTGCATGTGGAAAGCATAGCCCCTTTAACTCCCTCCTTATTGATTTTATACTAGTGTAACACCTTTGCCTTCAATGATTTTCAAATGATTCAATGGTGAAGTAAAACAAGAAATAGACCTTTTAAGTCAATAATAATACCAAAAAAAATCTGATCTTAGTGCTGCTTTTACTTTCTGCATTTGAAATAAGGAATAGCTTTGTGTTGATAAATGAAATAAAATGCAATAATTTCTGGCAGAATCTGCTGCACTGGATCCTGGCAGAATTTAGTACCATAGGCTTGTAAAAATTGCTGATGCTTACGATCACCCTGAAATAAATTAGCCTACAAGACTGGCGATACTTGAAACGAGCCAGCCAGAATCCAGAATGTGTGTTCTGAATTGGACTAGGTGAAACTTTTTTATTTAGTCTGATCTGGATTGATTGCACTACAACAAATGAGGAAGATAAAACTGAGGCCTTTGGGAGTTTATAGAACAGATGATAATGCAAGTTAGAGCTCATGGGTCAAGATCAGGCATAGATCTGCTATTTCACAGGAATACTCTTTTTCACAATGCTTTATAGTAAGAGGAAAGAAATTAACTGCTGATGTGTCTCTAATAATGATGAAGAGACTCATCCTAGTAATAAACTTATTTCAACATGGTTAAATTGGCTAAGTCTGAATTTAAACACATTTCAGAGATTCAGTCTCTGAGCAGGGAGATTTACCCAGTCAGTACAGAAGAACATTGAAAAGATTCAGAATTAGGCCAACTAAAGTTCAACAGGAACAAGCAAAAGGTTCTGCACCTAGGGCAGAATAACCTTGTGTGTCAGTACAGGCTGGAAGCCAACTTGCAGAGTACCAGCTATGCTGGAAAAGGTCTGGCGGTTACTGTGGATGCCTTGTTGAACATGAGCTAAAGAGTGTGCTCTCATAGCAACAAGGCAAACTACACATGCATGAAAGAAGGAGAATAGCCAGTAGATCAATTATTAAACCCTTCTAACTCAGCACTTGCTGAGGCTCACCTGAAACATCATGAGAAGTTTTTGGACTCTCCGGTTCAAGAGCGATGTTGGGAATTTGGAGAAAATCCAGCAGAAGACTACCAAGACAACAATGGGCTCAGGGCACATGACCTGTGAGGAGAGAAGGAGGAAATTGGATTTGTTTCCTTGAGGGAGGAGGTGGCTATGCAGCCTGCAGCGACTTGGAGGGCACTTAGAAATATAACGCAGCATAGCTCTTCTTAGAACTGGCTACTGGTGTATACTCTACTGTCCTGGAGAAAAGAGTTCCTCACCGGGAGGGGAGTGCAGGGCAGGAGGGGTTACCCAGAGTGGCAGTGCAAACTCCATCCTTGAAGGTTCTGCAGACTCTAGCAGACAAAGCCTTAGCTGGTCTCATCTAGGGTTGCTGACAGTTACTACTTGGAAAGGAATGCTCTGCTGGGTGACCCTCTTTTCAACCAACATTTCTATCATTCTATTCCATATTTTCTTTCATTTTTTGTGCACTACTTTGATGATGAACCTGTCTCTTAAGAAAGGGCTCTTTGCCCTTGAAGTGGAAATATAATGGGTGACACACTTTGCTATATATATATATTTTTTTTTTTTTTAAATCCACACTGGCAACAGTGCTACAAAACAAAGAATATAAAAATCATGGAGTAGCAGTAGTAAATATTTAGCTGTCATGAGTCCATTTGTCCTCTTCGTTTCTAACCAGGTGTTAGCAGGCCAGGGCCAACTGGAACAGGACAGAACTTGCTGAAAGTGCAAGGGGAAAGAGGCATGCTCAGAGCTTCCACCTGCGACACTTCTACTACTTAATACGAAAGTGTAAGACTGATGCTTTTGTCTCATATAGATGCTGGAGAACTGCGATTTCGCCTGTAGTTGATAACAATAAAATATTACACAATGGGGTGGAAACTAATTATGCCAGTTTAGCAGACAAGGAAAAATACACAAAAGCGGAATGTTAAAAAAAGAAAGAAAAAAAAGAGTAACTACCAAATTAGCTGCCTAGAGTAATTCAGGCATCTTTTTTGCATCTAGTTAGAAAACAAAGGGTTAACATACTTTGTCTACACCAAGTAGTTTCCAAAGTATATGATATATTGCTATGGAGATCATCCATGCTGTGAAACCATTACTGTATCATCTCTGATTTTGTTTCAGGTGTGGAAAAACAATACTATCTCACACCAGTATGTGGGTTATAATTGGAGAGGGGGTGAAGAAGAGTTTGTTATTTTGTAGATTCTATTAGAGAAAGTAAAAAGATGTCCCCCTATCTCCTATCGGAGGCCCTCTAAGACCTTCTTGGGGAGCCCTATCACAGTGACCTCCCATGGCAATTCCCTTCAGATCTCACCAGAATTGCTCCTAGGCAAGCTCAGAAACAAGGAGAGAATTAGAACTGACAGAAGATACTCTTCCTAGAAGTAAATATATTGCCTCAGTGAGCTCCCATTCTTTACTGTCCCTGAGTAATAACAGACTTGTCCTGAAGCATTCACTTGGCTTGTGAAGTGCTGTAAGAAAATGAAAATGTGGTCTGTGAGATACTAATATTTCTTGAAACAAGGTGGGGGATCATTCCTGCCCTCTGATTAATCCCTCATGCACTCCTCTTGTCTATTAGAGACATAAAGGTGCCTTTAACAGGCCTCTGAGCAAAGTGCTTTATGCAACATATTCCCTGTCCTTGACACAGAGAGAGAGAGAGTATCTTCAGCAGTGCCTCCGACTAACACAAAGTATTTGGAAACAGAAGAATGCCTCCAGGGAGCTCTTTCTGCCAAGAGAAATTAGAGCAGCTCATGGTTGTTCTGACTTACCAGGGAAGCCGAGCGGTGCCCAAGGCCACAGGGTCAACAAGGTGCTGCCGCCCGGGTAGGCTGTGCGGAGGAGCCATAGCCGGAGCTGCCCAGCTCTGTCCTCCCGTGACCGTGAGCACGTCCCACCAGTCCCCACCATCACCCCAGCTCTGGGTGGGGTTTAGCCCCTGCTGAAATGATGAAGGTGGCAAAACTTCAGAAAATTATTGTATTAATAATTGGATGTTGCTGTTTTGGTGCAATTTATGCCTCATTGTGTAAGACAGTATTAAAAGTTACTGAGAACTGTTAGTTGTTTCACATAAAAACAGGAGGGCTGCTCTGTGAAACAGAATATTAAGTGTTTAGTGTGACCTAGAACGTACCAAACGATTTATGGAAAGGGACAGATGTTTCAAATACACTTTCTTTTCTAAATTGGACTAATACAGATAGTAGCAACTACTGAGTAATGGCATTTTTAGACCAATACTCAATAGTAAGCTGCAATGTATTGGTTAATTTTTTACAAGAGGGTTTTAAATATGAGTGGTACAACCACCTGTGTGGGCCTTGCCTGATAATATTTTAAAGTAGACACACTGAGGGCATGATTGCCTTATGATCTCTTTCATTTTATTATTGCCATCTTAAAAGTGTTGGAAACTGTAATTTTAGTATGAAAGGTCAGCCTGTCCACTCAAATATAACAAAAGCTGTGCAATGGAACTACAGAGGTGTGGCTGCAGAAAGAAGCAGGAAGATCTAAAATAGAAAAGATGACTGGTTATGAAAAAAAAACAGAATAAGAACATTAACAAATAAACAGAAATTCTGTGAAAAGGGGAAGGAATAAAGGAAGATAGAAAAGAAGATTTTTCTATAGTACTTTTACTAGACTACTATCAAAGATTACCTTAGTAATAGCACCAGTTCCTCATGATCACCAACACAAGAACTATCAAAAATTCTTACTATGAGTTACAGACCTGGCATGCTTTACTTCAGAGTAGCTTATCTGTTGGCATTATTCCAGTCTGTCACTTATGTCTATACGGTAAGCATCTTGTTAAACAAGAATATTTGAGTAAAGATATTATTTCCCCCAATAATCCATCAAATATTCCACCAATGGCATATTTCTCATGAGGGCACATACCTTCAAAGAAGTATTTTATACCAAAATGCTCAAAACAGAATTACAAACAGTAAAAATTTAAACTAGTAGGAATCTGCTCATTTCTGACATCCACAATTTTCTTGAGCTTAGGATATATTTATTTCTTCTATACTATATGGTTACACAGAAGCTCTTTCAGAAACAATTTTGCTATTGAAGCTGGAAACCAATGTCACGAACTCTGTAAGTGTTACTGTTTATGCAACTCAAATGCCTGTTGAATAAATGGCCCTCTGCAGTGCTGTTGTACCTGTCTATTTCTGTATGCCAACTATGATATTTTCTAAAGTATATACCATCCTGCTATCTAATCACTGACAGTCAAACACTCCACTTAGGTATGGTTCCAGCAGTGCATAGGAGCCATAAAGAAAACTTAATGAGCTTCCTGGGGTTTGCCTATAATAGAGAAACGTGCATGTGGCATATAGCCGCTTGGTGCTAATTCTGAAAAAAAAAAAAAAGGACGAGTAAAATCTAATACAGGGAAGTCTTGCACCAATGGGAGAAAACCATCAAGTGCTGAATTTATAGCAAACCTTTAAAAAGTGCTAACCTGGAGATTAATGAAAAGATCTGAGACTTCAGAAAATTTCTGCATTTAAATTACTTTTTTCATATGGAATCTGGCTAACAAAGTTCTTCCTATAGATTTATGACTTGCATCCTTTTATCCTCTGTCCCTCTCTACAGTAACTCTAGTTCTTTCCTATGCATTCCAATATCTTTCCTTCTCAGTCTTGCAATATTAAGTCCTTCCTCCATACGCTCTAAACTCCTCCTGCTGCTCTCTCATCTCCCCTAAAAAACTATTAAGAAAGAAGAAACAGCCATGACTGATTCTGAGCCACAAAGGTTTTGAGTAACTCATCTAGCACATCAATAAAACAGATCAACTCGAGCTCCTCTTATTTTTCCTCCAAATTCTCATCACTGAAATAATGTCCTCCCTCAAGACAGCCACTGACCTGAAAACTGTAGGCAGTTCAAATCTCTGAGATGTTTGAAAAACCTTTTTGTCTCAAACCAAATTGCTTAACAGATTGAAAAATTACTGGGAGGGGAACAGAGAGGTGTTTACAGAACCAATAAAACCAGATGACTGGGATAAATAAAGTCAATTAAAAGTAGGAACCCAAGAAATCTAGTTATTAGAATAAATTTGAAGCACGGATAGAGGCCCTCCTAAACAAGACTTAGATATTGTTTTCCTGTTATTCCTTGGTTTGTTACTGAGGTTCATATCACTGTACCCTTTTTTGCAGACATCTTTCTTCCAAAACATCTGCAATTTTCAGAGATAGTTCTGTACGACACCACAGCACCACAGCTACTGTAGTGCAGTGATGTCTGGAGCCAGCGTACCAAGGGAGAGTCACTGTGAGGTCACAGGCATCGCTGAGCTTAGCCGAAGCGGGACTTGATTCTACAACCAGCTCACAAGGAGGACTTGAGGATGCTGCAATGGCTGGTAGTGAGCCACAGCATGCCAGGTACTGCAATGGGAGAAAAGATGCCTAAAAACACACAACATCTCAAGGGCCAGTGAGTGGTCAGAGGTAGAGCAAACAGAGAAGCCAAGAGCACTGTCCCAAAGCAGTCATTCCCTGCTACGCTCAGATTGGCTGAACATCTCTTGTTCCTATGGTTTGCTGCACCTATAGACTGATGCAAACATTTGTTTTTCACCTCTTAGTGCTGCTAGACCTGGGTACTGACCCTTTCCAGACAGATTGCCCCAACTTCTTCTCTCCTGCTCTCATTGCCCTCCCTTCAGCAGACTGCACAGAGCTGCACTGCCAGCATTACCAAGGGTGATATTTAGAGTTCAGTATTTTTAACATAGACATTTTACTTAATGCTGTGTTCCATCCTCTCTTTGCTGTAGTTTCCTTTCAAAGTAGCATCACATCCCTTTTAGGACACAAACACATTAGACTGTAGCAGTAGTCAAGCCACGCTGCCTAATTAGAGCACAGCTCTGTTGCAGCAGCCCTAGGGGCTGCCCTCCCTTGCGGAGAAGGAGAATAAATGAATGGGCACTGGATACATCTGAAATGAGGACATCTCACCATTTCTAGGCTGGAGTGCATGCTGGGCTTCCTCCAGTCTGCATGCAGTAGGTGAAGACGTGGCTGTGCACCATCTTCCCATTCCTTGATTTCCATGGGAAGGAAATCCAGGTGTGTATACAAGGAAACTGCAATCTGCTCAATGAATCTTCTGAATTGGACTCCTAATAGCATCTAACTTAAAAATACTTAGTTTGAGGTGCAGATAGAATAATTTCCAGAAGCAAGCTCCTCTCTCTCTCTCTCTCTCTCTCTCTTTTTTTTTTTTTTTGGTAGTATTAGTTTTCATCTTATAAACAAGAATTTGCTTTTTCTCTTTACCAGGTCCTTTTAGTCTATTATCTTTCCTTTCTACTCACAAATACAATAAAAAGAGCAAAAAAACACATAAACAAGAGACATTTCATAAGAATTTCTTTAAAGCCTAAATGTTTTAAGATCAGACAGGGAAGTATATGTATATTTTATGAAGTTTGCAAAGTCACATTAGATACTCTCTGATCAAAATATGTTGTGCTTTAAGCTGAGAATATATAGGATGGAGCATTTGCTATTATTTCAGATGCACACTCAATCTCTCCTACTTAAACTAAGATTTAAAGTTGTCTGGATCTCCAATTCCAGAGGCTTTCTTATTTCAGTGCTTAATAGTATTAGCTACCTTAAATCGGCTTAACAAACACCTAAGAATTATAACCCCAAATAGCAGCTCTCTAACTAAGACCTATTTCGATCAATTGGTGAGCAAAGCTTTGAGATTTTCAGCTGCTTGGTCACTGTGCAATGTTTTCTTAACTAAAGCAGAGAGAAAAAATAAACACAAAAAAGGTAACTTGAGATAGAGGCAATCATTTGAAGAAAAATAAATATAACATATCCTGCAAATTCAAATTGACACAAATAGAAACTTAGTATTTTTACAAGCTCAGAAATTTTTGGGAAACTGCCTTAGTTTGGAGTAATCAATAATAATTAGAATAAGTTTCTGTTGTTCCAGTAGAACAGAAGCATACAATTTCTTAGCTGCCTATCTCTGCACAGTTACTAGTGACACTACACCAAGAATACCAGAATACCAAATTCATTCATTCAATTCATTCAAAAAATTTCGAAAATAATTATTTAAAATTGCCTTTTTTGGTTTGTTTGTTTCCTCTCCAGGAAGTAGCTATAAATTAAGAAAGCTCTAATAACTCCACAAGGTGACAGTAAGATTTATTTGTTGTGGTTTGCTTATTATCTGCAGCTACTTCTTAAAACTCTTGAAGCTTGGAAAGCTGCTTGCTAAGGTTGAGTGTAAGGAAGTGGCAAATCGTGATTTTACACTGTGAAGATACAATTGCAGGGAGTGTTACCTCCTAGTGTAGAGCACATCATTTATTTGGGTTTTGTTCTCAATATTTTTTTCCATAATCAAACGTAATTGCTGAGTCATATGTATACTCAAAAAGCGTATTTAGCCAAAATCTTTCCTACTTTTTAAAGCCATATATTTTATTTCATGTAAAAAGCATGCAGCATTCTATACCCTTCCTACTTTTGTACGAAAAAGAAAACAAGGAAGAGCAGGACTGTATATGGTGTTTTCCAAATTTAAATCTAAAAATGACTAACATTGGTCAAGGAGAAATTGGAAAGGCTGCAGAAATGTTGATTAATAAAGGCCGATTATATTAGAATTAGAGTAGACAGACTAAGCAAGAAGCCAAAAGACAACCAAATAATCTTGCTCACCTTTTTGCATAAGCAGTCCCATTGTAGACAATGGGATAAGGCATACCAGAAAATATATGTAAATCTATGTAACATTTTTAAGTGTTGCAATCTTATTAAAAATTATCACAAGAAATGCTGCCATTTTCAAACAGATAAACAGTATGAGGAATATAAGTAAAATCTGAACCTCATTGTTCCCAACAGAGATTCTGGAGATGCATCCCTCCCATCCATTTCTTGGCCTTCATTTGCCCTGAAAAACATTCTAGTTATGCATAACGATTTAGGTGGTTATGGCAGACTTTAGTGATACACTTGAGCTCCTTTCACTACAATCTGTTAAAGATTTACAGTACACTGTAAAGACTAAAGTACAGGCATAATTACCTTATTTCTTCCTTGTGTAGATGATTTCTGAATTCTCAGCACCTCTGCACTTACGACCCACTCCACAAGCCAGTCTCCTGAAGGAACAACCCAAGACATGTCAAGCAGAAACTGTGCGCAGCCAAAGGAGCAGACATGTTTCTTCTGCTTCCCCTCTATCTATTGAGCCTGTGAAGAGCAGAGAACCACATGACTACTTTTCTGAAATAAGTGGTGTTACCAGTTTGGCAACAAGCAAATCCTTACTCTGTCTCTACTAGGACCCTGCCCCATGTGGATTGTGCAGCCTTTCAGTGTGATACATTACTGTTACATTCATAAAGTCCTAAAATTACACTCAGGATTCTTTTTTGAATATTCTTTTAGGATCAACCAATAACCTGACCTTAAAGATATACATGCAGTGGTAATTACATTTTTAGACAGTGAATTATTGAACTGATGACCAACACATGTGAGATTGTTCAATCAGGTTTATTTTTCAAAGTTGCTGTGGTTTAATTTCTTTATTTTCACATAATAGGCTACTCAAGCAAGAACTTTCCACACCTGTATCTCGATATCTAAAATTGTACTCAATCATCCACATTCATAACTCCCTTCAGCTTTCAGAAAGGAGTTATTTCAAAATGCTAACCAGATACACAATATACAGGGATTGTCGTCTCATTCTACACACTGGAAGTAGTAAGGTCAGAGTCGTCAGCTGGACTTTGTATTCTTGTGACACTGAGGCAGACGGCTGATAACAGGCTTTATTTCTCTGCGTTTCATTTTCTATTACATTCCCACTCACTGCTCCTGCACTAATGGCCTTGTTCATTTCAACAAGATGTTACACACATGCTTCATTGTTGTTAAGTATTACACTAGGACGAGGTAGAAAATAATTTTTTATTTCAGGGGATCCGTAGAACAGATATCCTTCAGGAGAGAAAAGCAGGTCAGCTATTTCAGTAGGCAGCATCTGCAGACATAATTCCTCTATGAATTATATAAACAGATATAAACTTGCAGACACTCTTAAGCGAACTGGAATTTGTAAAAGAAGAGGCAGCAAACTAAAGAAGTTAATTTTCTATAGCAACAATCCTACAACATGAGCATTGAATTGCTGTAAATTAATTAAGGTCTCCTGTAATACAGGAAATAGTAGAAATAGAATCTCAAATAAATTAGACATATACCCTGGTAATCCTTTAACAGATAAATTTATTTCAGTTGCCAGAGAGATAAGTACAGCACAGAATACCTGTGTAACATGAAAAAAACACCCCACCATAAAATCTACTAATAGTTTAAATACTCATTTTGCCAAACAAGAATAGAGAGAAGCAACTACAACTACATCACCTGCATACCCTTTCCAGTGCCACACTGCAGTGCCTACTGTATTTTGTGAACTTAACTGTTTATCTTGGCTGAAGAGATAACAATCTAGTCCTCTGAAGGTAATCAGAAAGTTTTCATCAGACTTGAACAGTGATGTATAAAGAGCAATTCTGGAGGACATTATGTCCTGGGGGCACACTTTTCCCTTACAGTTTCTCAAAAAGTTCATTTTCAGTCTAAGATTATTTCCTGCTATGTTATACCAGCAGTATTGCATTTCCTAGTTAGGCTTTCTTTTGAAGCAATAGAAGGGTAGATTTACAGACTTCGGTACTGCTCCAGCTGCCTCCTACCTATATATTCAGGTGTCAAGACCAATGAAAAAAAGTAACACAATTTAAAATTCTTTATTTCTTCCAAAGCCAGTGATTCTTCGACTTAGGTAAGAAAACATCTGCTACAAAATTAAGACCAGATCCGGAGAGGAGACACAGGAACCCAAGGGAGCTGCAAATCTTCAGCCTACTATTATCCACATTTAGTTTGAGTGAACAGAAGCTTAACTAAACTGTGTACTCCTAAATTTAAGGTAACATTTAAAAATATGTTATTTCGTAAATGTTAACCCCAGCTTTAAGGGATGAGGAAAACACTGAGGTGAGGACAAGATTAGAAAAGAGGTGAAGGGAGGAAGTAGAATTCAAAAGGAATTATGCAAGCAAAGGCTGTATATAGTATTTATTGTGAAGGTAAACACATTTTTTAAAGAGTACCATTATGTCAACTAACTAGAGGTCAGAGAGACAGTAGGCCAGATTTAGGAATATATTTGTGAGATAGTAACTAAAACATCCTTATGACATTCTTTTTTTACTTTGACTGTAATTAGTAAAGCTTCTTTTATTTGTTTCTGTCAGTTTGTGTTAAATCATCGCTGAAGAAAAAGCGAACAATCTGCTTTATTTGCTTCATAAATATAATTATAAACTTGCCAGAACCAGGTTAGCCACAAATTAACATGACAGCTACATTCACTTTCACATGGATTATTTATGAAGAAACTTCAACAGGGTAAAGCTACTGATAGGGCCAGGTGTTGCTGTAGAAGCCCATAGAGGTACTATAGTGACAGACCACAGGAGCAGTCTAAAAGATATGATAAATGACGAACATCTTGCAATTTGCAAGCCAGCAGATTTTGGCATTTAAGAAATATTGGTTACATCTGCAAATCTATCTTCTTGTATGGGAACAGGCAGGTATATTGTATCAGGGTCCACATTAAGCTAATATACTCCCTCAGCTCTCTTATTCTGACAAGCACCGTGTTGCTCTCAATGTCCATGCTGTAACTGACTCTCTTCCTCCTTACAGATACAGATAGTACCTCTCCCTTTCCTCTAAGCATTAGACTTAACAAATGTCTACAAAATGATGCTTCTCAGTATCTCTGGAGTTTCCAATATATGCTATTTGTGGTGTCACTAGATTTTAAATATTTAAAATTCATTCACCTTTTTAGATCTCTGAGCTGCCATTGAAACTGGCAGCAGATTTTCCAAATACATAATATAACATACCTATTCTATCCACCACATCAGTTAGCGCTTCCAGACTAAACATATGCACACAAAAAAAAATCCAAACACTGCAGAACTATAGAATAGAAGAGGGCCTGGAAGTCTTGTTAAAGCTCTTAGTAAAACCTGTACAGACCTGTCTTTACAATGCCAGAACTTTCTGTGCGGATAAATGTTGCATCCATTGATAATTACACACACCAGAAGGTTCTTTCCCCCCCCCCCACTTGAATTGCAGGAGGTCAGAAACCATTTATGAATATATCTGACAAGTCTTAAGCAAAGAGGCAGGAATCATAAGGCTAAGAAATGAGAAGAACAATAAATAAAAAGCCCTGTACTTTTGCAATGGCATAATATTGAAAGAACTAGCTACTATAATATTTAGGTGGCAGCACTGACAAATTGGTACTAGCTTTTGGATCAACACATGCAATGCTACACCTCCCACACAGAAAGCATGGAGTTGTGATAAATTAGCTGAACAATAAATTAGTGCTAGGAAAGACACATTTTCAAAATTACGTTAGCTGCAATGGGCACACTTGAAGAGTGCTTTGGAGTTCTGAGATGTGCGATATATTTAATGCTCAAATTCGTCTTTTAAACTGCCTTCTGCATTTCTGTTTTAAGTCACTTGTGTTACTTCCCCAGTCACTTTTTTCTTTCTACATCTTGTGGTACAAATACTAAACTTAAGTAGAAACAGTGACAATTTTCTTCCTTCCCCAAGGCTAGAAACTTCTGAACTTGTACATCCCCAACCATTGCTAGAAAAGGAAAATGAACAAGCACCAAACATTGCAAATTTCCATTGACTAGAAAAGTAGTACACATGACATGACTTTGATGCAGCCAGCTGAAAGTAAACCTTTCCAAATGGCAAGTTGCATCTTCTGTAGCACTCATGGATGTGCAACAAGCATCAAATGCAGCTCCTAACTTACCACCTGTACTATCTGACCAGTGACAAGGGAATAAAAGCATAACTGTATTCAACCTTTACTCTGCAAAAAGTCCAGTTTTATTCAACCAAAGCAATCTTTGCAGCGTTGTGTTGTACTAATATAATTGCCCCACAAACAGAGGGAGGAGAAAAACTCTTACTATCTGATCAGTGAGCAAGAAAAAGATTTGGGTTGTGCCTCTCATAATGCTGCATGTTACACAATTAGTCTTTTAATGATTGCTTCCCTCCAGCCTAATTGTGTGCCAGACAGCATGTAACGGATGGAGTGATGCACACAACTCTCTTCGTTGGGGCTGCTTTACCAAGTGGGTGCCTTCTAGCTCCACCATCATCACAACAGCTATTATCAAACAACTTGCCTCTCCATTGCCATCACCTACTTGCTCCCCATGTCTTCAGTGCTCAGAGCACACGTGCTTTCCTTGGGCTCCAATTATGCTCTCTTTTACCAAACTCCTTCACAAAACCCTATAGCTCTGAACATGGCACACTGATGTACAGATGGAGATCAGTGAACAGTGGTGTCCCTCAAGGGTCCATATTGAGACCACTACTGTCGTCTTTTTCAATGACATAGACAGTGTAATGAAGTGCACCCTCAGCAAATTTGCAGATGACACCAAGCTGAGTGGTGTGGTTGACATGCCTGTGGGATGGGATGCTATTCAAAAGGACTTAGACAAGCTCAAGAAGTGGGACCCCATGAACCTCATGAGCTTCAACAAGGCTAAGCGCAAAGTTCTGCAACTATTCTATGATTCTATCATCCACATCCTTAAACAGCAGAAGCCTTACCACCTATTTCTCACTGTGTGGCCCAGGTTGCTCTTGTGCCTTGTATGTGCCTGTTGGATTTTCCTCCATGTGGTGGTATCCATCATCTTGCTATACAATTCACTGTCACCGATGGCAAGCTGCCTTCTCCCAGAGAACTGGCAGGATCATACTGTGCTGTTCATCAGAGACAAAATAAACAGAAATCTCAAGATTACATCTCTGCTGACACACCACTTACGAAAGAGAAGTTTGCTAACTGGTGTGGGTTACTGGCTGAAGTAACCTTGCAGTATGTCGGTCTAAGTCTTGATTTTTACTTATGAATTGGCCATCAAAACACAACCAGAAAAAATACTAGGATATCCCCACCATGGCCATATCCCTTACAGTGGGGGATGTGCTATGATGTACTGTATTGTATTACACTGTGCAAGGACTCAGTATATTTTGGAGGCTCATTTAAAAATTAAAAATGGATTGCTTTCCATCTCAGTATCTCTCTTGCAGCCACTGGAATATTCATGTTCTCGACTTTCCTCTCTAAATTCTGTTAATTTTATATGAAGCCTCACATAAAGCACTCAACGACCACATGAACAGAGAACTGCAAATTCTCCTTTTTTTCATTTCTCAATATCAATAGGAAAAAAACAGAACACAAGAGACAATTGAAACAAGAGAAAGGGCTGCAATTTATGAAGGCTGGAACAGTCTTACAACCCCAGAAACTTGTGGCCTCATAGTGCACTATGCAAAGGAAAAGCACGTCAGAGATCTGAATGCAAACAAGCAGACCAAAAACACATTAAGACCAAAGAAATCTTTCAAACTTTGGTAGAATCTGTCTTGAAAGATCCAGCATGTGCAAGTGTTATGTGGCTGGAATACTTGAGTTGTTGTTTTGTTTTTTTTTTTTAAAGACCAAATACAGACAGGAAAAGTATTTATCACCACAGAGAAAAGGAAATGGATTGTTAGTTCTATATGAAAACGTTATTTACAGAGGCAAACTAAAATGTGTTATAGCCAGAAGGGCAATGTTTTTTGACTTGCTTTCCCGGAGTTCATATTCTCCAATCATATTTTAAGTAAGATTACTTTGGCTAAGGAAAAAAAAAAAAAAAACACCTTCTTCAATTATAACACTTTTTTTTTTTTAATTCCTCATAAGATCTCTCAGCTGGTAAAATTTCAGATGAAGTAAAGTGGATAACAGCAAAAGGTTAATTAATAACAAACATCTGCCCTTTGGATCACATGAGAAGTTCAGCATGTGACAGGCTTTAGTCTTAATTTCTCTACATTTGAAGAGAGAGCAGGATTTTTAAAAATTACACTACCATTCACCTCTAGGTGGATTTCAAGCTAAGCTTTTATTTTTTTTTTTTTTTTAATAAAGATGCTAAAATATTCCTCTACTTCAGAAATACTCAGAGGCTTTATTCCAATATTTAATAACAGAAAAGCTGGAACAAAATGTTTTGTTCTGCCTGATATTGAATAATTTAGCTTTTTATTGATCTTTACAGGCTTATTTTCAATATTTGATTTTAAAATGCAACTAGTGAAATTACTTCTGTAGCCGCAGAAGACAGAAGAAATAGGCATAGATGAGTTTTTAAAGAACACAAATGTAAAATACAGTGTTTGGATAACGTTTGATAAATGTTCTTTGCCAGAATCCTCCAGAACTCTTTGTATTTTTCTTCTAATACATAATAAAATGTTAATATGATGGTTTGCAAAAAAAACCCCAAATAGATTACATATAATTTCTATTCTTTTCAGGTTCAGAAAAATATATCCATTGTAAAATCATAGTCCATTTACAGTATCACTACATCATAATTCAGCTTTTTTTTTTTCTATCATTTCCTTGTGTGCCGTATGTGGCAAAATTATAACACTGTATATTGAATAAAACAGCTTGAAGACTTGCAAAGGTATTTGCTATTATGACAAATGACTTCTCTCCCATTCAAAAACATCCTAAAACCAGCTTATTTTATAGTGCCCATGCAAATCACATACATTAGAATTTAAAAAGGAACACAGAAAAAAGCCCACAAACAAATTCCTATTTCTCGACTTCCTTATGTGTCTTACTTAGAGTAGTTCTATCATTTAGCATTTCAATTGTAAAGACTGTGCCTTAATATAAAATAAATTCTAATTGTAATGTTATTCTGCTTGCAGAACAAGAAAGCAGATATAGTAGATAAATTAATCACTGTAAAACATTCACTGAATTCTCCAGTTAGAGCTTTATCATTGGACAATGACATTCCCACAAATACTCTTATCAATCTTTATTTTTAGGTAGAGCAGCATTTGTTTTGGATTAGTATGAATTTTGAACTGATTCCTTAAGAGAAGTCTTTCAAGTGCTTTTGTCCTTGGACGTTGGATCTAGTTTAAAAGCATACAATGTCTTAATTTCAAGGCACCCAAGTCTTGGGAAATCTGATAACTGATTCATGATCATGTTTCTTCAGAACAAACAAAAAAAAAGTCACTGCAGGTTTTCTTTGGATAAACCTTTTTTAAAGTGCAGCAATACTTCAGTGAAGAAATATGATAATTATGCAAATTACTTTTATATGGCAAGGGAAAAAAGTTATTTAAAAAAAAAAAAAGCTGCCAACTTGAACGTGAAGATCAAAGAAAAAGCACCCTTATAAAAGCAAAAAAAAATTTGACAAACAGCAGGAAAATACCGAAGCATTTCCATATATATTTGAAATACTTCCTGTATTGTCAAGCATCAGCTTACACCAGAGATGCTTAAAAGTGAATCTTGCAGAATATTTGCCTGGAAAATGATGAAGTAAATTTGGACTTTTCAAAGAAAATTCTGAAGAAAAAAGCCAAATAAGAGGTTCAAAAGCATACGGAAGCCTGATGAAAAGTACAATTACAATCTCATAAAATGAGAGCTCCATAGTAATCATAAAAAATAATTCAGCTGAGGAAACTCAAACCGTTTCTCACATAGCTGCTTTCAGAACACTGGATCATAATTCAAAATCGAATTATTAGAATACACTTGTTCAGATTACTCTTATTTATCACTATTTGTTCTCGTTGCAGAGCTGGCAGTTTGTCCTGAGATATTAGGTCAATTTACTAATTAATTTTCAAAGTTAAAGACGATGCACTTTGCAAGTATGCATTTGCTTTACTTAAATGAAATGACAATAGAATCTCAATATGTTTAACTCAGGTATCCTCTAACCTGGCTATGAAGTCATGCCAAGTTTGACAAAGCTGTTGGATCCAGAAACATTACAAGTCTTTGACCCTCTAGCTTAAAAGAAGAAAACCCATTTCTTGACAGCTTCACTTACATAAATCATAAAATTGTTTATATGTTGTTCCATATACAGCGTTTGCTAAACTACTGGGAGTTTGTTGACGACTATATGACTGTAGTTCAATAGGCACAGAAATTATACAAAAGTGGTCAGAAAAAATCTCCAAATAGCTTGATGAACTGGATTTCAGTGAGACAGACATGAAGGACTTCAATGTGTAAGTAGGCAGTTCTTGTTTCACAAATAGGAGCAGGAGCATTACTCGAGAGAGCAGACTGTCAATTGATATCAACCAACCACAAACCATGGACTTCAATTAAAAATAGCATAGTACACCAACATAAACAATGAGCACTTGGGGTTTTTTCTTTCCCCTAAAACCAGAACACTGCTTTCAAAAGTAGCAGACCAAATTATGCAACCTCATTTATTTTCTTTTAACCAATAACTATCGTGTCAGTTTATGACTTCAGAACTTCAATGATCAGCATTTGATGAGGTCACAGGTAGAGAAATCAAGTTGACAAAATTCAGCAGAAGAGGATAATCATTAACTGCAGCTCACAGACTATCTTGAGATATGAATTAATCAACTGATTACTTAAGACAGTAAACACGTGCCTGAGTAATTACACATAGTGTAGCAAGAAATGTAACACTACTCTATAGAATATCATTGCGTGGTTCATGCATGGAGCCTTCCTGGGCATTATCTTTTAGTATATACTTCGTTTAATAAGCTTAGACATTCCTCTGAAGCCAGACAAGCTGGTGCAATATTTTAATTTATGGGAATTATGGTTAAAGGTGATCTGAACAAACAGTTGGGAACTGAAGCAGTAATTAGTGGAACGAAGGAAGTGTGGAATGATTAGGGATAAATAAAATAAAGTCATTTGCTTGAAGAGGGTGTCAGGAAGGTTCTTCAGGAGAATTTTAAATGAATTAAAATTGCTTTATGAAAATGCAGTAGTATTAGACGGATTAACAACCTATTAATATCTATCATTTATAATAATAATAAAGTTTACTACTTCAACTTATATAGAATAATATCATATTTGATATATCATCATGAACACGTAGGACCAAACTATTTCAGTTAGCTGCTCATATAAGCTGAGACACTAAGCTTCTTCATTACGTTGTAAAGTAACAGCCTTCAGGACTCATAGTTCTGCCTTTTCAATCCCCACATATTCAATTATAATACATGAGTAATGCATGAAGAATACTATCCTTAGGGTTTAAATTTCCTCTTACGGTCTTTTCATTTTGAAAAGAGTATCTGAAGAGGATACATTTTCATTTTTCCACTTCTAAAAGATTCACCAGCACAACAGCCTCAGCAATAGTCTATGTGAATCTTAAGTGTCATTCAGGTGGGTCACGCAGATTTTGGGACCCAAATTGTGTTCATTTGCTAAGTGACCAAGATTACAGTGCCACGAAAAACATTTAAAACATACCAGAACAGACATCATCACACACTTGTCCCTTTCTCTCATGAAGGGACAACTAAGAAGTTGCTAAGCATAAGGGAAATGAATATGTGTGCCACAGTACCACCATCTACATTCTCCAGGAAAAGTTGCCAAAGTTTATGAACCCTTGGCAACACCTAGGGAAGCAGTGTGTGGATCAGGGACACTTAATTGTGTTCACAAAATCACAGAATCACAGAATGGTTAGGATTGGAAGGGACCTCTGGAGATCATCTGGTCCAGTTGATCTGATAAAGCAGGTTCACATAGAGTAGATTGCACAGGAATGTCTCCAGGCAGTGGTGATCACTTAATGCTCAGCTCTGAATGATCCTGAATTTTCCTGGATCAGCCAGATGTGCTAGATGAGGATTAGAGCGATATTGCACTAGTAGCTCACCTTGTCAGCTGGTGAAGAAAATGGAGGTATTCAGTAACAGATATCACAAGATCTTCATCTGCCTGCCTCTTTCCTGTCATTAGCGGTTCTGTTGGGGTGACATTGGCTGCAACTGCAGCCTCCAGAAACAAAGCAGGTGCTCCTGTCCATTAGTGAAAGCAAGAGCAATACCTTAGAGACAAACGAAAGATTTTCTAGCAGTACTGTTGGCAGATTTCACTCTATTTTTCATGTAGAACTGGAAAACACAACATAAGCGATACTCTACGTACCTCAAAAAATAGGATGTGGGATTTGAGAATGTATTATCAGATGTATAATTTCCTATGAGACAAGTGGCAACCTCATTTGAGATCCAGCTGTCACGATCTGATGCTTGGGCGGGTTCACATTTCCATTGTCTGTGGTCACATAGTCTACACTGTGTTCAGGTGTGTGTTTTACAGTAGTAATTAATACTTGGCTAAAGCCAATGAAACGATTTAATTCAGTGAACTGGATTTAACTTGAACCCATTCTAGGACATGGATTGCAGATGATGTGTAAATACTTTGGGAAAAAAATTAGCCATAATTTGCATAGGAAAAGAAAATCTGAGATTCTTCCGAAGTTCAGAAACTGGATTTGGTTCATAGAATTTTTGAGGTAAGAAGAGACCATCTAATCTGACCTGCTGTGTAACACAAGGCATGATCTGAATGCAGATTCTTGCTCTGATTCCACCATCTTATGTTCAGATATGCCTTTAGAAATGTAAACATTACGTATTTTGAATTCCCAAGTCTAAAAAATGTGTCTAAAATTTGCAAAGGGAATATTATTTCTGGGAGATACTGGTATTACTATTTCTCATCTTGGATAGAAATCCCGCAGTATCCACTTCTGCTAATTTGGTCTGATTTTCTGTCACAGGCTACAAATATATCAGTTGTGCAGAGAAAAAAAATAAAACCAACCAACTGCAAATTCTTTCAAATGTTTCTAGACATCATAATTCCTGCAAATTATTTCATACTGTATCTGACAGGTAAACTGCCTTCTAAAATGAAACTCTACTACTTCAGTGCTACTAGAAGAATTTAGTTCACAATGTTTTTACATATCTCACTCAGGCCCTGCAGTCTGACAATGCCACATCTTGATGTCTAATGTTAAATTCTAATAACTGCATATTATTTAGCTTTCTACCATGGCATGATGTAACCATTTGTAGACTGCTTCCTTGAGCACATGGTCTTCTTCAAATCTGATATAATTTCACTGTCATCCTGTTTTAGACATCAGCCTTACACGTTTTCCAGGAATGGGATGATTAACCACCAGAAAAAGAAGATACATGTGAATCAATACTTGTAGGACAGACATTTTTTGTTTGCAGCTGCATTTGGTTTTGTCTTGTCATTGCCACAAATCTTGTCCCTTTTCTCCTGCCACCTTCATTCACTTGTACCTATTCCTCTAAACAGGCAGTTTCTGCTTGCTACAACACAGTTTTGTTTCCCCTCAGGAGAACAGCAAGAAAAAGGCAAAAACAAAAGCCTGTAAAATATCTTTGCTGTTGCTTCTGTTGTAGTAAGTTGCAACCCACCTGGTACAAGGCAACAATTATCTCTCTCCCTATATCTTATCTTTCACATATTTATAAAGGAATGTATTTCAGACCTTAGGAACTTTCTGGACACAACTGGTATCACTGATATGTAATAGTCCACTAAATACCAGAGCCATAGCACCATTTTAGTTGCTCTGAAGCCAATCAATGAATATGCCCAATAGCACAGTTTCCCTAGGGACAGGTTTGTCACTAATGAGCAGGAATGTTAGTATGATGTCATGTCCCTTTTTTCTGGACTTCTACTGCAGAAAACAATCAGGAAAAAACAGACAAATCTGTGATGTCCCCAAGTTCCAGCAATTCCTATTTGCCAATAAGCACCACTAGGGCAATAAACTTAAATTTTCTCTAATTCATGAAGCAAATCAGATTGGCCAATGGCCAATTTTATAACAAGAGGAGTGTGACAGTAGCTCAAAGCTAGCTGACTCCATCACAGTACGTTGCACTATGCTAAGCCTGCACTGTGCGAAATCAGACAACTTGGTCTGGAGTTATGAAAGTGAATCCAATGTCTTAAAATTTCTACTAAGACACCATACACTGGGGGAAGAAAAACCAAACCAAACCAAACCAACAAACAACAGTAACAACAACAAAAAAACCCAGCCAAACCTAAATAAACAAAACAGAACCCCTCCCAGCTATATTAGAAGATGAAATACATCTGATATATTTTAATAGCTTTAAAACATATTAGAGGTATACTCCTTCTGGCTTTTAAGCAATATTTGTCTACAGTTTTATAAGGTTAGATGTAAAGAGATGCTGACCTTAATTCTAATTCACTGTGGAAAGTCTTGCTGGAAGATGAGTGGGGTGAGAAACAATTGACTTATTACAGAGCTTGAAACAGGGAAAAAGAAGGAAAGCTCGAAGTTATTATTAGGTTGCTAAAGTTTGTGGACTCAATAGTGTCTACAGGCAATCTATCATAATCCAATTTAAACCAAATTCATATCAATTTGAAGTGATTTCTTACTCATATAAAACTGAATCAATGGAATCTTGAACTAAATTAATAAAAGTGTCCATACGGGAAGTTGTGTAATGTTAACCAAATAAGCTCTAAAAATAGTATTAACGAAAGCAATGCAGCTCACAAGAAGTGATAAGATTGTGTGCTGATGAATTGCAATAACAGATGCAGTAAAGACAGAGACCTTTTTGATCAGTTTGCATTCAATCTCTTCTATTTTCAGATATGCGGTAGAGGACCTAAATGCTATCCCTGTTCTTTGAAGTAATTTTGCAAAACTCATTGACATTGATAAGGACAGCAGTAGGCCCTTGCTATTGATTGCTTCTGCCTATACATGTCCATAGGCAGGCTCCCAGCAACCTGAGGCAAACCCAGTTTCTAAGAATAACTGGCTAAATAATGGATGAACTGTGACACACACACCTTGTGTTTATCCACAGTGAAAGCTCTGAAATTTCATCTGTAACTCAATTAGGCTGTTAAAATCTTATTGCATTAGGGCAAGTGAGTATTGCTCACTGGGCTTAATTCTTACAAAGGCTGTTAACCCAGTCCTTATTTTACTGTTCTACAGTTCTGGACTTCCTCGTGTATCGAGGCTTGCAATTTCCAGGAAATCTTCAGGGATGATGGAATGGTGCAGTAGTGTCCTCTCATTACTGAATTTTCATCCCAGATGGCTTGGCAGTAACACTACTCCAGGTCCTGCTGTCACATAGGAGCTTCATCTGAATTGCCTCCATACCAGGCTCCTGGACAGCTTCCTGCCCTTCTTTCTTAGACATAATGTC
Organism: Caloenas nicobarica; assembly: GCF_036013445.1. NCBI lineage: Eukaryota > Metazoa > Chordata > Aves > Columbiformes > Columbidae > Caloenas > Caloenas nicobarica. Next base: position 17,675,637 of record NC_088248.1, on the reverse strand, counting down.
TTCTCCAGACTTTTGTTCTCACTATACTTCGTCCCACTGAAACATAATGGGGACAGCTGTCTCCCCCATTAATGAGAGAGGATGAACAGATGTGGGAGAAGGAGCCACTTACTGTATGACTAGTGGCCTAAGTTCCGAACAGAGACACAGAAATTACAGTATGCTCCAATATGTGGTAGATGCTCACAGCAGTTACCTCTCATGCCCTTAGGTCTTTGTGAGTAAATCTACATTAGAGTGCATCAAGCTGATTGTTCTCATTGCTGAGCATGAATTTCTTGGTGCTTTAATTAATTCACCCACAGCATGAGCAACGCTGTTGTTGACGCACGCTCATTCTTGAAGAGCTTGGGCATATAATTACTAACATGAAACAAAGACTAATGGACTGATAGAAACAGCGGACTAGAAACATGCAGGAAAACAGAAAAGTAGAATTTTAGTCAGACAGGCAAATCTAACTTGAACTCTTTCTGTCAGAAGCTGTCATCACAAAAAAAAATACATATCTACATACATTATATATATATATATATATTTTTATTTTTTTTTAATCTGCACTCATTTCTCTGAGTCTCCCAAAGGCTTTCTGGGTTGAGAACTGACTCTTTTTAGTTTTAAGTTTTACCTGGACTTGTATTTAAAAATTATGTCTAGTAATATTTTTATTTGTTGGCTTAAGAACACTTGGGGCAGATGGAAAGAGGAAAAATCACAGTTTTCATTTGCTTTTGTTCTTGAAAAGCTGGTTTATGTACCCTACGCAGCAAGATGAAACAAAAAAAAAAAAAAAAGGGGGAAAATTAAATCACAGCAATAAAATATATGGGCACTTCTCTGACTTGTCCAATAAATGTGCTATTCCAGATAAATGGGAAGTGTGTATATTCTGTTAGCATACTTCTTAGATATGAATGGCTTTTTCCCCTTTCTCTCTGAATGTTTCTGTAGCAGAGCACAGCCTTCCAGTTAGTTCTTGTGATGTGGCTGCAAGCCTTTTGCTTCTATGAACTTCGATGAAATCAGACTGCAGGAATGAAAGTTTTCTTACGGCACTAGTTTTCTTAATTTCTGAATCTGACCACACTTCTAATTTATGCAACTAGTATATTTTGGTGTGTGCTTTTCTGCTAGAAAGAGAAGGTTAATACAGCACTGGTTTTGCAACAAAAAAGTCCATTCCTACACTTAGCAGGTAAGTTTTTGGTTTAAGCCAAACAGAAATTTATGAATATTCATTTTAAGATTTTGGTCAAATCTTTAATGCAGAACAAAGCTACCACAAAAACTTGAAGTCAAATTAAACCTGAATTAGATAAATATTGCAGAGAGCATTATCAAGAAACACAATCATGTGACAACATGATAACAGGTTAAATCATAGCATTATTTCAGTCAAATCTCTATTTAGACTCAACAATAGAAAGCTGTGTAAAAAAAAAAAAGGAAAATCAGACACCTTTGATCTCAGATTCAGATTAAAGACTTGCATGCTGTACATCTTAATCAAGTAGGTAATAACTAACAGGATATTCAAAGGTATCTTCTACTTATTCCATGACTACCTAAGGTTTTCCCCTTGCACAGAAAAATATTTACTGAATCTGGCAAGCTGATTTCAGGCCAGCTACTGGGACCTCATCTGGAATACACTAATTGGAAAGGAACGTGCATACAAGTGTCCCAAAACCCAGATGATTGCCTTGATCAGCAGGCTATGCAATTAGGGCTCAATTTCTGGGTTTTCATGATAATTTGGAACTTAGTGTTGCAGTGTTCTCTCCAATAAAGAACAAAAATAAATGCAGAAAACTCGGTATTGTATTACATGTGGAATTCTTCTTATCCAGCCAAATCTATCTACATTTGCTTTGCTGTTGCTAACAAAATCTTTACTTCTCTTAAAAAATACTCTTGCACCACTTTAAGGAAATAACGAAACGTTTTCACACTCAGCAATACCCTACAGAAATCCAGGCATTCTTCTCTTTGGAGAATGGAGGACCAAAAAAAAAGATAATAGGTGCAAATGAACAAAAGGGGTCAGGCTATCATGAGGATTTTTAGGCACATCTCAGAGAACAAAATCTGTACAAAAGGGGATAAAACAAACCCTTCAGTGTGGCAGGTCCTTAAAAAGGTTTGCTGCCTCTGATTCACACTGATGAGCTCTTATGGGTCTCTTTCCTGTATTCAGTGCTACAGTAAAATCCCAAATAAATTTCCACTTTAAGGAAGAGCTAGTGTCAGCTGCCAATCAACACAAGTTCTGTTTTAATATCCATCCAATTTATTCTCTAAGAGCCCCAGCTGTAGTTTGCCCGTTCATTTTATTTTGTATTTTTCTTATACTCTTGCAGTTTGGTTTGACTCACTTCCTTACATCCTCGATACAGCTGTAACCGTCTGTTCACAAACTGCATAGAACACATGCAATACAGTTGTTTCTGTTTGTGTTCCAGATCTAGTTGTTATTGTCATCATTTCAACACACTGTGTTGCTACTATTGTTTTTCACGCGCATAGATTTTATGCCTAAAGACAGACACCTTCTATTGTTATTTAATAAAATTACTTCAATAATACTACCTTACATTTATATAAATCCGTTTTCATGCAAGAGTCTTAAAATACTTTATGAACATTTTTTTCCTTGGACATAATGCTCTGGATTGTTCCAGCTGCCACTGAAGACACAGCTTTTTTTAACAGACAACATATCTGCTTAACAGCACAAAGCAGCACTACACCATTGTGAACATATCTATATGACCACCCCAGTCGCATAATCACAGAATGTTAGGGATTGGAAGGGACCTCAAAAGATCATCCAAGTCCAATCCCCCTGCCGGAGCAGGAACACCTGGATGAGGTTACACAGGAAGGCGTCCAGGCGGGTTTTGAATGTCTCCAGAGAAGGAGACTCCACAACCTCCCTGGGCAGCCTGTTCCAGTGTTCTGTCACCCTCACTGCGAAGAAGTTTCTTCTCATATTTAAGTGGAACCTCCTGTGTTCCAGTTTGCACCCATTGCCCCTTGTCTTATCATTGGTTGTCACTGAGAAGAGCCTGGCTCCATCCTCCTGACGCTCACCCTTTACATATTTATAAACATTAATGAGTCACCCCTCAGTCTCCTGTTCTCCAGGCTAAAGAGACCCAGCTCCCTCAGTCTTTCCTTGTAAAGGAGATGCTCCACTCCCTTAATCATCTTTGTGGCTCTGTGCTGGACTACTTCAAGCAGTTCCCTGTCCTTCTTGAACTGAAGACATCATAAGCATCCCAGAGTAGAAGCACTGCAGGGCAATGTTACAAGGTATCAGTATGGACCAATTTGCTGCTCCTGTGATCACTGCTACCAAGAAAATAGGACCACAGGTGTTCTGACACTCAAAAGCAGGTTTAAGGGGAAGTCTGAGGCGTGACTTGTAAAAATGGATGAGAGGAACTCAGGAATAAATAGAGCAGTGTCTAAGATGCTAAGGTGCCTTTTTAATACTGATTATATCCAAAAAGGCTAAACACTCAAACGAGAAATGAAAGAAACTTAAACTTGAAGATCTGTGGAAGAAACAGGTGAGCTGCTTAGCATAAATGCACAGAAAAACCTCTTCTTCTGCCTATCTACCTCCTAAGTAAAAGAAGGCCCTGACAGTGTCAGAACTTGTTCTTTATTCACCTCTAAGGATAAACTAACCTAGTGGTTTATGGTAAGGTTCTTACTTTCACATAACCAGACTTATCCCTTTCAAGTTCTTCATTTTAGAGATTGAAACTCCATGGCAGCACCAAGTATTACTGTTTCTCACAAATGCTGTAGTGAAGCCTGAAAAGGGAAGCGAAAAGAGATGGGGTCACACTATTTCCACAAAAGATATTGAAGCACTATGCAGCAAAGCCCACTTTGTCTATGCTCGTCATCACCTACAGTTATGATATGGGCTATTTCTTGGGAGTGTCTGTGGGGTTTGAAGAAAGTGAGTCTTCAAATCCAATAGTGTCACTTACACTATGCCACACTGTGACTTTGAAAATGCTGCTCACCTGTGAAATAAATGTAGGGCCTCATAAGGTTAACTGTAAAATTAATTAAAGTTGAGGTGCTTTCCACCCGAATTCCCTCAGTACCTAACAACTAGAAAAAAAAGCATTTTTCTAAATATACGTCCAACATGTACTCTTGAATCTCTATATGCACATCAAGGACAGCACACAACCCTAAAGTTTGTCTGAATCGGTTTTTGTTGAAAAAGGCTGTTATAGTATTGGCCCTGTTCTTATCTCTTGAAGACAGTAGCCCAAATTCTCCTCTGTTACACAATTCCAATCTCACATTGATTTCAATGGGCTTCAGTGGAATAACTGAAAAGAGAATTTGGCCCGTAATCTCTGACTTTATCATATAACTACTAAGTGCTTGGCTAAGATTAGATTTAAAGATAGCCCAGGGGGATAATTCAAGGACTCAGAACCTTTACTGACACCAAAGTCTCCTGCCTTTGGGGAAAACACAAAACAGAACAAAGTGCCTTTAAAGCACTATATTCCTCCAATGGGGGAAAACCCTTAACTAAAATGCTAACTGATGTTTCTCTTCCTCTTTCAATAAGACAAAGAAGACGGAATACTTATGTTCCAGAAGATAATACAGTTTTTCCTTTTCTAAAGTTTTCTTTCAAAGATTTTTATGTGGGTATACTTGATTGTCTGAGCAAATGGAATAACTTCTGCCCTTTTTTTTAATCCTCCATACAATATAATTTGAAACAGGAAGTACCTCCATAAACATTTTTCTACAAGGGTTTTATTTTGACTTCCTTTGAGTTGGTTGCCCAAATAGATGGGTCTAGTTTCTGCTGCAGGCTGCTCTGTGCTACCAGTTAAGCAGTCTGTGAGCGATGAGACTTTGTTGAAGCTTGAGCCATTGAGTACTAAACAGAAGGCAGATTCCTACAGTCCTGTGACCTTCAATACTTGCAGTGACAGTAAGTTTAAATGCTTATCCATGATTGAGTAGGTGGCTTATCAGCCACTCACCAGTCTTCCCCCCTCGAATTGGACTCACAACTTTTGAGTTAGCAGAAGTCACTGACTAAAAACCACTTGACTGGATTCCACAGCAACGTGGCTGCTTGCTACTGACTTTGTGCAGATAAGCACACAGCTCTTCATGCTTGGGGAAAACAAACACACAAACAAACAAACAACAGAGAAGAAAATGAGAAGAGGAAATCAAGCACTTCTTCACACTCTGAATTTTTTAGTCATACACTGCCACTTGGTTTATCTTACAAATTATTTTGAAGCAAGAAAAGCAACTGTGATTTCTATCTAGCTTGGAGGTGAAGAGGAAGAAAGATCACAGCTACATTTCCAGATTTCAGGAAGATTTTCATCTTAGTAGTTGCAGCAGTTAATGTTATTCATGAAGTAAACAAATAATGCCTTGCCCAAACAACCATGAACCCTTGATGTAATGTTAACTGAGAAATTAAATGCAAACGATAATTTTACAAACATATTTTCTAATAAAATTATACTTGAAGGCCAAAAGGAACATGGAAGATAATGAGAGCACAGGATCAGCAAATTGAAACAAGTCCCAGGAGAAACGGGTAACTCACAGCCACTTTTGCAAGCTTTTGTGTATTTAGATTTTTAGTCTAAATTATACCTCTGGAAAGAAAATCTACTCTGGGTTTACGTGCCTATCAAAATGTATCTTACAACTAATGCTATTGGATATTTACGCTTGCAGAAGCCCTGCTCTCTCACCGCTCTCCAGAGAAGGCGCGGATCAGGGCCACGGGACGAACTCACCAGCTGAAGGTCCCTTGCTCCCTTTCTAATTTACCTCAGGCCATACTGACAGGCTTGATACAGATTTAATTAGCAAACAGCTGTGGCTGTTAGAGATGCCACAGCCTGACTTGTTTGTTACTGCCCCTCTGCCAGAGGTTATCATCTTCTCAGGAGAACAGTTCAGAGCTGCTTTATGGCCGGAGCAGTTCAGTTTAAAGCCACTGTCACTGGCAACATGGACTTTGCTTTCAGGATAATGCCATGACCCTGGTGGAAACAGCAGCATCCAGAGCAGTAAAAACAAGCAACTAGTAGCATTTTATTTCACCATAGACACCACCCATGCAAAAGTGTCTCGGCAGCCTACAGCTCTGGTAGGCTTTGTCACCGTCTTAAGCTACACCATCGTAAACTATAAATAAAGATATGCAATACCTGTCTGCCAACTATAAATAAAGACATGTAATACCTGTCTGCCACTCTGCTGTTTCCCTGTTCTCTTCTCCAAGCTCCAATCTGCATTAAACCTATATGGATAAAATCAGCAATGGCTGTCAATATTATGCAGAAAGGGAACATTTCTGTGTCTTTTTTGCTGACTGGTAGAACAGCATAATAAATCTACTTATTTTACAATTGTGTGGTATGGATTCCGAAAGCTATTCCTAAAACCAATTTCCACAAAAATAAAACAATTCCAACTTATCCCCATACGCAACATCAGACTTGCTGCACAATTACAGGGAACTACACTCTGCCAGCACTGTTAAATTGAGGACCTCTCTTTTCCTGGCCCTGCTGCTGCTGGACAGCTTATGTTCCCACTGCTCTGCCTCCATCTGTGCTAACAACAGAATCCTTTTTGATTAAAATGTTGCTGAGCTATATTGTGAAATCTCACTTGAATTGTGCACTTGCTTCACTTTGAAATACTCTTCCCCCATTTGGATGCAAGATATAAGCATTTCAGAGTTACGCCTCCAGCCTGAGGTGTTTCAATGAGAGATAAATCTTTAAATTCACATAATTTTTCAAGGAAGGGGAAACTCAAGCTCTGCATTAGGCTTTTCCTATTGTGTATATACATGCTGTATTTTTTTTTTTTAATAATGAGATAATTAACCAACATGTCTGAGAGAATGCGTGGAAAAAGTGCAAGTGGGAAATATCCACACATGAGGAAGCAAGGCAAAGTTTTCTGAAATTAAAAAAAAAAAAAAAAATAGTGTCTTACTAAAGATCTTCTTAAATGAGGTGCAGAAGGAACAATAATAACTAACTGCTGTTTAGGAACTGAGGTACTAAACACTGAAATGACTATATTTCATGAAGAAATCTTAGCACACTTTGGTCTCCACACAAAGCCTACCTTTTTTCTTTTTTTGTCTGATCATGAGAAACGTACAGTGTAAGCTTTCCTGTGTTCTCAGTGAGACTGACAATTACACAGCCATTCAATTTTCTATTGAAAACATGCTAACTGCAAAGTCACATTTAGCTATGTTTTGCAGCAGGTAAGAAACACCTTTTGTCACAGCAAAGAGTATAAAGTCTGCTTCCCAATTAAAGGCAAAAGGATAAAAATGTAACGTATTGAAGTAGGGATTAATAAGAAAATTACCAGAGGAAATTAAGATAAATTAGTAATTAATTAGACTGCAATTAGGAGATAATTAAGTAAATTAAGGAATGTAGGAGGTACATTATATGTTCCAGCTAAAACAATAGTTCTAGTCCAAAATCTAACATCATTAAACACTTTCACAATTCTCAGTGACATATTTCAGGTTTTGAAGTACCGAAGTTTGCATTTTCAGGTGGGCCTTCAGCCTAAACTATACCTTTGTGTTCAAGAATAGTGAAAGCAAAGAAGAGTTTGATATATTACTTGGGAACCATTTAAAATTTTGGGAATGATGTAATTCTTGCATTAAAAAAAAAGACCTGGTCTGAGTCCAAGGTCAAAGTATCTTTAGTAACTGGAACAAGAATTCGGTATTTTATATCAATGTCACTGAAAGCAGGGAATACTAATGCAGGAGATGGAGACAAACAGAAAACATTAGGAAACCTGACATTTGAAAATATGAGAAGGTGTTCATGCCCGAATTGTATTCTGGGGACAGATGCAGGCTAGTTCTTTATGTAAACTGCTCCTTGGATAGATACCTTCAGGAAGGGTAACTTAGAAGGTTGAAGAAAAGTGTGTTGGGTGGGTTTCAGAGGCATTACAAGAAGAGAAGTACCTTTCTCTCTCTAACTAATGCCCAAACATTTACTAATAAAAGAAGATCTAGTTTGTTTTCACTGGTCCCCAGAGTTCCAGTGCCACTCAGATGTAAGATTTACTTTGAATATGCATTATTCAGTACTTTACAGTTCAGCCCAGGTACAGCTAGCGCAGGCATTGCATACAGTTCAGAGCTGGTGTGTCTAAGTTAACCATTCTTTTATATCAAGTTCTTATCCTTTTGCAAAACACAATACTACTCTATCCATGGAGGGGGAAAAGGTCTGTTTGTAACAAGTCTATGACATTGTACTTCAGCTATTACAAAGCAATCAATTTTCCAACAGGCCTAACCAGGAGTAAATTTAGGATCCAAATTATTACGCTTAAATTAGCCTCTCTGTCTGTTATTCCTATCTGATATGAATTCTTAGACTGTGAAGCTACAGAGCTAAAGCCTGATTAAAAATAAAAAGTGAGCATACACTTTCTCTACGATAAAATACCTCTCTCTTCAATGAGTTTAAACTTGCAATTATGTTTGAAGACTGCTGTCAGATAATTGCTGAGCTACTTCTGTTCATGCAGTGAGAAATATCTTTATATTCACCAGGTATTGCACAGAGCCATAGGCCAGCATCGTGAAAACCATCTCTGCTGCTGATATAGGGGACTAAGTAGTATGTGCAATGTTTCCAGGAAGAATCCTTAGAAAGGAGTCCCCAACAGTTTTCATGAAAAAAAAAACAGAGGCAAATGCTTTCCTTTTGTTCTATAACTTTGTTTCTTCTCTCTCTCTTTTGTCAGAAGTCTGAAGTACATCAGAGAATATACGATAGATAAATAAAATTAAATATTGTTTACACAGTATTAATTACCTGGATGGAAAAATGCACTTGCCAAATAAATCTATATAGAAGCATGGGAGTCAGCAACTAGAACATGATCATTCTCTAAATAAATATAACTACATAGCATTAAATAGCAGCAGCATGAAGTACACTAGAAGAGGACGAGTAGAATAATATGTTCAATTGTAAATCACTGCGCATGGAAATTTAGGCAGGCATAATACAATTACCCAAATGGAGGTCAAATGCAATTTCACAGGGTGAATAGCAGACTATGACCATGTATCTGTTTAATTTTTTTTAATTTCAGAATGATCCAGCTATTATTTAACATTGGGAAATATATTTCGTTTTTCATATGCTATTCTGATGAACACAATTAATTAATTTAGCAGACAATTGCAATTTGCATAATTTTCACAAAGAACACTTACTTAATATTTGGAGTTTTTTATTCTGTTCTCCACGCTTAAACTAAAAAGGGAAGAACACAAAGCAAGAAGAGACTATTAATCATAGCGCTTAGCTGAGATCACCTCAAAATGCTACATATTATTATAACCTGGAATAGACAAGTTTGCTGTAGAGGAACAGTACTATAAAATATAAGCAACGGAGATAAGACATTACATTTATTTTGCTAATTTTTATATATATATATATGAGGAAAACCTCGGAGATATTTGACTTGCCTATAAATCTTCCACCAGATACAAAAAATAAAACAAATTAAAATGGCAGAGACCAGGTTTTAGCTTTCAATTCCATACTTATGATCTCAGCAGGATTTCTGTTTGGCGATCAGTCTCAAGTTGTGGCCTCACAAAAATAAGGATCTTGCTCTTTAAGTCCTATTTACTACCTGTATGCTTTATTGTTATTTACTGATATTCGGAGTTTTATTTTTCTTTCTTCTCTGGAAGATCTTGCTTCTGTAATACATACAGGAACAAATAAACTAGACAAAATGGCTAGGCTCTTTGAAAATGTGAAATTTCATCACCACGTTGATTCAGAGCCAGAAGGAGAACTCTAATTAGAGGTGCTGGGTCAGGTTTACATCTCAGACACTGCTGCAAGAAATCAATATTCATGAAAATATTTCTATCAGTGATATCATTGACCAGTTTCTGTGTTAGCTTTCAAAACCAATTAAAAAAAATATTTTTGATGATGAGAGTGTCTTTTAGAGGCCTCACATACATACCTGAATCATAGTGTCCAAAGGGTACGAAACATAAGTTGTTAAACATGCAAAATACAATGCCTATCATAGAAAATGACACAAAGGGTTCACCACCTTAAAAACCTTTAGTATTATTCCCATAAATATAGTACTTCATTAACAAGACACTAGGTTGGATCAATGCTAGCTCTTCCTGACAGTTCTGTTACATACTTGTCTCATTTTGTTAGTTTAATGAACTTGTTCCCAGTTCAATCCCACAAGTACACTGTGGTCTCTGCTTTAAAAAAAAAAAGAAATTAAAAATATGATTCAGCTGATACAGATTTTAGAGTCACTCATCTGTGCCATACTGAGTGATTTTTTTGGCCAGAGATCAGCAATGAGCAGCAGTGTGAAAACAACTTTTTCTGCTGCAATGCTTTTCCCTTGTGAGAACTGGTAACAATGTAAAAGTACCACTTAGATTTGTTAGTTAAAAAAGTTCTTTGAAAAACATTCAGTCTGCTGAACAGCTATTCCATGGGTAGGGATATATATGCCGTATCCCTGAAAAACATTTAGAAAAGGCAGATGATACACAGATGTGTCTGGCCCCAGTGTTTTCTGAGCTGTCCCAGAATTAAAGATTTTTCTTCTCTCTGCATGCAGACTGATAATATCATTGGAGTCACAAGTCTACAAACAAGAGATGAACTTGGCAGCATCAACACTGAAACCAAAGGGTAAAATTTATGCTTACTGTACATAGCCCAACTGTTCAAAGAACTGAGCAGGTTGGCACTGATCCAGCAGAGCACTTAGGGGACGCCTGGCACTCCTGACATGCCCGTAGCCAACCCCATGTCTCAGGGCTTTGCCCAACTAGGGCCTGAGAACCGAGCACCTCGTAGGGCAGAACCTGTGCCAGACTGCTATACCAGGGGCTTGGCCATCACACTTGCCGTTAAAGGGCTGGTATTTGCTGACAATAGTAGCAATGGTGATCTACTCTGAGCAACCTGCCGCATACCAGGAAAATATAACAGAAATCCTATCAATGAAACTTCACTGAAGTTAATGAAGGTTTTATTGTTGGTTTCAACACAGATGCCAATTCACTTGGTGTCCTCCCCACCTTTTTTCTTTCTTTTGTTTTTTTTAAATTTTATTTAAAGCATTTTACAAATTACGTTGATCAATAATTGCACAGCAGTGCTTTGGCCACCAAAGGAGGAAATGTTCATCTGTGAAGCACATATACCATCTTTGAATCTGCAATAGCAACTTGTCTGGTTGGTTTGGTTGGTACAAATGACGACATGTAGTAGACTTGCACTATCTTAGGGAGAAGAAGAAAAAAGGAAGTTTGAATACTGAACTGGTCAAACTATTAACTTTTTTCAGAGGCTTACTTATGACACCCTGGGAGACTTTTTCTCTGTGCTGATATTGAAGTGGTCACAGTGAAGCAAGCACCTGGATGCATTGTTTCCTTGTTTAAGGTTTTGATTAGTAACAACCTATCTTCAGATTTGAATATCCTGAAAGATTTCAAAGTTTTAACCTCCTACATACAATTTGGAGCTTTGCATTTAAGAGCACACATACTTCTGAACATGAAAATATTTAGAAGAATGTTTACTAATGGTAAAAGCAATAACAGATTTATCCACTAGTCTGTCAAGATATACTTGGGCTTAAGCGCTATAGCGGAATGACTTGATGACCTCAAGAAGAGAGGCCCCATATTATTAATCCTGAGATTTCTAAAGCACCAAGGGGAACTTCTCAATACACAAACAAGAAGAATCCACAAATCCACCCAGGAATTCTTTCCCACTTACATTTCATGTGGGTGGAGTTTTTGTTGTTTTGTTTGGTATTTTTTGGTGGGGGTGGGCCAGGGGTCTGGTTTGGTTTGGTTTGATTTTTTGTTAGTTTTTGTTGGTGGTGGTTGTTTTTTGGTGTTTTGTTTGTTAGTATAATTTAGAACATTCATCAGATCTTTAACATTTACTACCAGGCTTTTCTACAAGACAAACAAGTAGAGATCCCAAGCTAAAAACCCTGTGCAATGGCAGTACACTTTCTAATCTTCATCCGGATAACTTGCTAGGAGTAAACCACAAGAGAGGTGCAAAGGAATGGTAATCTGAAAATAAAAAATGATGAGAAACAGCAGTTCTCCATATAGCAGTGAAACAACAAACATGATTGGTTTCCTAATTTCAGATAGTGTTTCCCTAGGAACTCACATGAAACAGCAATTCCTTTACTGTACTTCTAAGGATAAAGTTCTACCAAAAATCACTCTGTGAGTATACGCTCAATGTCTTCAACCTCCTTCTTTAGGGTCTCCCTTTGCTCTTGTGTGATTTTTTTCTTCTGTACTCAAATACATAAATCAAGGTTTTATTCTGAAAGCCTGCTATTCTTGCAGTGATTTGCTCTCTTGATTTCCTTCCTATGTATTAGTCTGCCTCTTCATTATGAAATCATTGTTAATTTTCCTTCCACTTCTGTTTTTCAAAGGGTCTCCTCTAATTCCACTGTTTTGAAATAGATGAGATCCCAGCCCTCAATCTTTATGCTAATGATTTAAAAAATAACTTCTCAGTCCTAACACAGCTCTATTCATTCATGTTTCAGCCTGGCCCATTAAGAACTTTAAGTAGATATTAGCCATCAAAAAAACAAAAAAAACCACCAACAACTCCCAAAAATCCCCTTGCAGCAAAAGAAATAATAAATCACATTTGGGTATCTAATCTGCAGCTGGTACATATTGCCTCTGCTTACACAACTTTGCTATAATACCATTAGAGGATTTGCACCCTGTCCTCTACTTCAGTAATTTCTCTTCATCCCTATCTCTAAAGGCATAAGTAACCATGAAGTTTAAAGGGTTCTGTCTCTTTTTTCTTGGCTTCTAAGTGTAACTTTCAAATAGAATCAATATGTGGAGCCAATATCTATTTTTAATAGAAGACAGAATGACTTTCCATGTTTTTCCCTCAGCCCCACATCCTCATACCTTCCACCACAACTATGCATATATGAACAAGAGTTAAGAGACAGACAACACCAAAAATGACTTGTAGAAGAAGTATCTGCCTATCAGATTGAAATACTAAGAAAAAAAAAACATTTCAATCCTTTAAATGTAATGATGCTAGAAGTGAATTCTTGCTTTTGTCATCTTTCAGTAAGGCAGACCATTTGCATATGATTTGTAAAATTCCCCTCAATTCCTAACACACACAGGGTATAAAACCATATCTTTCTGTGTCTGTGAGACAGCTTATTGTCCAATGCTTCACGAAGTTCACAGTCATATCTCTAAATGGCCTGTATATGAAAATGAAGTTTTAATTCATTCACCTGGTGACACCTCCTGCTGCAACACAATCTTTAATCTTGGGCTATTAATAACTGCAAATAGAAATTATTTATGAAAATACAATTGCTCGGTGATTATATAAGACACATTGCAGGAATGGGAATGGCAAGAGCACAGAGGGCTACATCTTATTGAATTCAGCTAAGAATAGCAACAGAGGACTTGAGCCTAGAGGAAAGGGAGCCTTGATGGTTTCTATTACTTTTTCAGTCCTTTCTGACACTGCTGGCATAATAGTGAGCTGCTGCCTTACCTGCAGACAGAAGAGCAGGAGCGAATCACCACACAACTTCTTTACCTGTGAGAAGAAACAAAACGAGAGACACACAAACAGGAGAAAAGCATGCATATCATATATACTGCAAGGCTATACATCATCCTTCCCTTCTCTGTTTCCTACACTTACTTCCACCACCCTATAGGTCAGTTAGGCTAGTACTGTGAAGAGACAGGGCTTCCTCCCTTGACCCAGAACCTGAGCTGTATGTCATCTTCATTAAGTCATTACAACTTAAAAAAAGCAAGCATGGTGTATGGTAAACTGTAACTTTCATTTCCTCCTATAAAAAATGCAAAAGCTTATTAAAAAATTCTCATTCTGCTCCAGAGACCTGCAACTAAATCATTGATTTCAGAATCTTTAAATTTTAATTAAAACTAAACTCTTGCAAAACAAATTAGAAATACATAAATATTGTGTGTTAAGAATACCAAAGGATTGTTCTGACAAGGTACAATGTCAGTCCCCCATCTCTGTGGATGTGGCACGGTACATAAATGTGTTTTGAGGTTTCCTCAGTCCTAGCTCCAGTTCATGATCAAAGGAGCCTTCCAAATAAATGTCACAACGTTGTCACTACATTAAAAATGAACATAACTTCATAACTTTTTTTTTTTAATTGGCTAAGGTTATTATCATTAGAAACTAATAAATATCCCCGAATACACTGGAGAATATATTTCAACAAAAAAGCCCTGTTACCCTATGTGCTGCATTTATCGAGTTCCTTGTGGCTGGCTTTTGTGGTGAGAAAAATGCCCCTCAGGGTGTTCCACCAGCCTCCACCATGATAAATCCCAGGAGCGTTTGCCATGGGAATCATGAAAAAAATGTTTTTCCTTCACAGTCTATTTGGCAAGATTTCAGCCTTATCTATGTGATGCACAAAAAAAACCCCAAAAACCAAAACAGAACACCAAATATTATTTTAAGCATAAAAGGTTTTCACAGCCCTGTGTATTTCACAACTCTTTGCATTCCGAATGATTACAGTTTTTGAACTATTTTACAGAATTACAAGGGAAAACATTAGAGAAGTTGTAAATGTCAACTTAAAAAATACCAGAAAACAAGCACAAGATGGAAGGTTCAGCGAAAACTGGCACTGTAAACCATTACATACCTGGAGTAGCTTTATGCAGACAAGAACCATGACGAACTCCCTGACAAGAAAATCAAGCACGAGCTAATAGAATTTTTGCAGACTCAGAGCAGCTGATTAGCAAAGGTTGGGAATACTAAGAAACCCTTGCAGGCTTGAACTTGTGGAAACAAAGTGTGTTTATTTTCTTAGTTCCCTTTGTTGCTAAAATCTGGGTACAAACAAAACATATTTTGGATGAAGATTTAGCTGTAAAGTCACAGAATAAAATAATTCTGAACAAAATAAATATATGTCCAAATGATACCAACAAAAAGCATTCCAAAGGAGTCTTCACCAGCTCCCTATACTATTAGAAGATCGTAATTTTTAGAATCTTCTTTTAGTTGCTTAAACATTTTCAAATTTCTCTGTGGGGGGCTTGTTCCACTCAGTCCCCAGTCTTTACCTGGGAGAATTTACCTTGTGCAGATGATTTAAAAAATATTTTAGAATGTTTTAGCAAAAAAATCTCAAGCTATTTCCACGACTAAATCAAGGTGAAATATAATTTTAAATATACCAAGAATTTTGTAGCTAGTTCCTTCAAAAGCTTTAGCATTTACAGTTTTGCAACAGAGACGTGAAACTCACTTGGGATTGTCTCTCGTCTTCTGCTGGATATGGGAAAAAGCAAATGCTAGAGCCATCCTAAGACTTTGATCACGCTTTGCATATGCTCAGCATCTTGGCAGATGAATTCTCTGAAGAGCCCATCTGCGCTGACCTGCTCCAAACCAGGGCTGCAGGGACTGTGTGGAATTTCATCTGTAACTGTGGCAGCTAGATGCCACTGTGGCACAAAGCACTGTAACTGAAAGCAAAGATCTTTTTTCCTTCCACGCTCGCTGTTGGCCAGGCACACAGGAGGACGATGGAAGCAGCTGAACTTACACACAGACAGGACCAGGAGCTGGGCAGGTTCAGAAGGCTTAACACATGGCAAGGCCAGGATTCCAGAAGAGGCTAAGTCAGGAAGGAATGAGAGAAGGAATTAGGCTCAAGAAAATACTGAAAAAAAATTAGCTGGGACTATTGGGGAAGACTTAGAAAATAAAGTGAGCAGGAGCCAGGGAGTTGCTCAAGGCACTGTGATTTCATATTGCAAAGAGTACAGGTAGAAGAGGCAGGAGAAACCAGGTCTGAGTCCATCATTCCTGTTTCTCTAGAACTTCAAATAGAAACTGAGAAATTTAGTGATAAACATTTGCCTCTCGACAATTCGCTGCCTTAAAGACAGAGGGGTACATTCTGTGGATGCTGATATTCATTAGACACAAGTATTCTCCTGAATATTTGAATTTTCAAAAACTGAGTGGAGAATGGGAGTTTGAACAGAAAAAGCAAGCCACACCTAATGTTCCTGGTCGTTCCCATAGCATGTCTGCTAAAATATAATTCCTTCGCTTGCATTGCTGTCTTTTTACTGTGGAGAATAATTTATAACATAAAGCTACGTAATATTTTACATGATTACTTAAATGAAAAAGTAGAAGTCTTGAAAGTTAAAAGTTTTGAGTACCTTTTTCTATATAGAGATCTAAAGCAGCAAGTCATACACATGGGAAACAACAAAAAAAGAGAAAACATACAACACAAATTCTGAGAAACACAAAGTTATACCATGAAGATGGCTGAAAAAAACCTGAAAAGCTCCCTTTACACTATGCAAAACAATGCTAGCCTGTGACAAATGTGCCCCTGAAGAGAAATTAAACATCTTGTCTTAGAGCTGCTGTCATAGCCTGAACTTCTTGGAATTACTACTTGATTGAGGGAGAGAGCTCTAGTTGCTTTATAAAGCTAAGCCACTCAACAATAGTACTCTTCCATTTGTCCTTGACAGCTGTATTTTTGTAGCAATACTTATTTGCTTGGATTCAAAAGTTTCAGTCCTTATTATTGCAGATCTGTAAAAAGTACAAAAATACCACAGTATCAACTTCCAGAAACTGAAGAGACGGAGTCTGGTGATTTCTATTAAATTTAGATCTTCAGCACTGCTCTGAAAATCTGGGAGACCCATTTGGTGAGTCCTCCCTTCAACACAAGTAATTTTACAGAAGGGATCACAGAAATTCTGCTGAGCGCGTTATGTTGATCACTAGTGGGGACTTCATCTGGTGGAAAAAAAACCAACCAAAGCTGCCGCATATGTACCTGTGATAAATAAAAAAATACACACATATTAAAAGTCACACTCATCCTTTCCTCTGCCTCTCTGTGTCTACAGGTTAATACGCCCTTTCACAGGCAGGGTGTTGCCCAGTTAGCAGCTCAGTATCATGGAAGAAGGTGTGGCTGACCCCTTGAAATTTATGGTTGCGTGGAGAAAAGAACTGTGTACAGATACTATAGACAGAGCACCACAACCTTGAGATCCATGGGAATGAGATTCCCTTCCCTGCTGCAGCTCGGGGAATGCAGAGATCCGGCGTTTCCCACATCTTGCACAAGCCCAGGAAAACTTGCTGACCAACATTCTGCTCTCTGACCTGGTACAATCCCTCCGAAACAAGGAGTTTTCTGATGAAAACCACTCTCAGAAGAACCTACAGTGAAAGGAAGTGTATTTGGTTTTTCAGGTTTGTTCCAATATTTTTTTTTGCTGAAGATCATGTTATGCCAACCGCATTAGACAGCCTCACAGTTATTAATGCATTGCAGAGACCTTGAAATCTCAGTCTGATATACAGCTACTTTAGTCTGTGCTTTTTCCTACCCCATTATAAACCTGACCTTAATTAACCCTCTTATTGAAATGGAGTTTGTTGACTCTCAAGGACAGCCTTATTAAAAAACAATGTTGCAATGTCACTCAAAAGCTAAAGTAAGGCTGCTTTATAAAGGGATTTGTACTAATAATACTTGAATTTTAATAGCTTATGTTATATGGGTTATATAAACTTATCTATATGAGCTCTGTCTTTCCCAGACTTTAAAAAAGTCTACATTTCCTTTAGCAAAACCTATTTCTCTTTGGCAATCACTGCATCAAATTTGTAAAAAAAAGTATGTTTAAATGTAGATTTAAAATCAAATATGGCAGATTAATTTCCCCAGCTGCAAACCAAAAGACTCCCTGTTAAACTCAGATATCCAGTTAAAACAGTAACTTATACTGTGACTTCCTAATGGAACAGTTTATTCCCCCTTACTTGAAGCAGTTTTATAGACAACAAAAATATAGGGCAGATCCTTAGACTGGATAATTTATTTTTAAAAACTTCTATGGAAGACCTGGGTGTGGCAACAATAATAGCTGCCCTCCATCATTTGAAGGCCTTGGAACAAGCTCAGGGCTGACGGTGAGAAGGGTCTGTATTAGCATCCTATCTGTATGCTGCAAAATGACATAACTTAGCAGCAACTGATATTTTACAATTCACTTTAAAGGGAATATATGCTTTTTTTTAATGAAAACTATTGAGACCACTCAAAACTAAATTGCTTTCTGTGTCTACAGTTTAAAGGTATAGGCTTCAGAGCTGATGGTCATGCATTTTTTGCCCTTACACACTTCTGTGCCAGACTTCATTTTCAAGAGCTATAGCAAGCTGTAATTATTTCTCAGGTTATTTAGGGACTGAACAAAGATTATGAGTTATTTTAACAATGAAAACATTCGCACAGAACATATAAATAGCTGAAGTTATAAAAAAATCCAGCTGATATTTTCTGAATGGTATTTGAATATTAATGTTTTTTCCCCATAAATTACAAACTAACTATTTTATGGATGTACAGTACATTTATTACCTTGTCACAAAGTACATTTTATCCTCTTGATTCTGAATAACA
This sequence comes from Caloenas nicobarica, assembly GCF_036013445.1. Classification (NCBI taxonomy): domain Eukaryota; kingdom Metazoa; phylum Chordata; class Aves; order Columbiformes; family Columbidae; genus Caloenas; species Caloenas nicobarica. Next base: position 17,656,965 of record NC_088248.1, on the reverse strand, counting down.
GTATGCCTATATAGCACTAATGCATAACAAGGGAATTTAAGGCATTTACATACCAGGGAACCAAAAATAAAAGCTATTATTTTCCGGTGGGTTAGTGTACAAGCCTTTCTCAGTAGTTGGCATTGTATCTGAAATTTCCAGAACCTTACATTTTTACACCGATCTAGAGTATTTCTCATTCAGTTTATTTTCTGCTACCATGCTGAAGTATTTAAACAAAGCCCAAAAAAATTAAATACAAAGCATGTGCTACTACGGACAGACTGGATCCTCAGTGGTTGATGAGGGAAATACTCCTTAGCACCTAAGCAAATGACTCAATGGACAATGCTTTGTATCTGACGTTCCTAGTTTTCCTCCAAAGCCCAGCACTGGGGGAGGTTGCTCAATACTCTGTGTTAAGGAGGAGCTCAGGGTGTGCAATCTCTGCTCATCCAGTCCTCCCACCGGTATTCCCGCTCTACTAATTGCATGGACAAGCAAATGAGGTTCATAAGAATCCAAACCTCTCACCTGCCCTTTTGCAGAACCTCATTTACCTTACGGACACAGTTGAGAGAAAGAAAATTCATGTCATGTTTTTGTGTAAGATTCAGCGGAGAAGTGAGAGCTTTTCGCTCTGCAGTGTTACCTGGGGACAACCAATGACTGTCAGTCTCCGGTTCCTTCAGCTGTATTATTCTGTCATTAGAGTGTTCAGTAGTTCAAAATTATAATACTGGAGGTTTCTCTCACATGCCTACTAATATAAACTAATTTATTTGAAAATTATTAAAAATACATGAGATAATAGCTTGCTGACATCACTACATTAACAAAGACCAAATTATGTATTGCTGAAAGGGGACGATCTCTAGAATATAAAGCTAAATGCTGAAAACAGTTTACAGTCAAATGCTAGAGAGATTTACAAACATCACCATGTCCACCTGTCACTGTAAATTTAGTCATTCTTTGCCGAAATCATACAACACTGTTAGCACAAAATTTGAATTATTTCTCTTATACCAAAGTTGCATGCTATGACCACAACATGCAATACTCAATTAAAGAGACCTAACTGTTCCTTTTTTTCTCCCTTGAAGACCTTCCGGATTTTATAAGTGTTCACAGTAGCCTGTTAAAATTACCTAAGATAATGTAATATTTTTACCTACAGTGTATGAAATTATCAGCTGTCAGAATAAGCCTTCAAAAAGTTTCATTTGAATGAAATAGTTTCAATCATATCAACAAGTCACCTTGACTGCCCTTCTGACCAGCCATTTTTAGTACAAAATACTTTGCAGGCCCGTCACATATTTCATTGTTTAAATACCATGGGAAAGGATGGATTCAAGGCTTTATCTTAACTAGTGTGCCTTTGAAAACAAAAACAAAAAACAACTAAAAGAAAAAAACCACACAATGCCAAATATTAACTCATTGTTAGAAAGGATTCAGCATGGTGAGCATTCAAAATCTATAATATACACTATTTGTTCACTTTTCTACTGTTTCCTTCATCAGGTTTCATCCTGGGACATGATCTACTGACCACTACGTCCCTGTTGTATACAGTTAGATGTCAGTAAAGGCCAAATTAAACTACAACTGTGTGTGATGAAGTTAGAGACTATGAATCTGAGTGGTTTATGTATCCAGCTCAAGATTTATCATCTTTACAGTCTTTATTTGCCATTCTGGCATGCACTGAGCATATTTTCTCTTTCTCCTATGACAAATAACCTTTCGGATCTAGGACTCAATTTTTCAAATATGTCAAAGTGTTTAGCAATGCTTAAAAAGGTAACATTTCTCTGTGTGGAATGTGAAACTTTTTGATTGATGAGGTTGTTCTGGAATACTTAACCAAAACAGGAAAGCCTAACACACTGCTGGAAATGATCCGCTGCTTAGTTTTTGTTTTTCCTTCCCTCCAACATCACATAAATTGTGCAAGCTAATTCTATTTACTTTCTGAGATAGCCTACTGTAAATACATTCAAGAAAATATTTACTTTTTAAATTTACTTTGTATAAATCATAAAAGGGAACAGCTGCTTTAAAACCAAAAATGATGAAATGTACCACAAGTGTGGGCAAGTAGCAGAGTGCAGCTCTCCAATTTTTGCTATTCTAAGGTGGAAGAACATGACAATTTTCCTTACCTAACAAAGTCATGACATGATTTCTTTCAACCCAAGTCTATTTATTTTTCATTGTTTGTAGCTTAGAAAACATGTATTTTCAATGCTAGTATCTGTAAAAATTCCATCTGATATATCCGGCATTAAATCTATACTTAGTTACAGCGAAAAGTGATATATTTCCCTTCTCAGAGAAGTCTAGATATGTAGAGGTTGTCAGGCTGAAAATAATGTTTTACAAAAGAGAAGTCCATGCTATGCTTTAATTTTTTAGTAGGAAAAGAATGACTGCCTGAAAGTTATCTAAATACAGAGCATGTAACTTGCTAAAGTTATAAGAATTTCAGCTGATATTTCCTGAATGATACCTGACCATTATTTTTTTTTTGCTGAAAGATAATGAACTAAGTATTTTACAAATGGACAGTACATTTATCATCCCACATGTGGTGAAGTGCTCTTGAACAAATATGACCAGGGGAAAAAATGGGACAAATATTAGCTCATTTAATGGCATTAAAAGAACATGTAGAACACGTAAGTACTTCCTTGGGAAAGAGTCTGTCATTCTAAATACAACCCGTGAGGAAACAGGAAATAAAAGTGACTTCTATTAAAATAACTGAACATCCCCTCACTTGCTTTCTCAAGCCCAATGTTGAACGAAACACACTGAAATCTAAGAAATAGGATCTACGCTATATATACTATATCTCTGTGTGCATGTATATATACGCACACACATGTGTGCGTATATATACATACACACATGTGTGCGTATATATACATACACTAGAATGTATCGTTCTAAAGAAATCTACATTTCTGTCTTCAAGCAAGCCTTCCCTATGATCCCAATGCTTACTTTATTTTTCAGTAAGCGGTGCAGATTCTGATACTAAGGCGGCAAATAATAAGTTTCACATGTTTTCAGATGCATTGTTATAATCAAGTCAGACAACGCATACATTTAAGACAATGTATATTAATCCATTATTAGACTAAGAACTGCATTATTAATAAGAATTTTCTTCTTGCTAAATACCACATTTTCGTCTGTGATACATGGCCACCTAGTGACTAATTTAAATTGATTGAAACATTTATGTGATATATACTGTTAATTACTGTTCACCTTCACCACTTTAACATATTCTGAAACAACTGTCAAGGATGCTGCACTAACCTGTAATTAGTGGCTGTGAAATGAGTAGCTTTGATAAAGACTTGGTGAAAACTCTGTTTATGATAATGTTAAGACATTATTTTAAATGAGTCAGAGGCTGCTCCATCACTTAAAACCAGGTGTGCACGTATTCTTGTTTGGGAGAAAAAGTTAAAAATCATTTCATAGACTGATAGGAAACAGGGACATGTTTGTTTGGCATGCTTTTTCTTTTTTTTTTTTTTTTGTAATCCAAGTTTTTAAAAAAGTAACTTGATTTTTTTTTTTTTATGTTGAAACTGAAATCAATTCTCACAAAATATAAACCACTTCGATCAACTTCATCTGAATTCAAGATGTTTCCAGAGTTTAAGAAGCTGGTTTCATTTTGGTTCTAACTTTCTCTGAGGTTAGGTGAGATACATATGATTATTTTTTACATGTCTGCAATTCCAGATTTTACCTAAAACTACAAATACTTACATTTTCCTTAAACACTTTCCTATTCTTGATGCTGCTGATTGATTTCTGATCTCTTGTAGTACATTTCCTAAAAAGAAAAAAACCTACAACAGAAATAGTATTTGGGGGTGCAAATTAGTATTTGAATTCTGCACATTAAGCTGCCAGGTTACTATATAAATACAGAATGCTCACAGTTCTCTATTTAAACACAGAGAGATTAAAATCCAGAGAGTTGCCTGCTTCTTTTGCATCCCGTCATCATAACTACAGATGCACATTGCTACCAATTTTGTTTACAGATACCAATTCTTCGTAGTGTATTGTGAAATGCACACAATCGCTAGTAACCACCATGAGTAAAATAAGGAATAGAACTAGGAAACTCATTTATTAACTTGCTCTAACTGATTTTCTTGCTGTAATTCCTCTGTTCTCATTAAGTTTAAAGAAGTTCACATTTGTACTTGCTAGTGAACTGAACATGAACCAGAGTGGTAATTTGGAAACTGATGATGACATTTGGATAGGTGATCTCTTGGACTCTTACTTCCAATAAAATAATTGTACAGCAGCAAAATATGAAGAAGGAATAATATCCAGGACCTCCAGGTAGAGAGGATGTAGAAGGGAGATTAAATAAATAAATGGTCCTGACAGTTCTGTATTCACTCCTGATAGTTCATGGCACTTGAAGGCTTCTGTATCATTCATCATGACACAGTGCACTTCCTCCCTCTCTCTCTCAAGCTTTCCATACATTTTCCAGCTCCTTTCTCACTTGTAAAGTTGAAATGTACGATTGTTTTAGCACTGCTTCTTAGGGTTTTAAATTAAACTTGAGGTTTGTTTTGTCTCATTGTGAAGTCAGTTTATGTTTTCAGGCTGGTAATGAATGAAGCTTTGACAGAGTATAAGAAACACTTTAAATTTGCTACTACTGTGTGAAAGATCGTTTCCACTCTGTATAAAAATTTTATTGGAGGTTCATTCTGTAACATTACCTATTCTCTATTCATAATTACAAAAATAAAACCTCTAGTGAGGATGAAAACAAACAGCTTCCTCCCCCAGCTAATTATATTTGACCTTTACTTGTGCAGTTTGAGGCATAAAAGTGCCTGGAAGTAGCAGAAGTAATCTCAGATAACGGGTATTGCTTAACAGAGAAAATACTTCAGAAGTTGCAAGTGATAACAAAAGAAAGTGTTTTTTTCTATTGCATTGCCTGAATCAAATATTATTTGGTCACTCTGAATCAGTACTAAGCTGGGATGAATTACTGACATATTTCTGTATTATCACTGCATTGCCATTTTGACGATGTAGGCTGGGCCTCCAGCTTTCTTGCAACTGTTCCATGTGGAAAACTAATGTGGTTTCAAATAATATCTGAGGAGCTTTCTTAAGAGTGCAGAAGAAAAGTGCACATCTCCATTTGGGCACTGACATATGTCTTTCTGTGCTTAAAAAAAAAGTTACCTCCAAAATTTCTTCAGTTCTTCAACAGGGTGACTTCTGATCCTGACATATGTAACCATCCCAGGCACATCAGTGACCATACACCCTTTCTTCTCCTCTTTCTAAATACCTCAGCCAGGGCTTCTCCATGTCCTGAAAACTTCTCCTCTTACCCATCTACTTTAAAGATCTGCAGTTATTACAAGTAGCCAGTACAGTACAGTGGCTCTTTGCCTCTGTGCAAAACTGCATGGGAGAAAACCAATTTTCCTAAAAGAAATATTAACAGAAACAGGAAATTTTATTTCCCACTCAAAATATGTGACTAAGGTACTACATGAGAAAATGATATGACATACATGATTCTTATTTTCAGACTGGTTGTTTGGTAACTCATATTATCAGATCAATTATCAATCCACCCAGCTTATGACAGCCAAGGGCAAGAAGAAGAAGTGGGCTTCATGCTCGACCAGTTGCCTGTGAAGAGGTGACAGTCCTGCCTTCCCTAAGGGAACCTGTATACTAACAGCCCCCCCGACGCTAGGCTCCACAAGTGGCATAAATCCAACTAGCAAATGAAATAATTTATAAATTCATACATACAATTTACAACACGCCTTTCTCAGAGCTGCTTTGCATTAGCAATTAAGTACATCTGGATGATACAGACCATACTTGTAGCAAGTACTGAGACTAGTGGAAGAGACTGGCCATAATCTCTTTGGTTTTAGACAAAGGATTCCAGAGTTAACACAGCAGATTATAGGGAACTGATAGAGTCATCTTCTGGTCAGAAATCTCCTTGATAGACATTTGGACAAACCTGTAGAAGGAAACAAACCTTGTGGTCAACTCCTAATGTTCTTTTGTATTAGTGTTAGGGCAGAAAATTTACAAAATATAATGTCAAGCTCCCTAAGCACTTGCAACTACTAAACATTATTCACCAGAGCACTCATCTCCTACTTCTCCATAAATCCATTTCTGAGAATACAAAGAATTCTGCCTTTGTACTTATTCTTTGCTAATTCAGTTAATTGTTATTATGTGTTCCTATTGTAAAGAACTTAGACGTTCCTTGAGCACTACAAAACAAGTGTTGCCTTTTCCTTCTTTGAGTTACTGAGTGCTGTATCGGGACACTATTCATAATCACACAGTGCACCAAAAAGCCAAAAGAGGTTATTGATAAAAATGGGGACACAATCAACAGAGAGTATAAAAAGGCATATATGAGTGTGTAAGCATGTAGTCAAAATTCAATTTATTTTAAAAGTTTTATCACCTTTACAGTTCATACCACAAGATGTAGGCTTACTTACATACCAGTAAAAGAGTATTAATTGTTTCTAATGTTAATTTTCTAATTCCTGAGCACAAGAAAACATTGCTCTGTGTACACTGGTTACACAAAGCCCTTCCATCACATGCATATTTATTCAGTATAAATTACTCTAATGGGAGAATGTTGTTTCAACACAGTGTGCTGAACATTCCATCTTTCTGAAAGCGAAATGCCATTGCTGTTCCTAATTAAGCTATTTTCGTTTTAAGTTTTCCAGAGGATGATGTGAAGGGTGGCAATATTGATGGAGATTAATTGGATTGAAACTAACCGTGATACAGCTGTAGATCAGGTTATTCTGCTAGTCAGTAAATGAAAATTACAGCCATTTAAAAGCTAAGTATGTAAAGGCTTGGCTTTCTTAGCGTTCAGATGGTATATGTCCTGGTTTTGTTAAAAACAAGTTTCTCTTTTAGTGAATTTCCCTGTTAGCTAAAGTCTTTTTACTAACTGCAGTTTTCTGAAAAGCTAGATACATGTTTTGGTAAACATAGCAATGGAATGCAAGGTCATTTGATAACGATGCATCTCCTGAGATGTGCAAGCAGGAGGTGAACTGAAACTGACCAACCAAGTATTCCACCCCATTCACGTGATACTTCATATAAAAGTGGGAGATCACGAGGATCTTGTCCTTTTCCTTATGGCTGACATTAGGAGAGGACCTTGCGAGTCATCCTTGAGAACTGAGGCCTAGTGACAGACTGAATCCGGCTCCGGTTGGCTGCAGAATCCAGCCCAGGACTTCAGGTGCTGGTCCTACATCTGCCGGAGCAGTTGCCGGGACTTTCAAGATTGATTGTGTATGTTTTGTATTATTTTCTCTATTTTTATTAGTAGTATTAGTAAAACATTAGTAAAAAAAATTTTCTAACTCTCTTCTCTCGGGCCTTCTTTCCCTCCCAATCACCTGTCCTTAGTGGGAAGGGGGGAGAGGGAGGGGCTAAAGTAGGAGATGGGGGGAGGGGAGGTTAACAATACATCTGCTACGGTTTTCTTGTCACCCCGCAATCAAACCTTAACAGTATACAACAGAAAAAATCCAGGAGCCATAGGTAATAGAGATATCTCAGGTAGGCTGGCACTCTTCTGCTCGAAAATGCAATGTCAATTCATAAATAAATAAATATATATATTATGTTAGTGGATTATTGGGTTTTGTCTGGGAACTGGATAGATCTGTGTTTAGCTAGTATGATTGAAAAAATGTCAAGGGAACAGAGTTTTGGCTGAACACTCTTACTACAGTGCTCTAAAGGTACCAAACAATTACAGATGCTTTAGAAAGATAGTTTTTCAGAAGAGATGAATAGACATTTTCTTGAGGTCAATGATTTCAGATAGACTTCTTAACCTACCCGAAACTTTAGACTTGTCAAAGTTCAATTCATAACATGACTTACAAACTGCTATAAAACCAAAAATCACAGCCCAGATGATACCACCTTTCAGAGTAAATCAAAATCCATCAACTAAATCGAGATTCCAGATGCTGATTAGTCCTGCATTGAAAGACAAATTAAAGTCTATTAAAAATATGTTTTCCAAAGATTTGTTTACGTAACTCTTGGTCAACAGTAACTGGAATACAATATTGCAACTTCTAGAAGCTGGCTAATGGGTTCTTTAAAGATTATCTTTGACACTGGACAAACTAACTAGAGTTGCAAATTCATCAAGAACTTTAGAAACAATCATCGTAGAGATCCTTTTAAGCAATAAGGAAACAGTTTTCTGAGAAGTCAGAGTAAGTGTATTACCTCTTCCTCTGAACTCAGTTATGTATACATATATACCTGCACACACATGTACACACATAGATATGAAGATAAGAAGCAGCAGACATCTTGAAGTGTTTATGTTTCATGGTTCCTTAACTGAGCAATTCATATTCCTGAGAGTAACCTTGCATTGTGTCAAGAGTAAAGCCAGCTGCAAACTAAAGCCAGGGCAGTTACCTGAAGAGAAATTAAGCCACTGCAAATATTTTGTACACCCATTTTAGATTTACAATGCAGAAACAAAAGTACCAGACGTATCTTCTAGTGACCCCTTTACCACCCAGATATGAATTACAGCACACATTTATTCCATTACCTAAGTCAGATGGTGCTGAACATAGCATATAAGTTAGTATTACAGCTTCATTAACCTCCTCTTACTCCAGCAGTCACATAGCCTGACTAGTTAAATAAATTTAGTTTCACATTTGTAACAGTTCTGTAGAGCTATGGCATTAGTGTTCATTTCCTGCAAATGCACAAGTGTAGAACCTATTCAGTCAACTGAGATATATAGATCTATATATACTTATATACACATATCACATTTATACTAATTTCATACTTGGTTCAAGTATTATTAAAATCAATAAAATAATTTGCCATGTATACTTCCTTATAAGTAGTAAGATAGATTACCATGACAGTATATCCTCATATGCTGCATGTATACACAGTTCATAAAGCAGAGATATTATTTACTGCCCAGAAATAAAAATATCTTGTATAGTCACATTCGTATGCAACCATACAAAACAACCTGTAAAATCATAACACCTGCTGATACTTGTAAAGACATTTCCTTCTTAATAAATAATATGTGATGTGTATCTCTCACTTTTCAGAGTCTTCATTCATATGCAAAATGTCTCTCTTCTGTTATTTTTTATTTTCTAATTAATATTATAGTTGCCGTCACTGTCAACCATCGATTAAGAAAGAAACCATATCACAGTCACTTACAGATCTGGATCCCTTCATGATGCAGTATACATGGTAGCATCAAGGTTTAGCACAAAACCATCCCAGATCAGAACTTGTTAGAAGAAACCATGTGACAAGAATCTCTCTATACTACATAAGGCAGACCTGAGACTAAAATTCTTAGCAAAACATGGGACTCAGCATGAGGGTCCAGCAATAAACACACATAGATATTGAAAACACAAAATGGCTTGACTCGAAGTCAGTGTGAGTCACATCTAGCAAATCTGAAAATCCACAAATTGTTGCTGTCCCTTCTCAATCCAAGATGTTTCTACAGAAAACCGCATTAGTATTGCTACAGTTTTCTCCTTGGCCCTTGAGAATGAGTTGTTAGCCAGGACAAACTGCCAAATAAATCTATGGAGCTGCCCCAGGACTGGCTAAGTCCTCATGGACTCCTAACTGCCAGGGAAGGTGGTGCCCATATGTGAGAAAAGCTGTATGTGGAAGGAGTTGTGTCCAACAAACTCTGTCTGAGCTGAGCTGTCACTGAACTCTGTAGCATTTCCTGATCTATTTACATGAACTGGGTAAATTTTGGGTTGGGATACTGCAGTCATATGTTAACATGCACAACTGATGATTATATGAAAGACATTTGCCTAGGAGGAAAAAAAAAAAACAAAAACAAACCAAAACACACAACCACCTCACTTATTACTGTAAATTATATTGACTTGTATAATATATTGATTTTTGAGTTTAATGTAGACAAATAAGGGAGATCCTTATTTAACTTGTTAAATAAGCTAAACCCTGTAGGAGGATGTTCAATGAATTTCCCAGGAAATAAAAATATTTCATGAATATCATTAAGTGGAGCACAGAAATACACAAGAAGCCATTTAGCACTATAAAGCTCCAACTCTGTTAAGCCTCTTGAGGCTTACCACAATTTTCAAACAAAAAGACTTCTCCACTCTCATAAAATCCCAAAACAGAATACAAACAACACAAACAACAGACATCCATCCATCCCTCCAGATCTCTCTCAGATATTTGTCATTTACAATTCACACCCTATTGAAATCCCTGCAAGAAAATAAAATGGTGATTTAGTATGTTTGCAACTCAATGGAAAAAAAGCATCTTGTTTTCCTATTTGCCTAATTTTATTTTCTCAAGAGTTCCAAAAATCATACTGGAAACCATGTGTATGCCTTACATCTCTGTGAGGACTTGGCTTTTCATTAACTGTTAGAGCTCGGAGAGATAAAGCACCGTCAATTCTGGGAGAGCTGGAATCTTTCCTGTTCCACATCTTATTCACAAACAATTACAATGGTTACGATGCATTAAAAGAGAATTAGAAAATGTAGAAATTTAACTACACTGCAGATGAAGTAACCTTATTATTTTATAATTGTCAAAGTCCATATTTTGGCTGAATAACAAAGCTGATATAATTTCTAATGTCATCCATGTCACTATGCTTTGAATTTAAACACAAATTAATCACATCATCTTTGATGTCAAAGGTGGTAGAAATTTCTGGCCATTTGTTTCAAACACAATAGGTAGGTACTACTCCACCAAAGAGGAAGTTGTGAGTTGTGGTCCAGCTGCCTCCTTGAAATATAATACATTCTCCCTGCACTACTGTGCCCCTCTCCCTCTTGTACAGCCAGAAAGCGGCACACCGTGCCACTCACGAGCCACGGTTCATCTTGAAAGCTGTATTTAGATTGCTACTTAGCCTTGTTCTCCACATGTTACAAATTCTTTGGCTCAAGTACAACTCTCATGAGATGCTGCAATGTTATTATGAATGTTTGCTTATTAAATGAAAGACTGATTTTAAATCAAGATCCTTTTTATTAAAAAACGGATAAGTCAAAGCCCTGACTTCCCATTACTCATCAATTTCAACTCCACGCTTTCCATCAGCTCTGCAGGACATTTGTTTGAAAAGAGAAATGCTTGTGTCTTTATTTTCATGGGAAATTCAGTTATGCCTTCACAAATTAGGAATATTCAAGAGTTTCTGTTGTGACTACTAGAACAAGACATGGACGGAAGCCCCACCAGCTCTCTCTTTTTCTACTGCAAGTTGCACAGCCCTCTGTGACTGAGGAGACCTTGGAGACCCCGCCAAGTCCGGCTGAACAAGACAAGCACACAGGCTGCCAAGGAGCTGCACAGAACGCAGCCACGCAACTCGCATTAGTACTGGTGGAATCATGCACTTAAAAATGCCTCCAGCTCAGCTTTGGTTAATTTACCTCTACTGATGCAATTTAGACGACTATCAGCACCGATTCTACTTTTTTCCCATGTAAACAATGTAACTTCCCTACGAAACATAAAATATGTAAATCCTATGGTTTAACTTTACACAGCAATTCTGTACTAAGCTATACTATGTCCCAGAAGGTTTTGCCACTAGATCATTATTTACTAATGGGCTGTAGGGTAGCAATGGAACATAACCTCCAAAGGCACCAAGATGAATATTTAATCTAGACTTTCTGCCCGTTAATATTTTATTAAAGCCTGGCTATTTTCCGCCATCCTGAAAATACTAAATTCCATTAATGATAATTGTGAATCTCAATGGATTGAGATTTTAGCTGCTTCTGGATATTACAATGAAGTAGTTCCTATGCTGTTCATTAGCACCAAAGATGGTGCTATTTGCCATTTCAAGCCCCAATATTTATTTGTTAATAATTTTCTTTTAACCACATCCGTACAGGGTAGGAAGTGGGTTCAAAACTCAGGTTAACAATAATACTACAAAAATATTTCATTTTTTTTCAAATGTGAAAAATCAGCATTTAGGCTCCAGTTCCCTTGCACCATGAAAAATAAGATGCAGGTCTTTTCTCGATAGGTGAATTGAGCCAACTCTTATAAATGATAGCTCTTGACTAATCCAGGTAACATTAATTAGATACCACAGCCTGCTTTTTTTTTTTCTGGCTCTGTGCGAAACAATGTGCATGATGAGGGTGCCAGCAACAGAGCAATGGGCACTAAAATTAAACTTTCTAGATCAAGTTCAGAAGAAAAACCTCTCCCTGTGCTTTTCTTTGACTAGAAGGCTAAATTCCAACAACTTTATTGAATGTTTTTCATAGATATTCTATTATCTAAAACAATAAAAAAAAGCAAGGCAGTTTATTGCCTTGGGAACAACAAATTTCCTTCCCCCTTCATTACACAGGTACTGGAAATAGAAATCCTCTTCTTGCAAGTCCTTTAGGACTGGGATTGAAAGAAAATAAGCAAATGTTCAGGATCACTACACAGAGAAAAAAATTCTTTCACCTTCCGTAAGCCATTAAGTTGCAGAAGAAATTGCACTAATAAGTTTTCCACTATTCTTTTTAAAAGCATCTCTACACTGTTTACAGAGTTTTTTAGTAGCTGTAGTGGACTAACCAAGATGTGCCTAGCAAGGGATGCAAACCCAGCACATGGACTGCCTAAGAACTAGAAACCTTTTTAAAAGGAGAGTTCCACCATCTAGAAAACAAATGGTTTAGTATCATGTCCTTTTACCTTAATTCATTGCAAGAACGGGTTAATTTACAGTTTCATTCAGACAGTGATGTAAACTGCGGAGACATCTAAGCTGCATTTGATGAGTAAGTGCTCATCATCTCTGGTAGCTTTTGAACTAAAAATATGTATTGAAAAAAACTGTTCAATATCCATTTACATCCACGCTTACCTGTCACTAGGAATATTATTAATGCACTTAAAATCAATCACATTTTGTTCTGAAGGCTAAATCTTAGCCTTAGCAATGAGTGCAGAAGTTATATAATTGACACACATGTTCATTAAAAGAGTTTCTTTTAGCAGCAGACTTTACCATATAAAGCTTCCTACCTAAATAACAGAAACAGAATATATTTGTTACTTTCATTTCCTATCAGAATATTATTATTCAAAATGCACTTCATATAAAATCTGTGCATTTATATATTAACATATTTTGGATATTATGTGTGTCTACATCTAGGTATTTAATTTTTATATGCAAAATGATCCCCACGTACTTATCTCTTTTTACTTTGTACCATACAGTGCATTTACAAGCAAGACTAATCCCATTCTGAAGACATATAACCACCCATTAGTCATCACTCTAATGTTTCATTGATGTTTACAGCATCTTGGTTATGTTTCAGTGATAAATACGATTATTTTGTTGTTTGTACTTTTAAGTTCCATCTCGCAGTACAGGTGTCTAGAATGCCCGCTTCAGTAAATAAAAGCTTTCATTTACATAAATGAAGTAAGCAGGTGTAGCTAGATTGTATTTAAGTGTGCAAACTGTCCTTCCCTAAATACAACTTCAGTTTCTTACTGTATTTCAGCACGCGGTGATTGGATGCTGTATTTCAGAAACGTTTCACTTTAATATCACCTTTTGTGCAATCAAAGCATTCGTGTGTCTCCTTGAGAAATTATTTCATTTAAAGAGAGAAGATTGATTTTCTTAATCTTTAGTCTTACATTTTTCTTCAGTAGCTCACTATTTCAACCCTTAATTCCTTCAGTCTTTGACCAATGACAGTAAAAGATTCTGTAATGGAATAAGTAAAAGATTCCTTTCCCTATTTCAGCCAGACAGATAGAGAGAAAAATAAACAGGCAAGTTGTTTACAAAAACAGACAGGTAATGGAGTTATTTACTCTCTTTTCTATGTATGTGACTAAGGGAAGAGGAGATAGCAGACAGACTGGCAACTACACTGTCTCAGAATTCAAAATGTTTTGAGAGTATTGACTGTGCAGGAGACCATCAGCAAGTCAAATGGAACGGGATAACTAGAAAACTGGTAATCTACAAGAATAAAGCAAACATGCAGGGACTTTTATGTACTTTCATCACAAATCTTGTGACATTCAGCGCAGAACGATATCAAACAGCAGTTCTGATGTAACAGCTGATCAGTGTAATAGATGCTAAAGCATTTTGCCCTTGTTATTCCAGATGAGAACCGTATTTTTGACCACAAAAAGGACTTGTAAAAAATCTAATCTTTAGGCAGATTCTGAAATGTGATGTTCTATTAATTATTCAGACAAGGTAGGAAGTTACTAAGGGTTCCATTAAATACTGTCGCAGAGTGTGAGCGAAAATATATACAGAGCATTTGACTGATGATACATGGCAAAGCTCTCACATATACATATGAAGTAGACAGTTGATAATGGCAAAAATGATCATTAATTAAAACACAGAACTGAAATATGCTTATCTAGAATGCCATTAGCTTCAAAGTACGTGTGAGGCGAAGCTGAAGGATATATATATATGAAGAACTAATGGTCTATGGCTGGCTTCTACAGATCCTGTTGTTGATAAGGATTTTGCTTCTCAAAGATAAGGAAGTGGCAGAAGAGATAACTCACTTGATGGGGCACTTCTCAATTTGCCTTCTGACTAGGACTACCACAGAAAGTAAATGTGGAACAGATAAAATGTATTAAAATTTGGAGATACATTTAAATGTTCCCAGTAACAGAGTTTTTCTTTAAATACTCAGTAATAATGCTGTTACTTTCCTAAGTGAACACACCTTACATGGCGTACTACACTTAGGTATTTACGCCACTTTTTTGTACTTCGATTTGAAATGTTACAGGTCTAGGAGAAAAATTAGTCCTCTACTGAAAACAGCACAAGATTATCACAAATTTTATTAAGAGGAGGATTTTTAGTTTTATGCACACATAAGATATGTATGTACATGTGTATGTAAATGTACGTGTAGCTGAGTTGTATCTTAAGTTTGGCCTAATAGTAATAATGTATTGTTATACACTAAATTGGCTTATATGCAAAAGCACAGACACCAGAACGTAGTTTTAAAATACTCATAATAGTTTTGACATATATTTATAAAATCATAAGATGGTTTGGGTTGGAAGGGACTTCAAAGATCATCTAGTTCCAAGCCCCCTGCCATGGGCAGGGACACCTTCCA
Organism: Caloenas nicobarica; assembly: GCF_036013445.1. NCBI lineage: Eukaryota > Metazoa > Chordata > Aves > Columbiformes > Columbidae > Caloenas > Caloenas nicobarica. The sequence goes on along the minus strand of NC_088248.1, from coordinate 17,641,687 downwards.
CCAGACCGTGTTGCTCAAAACATTCATATTACCCTTCCTTCTTTAAATATTTTCATTTACATTTTCAGAATTATTATACAGAAGTATAATAAGTAGTTATCCGCAGCTTGTAGTACTGTGCAGAATAGTTCAAACTTGAGAGAAGAAAGCACTTATTTAAGGAGCTAAATAAAATGACACAAAGAAACACCGTTTCTTTGTACTTGTGTCTATTTAAACATGCTGAACATCCTATGATAAATATAAATAACACTGAGTTGACTTCTAGGATGAAAACAAACTGCTGGATTAATCAGTATGACATTATTATTCAATTACATCTGTATCACTCATAAATGGGCCAAAATACTTTAGTTCCACAGAGCTATCCAATATCAAATTTTAACATTTTTTTCATATTTTTTCATGCAGAAATAAGATAGTGTCACATTTTCCTCAGAGACCCATGGTCCATTTTTTGTAATTTATTTACATATCATAGAAGTAAGGAAGAGGTGCACAATAATGATGATATAAGCACTCTTTTGTGATGACTTGTATCATATACACACATCGTCTGTGAATAAATGTTAGTTTGTAACTTACATAGCTACATAGGTAAGAAAATATGTAAAAAAAGAATTTGTTCTGCCATGCTGTAAAATCTCTCTTAATCCTCTGCAAACTATTAACAGTTATATTAACAAACTCCTCAAGGCTGCCATGAGGAGTATAGAAGCATAAAGCATGTCCACACACAAATGACTTCTAATTTCTTAAGGGAAGAGTCTTTATCTAAATAATATAACTTTAAAAAACACAAACAAAACAACAAAACCAACCAACAAAAACCAAAACAAAATCACAAATGACACCAACAAAAACAAACAAACAAAACCACCCCACCCCACCCCACCAACAACAACACAAAAACCAAATAAAAACCCAAAACCCAACGAAAAGTGGCCATCAATTTGGAAAAATAGTTACTTATGCTTTAGGAGCAATTTAAAAAAAATAGAGGACTAGCTCTAACAATTAAGTTTTTATTTCAGATTTTTACAGATTTATTATATTTTTAGCTAGTTCTAGAGATTTCTAGAGACAACTTTAACCTTGCCTTTCAAATGGAAGAACTGTAAGTGTCTACATGTGTAAAAGAGACAAAGGAAAGAACATTAACCTAAAATTTAAAAGCCAACAAAAAACCCTACACCAGTCCTCCCTCCAGAAATAATAAATATTACTTTTATTTAAAAAAACAAGACCAAAATGGAATACGTGACTGACATTGCCAAAAGTATATTTGTCTAAAACTGGAAAAATACAAATCCTACCAGCCACCACTAAAACAGATGCCAAAAGTGAGTTTTGGTAATTATTTTGTACTTGCCCTCCCCGCTATGAATAGAAGGGGAAACAAAAGTCAAACAAACAAAAAACCCACGACCAACAACAAAACCTAAACCAGACCACATAAAAATAAATATATAAAAAGCCACTAGCTAATGTTGTGCTAAAATCTCTGAATTGCTGTAAGAATTCAAGGGTTGAACTGAACTTCTCTAACAGTTCCAATGTTATGCAAAAACAAGGAATAAAACTCCAGCAAAAACAAATGTTTTAATATAACCAATAAACAGGTACAATACAGAAGCACTAATCTGAGACTGCAAAAAAATTATAAACAGATTTTTTTTTTTAATCTTTCTCTCCAAAATGCACATTTCTTCAAACTGCAAATAAGAATTGGTGACGTTTTTCTCTCACAAATCTTGGAGGCTTTGGTGCCTCGATCGCCTTTCCCAGAGTGGTACAGAGCTCTTGTTGAACTGTTCATTGCTGATACAAAGTTGCCTTGTTGGAACCAAGTATTACTTCTTATCTGTCCCCGATATGTGTATGCATGGTTCTGCTGGTCTCTCCTATACATATAGGGGTTATTACACAAATAAGAAATATTGACTTGTATGCTATCACGGGAGCTATAATCAATTGCCTGCTGAATGGCTGTGGAACACAAGCTAAAACCTAATCAGCTTTTTAAAGGAAATTATCAATAGAAATGCTACCAGCTACAGAGAACATGTCTTGGCACTCCCAGAAAAGGCTGTTTAATACCTACAAGAGCAGAGCCACAGGCACACACCCCCCAGCCAGAGCAAAGGAGACATGTCCATCCCCTGCTGACAGCTGCTGCAGACTGACCAAAAAGCACAGGAGAGATTCATTAACGGAGCTTCCTCTAGAGAATTGCCATGGAATGAACAGCTAGCCCACGTCAGAAGCAGAGAAGTAGCATCAACATAAACACCTGAAGTGTTATTCTTTCTCTTTTTAACCCAAAACTCTTTTTTAGTAAAAAAAAAAAAAAAAACACAACAAAAAAACCCACAAAAAAAACCCAGGTAGGCAGAAGTTTCAATGAACCACAGCAGTAACTGGGAAGCTTTTATGTTTGCTTCCCCATTTTTAAGTTGAAATATCAAATCTCGTAAAGATAAACAAGCCAGCCCAACACATCTTCATAACAGCAGGTAACTTTGGGTACAGAGACATCTCCCTTTCAAGGAAAACTGAATATTTTTACCTGGAACTGTGACACTGTAGTAAAAAGAATTCAACAACGAACATGCAAAGATTTTACCGATCTCATATTCAATTCTGTACAAACAGTCAGTGATGTTAATGGTATGATTACTCAACCATAATAGCAAAAAGCAAAATAAAAGATCAGGTGGTATTTTTCTCCAGTCATACACACGGCTAAGTGGTACATGGCCAGTGCTTCCTGATTGCCGTTAGTGCCCATGAGCGCAAGCAAGTGATCACACTTGCTTTTACTTTTAATTGCCTCTGAGGCACAAGGGACTAATCTTAAATTCAGGAAGACAGGGAGAGCAGGATCCAAGCACCAAAACACAACAATTCCCTTATCTCACCCATGCCGCTGAAGTCAAGGGTTCAGCCACCCATCCCACCTGGCACAAACTTTCTATTGCTGCTATCAGAATGAAGCAGCTGCACAGCTGTTGCTTCACAGTTCTGACTACATACATACTGGCCAAACCATAATATACCTAAAGGACCGCTTAAAAATTTGCCAGCTCAGCTGTGGAGTACATTACTTGTCCACCCCCGATGCTTTCTGAAACTGAAAAATAGCATTGTTGTGAACCCATACTGATGTATACAAACAAGTGGTTCAGCAAACACTGAAGGTGTTTGACATTCTGTTTTAAGCTAATAGAGAAGTAAAAATTGTGCAATTGATTCCCTTTCTATTTATTCAAGCATTATGGAACTGTACCACATTACCAGTCTGTTCTGAGCATAAGAAAATTTCTTGGATTCATGCTGGCAGTAAGTGGTCCTTTGAGGATTCAGATGCTTTGCCCCCCAGACACTCTCCTTATTCTTCCAGTTGATCTAAATCTTATCATTTTCTTTCTCTTGAAGTAAAAAGCAGTCCAGTCCTCAGACAGCTTGTGGTTTCCGAGATTGAAGTGGAAGGAGAGTGAAAGTCTGTCTGTCTTAAAACCTATTTCTGAATTCATTCATGCACCCTCATTAAAGATGTAAGAGAATTATGAAGGCGAAGAAATAATGAAATAGGAGTCTTTTCCAAACTGGTCTTGCTATCCCACCAGACTCAAATATCTGATATCCATTGCGACACACTTTCTTCTGCATTGATGAATTTTAATTTTTGTTGCTCAAGGATAACACTTCAGGAACAGCGTGAGTGGTCATTACATCACATACATAGTAGAGTCTGCCTCTCTTTAAACTAGATGCCTGAATTAATAAGCTCCTTTTCCTGTACTGTGCTGCCACGCTGGCAAATATTTTCTGACTGTGTAAAACTAAAGTCCAAAAAAGTGCTTCCCCAGCTGTCTCGTGAAGTCAAGATCAGAGAACAGCATGCAGGCTTTTGATATTTCACATTGCAATGCACGTTCTCCAGAGCTCTCCATATTGCCAACGGCAACCATATTCCTGGCAAGCCTTCAACTTTGCGAGGGGTCAGGAAAACTCCTGTCTCCTCCCCACGTACCCCACTATTAAAAACAAATCATGTAACACTACTGTCACCCACAACAGAGTATTAGATAATATGTTATTTTTGCCAAATAAAGTGCAGTTTTAACCTGGTCAAGGCCAATTTTCCGTATTTATATACTTGTCTAAACACTTGGAATGATGCTTCAGAATCTATAACTGCAATTACTAACATTTTGACCCCTCCAACTTCATCCATCCTCCACTTTAAAGGTAGAGTATACTCAACACTGAAGACCGGAAAGCCTATTTTGACCTCATTTGTTAATATCGGCTTCAAAAGATCAGTTGAAACGTTTATCTTATGTTGAAGACACAAAAAAGGACACCTACTAAAACAACATGTACGACCTACTGACTTAAAGCAACCTAGGGTTTTTTCTTTACTGCAGAATAACAACTTTGCCATACACTAAAAAAGTTAAAGTATAAAAGACAGAGAAAACTTTAAGACTTTTTAAGAGGAAAAATATAACACTACTTCTTCCCCACCAAGTAGCTTATCATATAATTATATCATATTTTCTATTTTTTATACTGACAAACTGAAATGCATTATTGTGCTACAGAACTGAATATTCTGTCTGAACACTGTCCCAACTGGTGAAGTCAAGCTTGAGTGCAAAACACTTAAAGAAGGATGTATGTCCATTTCATTATGCTGCAGCAATCTCTTTGCGACTTATCAAGAGGAGAATTGTCAGCCCATGTCACAGAGGTACTCAAAGGACTAACGTGCTTGAGTAAAATGCTGCTGTACATTTTTCTGAACCACCTTTTCTAAATACAGTTTGAGTATTCCAGCATAGCAATGAGCCACAAAGAAGTAGGTTAACTGTGTAGAAACCACCAGTAATTTTGCTTTCTAAGTAATCAGTCAATACTGCCTGATAAGATCACATCAGCAACACAGGCAGCCTTTCAATATTAACCAATTTTATATCTTATCTTTTCCCAGGTGACTGGCTGTGATGCCAGGTGAAAAGGTGATGGAGAGTTCAGAAACATGAGATAAATAATATATGCCTGCAAATTTAATTAGCAAACAACAATCCAGGGATAGCTATTATTCAGTAGAAAGACACAAGCCCTGGCAAGATATCTGTGGGTTCTCCTATCTTAATATAACAAGGGACCCCCTGGCAAGGGGAAGAGATGACCTAGATGCTAAATTTTACCATATATGTGAAAAACTTCTCCCCTACACCCCAGCTGGTTTGCCAGGCTCTTCCTGATTTCTGATCTTTGCTTGAAGCTACTGCTGTGCTCCAGCCATCTCGCTCACACACACAGAGACACACAAAGGCAGAGTGAGGCATGTCTGCCTAGGAAATACCTCCTCAGATCTACGTCTGGTTCATCAGCAAGCTCAGTGTGTTTATTTGGATCCATTTCTTCAACTAGAAGAGCTCTCTCATCCCTGTGGCTAAGCCATGACTCAGTTTTGGAAGATGAGAGGGCAGGATTGGGGAGAAGATGTACAGGGAAGAGGAAAAAAAAAAAACCAAAATATTTAGAAACGATGCCAAAAAGTAGTCCTTTCAAAGGCAGGTTGAAGTTCTGTATCAGTTAGCACTGTTGCACCCACAATACAAAATTTACTCAAACTTGCACTGTCAGGTCCCTTGTGTATGCAACTTGCTCGTCTGTGGACCATCTATCAAGGTAGATAACATTCTTGTAAAATGCGGTATCCTGGCTGATGTTTTTTTCAAGTATGGTTGAACAGACTATACTAATATATTGTTGGTAAAGCACACACTCTTACTTCAGGATTCCCAGATTTTTTACTGTCTCTAGAAATTTGAAATACATATCAAATGTTTAATATTTTAACAATATCTAATTGCAGTAGTGTTAGTCCATGTGTTTTAAATTTTATTCCTTTTCAGGCAATGGCAAGCAGCAACCAAAAAAAAGTAAGTTATGTTTGAATAATACATCTACACTGCTATTATTTAGTCTGTTATTCAGCTCTCAGGACCTGAACTGTTGGCAGATTTCTGGAAAGCCAGTTTTATAAATGTACCAAATACTACAAAGATAGATCTGTATTAAAATTTGAGGTTGACAGACAGCTGGCTGGATTTAAAGGGAAAGAAAGTAGACTGGTGGTAGCAACAATGTGAACTTAATAGCAGAAAAGTGAGAGTCATGGGATATCCGAGATCAGATCAGGCTCTGTCAACCGGAAGATAACATTGCACCTTTAAGACCATTGGGGCTCCTGGTCTGGCAAGGAAAGAGAAGATTTTAAACCAGCTCTGTCTGGTGTTAAGGGGGCCCAAAGTAATATGAACTGGCAGGATTTGTAAAACTGCATCACTTTAGAACAAAGTTTGGCCTGCTCTTCCTAGCCAGTTGAGAAATAGGAAAATGCAATGAAAACATGCAAGTTCTTATTTCTTTGTCTCTCTTTTTAAATTATTCTTACACTGTTTTTCACTTAGCACATACTTAGTATGGATCAGCATGCCTATAGCTATTTAACGCTATTCCTGTTCTTTGTAGCTATGATTTAGTTTTTCATTACTGAATGCCAAATTAAACTGAATAATCATCACTCCAAAGTCACACTATGGAGGAAAGTACACAAGTGTCAGAAATCCTCTTGCAGTTGCTGATATGAAAGTGTACTGAGGAACAGAATTTTTCATACTAATGAGGTCATCTCATTTATTTTATCATGGAATCACTGTCACAGTAGGATAGTTGTATTACATCAATAATTTAAATTGTAGTATTATGAAGGTGTGGACAAAGTATTCTCCTTCTTATGGTTTTACATTTCAGGGAACAGGTAAATCATATAAAACACAGAAAAAGGAAGGCTGGTAGAATCAATAAAAGAGATTACCATTGGAATATATTCTCCAAATAATTAATTCCACAACTTCAATATTAGAATTCATTATCCTACATGACCTGCCAAAATTATCTGTATTTTTTGACCCTCACAGAGATTGAAAAGCCCTTCCTTTCAGTCATATATTTAGGAGACTTTTGCAGGATTTTGAGATTTGCATAGATTCTACAGCATTTTTCCATGCCACTAGTTGTTTAAATTTGCAGTCTGTTACTGATGACATTAAATAGCACTTTTTAAAGTTTCCCTTGCAGTTTGCACATGTAGACAAGTTCTTCTCAGATATCTTGCTATTACTTTAATGATTCCTTGCTTTAAGTAAATTAGAGAACTCAGTGTTTTCTTTAAGAGCTACCTGTCTAATTTAATATCAGTAAGTAGCACTAGCAAGCCCAGTGATGGCAGTAGGTCTCTCTTTCACACAGTCCCACCATTGTTCCCTGCCCCTCCTTCACACTTCAGTTTCTCTGCAGGTAGCATAATTTGACAAAAATAAAAGAGAAATGCTGAGAGAGTGCTTCTACTTACTTCTCTGTCTAAGCAAAGAAGAAATTGCTAAAGAAGCATCAAGAACTTTCCCTAGGAAGACACTGCTTATTCTGAAGCCAAGTAAAATTTTAAATGACCCAAACATAAGGGATAGTATCCACTAAGAATGGCACAGAGATTAAAGATAATGTCAGATATGATATCAAAAGCAAATAAATACTTTACTGTATTAAAAACAAAGGAAAGGACGTTGCTGATGATCAAAGGTAGGATGGCCAGGGGAAATATTGGATAGTGAACCTATATCCTCCTGTAAGAGCAAAATCCCCGAATTAAAGTTGATCAAACAAGGAACAGGGAATGTGCTTACAGGAACTTACACTAATATTGCGAGCAGAACAATAACATAAGTACCCCTATTTTAGAAGAAAGAGAAAAAGAAAAAAAACCAAAAACAACATTAAGCAAGCAAATTTAAGATCATTAGTCAGATCTCAGTTGACCAAGACCCTATCCCTCAGAACTTGTATATGAAAGACATGCATCTAAGTTAATGGAAATTTGGTACACTTGTGTTGAATTTTATTGAAAATAGATTGTTCCAGGCTAATGCAATAATTGCTTTATAAACAAGGTAAAACTAAGTTGAAATAAATTACTGTATGTTCAATACAGCCCTACAAATAAAATTGGGAGTTCAGCTGTAAAAGATAGGTTGTGGTACAAGAATTGTAAATTATATAAAGAATTAACTAAAGAAAAATAGCAGTGATTTGCACTGGACTGGGACAAAGTTCTTCAGGTAGTCCTCCAAGGACCAGTCTCAGAACTACTATTAATTGGTTAATGTTAACAATTTTGTGGGAGAAAAACGGAATGGACTTGTAAAGTGTGTTGATTAGGAGAAATTATTGAAATAAAGCTGGATGTAACACTGAATAACTCATGGAAATTATGGGAACAGTAAAAGCTGTGTTGATATTCAGTCGAAGTGCAAGTTCATTTATTCATCGATACAAAGCATTTCCAGTTTTAGATATGAATTATTTGGAACTGACAAAGGAAGACAAGAGACTTGAGTTTCTTTTTCAGACTGATTGACTGAGCTATTAATTCAGTGTAGCTGTGGAAGAAACGAATACAGCCTTGTGAGGTGGCAGCTGATGTATTTCCACTTTATAAAGTATCATTAATGTCATAGTACCAAACCGCTTGTGAATCAAAACAGTTTAAAACGGTGACATCTACCCTGCCCATAGCACTGAGCTAATAAAAATACACCTCGTAGAAAGCAGAGAACATAGTCAACTACTATGTTGTCATTTTTCAATTAGTAACAAACTCATTAAAACTGAAGATGATAAGGCAATATATTCCTAGGCCTGAAGAAGTTCCTCACATCAATCTGAGAACAGAAACTATGCCATCATTGCGAATCAGCATAAGCTTCAGCCACTACAAGGCAACTGGACAAAGTTAACCCATTTGGCTACTATTATGGGCCTCATGTTTTGATCTTGAGGACAGAATTTCTAAGGAAGAATCTCCACCTGAAGAGTGATCCATCATCAGCTAACATATCTAATGGCCTAGAGCAAATTGCCAATTCAACTGCTGACCTTCTATATCTCAAATTATTCTTTGCTAAGTTACTTTTCTATCACTGTTATCACTGTATATATAATAGTTCGTATTGCATTTGGTAAGATTACATAGAGGACTACAAGACTATAAATCTAAGTTATCTAATTAGTTATTTCGCTGTCGTAAGTGTTCCATATGTAAACAGATATTCATCCCAAAGCCTGTTCTGATCTAATTTTGGTGGAAATGCTGCTGTCTTCCTTCATGCAAGAAGGCTGGTATCTGCATTTTTCTTGCACATTCCCTGGTCTGTAGGGGCTACAAAATTTGTTACCTCAAAATTCCAAAGGATTAAGAGCAGAAGCCAGCTAGAATGGTACACCATGGCAAATCAAAACAGGGTTAGAATAATTATCATGTTTAACATATGGCATTTAAGGTACAACTTCCAAATATCTCATATTACAGTACATGTTAATCCTTTTTGGTTTTCTATTTACGTCATGACTGCTGAATGAAAATCAGAAAGCACCTTTATGGAAAGGACAAAACTGTAATGTGGCCTGGCAATAGGCATATTCTTTCTACTTATGAAAAGAGGAAAAAAAAAAGAGCAGTATTTTCTAATTTTGCACAAATATTTTGAAGACGTTCTTTCTGCTGTACCACAATTTCAGCTTCTCACTGTTCAACATCTACTACCTTGCTATGTGAAAAACACCTACTAACACAATTGTAGCATTTGGAATTCCGTCACTTTCTCTCCTCCCATATGTGCATTTCTCAGCAAGCTCTCGGTGCTCAAACATTTTGCCAAAAGCTACCAGCCTGCAGTAAAGCTTTCTCTCAGACACCATAACAAAACAAGGGAATCAAAGTAGGAAAACTGATGAAAGTTGCAGCCACAAGCTTGAGTTTTTGTAGGTTCTGCACATTTGTCTGGATCCTCTGTCAGAATCTAGCTGGGACAGGCTGGCATGATGCCAACTGCAGCACTGAACACCATTTTTCAAAAATCAATAAACAAACTTCTGTAATAGGAGTAAGAAGCACAAGCACAACTTGGAAATACTGATCTTACATGATGTCTTCATCTAATTCTGTGTAATGACAACACAACCTTTCCAAATATGTCTCCTTCTTACCTAATTGTAGTGTTGCAATAGGAAATCTCATGGCAGCCCTGAATCAGACAGGGAAAAAAAAGAGGGCTTAATCACCAACCTAAAAGCAAAACCAGTACATTATGTGATATGATTTTGAAAGTAGCTCTACTGATTCCGTATCAGTGGTTAGATACCTGAAGTCAGATTTATGGCATAAATCATGGACATACACTTGGAAAGAATTCAGCCTGTTTTAAACTATAATTCAAAACTGTAAAATCATCTTGAAAAGATCCAGAGAATTTTTATTGCTATCATCTTTACATTGTCTATTCAGTATTTCCTTTTATTTACTTCTATAAGACATGAAGTTAATGGCCAACCTTAAAGACAAACTAAACATCACCATTCTAAAAGTAACCTAACAATAAGCACACATATATAGAGCTGTATGGTTTTGCATGAGTTTTTAATTTTTTTTTTTTATTTTTTATGATGCCTTTTATAAAAGTTTTGGAAAATACAGCATTATTTTCCACTTAAATCAATATACTGATTGTAAAAGTAGTTCCTATAAAATTGTATCTGCACTTTAAGTAATCACACTGTTATTCAGCATTCAAAACCACCTGACACATCACATATGTGATATGCAAAAAGACTCAAGACATAAGAAAGTGACTGAATGGGAAGGGAGGGAGGGAGGAAGAGAAGGAGGGAAGAAGGATTTATTTTACCGCATACTTTGGCATCAGTTTTAATCTTAAAAAAATGATTATAAGGTAAGTGAGATAGTTTCACAGGTCTTTTAAGTAAATAATAATAACATTAATAGCACAAAATCTTAATAACACCACCTGGAGACCTTTTTTGCTTGTTTCCTAGTCATCAGAGATTCACAATAAATAATCCAATACTAAAACTACTACAAATGAGTAGTAGAACAAAGACTTTTTAAGGTTCAGTAAAAAGTTAGGGCATAATCTTTATCTCAGTCATGTTCAAGTGAGCAGATACTGTAATCAGCTTCGTGATGGGTCAGGGACTGAGATGGTGTGCAGGAAAAACAGAAAACATTCTGTGCAATTATGTCCTATGTCATTAGAAAAGAAATTCCCGTTATTTGCATGAAAGAAGGTGACACTGAGGAGAAGACCTCTTCATAAGTTGTCACTGGGGCTGTAACTTCACTGCCATAATGGTGCTTTTGCCTTTCCTCCACTTTCTGGCACAGCAAGTGCTACTTAATCTGCATCCACAGCTGTTGGGCTGCTTCACCGTCCAGACAGCTGTCTGCAGTCCTCAGAAAAAATTTTTTGTTGATGACCTGACTCTAATCCTCTTCGTCCTTTTCCCACCAAAAATAAGCAAATGCCTACAGCTGAAGTCAAGTCAAACCAGCTTTACCTGATGACAAATGGGGAAAAAAAAGACATGCAGAATGGGGCTTGTCCTCCAGTGCACATTATTAAAATGAGTTACAGCATACGGAAGTGATGGAGGTCTGCAAGTGAAAAAGGCAGACAGATCTCACAGGCTTTTTTCCAAAGTCCTAGAAGAGAGAGCTCCTTGATTCTTGCTCGCAGGTCCCCTTTGACCTCCTCCTGGAAACGTTAATGATAAAGGTGATAACACTCAATGAATGCCTCATAACCCTGAACATAACCTCTAGATTTAATTCAGCCATTCTTGTCTCTTCCACTTTCTGCCATAGACTTGTTCAAGAGTTATGTTACCTTGGCTTATAACTTTGACCTCTGAAGGCTAGGGGCACAGAGTCAATCAATTCTTCATACTTTAGACCTACCTGAAGGACTCTATTTCATCATGTCATTGTATTCACTTTCTGAAATATTCTCTCTGAATATTGTGAACGTGTTTTAGCCTCAAAACTACTATGAAAAAATGGAGTGAATTCTCACAACCCGTCCAGCTGTAGTCATTTTCTTCTTTTCCTTCTTTTGGGGTGGAGGAGTGGTGACCCAACAAAAACCCTCATGACACATTCAGTTCACCAGTGTGCCAGTATAAACAAATCAAGAAATTCTTATATTATTTTTTACTTGCAAACTGAACACCTAATGCTGTCTTCTACATTTATTCTCATGGTTCGTGGTTTACTTGAAGCCATAGGCAACAGAAGAAAGGGGAAAAAGTATCCTAAAAATTCATGTTTGTCTATCGACTCTTACAAGTTTCTCATTATGGGCAGCCCTTATTTCCACTCTACTTACAGCTATAGGCATGAATTACTTTAAATATCAAAGTAGATCATTAAATAGCAAGCCAATTAGATAATCTGCATTACAGGAAAATACTATTATTTAATTAGCTTGTTAAAAAAACCTCCCATACACATATCGTGAGGATAAAGCCTCCTGTAAAAGAACAAAAACATATTTATCCACTACAGCTGCTACCTTCACAGGTATACCAACATATTTCTCAGAGAAGATATGTAGAGACCATGATGACATTTACTCTTCTTAAAGTCACAGGATGCAAAACTGCCTGAAACCTGTTCTCTTGGCTACTATGTCTGAGCACAAGAGTGGAAATGCTGACCAGCTGTGTATCGGAAGAGGGGAAATCCCTCTCACCTCGCCCCTCTCCTAAATGACATACTTAAAACACCAGCCAGCTTTGAACAGTCTGTGGAGAGTCCAACTTACTTGGCACAGCTTTCTCAGTTACTTCCTTGTCTGTCTTCCTCCCAATTCACACATCTGCCCTTCCATCTCCTACAGTCATCCTTTTTAAAGCTAGATTTTCATTTCCCTCCTAATTAGGAAAACTAGGCAGAACAATTCACTGACCCTTAGAAGAGCTGTCAACACCAGAGTCTGCTGCCTAGAAGAATAATTTATTTCTCATTACATTTGAGCTATTATTAAATCTAGAAAAAAGGAAACACCAAATGACATCAGTAATTACACTGCAAAACAAAATGAAGCTTTCTGCATTTTATGTAGAAGCTGAATAATCTTGCAAATGCTCCTGATAATTTGTACTACCCTAGTAGCATAAATGACAACTTTTCCCAGTTTTTCAAGTTACCTATAAAACAGAGCTGTGTGAAGATGGAGACATTATGCATAAAGAAAACTCCACTACATTATCAACTTTCCAGAGGAAAGAAAAACTCCTGCCTCATGATTCAAATACAGATTACATGAACTAATTTTTGACCTGAATTATGCTGGGATTAGGAAATATTTGTAATCTGAACTGCACTTTACATTGCAAATAGTTGACTGAACCACACCAGTAAGAATATTTTCACAACACACTTCGGTAGATTCCACAATATCCTTGTTTTTCATACACAAAAGGCCGAGATCCATAACGATGATGCTATAAATCTTAGAACACCAACCTAAATCCTTTCCCAGCTACTGAAACAACTACAAGTAATAATTGCAATATGGAGATTTCTTAAAGTGTCCAGGGGAAATTCTCCAAAGTAGTTTCAAACAATGCAATTTAATGAATTTTAAAAAGAGAAATGATTCAACAAAAGAAAACAATCCCCCCCGAAGTTTATTGTACTGTTGCAAAGCTGTAATTCCTTGGCATGCTGTCTCCACCCAATTTGCAGTAATCAGCAAAACCACTCGGTGGAACAGACACCATGATCTTTGCTCCATATAAAATGAGAATCTTAAAAAGGTAGCTAGGACTCAGGCATCATATGTAGGATTCAGAGCAAACATGTATGTTTAGCATCATTTTAACTGTCAGATAGTATCCTGACTACCTTCATCCGCTTTTCCAAAATGCCTGTCTTTTGTCATCTGACAACTCTATACACTGATTTCTTGAATACCCTAAGCTTTCTAACTATTTAGGCAACTGAATCCCAAAATATACCAAGTTCATAACCTACCAGCTATCAGCTGCAGCACTAAGATGTGTGCATTTGATCCATAGCATACAGGCATTAATTAGAATCCCATCTGCAATAAAATATTATCATCATATATTTTCCAAAGGTTGAGAACATACCCATACCTGAACCTTCAAAGCTAAAAAATACTAAGTCTGAAACACCTTAAAAGCTTCATTTGCAGTTTTGTTTTTCAGGAAATAAAATTTCGTTTCACAGCTTGCTTGAAAACCTACAGTAAATCTGCTATGTAAATCTGGTAAGTCACTAGAAATAATTGTTCCTTGGAACTGCAGCATAGCTCATATCCTACTTAGTAAGTTTATCCTATAAACCTGCATCAGGATCTCTCATTACAGATAATCTTGCAGTGGCATGCATAGATGATACTGGTTTCTGCAGTGCTTTACAAGCTTCACACTACTATATATCATTTTACGAAAAAGGGTACGTTCATAACGCTTGATGAGGGAAGAGCCCTCCTGCAGAAGAGTGCTTGATACAAACATTCTTATTTTTTTCTCTAGTACATTATCTGAATCAATCATGGTATATATAATCATTATATAAAAATGTAAATATGCTCACATCAGCTCTCTCATAAATGCTGATGTATTTCAACTAAGCTTGACAGAAGTCTAAGAGCATTGAGAAGAAAGATATTCCTAGAAAAGTCATGACAACTGGCCCTTCAAGGTGGTTCTTATGTGGAACAGCATGGACTCTGCAGCAGAAGATTATTTTTTTTGGCTTGGCACTACCATGGGCACAGTCAGAGCCATCCAACTTGGCTGTGGTTCAGAGATGTGTGACACTGCTGGGCATGTTGCACGTGCAGCAGTGGTGGGGTTCTCATCATCATGGGCATACAGCATCCTGGCTGAGAAACTAAATTTATTGAAGTGAAAGGAGACCAAGTAGGTTCAAACCTAAAATGATATGTTGTGCTCCTGTTGTACTATTAATGAAGTCCACCATATCAGGGGTTAAATGGTGGGATGGGACATACAGAATACAAACGCAAACAACTATTTGGTCACTGCAAGACACAATCTCTGTGATAAAGTTACCAAGACTTCACTGAGCATCTGTTCAAGAGATCAAGAGCTTGAAGAGCAAGTCATCTCTGCCCAATTGTGTGACTGCTTTCACCCATGTCACTCCAAACAGCAGAGCTCACCTCTCTGCTGAGAACGGGACCTCCAGCACTTCGAGGAGCCCCTGCTCACAGCCAGGAACACCTGAACAAGTTGCTCCCTGCCCCCACATGTATTTCGTGACATTATTTGTACCCAGGCATCTCCACAACACAAAGATTCATGCACTCAAAGAATGCAATCTGTATTCTAGTTTAAGGGATATCTACATATAACAACTCCTCAACTATGTCTACATCACACAGTGGGGAAAAAAAAAAAAAAAAAAAAAAAGAGAGAGGATATTTCTCTCTCCCCACCTTATAGGAAACAGAAAAAAGTGGTGTTACGCTACAAAGGCAAGAGCTTTTCTCTCTGTGCCTAGCAACTGCTGTTTTCCCCTCACAGCATATGGTCTTGTTTAGTTTCTTTCTCTCCTAGCAGTGAACTAATAAACAAGAGGTAGGCCTCTGTCTTTTCACCAAGGGAAAAAGAGAAACATACTTCTAACAAAAGGTAGACACTTGTCTTGGTGCCAAGAAAAAGTTTTCATGCCCCATTAAACAGAAGGTAGATTCCTGTCTCACTGATTCTTTTGTTTGTTGCCTCAGATTGTTAAACAGAGCAAGGGCACTCCTGCTTCCAAGCACCTGCACTTAATTGCAGCTTATTGCATTCCCCACAGGGAGGCAGGAACAGCTGCAAGGGAACACTGTACTGATGCAAGAGCAGAAAATACCGCTTTTTTTCCCGGGCAGGAAATGTGCTCTCTTCTACAAAAAGCACACCACTCTAGAGAGAAATCATTGGGAAAAACAACTAGTACTGCTAGCTTTTCCTCTGTTTTCTTTCATTTATCCTTACTCCAACAAGGTAACGAACCACTATTATAAATTTTTTTAAAAAAGAAAACAAACAAACCAAAAAACACCTCTATAAATAATCGATTTAAAACTCACTTTTCAAGAAAAATACCGGTTTTGTGTTCAGCAACCTGCTTGTTTATTAATTGAAAGATTTTTCCACAAAGCCTTGGCAGGTCACCAAGCTTTAAATCTAAGTGAATATAATTCAATAAAATGAATGCATAAACTAAACTTAGGACTAGCTTCTTAAGAAGAGCAAAAAATAAGTATTTCTCCACATCCTGCATGGCGTTTAATCTAATTTATGGAAGGCTGTACCAAGCCCAAAGCCCACAGGCTGGCCAGCAGTTCCTTCTTCAAACTCAGGAGATGTCCATCAGTCGACAGAACAGTGAGCAAATCTTCATATGACAAGGAGGGCTGGTTTGAGAGCTCCTCCAGCCTAAGAGAGCAAAGAAAAATCAGAAAGCCTGTCCTTTGGTTTGATGAAAGTGAGCAGAAAGGAAGGCACAGCAATGCAAGGAACTATCCCTGCTCATCTCACGCTGAAAAGCCAGCAGGAGAGCTCCTCCTTGTACATTAAGTTCCCAGGGTTCCCTTAGCCTAACTAGGTCACTTCTACCAAAAATCAAATGGAAACAATCATCCTACAGTTTGGGAGCCCTAGGGCCTCCCAGCATGGTCACAACAGCTCTTTTAGATTGCAAATGTTTTCCAAGTCCCAAGATTTGAAAGAAAAATTTGCTTTCTCTATATCATCTTCAATACCCAGAGGCAGCACAACAAAGAGTATAGTCACAGCATTGCTCTCAGCCTAGGCCTTCTAATGCAATAGAAGGGAAAGAATGATTTTTGTTTCTTCACATACCACTTTACTGCCTTACTGAATTAAAAAGTGGCAATATTTTTTTTCCCTAAGTGCTAAAGAGATAGAATATTTAACCTCCCACCTGTTTCCCCAAATAAAAAGAATAAAAATGGAAATGTTTTCTTATGCTCTTTGAAGTTCATTGGATTTAAGCAGACTGTAGTATTGAGGTTCGGTTACTTGCACGCACTGCATGCTTCCTGCTATGTTCCAACTTATTTATTTTAGACAACTAAAATAGACTTGCTTTTAGTCTAAACTATAGACTAAGAGAGTCAATAAAGAGAGCCAATTTGACAGTCTCCGTGGTTGAAGCCTTTGACAGAATAGGCACAAGTCAAGGCAGCATTCTTTCCTTACTTCGTTTATTTGCATCAGCCTTAACTTGGAGATACCTCTTTTTTTATTCCAGAGCAGCTCAGCTTTAACAGTCTTTCTCATTTTTTTGCCTTAGGTCTTACAACAACACAGAATTTTCAGATGGGAGGAGTGAAGTTTCCACTTAGAAGATAGAATACACTACTACATGTGCGGGTTAAGTGAAGGAGAATATAAATACTCCATGCATGGTGCTCCAGTCACAAATGCTAGAATTGGAGATATAATTGAGATATCGTATCTCAGGGAGTCCATCTCCTCCTTCTTCCCCTTCTCCTTCCTTACCCTCCAGTCTCAACTGTCTCATGAGAAAACTGAGAAAGGGGTGACTGCTGCTTGTGTTCCCCTCTTGGATGCATAACCGCCTTACAGATGAAGTTCAGAAACCACAGGATTGTCCTTAACGTACAAGAACAACAGTTCCTCTTTGCTGCCTGTCCAAGTGCATCTCAGAAACCGCATTGGTTCTAGAAGGACTATTTCCTCATCTCTGCAGGGGCATGGTGATGAGCCTGCCCAGCTCCCCTGGCTCACCTTGCTGTGTGCCCACACATCCCGGCTCAGCTAGCTCTGATCTCTGCCTCGTCATGCTCCTTTGCTCCTCAGCTCAAAGGGGTTGCTCCAGAGGTTACAATTGGAAGCACGATGGTCCAGATTATTTTCTGCAGTAGAATAAATCTTCTGGACTAAAAAATCTTATAGCACTAAAATGACTAGAGCCTTCTAAATTAGTTTCTTTCCACACAAAAAATTCATAAGTATTTAGTTAAGAGGCATTCATCATTACTTCACAGTCTCTGGTAATAAGTGGTTAACATAGTTATTAGGTATAGGGGCCAGGGCTTGAGGAAACTTAGAAAACCTTGGCAAGCTGCAAGGAAACAGTGGTTGAAGAGTACTGGTTAGTAGTGGAAGAATACTGGTTAGTACCACCAAGTCTGAATTAAGGCTTAACACTTCCTTCATTTGCTGGACCTGCCTTGGGTTAATTCATTTTCTACTTGACCAAGCTTTGGTCTCTCAGTCACCTCAAGTGACGACAGGCCTGAGACTGTGACAGACAACATTGTTCTCAGCTGCTAAATGTAAGACACCTTCACATTTTCTTCCTGTATACATGTCCAAGAGTACTTTTTCATCTGTCCTCCAAAGCTAAGCTACTTTCTAGGCATTAGATGGTAAGAACACAGACAGAAGCCATTAAATCTAAAGCATCTAAAACTACACACACTCATATCTATGCTTTTTCTTTATTAAAGTTTCTGAAGCCTCAATCATTTACTTGCTCATAACAGTCTCGATCAAGGTAGTAACTCTGCACATTTATAACAGCAAATTAAAAACTGGAAATATTCTCACACATAGTCTGAATGCAATCTGTCTTGAAACTTGAACAAAGATTGTTATTGATGGAATTTTGAAGTGAGCCATGCACTGCAAAGGGTTTGTTTTGAAGATTTCCCAAGAAATAAAATACAGCGTTCTAATCAGAACTTTACCTGCTATTAGGTCAACTTCTCTTAACTTTCATAGTCTAGAACAATAAATCATAAATATACAGATAATATTCCGCCACTCCATTTATCTCGCATCAAATATTGTTTTACTACATACCATAAGCTAGAGAGGATTCATGCAAATCATTCAAAAGTAAGTCCTCTAATACAGAGTAGATTTTTACATCTCAAATGAAAACAGAAAAAAAATGATTCAATAACTGTTCCAAATGTATATGTAATAAACCATTTATCTGAATAGGTTTATATAGTGTGATTATCTCAATATTTAATTAGCAACATGGTCCCATCATTTACTCTGTGACTATATCTCATCATCATCAAAAGCAGGCACTAGAAGAAAATATACCACAGAACTAAAGAGGTGACATGGTCAACAGCCCAGATCAAGTGTCTGTACACCAATACGTGCACCACAGGCAACAGGATTTTCAGACAAGAATTTTATCTCACTTATGACCAAGAGTAAGAATCCTTACTTGCTACAATAGCTCCAATGTAAAATATTTTCAGAGTTCTGAGGGGCATATGACTTTAAGCAAAGCTATCATGTGAACACCTTATTTTGTAATTATCTACATAATGAGAATTGGATGAGTGTTCTACCAATTCCATTCATCACATTTGTATTCATAATTGTAAGGTGACGCTTTGTATCTCTTCTGCTTACTTTCTATTTATCACATTATTTTTCATATTGACGAGCCATGTCTTGTCAGATTCTATGAATATTATCTGCACAGTGGTTACACACATTGACAATTTAAAATAATTATTCATAAATCATGCTTTCTGCTGTTATTCGACTAGTCTCTTTTGTTCCCAGCTTCTTCCCAGTATCCATGGCTCAGGTGCCAAAACCCTTGAGACTATCTGAAGCTAAGAAAATGGACACTTTTTTGGCACTGAAGCAAGAACAACACGTTCTGCCAATGTATGTTAGGGGCAGCAGCTCTATACCCATAACATTTTTTTAGACAGAATTAAATGAATTTGTGTACATGCACATATTATTCAAATATAACATTTAGAATTTATCCAATATCTAATTGTCCGAACACTAAATTGAGTTTTTATTGCTCTCTGTAATACGATATCTAGATAACTATTTTTGTTTGTATGCCGGCCAACACAGAAGTTGACATGATTCAATCTTTCAGATTCAAAGCAACCAAGATCATTAAATTACTTGCATAGTATTATATCTTGAAAGAAACTCCCTCTCCAAAATATCACTTAATGTGAGGTCTTTTTTGTTTGTTTTTAAGAATATTGAGCTGAAGCAGAAAACGGTTAACACAAATCTGCAATCTACATAAAAGTAGGGAAATCTACAGTATTTCTAGCATGTATGAAAAAAGAATGGCAACTCAGGAAAACAGTGGTGCATTTCTTGGCTGCTACAAAGGACAAAAGAAAAGAAGCATGTGCATGTATACTTTTTTGACACACATTTACAACCTTACTAAAAACACATTCATTTTAAAAACATTTCATATTACTAGCCAACATATGCATGAGACTTTCAGGGATTGTTCAAGTTAATTTCAAAGTTTTTCTGATTATCCTGTATTTTAAGGTTTTACTAAAGTTAGTCACTTTTGAACACAGCTACTAATTAATGTATTTCTTGTAAACATGAACTGCTAAACCACTTGTATTACTGTCTCTTAGAAAAACTTGTTACCAAAAAAAAGCAAAACAAACACCCCATGTACAATAAATGATGCACCTAAGGGAAGCGCATGTATAGGAGAAATTTCAAATACTGAGATCAAGTGTATGTTTAACTACCAGGATTGTATCAGCATATCTTGCAAGCAACACGAGAATCTTGGTTTCTCCAGGGAAACAGGCACATCAGTGTCACTGTGATACAGAAGTTGAATAACTTTAGAGATAGACCACTGTACTGCCTCTGAATTCTCAGCACCTTTAATCCTTTATTCCAGTTCCTCTCTACAAACCTCCTGAAAACCACAGTAAGCTTTGACCAAGCATAAGCAGTAATGCTACTCTCTGACCATCCTAGGACCTAACCTGAAAAAAGAGGAAAATCTAATTAACAGCTGAAACTAAAGGGATCTGTCACATACTGTTTGACAGCTAAGGACCATAAACTACTCTGCCTCTCACCCTTCCCTTCTCCTGTGTTGTCCCATCCTATTTCACCTTGTGTGTTCCGTTTTCTTGGAGTTCATTATCCTAGGCCTGGATTCTGATACACTGACACACGCCAAACATCAACTTCTGTTTTAGGGCCTCTCTGGGTTTCCACTTATTCAGGTTCCTCATATGCAGCTGCCCACTTCTAGACACTTCTTCCCTTTCTGACGCCTGCAATGCCAGTGATCCAGTTGACATGTGTAAATATAACCCAGAAGTAAAAAAGGTACTCTTTTGATAACTACCCATCATACCATCAATATTCAAGCCCTAGAAAGGATGAGGAATTTACCTAAATGGAGGTGAGAAATATCAAAATTGCCTGGCACTCCTGGAAAAATTCAACAGAAAAACTAGCTATAAAAAAATAGTATAGTCTACAAAGGAAATGCTTCCCTGGTGTCTCTCCACAGCTAGAAGCCAGATAACATAAAGGAGCCTGTCAGAATCCACAGAATGTTTAATACACATCCTTAACTGTCTCACTAAACCAAATATAACACATTTTTAGCTAAATAAAATGGAATCACTCTTCTTTCTTGTGGACTTGGGGCACTCAGTTGAGAAGCTGGCTGAGACTTGCTTATCTTTCATATAACATCAGGAAAACACAGACAACTTTAAAGAAGATTCCATTCTCTCCTCCTTGCCCATCCTGTCGTTACTTTATAGAAGGCATTATTTTATTACAAAGACAGAAATCTGTGTAATTTTTCAAATGTGGTGCTTATTAGTAGTACTATGTCAAGTTACACAGTTGTAGGTAGCAAACCTGAAGACACTGAAGCAAACCTATATTCTTCCCTCTTAATCCTCACACAACCTGACTTACACCGCCCATTCAGCTTAGCTTTTGCTTATACATCTATGCTTTTATTGAGTGCATATCCATACGACTTCCTTATTTTACAAAACATTTTCCTTTAAAGAGATGGTAAAATGTTAAAAAAGCTGAAGTTTTAGGCCAATTTTTGACTGTGCAAACAGCTGTACTTGCAAACTCACACCTATGAAAGATGCCATAAAACTCTTCAGAGAACTCTAAATCTTGGGCTACCTTTCTAAATAAAAGGATAACACAAAACAAGAATCTTAGCAGGTTCAAATCCAGAGATCAGTAAATTAAATTCACAGAACGGTCTTTCTCTGGAGACTAGTGCTTTCACTGTTTCACAGATACTTCAGCAATTATCCCTTTACACAGGCACGCAGATTCATTTTTACAGATAACATATTCTCCAAGAGTCTAAACTTAAGGTTGTCTTTTCAGAAGCCAAAAGTCAGTATTTCAGATTTCTTCAACAGAAGACCAACAGGTGACAGTGATTAGCAACTGTCTTCATTTAGACAGTCGCTGAGATATGCGTGTTTTAGCTGAAATAATAGTCGTGTGTCATGTGCCTTACACATACTCCCTGGCATTTTCCATTTTCTTCATATTGGCTGCAGTCTTTCTGCCTTTTCTTTCATTTTATTTTCTACCTCTTCCATCTGTTGGCTCTTTTATCTCTAACTAACAAAGATTTCCACACTTCATTTCAGAAGCTTCATCCATGCTAGTTGTAGGTGCTTGTCAATCACTTTTTATTTGTATTATTTGTATCACAAGGGCTTATGACTAGAACTAGTCAGGAATTCATTGCATAAAACAGTACTTTTTGAAGTTATTTTCTTCAGTTTAGAAGAATTAATGGATTAATATTAGTTTCAGATAAAATGAATTTTCAAATAGGAGTGGTATTGTTTAGCTGTGTTTCTGCTAAATTATTTTCCTAACAACATCAGGCTATTCAGAATGTTTGGATTTATTACACTAGAACTATGTTTAAAGCAACACACAAGCTGCTTGTATTTATTGCATATTGCTCACCCTAGGGGTCAGTCCATACTGATTCCTGTTGTGCTACTTCAAATAAAGACATCGGCTGTATCAATAGGACTAGTTTTAGCGAAAGATCTAGCTCAAACACATACAAAACAGGAGCAAATTTAATAAATTATATTTAGGAAATACATTGTGCTACTTCTCTTATGGGAGAATTACATGGCTTTTAATGTACAAGAAAAAAGGATGCCAAAACATCTTATATATTGAGGAAGATTAGCTACATTATTTTTGTATAACAGTAAAATAAAAACATACATTTATATTTAGAAACAGAACTAACCTATATATATTCTCTACGTATACATTATTAACACAACACCAAATTAAGTCAGGCTATTTGCAGACTTATATGGTTGCTTAAAAGATTTCTTCCTTTATTTACCAAGAGTGTTTTTTATGTGAAAAGAATTAACAATCAGACTGAAAATACAGTCTATCATACAATTCATTCTCATATTTCACGTTTTGAGCATAACATCAAAATACTTATTTCTTTCCTAAAGGTCGTTCGTGTTTTATGGCTTCCCCCTCTTTTTATGTTTTAGTATATCAAATCTTAGTGATTGGTTACTTTGTTCTCAGTCCCACTGGGCCTGTTATCTGTAATTAAATATAAGCCTCCTTGATATTAGTAGTGTGCTGATGGATTGTTGCTTACCTACCAGGCAGCACTTAGAGAAATGGAGGTCCTTGAAAGCAAACAGCATCAGAGCATAAATCAGCTAGAATGAAGACAGGAGTGAATATAGATTTTGTGGTAAGAATGCTCAGGAGATTGTTCTTCGAAGTCCACAGATTGGAGATTACATCCATATTGATTTATTGTCAGACATTTATTGATCATTGGCTAAATGACTGTACAGATAAACATATGTATCTTTCTACTTCTGCCACTAGACCTAACCTTACTGAGTATGCAAAACTGAAAGCATAACCCTCTCAAACCTAAAACGTTGATTAAATGCTGCACGAAGGTTTATGCAGTACAAGGAATCTGAAAGAACACAAAACCACACCCCATCTACTACTCCCATGAGAACAAAGAAAAACCCAATTTAAAATGTTCCAAATTTATTTTCAACCTTTTAAGCAAATACTTCTATGACTACCCTTGCAATTCTGAAATCTCCTTGCTACGTTTCTTGGAACATCAGACACACATAAAAAGAAAATAAAAATTTAAAACAAAACAACACACACAACCAAAAAACAAAACAACAAAAACAAACCACCAACAAAAAACACCACACAAAAAGCCCACAAATCCACAGCTACTCACAATTTTCGGACTACAGGGCATTGCTGTGAAGAATAGATATCATAAAAGACAGCTTGCCTAATAAGTAGGAGCTGTCAGCAAATTCCTAAAATTATTTTCAATTAGTATTATCAATTCACACTCTGTAGTATCATGAAAAATATTCTCTTTTCTAGGTAGCTGGGAGGTAGTTTCCTACAGGTCAGTACGAGAAACTTTTTTTTTAAGTAGTCAGGTTAGATTTTTTCAGAGAAAACCACTTATTTCCATTTGCAAGTTAAGTTACACTTAGAAACATGAAATGTGGATTTGATCAGACCACAGATCTATTTTCACAGCACATGTAAATCCAGTCTTTCAAAGAAAGGAGTCTCTAACTTTGCGAAACTTACCTTCAGTGTTGTCTCCCATTTGCTACACATGGGTTTGGTGAAATCCCTATTAAGGTACACTCACTTAGTTCTTTTACTTACTCAAAAGTAGCCAATATGCCAGCAAAATTTAAAAAAAAAATAGCTTAATATAATCTTACATAAGCCACAATGAAGCAGAGAAGGAATATGTAGAAGAAGGAACCACGTAAATACAAAGATGAAACCAGCAAACAGTGAACTGGCAGTCTAATTTTAATGAGCATATCAGTTTTGCAGTGGACATCAATAAAGGTTTCCACATGCTAACAAACAGAGAGGTTCATCTGAGCTCAACCTTTGCTAATCGACACTCTTTCACTTTCAGAACAGAAAATAATACACAGATACTCAGTACAGCGCCAATTACCAGTGTCCCAGATGGACATCTTCTGTCAGTCTCCTCCTCCCCGGTAGCAAGACATTTGGTGAGGAGAGAGATCACAAGCCTCTGCAACTTCCAGACACTCCCCCACCATAACTCCTTCCAAAGCTGTTTGGTAGGAGTGCCTGAACTTAATCACTCCTACTTCAGAAAAATAAGACAAACCCTTTAGAAATGCTCCCTACTTCATACACAATCTTTCTTGCAAGGGGTTTTTCGTTCTCTCATCCCATGATATTTTTTCCCCAACACACTGGGGAAGTCGTTCAAGACCTGTTGCTAGAAGAAAACCTCCTGCGTTTCTTTGAGCCGTCTGGCCTCCGATCTTTCTCTCTCTGGTTGCTGCAGCTTGTAATTAGTCCCATATGAACAAGTAGTTAATCTCCTTTAACAGTCAGAATCACATGGGGCATATACATCTCATTGCTGGACATGGACCAAATATTTATATACTAAAACCAATTTTCTATTATCTCTCTTTCCTTGTATTCAGAATCCATAGGTTGAAGATTGGCTTGGAAGTCCAGAGACAGAAAGATTATAAATCACACTTTATGATAAAGTAGAAATGAAGAAAACACCTATGTTTATTATTAATTCAAAATTAAAATTAGCATACACTAAGGCTTTTCCACTGGAAAAACAAATCATTAACTGTGAAGATAATATCAAGACTTGTTTGCAAATAGCAAATATTTGTTTTGTAGAAAACTATATCAGAAGCCAAAGGTTAGAATTTATTGCTAGAAAGAAGACTTTAAATTAGGAGGTGTTAAGTCAAGAGAAATTGTGCTGAGCTAGAACTATGAAAATGTACCTGGTGATATTTAAGGTTAACTTAATGTATAATACACTACTAGAATGAAAATACCCAGATTAACTATATTATCAGGAATACTTTGAGAGAACTGCAGAGAATGAAATACTGAAAAATAACGATTACTTTAGAAGAGAAAAGCCTATTGCTTATATTTTAATTTAAAAAAAAAAAAAAATAAACTAATGAGACTGTACAAAACTATATTTTCATTTCATGGTTATAGCTACAGTGAAATGCCTAAACCAAAACAAATTTTCTTCATTGTTGTTCATTATTTATGTTGTTATGAGAAACCAACAACAAAGTTGGCTAATAAGTGTTAAAGCAAATTACTCTCACTGCATCCATATACCTATACTATTAAAAGTGTGAAAAACTCATAACGAATGATACGATTTTTTTTTCATATTTTCTTCACCACCACCTTAAGGCTATAACATACAGCAATTTGAGTGGGAAAAAAAAAAAAAAGGAAAAGAAAAAGGAGAGAGACAGTCCTGACAGAGGGAACAGAAATGTAGATGTCAGTCATTACCTGACTAATAATTACTGAACTACACCCATCCATGTACCTCTCCTTCCTCTTTGTAGCACTGTTTGCTTCCTAGTGTTCATAAGAGCATAATTTCACCAAAGCAGAGGCAGAAGGTACCTCCTCTGTCTGCAGCTCAGCATAACACACTGAGGAATGTCTGCAGATGCCTGCCTCCACAAAGGACATCTCAGCTCCAGGTTGTAGGCAGAGGAAGCGCCTGTGCTTGGGGGTCAGAAGCAGCTACCCCTCTCTGCCCTGCCCCATGCCCACCCTTGGCTGTCTCTGCCTTCGTCCTCCTTGGAGGGGTCACCTTCAGCCATTAATGTGGAGATCTGGCCCACATCCCCAATTATAAGCATGGATAATTTTTATGGATACCTTGAGTTGAATTTCATGTTATTCGTGGTGATCCTGATGTAATTACAGTGACTTATGGTAGAGATTTATGGACTAGAGTGCCCCACTGGGAACCCAGAGGGAGCTAATTCCCAGCAATTCTCAGGCCAGCAATACCCACTCTCTGCAGACGCAAAAGGAGTGAAACATTAAATGCCTGGAAAAGCAATGCTCTACCATCACCTAGGGTAGATGAGACCTGTTTTTATGGTGGCTGGCACACAGTCTTCCTTTACCGAGAACTTCAAATACCACCACTGCACAGAGGTATCTGAATAAATATCCCCAGATTAATGCTGTGAGTTGTCAGTGCTCAATTGGGTTAATATGGCACAGTGCTTTCTCAGGCATACCTGCATATTTCAGTGATACCGGGGGGAAAAAAAAATAACAAAACAAAAATAAAAAAAACCACATCACACAAAAAAAACCCACTTCTATTTTAAATGTTGCTGGTGAGAATCGCAAAGAATAACACTACACATGGCATAGAGTGGTGTTTGATGAAACTATTGATTGGCAACCATGTGTCCCTAGATTTGCTCCTGATTTTGCAGCTGAGTTACAGCACAAGACTAAATGAATCAGTTTTATCACTTGGTGCCTTGTTTGCCTATCTAACAGATAATGTAACTAAAACTTGCTTTTTCTTTGAAAGCACTTAGGAGATGGATGGAGGAACAGCAAAATGTACACGTTAAGAGCAAAAAAACTTGAGCGTTAAGCTGGGCACAAAAGACCACAGTCTGATGAATGCCTTCCTGAATAAGATCTCCATATCATTTCTTCATCCTTCTAAATAACTATAATAAACATAATGTAATTCTTCTACAGAACATTACATTTGATGATAACATTTGGTACTGTAATTTCTGTGAAGATCTGAATAGAATCATGTCAATTTTGGCTTTGACAAAATGAGGCTAATAACTACCAATCAATCAATTCTGCTCAGATTTTCTGCAAAAAAGTGTACTACAGGCATACATAAGAAATAGGTACAAATAGTAGTAAGTGGGTATTAGTCAGCTGAAAGATTTTACTGTGAAAGCCTTGTAAGCGCAATATAAAAACAAGCTATACCTGCAAATGTGCTTCAAAATCTTTATGTTCTAAACATGGTTTTGCATTTTCCAGTCAAGTTTAGAGCCTATGCGTTGCCATGTGGCTAAGTAGTTTTCTCAGTGTTAATGTCTTAGTTTTCTTTCTTGTTTGAACGATAACAGCTGGGAATGCTCACATATTATAGACTGCCAATCTCTTTTAAGAAGCTGTAGTTACAACCATTAAATAAACATCAGTTATTAAAATTAAGTCTTCACCATGCTGAGAAGTCTGTGTTTTTGTTTCGATTACAAGTAAACGTGTTAAAAATGAGGATGGTGTGTGCTCCTTTGCTGCTTACTCCTCCTGCTAATTGTAAAATGCACTGGTTTTAGTAGCTCAAGCTATACCTCCCCTTATGACGATCAGAAGAGTTTGTTGTTACCAAGAAATATGTCTAGACAAAAGGGTTTTTTTGTAAAATATCTTCTCCATGCTATTAATGTTCTACATGATTGACATTGCAATAGTATTTTATATAAATACCTGTATTCCTTTTCATGATTAAATGAGATTTGGAGTTGGCACAGAGGGAAGGATACATCTACACATCTTCAGCCATACTAATTGTAGAAACTATATCTAAGACTTTGATGAAGTTAAAAATTAAGGAAATACACAAAGCAGCAATAAGAGGATGGCACTGAAACATAGTAAAGTAGACATAAGGAAGAAAGCTGAGTTTAGGTGAACGAACTACACAAAGCTATAGCTACATTAGGTGAAGGAAAACGTCTGTGACATATGACTTCCTATCATATCCTGGGATTAGATGAGAGTCTGGCCAAAATTAAAGAAGAAAATGTTAATAATATAGCTATAATCAGTCAAAGGGTATTAAGTGAATTAATTGTCAGTCTCAGTTGTTCAACAAAGAGATTAATCTTTGAATAAATCAAATCTGCAAACAAATGATTAGAAAGAACCACCAAGTTTTGGCTCCTACCATCTAAGATCACAGGAAATAAGTTCCTTTTCTCTATTTTCCCACATCTCATCCCCACACATAGAGAAGGTTGGGCCAAAGGTCATACTAAAAAGCTTAGAAAACAATTTTGAGTGCAGTTTCCCTCTGTTTCTGTGTAGTATCTTATATAGTAGTATAATAAATATAAGTTTTATATAGATATATGTCAATATTCAGTGGTAAAGTTAAGAAACATTTGCAGCCTAATGAAACCACAGTCCTTTTTTTTAACACTCTTATGTGATGTGCTTCAGAATTGCCAAGCCTTCTTTGTCCAGCATTCGTGCTTCAAAGCATTGCACAATGTAACCGAAAAATAGGCTGTCGCATTTTATGTTTGGCTTAACACAATTTGATTTATCCGTTTGCTTTTTCTTCTGTATTCCTTTTTTTTTTTTCCCAGCACACACACAAAGTGACTCAGATGCCTGGTATATGTGGTACCTGCTGAAAGTCCTGTTGTGCCTCAAGAAAGCGATGTTGACCCATACCGATTCCATGTAACTTACTGTGCATTCTTTAATCCTTCTCAACTAGTATTACAAAACCGTGTCCTTGTGTTAGTCATCTACACACAGAATTGTTGGGTTTGCATTCTGCAATAGTGATACAGGCATAGATAGCATGGAAAACATGATTAATTCCATCTGGCAAATAACACTGACAGAGTTATTTTTAAAAATACTTATCACTTAGGTTTTTATGTGTAAAACACGATAACATCTCTTTTCACATTTCTTTTAACTGAGAAACTCTCTCCAAGCCTAAAGAGACTGTTTCAACAAATAATTCTAGACTGATTTATCTGCACTGCAATTATTCACAATAATTTATAGTTTTGTCAGCTATCCATTAAAGACTACCTATGAACTAGAACCAGATGATGGACTATCAGCAAAAGTATAAATATTGTATTTACTTTGAGACTTTTCACTAGATCTGTTTGCTAACACATTCAGACTGGACACGGAAGACATTGAGGTCGAGGAGCTCTCTTCAGATTTTACTGATCTAATGTAGAGTGAATGAGAATCTGGCTCTGCAAGTGCCTCACAGTGGAAAGCACTATTAGCACGCCAGCTACATCTTTACACAACACACCAAATGATGCATTCAGAAAGTCCTAACGAGATAGAGTCCATCACATCCATTGTCTGATAACTTTACTTCCGACTTCAATGGGCCTTGTTTCAAGTATGAAATCATTCTCAAGTAGGCAAGCGAATTTTAATTTTCTACTTAAGACTATAGCTGCATCTAGAAAGTGAGGATCCAGCAGGTCCTGTCATGATCTCCAAATAAAGAAATGCTAGACATTTTTTGAATAGTAATACAATTTCAATTGCCTACCAGGAAAATCTTAGTTATCTAAAGATTACATTTATAGAAACTGTATTTGTTAGTGGTATTACAGAAAACCTGTGGGGTTCCTTGGAACTAAGTGCTGTAAAAAACCCCAACAGAACCTAAAAAAGAAATCCTCCATTTTAAGGAGCTTGTACTCCATACAGAGTAAGAAAAGCACCCGGAATGAACCACAGTTAAACTATTGTGAATGGGTTTCCTGATCAGGTCGGAAGTGAGCTAAATCTTGTACCTCCTCCTTAGTCACTGATACCTTCCACTAAATGTACTAAAAAATTTGTTTATTTCTATGCTGTAGAAGTCTGTTAAACTGGAAAGCCTCCTAAAAATGAACATTTAAAGGAAAGAGATTGAATAATTGTGTCACACTGAAGAACTAAGTGCAGAATATATCTATCTGATGTACATTGGTTCATCAGATATACTATGAATGACTTATAAACGAATACTTCACTTTGCTGCTAGGGTATTTTCTGGCATACATTCACTGACTGTATCTGACATACATTTTGGAATTGCTTCTAATTTATATGAAGAAAGTATATGAAATCACTGTGCATATTATTGTTTATTTTTAATTTTCTATGGGTTATAAAACGCACACTGAGAACTGAACGCAAATCATTTCCTCTTCAGTGTTGCTGAACAAGATATCAGATTTTTAATGAGGAAAAAACAGAACATCAGTTTGTTATGCATCTTATTCATGAGTACATCCAGAAAGGATGAATAGATGGCTGACTGTAATAAGGAATAGCTAATGATACAGAGCACATTAGACATTTTCATTATACATCACTTCTCTTCAGTTACCAAAACTATAGATTAGCAATGATGCTGGGAAAAGGAACACACCTGACATTTTGGTGCTTGATTCAGCTCATACAAATGAGCTAATTTTCAATAGATTTTTGCTAGCTCAACAGAACTTCCTGAATATCTTGAATTTTCAATTTAGAGATACAGAGAGCAAAAATAGATTCCTCTCTTTTGCATTTAGTTGACCAAAAAAAAAAGAAAAAAGGCAGTGAAAAATATATATATATAAAATTCAAATGAGTGAAATATGATGAACAATAAAGGAAAAAGACAATAATAATATAACGCATTAACTGGAAATGACTCCCATTCATGTTATCACTTTTTTGCCTCTTACAGTCCTAACAAAGGCCCTAGCATAGCACATGAAGACTTTCAGCATAATAAAAAAAAAACCAAACTGAAATGGGTTGTTTTGTTTGGTTTTAACTTGTGTGAAAGTAAAGCATGCTTATATAAACTGATGGCTCACGGCTTATTTTCCAACAGATAGTTATTTTGATCTCATAATTTGATTGTGAGTTTTAGTATATTTTTATAAAGTATCATGACCTTTTTCAACCTTGAGATGAAGAGTTATATTTACTTTTGATTCTCAGTTACTATGATTGTTTTGATATAGTAAGGAAGCAAGTATTACTAAATATGAAAAGTCAAATTGCTTGTGCTAAATGTAAAAAAGGACTCCTCAATCACGTACCTCCACTCCATCCTACCTGTCAGAGACCTTTTTTTCTTCCTGCCTTCACATAAAATATGATAATTGTCGAACGCACAATATGAAGCCCAGGGCTATGCAATCTTTTTTTTGCTGACCTTTGCAAAACTGGTTTATAGTCTCTCATAGGAGACTGAAATTTGTCTACTGGGAGAGTAAGAAATATCTGGGGTCAGAATACACTTTTCCTCCTGAAGAAAGCATTTCGTACAAACTCTGTGACAAATTTTTCAAAAGGGAGAAGTTGTCTTTTCTTCCTCTCTCTTATTGCTGTAGCCAAAGCCTGAATGTTTCATTATTCCATACGCTTCTGAGGGCTGCTTTATTTGAACAGGTTCTCAAGGAAATACCTGTAAGTGGAAATCTCATGACAGGAAAAAAGGAAAATCTTAGAAAATTGGTGCTTCCAATCGGAACCAAAGTTCTTGCTCCTACAGCACACCAAAATACAACAAAAAGAAGCTGTTTCAGTCTTCTCATGTAAATGGGGTTTGTTCATGCTCGTGCAGTGAATCTAACAGAAAAATAATTCTATTCAGACTCCACAAAAAGCTATTAGAATCTTAACTCACTATCAAGCTGTTAAAAATTATTTCATGTAAAGTTCTAAATGAAAAAATAGTATGGATATCTTATTCTAATAATTCTTCCATTTGTGAAATACACTTTATTTGAAGTATAAGGAATCTGATCCTACTTTATAAATATATTAACTAAAGGTAATAAAGGATTATTATGTGTTTTGTAAGTGGGCAAATAATTGTTTTATCTATAGAGAGCAAAGGCGCACTGAGTTGCCTATTTTCTAGATTTGACATCTATAGCATTGTCTGTTCCTGTTTTTATAACACCTCACTCCTGCAACATGCTCATTAATTATTTATATACAATTTATAAGTAGAAAACAAAAAATATAAATGAATTATTTTCTAATTAGTTTGCTGTGTCCCCTTGTACAAAAATGGGATGTATCTAGGAAGCAGGAAGGAAAACAATGGAAAACTTTTGGAGGAAAGCTATTACAGATAGCCGGAAACACTACTGATAATGAGGATGATGTACTTGCCTGCTATTTTGGACTAATTAGAAAGATGTGTAGAGTAGACTTCTGTGGAAGCTACAGAGAAAGAGACCAAACATCAGATTTATGCAGCTACAAACTAACAATGAGCTGAGATTTGCTGAAATTTAAGATCTCTGAGCAGTGGGGTTGATTTCTTATCAACTCTGTTTTACTGCATAATGAGGCTTTGCCATGACCAAATATGATTTGTCATGTGTTGGGGACTACGGTGGGTCCGTGGATTCCCTGACGGAGGGTATGGGAACAGAGATTGACCTTGAAGATATTAAAGTGTACCCGTGAGAAAGAAGGGAGTAAAAGAGTAACATTGACGATAGCAAAATTAGCCAATTTTCTGTTACTGTTGCAGCCTGTAACCAATAGCAAAAAGACACGTGTTGATAAAGACTATATAAAAAAGCGTTTGTGGCAATAAATGGAGACTGCTCTTTGTGCATAAGAAGAACTTTGTCATGCAACTTTAAAAATCTACAAACCTGTAAGTCTTTGTTTTCTGTTCTAGCCTCTTTCTCTTTTCTTGACACATAACACTTTTGAGAACAAAATTCTGTTAATGTTCTATTACATTTTTAATGAATAATAATAAACTTAAATCACACATCAATCATTTTGCTGCATCCTTAATGTAATGAATTAGTAAACTCTTTGACAGTTCTGCTCTTACTATGAGTAGAAAGTTGCCAAAACATGGCTGATAAGTGAAAAAAGAGCAATCCATATACTAGAGTACATCTACTAATGTGTGATTACTCTCTGGTTACTAAAGCAGAAGTAACAGTCCATTGTTTCAGGCATATACAATTATAATAGACATAAAAACCAAGGCAATATCATGAGATACTGCATCAGAGACACATTTTGAGATTATAATTTTCCTTAATATGCCTATGTAAGTCTGTTGGTTTTCTTTAACATATATACTTCCCAATAGTAAAACAAAGGAGAACCCAAATCAGAACATGAGATCCAGTCTCCTTCTCTCCTAACTTTTGGAAAGTCAAGATCTTGAATCCATCTCTCTCTCTTATGAATGCTATAAACCATCTCTATTCCTAATTGCCAAACCAGAACCTTGAAACTAAACTAAGAAATTCACAAACTTTAGTTTTAATCTAAATCTTGACCAGAAGGCTGCAACCTACTTTTCAAAGCTCAGTTCTCTGATCTAAGCCGCTTACAAATTGATTTAAGAAGTGCCAAACACTGCAATCAGATAATCGAAGGAAGTAAGCAGGCTCTGTATTTCAGAAAGGCAGATCTCAGACAAGCCCAGTGAAATAATGGGAGTTTCCTACAGGCTGGAATCTACCATGGGCTAGTATCCAAAGTTAGGCGAAATCATCACAAGGCAATATCCTTCACAGGACATAATGCTCTTAAAGACAGACATTAGAGATATTATTGTGCATTGTTACTAAGCTGTTTGGGTGAAACTTAAGGCATTTGCTAATACAAGGCATTTGCTCATTCATGTGATTCCACGCAACTATATCAGCAAGCATGTACTTGTTCACTAGCTGAAGAAGTCTTCTTTGAGGTTCCTAAAGGTCACAAGTAGTTTTTGTGAGTGCCACTCAATAGAATATTGCTGCTAGTAGAAGAGCCAATGACAGCTAACTATAATAAAACTGGACTTAGATTTAATGACAGTGACCTACCTAAAAAACCCCGCCCTTTGACCTTGTAAGAAAATATGGATGTGTAAGTAAACATCTAACATTTTAACCTCTATGTCTTAATTTAGCAGCTAGTCCAGGCTTAGGCAAAAGAGGGTAGTGGCAAACTTCTCAAACAGGCTTCTAGCTTTCATATGCTTCTTGGGAATGGGGTCTACTTTTCCATCAATATGCTAGATCGATTTGCTAGAAACAAAACACATGAGGATTAACCTAAAACATCTCAACTAGACAGTGCAGAACAGAGAAATCTTTACAGTCTGGAGTGGTCAAGCACTGGGAACGTTATGCATCCTTGCCAAGAGGAAGAGACTTGCAATTTCCCCTTCAGCTGAGGATGTGCACAGATGTTAGCACAGATCTACACTCAATCATACCTCAAAGAGAGGAGGTCTGCAGGGTCCTTCAGCTGGGCTCTAAACATAAACTGGCCTGTCAGATCCATTGAGATTAGACACTCTTCAAGGAATCTTTGACTTCATTTACATGGCTCTTGGTCAATAGATTTTCTGGCATTTTCTGATGCATATATATACAATGTAAATATAATCTAAAACTAACAGTAGTTCACATATATTTTTTCCCATCAGAGAATTTGGTCAGATAATATCATTAGATATAAACTGTTGAAAGAGATTGCAGAAACAGACCTAAAATTTTGGTCATATTTTGTTTTGCAAAATTTACATAAGGATATTAACCTCTGTCATTAAAAATCTGTATGGTTAGCAGAAATACAAAATCATTACAGACATGTTTGTGCACGACAGCTTCTCCATAGAGCTAAGGTCAGCTAAGCCGTGGTATGCTTCTACAGCCTTCTGTTTCTGTCCCAGGTTAGTGAAGATCTAGCTCAGGAGATAAGAGAAAGCAGAGTGCTTCCCACCCCAAAATGGAGTGATAGGAAGCACAATAAAGCTGGTAAGCAAATAGCAGTATTGTGTGATAAGTGGGAAGAGCATCAAAGCCTGGAAGAGGCTTCAGACCTGGAGTCACTTTGCAGCATAAGTTACGTAAATATTTGGTTAGTCCACTGTACAGTGTCATAGTCACTGTTGCAGTATTTCAGCTGCTTCGGTTTCTGCCAGTTTCATAACATATTAATCCACCTCTTTGCTTTGCCTCCCCGTCCCTCATTGTTAACTTCAGTCATGGTCGGATGCTGTCCCAACAATGGGGATAGCTCTGGATCTGCAATTCTGCTGAGGCCACTGGTCAGCACTTTGGAATCTACCATGAAAAGGCACCTGCGTAGGTGCTCTGCAACAGAGATACAGCTTGCACTTGCTACTCTTCAGTCTTTTATATGGTTTATATAGTTAGTTGGCTGTTACGGTGCATTTTTACTAGGATGTCATTCCTGGTGTGTTGTATACCCTGTGCAAGGTACTTGGAGTTGCTCAGCACTGGCTATGGGCGGATGCTCACTCATTCCTCAGATATAATGTACAGAAAGGACTGTAACAACCTTAGGAGACTGTCCTTGCACCAGCTTTGCTTTGTAAACTATGGCATGAACAGCCAACACAGCAATAAGATGCCCCATGCATTTTTAGCCACTGTTATAGGCATAAAGGTGGTTCACATCAGAGTCCACGGAAAGCATGCTGGGTCCCTGACTGCACATGACTTGATAATGCGTCACATATACATTATACTGTGTTGGTATACTTGCCTTCATGTTTAGGATTTATCATCTTTTTAAATTTTATGTATGTAGTTGCAAGGGCTCTTGAACACTAAATAAATCTTAATCTCGTGCCTCAGTGAAGAGAAAGTGCAAAAAGAGATTATACATTATATTTTCTAGTTTTCCAATCTGCTTACTGGATTCTTCTTTTTTAATACGTGCAAGTAGCAAGAGTCTATTGGGTCAACTAGCTTATAATTAATTATTGATTAGATATTACAACCATACGCTGAGATTCATTTGGAAACCAAAGTGCTTCCTTGGTACTTATGTTAGCAGTTATTAAATATGCATTATTAATCTGAATTATGTTGTGTTCAAATGTAAGCCCTTAGAGCAAAGATAATGATCACGGCATTTGTATTTGTAAAACAGAATTGATTTTCCAACTTCACCAAATTAGCTGAAATATGAGATAAGCTGCAGGTACAGAAGAACGAATGCCACTAGAGGAAGTAGACATGCTTATGTTTTCAGATGTTCCCCAATAAAATAATTAAAAACCAAATCTAAACTTAATTTATTCTCCTAAGTAGTGCAGGTATAAGTAAGATATAGAGGCCTTCAAAAAATAATTAAGAAACCTTATTCATACATCATGGGTCACATATAATTTTTATTCCGGGAATTCTTGCAACATTAAGAGTAGTTAACTTTAGTTTTCTATATGCAGCTATTCCACAGAAAGCTAGTAAAACTTCAGCAAAGTCAACGATTGGGCACTTCACTATGTATTTTGAAATACATTTTATTTTTCTCATGATTAGATATAATCATATAGGAAAGAAAAATAATAGCTTAATTAAATGAGATATATGACAAATAATATTTATTATATTTGTTTTGGACTTCCTAAATTTTGTATTTTAAAGACATCTTGACATCTCACCATGAAATTCACAACTCAACAAGAATACTCTCTACATAACATTTCATGTACAGCATCCAAACTATATAATATTGTAGGGCTTGAATATAGATTATTTTAAAAAATATGGTTAAGTCAAGGGTCGCTTTTTAGGAGAAACATGGA
This sequence comes from Caloenas nicobarica, assembly GCF_036013445.1. Classification (NCBI taxonomy): domain Eukaryota; kingdom Metazoa; phylum Chordata; class Aves; order Columbiformes; family Columbidae; genus Caloenas; species Caloenas nicobarica. The sequence goes on along the minus strand of NC_088248.1, from coordinate 17,604,636 downwards.
ACAATGTAGTTTTGATAAGAAGAATTTTGAGCATCCTTGTATAAATGATCTGTCACAGTCTTTTTTTTTTTAATGCAGCACATCAGACAACGGTTAATTTTAGCACTTTAAGTGCTGTTTAAAAAAAAAAAAAAAAAAAAAAAAAAGCAAAAACCCCAAAACTGACCCAGTAGTGTGAAGGATCAATGCTAGGTGTTATATTACATACACTACAGGAATAATTTCATTCATTTGACAGCACATTTGTCTAATGTCTTCTTGATCCTCTAGAGCCAAAATGTTATATTATTTGCATTGAGAATTTTCATGTTTATATTCATGTTGTTTTCACAGAGCAAGAAATATTCAAAAAGAAATGTACTCGTGTGGTTATAAAATTCATAAAAAATTGTAGAGTGACAGGTGGGAGATACAGAATCTGAAAAGAGCCTTCTGACTGACTGCCTTTTTCTTTATAATACTTCAAAAGTATGTTTAAAAGCAGGGAAGAAAGAGGAAGGAGATTTCTTAATTTGTAATTACGCCATCTGCAGTTTTTCTGTCAAGACTCTGAAACACTTGGAAGGGATGGGGAGTTCAAGAACAGGCTTTTGCCACATGATTTAAAACTACAGCATAGCTAAAATCAGTTAAAGGGTATCTTTTCGTTGTTGTGGGATTTTTTTGGCCACAGACCAGGGGCTGGTGTTTCATTTATAATATGGCTACTAAACCTGAAATATAAAGGAATATCACGACAGAGAAAAAAATGGATATTTAGAGTTAAGTATGTTCATGGTACCTACTAACCTACTTACCACTTTACATGAATAAAATATTGAAGAAAAACAACAATAAAAAAAGGAAAACATCACTTTAGGGTATACTTGTTTTTAGAATTTAAATAAGGACAAGGGCATAATACTTTTTTGATGTTTGCTTGCACTAAGGGAAAAATGAATATTCAACTGAGTGCAGCAGGTTTAAGACATGTTTGTATGTACACATATTGCAAGTAAAGAGAAGAGCAGGGACAAAGAAAACATCCTTTTCTGTTATATATAACACCGTTTTTATAGTCATCGCTCATTTTATGTCTATATTCTGGTTTTTTTGTTTGCCTCTCCCTTTACTGTGATTACTTTTATGCTCAAATATGCTTACTTTCTGCTCAAAAAGTTGGTAAGAATTAATTTACAATCATACTAGTTGGAAGAAATTAAGAAAAATATTAAGAGAAATTAGAACTTCATGCAGTATATGCTCAAAAAATAAATTAAATGCATTTTGATCTTTAAAGCATAAGTCAGTTTTAGAGAATGTTTTCCCGTTTGTACCCATAAGTATTGACAAGTATTAAATTAGACACTGAAGAGCTTACCTATTGTTCTGCAAATACAATACAATTTTCAGCAAACAAGGAACTGAATAAAGTGCCTGGAATATAAAAAAAGACATTTTATCTAGTAGGATGCACACTGTTGGTTCACATCTTTGTTTGAAATTGAGCCAAATTATTTTACAGGTGAAAACACCTTTCACACAGCTATAATTATTTCATCACATATTATGGAGACTTCATTTCTGATTAAAGTTAATACAGTAGTATACAACAAATGATTACATTTAATCTCCACTATTATTGCTCAAGTGACAATCACATGTTATTTAAACAGTGAAGTTACTTCTTTTTCCATTTTAATATACTAGTCCATAGTTTTCTTTCCCATATTTTTATATACCTGCGGTTAACATGTTTCAGCAAAGAAAACTCACACATTTGTTCTCACAGGTTTGGTGCATGTGGAGTGAACATATTTTGAAGAATACATGCCCCATAAAAACAAAAATTAACTATGAAAAAAAAGACTGTAAGCTTTCTCATCCCTACTCCCACAACAAAAAGCATAATATAACTCTGAACAGACTTCATATAGGTGCATGTGTGGTCTGGAAATATTTGTATATTGTATCAACAGTTTACCCCAAAAAGTTCCCATGTGTATATGTACTGTATCATATCATTACACATTCCATATAAATAGGCACATACAAATGTTCTGTCTTCTTTTTCTCAATACGTTAATACAGCAGCCTCAGGTTACTAGTTTAGCAATAATCTGATCATAGGGCAGCAGCAAAAAGAAAAAGGGAGAAGGGAGAAAATGTTGAGTGACGAAAGAAGCAGATTGGAGAAGAGAAGGAAGAACTTGTTCTGAAATTACCATTCAATCAATTGGCAAGTTATCCTCAGGTACCCAATGAGCGTTTGAATGACTATTGGGAGCAAGTATGCTGGAAGCTGTGCCTTAGCTGGTGTAAAGATTTAGAATATTATTGAGGTTAATAGAACATGTGGGAATTTACTCCCCAGTCTTTGATAAAGGCTGGATGAAAGGCAAAATTTCCACTACCTAGGAAAACCAAAAATCTATTTTTCATTCTGATTTAGAAAGAAAAACAAAACAAACAAGCAACAAAAAAAAAACCCTCAACAAAACAAACAAAAACAAGCAGACGGAAGGGCTGTTGCTGGGTAGGATGGTTAGATGTATTACATACTTGAAGGCAGCTGTACCCAACTAATTTGTGGAAAGGCAACCTTCCCTGTATTCATACAGTCCACAAGAGATGTGCATACTCTCTTTTTCAGTAAAAACAATAATGAGACCTGGGTATTGCCCTGTTTGAGTCTTCCTCTGAGGCATTTTGTTCACATCGTAGTGCAGACTGACACCAGTCTCATGGGTTTGTATGTCATCTAACCACCACCTACTTCTGCTATCTCCGTTCACCTCCTTTTACGCTTCCTTTCCACACCCTTCTTTGCACACATTTCTCCTTAGAGCTGTTGTGATTAGAGGTGCAGCCTAGCCCACAGAGGTTAATTTATTTTAGTGTTGCTAAATGACTAAAACATTATGGGTTTTTCTCAATGCTTTGCTTATAAAAAGTAGAGAAAACAAATATTTAATTCTAATTTGATTTGGCTGTAAGATCTACAAAGTCTTGTTGTCACTTGTTAACTAGAATGCTACCTTATTTATTAAATATTATGTTTTCAGATAATGAGAGAATGCTTTGTGATTTTTTTTTCGTTGCTATTGCTCATCATGATTATTTAAATCTAATTTCACAATAAATAAATACCTGCAGTACTTGTGTCCTTTCTCAGGTATTGGATCCCTGCTAGCCCCTGTGCAGGCTTCACAGCCTCAATATGGTGAAAATAGAGAAAAGCAGGAGCTTATGTTCCAGTCATTATATCCTTGAATGAAGTCTTTTAGCTTCTCGTTTTGGAATCTGAGTTTCATTTCCAGACCAGCCAGACTGTTTGTCATCTCAGTATGACCCATTTATTTCGGACTGCACTTGCACAATACCTAGGTCCCATAATGAGTGAATTTATAATAGCAATTTATTAATAGACATACATTTAGGACGGGGACAAATTCTAACAAAAATAAAGAGACTATATGAGAACTGTGCCTTGAAACACATAAACAAGTAACTTAAAATCAGTTTTCAAGAAGATCTCCCAGAATTAGTTTCCAGTATAGAAAAATTCATTCTTCTAAGATAAGCTCAGTACCTTAAACATGTTTTATTAAGTCTGAAAATAAACAAAATAATGTCTATACATCAAGAGTGAGTGCTCTTGGAAAATAACATGAATACTTAGAGAGGTAAGAAAGGAAGTGGTACAACTAACAAAAGTATCATTCTCACTGTGTTAAATTTGATTTTCTTGTGCTACAATAAAAATAAAGTGTATTCAGATGCGTCTATTTATATTTCTACAATATGTTCTCAGGTCAATCTGGAGAAAATTTGGGCATTCAGGGTGCACATTTGTGTACTGTGGAACTTCAGATAAATGTATACTTAATGCTAGATATAATTGTCATAATTAGTTACAGTATATCTCTGAATAGCAAGAAAGTGGTGTTTACATAAGTGAACTAAAGATCTGTATTGAACAGTAGCTGGAAACGATTTTAATTTGTAGCAAAGATGATTTGAATAAATATCAATTTTAAAAAATATAAAAATACTTAAGCAAGGTGACAAGTTCTCTGCCATGAGAGCTCAGTAAGAACTGTTAGACAAATCTCTTTCTTGGAAACATATGTTCTGCGAGATTCACTCCAGTCCCATTTATTTGTGTTAGTACTTACACTTGTGTGTATGATACATATGCATATATACTGTAATGCTCCTCAGCCAAAAAGTGCATGATAAGTACAACTGATGAAATTTTGATTTTTTATTATAAGAACATTTAATTTAAAGTCTTCTAGGAAACTTTAACACAGCTCTTCTGATAGACCTTTACGTAAAACCATCACAGGGTCCTCAATAAATTACTTTAATAGATAAATGGAATTGAAAATGTCTCTTGTTCAGCTGTCTTGTTAAGCTGGTATGAACTACTTTAGTCTTGCCTCTCCAAGAAGCTAATTTTCACTTCTAATTCCAGGAAAAGAAATCTGATATACAGTAACATTTATCTGAATGTAAACATCAAAGCAAAAAGCTTGACAAATATAGACAGGCAAATTCATCCAGAAAAGATGTAGAATAGTGTCAGTACTTGCTAGAAAATGTGATCTCCCAGGAGATCCAAGAGCTCCTTCCTTCTACCTGAGCTAACCCTGTAATGGGAGGACATGTGAGGGATGAGAGCTGTTTTGTGGATCAGCAGATAAGACCCGCTACCAGCCAGGTAAAAATGATGAATGAGAGTAAAAAGCCATAGCTAACTTTTCTGTCTACTCAATTTTGGAGATGAGCTATTATTAGGTGTACAAAACTAACCCAACCAATACTTCAGATTCTACCACTAACAACAAAATGAGCTTATGAAGCAGATGCTCAGTTCATTGTGGTTTACCAGAGCCCATTTGGTAACAGCTAAATAATGCACACAAATTTGGAAAGGTCCAGCAAATCCCAGTGCAAATTCATTCTGTGTCTCAAACTCTGAGGAGAAATGCCAAAAACCCACATCCAGTGAGTGAATTGCCCATCATCCATATACAATGCATGGTTCACTGACTGACTTATCACTCTGAGAAAGAAACCCATTTGTAAGCTGTAAATTACTAAGCTGAAACTTCCATGCTGGTAGCTTTTAATGCACTTTGCCTCAGGAATCCTGACAAAAAAAAAAAAGGGTGACGCATCTTCTTTTACTGCAAAATATGTGTTACAATTTAGAAATATTGATGAAAAGTGAAAATCAATTTTTTTCTGTCATACCTTTGTGCAGAGACCATTTGGAAGGTGATATGCTGCAGTTCCAATCACTCTTATATTTTCTAGCATATATATATATATAAAGTATAAAATAAAATGGTCAAAGAGGAAAAAATAAAATAGGAAGAACAGAAAATTAAAGATACATGGTTCTAGCATCACTATACACATCTCCAACAAGAAATCTGGTGCATTCATCTTATTTGGTGCCAGATCCATCATCCTCTTAAGTAAAGATACAGACTATTACTGGCTTCAGTAGGAGTTGGAACAAATCTCCAAATCACACTTGACAGGGTTTTGCTTGCTTCATCATATTTGACATCAGCAGGCATGAAACAGATACTGCATTTTGAGGGCATTTTTACAGCATGCAGATAATAATAGATTACATAGTGCTCATTGAATAGTGCAATGTTGCCCTGTAATTGCATGTTGTGGTAAACATACATTTTACAACAGAACATTTGCAAAACTTCAAGAGTACTGCAAATTTAATCCCAAAGAATCCACAAAAATATGTACATAAATGTATTATTACTAGACAGACATAAAGGGGGCCTGATATCAATGGATAAATAAATTGTGAATTCCAAACTAGTATTAAACATTTTAAGATACAACTTATTTTAAGAAAAAACAAAACAAAACATTTTTTCATTGCCTATTTGTTAGTTGGCTGAAATTCAAATAGTCTATTTTCCGTAGATGTATTTTGGTTTGTGTGATTACTTTCAGAAAACACAAAATGATTCATTCTTGTTTTCAAGATGGAACGTTCCAACTTTCCAGTTAAAGTTGCAAAAAATCCCCAAATAATAGAGATGGAGTAAAAGAGGTTGAAACATACATATGCATCATCTGCCTTTGATCATTTTCCAGCTTTACACAAGAAGACATCGAAAATAAAATAAACTCAACCAATTTCCTTTCCTTGTTTTTATCTATTTATTTTTCGTCCCACAATCTAAAGCTGTCTTTCTTGTCTTCTTTAAAGTTCTACTCCATGTACGCATAAAAAAATACAGTGTTTAATTCAGACGTTTTAAAATATAAATCCCACAGTATTTCATGGTTGCAGCTGCACTTGGTGTCCATCTCCTCAGCGATACACATCATTCAGATGCAAAAGCAGGTGAGCTGGCCTTTTACAGTTTGAGGCTAAAGTGTCCCAGTATTTCCTTTATAAAGGGTTGGGGAAAATGCCACAAAACCCACTAAGACTTCCCAGATGAGACTCATTCCTGGGTTTTCATCTCTAGCTGTCACCAGTGTGTTTCTGCTGACAGATCTAGCTGCCTACACTCAGCCACATCCATTTCTTCTTAGAGGTATAATTTTTTTTTTAATAGTTTACTTCCCCCAAGATTATAGATTTTTTATTTGATCTTCATTTATCTTCGGCAGCAGCAATCACAGCTGGACTTGCACACTGATCTACAGATTCCAGACACATCTAAACAAGGCACTGTTTACAGAAGAAAGAAGAAAGACATGAAGATTTGCTCAGCACTCTTGTCCAGCTGGATGTACAACTGCATAAGCTGCTAAATAATATCTCACAGCTTAAGTTACTAAGGTTAAAGATCAGTAGATACAGTCTCACATTTTATGAGCTTTGATTCTGTTTGTAACCATTTCTTGGAGCTCCTTTTATTGTTCTCCTATGAGTGCTTTCTAATATCCAGAAGGTTTTTCACGCAACTCTTAAAATATACTGACTGCCTCTCTTACTAGTATCTCCCTTCCTAAGGTATAATATTCTATACGTTTGTAACTGCATATTACAAAATGTATTTCAGAATTTCTGAACATTTTACTCATATAAAATATCCTGTATTATTTAACAATCACGTGGAGGACAAGAACACTAAAACTGTGCTTCTTCCAGTTAGATTAAGAAATAAGAAATGTAATGAAGTTGCTCTTCCAAATCATCCTTTTTAAAGAAGTTCACGGAATATTTCAATACATGTCCCAGAGTCACAGAGAGAATTGCTCACAGCACTGACTGACCCATCTTTGGCTCCTCGAGGTACTTCACATTCTGGGGTCACAACAGAATATAACAAATCCCAGAAAAAGGGTTTCCTTGGGGGTGGGGGACACACGTGTATGTGGTGGTGGTGGGAGGTAGCATCAGTACAACTGGAAGAATCAACAAATTTTTAAAAAAGCATTGTTAGTTAAAGACTCAAGAGCTGTCATGCATTTACATTCAAAATGCTTTTTAATAAAGAATTTAGAAAAGAAAATCATGCCTCAAAAGGTGATTAGATCTTGAACTATTTCTTTTCCTTCTCTTTCCCCTTCTTTCATATTTACCATGCTTTGCTCAAGTTTGTGTGCTTTATTGTCCCATTTGGACAATAAAATATGGCTATTGGTTTGAACGGATTTCATTATTATTTTGTTTTATTTTTATATGTCCCCCCATAAGCCTAATTAACTACTGCTTTGTTAGAAAGCTGGCTGTTCAATGTAGGTTACAAACATTTTAATAAGCAGTCACTGACTGCATGTGGTATTTATTTAAAATGCTAACTTATATAATGGATGTGCACATTTTGATAGCACAGAACAACATGTGCTTTGAACAAAACAAAGAATTACTCAGAGAAGCTATTAAAATGTCCCATTTATATTCTTGTTTATAACTATTTAGCTCACATATAATAAACTGGCCTCTCTTTCTTCTGATCACGGATAGCAATTTGTCTTTCTTCAATTAGCTAATCCGTGCCACAAAATTGACAGAGCTCCGGCTTCAAAATCAGTTTTCTGGTTATGATTCTTCAGAATGGGAGCAAGTAGGCACAGGACCCAATACAAGAGGGGAAAAATGTTAAGAATCAAGAGCAAAGAGTGGAATTCATTTGCTGGAAAGAGAGAGGTTTGAATTGTTAATCTGGAAGATCACAGAAACAAAATAGAGACCTTAAATTTTGAGGAATATAAATTAGGAGTGAGATAGTAACAGTAAAATATAGTAAGAGATACATCTGTGTCATTCAGAAACAATAAAACTCTACAAATAAATTAATAAAGCCATGCTTACAACACTACAATATCACACAAAACTTTTTAAAACACACGATAGCTCTAACCTTGCTTGTGTGGTTTTGATTTTGTACCTCAAACTGACACTAGAGAAGATTAGAGTAATGCTTCCAGGCACAGAAATATCCCTAACTGAAATGATTTTAAGATTTATGAGTATGTGTATATTCTTTTGATACAGCTGTATGAAAAAATACAAATATTAGATAATCTTTATTTTGCTTTTAAAACGCTAAACTTTAAGTACTGCATTTCAGAGAAAAACACCTACGATTTACAGAGTTAATTCATAAACTTGGATAAACAGTAACTACAAGGTAGGTCATGGACTTCATTCCTCTGGTGCTGTTCTCCTCCATTTCTCTAAATAGGTTTTGTCAAAATAAGGGTATTCTGCCCATGAAAGACACATTTGCAGCACTGCCCAAGTACATGCTGCCTGTGATGCAACTAACTAATGGATTTTTCAGTATCATGTGTCACGGATAAACTAAATACCATGTTCCTTTGCTCTCTTTTTACTGTTTTGAATCATACTATACCATTGATTTTTAAAACAGAATTCTCCACAGAATCTAATGGGGCTCCACTTGGAAATCGATGGCACAATAAGGCCTTAAGTATTCTATTTGATTCAGCTGCAGAGATGGACTGAACAGGTTAAAAAAGGTGAAAAACACACCAGCAGGTAGGCTGCAAACAGACCAAAAAAGAATTATCTCCTTTTGTCCGATGATTTCTCCGCATAGAAAAAGTTGAAATAAGTTTTCTCCTGCCTTGCCAGCTCAGGGGCAGCTCAAGTAAGGAGCAACCAACACCTTGTCCCCAGGGCCCACAGGCACCAGGCCAGTGTGTCTCCATGGCCCAGGTACAACTCTCCAAAACAAGGACCGACTTCAGTATCGCTCCATTCCTGCCCAGCACTTCTGTGGACAGAACATTGCACAGAACTGAGAAATACCTAGGACCCAGAAGTGCAGGAATTCTTTAAATCAGTGGCATTCGCTGGTACAGAATCAACAGGGATAAAGTCAGCTTTTAGCTACTTCAGATATAGAAGACTGGAAACAAATAAGAACAGTTTCTTCTACAAGTAGTGAAAGCAACTGATGATTGTATAGGGTTGGGGGGGACTGTGATCTTGGGTTTTCTTTGGGTGTGGTTTTTTTGTTTGGGATTTTGCTTGTTTGTTTGTTTTGGTTTTGTTTTTAGACTTTTCAGTTCATCCACTATTTCAATGCAGGTTTGCAAACTTCACTTAAAAAAACCAAACAACAACAACAACAAGGAAAACAAACACCCTCCTCCTCCTCCCCTCAAGTACACCAAAAATAAAAATCAAACACAAACAAACACAAAAAAACCCCAACAACTTGAAGAGAATGCTTACAGGGGTTATTCATTTATAGGGAAAAGACAACGTAAATAATACAATTTTGCTGTAAGGATCATAAATTGCAGATCAGTGACTAGACATGCATCTAGCAGAATCCAATTTTTTTAATGGCTCAAGTCGAGTAATTTATATTCTAAGGGGGCAAAAGATACATGATGTACTACCTTATTCTCTCAGACTAATTTTAAATATGGCCTAGCTCATTTCCCTTCCTAGTAAATTGTCAAAGACTGATGATGAGAGTGCAGTGTTTATTCTAGACCCACTTTCCGTCACATTTCTTTAAGTAAATTAACCCCAGTGCCACATGGGGAACACAATTCCAGAATCCAAAACCTCATCATGTCAGCCTTGCTCTCCCCATCATCCATATAACTGCAGGCCAAACTCAAAAGGACATTAATTTGTGCAGAATAGATCACATTTAGCATATGAAATTCAATGAAAATAAAACTAATTACAGTCCCTTATACAAGTAGCAGAACTTTTTTTTTTTTTTGATAGATATGGAATAGAGCCTACATCACTAGCAGAAAAAGAATAGCAGCAATGTAAACCAATTTCCCCCCCCCACCCCCCACATGCCCTTGTACAGTCCTCTGATTAGAACAGGTCTCTCTTTAATATTAAGTGCTCAGTAACAGAAAAGAATTTGTAATAAGATTTCACGTAGATGAAGCATCCACTTTTTGCTTTCAGGAAGCAGCATTTTCTTTTACCCAGCACAGATTTTAATTGCCTAAGATGCAATTTCCCTTATGAATAATTTGAATACAGCTGACTTTTTGACTAAGTAAATTTTCTTCAGAACTCAAATGATGTGTGCACTGTAAAATATGGAAAACCATGTGGTGGGGTTACAGAAGCAAAGTGATGGAAGTATAGCATTAATTTTAATGTCATTTAAGAAATCACCGAGGTTCTTATTCTGCCAGAGACACGTGCCTCTGACCAGATGTGTAGCCTACATTTCAGTTCACAGCACAAAGCTATTCTCCGCAAAGCTCTGTTTGCATCATCCTACTTAATGTCGGCTTTCCCATTTACAGACCCTCTGTCAGTAGCTCATAAAGGCTCTGCAAAAAAAATCCCCTGCAAAGTGAAGTTTGGCTACAAAGCTCTGTCTCTCCATCAGAGAATATGTTCCTGTCTTTCCCTCATATACCGCCCTCCTCCTGGGGCATTACTCTTCTGACTTAAAATATGAACAAATCCGTGAAATGACTATGTCTTGCAGTGGGAAAGCAAGCCTCAGCAGCTACAATTAAAAGAATTCTGTTTTCTTTTGACTAAAACATAATAAAGCAGAAAAAAAAAGATTGACTAAAAATAGCTAAAGTAGTATATTCTTTTCTGGTGCAACTGGCAGGTGTGAATTTTCAATAAATCATGCGAGCGACTTAGATATCATCTGATAGTCATAGATAACTTGTAACAACTCAAAATTACATCACCATCTTCCATTAACAGAATCAAGCTGTACACAAAGGGTGGTTTTCATGGTATCAAAGGGGCCAAATAGGACTAATAAGAGCAGCTTTTTTGATATTATCAGTCCATATAATTTGGAAATGCATTAACTGGTCCTGAAAAAGTGCTTGATTAATACTTTGTAGAAGCTATATTAGCCGCCTAGTCTAGTAACTAAATTGAAATACTAATTATTATTTCTTTGGAAGTGAGCTTTGTTATTTATTTTCATGTTGGAATTATTTCACTAAGAACTTTATTTTGCAAAGATTGTATTGGGAAAGTTTATGTCCTTGGGGAAATAAACTAGATACATTTGTACCCTCGTAAAGTACTTTAGATGATGAGTAACCACTAACCATAACTTAATATAATTTCAAATTATTTGCATTTTTACTTGCCTGTAGCAGCTAAGCCATCTGTTACGTTTTATTATTATTATTTTAAAATCAGCAGAAGTAAACACTCCTTGTCTATGCCTGTTTTAGTGGTAAGACAGTGTTCAGCTAAACTGCACCAGTGAGCCAGAAGAAGAAACCAAATTCAGCAGTTTCTGATGTCTCTTCCAAATGCCTGATATGAGATTTTTAGTTCAATGGACCGGATACATGCACACACCAAACTCTGGCAGATGAACATATATTCTACAAAGTTGATCCTCATCATGTTTTATACTATTCAGCTGGTTTTTAAAAATCAGTTACATGTAAATGTCAGTGAAATCTGCTATAACCCTATATTACATCCTGTTTTATAAAAATAACTAACAATTAATGTACTCTTCAGAACAACAGATCTTGACTAATCAAATAAATCCAGAAAAAAAACAAAATCTACTTTAACACGTGAAATAGGCTTGCTGGTTAAACAGAAATACTTCATTGTTTTAGCAAATAATAAAACACTTGTAAGAAAATAGGCCCCCAACTTTATTATTTTAAGCAATTTAAATCCCGTGTATCACCAACCATGCTGAGTGTTTTCCTATGACTGATGATACAACAGGCTCTTCTTGAGTTTGTGATACCTACTGTTTGAGACAGAAAGTAAAATCACACCAAAAAAACACACGTCAAAAAACCCACAACCAAACAAAACCACAAAACATAAAAAAACCAACAACATGACACCAAACCACAAACAACAATGGCAAAAAAAAGAACAAAAAACCCACACCAATTTCCCTGCCCTCCTGTTACTTCAGTGACATTGTGCTGTTTATGGAGTTGTGGGATTTCAAAGAAATCCACATTAAAACTTGGAAAATGTTTCCCCTCTAGAGAACACTACTAATTAATTCATTAGTGATGAAATGCATTAGTGATGAAAAACATCTATATATTTAGGTCTATCTCCTGATTAGGGAAATCTTCTCTGGGTGTTGGAGAGCAAACTATTCCCAGAAATTAATACATAAAAGCATCCGTCTGTCAGGAGAAAGTTTAGTAAAACTCTGAGGGAGAAAAATTAAATGAATTCCTAAACTGTTTCTCGGTGTAGTCAGTTTTCAATATTTAATGGGCACACACAAGTTGAAAAGAGGACAACATGGCTTTTTTTGTTGTTGTTGTTCTTTAAGATTGCAGTGATGAAATTTGCTTCTTTTTTTTTTCCTGAAGACTTGGAACAAAGTTATTTACCATCCTCCATCTATAAAAGTACACATTTAGAACAATATTATTACAGTTCTACAGTGGAATTGATAATAATGAAATATAAGCAGCTGTATTTATATTTAGGGTGTTCATGGTCAGGGAAAACCATGCAAAATGTGGGAAATTGCTCAAGCTCGGTGGTTTTTAACCTTTTAGAGCTTGAGGGCTCTAAAAAATCCTATTAAATGAACAGATCACTGTAAAAGTGCTACAGGGAAATATCTCTATGCCCAGTATTAATTTGACTTGAGGGAGTGGGTGGTGGTATGGAAGTCATCGGAAATCACCTTACAAATTACTGGGAAAAAACCTTGAGATGAGTCACCTGAAAACAGATTCCTAGGAAACAGATCCCTTATCGAGAAATTCTCGAAGAGCTGTCAGTTTAGCAGCTGGACTGCAGGGAGCAACAGCATCCTCCAAGGATCTCGCAAGTGTCCCAGCCCAGGCTACAGAGTTCAATGTCAATGCCATGGCCCAGAGGCAGGAGAAGAGAGAAAACCACCACCTGGGACTCCTGAAGCCCTAATGCTCTGACAATTTCATGGGGATGCAAGATCATAATAGCCTATGGCAGGCTGGGCAGCTTGTTTCTTTCTTTGGTAAGATAAAGTAATAGTAATTTAGTAAGATAAAGTAATAATAATTTATCACGTCATAAATCCAAACAAAACCTCACTGAATTCTCCAAGGGGAAAGATCTTCACTAATATATCGCACTTGTACTTAAGAATATCTTATTCTTTTTCTCCTTTGCAGAATAAACTCAGTCCTCTAATGTATACCAGAGCCAATAAATTCTGCCTGGTATGTGTGTTTCTCTATAAAAATCAGATCAATAAGTGGGGGCTTCCAGGCACTAAGGTGTTATCCAAGCACTGTTACTTGTACTGCTTTGTTTCTTTATTATTTTTATCACTTAAGAGTGTTTTATGGTCTGCCACGCTGGGTGACTTGCAATGTTAGAGTGGAAGCTTGCATAGTGCGTGGCTTGCTTTGAGTATGAAACAAGCCCAGTGAAGGTTGATGATACATCTCGCTTTTGTTTTGGAATTAAATCTACTGCAAAATACAATTATACAAGAAGCACAGTTGTAGAATCTCAAAGCACCACCAAAGACGAAGAAACAACTTTTGCCTGAACTGTAGGCTAAGCAACTGGAATTAAAGGAAAATAAATTAAATTTGTTGTAGCCACATGCACATATAGGGTGTGGAGAAGCTAATCAGAAGCAGCAGGTATTGTATGTAGTGTATACCTCAGACTGGCCTTTTTTCTGTACTCTCTCTTTTTTGTTAGAAAGGAAATGAGCCTCTCTTAACCCCACTGGAAAAAAAAAAAAAAAAAAAAAAAAAGAAAAATCTCCATTTGCAGTTTCCAAAACATCATTTCTCAAAGCTAAGGAAAAACCTTTGTGTGTTCAGAAATGTTATATTTTTTCCTTTATTTTTGATCATTTCTGTAGATGTTTGCATTTATCTAGTCTAAGCCAACTGGTTTAGGCAATTTCCAATTTACAAAGCTATTAGCCTTTCCCCCAAGCGCAGTCTGGTTTCTTAAGGTAGGCAGTTCCTGTGCTTTAAAATGTGTTATGTTTCCATATCTGAAACTCTGAAAACCATTAAAAAATCTTTGTCTCAGACCTGGAAGTTCTTTTTCCCAACATCCTGGCTCCTAGCAGAGCTTCTCTGTACACAAGTCAGAAGTAGTGTCTGTGAAATACCTATTTCTAGAATTTCTTAGGCTAAATCTTTTTAAGCTGCCTATACTGATTTCATCAACAGTACACTGGCCTGGTTCATGATTGCCTTTCCTTGACTGTTACCACTTTTCATCTTTGATTCTCTCCCATCTAAATGTAAGAAAAATATTACTCTTGGCCAAAAAGAAAAAAAAATACCTTACATTGTCTTGTGAGACTAGAGGAACTTTAAGAAAACCAGATTCATGCTATGGAGAATAAAATAAAGATGATATTTGCTTAAATAGTTGCAAAATAAAAAGGTAAACCCAACAGAAATAAGGTGAAAAAATAATAATAATAATAAAACATCTTACCAGAACAGTAACTTAAGAACCCGCTAAGAGAAATTTTGGAGCCAAATAGTGTATTCAAAGGGATGAGCTTAAAATTGAGCAGTTTAAGAAATTGTTACTAGTTTTCTCTAATTTTCCTTCTTAATTTAGAAGACCATGCGTATTCAAATAGGGTTTCGCTAGAAAATACATTCATCCAGTTTTAGAATGATGGATTCATTTAAGTTGGAAAGGACTCTGGGTGGTCATCCCATCCAATTCCCTCTCACAATGTAAGTCAGATTGCAAACAGCCTTCTCCAGCAGATTTTTGAGAATCTTCCAGGACAGAGGTGCCCCATTTCTGCACAACTAATCAGTTTCCACTGGGGTTTTCTTGGTAACACCCAAGAGCAACTCAAGGCTGTCTTTCATTTATTTTCCCAAAACAGTTTTGTGACCAAATTCTTGTCCTTCATTAAGAAGGATCTAGCCAGTATAAAAGGTTTTGTCAATTAAGTGAGAACATTTCAATGTCAACTGTCAGTGACAGTAAATCCAAACCATGCTTGAGCATGGATTCCATGAGTATGTGCATGCAACTGGGTGTTATCACATCATGGAAAAAAGGTAACAAATGGTCTGTTGAGTGAATCATGACTACACATCCTCTGGGTGCTCCTAGACAGACCTGTTGGAGAATAAAACACGCTCCTTGAAACAGGTGCATAAAATGTTTTCCTTCACCATATGGACAAGCTAAAATGCATATGGAAAGACCTTTCTGGAAGCTGACAGAATAAGGCACATACAGCAGTATTTTCCTGTAGCAATTCAACTCTCTCACACACAAACTTTCAAGATCAGCTCTATTGTCTGTTTGCATTGACCAGCTTGCTCGGAGATACACACTCATGTTGAATGACCACAGAGTTTGGCTTTGTGAAGCTCCTGTTTACAGTGAGATTAACTTTAACAAAATAGTAAAACATGCTGGAAGGGCAAACCTGCTCCACTCTGTGAAAGAGCAGGGCAGAGGACGCCGCCAGCAGTCCTCCTTGCAGAAGGGCTCCTGCTTCAGGATGAGAAATGAAAAGAGAACTTGCTTGGGCAATATGCCATAGCTTTCAGTTCTAGGTCTGTGACTGCAGAGGTAGCCTCTTCCTCTTGTAATGCAAGTGCAAAGACATTGGTAGGAGACAGGTGCAAGTTTACCTCACAACAACTCACGCATTCCCATGGCTTTAGCCCACTCTAGTAAATGTTTATTACCAGAAAAAGTAACAAAAGACAGAGCAGACTTTGAACTGGCAGTGATTTTAGAGCATCAAGGAAAAAAATATATACATTAAGAGGCATAGCTATTGCTTTTAGTGGATTAATTGAGCGCAATGATTGGAATGGGCACAAATTTGAGAAATATCTTTCCTGGAAAGAGGGTAAAGTTGAACAGCAAAGTGACATGGTGCTGAAATCTTATTTGCTATGTGTATTATTTCTGAAGGAAAATTTATATGTTAGGAAAACGGTCTACTGGATTGGCAGAAATAATAAATGAAAATCAAGAGCCCATAAATAGATACTAATATCCAAAAAGCACTAAAATTCAATCTAAAGCAAAATAAACACATATTTAATAAGAAATATTCTCCTTTCCCCTGCAGAACCAGAGCAATATGCTACATAAATGAGACTAGACTTTGTTCAATGTAATTGCACTGAAATAATAGGCAAACATTGATGATTACAGCAATCAACAAGACTAACCTTGATCAGGATGTATGTATCAATTACAAAGCTGACTCAAACCCATCACAGGTGAAAAAGATCTGCATGTAGTCCAAGTGGTACGACTTACCATGACTTACAAAATCACTAAGCACTCAGCCAAGGTAACGCACACACGACCCAGTGAGCCTCCTCCAGGCAGCATTCTCCTGCTATCATTACCATTTCTATCAGAGAAGGAATTCCTATTACAGCAACAAATGCCTCCTGGAACTAATTGGCACTCATAGGCAATCTCAGTACAAAGGCTAATGAAGTACCTTTTGAGCTTGAGAGATTCTGAAGAGGGGATCTCTCCAGCTCAGAACTGAGACTCAGTAATGAGGCAGGATGAGGAAGATTCCTCTGGTAATGCTCACCCCTCATTTGTCCTCACTGTAAAAAATGGGATTCATTCATACATTTAAGGAATCCAGGAAGCCTCTAGGTGAAAACAAACAAACAATCAAACCAAAAAAACCCAACAAACATTAACACTGTACTTCACTACTCACAGGGAAAGGATCACAAAGAAAGTTTGCGATAAGAGCTGCTTTGTTTGCCTCCCTCCCCCTGCCTTTGTATTTTATTGCTTGGAAAAAGATATTTTGGATCAAACAAGGAATAGGACAGAACATTAGTAACAGCAAAGGACCAATTCCTAGATGTCACCACCGATATTCTACCCTAAAAGGATAGTGTCTTTCCAAATCTTAAGCAGTTTGGAAGGCTTTCTACATTATAACTGCTAAATCGTGATATACTCAATTTACCTAAATAGAGCAGTTCTTATTGCAGCTTTCCCACTCAATCAAGCTGCTATTTAGAAAGAAAAAGCCCAACAGAAAAACTAAACTAGTGGATTTATCAAGCAACTCTATGTATTCCTATTAGAGGATCTATTTTTATTATCCACATAGCAGTTCAACTTGGCAGGAACGTTTGAAATGAAGAGAATACCTTAAGTGCTTGACAACAGTCTTCACCTACGCTACACGCTGAAATGCCCATACAGCAGAAAGTCTTTGACCAACAGGCTTGAATATAAGAGACCCAGGCAGTGTGGAAACAATATAATGGGCTTAAGCCAGAGCTCTTCAGAAAAACGGGTGTATAAAGTGTGTATTCTTGAATGCATAGTTATAACTGCAGTTCATCTGCATTTTGACTTTTCTCAGACATAGCAGTTCATTCTGGCCATCAGTTAGCTGGAAAAAAAATTGAATTATACGCTTAATATTGTTGTTTTGGATGAGCCAAACAAACAAGTTTACTTGTTTGCTTTGCATTTATTATTGGTCCGTGATTAGGCACTTCTAGGCAACCTGCTATTAGAAATATACCTGTTGCTTTGAAACTACCATTGCAAGGAATAACAGTTGTGTTAATAATCATTATGATTATTGTGTTGTACCACAATTCCTTTTATCTGTTCAAAAATGCCTGGCAGAACCTAAAGAAAGCACAAGCATACATAACTGTCCCTGAAAAGATGACAAAGGATTCGTCATCCAAGTGGTTAAAGGGCAGCCCTCCAACCTACAACGCTTTGGAGACACACTGAGTATATGACCTTTGCCAAAACCCAAACTGCCATCTTGGCACGTGTGGATCCACAGCGAAAGGGTGAGAAAACTGTGCCAGTGTGCACTGCAGCTTCTGACAGACACGGGCACTTGATCTCTCTCTCTCCTGAGAGGTGCTGTGCAATTCTGCAACTCGTGGAGTCTCATGGACAAGATTTTCATGGCAATTGCAACTGTGATTTAGGTATGTGGACAGCTAATCTGTTGCCTATGGCAAATGCACAAGCAAGTTAAAACTTCAGAAGTTTTCTTCTTTCAAAACTGCTCCAAATCTCTGGAATTTCAAGTGTCTCTTTGAGCTTGCTCTGACAGCAAAGATAATTACAAGTATTTCTGACTTGGGAGACAGTAATGTAATTAGTTATTACATTTAGTTAATAAACTCTCTGAAAAATCAAGAGGTTTGTAATTTGTATATACCAACTTGGGCTTTTAGCTTTAGTTCTCCAGGTCTTTAATTCAACCAATGCACTGAAAATCCTTTAATTCTATTTAATAAAGATATTAAGTTTTAGACAACGAAGATACGGAGATCATCTGTAATTTTTCTCTCTTGTACTCCACACTCTCCATTTCGTAGCCTTTGGTATTTTCTATGCTACTGCCTCTAGACTGAGGAACATTTGAGTGTGCAGCCCATCCGTACCATTTTGTACTGAACATTTCAAGAATTAGACGAGAGTAATCACGAGATTACATCTATGTCTTGGCTAGAAAAGCTGAAGACTCCCTGAAGTTAGTGCCTCAGCAACTCAGCTATGCCGCATCAGTTGGTCTAACTACATGCTTTCATGTTAGTAATTATACCGTATCAGATCTCTTCACACAGACAGAAGCAAGGATTTTTAGGTAAAAGAGTAAAAGTACCTTTTTACAAGAAACTGAATTTCATTATAGGGAATATTAACTTTTAGCCACATAAGTCTATATCGCAAATGAAGTTTCCAGTGTTCAAACTTCAGCATACATAAGAACTGCAAAAGGTCAGCACTTCTTTACTCCCACACTCAGAACATACACTCTTTAATAGACCTCGAAAGTATATATGCATACATATTATAAAAAACTTTTCAGAAGCTGAAATTCCATGCAAAACTGAAATCAACACTGAAAGGGGAGATGTGGATGTAGAGAATTAATAAAAAATATAAAGTCTTGAACATTTTTGCTATAATGAAACAAAAGAAAATTAATATGTACTTAGCTCTCTTCCTAGCCTGCTCAAGGGTGGCAGTAGGGAAATCATTCATGCTCCATGGAATACATTTACCACCAATAAAAATGGACAAATCTTTGACAATTTAGTTACTATCTATAAACTCTTAAAAAAACAGGATTCAAGAATGATATCCTCTGTTGCATGAAAATTCCAGAGCAACATTTAAGCCTCTTCTTTTTCGCATTATCTTCCAGTCATCATCTGGGATTCGTTCAAGCAACTAAACAACTCTTCAAAGTAAATTATGCTAGAAGTATTCTTGCATTTTATTGCTAACTTAATAACTTGATTTAGCTCTGTACATAAGTCAGACTTCCTATGCCATGATATTGCTTCAAGTCTATCTAGATATAATATGCATAAACATCTTGAGGTAATGGAATTCCTTCTCTGTCACAACAGGAAATATCTACTATGGTTTTAATGACAACACCAAATTAGTGCTTCTAATGTCAGAATCTCTTCCAGCTCAGCTTACTTCCTATTCTCCTATGTCTAGAGAAATCTACTTGTTTGTGGTAAAAGGAAAGGTTGATCCCACTGCAGATGGGTCATTTTGTCCCATCTGGATCATCTCCTACACAACCCATGTCCTACTGGAGGAACACAGATATACTTTTCTGAAGAGCTCTTCTTCCTGATTGTGGTACATATCTGTTATTCCATCTCCCTTTCCTTTTTGTTTTGGTACCTTCAGCTTTCAAATACAGCTCCAGAGCTCTGACATCAATACAAACTCCTATGTACTGTGAGTTCAAGGTAACTTTAAAATGAAACACAGCAATATACTTAGTTTGGCAAAGTATATCACGTATACATGTATGCTCACATACAATATATACATGCTTATAGCATGAATCTGTATTTTAAAATATACTAACAGGAGCATTCGATTAACAATTGATGAATGAAATTTTTTTCATGCTTATCATCTCAGTGTCTTGTAAGAGTACCTACTTGATTTATCTACAGCTTACTTTCTTAGTAGGAGAATTCTTACAGGTAATTTCTATCTATTACAGTGGTAAGTCTCATGGGAAAATCTGTACTTAAAATACACCTTTCACCTAAGAATAATGTAGTTATTGCATTCACAGCTTACTGAAAAGAGAAAATGTCAGTGCAATCAAAAATCAACACTATCAAATATCTTCAAAAGTACTAAATCTGTCTTGCAGATAACCAGATTGAAACACTGAATTTTTGAACGGAACACAAAATACAGGATATAAACAAATGAGAGCTGGGATGAGATTCAAATGTGGACAGGATATTACCCTGAAGGACACTATGTTCTAGTACTAACAGAGGAGAAACTAACCTGATCAAACTAGCATATTTGTTCCAATTTAAATATAAATGGAATTATTGGGATATTATGGAAAGTTATCTATTAGTTATACATAGTCATGTTATTAGCTTTCGTAAAATAGGTTCACAATACCTTCCTAGCCCTTATTTGATATCTTTTATAACAAGAATTCTTCTCCCCTTAAGATGGCTGTTCTCTCTTTTGATATGAAGTTCTAATCAAACATGGAACATTAAACAATTCACAGAATGCTAACTAATATTATCTTAATAATGAGAAATTACTTTCTGATTAATATCTACTACTTCCATACACCCATAAGAATTTATGAAAGTTATTGATTATTCAGGCTCTGGTCATAATGGACCATGCTTCAGACAGAGAGCAGCAGCAGATTATCTAAGATTCAACATCAGTTGCCAGAGTACAGAAAGTACATATGCTTAGGAGAATACAATTCAAAGTAACAAAAATGAAAATTAACCAAATAATCAGGGAAGAAAAACTGTGGCCTGAAGTTTCTAAGTAAACAAAGCTAGAAGAAAAGTAGAAGAAAAGTGTGCATGTGTGCTTGCTCTTTTTTTTTTTCCCTTTTGTCTCCAGCAGAAAATGAGTTCTTATTCTTGTGCTGTTTCCCCTCCACCATTTATATTCAGACAGCTTCATAACTGTGAATTTGAGGGGGGAATGGACTTGTTGGGTTTTTTAAAGCATTGTTGTAGGCACAGATAGCTCATTTTAAGCCACAAAATAATGGAATATTAAATAATTATGTGAACATTCAATTTAAACAACATACTGGAAGTCTTAGGTTCATTTTCTGAGCTTATCTCTCTATATAAATCTTACGTTTTGTTTCCAAAAAAACACCAACATTTAAGACCGAATGTAAGAAAAAATACAGATTTTTTTCAATATCTGTTCACTATTGACAGACATTTCCGAAAGATTTACCAGTCTGGCATTGACAAATGTTTAAAAAACGTTTTTTTCATCTGCAAGTTACTTTCATTATTAACCTTTGATTTATATATTGTTTTTGTTGTTCTAATACTGGAAACAACCTAGGCCAGCAAATTTCACCTATAACAGGGTGTAAGTTCATTAGTAGCAGCAGAACACAGAATCGGAATGCAATGATTGCAATGGTTCAGAGCCTTTATCAATACAGGGTGGTTTACACTGTAAGGATCTCATTCTAATTATTTATAGGCTTCTCTACTACAGAGAAAATCCTTACTCTTCTTCCCAAGAAACAAAAATATAATCTTCATTTCAGACTAGTACGACCTTTGGTGTATAACACATATTAATAAGGGTCCCACAAATTTACTTTAAGATTCTTCACTGCAGCATGTGGGCAGAGCAAATAACATATCTGACAGCCGTTAGAAAGTAAGATACTCCACAGAGGTCTGATAGCAATTTAGCAAGTAACAGAATTCTTTAATCAGCCTCATCATCCTAAACCTTCTAACTGGTTGCCTATCAGGTGCTGGCCACTTATCATTCCCCTAAAGAGCCAGACATCCAAATATCTTACAAAATGTTATTAATCCTTCATTTTTTCAGTCTCCATTTCCCTTATGTCAAGCCTCTCTCCCCTACCTGACTAGCAAAGCATCCTAATAGCGCAAACTAGCAGAAACCCTGCATGGAGCTCAGCCTCCTCCTCAGAACTGACAGCACAACAGCCTTCTACCCGCTTACGCTCTTGTCTGCAAGACAGACAAAAAGGGAAGAAACTTCACCGGGAGGTAGCAGTTTAGAAACTTGACATTTCACTGTTTGACTCTCACTTTCATCAGTAATAAGCTCTTGACTTTAATACAGAAAAATAATGAAGTATAGCGAAATCAAAACTGACACTGTGTGTCTGCTTAGACTCATGGTGCCTATATGCTACCACAGACTACAATAATTTTATCCTTTTTTAAAAGTATTTTGCTAGTGAATGAAAAATACCTTTAGCTGCATCTACTCATTGCCCATAGCAGTCAAGTCAGCATTTAAAAAGAAAAATTCACACATTTCAGATGCATTAATCCTTATCTTCCTAAGCAATACGTTACATTAGTACCCTACAACATTAAATAAACCAGAAGGGAAAATTCACATTATGACACACTGCAACAAATCACACCACCCAGATATATTCACGTGAAAGGAATCACAGTGCCTTTTACAAATATATTTTCTGTTTTATAATTTAAAATAGTGCACTAAGGCTACCAAATAAATTCTGTTTGAAGCTCTTCAAGGCTTATAGAAAAACTATTTCGGGTTTTAGATTTGTGCTGTTTTTATTGCTCCTTCTCCATTCTTCTTTTTTCATTTTGTTCTCCAATAAAGACCTAAAAGCTGTGTGAAAACTAAACAAGATATTTTTCCACTTGCTACGGGTGTATGTGTGTGTAGCTACACATACACACACTTAACCATAGATGTACAGGTAAACATGTTCTGCATTGCACATCAGTTACTGCTGTTTCTCTCTATTTATTCCTCTTGATGCATCAGGAGAAATATATTTTTAGAAGAAAACAGAAGCAAAGCGAAAGGGAGCAAAGCAACAACACTATTACAGAACATCAAATGGCTAAGAGATCTGCCTGGGAGTTGAGGAACCTGAGGCAGGTAGCTAAACATGGATAATTGGACTTGGGTCTCTGCCAATCTAGCTTCATGCCAAATCCACTCCATTTGTTTTTCTAACAAAAGAGAAGTAGTCAGTGTCTTTTATTTTAACATGAAACTGTATCATAAAACTTCATCACTCAAAATTGATACATTGTCACAGAAAACTTGTTTCAAAGAATATTCCTCTCTAAAATGAAAAAGTTTAAATAAGAAGTTCCACTATTCCTACTTATCTTTTTAGAAGACAGAGAAATAATTCCTTATGACATTCTTACATAGTCAATTCAGAATATAGAATGCTTATGAGATGATATAAAAATATGTGCAGAACGGATTCTTAAAGAGACTCAATGAAATGGTCACCAGTGTCCCTAAGTGTTTCAAGATAATTTTGAACCACTTTAAGGGTGTGGTTTAAGAGTGAGTAAGCACTGGTTCAGGTAGAATTCCAAAAATATGAGGCAAACTACCACCAAAACCTCAGAAGTCTGTGTTTTCCTAGAGCTTGAACATGGAAGTTTGCAAGGCTCAGATATTGCATGAACTATAAAAGCAAACTACGCAGCAAAATCAGTGGCAGTCCTGTTGTGGCACCACAACCTACTGCTACCAAAAGTGCTATCCCAGTATCCAGAGCAAGCTGTGGGGAAGCCACAAATTATAAGGTTGACCACATCCATTACTTCCCATGTAAGTGCTCTTGATTTAACTGATTTTCAGAGTACATTCTCCTCAGATTCTTATTTCAGTAAAGCAGCTAGGGTCCTCCTTTTTTTGTCAGAATTTCTCCTCACTCCCAGTTCAAGAGCCAGCTTTTATCACTTAACACTTTCCCTGTTACTTTTTATAGAACTCTATGGCCTTTCCTGTTTTCAACACATTTTCTGTTATTAATCTAGTTGTTTCCTATGCATCTCTTACACAAAGCTATATTTATTTCTTCAGGGAATTTAGAGTTCTAGTTATTTGCCACTAGGTGAAAGAATACCTGTATTGCTATGACTGCAGTGTACACCATTTAATCTACACCATGCTTTAGGCATGAGAGGAAAATAAACCCAAAATGTTTTGGAAAATCTTAATTACTAATACATTATTTTTTTAGGAAGTCCTTATTTTTGAAAAGTAATTTTCTTTTCTAGTTACACAGGTTTCAGGACGGGTGTTTACTGCAGCCACTGTTCATCGTGGCATATCAAACACTTCTTAACATACTACCAGAAACACAGAAACCAAAATGAAAGGACAAAAACTAACACTTGCAGATAATACACAACAAGCAGTCAGCAGGCGATACAAAGGATATTATTGCTGCTTGAGGTCCTTGCAATATGGTGGGAGTGGAGGGAGTGGAAATAAAGAAGTCAAAAAACATATTTAACTTGTCCCCACTGACTCTAGACAAAAAAAACATACCCCAAAGTACGAAACATGACAGAAACCCATACTCCGAAGTACAAAACCATAGTTACACCTGTCTGGGGCAATCATTCCTGACTTCAAGTTTAGATCAATATGCTGAGTCTGTACAACTTGATGTCTTGGCAGACACAAGGCTTCTACAGTCCAGTTCTAGCAATGAAAAGCAATTTTAAAAGGCAGCAAATAAAGAAACATAAAACTTTGCAATCAAATTACGAATCAGCAGGCAGTAGCCTATTATTTTTTTACTTTCATTTCCATCGCAGATGGCAAACAGCAATTTTTAAGCACAGGATTCATACAACATGGGAAAATAAAAACAATCACCAACACCCTCGGGATACACCAGGTTCAGTGTTCTCTACACTGTATTTCCTAACTCCAGAAGTTCTCCTAATTAGTTTTAAAATCCTTTTCAAAAACTCATTAGGCTCCATCTTAAAACAATTAAAGTTTCTTGCCCTCGCTGCCATAACTGAAAGGTCATTTTCTAAATTCTCTCTTTCGATTGGTCTTCTAATTTCCAGCGTAACTATAATTCTGAAGAACTTAAAACTAATAGATATTTTGCCCTTAATTTAAGTAGTTCCCCTTTCTCCTCAGTATTTACTACTCAGATGTAATTTTAAGGTTCATGTTCTGAATCTTCTTTTAGATAGATGCTCTATTCTTTTACTCAAACGAGTGGAAATAGCACCATGTCAGAACAGATAGAAGGTATAAAATTATGAACTTAGTGTGCAGTGAAGTCCATTCCTCTTGCTTTCCACTTTCCTAGGCAAAGCAATAAAAATATTTAAAGCATGATAGAGATAACCAGCACTAAGAGACCTTGCAGAAGCTATACAGACAGCTGCCAAACATTGACACATCACCAGGCTAATTCCAGCCACAAGTACCTCAGTTGCAGGGAAAAAAAAATATTGCTACTCAGTAAAATGTTTTAAATTATGACTTGGGCAGTGAAATTTTGGAAAAAAAATGAATAGATCACAACAGAAGTCTTTCCTTCTCTGTGAACATTTCCTAAAATGTCCAAGATCCATAAGCCATTGTCTCTCTCATTTGTTCAAGTCTACTTTGGTCTTATCAAACGTGTGTGTCAGATACACTGTGTCTTTGCCAATAATCACCTTCAGGTAAAATCAAGTCAACAGATCATGAAACTGCTGGGAGTCGTAGGATCTAACAGCGAATGCACACTACACATTTTTACTGTGGTCAAGAGAGATTTTACATTTTTATTTTCTCTCTCTGAACTTCAGAATTTAAAGAACAAAGTTTCAAAGCCAAACAGTATTGTTTGCGTATTTATATATGCACACATGTGTTTCTAAAATAAATCATCAAGAACTGTACTTTAAATTCTCCATCTGCCCAACTGTAAGGACCTTCACTAAGTTTTGTACACATTTCCTTGTTTTAAAAGTCTCTAAAATACTTCACAACAAATGAAAACAATTAATCAGAATGAGAGCAGGTTTTCTGCACAGGGTCTAAGTATTAAGAAAAATATTCTACATCACTGCTAATGATTTCTAGCCTTAAAACCTTTGTAAAGCTGAATTACACCTAAGACTGGCATGCAAATTAACTGCCTAGAGAAAGGAGTTGTGGTCTAATCTGCAACATGTTAGAGGGTTTCATATCTGATGGATAGTGCTGCAGTGGTCATATTTTACGTTCTCTTTGGAATAAAGACAACTCAGAAGTGACATCTATGAACTAGATTAGAAAGGAATATTTTCAGTTGGAAGGGACCTACAATGATCATCTAGTCCAGCTGCCTGACCAAGAGCTAAAGCTATTAAGGGCACTGTCCAAATGGCTCTTAAACACTGACAGGCTTGAGGTATCAACCACCCCTTGAGGAAGGCTCTTCCATCCAGCATTTGACCCACTCAGTAAAGAAATTTTTCTTAATATCCAGTCTAAACCTCCCCAGCACAGCTTTGAACCATTCTCACTGATCAGTTAAGCCACTTAGGGGAAACAATATATAATTTACAAGTTGTAAATAATTTGTCAAATCTTGCTTTAATTCTAGGTTGAACACTTCTAATGATATTGTAGGAAATCCACACAGAAAACAAGATCACAAGTAGGTGCTTGATGCCGTGGTGCTCCACTGCATAGAAAAGAAGAATGTTGCCACTACTGCAAGGACATGAACTTTGTTATACCTCTTAAAGCCATTTGCTAAAGTGTAAAATAAAGTGCAAGAGGCTATACTAGATGCTTCATTGACTTTTAATCAAAGGGAGAAATTATATTTCTATTTATCTTTAAAACCTACTAATATTTCTAGTGATAATTGCTGAATTTCTGTAATAGTTAACATTAAGTTTGTCTAGATATTAATACAATTCAGTTTTAATGAAGTGCCGGTTAATTTTAAAAACTCACTCACATACACACGTGCAAACCCTGCAATTCTGTTACACTTCTTAGAAGTTAAACTCAATCCTGCTGACACATGCTTCAGAAAGTAAAATATTGATAAAGAGTTAATGTTGTATTGAGAAAGTCCTATTTTCTGCTGTCACAATAATACTGTTATATTTCTTACTGCGTTAGCTAAGTCTTTCAACATATAGCCGTGGTAGACTTCTACAATACTGAATTGTGTAAGAATTGTTGTGAGACTTTGAGTAGATAAAAAAAGGGCAACCTGCAGTGCAACTGTAATTCTTGTAATATAACAAAAACATGAAAAATCAGATTTTAAGAAATAAATGTCAATAGGTTATTAAAAAGACATTCAATAATTTTGGGCAAAGCATTGAAAAAATCCTATCAAAACATGAAAGCTTGAAACATGTTTCACTTTCAAAACGTTTAAACCTTGAAAGTAAAAATGGGAAGGAAAGGAGCAGAAAAAAAAAAACCCAACACAGCAGCTTAACAGCCAAGCAGACTCAAATGTGAAGATATCTAACCAAATGTGAGTCCACTTTAATAAAAAAAGAGAGACTACATAAATCAACATTTCAACAAATTGCTTAAATAAGATACTCCTATTTCTAGGGCAATCATTTAAGTTTTGCAAAGTAACTCAATCTCTGAAATTCAGAGGCTTTTCATGAAATATAATTTTGAACACCTTTTTATACACCATTTTGTCCTTCTGATCTTCGTGTAACAGAGCAGCCAAATGAAGTAAGTTATTCAGGAAATTACTCAGTGAATAATGTTCTTCAACTGCATATATTTTTACTATATTTATATTTATTTATTATTATATTTATATAAAATATTTGTCTATATTTCGAGTTGCTAATTCTCATAGGGGAATTGTTCCATTGACATCAATAAAACTGCTCAGATGCCAGAAGTTACAAATTTAGCAATGCACATACCTGGAGCACAACATGAAGTAGACTCTGACTCATGCAGAAGTAGAGAAGGTAATTTGTATTTTTGTGTCTTAACAATAAATACTACTTTTGGCACAATCTATTTGTAGATGTAGCACATATGCAAACACAAAACAACAACAACAAAAACCACCAAAAAAACCCTACTCATAAAATTGCTCTCTTATGCTGACTTTGGTGATTACAGTGTCTCCAGTTTCAGACGGCTAAAATGGGATACAGAAATGTGTCTCTAATCAGGAAGAAAAACAACTGCAAGTTGTGTCAGTTGCACAAAGTAATTATTGCGAGTCAGTCAAGAAACGAACATATTCATCTTCAGCTAAAACTCACAGATGTATACATGAACACCATGGTGGTACTTCTCCTATGAGCAGATGAGTAAAGTGAGTGACAAATTATTTTTCGTGTTATTTCTGATACATAAAACAACAACAACCACCAAACTGTATGAACCTTGCTATAATATAGAAAATTTACTCAACGGGATATGAACTCCCAATCATTTTGTGAGCAAGATTCATCTCTCTGGTGTAAATCAACACCGACTTTTATGAAGCTACACTAGTCCATGCCAGATGGAAGTCTCGATTTCATCAGAAAGGATTAACTGTCAGAGGGAACAATAAAGAAACTAAGATTCTCTGTCAGTAATTAGACATTAAAAATAATAATAATAGTAACTATAATCAAGGGGAACAAGAGGCTTCAGCATAAGTTTTGGCCAAAGCCATGCTGAGCTACAATAATACTGTAGAACACAATGCCAGAGATGATTCGCAAAATAGAGAAAAAATTCTGAAAGGCTAATGACAGTGCTATCCAAACCATACCTGGCAGGAGCACCACAAAATTCACATCTGTTGCTGGGAATTGGCTCTCCTCCTCGAAGAGGAGGGCGCTACCTTAGGTTATTTGTTGTGACTGTCATGAAATGAAACATCAAAGCAGAACTGAAATTTACTGTTATATTCCAAATCCCAGGAAACTGTCCTCAAAGTGCCTCCTGGTTACAAGATTGCAAGACTCCTTTGCATATTATGAATACGTGAGAAACAAGCATGCAGTATCAAAGGCTGCAAGGTTTGGATTTTTAACTTTCAGGATATATCAAACTTCTCACTTTCAGCAAATAGAGATAAACTGAAATGATATAACTGATGGAATTTTAACATGAATTTTCATAACTTTAAAATAAACTCGGCAGCTGCATCTATGTTTGTTTTCAAATATAATAGTTTTGCAAATAAACCTGAAAACTTACATTTGTGATGTAATTTGGCCGATGGCATTAAACTCAGTTATCCATCTGGAACAACACTGCCGTAACAGTCCTGAGGTACCTAGCCCAGAAAGACGTGCATCTATAAGAGAGCAGGGGGAAAGTGAAATATGTTTCTTTATATTGATAAAAATATATCTTCTAGAACTCTACTGAATTATCCAGGATGATGTTTTCAAACATTGTACAGCCCCAAAATTAGCCACATAGCCTCTCAAGACTATAGGATGCTTGTACTAAGAACTCCAGATCGGTGAAGTCCTACCTTTTGAAACTCTTGTTGAGGGTGACAAAAGAGCATGGAAGAAAGCATTAGTGCTTTGCTAGTCTTTATCAGATGATGGGAAAGTGTCACAGTAATGTAATGCTTGTTTATCTTAAATAAAATGGCATTTATGCCCAATTGTGCTAACACAGTGTATTTATTCTGGTAACAGTGAAAACGCGAAGTATAATAGGTCGAAGCCTAAAATAACTAAGTTAATAACTAACTGTCCCAAATCTAATAGCATTCTGAGAGAGATTTCCATCTTGTATGTGTTTATTATTTCAAGAAATATGCTAGAACCCTGCAGAGCTATAGCAAAGTAATTATGAAAGACTAAGAAGCATTGGAGTTTGCCTGTCAGAAATACTTTGCCAGGATCTCAGAATAGCAAAATCTGTATCTAATTGTTAGTCTTAAAAAAAGAGGGTGCAAGACTTTTCTGACTTCATGACCATTTCAGGACTGGTATGTTGCAGATATGAGGTAATACGATCACCAGGGTCATTAGGGAATTGCAGGCAACCCCTGCCTCACTGACAAGTTACACTTAACAGAACTGTTTTTAATAATTTTTCAAAGAGCAGCCAGCATCTGAAATTCATTGTATAAACAAACTTAATGAAAAGAAGAAAAAAAAAACAAACTTAAAAGGGACTCCAGACATTTTGTGAATTATAGAGTTATTGACGTAAGAAAATTCATGAAAAGGAGAGCTGAATTACTAGATGGTTCTTAAACTGTCTCACAGACAGAATAACCCTCTCTCTTTTGAAGATATTACTTCCAGCACAATGAGTAAGGCTTACTGCATACCTATATTTCAAATCTTGCACTCACTACTGATAGCAACTGCCTTTTACCAGAGTTGGTATTAGAATCGATGCTCCAGGTATGCCGTCAACGTGTTTATTTTAATAAACATCTAATAAATTCCCTTTAAAGACAGTACCCCGAATTCTGGTGACAATGACTTCATTGCAGTGCTTCATCTATCAGCAATCTTCCCTTTTCTACAAGGTCATGACATGAGATCAATCAACACCGCCGTGGCTTAGCTAAGTTTCAGTTGTTTTACCTTTAATTTTGGCATAGTTTATAACCTCAGATGGAGGAAAGGCTCCAGTGCTGTAGCTTATTGTTACATAAAGGCAGACAGAATTAGAGCTCCTAATGAAAACATATATTGTTAGGCTTGTAAGGATGTTTTTTATGAGGTTCTTGCCGAATCTAAGGATAGTATAGAAGCTCTGCTCCCTGCCAACCGAATACCAGAAAGGAAAAAAAAAAGGAGGGAAAAAAAAACCAGGCAAACCCTACCCCCCCAAAACAAAACCCACACACAAAAGAGGGGAAAAGAAAAAAAGACACCAAATTAAAAAAACGCCCACCATTGTTTTCTACTGAACTATTAAAAGGAGGAACACAGTTTCCGCAATTTAGGAAATCAAGTGGAACCTCTAGAGCTCAGCACAGCTCCACCTCAACCCAGAGCAGCCACATGGCGTGGAGAGAACAGCCCTGTGCTGAGCTGGTTGAGGCATACACTGAAGAGCAGCATCATTTTTCACAGTTTGAAAGGTTACCTACAGTCTTGTGCCACATGTACAGGATATTATTTTTTGCTAGATCGGGAAAAAATCAGGTTGTTCCTCTTTCTAGTCATGAAACCACAGACAGCAATCATGGAGTCTAGCTCATATTTCAGTGCTGCTGTGGTTATCGATAATGCAGTACTCTCGCTGCTGGCTGCTTCATTTTTTTCATGCACGCAACACTACAAACACAACAGCATTACATAGTGTGTAATACGTATAGTTACGCATATTAGGTCACACATTTAGTATTTTCAATATGCAGTCAAGCAAAGAGGACATCATTACAAATAATTAAAATAACTCCCACTTTTGTAACTACATGCAAGTCATCAAACAGTTCTCAGATATCAGATTCAATATCACCATTACACATTACACTTTCTATACCGATGAGGTCCACATTACCTGCCTCTGGCCAGTCATTATGCCGTAGTTGTGAGGGAGATGGGTAACTAAGAAACACACTCTGTCTTCAACTGCTCCCCATAATTCATAAGTCTTCAATACAGAACAAGGCAGGGCTGTTAAGCAACAGTAACTTCACACTCAACAAGACTTAACCTCCAGTGCATGGTGTATCTTCCAGTTCTGCAACAGAGTCCCACAGAGTCTACTTGTGTACCACCTATCCCATCCCCTTGACATAAAAAAGGTGTAAAAACACCTCAAACAAAGAGCACCCACCTGTAAACCTCACATGACACATTCTTTTTTAGTGGGCTCTAATGAACTCAGGTGTTTTGTGGGGTTTTTTTAGAATAATTTGAGTGGAGACAAACAACTTGATCCCTTTCCAGGTGGCAGTGATAAGGCTACTTGGTTTCAGGTGAGAAAACTGCTGTCTTTTCAGTAAAATCGGGTTTTGAAATCCATGATTCTGTTTTAGCTTTTTTAACTGCAGGGTGACCAAGGAGCAAGCCAGTTTCCTTGGCCCACAAAAATGTGCCTGTGTGAACGCTGTATTAATGATCTTTCTCAGACAGTCGCCTAACTCATGCAGATCTATAAATCACTCTGAGGTGTTAGCAGTCTAATGCAACATAATAACTCAAAAGCTGCAATTAAACCAAATAATATATAATGTATCTTTTTAGACATAACAAGAAGTTCATCAACCTTCCCTGGTATTTCGTACCGTTCTCTGCTTTCTACCTTATGTGTGCCTGATCCTGCAGCAGCACAGCTTTAAACCAGGTTCTGTTTTCAAAGAACTGCCAGAAACAGGTTCTTTTTCTGAAGTCTCATGCCTTCCTGATTATGGTATGTGCAAAGACCTTTTTTCCCAGGGCTGTGTCTTTCTTCTGTTCATAATCACTACCATTTGCAGAGCAACAAACTAACCCTTCTCTTCCTGCCACCACCACTCTATGCAACACATTTTAATTTCCTTTTGCAGCTAAAGGCAAATGTCTTTCCCATCAACTGCACAGATAGTTACGTGATTTTTGTAGACAACAGGATTTACACAAATAGTCAAATATTGATCAACAGTAATCAGAGGATACATAAGGACAAAATGGATTTTGCAAAACCATCGGTTTTCTGGCTTATTATCTTTAGTCATTAATGCTCACTGTGTTATATAGCTAATATGATCCATATAATAAATTATGGAGCCAAATATACTTACATCCAAATTTGACTGGATGCAAGTTTACTGTGGTTATAAAAATAATAATAAATGCGGTACAATAATATTCATGCTAGAATACACAGGGTACTTTTATAATGAGTGCTTTTTTACTCTTTTATACTGTTGTGACATGGCTGAGCACTAAGTTACAAGATTTTTTCCAAGAGAGGAAAGATATTTACTACTTGTGCATGTGCAGCCAGTATTGTATTCTACTCATCATCCTCATCTCTGAGGCATAAGGGCTACATAGGTATGTATGAAACATACCACAAAGCACTCACAGTACCACAGGCTTATTTTAGAAAAGCTATAACATATTACTACAAAAATATGTTATCTTAGAGATAAATGAGCAATTGACCGAGTATAATTCATCGGATACTCTTTTTCTTCTGACAATGGACTGCAATTTCCAGGAAGGTATTTTATTTGAAATCTCTCAAGAATCTTTTTAATGAACAGGGTAAAAACTGCTGGAGTATTTAGTGATCAGATTTTTGAAATGAGAACTGTCTTGGTTAGTTATAAGATTGCATATACAGTTTCTGGTGTACTCTTGTTCCCTCATTAGATTATCACAATTTTAAAATCAAGAAAAAGGATTAACATAAATAATGTGGTTCAGACTGATGTTCCCTTGAAGTTCAAGGGTGAGATAATGATAAGCAGGATAACAGAAACCTGAAACCTACTTTCCAAAACATGTAAGCCTTTTCTTGAAGTATCATTATAACAAAGAACAAAGAAGATGTATCTTTCCTTTTAGCCTTTTAATATTTTTTTTCCTAGTTAGCATTCAGAGAGATAACTGTGCCGATATTTTTTGGACCACAATTCCGGAAAGACTTTGGCAGCCAATTCCATAAGAATGTTCAGGATACCAAAAGTGAAGAAGTGCATGTGTGAATTTTTAATCTTAGGTATCACTGTATCCTTTCTACTGTAAGATCATGACATAAGAACAACTCTCCTGGGCCCCTCTGGATAAACTTCTAGCTCAGTGGTCTCCTTCCTAACAGTGGAAAGGTGGGAATAGCCAGGGAAGAGATTTCCCCAGACAGTGCTGCAGTGCCATTAACATCCAGCATTCACTGCCCCATGAGTTTCTCTGCCAGAGGTGGTGATTTTGTATGTAAAAACATTATCTTTCAAAAAAGGCTTAGATGTCCACTGATATTAGTAGCAATCTCCCAAAGTAATTTACACAGGCAGAGCTAGAGGTCTACCGAAACTAAAACTATGTTATTGGATAATTCTTTACTATGTCTGAGAGTCTGGTTCTCCCTTCCAATCCTACTCTGACTTTATAAGCAGATTTGGGGCATGTATCATTCCCTAACCCTTATTTTTTGGCTCCAGCTGGAAAGGAAATGAGGTATGTGTGGACAGCATGGGAACTGTGGCATGCTCCACCACAGCCAGAGTCAAATTTGGTCACTAGAAACCAATGGACATATTATGCTATCCGATCTGATCCACTTCCAAAATCAGGGTCCTATAAGTACAAGAACATTCAAATCAAATTATTCAAAATTACTATTAATTATGGCTGCAATTCTAACATCTATGAATCTGTCACAAGCCAACTAGCTTTAAGCTGGTCATTTCCTCAATTTTAATTAATAATTAAATATCTTCCCAGCACACTAACTACATTGCAGAGAGCAGTGACAATATGTTCTGATATTAAAAGATAAACTAATTTCAAGAGGCACAAATAAGAACATGTTTACTTTAGTCACATTTTGCATGAAACATTCCTCAGCATAGTCTTTGTATTTGTAGTAGTATGGTTTGAATTTGGTAATTTTGGTCTTTCAGCACAGAAGGCAAGTGGTTCCAAATCTGTGTGCCCTTGTGGTGTGAAGTCATGTACACTAATCACACTGCCGGGGAAAAAAATAAAAGGGGCACGGTGAATGAAGTGATTTAGCCTTTGTGACCCTTCCAAGCATTAGAAGACTTATTTATTAAGTGTTTCAGATCAAAACTTGACTCAAGTTTCCTTCAGCAATTCACTTTCATTTTTAATAGTAAAATTGCAAGCTGAATTATGTGGATCTTAGTCTCTAGATCACACAAGTAAATGTCTGAAAGTTTTGTTCACTTTGAATTGCATTAAAAATTGTCCAAGTGCTAGCTTCTATTTTATCATACAGAAATTATAATAAATTTATCCACTTGTTTGTGATTATAAGTGCAGTTATACACAGTTTTACCTTTCATACGATGTCCACAAACCATCATGCAGAATCTCACCATAATGTTGTTGGCACCCTACTGAATGTCCAGGAATGTTTCCACAGACCTTCTGAAGGTGAAGTGCAGGTATGTGCTCCCAGACCACATCTACACCAGGCATGGAAGACAAAGCAGAGGCAAGTGATCTGATACACATGGAACTACCTTTGGACAAAAGCTTGCTGGCCATGAGATCACAGCATCACACCCAATTGTGCAAATGTACTTAACACAACTAACACATCTATGCTGCCTCTAGGACTACGTTTGTATGGCACTGTGTCTTGTGAATATGCCTACTTGGAAAACTATTGACGTGAAATGCAAATGTATGGCACAAATGTGCTGCAGTCATGCTGTTCCTAGACATCAGTGAGTTGACTTTTTGGCCCCACTTTCCATCCTGAGACAATTTTCAATCTTGACCTTTATAATGAATATTCGTAGAAAATTAACCTTGTTTCTATGCTGGTGAGAATGAAAATGTCTTGCAGGTACACTTTGTCTATAAAAGTGTGTGATATACAGGGAGGGTCATATGGACTGCGAGTGGGTATCTTGCTAGATACTAAGCATTAAACATAGGCAGGAAAATACAATGGCTATGCTGGATGCCATGCTCTTAACCATAGGTTGAATAGCCATCCCTACTTTGTTTCTTCCTTTACACCTCAGAAAATTGAGTTCCTAGTATATCTGAAGTTGTTTATGTGTACCTAAACTTGCAAACCTAACTTAGTGTTTTGATTTCACAGGTATTTCACATAGTTCTTTCTATTTAGGCAAGCAGATGCTCACCACCTCTGAAAATATTTAAATATTTATTTTGCCTAAACGTAGACTTGAGCAGTTTTTGAGTACCACATTTTGTTTTGTATCATCATTCCATCCCACATCTCTCCCACATACGGATTTCCTTCAGAGAATGTTTTGGAAGCATCACAGCATTACTGTCCAAGATCTGGTGAGCCAGATCATGACTTCAGCTATGACTACTTTCTATATATGTTGGCAGTTCATCCATGTAAGCTACATAGCAGATGTCTATAAACTTTACATTCTAGGCTAAAAGGCTGTATCTTGGTACTTCATCCTCTTCTACTTTTTGCATTTCTATGAAGGTGACATTTTTCTCATTTGGGATACGACTATCATGCGACATCTATAGAGGACTATATTCTTTATAGCAATATGTTTGCATCTTCATGTTTTAGTCAATCAAGTCCAAAGTGGTAGATACAGAATAATATAACATAAGAGAGTCATTTACCTAAGATCACTACGAGTTTGGAAAAGGTCACAAAGACTAAATACAAAGGTTGCATCAGGCTTTTGTAATAAAGTACATAGTGTGTATTTTAGCTTCATTTGGCAAGCAAATATAGTTCATAGCACTTCAACTTGACTTCTTGTAACATCATATTTTTTTAATTACAACAGTGAATGGGATGAGTTAAGTCTCTCCTCATTTCTTTTTTCCATAAGCCCTTCAGACTGAGCAGAAAAGCCTTCTTAAGCCTGCAGCAGAAAAGCGCTTGCAGCAAGGCTGTGTCTGAATTAGCTAACCATCCCTAACTCCCATTGATGGGACTTGTGGACATGGAAAGAATATAAGATTGTTCCTAGTATGCTTTAGATAAAAAATAACAAAAGGAAGAACATAGCAAATGAAGCATTTACATTTATCAACATAACTCAGGAATAATTTTTTTTTTTTATTTTTGCCCACTACAGGTGTTGTACAATTATATTTGTATTATAAAATATTATGTGAGTGTGTATATGTACATATATAAATACACACAATACACACATTTTTGTGAATATATAGACATGTATGTAACATAGTAAAAACTTTACAATGAAGTGATTCTTTTAAAGAGGTTCAAAACAGTTCTTTAACAGTGCTTTTTTTTTTTTTTTCCAAATCATGCTACATTCAAGATAACTACTTCAAAAAATCTGAATAGTTAGGTCTTGTAGCTCTTGAATGATGTTGCACTGCATCCTTAGATTTTAATTTACTTACCCTCTTTTTTTTTTTACACGGTGTTCTTCATTAGATGTCTAGCATAATTACCAACAGCAGTGCCTAGATCATCTACCCTGAAGACAAACATGATTCAAGCAGACTCCTATGTGACGTTCATTAATAGTTTTATGTCTTATAAGCTAAGGTTAAAAATCTGCCTTTCATATTTCTATGGCATTATTTTTACCAAATACAAAATGGTCCAAGTTATTAGTGGTGCTGGTATTGCAACTGCAGGAATTTTTCACTATTAAGAGGTCTAAGCGTTTTTTCTAATAGGTGGATGTTTCTGGTACACCAAAATTAAGGAAAATAACATGGAAGAGTTTCCTTATTTGGCTTACAGACCATCATAAGGAAAGTTATCAACTTCTAGGGGCATTTGTCATCTTGGAAACACATTTATGTTTTTAAAATGACTTCTAAAGTATTTACTGCAAAGATATTTGTGCTATAGATTTTTTAAATCCAAATTCGGTATTTAAATACTCAAATAAACAAATGAATTCTGAGCCACCATTCTGCCAACTGTACTACTCTTCTCTAAAATAGAACCGTTTTTTCAAACTCTTCATTTAAGAGAATATTTCAATGAGTTAAAAAATTTTCATTATTTAGGGAGGTGAGCATAACAACTCAAATAAACCTTCACCACTTATTTGCAGTCATATATTTTAATATTTTCCTTACCATTTCCTTCCATTCTACCTTTATACATTCTAATATCTTGGTGGGGTTTTTTGTTTGTTTGTATGGTTTTTGTTTTGTTTGTTTGTTGTTTTGTTTGTTTGTTTGTTTTTCCTGAAGCTACATTCAACAAAGCATTTTTCTGAGACTTCTACAATGGCAGTGAGTTAACGGAGCTGAAAGGCTCAGTAATCTTCTCGTTTTATGTGCAATACTTTACATTCAGACTATGTTTTCCATTGTATAACCCTCTCTAGTTGCTAAATGAGCTCTTTTAAACTACATCTGCCTTCCCTGGGCTTGGTTTCCCTAGATGCCTTCACTGGACAACCCTTCATGCCTTGTGATCTAAGGTACACCCAAGATTCTTTTCCTTGAACACTCACACAACACCCTGTCATTCCTGTCATATCTGAATTACTACTGTACAAACGTAGTTTCTTGCCATGTTTTTTATAGGCAGTATCTTCTGTTTTGTTGGCTTGCTTCAGAGCATTTCCCCAATTTGTCATAGTCATTGGAAGTTCTAATTCCCCAAGCGTGTTTACAGCCCCTGCCAGGCTGGAGTTATCTGCATGTTTTTTAGGCGTATCTGCCATGTCATTTTCCATGTTGCTAATGACACTACTGAATAACTGTGAATTTTAGCACCCCACTCAATACTTCTGTTTTAACAACAAACTTCACACAGAAATATTGATTCATTTAAAAAATGGTTATGTATCCCATGCCTCTGTTCATTACAGAGCTTTTAGTAACCTGTTACCCATGCCTGTTAAACTTCCTGAGTTGCTTCTGGTCAAATTCATTCAGTTCTACTAGATCCACTACAAATCCAAAGAAATACAGAAAAATTACTGAAGCACAGTTTCCATTTCCAAAACACTGTCCTGGTTAGACCTTTTTCCACCACGATTTCACACACGTTCTATGATTTTGTTTTAGTGATAATTAATTTACCAGGGATTTTTAAACTTACTCACAGTTTAAAACCGCTCTTAAATACATATGCAACCAAAGTTCTTCAGCCCTCTGGATTGGTAAGAAACTGGATATTTTGCTGGATGTCCAGACACTTCATACTTGAGTTCAGTCAGAACATATTTATGCCTAGTATCTGTCCCTGCTGATATATTTATTTTGTTTCCTTACCGTTTTTTCTGGCAGAATCTTTGATTGTACTTCACCTTTATTAGCAAAATAGCTTTTTAGCTATCAATTCTAGCATTTCCATTTTAATATATGTATTTAAATATAAGCTTTTTTGTGCATTTAATTGGTTACTTTGGAAATTTGTTTTGGCCTTTCTTGTGTTCCTCATATATAATATTATTATTTATTTCATGTTCCTGTTTATTGGCTACAGTGTGTCAGATTTTGAAGGATTATTTTGGTTCATTTATTTAAAATTTTTTATTTAGCAATGTAAGTTTTTTCCTATTTCTCGTTTTTTTCAGTAATACAAGGCCTTCTGAGACACTGTTTCCTTAGGTAGAATAAATGCCACATCCAAGGAGTTCACTTTTCTCTAGGGCATTTTTATTAGCTCCATCATTTTATTAAATCTGTCTTTCAGAAGTTTATTGTCGTTCTAACACTACTGTATACATAACTTTCTCATGATATGGATTCTAATTATATTGTGATAATCATTGTTTTGTAACTCTGCCAGCACTACAATTTAAACGAACATCTATGTTCTACTTCAATGACCGAATGAGGTATTTCACATCACCTAATTCTAGACACTTAGCTAAATTCAGACACAATTTCCCTAGGTTACTTACATCATCAATAAAGACAAAACCCTCACCTTTCAGGAGGTGATTCAGGAAAAATACTATTTGCTATCTGATGAAAAACATTTTAGTTTCCATTTAACTCACGTGAATCACTACTTTTGGCTTTGCGTGCATACATATCCTTGGAGAGCGATGATCTACTTCCTCTGAGTGTGTGCAGATCCCATGGAACCAGAAAAGAAAAACTCAGGTATTCCTCGTGCAGCTAGAAGAGAAGAAAAATGGCATCAGTTCTAATTAGATAATATTAAATAATAATGTTCTAATTTTTAATTAGACTGTCTCTTTAAAAAAACAATTTGTCTGAGTAATGTCTTTATATCTTCATGAAGTCTTCATAATGACAATATAAAACCTCATGCTGTCTGGGAGTCAAATTACTCAAGTGCTTTCAAATAGGAACAGTGTTTCATTAAGTGGGGCATTTTCTCTCCACAATTGTCAGAGATACTACAAGAAATACCAAGTATTTTGAAACTAACATGTGTCAAGTAAGTTTTTGAAATAACTTTTATATGTGTATATATATATACACACACACATTCATAGTCTCCTTGTTTGTTTGTTTTAAGAAGACTCCCTGAGGCTTAAATCTTAAGGAGAATTAGCAGTTGTGTCAGCTGCCAGTTGTTTGAGCTAGATGTCCTATGATAAAATAGTGCTGCAATTAATGCTCATATAGTTGTGGAACCATAGCTATCCATTACTGTCCAAAGACGGATGTCTAAGTTTTGACTCATAAAAACTGTATGAAGGAAACTAATGGGACACTAATCTCCTGGCACCTCTTGGGACAAAGAAAAAGAGTGAATAAGATATTTAAAGACTACAAAATTTGTTTCCTCTGTAAATGTCTTGCAAAACGTTATAAATAAATCAGCAGTTTCATCATCGTATGACTTTTGGGACCATCACCATGACAGAACGAAAAGAGCCTTGTCTTGGTACTCTGGGACAGTGAAAGCACATATTTGTCTGAGACACCAAACTCCTGTCTGCAGATATAGGCTTCTGGGAACAGGTATTTCATCAACTACTCATTGATGACAATTATGTGATATTTACAATTCCAAAACAATGCAAAGAGAGCTCTCTCTATATAAAACTTTAATGAGCAGAATGTTTTGTTGGAAGTGTCATAAAACTTTCATCAAAGTTCAAAATATTCCCAAGAAAACAGCTCTGTCTTTGACAAGAAGATCAGAAATTTTCAGTTTAGATCAAACAGTGTGAAGAGTAAGAGAAATGTCGTCTGTTATAATTATTAGGATACGCTAATTATACTTTTACAAGCTCAGAAAATTTTTAAAAAGCATTTCGGTAAACATTATAAAATCCAGTATTAAGACTAGCTTTTATAGTTTCCTTATAAGGAAGATAAACAAAGTCATAGTAGCTAAAAGCCGTACAATAATAATAAGAAAGAGAATGTTGATTACGTTGATTTTTTTTTTTGGTAAAGTTATTCAGAGAGGACCATAGCCACTAGGGGAGAAAAAAGTTTCTTTAATTTGTTTTGGAACAGCACACTTTTCCAAGCAGATAAAATTCCTTTACTCCTTTCCTATAACTGAAACTATAGACCACCTTACAGAAGCAAGAGGTCCTGAGTTCACTGGGCTTTATAGCAGTTCTAAATTGTTAACTTGCATGCAGTTGGAACTATATTGGAAGGGTGCAGCTTCTCTATCCAGTAGTTGCATGATTAATTGAATAAATAGCCCTTTTTACCTTCAGGGCATTAAGAATTAAAACAAATCAAGACCCAAAGAAGAAATAAGTATTTTAGTACGAGAAATGTTAGGTTGTAATTAAAGAAATGAGAAATAAAACAAACAACAGAACAGAGAAAAAAGAAAAAAAAAAAGGGGGGGAAAGGGGAAAAGGAAAAGCGGAAAAGAAGACTAAGCCAAGCAGTGGTTACAGCAACTCCCATCCAGGTGAAAAAACAAATACAGAAATACAGACCTGATACCAGACTTGAACACGCAGCAGCAGCTCCAGATCTGGCTCCAGTTACTTTCAATTGTGGATCTACTTTAAAGTCCTGAAATCCAGATGAGAGCCATACTTCTTGGATCAGTCCTTAGTTCTTTATTCTACAAGACACATGAAGGTAGTATGACCATTCTGGCAACGAGATTGTATGCATTACTGTT
The DNA here is from genome assembly GCF_036013445.1 of Caloenas nicobarica. NCBI lineage: Eukaryota > Metazoa > Chordata > Aves > Columbiformes > Columbidae > Caloenas > Caloenas nicobarica. The sequence continues at coordinate 17,562,776 of NC_088248.1, read as the reverse complement.
CAGAGCTGCAAACATGATCCTGAAAGCCCCCAAATGTCTCTTAAACTCTTGGTTTAGGTAACCACCTGTTCAAACCAGGCTGCTTCTGAGCACGCCTGAAAATCAAGGATCTTTGCTGCAAGAAGTGAAAGTACCAATTAGGTTAGATAATTCCAAGAATTTCCTTTGGCAGTTAGCCAAACTTCTGGTCTTTGGCAGTAAGCAAGCTAAATCTTTCTGAGACCCACCTTCCTAAATGTGGGAATGAGGTGCAATTAGGACAGGCTTAAATTCATCCCTTGCCTCCTTATGCATGTATTGACCAGTGGATACAGTTTCAAACTCACTAGAACTTTCTGCTGGAAATGAAGATATATTGCTCAATTCATGCATGTCCTGGATACTACAATCTGTAGATAGCAAACTGTGCTGGTTCTGGCCTCTGGACCACATTATTTTCCCAGTAATTGCTAGGCTGGAGCTGAAACAGCATCTAGATTGTGATTTCAGATACTACTTCTGGCCTCCAGTTTGCCTTTACTAGCTGTATCTATCCATGCCACAAATTCTTAAGAGCCATGCATCACCTATTCAAAATTACTTTCTAGCCCAAACAGCTAGGTAGTGAAATAATAAAATGCTGTTTGAGCTGCGGGGTAATCGAAACACCTCTCAGCCTCCCACTCGGGCTCAGGAGGGCAGGGGAATAGGTGGCACCATGCTGCAGTCACGAGCTTGCTGATTTCATCTCGTGCTCCCACCTCCAGACTGGAACTGCAGAATGGATGCTGTAGGAGGGGGCTGGATCGTTCATCGTGAAATAATTTCACTTGAATTAAAAACTACGTGGTAAATAGGTACAGATATTCCACAACACATGGTTTTGTTGGCCTGCCTTTTCAGTCCTTCCTCACACTTCTCTTCCTCTGGCGGGGCTGCATTTTTAAAAGCTTGTTCCTTTGGCTTGCGTTTGTGTATCACAGACCTGTGTTTACTCACTACATATTTATGTAGATATTATGTACAAAATGGCTGGGTTAACAGAACCGGGCAAGCAGTGTTAAATCTTTTCCTCATTATATGTCTTCAGCACACAAATTAAAGTAATTGAAGTTTTCTGAATGTTGTTGAAGACTTGAAAAAACAAGCAGAGGCAAGATAGCAACAGTGCAAGATTTTCAATAAAGGTAGTAGGGATCATTGAGTTAAGGGTTGTTGTACAAAACTACTTGCTAAATTAAAAGAGAGATTAAAATTGAGTCATTTAATTATGCAGTTGAGTATATAAAATAAGGTACTGAATGCTTATTACAAAGAAGTTATGCTAGTTAAAAGTTTATCTCTTCTTCCAGAGATCTCTATGCTTTCACACAACAAAGACATTGTCACAAATGCTGGAAATATAGCTGGCTGAATAATAAAAATAATGTATTCATGAGTAAATTATTCAAAGATTGACAGAAAAACGTTGAATAAATTATTCACAGAACATTATTTAATAATCTAGAGAGCTGGTCAAATAAGGGAAATACGTATTTCAGAAAATTTATTCAGAGAGTAATGTCAAAATCCTTTGGCTAGTCCATTAGGAATGAATAATTTGACAAGTTATTGATTATAGCTCATTTCTGTATTAAAACAAAATTCAGCAGGAATGCAGCTAAGCAGAAAGATACATAATTGACAATAAAGTGTCATCATCCTGATGATTAAAATCTTTTATCATGCATACAAATACATTGCCTGTGTTCAAATGTTATTTAAAATAGTGCTTACTTACCACACAGGCTCACATATGTTAGGGTTAGTAAGCATGTCACCCAGTGTTGTGGGGATGGGCAGGTTATTTTGGGACCCTCAGTAGAAGAATGATACAAGGATGTTGCTGGCAGAACCCAAACTCGACATTAACCTGGCCCTTCTGCAGACGGGTCGTTTTAGCACATTAACCATAACCAACACTCACTCAGCCAACAAAGGCAGCAGCATCAGCTGGTGGCAGCGACCTGCTTTCGGGGCCCCAACCTTCACCCTTTGGGCTGGCGGTTGCACCTCATACAGCCATCGCGGCAGGTGGTCCTACGTGTCCTGGCTCCGCAACATGGGTTGTTCTGACTGGCCCAGGCACCCCGCACTCCTGTAACAGAGAAGCAGCTAGGTGAGCAGCCGAACTACAGGCAACGGCCTCACAAGATGGTGGCCCAGGACATAAGAGTGGGGGCCCCGGACAAGGAGCAGCAGCAAAGTGAAGAGTTGTTTGTAAATTTGTCCATGGGCTTAGTAATTTTATTCAGGAGTTTTTATCATCTTAGAGAAATGACCCACCGAAGCATAGTTCAGAGTCAATTTCAGCCCTTATTTCCCTTTTAGAAGATTTTGATTAATTTTCCTCCATAAGTTCAGTGAATTGGTTAACTTTGATACAGAAGAGCAAAAGCAAATACTTTCTTTCTGTATCAAAGTTTCAGACTAGGTTTCAGGGTATCTTTGCTCAAGCAGCTGAAGAGGGAACACAAAGACATGTACTTATAGCATTTTTCCCAGGAGCAAATTAATTGAAAAAGGGCCAAGGCCACAGTTCAGGTGGGAAGTGCACACAGTGGAGCTGCCACCTCAGGGTGCACTGGAAAGGCACTTAGGAATCAGGAGGTTTTTTGAGTGCTTTTCTGGTGGCAATGTGAATCAGCACTCTTTCCTGTACAATACTGTCATATGAAGCCACAGTTCAGGCAGCTTAACTTTGAGGAATACAGTTTTGCAGATTCAATGTTTACTTCTTCAAGAGCTCTCCCTCACATACCATAATTTTCTCCTAAGGATATATAATGCCAGCCTAACATCTGCAGGAAGGAGCCCTCTCCCTCCTCTAGACTAATTGCATCTAACTTTTTATTTTCCTCAATTTACTTAGCTAGAAAAGATAGTAAGGACTTTTCCCTGGTTAAATATCCCATGCATTGTCTTCCTGACACATTGGACCCTTAGATATGTGTATGTGAGTATAAAGATTGTAACTTCTTGCTGTTGAAAAGCTGGTGGAATGGTTTGAGAAACTCTGTGCATAAGAAAGCAAAATTCAATGCAAAAGTTAATGATCTGAATCCTTGTCATTACAAAAAGGCACCTGGCAGAAGTATCCTCTTCACTCATTATTCTTTGTTTTTGAAAGTGAATCTCTAGCAATCATAATTAGAGGTGAAACGGAAATAGGAGGTTTTGTGACTAATTTGCACAGAAAATTAAATTTCATTATATGCAGATGTTATATGCATTGCTACTGGCAACCTGTTTTAATGCTGTTAGGTACTGTTCCCTTCAACTTCCACCTGCCTTCTCAGGGACAGTCCCATATTACCACTATTACTACACTCACTTTTTTTTACATCCATCCTCACAACATTCATAACTTCAACCTCCTTCACAGTTTCTTCTTCCAGTCATAGCAACTTTTTTTTTACAAAGAGAGAGAAGATGCATTTCTCAAACATACTTTTGTGCTTCATTAACAATAACATGCTAAAATCTGGCAGCCTTCAATTAGTCAGTTCAGCATGCGTTTGGCTGGTCCAGCCCCTGCAGATATCTCTTCCTGCTCCCTTGATATTGCTAATTATGTCTGCTCTTTTTTATCAGTTCATTAATATACTTACCATGTATTGTCTCCATCCATTTTGCATGTGGAGACTGTGAATGTATCTGTCACACTTAGGCAATTACAGAAATAAAAATAATTAAAACAAATAATTTTGTTACTTGTTATTTTGTTACATATAGTTAATCCTTTTCACATCAGAATAGAATTCACAATATAAGCATGAGAAGTTGTGGAATATTTAGTTTGTTAAATCTTCCTTAAAACTTGCAAAATTCAAGATAACCCTTTTAAAGTCTGAACACATGCTGAATGTAAATGTGTGGGAAATAATCAAGCCACTCACCCACTTCACTGTTTTTAGAAGGAAAGCAATTTCTTTTTTCCCCATCTCCTCAATGGTCTTAAAATGAAAAGGATAATTGACTGTTTTCCTGCAGTAATACTGTGCATTCATTTTGATCATCCAACACTTTCTTTATACCTGTTATCAGTTGTCCAATCTACTACGTACAAATGCTGAAACACTAAAGCTTCATACCATCTTAAGTGTATTCATCTCAATCGGGTTTAAAACATCTAAGTTATAAGTCCACACAGGACAGTAAATTAGTAATACTGACACCCAAAATTACCTCATCATATGTATGAAGAAATATTTTTAATGTAAATTACATCACTAAGTCTTACGTCAGTGATCCGAGAGACACCAAGGGAGGACTGATTGCTCCATGGTTAAGCCGCTCTCAGTTTTCTTGTTTTTTCTCCAATTTCCTGAAGTTTAAGAGAAAAAGACTAAAGTAAATCAACTAAACAAACAACAAATCAAGTCTTGGTCCCTTAAGTAGATTAAGAAGATATATCACAATACATGTGACTGGAGAATGGCGTTGACTTTTGTGCTGAAAATTATTGATACCTTTTCTTTTTTTTTTAAAGATAAGTCCTGACGGTCTTCCTGGAAAAAATGTAATTAATATATTAATGGTCTCCCCATTCCACTAATTTCCCTTTCAACAAAAGCTACTGCTGTCTCTAACTTTTTACCCATAGTAAAGTTCTTGCCATAACAACCTTTTTCTGCAGGTTAACTGACAATTTATCGTCTAGTTACCAAATATGAAACTTTGCTAAGGCCAGAATAAATGTGATCTACATCACTTAATTTATTTTGTAAACCAGTCACCGTTAAAGAATGATGTCATGTTTAGGGGGCACACAAACATTTCATAAACTCACTGAGAATTTTATTTCACTTTCTTTTTACTGTAAAAAGCCATAAAGCTTTGCAATCTTCTGAGTTAGACTTACATACCTGCAGCTGGCTGGACCATATTTTCTCCTTTCTGTAAATATAGAAATGGATTCTTTTTATTAAAGGTTCCTGTTACAATATGTATGATTTTACGTTATAGTTTCCAGACCTTTGAACATGATTTAGATCTGCACTAGATACAGTTGTCCCACTATTTTCCATTAAGCATCCTACTTTAGCTAACAGTCAATATTTAAAATATTTGATTTCAGCTTTGGCCAGTACACAGATTGTCTGTAACGTCTTTCTTCTTGTTACAAAGGCTTTAGCACTTCTTTCTTGGTTCTTTTAGTAGATGAGGTAACTTTGGTACTTGCTACATGTTGCTTTGCTAGCTTGACTTTTGGCAGTTCCTAATTTCTCTCTGAACCACCTAAGATTCTTTGGCTAGTCACTTTTCAAAGGTTTTCTGTTTTCTTCTACTATTCTTTTCGTTTACCTACTTATGGTTTGTTGTGTTTGCCCTGGATTTGGGATTTTTATACCTTTGACTGAAATTTTATTCAAACCTCCTCCATCTTTGAACCTTTGACACATTCAGTTCAGTTGATTTCCCTAAACAGTTCTTCCAGTTTCTGAGAGGTTGCCTATTTGAAATGGAAAACTTTTTAAGACCTTATTGTGGGTCAACCCTGGTAGGCAGCTTGCTCACTGCCTGCCCGCCACCGCGGGATAGAGAAGAGAACCGGAAGGGAAAATGAGAGAAAATTGAGGTAAAGCAAATGCTCTGTGTGCAAGCAAAGCAAAATAAAGAATTCGTTCACTACTTCACATTGGCAGGCAGGTGTTCAGCAATTTCCATCATGCCTAGCAGTAACTTGGGAAGACAGACTCCGTAACCCCAACTGGTCCTCCCTCCCCCTTCCCGCTTTCCCCAGCTTTTATTGCTGAGCACACAGTGTGGAATATCCCTTTGGTCAGCTGGGGTCAGCTGTCCTGGCTGCGTCCCTTCCCAACTTCTTGCACACCTCCAGCCTAATCACTGGTAGGGCAGCGTGAGAAACAGAACAGGCCTTGATGCTGTGCAAGTTCTGTTCAGCAATCACCAATATATCAGTGTACCATCAACATTGTTTTGATCACAGACCAAAAACATAGCACTATACAGTTATCACAAAGAAAGCTGACTTCGTCCCAGCCAGAGCCAGTACGGACCTGTGGTGGGTTGGTTTTCTTTGGTTTTTGTTTGGTTTTTTTTTGGTTGGTTGGTTCTGGTTTTGTTTGTTTTGGTTTTTGTTTTGTTTTTCTTTTTTCTGTCTCACAAGTTATTCTAAACTAAATCAACATGATTTTCCCTTTGGATTCTTTTTATGCAACTAGCATTGCTATAGTCTATCTTTGTTACATTATCAAAACCCTTACAGACTTAATTGGCCGTGGATAAAAATATGCAGCATTACACAGACATCAAACTACTGTAAGATTAATACTTTGTCAGCTTTATTCACTTCATCTAACAAAGAGAGTCCACCATAGGTTTCTACAGAACAAAAACTTATTTTAAAAAATATTAAGCAATAAAATCACATGCAAAGTAAAGTTTGTAACATTCATTTCAGAAATGAATGCCAGAAAGGAGAAGTCAAACTCAAGGAGTATTAAAGTCTAAAATAATGTGTTGGGGTTTTTTGAGGAGTAGCTAATCACTCCAGTTATAACTGGTAGGACCTATGGATAACCAGAACTCTGAAAATGAAATAATTTGTGGGGTTCTCCTCCTTCCTATTGTCTCAAGTACAGTGTGAATATTCAGAATTACATACTTTGTAATAACATATAATGCTTTTGCAATTTTTATGTATGTATTTGCACATATATATACACATACATATACAGATTGTAATCCTAAATTTGGAATGATGCTGAGCAGCTTTCGAAGGAGTATTTGGTATTGTTGACATTTATGAAGAGTCTGGGCATCATTTCATCTGTTTCAGAAGGATCTCTCTTGTAACCACAGCACTGCTGGGAATTCACCAACAGTTTCATTGTTTCCTGGTTAACAGCACAGCTTCAAGAGGCTCTGGTGGAGATTAGCAAGTCTCCTATTTGTAAAATCCTTTTAAAAATACTCATTTACCTACTGTTGCTAAATATGTTATGTGTTGCACCACAGTCAGGACATACCAAGACTCTGCAGGAGGTGAATGCCTAAACATGCTCCACTTTGGGGGGCACCGTGGGTGAGCCTGAGGGCTGGAGCAGAGCACACTGCTGGCTTCCCAGTCCAAGGAATACGCAATCTTAGAGGCAAAGGGAAGGAAACAGGAGAGGAAAAGCATCATGTAAACTTAGATACTACCATGATTCAAAGTCAGAAGGCAGCAATTTCATTCTTGATTTCTCTTTACCTCCAAAACTGTGATGTTACAGTCTTTAAAAAATAAGACAATACAGGGACTCCATAATAAGGATGAAGTCTAACTTACAGCTTTAAACGGGTAGAAAAAAAGCCATGTAGGCATCAGTAGGGAAAAATGAAGATTCTTTGATGTGTGTCATCTTTTCATTTTAGCAATTAAAATGGCTTTTGAAGCTCTTTGACATTTCATTTAAGCCCATAGAGTATAAAATTATGCCATCCCTTGCAGATAGTCCCATATTTAGCACAAACAATGTTGTAAGGATCAACAAGCTTAGAAAAAATGATAATTTAAGTTTTCAAGTATATAAACTTAATTCCCTTTATTTAGAAGCTTGCCAAAACTATGACACACAACTGTCTTTTTTTCTTTTTTGACTGCATAATCAGGGGTTGCTTGGTGTTTGTTAACATCTTTTTTACAAAAACACAAGCTGGGAAATAAATATTTTTTACATGTGAAAACGCATGAATAGGAATCCCATATTCTGTCCTGAAGGAGCTCTGTCTAATATGCTGTCTGAAGGATTACCCACCAGAAACATTTTCCTATGAAAAAAAGTGGTATTCCAGCCTTACTAGTTAATTATTCTGACATCTCTGCACTCAAATGACATCTGCTCTTATGTCTTAAATATGTGACAACTCAGGATGTATAATCTTAAGTTTTCCATTTGAGCATGCCAGTTTAGAGGAACTGAAAAAAATGGACCTTGAATGATTTCAAAAATCATTGATTATCTTATGAAGCTACATCAGGAATTACATTCTCTCTACATAAGGAAATAGTAAATGCAATTATTCCAGTTGTACATCACAATGTTTAGAAACATTTACTAGTAAAAATTTCAGAGTCTAAGTCTCAAAAAGGCATTGGATATAATAAAATTGAAATTGTTGAATGCATCGACAGCAGTATTATTAGTATGCATCTGTTAGCTGTCATTGCTAAGAGGTATTTTTCTATCATTTCCTTTTGATAGAAAGTTGTGTACTGTAAACCACATGCAAGCTAAAAATGTTTCTTTGTGTCCTGGTTACATAAAGAATGAGATTTTTCAATAGGATAAAAAAAATATAGTGAAAGTATACTATTGTTACATCTCACACACATATGCACACACACATACACAGATCAAGTTCTTACTTTGTTTCCTACTTCAATACACGGTGTTGTATTTTAGCAGTGGTAGCAGCAATGTACTAAATCAGATTTAGCTAGCAGGTGCTCTCCAGGCTGTGGACAATTACACCATAAAAATGTATTACAGAGCTCAGTCTTGGAAGTGAAGACTTTTGCTATAATAGTGAAATGTATTACATAAAGTGGAATTTCTAATGGACTTCAACGGAGCTGGCGGATTGAATGCATAGTGATATATCAGGGATAGTGCCACAGAAGAAAACCTCATAGGAAGGAGGTAATTTACTTAGCAGAAACACTTATGCTTTCCACTGCATATATTTACAACAATAAATCAATTGGACAACGTGTTTCAAGTTTGCATTTGCAATAAGCATTTTTAACTGTTAACATTGTGGATTTTTTTTTCATTATGTAGTTTCATTATCCACTCATACTTCTGAAAAATGAGAAAATGGAGGAACACACAGAGCTGGCAGTTTTAAATGGCTCTTAGAAAAGCACTTCAACATCAAAAATGATCAAGAGCAAATTGTTTATGCAACCTTTACTTTCACCACCTTCACTAACAAATAGTATTAGTAAATGAGTCATGCAAGCCCACTTAAACTTAATTCTGTAAAAGAAGGGAAGAATTTCCTTGTAAATTCCTATTTTATTAAAAGCTGTCTTTTCATCCAAGTTATCATGTTAAAGAACACAGATTTTGGATTTTTTTTTTAACCCAAATGTTTTGAATGAGTAAAATGACATTTTCAGGAGATCAGTAGCATTAGTTCTTTTGTTGAGATTTATTCTCTTTAGCAGAAATTTTAAATACCTAACTTAAACCATTTTTTTATATTCTCTGCTTTAAAAATACACAAAATTTCTTCAACTAAAGTGATTCATTTTAGCAGGCATAATTGTTTTTTCCTTGCTTTTCAATCATGTCATGCTTTGTATAACTGCTTTAAATCTTAAGATTGCATTGATCTTAAAAGTTAGGTCTTGTCTCAAAAGTTGATTCAAGACCATCTTCTCAATAGATGTCAACAGAGTTATCTCTTCTGTAGAACAGTTACTGTAACTAAGGTCTAGTCTTCCAGGTCCCTCTCTATTCCTCTATTTATGAATATGATTTACATCAACTTTTTCAATAACTAGATTCTATTGTGTCCTTTGTATCTTATTCATTCATAATTCTTTATTCTAGCTAATGTTTATCTGTTGCACTGGCCTGTGAGAATTCAATATTTCCATTTGTAGCTGCCTGGTAATGTGTCTTGTAAATCATGTGAGGAAGTCTAGGGTGTACGTAGCCGATGACAACAAAAACATTGTCTCCCATACATCTACTTATGCTGTAAGAATAGAAATCAACAGATAATAACTGTTCACAGATACGAAGGGTCTAGCAATGTCATCTTTGATTTTATTTCAGGTGCTTCACAAATACTCATTTATGTCCAGTGGCAAGTAATTTGAAACAAACTCTAAGTTGTTTCATTTTGGAAGATGGGCTGGGTAAGAAAATCGGTGGTGATAACCCTCCATCTAATCTCTGACACCGCGACGCAAACAGCAAACCAGAAATCCTAAAACTTCTAAGTGTGACCTACCTCTCAATAGAAGACTTGTCAGTAGAAACATCGATACTCTTCTCCTCAGTCAGGAAACCCCTATGTGGCATTTGATGTGTACTATCAGCTTAAGTAATTTGACAAAAAACTAAAAGGAGTCTAATGCACAATGGCAGGTAGAAACGAGGCAGAACACCAACCCAAAATGACAAAGTCTCCTAAGCCCGGCACGCCTTTTGGTGCACTCTCACTCCTGGTAGACAGAGTTTAACCAGATCTGGTTTAAAGCTGTTTCATTAGAAGCCATCATTACAGTATACTTTCACTTATGTGCGGAGAATTCTTGTCTGTTTTACCAAAACCCATCTACTTTCCTACCTTTTTCTTGTATTTGTGTATTTATAGTAAGCTCCACCTGGCTTGAGGCTCTCCCATCAGCAGTCTTCACTAGCTACATGGCTCATATGCAGCAGGAAAAATCCACCATTTGAGTGAAACAATCACTTGCAGCTTGCTTTCATTCCAGTGTCACTCAGGCATCTGGCAGCTACAGTCACAATGAGCTGGAGCTTCCTGCTTCAGCTGATGTTTTGGCAAGTGCTTTCCCTGAAATAGCAGAATCATAATTTTTCAGGCAAGGCTTGAATCCCCAAAGGGTTATCCTGATTTATAAACCATTTACCCCCATGTAATAGTTTACAGTATTCCAACTATCTCTTGATCAGCTAATGAGAAGCATGTTCAAACAAAATATTGCTTTAATGTGCTTCAGGGGTCTTGTTTTGCAGAATTTATTTGCCTGGTTTTATTGCCTGGAAAAGAATCTCAGCATACCGCTTTAAAGCAAAATCCCAAATTTTAAAATCTGTGTCTGCTGGGTAGGTGGCGACACAGATGTTGCTACTTCAGTAGAGTTAGCAGTTTGGTCTTCTAATGTATGCATAATATTTATTTTCTAAAGAGAGCTCTCGTGGAAGTAAAAAAAACCAAAAAAAACCCACAAAAAAACAAACCAAAAAACAACCAAAACCAAAACCAAACAAACAGACAAAAGGAGAAAAAACAAAACAAAAACAACACAACAAACAAAAAACCAACCAACAACCAGATTAACATCACTGAACCGTGTTGATCAGCAGCAAGTGAAAACCTGTCCGGTCATTTGGGAAGGAGCCAATCAGTGGTCACAAGAACATTTTAAGCAAAACACAAAGGTGTTACAAGCAGGAGAAAAAACACCGAAGCATTCTGCAAAACAATGTTACAGTATTTTATGTACTTTTGTATCTTCCTACTACTTTGTTATTTTTAGCATTACTCTATTCATTCCCTTTATTAGCAAATTTCATTTCCTTATCATTATTTAATACTTACCATAATAAAAAAGTAATTTCGAGAAGACAGAAAACATTGAAGTTGCAGAAAACTGAAAACATTGGCAGAAAATAAGCTGTTATAGAGTTTTAATTAGATTTTCTCTCTGCTGCTTTTTCTGTAATGACTTGAGTCTTCTTGTGAGAGCTGGATACTTTTTCTGATGAAGTATTGGCTGTCTTAACATGATTAAGTATTGAATATGCTTTTCATTTCTACTTACTACATTTCATGCAGCCACATGCTAAAAATCTTATCAGCTGGCACAAATTAAGAAAGGTCAGTGCAATGGATGGGGATACTCCTTTGCAGTCCCTATGAGTTTCTGGAAAGGAGAAGCCATTATTCAGCTGGAAATCTCACTGCCTCCCAGAAATCAGCCACCACCACTGTAGCACATACTAGCTACGAAATTTCTAATGAAAATTGATGTTTTTCATAAAACGCTGACTTACAGAAATTAAAAGAATGCCCAAGCAATACATAATTTTCATCAGTAACATTAGACAGGGTAAGAGGGAAGTTTTATGGCCTTCCTGCGTCATTTTTCCTGGCAGCCTGGAGGGTGTCTGGTTGGAGGACAGCTTTCAACGGAAGCATGAAATCACTCCATGGATAATTTGTGGCTACAGTGATTTCACACCATTCTACAGAAAAATAAACTAATGTTTTGTTTCTTCTCAAAATCGTGTCTCTTCCATAATATCTGCATTTACCCACATTTAGTCAATATCTATCTTCTCTAGTGGAAACAGCTTTCACTTGTTTTGTCTTGAAAAGCCTGTTTGTGATAGCCCATTAGTGATTTATTTATTAATCTTTAAATCATAACTGTATTTCAGTCTCTTTTTCTGTTCAGCCTTTCTTATGCCATTTTAAGCCAAACTGTGTTATATGACAACAGGTCTAACACTACTGACACGGAAAATTAATGAAAACATTTTGAACATTTACCAGCTGGTAATAACTTCATCTGAAGTACATACATCATTTAAAAATTCAGCTACCATGGAATTTGAAGGTCTGACTGTTCTCATGAGAATTATAGATCTCAGAAAAGCCTAGGAAATTTCAAAATAAAACCTGGAATTTCTTGACTGATAGCATGTACACGTGACTGAATGAAGAAGGACTGCATTCATTCTATACAGGAGAATATCCCACGTTTGCCACATCTATGCATTCTACCTGATTCAAGGGTTATTAGACCCTTTCTTGTGGTCCAGAAAGTCAAGGGGAATCTGAACTCTTTATGCACTGTATTCCTCCGCTTCAGCTCAACACCAAACAGCACCTAAAGGTCACAGTGGTCTGCATACCAAAAATAGAAAATTAAATTTTAGTTTGAAGAAGGTGATTACACAAAAAGTCATTAAGTGGAGTCAGCTATGTAGTGCTAACTTTAAGAGATCTTATCAAAATCAAACTAGGTCTGTATAATGTATAAATTATATATTTAAAAAAAAAAAAAAAAAAAGGGAAACTGAAGCATAAGCATTTGCAACATGAAGAAACTCAAAAAAATTTTCTAGGAAAGTTAAAGCCCATGGATGAAAGTCATCAAGAGTGCTCACAGACCTCATTACAATTGTCTTCTGGACAGTGTCATCAGGAAGAACGATGACTGAGAATGAATAGAAAACAGCGCTGGATTTTGCTTGATTACTCCAGTGGGTTGAAAAATACACATGTATACATGAGGAAACACTAAAAGACACTTCTCAAGAATAAAATTTGGTTTGAAAAAGGAATAAATAAATAAATGTTAAATCAGACCAGTGATGGCTGCTTTTCTACAACTGTCTTCCAGTCCCACTACATTCACATCGGAAGACAGGGTATGCAGACTGTCTTGAAAGCTTTTAAATATGGTTCCTACTAGGTTAATACTTTACGTGTCTTCCAGAGAAAAGGAATATTGCTGTCCCTAATGGCTAAAATCTAATACTCAGGTCAGGTTTCACAGCAGTGAAGAAGTAGCAGTCTCCTAAGTACGCGTGACTACCACCATAAAAGTTAAATATAAGTTAAAATCAATACCAAGAATTACACTTGGAAGCAAATGAAGCACTGGAAGCAAATTAAGTTTATAGAGTTCTAATTTAGCGTTCACCATGCAAAAAGCTCTGTGGAAAGTACATTAGGGCCCAGCCTGGAGGTGACAAAGATATAGCTGATTTTAGTGAAGTCTACACTCAAGACAAATGGTCAAGACTCTCTGGAGTCTCAAAGATGAAAGGCTGGGCACTTGGCTGCTACTCCTGCTGTTCAGATAGATCCCCCTTAAGGGAGACGGAAAAAGATCAAAATTACCTCCATCCTTTTATACAGCAACTACGGACATAATCTTTTAAAACCTGATCACTAAAATCAATATGGTAGAAAAACATTCACACAGTATTCAGAAAAATGCTTTTAACAAAACTGTGGGAAACATTTCTTGACTGCTCCAGACAATTGTCTTCTGAGGAGTTTGGTCTCAGGATCTGCAATTTTGGGCCAGTGTCTGCCTCAGGGTCAAGCTTTCCCTGTCTTTCCAGACCTATTCCACAGAGGCAAAACAAAATACAGAAAGATAAAATTAGTTTTTGTTCATTTTCCTTACCAAGATTGGAAAAAGACTATCTCGCCCAGAAGAGTTGCTTTATGGGTAAGCTGGAAAATGCCCATACAAAACTCACTAATATTGTTTGAACTTACTGTCCCATGTGTGACCACTTGGATAGTTTTTACAAGAAAGGTAGCACACATGAAATCCGACTCCCCACTTAGCTAGTAACTAAAATTTGTGGTTAGAAGAAATCTAAGAAATTCTGTGTCTACCAGCTTTCTAGGAAAGTGTAATTAACCTGCCATTAACATATTACATATGTCAGAGTGAGCAATTCCATCCAACACACATGTTAGCATTCCCTCCTCTGAGGTACAGGGGCAGAGAATAAAGATAGGGTTATTTTGATCTTTCTGCTGTTGATTTTCTACTGTCTGCCTTCATCATACTTTCTTTCTACAGAAGAACTAATGAAAAGGAACAGAAACCCTAACCTGAATTACATATTATTCTCCATTTATTTCTGGAGTTTAGGAACAAGCCATGGGATGAAACTTCTGTCACATTCAAATACCAGATTTTGAAGGGTCATTTCAATTGAACAGAACGTCTCGTGTTTTTTCCTGATTTGTGTCCCACCCATCAATATATGTAATGAAAAGATAGGAATAGAAAACAACAATCTAGGGACTGATTTTTATTCATTTTGGCATGTAATCTAAATATGTAGTTTAACTGCCAAGGGAAGAAAAAAAAAAAAGTCTATGTTCAGTTCCATAGCTGTTATAGCCACATACAAGGTGCTATATCAGTGTGTGTGCACAAAGAATTGCAGTCACTTAAAAAGACACAGTCAGCATGATTAAGTTGTTGCATTAAGAGCTACAAAAGTCTTCCTGTTTCAAATTGTTAATAACATAGCAGAGATTTGAGGCACTATGAAAAGCAATACACAGAAAGTCAAACAGCCTGGGTAATAGTGAAGAAGCAGCTAACATATAAATAAATTACTTGGGCAGGCAAAGAACAAATCCACAGAGAGAGGTGGTAACATATTGTCAGAAGACAGCTTCAGGCAAAATAGGTGAAAATCACAAAGAAAAGACATGAAGCACAGAAAGGGAAACAAAATTGCAGAGGAGTAGCAAAAGCAAAGGCCTAATAGTTATTCTGACTAGGACAAGTTGACAGCATGCCAAAAGAATTAGGATCTAATCAGTCTGCAGGGCTGAAGACGGTTTGGAAGAAGGGGAATCAGATAAACGGAATATAAGGAACAAACTGATTTTGAAGGGAATATTATGTTCCTGCCAAAAGTCTCTTGACACAGAAAGGGCGAGACAGACAATTTCTACGGGTACATGACAGCTGGGTCATAATCTCCTCCTTATGCACAGATAAGGCTGCCACCATTTTTAAGCCAACGTATTGAAGACACAGGACAGTGCTTCACCGTCTAGAGTAAGTGGACTAAATGATCCACAAATAGGAATGTAACAGACACAGGTAACTCAGCAGGAAAATGCAGATGATTTTATAAAATGGATGTTGCTTTACTACACAACAGTAGTTGAAAAAGTGTAAATACCAGCTCCCTGGTGGGGACTTGCATCCTGATATATCTACATAGTTCTCCATGGTTTTTAATATTAAATCCTCGTAAAAACACGACATGAAAATTCACTGCCATTAATTTCAGTAGTTGTCTACCTTCAGCCCCAAATCCACTGCCCAGATCAAAATAACTTGGGGTTGTCTTCTTGGCAAGCTAGGATTAATATTCCAGAATAGCTCAAAAATACATTAATAATTTTGGGAGAGTAACTGCGAAAGCAATTACTTTGAGGTTTGCATGACCTCTGAATAGGAGTGCCATTATTAATCATTGTGATCCACAACTAGGAATACAGCTATCAGTCACAACACAAAATAAGCCCAACATCACCTAAGATACTGAGATAAGATGTCGCAGGAACAGCCTCTATTCAGACTCTGAAGTTCATGCTAGTTTTGTTTGGGTGCTTAACTGTAAATTCAAATGCATGACTGACTTCGCTTTAATATACATTCTTCACAACTATAAGAATAACTAAGTCATATATGCCCAGATTATTTTCTAAATTGTAAAACCACCTCCAAACTACAGAGGTTGCTTTGATCATGTCCGTTTTGACAAAATTAAATGATCAAAGCATTAAGACTTGTTAATTATTTTCTACGTTACATATATTTTATAGCATCTCAGATATGACTCTGCGGTAAAATTAATAAAAAAATTACATTTTGACAAAAAAACTATTTTAACAGTAAATAAAGTATCATGCTATTGTAACCATGCAGCCCTGCAGTACAGTATTGCTGTAGGTAGAAACAGGCCACAAGCTTCGCACTGAATTTGCAAGGCCTTGGGACTGAGGCTTGCCAGATCTGCTCTGCCTGAACTTCTCTTGACCTACCACAGCTTTGCTGTACTCAGTAGAGCTGCAACAGCAATTTCTCTAATTGATCGAGTGTCTACAGCTTGTCTGCTCTACTTGTGTTCATGTCTGTGCGGTACAACCACAGTATTTTACAGACAGCAGTAACAAGCAGTTACTCTGCATAGCACGGAACACTTACGCTTTAATGCCACAAGGCAATGCAAAGGAACACAGGTCTGTTAGGACTGCAGCAGCCTGGGGATGTGGGGACACCAGACGCAGTGCAGAGGAGTGCAGGTGGTGGAGGACAGAGATGGGGCATGGGTGCAGAGACTCCATGCTCATAAACGGCTCATCCATGGTCAGTTAAAAAATGCAGAACTGAGCTGGACATATCTGGTTTTAGGGGCAACAAGGAGAACAAAGACATAGTACCTCCCATAAGTACAAAGCAAGATATATAGCAAATTCAGATATTACATGGAGCTGCAGACCACTAAAGAAACAGGAAGGTGTAAAGGCACATTAGCAAAAAATATTAAAATAACTCTGAGCAGATCCTGGAGAGAGGAAGAAGAAGAAACCATCAACAACCTGGTATTCCTTCCTATGCTTGACTCCAGATGCTGCTGACCTGCTGTGATGCTGCGCACTGCTGGCACCAGCATGAAACCGCCAGCCCTAAGGCCCAGCAGAGCTGGGGAAGAGGGAGCACAGCACCAGGAAGAGGAGCAGACACCAACAAGTATGTGTGTAAAAATCCTTACTGCATTATTATTCTTCTTCTGAACTTGCAATTACTAAATTCTGATTATTTCGATTATACTAACAAATTCTTGGCTTTACTTACCATCAACAACATTTTGAATGTAACACCACATAAGGGATGCAAATTTACAGTTACCTTTCCTATAACTAAAAGTTATAAAGGATTTCATTATGGTCCCTTCATAAAGCTACATAAACTGCTAAACTTTTGAAGAATGACCCTGTGTATTTCAACTGGTGCCATAAGTACTGGAAAGGAGCCTGTAGGCAGATTCTTGGTTTTCCGGAAAAAGGTAACATTCACCAGATGTGTGCAACTAGTTTATTTAGAAGGAGAAGGAATGACCTGTTTAGTTGAAAAACTTTCATAGATTTAACTATCCTTTCTACTACCTCGGATGAAGCCTAGTATCTCTCTAAAATGACCCTTCAAGAAACACTTGAAAGTATAAGCAAACATAAGTGTGCTTTTTTCTTCTAAAGGGGTTGCTGAAGGGTTACTCTAAGCTATATATGTAATTTGTGGCTGAAAGTAGAGGATGATTTGAACAAGATGATGTTCTGGGGAGCTGATAGTCAGAAAAAATCCTCAATTTTCTTAGAAAGGAATCTTAGAGAAAGAAACCAAAAAAAAATACTACTTTTATAAATCATACATGCATGTTTTCATTTCAAGCTCCAAGGTTGACTCAGTACACATCATGTTGATAAATCTCTTTTCAACATATGTTAGTCTGTACTGTTTTCTGTATATCTGTTTTGCTTTACCTGGCCTCTTCGTAATGACAGTATTTGCTCTGCAACTCAATTTAGGATCCAGCACTCTAAAAAAATAATGTATTTGAAGATTTGCTGCCAATGATCACTACTTGCTGCCTGGAATTGCCACCTTCTGTTTATGGGTTTTGTCTTTTTTTATTTCCCTCCCCTCAACCCCTCTGTAATAAGATTATTTGAAATCCTGAAAAGAATGTTTCAAAATCTGGAGTATGTTAGTTTGAAGATAATTGATTGTCAGGATTATTAGAGTCAGAAAGCCATTTTAAAGGTTGCTGCATTTCTACTTTCAAAGATAATTTACAAAATAGGTTAGCCTGAAACAGCCCGCAATCACAACCATAGTACTAGGGGCTAATTCTAATCCCACTTTCATTTCACTGATACCTTGCAATTTAGTAGATCAGCACCTGAAATAAAAAATTCAGATATTTATGAAAGAAAAATTTTATGTATTTAACCAGCATTGCTTTATGTGAGACCAAAAATTGGTAAAAAACCACACTCTCTTTTCATGTTTATGTCAAAGATTTGATTCAATCGAGTCTATATGTTTATTTTTAATTGATATCAATACTTCTTTGGAACCATCTATCTCTGGGAGAAGAGGCAAACAAAGTCAGCATAACAGGTTTGCCAGTAATAGCATCACCTTACCCATCAGATATGGTTACTGCACAAACGCTAAATGGATCACTGGTTGCTTCAAATTTGCCAACCTACGTTTAAAACTGACCTTTGATCATTTGTGGACATGTGTGGATTTTTTGTGAGAAATTTCCGAGGCCAGGAAGCCCACCTGCGTCTATGGATCAGCACAGATTCTGAAAAAAATTAAAAATAGCCCTGACTATGCCGCTTTTATCTTCTGCCTTCATCTTTCCCTCTTTTACCCAAATATGCAACCACTTGGATTTTATCCTGTCATCATATATATCATGCTGAGATCAAAAGCAATTTAATGTAGCATAGGTGTTATACAAAAGGATATTTGAGGCCACTTTGATATCTTAGACATCTTCCTGTGACTCCTCTTCCCAGTTGTGTGTCATTTAGATGCAGTGAACAACAATTGAAAGGAAAGAAGAAAAAAAAAAATCCTAAAACCTCCCACATATACAGACACTGAGAGCATGATTTATCTTACTGATTTTACATGGCAATACAGTAGATATCTACACCTTTGTTAAGCTTGCCACCAGTGCTGTTAAGGGAGAGCTGTAGTCAACTTTGCTGAGGTGATTCCTCTGGCCTTCTTCAGGAACCTTCCTCAGGAGGAGATGTATCATGTTGTGGAACTGCTTTATTTTCCACCTCCTGTAAGGGGGTCTCTGTAGCCAGCTCAAACCTGAGGAAATGAATCCCACCTCAGATACTTTAAAATAAATTGAAACACAATGTTATTTATATATCATATTAATGAGCAGCAGAAACTAAGCACGGAAGTTTATTGCTACTAGAATGAAAACAGATTGTCATAGCTTTCTACTATAAATTACTGGAAAGCAATATTTTTGAAACAATATCATATTATTATTATTTACTAGACTAGTTTTGATTTTGAGGCATTTATTTGTCCTTGCAAAATGTATTTATTTCAGAGCATACATTTCAGATCCCATTTTCTTCATTAGTCCTGTCTTATATGTAACCGTGTGGCTATTATCAGAATTATTTTCAGTTATTTTAGAAAAGAAATGGCATTTTTTAAAATACAGTGCTAGTGCATCTTACCTGCTCCATATTTTGATTGGAATCATAGATCAAGATTTCCCTGTGTTGAAGATCGATTCTGCTCAACAGAAAGCAGAACCTGTTCAAGACAGCATTGTAACACTTTGCTTCTTTATCTGCTACCTCAAGATTACCATAGTACATTGTAAAATGAATCTTGCGTGACAAACAATGGAGAAAGGCAGAGAAGCAGAGACTGTATAACTGCATTCAGAGCAGGCAGTCCCTCATACCTGGGGAATGCTTTAGGGCAGTGAGACTTTCAGCCATTATTTTCCTCCACTTTTTTGGTGGTCAAAGCACAGGCTACAAGCCAAGATTAACCAATTAGTTAAACTCCAATGTTTATGGCAATGTGCATATACCCTGATGTGTTTGACAAATAAGCACACTCCAAGAAGAGAGACTGTGGTTCTAAGTAGACTCCTACATTTCCCCTTTAATTCTCATTTTATTGAGTCATCTTTTGATAATGATCATAAGCAGGGTATTCATCTGATCCTTGATACCCACCAGGAGGTCTGATTAGCATCTCTAAGTATGCTAACATTTAACAGAATATAATAAAATAATACTATGAAGCAAACAAACAAAACAAAAAAAAAAACCCAAACACCAAAATTCAACTTGCCATCTCAAAATGAGCTGTTTTGCCATTTAATTTGCTAGCCTAAGGTGCTCACACAAAATGGGGTGACCCTTCCTTACAGGAGAACTATGGTGACAGAACCGAGGAATGTATTTGAAGCATTCTGACCCAAGCTGTGAGAGGAGGAACACCCAGAAAAGTGCTACCAAAGCTCCACTATGGCATCTTGAACAACTGCCCAGCATTTGAAAGATGAAGGAAAACTGAAATAAGCATGTTGTGACCCTTAGGTAACAGTATCCCTCCAGGGCTGCTCAGACACTTAGACAAACACAGTAGAGAAGGATTGGAGTTAATCATGAAGAAACACAAACTAGTGGACAACTTTTGGTTTTCTATATAGTATTACTATATTCAGTTTTCTATATTGTATTCTGTTTTCTGTAGTCCATCCAGGATCCTGAATAAGTCAAGGGTCAAGTGGAAAAATAGTATGTTGCATTCACACCCCCACAATTTATATGCATCAGGGGCTGATTTTGAAGGTAATCTGAATAGCAGATTATAGTTCTGATATTTCCTAGCATGTCTGTGTTTGACTGTGTTGCAATGCTCTTTTAGCAATACTTCTGTATGCAAAATGTATCTACCTATCTACACGCCAGAAGTCTGTTTAGTCTTTAATACAACAAGAATAAAAATATAACAGGTGTGTACTTTTCTCTGTGGAAGAATGACATTTTTCAGCAACTTAACACAGTGTTCGTAATACCTGGAAACCACCTAAGTTACAATAAAACACTATAGTTCAATTCCTCATGGATTTCTCAAACAGGTTATAAAGGAAATAGAAAAATACTTTTCTATAGCTGAAATTCTATTTACCTTTTAATTATGGATGAGTCTTCAATTCATTTAAGTCATCCACAAACAACATCAAGTTCTTATCTTCCATTGCTACATGCATACTTGCATTGGGGAAAAACCCTAATTCCTCAAGGTACATTACCAAAAAAAAAAAAAAAAAAAAAAGACAAAGACTAAAAGATAAACTGAAGGCTTCTTTAAGATAGCTGCTTAGCTATTTACAAAACTGCCAGGCTGTGTAAAGTGAACGTAGGAAAATGTTTCAGTTGGTTTACTGTGACAGAGCACTGATATTTTCACCTCATACAGTGGATCACCCTGGGATCACATTCCTGAACATATACTGCGTTAGGATGCAGTTTGCAGACCTGCTGCAGCAAAGAATCTGCTTTGACTAATGAGCAGAATAGAAAAAAGAAAACAAGATCTGACAGTTCCTTGATATTAAATGCTGTGACCTAAGCCCATAGCTGTCATGGTTTTTACACTGCCAGGAGGGAGATCTGGGGGGTTAGAAGCAAGAGAAACAACTATAATGATTTAGGCTTAACCTCAGCAGTGCCCTGAACCATTATTTAATGATCACTCACCTTGGAGTATGCTAGTTAAATATTTTGATAAATGCAGGAAATAAAAGTTACTGGCCCAAACAGTTCCATTGTACATAAATAAAAGAAATAGTTGATAAAACAGCATGAAAAGGCAGGTAGGCAGCATATAATTATTCCCCAGGTGACAGGAAATAAAATGGGTAGTGTAAATCTAATAAAAGGTGTAATTATCTCAAGGTACCAGGCCCACATCTAACATCTGCAAAAAGCACAACATTGTTTATTTTCACCTGTTGCATCCATAGCAAATATTACAGCAAATTACTAAAAGCAATAGGCAGCTACTGCACAAGAATAAAATGCAAAGGAAAAACCAGAACTAGCGTCCGAGACTTGTGTAAGCACACTGAATAAGAACCGATATGACATGTTGGACTCACTTGGCAAGGAGCTCAATTAAATATGCATGATATTCTTCAGGAAATGTACATCTCGCATGCACTCAAAGGTATGGGGAAAATATTCTGCTGTGTTGCTGACAACCAACAAGTTACCCAGGGCCTTTACACAGCTGCTTCACTGTCCTCAGTAGCACTGCAGTGATGATAATCACGACATTCTGCACAAACCAAATCATGTCCATCAGTTCTGGCACCTCTCCCATTTGCTCAGCACAGGGAGGTATCCGACAGGCACCTTACATGTTAAATCAGGCATGCTGCCACATTAAAAACATGAGGTGCATAGCTGCAAGGATGCCAGTCAAGGAAGCCAAAAAGCAAATTAATTTCTGTGTTCTTTTTGTGTAAATGTGAAAATGGAGACATGATACTAAGTGACATCTATCAACGTCTGCAGATGAGATAGGGCATGTATCTCCTATCGAGGAGATATCTGTATTCAGCTGGTTGTGCTTATCAAATCAGATGCATTTACATGACTTATAGAAAAAAAGGAGCTTTCAGGAGCAAATGTTAATAAATAGCCTAAAGAATACTTCAAATGCCTCAAAAATGATGTTGATGAGTTTAAAAAAAAAATAGTTATCTTCTTTCTTTCATTAAAATACAAAAATTTAATGAATAGAGAATTTCACTCCAAGTGATATAAATTTCAAAACTGGGTTCAGACATTTGCATTTAGTTTTTAGAGGATGTCAACTTAGATATCTTAACCTAGCCCTCTTTCAGTGGTCCTAAACACACAGACATCTTTCCATACTACCCTGGTACAACTTAGAATAAAGTCAAGTAAAATCAGCTTGAAAAGCTTTTGGTATTCCAGGGAGCTCTCACTTGGCATAATATTGAGAGGGATTGTTGTTTGGTTTTGTTTGTTTGGTTGGTTGGTTTTTTTTACTGTTACTGCACGATGTATTTTATAAACAGAAGGATGCATGAGTTTGGGACCCTACAAGGAATAATCCTGTAAACTGTAGTCTCAGAAAAAGGGTGGATATTTTTCTACAAAAACCATTTAATTTTCAGAATTCCAGACTTCAAACCTTAAATATTACAATGTTTTTAAACATGAAGGTTCCAAAGCATTAGTCGCTACTCAGAAACTTAATTGCAGTTACAACCATCAGCTTACAAAGCCAGTGTATGTGCGTTTGTTACTACTCTTATTGGAGAAGCGGGTAAGTAAAGCCACTACTGGTGCTGTAAAAAATGCACAATACGTTTATGGGACACCAATTAAGGGTGTGTTTTTGAAGAATGCCAGTTTGTCAAGTCATTGACAAGTACTGGAAACTTAAGTCTCAAGCATATATGAGACATGACAGAGGCAGCACAAGTTCTCCTACCCTTCTTTCCCAATACTCTTCAATCCTGACTTACCATATTCTGTGGAAAAAATTCATTTTCTATGCCTGCTCCACAGTTGTTATCTGTGAGCGACCACCAGCAGGCCTGCTGGCTAGTGCCAATTTTGACAGTGGATTATGTCGTGAAATGACATTTGGGTTTTGTCCTTGCTCAATAGCAAACAGTGTTAAGGAAGTAGGTCAGAAGACAAATTCCTAGTATGGGAAGGTGGCAGAGTTTTACGGGCAAACAGCTTTAATCTGTCCTTTTCTTTTAGGTTATGTTTGCTTACCGGGGGGAAGCAAGGGGCGGAGGGGGGGAAAGTTTACCTGCCCGAAAGGAAGGAGCTTGTGTACAGAGTGGAAAAAGATTTGATTGCCTGAAAGGAAAAGTGCCTATTAGAAAGAAAAAAAAGATCGCCTAAGAGAGAAGTTTACTCGCTTGCTTCAAAAAGCCTGCCTGCTTCAAAAAAAAGAATTTACCTGCTAGGATTCAGCTTGCTGACTTTTCTGCCAGGTGCTGGAAAGTAAAATGCTGAAACAAGGTCTATACTCATTACTTCTGCTGCTATCACACAGTCAAAACAAGGCCATCAATTAATTTCTGCACAATAGCCTCTTTAGTTTTAAATCTACCGTGCTTTCCTAGCTGCTTTCAAGGCAATCTTGGAAAGTGAAGGTGCTATGGGAAGCGCTAATCTTTTCATCTTTTTTGTATGGGTTTAAGAAGGGAACAGAGTCTAGAAGTTATTCATCACTTACAAGGCATAACATGAAATTTTCTTGTGCTTTTGAAGTGATTTCACTGAATATAATTGACTAAACTGATTAAAGCAACTGTTGAGTTGAAAGTCTTCCAACCAAGGTCTGAAAAATGCCTTCCTGTGAAATGTTTAATATTTCTTTTTGTATGATCTCCTTATTAGGCTGTTCAACTTTGTATCCTGGGAAAATGATGATGTTTCAGGAAATTGGATTATATATGCTCATCCTCTCTCTAGCTGACACTATTTGCTTGGGGTTTTGTTTTTAGAAAGCGACATTTTATTTCAGACATTTCATTTTTTAGAAAACACATTTCTTCTGCAGCATATCAGCTTACTTAATTTTTGCATGTCTTGATTTCCAGTGCCCATCCATATAAGATTTGATGCAAAACGAACTTTTGTTTAAAATCAAACTATTTTCAAGAAATCGAGTATAAAATGACACTTTCATTACAGGCGAAATACACAAGAGATTTAAAAAACCCATATTTTCCCCATTAAAGCATATATTTTTCTCATATATGGGAATTGTACAGGATCACAAAAGGGTTGAGGTTGGAAGGGGCCTCTGGAAGTCGTCTGGTCCAACCTTCCTACTCAAGCAGGGTGACCCAGAGCAGGCTGTCCAGGACGATCTTCAGACAGCTTTGGAATAGCCCCAGCGATGGAGACTCCACAGCCTCTCCAGACAACCTATGCCAGTGCTCGGTTATCCATCAGTACTCAGTACACATCCATACCTATATACACATATCTATTTTATAGATATTTTATATCTATATAGGTATCTGTTTTATTTGTGTATTTATGAGAAAATAAGTGCTCCATGTGTCTATGTGTTTGCACATACTATATTATAGATATATATTTTTTCTGCCCTCTCACTAAAAAAAAAAAAAAACAAAAACACACTATGGCCACAAACCACCTTACACTGAACCCAGAACCTCAGTGTGCTTTCATAGCCCAGGTTCTGTCCTTATTAATCTTAAACAAATCCTTCCTGGGAAAAGAGAAACAAATGAATGCCTGTTTTGTGTTCACACATTTTAAATATAAATGCAGCTGATAAACATTCACATTTGTCTAGTCTAGATGCCCTTATTAAGATCTGTAGAGCCCTAGATCCTCATGTGCACTTACCATAAAGTCATAATGAACAGGCATGAACACACGAAATTATGCTGTCCCCCAAGAAGGGTCAAAACCAGAATGGTTTTTCAAAAAACTGCATTCATGTTCAAAAGTTAACATTCCTTCTCTCTAATTTAATTTTTAAAGCAACAATAAATTGCTCATAGTAATATACTGTTTGCAAATGCCATCTGATTATAAATGCTTGCTCCATCTTTGGAGCTCCTTTTAGACATTTTCGGTCCCAGCCAGAGGACTCCTTGCTGAAGGGCTAAACTGGAAACTCATTTGTACAAGAGGTGGCAATGTGAGTTTTAGAATCAACTTTAAACCCTTCAAAAAAGTATAAACCTGTGGAATACTTGCTACTTTATTATATTTATCTATATACTTTTAGACACTACATTATCTATTCATAGTTCAGCAGGTATGCCACACTCATCAGTTTCCAAATTATTTGCTGGCTTCCTGGCACACCTCTTAGTTATTTTTATCTGATATTTCAAATAAATTACAAAATGCCTTGAATTGCATGATTAGTCCATTATGTATTCTGTTTATTACAATTATATGAACTTTTGATTAACCTCCATAAGTTTCATGAATAAATTACCTGGATCAGGGGAAACTGCCAGTTAATGTTCCAATGTTCCAGTGGGGAGTTTCCAAGAGATTAATCTGCCTTTTTTAAAGGCAGCTTTTTTCATCCCAGCTTCCTTTAAAAGGAATATATGCTGCTCCTGCTGCTGCTCAGCTATGATGAAGAATATGTGAATATATTTGCAACCCACTCAAAGTGAGTGGGTGCAAAATTTACTTGCAAAATCACATCCTTGGAAGATGATTTGTGCCCTTTTAAATATTGATGGCACAGTCACTCTAACATGATGAAGATAAATTGTGCTAATCATAGTGAGTCTCCCAAGCTGTGCAATATTACAGTCCAGAGGTTTCTCTCGTCTATCTTCCCTGAGTGGCATTGAACAGTTTCTTGCTGAAAAATCTCAAAAATTTTTCCACCATTCATAAGGAAACTACCAGGAAGAAGACTCAGACTTTGGCTACTCATGAAGACGAGGTGGTTGCGAGAGATCTGGCTCTGTGTTTGCCCAAAGCTCCTCCCAACTCACATATACACATTTCTCAAAGGTCTAATTCTTGTGTGGCAAGTTTCATTTAGGCATGTGAACTGGCACCGACACTTTTATAAAGTGATCAAGAAAACAAGAAAAAAAGGTGGGGAATCTAGCCTTTGGATACAGAGGAATGTATTTGCTGGCATCAGTAGAGAATGGGAAGACCAAGACAGCAACTTGTCTACCAAACTTTTCACACAGCGGCTGGTGTACATTGGAGGATAGGAAAGACATGAGAACTGGGAGAGCTTTCTGCTGGTCTGTCAAGAACAAATAATAGACCTTCAGACAACCTGTTGGTGAAAGAAAACTTGGTGGAACAGAGATTAGGCAGAGAAAGGAAGGACACCAGAGAAGGGTGCTGGTTGCCCTTTAATTGCACAGAAGAAGATGATGTCTAAATAAAGAAAAAAAAGCCATTAAACTAAAGTATTACTCACAACGACACAGGGCATATCTGCAAGAGATAAGAAGTACAGAGATGTCCACCGAAGCATCTCACTGCTGCCCTGTCCTGCTGGTGTTCAACAGCATCATGGTGATGAAACAGCTTGAAACAAGAAAAGCTTGTGCAGTAGGTCAGCAGGAGGCGCTGAAGAAGGTGAGAGGAGGTTTGTGAGACTCTGAGGGAGCAGCAGTGAGACAGGGTGCAGAACCAGCCATCAGAGCCCACTGGGTGGGGAACACTGGCATGGCTGTAGCCGTGTGCTGCTGTTCCAAATAGGTGGTGATATAGCAAGTATTGGATATTTCATCCTTGCATTAGCTAATCTTTAGACTCATCTTAGAAGATAAAATTTTTTAAGTATTTCTTGAATAAAGGTACACAAGGTCCTCTGAGGTCAGAATAGTCCATGGGTTCAGTTCAATTTTTCATGGAAAACTACTGGGAATGATCATCTAATGAGCCTGGGCTATAAATATTATTATTAACATACTGATTATATCTTCTCCTGTGCTGCTTTTTCATAGGAGACAGACAGAGATGGTGCCAACTACTCTCAGTAGCTGGCAGAAACAGAGAACTGGATGGATACCAGCTGGTTGCAGCTCAGGCTAGAAGGATAGATGGCATTCAGGGGTATTCAGGAAAAAAAATATTGCACCAAACTATTACTGAAATGTTTTTTACATTGGACTCAAATTTCTGTGGGATTCACAGGTCTGTCTGGGGTTAGCTTTCTAGAGAAAAAGGTAACACTGCAGACATACATGTTTTCTCTTGTGGATGACTATACCCAGAATAATTGTGTTTCCTTTTCTGTGATCTGTAATTACGGAAGTCCCAGGATGTCTACAAGTAAAGGAAAAAATGCCAGGGCTGAGCATCATAATGACATTACTCTTCTCAGCGAATACCAGGGTGCAAGATGAGTGAAGGCAAGTGAGAGCCAGGAGACCAAATGATAATAGAAAGCAGGGAACAGAATTGAAAGCATTATTCTAATTATCAACAGTACATCAGTTCAGATGCCAGAAAGCAAACAAAACAGATAAGGGAAGGAAAAAATTTAGGTGTTAAGAGAATAATGTTTTTAAAGTAAATCCTGGTAGACAGATGGTAAGGTTGTAAAAGATGTGTTTTCTACGAGCTGAAGTCAGGAGCATTAAAAGTGTAAAGAGGCATGAATTTAAGTAAGAGAGCTAGTTATTATACAAACTAACAATGCATGTACTTGGAGTTCATTAGTACTTCTTTAGAGCAACCTTGACAAATAATGTAAGAAATACACAAGGTACTATAAGCCTTTTGGTGTAATTTCCTTCTGTTTCCCAGAAGCAATAAAATAATACACAAGAGCTCTTTCCCTTTCCTCAGCACAGTGACATTTCACAAAAGGTAAAGCAATGCTGCACCTACTGACTTCCCTTGTCTATTTACAAGAGGAAATGTCATCAAGCATTCAAAATGTCACTACTTGCTGGGATGACGTCACCAAAGCCTGTCACGGAAATGTTCCTTCCTCTTCAGATGCTGGTGTTTGGAGCAATAAACCCTAATTTACTTAAGGAGATCTTGGTTTAGTAGGCAAATGGCAGTGTGCATAATACCTACAAAATGAATTGTGGAGTAAATATGTTTGCCAGGACTGAAGACATTTTCCAAGGAGCACAGACAAATGTTCACTTATGCTGTTCTGCCTCTTAAGACAATTATTGCTGTGATACAGACAAAGAGGTGCTGTGTCTGCTACTTAAGCCATCTCGTTACAGTCCTTTAAAAGTGTCATGTACACAGAGAAGCATATTTGTAATCTTTATACTAAGTACACTTCACCTTAATTGCATCAGCTTGCAAAATTATATAAACAAGTCTTTTGTATTTGTGCTAGAGATTTTCTCAAGCTGTACAACTGGGAGTTTCTTATGAATTTCACAGGGTACAGTTGGTGGGTTTAGGATCCACAGGTTTTGTTTATTTATTATTCGGGGAAAAATAAACACATTTCACAAAATCTGAGATTCCTTTCTGTCATTAAATGTCTCCTGGGTTCAGATCTTAATGTTTTTTTTTCTTGCCTGTACTCAGACTTTTTCCCGATTCCTAATAAAACAAAAAACTTAAAAGTAAATAGTCCTCAGAAAGAAACAATTTTGTGTGTATTACCTGCTTATTTTCTTCATTAACCAATATTACAATAAACACATGGCACCAAAATGTCCTTTAACAAAACCTAATATTTTCCTTTTAATTTCTTTTTAGCTGAGAGAGACATACACTGATTCTTGTAGCCTAAGGACTGCACGCATATGCCTGAAACTTAAAGCAAATTCTAAACTGAATCTGAAGCAAAACGTTAAAAAAAAAAATCCAATTTTTCTTTTTTGTTGATTTTGCGGATTTTTTGTTTGTGTTCTGGGTTTTGTTTTCCTTGTATTTTTTTACACTTCTTCAATTTCTGACAAAGTTTATAATTAAAACTTCAATAAACAAACATAGCACGAAGCTGCTTCTCCTAATCATTCTAACCTGCCATTGCTGGTCTTCCCACCATCATTATGGCAGTAAGCCTCATAGGCCTTTTGAATACTGAGGACCTACTGTGTAAAATCGTATGAAAACAGTGACAATATTATATACAAGGAATCTTTTTTTCCCTGCAAAACACCTTTGAACTAAGAAATCCAAAATTATTTACAAAACCAAGGCTTTCGGATCCATATGTGTAAGTATTCTCCCATCATTTTTAAGTAAGGTGAGTCACAACCAAGAGACAGAGCAGCAAAGGTATTGATTATCATGATAAGTAGTGTCTCAAGGCCTATCTGTCAGGTACCCAGCTACTGCAAAAGAATCACAGAGCATGGTTAATTGTCTTTGCTCCCCCTAAAGATCATTAGATGATTCCACATGAGATTTACTTGCAGCAACCAGACAATATAAAGACTGGAGACAGGGGATAACTTAAATGGAGGTGACCAGAGGAATATCTTATCCTATTCTGCAAGACAGGAGCTCTGTAGGAGTGTTAAAACTTCTGAATTTTGTCATCTAGTACAAAACTGAATGGGAGCTCTATCCTCACCGTTAGTAGTGGTGACCATCTTCTGTATGCAAGCAACAAAACTCAATAGCTTCTTCAGTCTGGGTGCAAAGTGCTGTTACACCTTTTGGTGCAACTTCCTTGTGGGACATGGGGAAGTGTCCTGTTCACAGATAACAGTTTGAGATTTTTAACCCCCAAAATAAAATACGCACCAAGTTTCTCAGTGCTACTACCAAGATAGCAGTGTGGAGTATGCAAATTCTCTAGAGAAAACACTGTTTTCCATTAGCTTGCAAAAGCAAAAGGGTGCATTTTGAAAGAAAATTAATTTCTGCTCAGATGTAACCTGAGCATCTCGACACTTACCTAGGGTGGTTCAGGAGGTCAATGGCAGGACTGACTGTGGACTTCCCTTCATTTTCTGTGCTTTCAATATCAGTGACAGTTCCTTAACTTTCTCAGAATTCTTCACAGAGATTTTGATAGCAATGAGATTCACTAGTTCAGATGAGTTGAGAGCCAGTGTGCAGTTTATCTGAATCTCCTAAATTTCAGAAGATTTCCTATCACAGGATTAGAAATTTATTTTTAGTAGCTGTCCAACTTCTAATGTGAGTCATAAACCTCAAGTCAAACTAAGTTTATAAAGTTATCAGATAAAGCTCAAATTCTTAGACTTCTAAATGACTCCATTAGCATCAATGAGTAGGATGCGTTTTGTGGAGATATGGTTATATACAATTTAAAATCCATCTGAATATTTCAAAGTTAAATGAAAGAGCTGTTCCCTGGAGATTAACTGAGGAACCGTATTCCTAGTACTTGCTTCAGCTATATCCTCACCAATTATTTTTTTAAACACTTTTGCCTCTCATGCTATTTATAGTGAACACTTACTATTGTCCCTGTTCAAATTAATATGAGCATGCAAGTGCCCTGGTCCCAGTAATACTCCCAACTTTATCAGCTGGAAGAGCATTTATTTGTGTTATTAAAATATGACTCCATCTACACAGTTAGTGTAAACAGCAGACGTTCACTCACAGAGACAGTGGAAAACCAAGAAAAAAAAAATACATAAATCAAAGACAAACCAAATACTCTCAAAGTTTCTTTAAACTATTTTCATAGTCTTTTAAATGATTCCCATGCAACTGAACTACTTTATATTACAGCAAATACAGTACATATTAGCTATCTTCTTGCAAAAATTACTGGGGAAAGAAAAAGGTTAAATATTAAAAAGTGTCCACATATTAAGCTTTCAGATTACTTTTCCTTTAAAGAAGGATTTAAGAAAATATTGCAAAATATCTTTTCCAGCTTTCAAATATTTGTTTCTTAGTTTAGCAAGTCTATATCTATTCACCTTGAACCAAACTCATTAGAAAGAAGTGGACTATTACCATTTGCACAGTTACAGTAAAAAGCTTTAAAATCCAAACCAAAGATGCATCTGCAAGTTTCCAAAAACTTTAAAATACAAAACAGGATAAACAGATGGTTTCTATCTCCTGGATCAACACCCTCTGCAGGTACATAGGTTTCCCATGTGCAATTAGCTACATGTAATGTTTGGTACCACTTCTTTGTTCCTTATGCATGGCATTCAGGTTTTGGTTCTTCCCTGAAAGACAAACCCAAGCAGAATGTTCCATTTTTCAGCCACCTAAACATCTACTTTGAAGAGCTCTTTCTGACATCCTGCTTCTGCCTTCCCTTTCTCCCCTGTTGCTATTTTATCCCACAGACTAGGCTGTACATGAAGTGCCTGAGGGATGGCAGCAAAGTTACAAAACAAAACAACATCCTCCACATGCAGCCGCATCCTGCCTGCCACAGTGCAGCACAGCTAGGTGAAGGATTTAAAAGGACTGAAGGAGTAACTTCATTTCATCTCCACACTCTGTTTATAGTTCTTGGGACTGGAGGAGAAGAACCTGCATATACCCAGATTCAGTAGCCCTGAGATACAAAGATTTGCAAGTGTGAATGGAGCATGAATGGGCACATTTTGAAGACTATCCAAAGGGAGGAACCTATGAAATAAATTAATCCTCCAAGCACAGGAAAAAAAAAAATATTGCTGATCTTTAGCACCTCCCATTTAATAATCTTAAAGCTCATTACAAATATTAATAAGCCGTGCCTCATCATGGATTGGAGCATTAATAATATTCTTCTGGTCTTAAAAAATGCTATACATGAACAGTGTAGCCAGCAGTTTGACTTTCATATCGTGCCTGCTCATTCATTCTTATAGTTTGTGGGTATAATTACAACAACTTTGTGTTTCTGTTGGCCTGTTATATGCATAAGTAGCTATTTGCATCTGCAAATATCTCATTTACATGTATGGTCACTGTTATGTCTATGTGCATAAATTAGGTATGCAATTGCACACATCATAACGTTCATATCTTTATAAGAAAAACATCCGTGAGCTAAGCCATACATCCTGCTATGTTAACTTTGTGGCAGAACCAGGAATATAATACAAATTGTCTGACTCCCAAGCCTGCGATTTAATCACAGGGCATCACATATTAGAAGAGGAATGAGAAACGTAAGCAAGATGAAGGAAACGGCCAATTTCATCAGCTCAGTAAGGATAATTGTGATCCACCTCAGACTCCTTTTTGACTTCATTAACTTGATGTGGTTAAGGGACAAGCACTGTTGTTCCAGAGAACAGATCACCCTAACCACTGATGTCTTATGAAATAATCCTGTGGGTCTAGTGGAGCAGCAGAGATTCAGCATCAATCTTTGCAAAGATCGGCTAACGTGCCCCTTTTTTATTCAGTTTTCTGATTTGCAATCAATTATATTGAAGGATTTTTTAAGTTACTGGACACCTTCCAAACGCTTCCCCTCCTCGGCTACTGAGATTTGTACTTTAGTCTTCCAGGAAACATACAATAAGCCACAAATGATTTTTGTGTTAAAGAAAACAACTAATTTAATTACTTGAGCTATCCAAAGTAAAAATTCCTGTAAAGCCATAACAGAAAGTGCATAGCTATGTGGTAAAATGAAGTAGCAAATTAAGAAAAGAAGAGCTTGTCTGGAGAAACGAGACTGTGTTTACTGGGAAGGACTAGCAGCCTGTGAACTCATATTAAATCTAATTCAAAACATCAGAACACACCAAAAAACGGAGAACGAAGAAATGGAAGAAAACACAGCAATTGTTTTCTCTGGGGCATCAGGAGGCACAAGTGAGAGCAGAAGGGCAGCAGAAATCCTTGGGAAAGGCATGGATCAGGAGCTACAAAAATCCCAGATTCAGATCCTGGTTCAGCAAAAGGTTTCCCTCCTGTGTGACTCTTGGCAAGTCACAACAGAATTGAAACAGTGCTTCGGCATCAAGAGCAGGACTTGATGACAGGAGGTGAAGTCCAAATTTGCAACATAAAACCTTCCTCCTTAATAAATATATTTCACTATATAGATTCCTACACTGAGTATGTATCTCTTTTCTCCTATAAATTTCATTACTATTGTTCTAATTACCAAGAATGTGACAAGTTGCTTGAATTTAAAGCAGGTAATCATGTACATCACAGTTTCAGTATCTTTGCAAGTAATTAGATTGAAACAAAGAAACTTGAAACAAAGTCCCTTAAAGATCCTCAACTGATACATGTTTAATATTGGGTTCTACACAAAAGGCAGCAGATGTAACACCTGTACCACCCCAAAGACGACCTCTAATCTCATTTTTTCAGTTTAGTAGAGTTCAAACAAGTGGATGGTTTGGTTTTGCTGAAAACAGAGATTCTCTATCCTTGAGTGCAATATTCCTGGCACAAAAGGAGAATAGCCAAAATGAGCATAACTACAGGTAATGCTATGTTATTCAGATAGAAAGGGAAGTTCTTAAATTCTGCCTCTTACTTCCCAGAAAAGGTTTATATTTTTATGTTGAACTGTCATTGGAAAAAAGGCAGGAAATAATCCAGAGTGCAGGGACGAAATCTGGAAACTTATTCCACCTCTCTAGAGGTGGAAGAAAGTGGCATATTACTGGTCCAAGGCCTTTGTCTTTCAGTGCAACAGCACTTTGTTATGGAGTTAAAAGCCAGGGCAGGCTTTGCTGCGTCAGGCAGATTACAGAATACACCTGCAAACAGCGCTGCTGTCACTGACAATTACCATTACCCACTAGAAATAGATTATTTTTAATGACGGGAACAGAAATAGCAGGTATGTCACTATCTGTACTTCTCAAGAGTATATGTTTCACGTCCTCTTATACCCCACAGCAATCATTCCTGCTTTTTGCCATTGCTGTCATTTACTATGAACTGGTGGGATCTGGCAGCTGCCAAAATGCTATTCCAGGTTGAATTTTGATCGCATTGTTGCCAACAAGAACCTGCTTATTCCTCTCTTTCGTACATTATCTCTCTATGAGGCATCCTTTCTGACAGCAGCTAGGGACACTAAAGTTGG
This sequence comes from Caloenas nicobarica, assembly GCF_036013445.1. Lineage (NCBI taxonomy): Eukaryota > Metazoa > Chordata > Aves > Columbiformes > Columbidae > Caloenas > Caloenas nicobarica. Next base: position 17,528,401 of record NC_088248.1, on the reverse strand, counting down.
CCTTTGTCCATGAACATTCCCTAGGTGACCTATATCAAACAAATCAGACACCCTTTTGTCTGAGTATATGAGCAAGTAGGTAACCCCGTTTGAAAATATTCATTAAATGGCTTCATCATTTTTTATATTACTTTAAAGTCATTAACATATTGGTTCAAATTATGATCTCAATTACAGAGGGGTAAATATGAGGTAATTACACAGGCACGGAATATGATCAAAATCTAGCACAAAATAATTAGAACATTTCAGTTGCTCTTGGTGAAACTTCATTAGTGAAATAATATAAATTAATAAAGACCACCAAAATGGACGATGCCAGAAAATTCACTGAAAATGAAGTCTCAGGTTACACTGTTCAGAGGAAACATATCAAGTAAAGCAGACAAACGAAGCCCCAAGGTCCTGGTAATCAGTGTTAGAGCTATTTATGATCTTCACCCTTTTGGTGGGAACATGACTAATCCCCTTGATAAACTGAGCATCAATGACCTTTGTTAAAAATTCATTGAAACCTCACTGAGTAAATGATAACTATTAACCTTATATTATGTGGACATATAATTATCCAGGTTGGGTTCTCTGCATACCTATTACAGAGGCATAACCTGGCTCCCCCAGTGCCTCCCCCCCACACTCACATTAGCAAGTGTTTACTCTAAATGCAATTACAGACACAAATACATTAAACCACTTTTTCACTGTTGAAAAAAATCAATATGCTATGAGATAGGAAACATCAGAATTAAAATGGCACATAAATATATACCGCTCTCTACTAAAACATGCATGTGGTTTTATCAGGTTCAGGCTTCACTTATGTTCTCCTATGGGTACCCTCTCCTTCAGCACAGAGGATGAGTGGTACCCACACAAGGAGAAGCTCTTCCATTTTCTTGCTTTCTATTCGATGTCATTTTTGATACCCTGCGTTACTACAGATAGGGCAATAGTAACATTAAGGCCTGATTTCTGTAGTATTTGGCTGCTTCATCAACATTAACATTTGTGCATCTCATAACAACTTTTATGAGGGAACTGGAATTTCTGTCCTATAAGCAGTTTGTATATCTGGATTTTTTTTTTTTTTTTCCTAAAAGATGGTCAAGCTCCAAGATTCTCAACACAGGCAAAGTACTGGAGAAATGAAATAGAGAAACAGAGAATGCAATCCTTTTTACATGTCTAGACAACACCTCAGTTTCATAGGAACCAGGTGATGTAACCTATTCTTACATGCACTCCGGAGACTTCAGCAGCTGGACCATTTACCCAGCTTCTGGGAGAGCTTGAGGAGGCAGCCATTAGCTCCAGAAGACTTCTTACTTCCCCCAGGATAATCAGAATGGGTTTGTTTGTTTGTTTTTAAATAATCTGAAGTGCAGGCAGGGGGGACCCAGAGGTGGCTCATTTTGGTGACAGTCTGCTTGGCAGGAAGCCAAGCCTTGGGCTCTGCACTACATGTGGCATTGGGGAGCTCAGGAGACCGCTGTGGTTGTGCTTTGGATGACATGTATCTTGGCTGGCAGAAGACCAGGCATGCCTCATTTCCATTGTCAACTCCCACTTAATTCATCCCCATCAAATACCTGATATTGTCTTCATTAAACCAACTGGCATCCACGTAACAAATCAGACACCAGTTTTAATCGCTACAATCACTTTAAAAACAAGGAGTCACTGGGCAAAGAGATTAAGGTAAAAAATACTAATTCGTTACTGGTGCCCAAAATAAGTGAACCAGAATCCGTTCTTCCAGTATGTGTTACCATTTTAGCTCCACAGGTTGGAAGTGCAGCTCTCATGGACAGCAGCTGCACTAGTGAAAGCTCAGCCATCCTTCCACACAGGCATCAGGTGTGCAAGGCGGGGAAAAAAACCTTGGTGAACATGTCCGGCTTAGCATTTCCCAGGGAATCTGGGTCAGATGAAAGGATGGCATCTAATTTCCCTAGCTGTCCTTGACAACACAGTAACAACAAAATAATTCGACTTTAAGGCAAAACAAATAACAGAAACGTAGCTCATTCTTAACAGAAATGACTGCCGTTACTTATTAAGGTTAAAACAAAAATCTTTTTCAGGTCAGCCCTTTCTTTCCCTACCTCCTGCTCAACCTGTTCCCAACCAACATAGATACAAGCTTACTCAACTGATACACAAATAAGTCCACAATATTTCTAAAAGTGATTTTGTTTTTCAGTTCTTAAAATGGTTTCAAACAAATGTTGAAAGATCATGGATTTCAAAAATGTCTGGTCAACAACTTGGATGTTTGAAATGACACCATTTTGTCTTATAATCATAAAACTTTCCAAAAGTGACCTCATGTACTTCAATGACCACAAACACCATTTTTTGCAAAGCATCTCTCCATTTCCTCATTGTTGCTGGTGTGACTAAGTGACCACAGTAATTTTTCAGCATGCTGATTTTCAGATAAAATGATTAAAAAATTGTTAACTTATAAATGACTTAAAATAAGATCTACTATAAAATAATGATCACTGCTGGTCTTTATTGCTGTTGGTCCAAGCTACTGTAAAGCTAATCTCCACACAATGTTTTTTACTGTATTAATGGTTAAGGACAAGTATTCTCCCAGAGCCCAAATTAGAACGATGAGTAACTAGAATTTCAGCAAACATTAACTTGTTTTCCCTTGGTCAACCATAATAAGAAAGAAGAAAGGCATTATTAAGGTTAAAAGACAGGATGTGACATCTCATTTGTGTAGAATAAATTTTAGTTCTTTGATTAGCACTGCCAATTCATCGATGTGTTTTTGCATCATGCAGATATTGAAGATTCTGATAAACTTTTTTTTAAGTAAAAAGGATAAAAAAGAATGATGCAGAATGTTCATAGTATTGCATCAATCAATGTCGCAGTTCTCTGCTCAGAGGCACAACAGACAGAAAAAAAACCCTTACCCTCATTTTGCTTTACACTGTACCTTTTTCTTTTTTGCATTTTTATGTAAATTGCTATCCATAATCAATTTGTCATCTTTCTGGAACAAACCTATCGTGAACCTACAAGAGAAATGCATTTTCAGTGGAGGGGAAAAAAAAAAAAATAATACTAAATGTTGTAAAGAGCTCTCTGCTTTATGCAACTATCTGCCCTTCAAAGCTAATACACATGGAGGGAAGTAATAGAGTTCTGAGAGGGGGGAAAGTAATACAGCCCTAAGCAAGGATACTCTTGAACTTGATTTTGCCAGAAGTGGTGGGTGGCAATGTAATTTTGTCAGTGTTCCCTATCTTCTCATAATCCTGCAGTAGCACATTTTTCTCACCTATCACATTAAAAGCCTAACTTTAATGTAAGGATTTCTAGATTTAAAAAATAATATATTTGGACCACACAGCAGAATTGCTTTGTAACAATGAGTTTACTTTTCTTTTTGAATCAAGAAAAAAAATTGCTACGAAAGTCAAATTTGATCCATCAATAATACAATTTTCCTTTTCTTGTTTCACGGAATGTATTTACCTGTCTACATAAGACCACTGAACGTAGCTGCTTCTTTATTTTTAATCTTGAAATTTAGAGTATTTTAAGTTATGCTTGAAAGTGTCAAGACCAGATTCTTTTAGGAAATGGTTCAAGTTAGAAGGAAAGGCAGACTACAGAATGAGGCTTTATATAGAAGTCTTTCATACCCAAGGTATCCCAGAGTGCTTTCAGAAAGACATTGCTACATTACTCATATAAATCCAGAGAACCTTTCAGAGATAGGAACATGAGCTCAACAACTGCTCACAGCTTAGTTCAAAGTGCAAAAAGGTTTATATAGGTTGCTAAAACCTAGAGATAGTACAGTATAAAAATTTTCATTTTGAATTGCTTAGAGATGTTAGATAGAGTGCTCATATATGTAACTCAAAATTGAACTACTAGCTTAAAATTAGGTCCTATGAGGACTGTTTGCATTATTCTCATGCTCACTGCAGTACCCGACTACTTTTAAGAAACCTCCTTCTCTCCAAGCCTCCAATCCAACAGTTTTTCTCAAGAAGTCATCAACATCGTATCATTTTCAAATTTTGCAAGGAGAAAGTGTACATTCAGAATAGAATCAGCAATGTCAAACTTTCAGCACCCGTTCCATTGCCTGGACAATATGATCAAGGTTTATCAATACAATACGTAGGCTACACAAGAATAGATTCCTGAGTTTGTTGTTAGTGTGTTTTGTTTTAATGTTATTTGCACTCTGGAAACATAAAAAAAAAAAAAAAAAATTACACTAAGTCCTTTTAAAAAAAAAATTAAATGAGAGCAATACTACTTCACACATGTCTATTGTTTGCAATTAACATGCATGAAATATGATTGTAGTGCTAGTTATGCTACTTTATACACAATAAGTGAAATACCCCATAATCCTGTGAACATTATTTTCTTTTTTTCCTCTTAACTGTTTTATTCAAATAAGTGACACATATTTCACACAATATCGAAATGCATCTGAAAACATCAAGCTTTCTGAAAATCCATTCTGATAACTTCAAAAATAATGAATACATTCTTAAGCAGAAAGACCTCATTTAGAATGATTAAATGAGATAAGGACTATTTGCTGAGGGGTTTAGAATTAATACTTTACACAAATGATACCTCATCTCTTAGTAGCGAAGCAAGGAGGGAATCACGACATTTGTACTATTGAATTCCCACTTACTTTTGGAGAGAGAGAGAAGAAGAAAACACTCTAGCTGCAAGTAGCTTTCTTGGAAAAAAAGTTGAGATGGGAGAAAATCCAGATCTACAAAGCACTTAGGTAACCTTCATGTCCAAAACAATAAGACTCAGCACTTAATTCTGACAACACTTCGTAGAAACACTGCTAATTTCCTGTATACTTGTGTCTATCAGTAAGACCACAGAATTTAATATGCATCAGTAACTTCAACACCTGAAAAAATAATAGTATCAAGATAGTCAAGAACACGTTAAAAAACCCCACACATACAAAACCCCTACCCACAACAAACCCAAACAAACAAACCAAAGAAGAACAAAACAGACAAAAAGAAACACAACCAAAAACCCAAAACCATTTGTGTAAAGAGGAGGAGATATTTTCCATATTTTGTATGAGTGAAGATGAAAAATCTAAAACAGATCCACATCTTGTGTCTGGTTCCTCCAAATCCAGGAAGACACCATTCCTACTGACGAGGCTGAGATGAAACCAGGCTTTATCCATCCTGAGGAAGATCTATCACAGTGCAAGAGAGAAATGCAACAGTTGTAGGGCTAGAGATCAAGATTAGAGATACATCATCCTCCAGATTTAGAGCATCTTCTTAAAAGATAACAATGAAAGCTTGTATTTCCTCAGGCAGACATTGTGTTTCTGAATTATTTTTCCAACTAAGAATCACTTTTACAAAAAATGGGTCAAAGCACCTCCAAAGAGCATGAAATTTGTATTATTTCCTCAGAAAAGGCACTTCAAGTTCTGTAAAACATTCCCATTCCCTCAACATGCAAAAAAATATTCCTCTTTAATCCCAGCCCAAGTAAATTACCTTATTCTGAAAGTCTCCACTTTTGTTCCAAACAGCAAGTAGAGCAGGCCAGCTTGTAAACCTATGTATACAAGTATGTGTGCACGTGCACATTACTACTATAAACACATAACGAACTGCAAAGAACGAAAGGAGGGTTAATTGGCATACACATGACTACATACCACCTTTACACTTCGAATGGAAATACAGAGCCTAATAATATACTGCAGTTTTGTAAAAATCAGTCTTTGTCCTTTTCCAGTATGAATATTCAAAATACATAATGAATATATTAACAGTGCTTTCTTAACTATTTCTTCCTTTCACTGGAATTTTAATTTTTTTTAATATATATATATGCTATTTTACTTTTTTTTTCTCCTTTCATCATCCATATAATATAGACCTTGTCACGGAGGCACCCCAAATATGAGTTTAGGTGGACTAGCACTCCGACAACATAAGATAAAGGTTTGGATATTAGGTTAGGAAATTATTTGGGGTGCAGCGAAATAAGAATGAGGATCCACAGCATGCATATACGCACTCACAAGAAAACAAACCAGAGCCCTCTCTGCCCCGTTTTGCCTGTAAGAGATAAACACTAGCCTATTGTGGCCAGGACTTACGCTTGCCTGCCCCAGGCAAGGAAGGTACACTCGTCTGTCCCAGATGAGGAAGGTACACTTGCCTACCAGGCAAGGACTTATTAAAGCATATGTTCAGTAATTTTTCACTCACTCACATGCGGAGGTGAGGCACCCCTCATCCCGGGAGGTTACCTTAGACGGCTTCTCTGTCTAAGAGGAGGGACTCCGGCAGCATGGCAGACCCGCAGCTCTGAGAAGACCACACACAAAGGGGGTCTTCGGCGGGAACCCCATTTATAGTCTGATCAGATCTGGCTGTGGGCATTCCAGAAGCTTCTCGGCTTCTCTGGGCTGTGGGCGCTCTTGGCCCCTCCTCTGCTAACGACCCTGCCCCCCGACTCTGGGTCTCCACAAAGAGCCATTAGCTGCCCCGTTGAAGGCCCCGGTTCCGAGAGGGGGATGTGCAGCTACCAGTGCAACTGCCACACCAGTTCTCAGGGTGTGTGGCGGGGGAAAGTGCAACTACCACAGACCTATTTATCTTTTCGCACTGAAAGGGTTAATCTTGTTGCTCTCACCTGAGACCACAGTATGCAGTGTTTACAAGAGCTACTTTCTACTGTGAAACTAAGGCAGAGAAAATTACTTCTATTCAATGCTTTTGCTTTAAAAAGGATAATGATTTCATCTGGTTAGAGCTGTCTGTACCTCCTTAGTTTATTGCAGGGAAGAAATTGCCTGTTCACTCATGATAAGATAATTTGTCGCCCTGGAAATTAAATTATCCATCCCAGTTTACCTTGAGGAGGAATACTATATAATACCTATTTGTTCCATTGCACCTTTTAAATCCGAAATACCCTTTACGCTACAAATATGTTCCATGTAATCAGAGACATTAAGACAAGTTAAAATAGCCTCTGACTGCAACTTAATTAGGCTCCAAAGTTATCAATTGTGTAAGCCTTGAATCCAGTGGAACTAAAAGGATATCAAATAAATAATTTCTTCTAAAGAATAAAACTAAGCCTGAAATACATTTTATAGTTATCTTGGTTGTGGGGTTTTTTTGTGTCTTGGTTTGTTTTGGTTTGGTTTGGTTTTTTGTTTGTTTGGTTTGGTTGTTTTTGTTTGGTTTTTTGTTTATTGTTTGTGTGTGTGTGGTTTGGTTGGGGTTTTTTTTAATTATTATTTTTAATACTCTGAGGGAAATTCACCATAAAAAAGCCATATCAAGTACACATCTTCACTCTACCAAACCAGAATAGCTTTTAAACATATCGCTACAAGATGGAACAACAGGCAGGATAAAAACTTATTTTCCACCTGAAATTTTAAATTATATAAAGGATTAAGACAGGAATGTGGCTAATGTGTTTTTTCTCATGTATCTGCCAGATTGTACTTAAATACATGAATATGGTCTGGTTTTGAGAGTCACTGGTTTGTAAAGTTATCATTTCTTAACTGGTTTTAAAGGTCAAGCCAAGTAAAAGGGTTTTAAAACTTAAAACCTGCTTTCACAAAATCACAGTAATTAGCAACAGCCATGGTTCTAATCCAAGGAGAACACATCAGAAATGATGAGTAGGGCATGGTAGGGCACAGCTCTCAAGGCACTGTTTGACAATAGTCACTAAAAACAGCATCTGAATCCTCTATAAAGCTCATCTATGGAACCACATAATCCAAGAGATTCATTAACTTCTTACTTAGAGAAATTGAAGAAAAAAAAAAAAAAGGCTACATAAATTAGATTTTTCCATAGCATACTTTTCCAAGCCTTTGAGTGGTGATGAAGTGAAGCTGGTCTTGTGATGATGATAATAGGTTACAAAACAAGGCTTTGCACTGCTGACTCCAATAGGCTCTGAGTGTGACCTTGAATGAATCATATAATCCCCATTTCCGTTTCTTCACTGTGAAACAAGGACAATAATTCTTACCCTTGGTGAGGAACTGTATGGGGAATTAATTAGATGTTTATAGTAAACTTTAGATGTGAGATATGTGAAATCATCCACTTAGAGGCTTAAATATTTTTATTTTTGAGTTCTAGATATATGAGTTTTCCAACAAAACATTTTTTTGCTCCCCTCACATACTAGTTTGACAAAAATGATCCTTTTCATGGAAGCAGAGGGTTTGATGAAGTTTTAATGAGGACAATTGCTCAGGTTCCCTAGGAGATTTCTACACAACTGAGAAGTGTGAGTAGATTTTACCACTGACACAGGCACTTACTAAGCCTGTATTCCAGCTAAGAAGTAGTATAAAAAACCTTTAGTGTGGCACTAACATGGAAATATCAGTCTTCGCTGGCCTTATTTACAATCTTGCTATCTTAGTCTCACTCACACATTAACAACTGCTATATAGAGTAAATGTTACAGTAATATCTTTCCTTTTTTTGTGTCCTACATTATGGAAATATTCCGACAACTTCACAAAGTTCAACGGTCACAAATAAGAAACATATGTGGATTAAGGGCTGGAAAGGGGATTTTATGTTACATGGAAAGAAAATTCCCCTCAATTTCTAGGTCTGCTTATTAGCAAATTAATTATATTATTTATTATGTAGAAGAACATTTACTGGGAGGAAACTCTGCATGCGAATAAAACATGCTTAGACATTAGTCATTAAAAATGGCAAAGCATCTCCATTATGCTTCAAAAGAGCACTTAAGCAAGCAGGATTCAAGCAACAAAATTACAAAAAAACTGAATGATTCCATCATCTAATGAACTGAACTCATTTACCTCTGGATCGCATAGTGTGCACCCTCAGTGAGAAAGGAGAATACATTATGTGATCTAAAAGCAGCAATAAAATGGGTAGAGCAAAATCATCTTTTGACATAGAGACTGTTGGCCTGATTTATTTTGTACTTACCATCTACTGCGTACTAGTGAGCAATAGTAATTGCTCCAGGAATTACTCCCAATTTTCACTGTTTCACTAGGGAAGGTGAATATTAGCATGAAATATTAGCTATGAAATTTTTCAGGTTTTTTAATGTATATTAGCACAGTTGTTTTTGAGAAGCATTCTCTTAAATAATGTAGTCTCTATAAGCAATACTAACGAACCCTTTGTTTAGCTGCATTTTTTCTCATTGAACTGGGAAACGTTGCTTTCCTTTGCCTTCTCCACTAACCCTTGACAATTAGTGGCATATCCATTCCAAAATCACAAGCCATGGACTTAGAATTCTTAAGAAAACAAAAACCACCAAAAAACGAAAACCAAACCAAACAAAACCCCACAACAAAACAACAAAAACCAAGCACACTCAGAAAAACTATCAAAAAATTAAACTTCATCTAGTACATATTTTTTGTATTTTTTATTTACCAAGAAAGATGCACAGACCTAACATAGTTGAATTTCAATCTCAAATAGTGGCTTTAGCCGTCTGTATGGCTCAGATGCAATAGTTTGAAGTTCATTATTTTTTGTTCTGAAGCCACCCTGCTGTTCTCACCAAATGAAAAGCAGGTCAGAACCAAGGTATTTAATTAGCTGGGAAGGCAGATGATGCTTAAGTTCACTGCTAATCATTTTCTAACTGTTTATAATTTTTCGTCACGGGTAGATTGACAATAAAATTTCAGAACAACAAGCAGAAAATGATAATTTATCATAAACGGGTATGAGGAGTAGTATTACAGTTAATTTTAGTAAAGAGAAGGGCTAAAAATGAATAGACTATAAAATAGAAAAAATTAAAAATTAAAATACATCTTTGTTACACATGAGCAGTACTCAATTGAATAGTAACAAAACAATAGACTAGCATTAAAAAAAAAAAAAAAAAAATCCACTAATGAGATCTCAAATTATTGAACCACACAAAGAAGCTCCCCAGCATATGCAATTTTTGTTTTCCTGGGTGGTTCAGAGCTTGAACCAAGGATTTGTCTCTCTGGTTCCATCAAAACTCCACATGTGTACATACTGCAGGCAGCTAAATTTTGCATGATTATTAGCAGAATAAAATCTGTTTTGTCTGCATTAATTTTAACTTTCAATAATAAAATAAAAATGTCTCTCCTGTAATTTTCTTCTTGCAAGGTCCTTCTTTTCAATATATCACACGAGCTGTTATACTCAGAAATGTAATTTTTAATTTAACTTCACTGCTCTTAAGTTGAAGTATTTCTAACCTTAAGAACTTCCAGTGTCCTATCCAGAGCAAAGTGGGATAAGAACATAAAATCTTTCTTGTAATTCTAAGAGGAAATACAATAACTAGGGGTTTTGCTCATCAGAAATCAGGTTTCCTTAGATACAGTATCTTCAAAATTTTCAACAATTTGGCTAAGAAACCAAAGCTTTTTATTTGAAATACAGCCACCACAACACACCTGAAAACTTCAGAGCAGCTGTCTCATTTGAAAGTCAGCACCAGTGATTGCCACATTTCAGTTAACAGAAAGAAAACCAGTCTCTTCAGTGAAATAGGGAGTTCTCCAATGACTTCAAGTATTTTCCAGTAAACAGAGCTGTGTTTTAATTAAGACCAAAAAAAATAGTATCAGTGATGCAGTATTTGGTATGGTAAAGAAAGCCTTTTCCCTGTTGTTAATGAAAATCAGCCAGATAGTTATATCATTAATGAAATTTTCACCATTTATCTGCTAGGTTAAGATTCTTCCTAATAGGTGGCTCAATAACTAGTGCTATTAAAGAAAGTACACAGAGCCTTCATTCAAAGCACTAATGAGTCCCAGATCAGTGAAGATTATTACAATGTAGGAATAGGAAATCGGGGCATAATGGCCTTGTCTATAAGGATCAAGAAGGGACATATCTGTTTGCTGGTCAAAGCAAGATCAAAGCCAGATTTTGTTTAGCCAGCAAACTGTTTGCTTCTATCATTATCATAAGACCCCTGAAATAAAGAATGAAATTTGAGAAAGGAGATTTTGATTTAAAAACTAGCTCTCTGGGAAAGAGTCTTCATGAAGATTAACGGGTAAATCAGGCATTGCTTCTAATCTTGTAAGTGAATAAAGTAATCAGGAGAATACTAAGGGAATGTTGAGGTTATCACATTCAGTAGTTTTGATATTCTGATTATTTATTTAATCCACTCAACTACACTGTTATTTTAATTATTTTGCGGAATTCCTTTTTGAGAGAAGATACATTGTTCTACAAATTCCTGCATAAGACTATATTCTGTGACAGGAGAAATTAAATAGATGGGAATAACACAAGAGCCCCAGTCTTAGGATGTACAAACATTATAAATTCACTCATACATACAGCTATAGAGATATGTTTTCAGTAAGATTACGTTCATAGGAAGCTGAAGTATAATGCTATTGTATTTTTATAAACCTGTTTCATGTAACTTTTACATTCAAATGTCTTAATTTTCTCATTGACCAAGTTATCCCGGTCATAAAAATAATTGAGTCCACAGATTAAGCTAGAGAAAATTTTTCTGTAATGGAGAATAAAATCTATTTTGTTAAAGCAAGGAGTATTTGTTTTTATTATCTTGTTGCTGATGTTTTTAAATAATGAATTTGGATAGCACACATTTTTATTGGTACGTATCGCTTCCATCTCTGCTGGAAGTCCGGGACCTTTGAAGCTGTGAAGACGTAGTGGAAAACCTGCATCATCACACACACCACTTCTTTTCAGGACACTGTGGCAAGCATCAAAACATCACAACATTAGGAGATAATAAGGAAAAATGGGGAACAATTCTTGCTAATTTGGAACACAAGACATGGAATAGGAAATCCCAAACATTTTAGAATGTTGCCAATGTTTTGCCAATTGACCTTACAGTTTTCTCATATATTTGATACCCACCCCAACCAGTTTTTGGGATACACATTCCTGTTGTATCCATAACAGTTTCTGCTTCAGCTACATTATAATTATGGTTACGTGCAAGGCTCTAGAGCTTCCCAGCTCATTTAAGTGTGTGTACGTATATACATATGTACACATATACATAAATAAAACTCTTGTGTGTTGGCCCTGGGCCTACAAAATAATAAAAATATTTTTGAGCATTCCAGACAAGTAGTTCAGACAGCAGAACAAATATTTTCCAACATACCCTTTTGAAACCAAACATTAAAACTGTTCTTAGGAAATATTAGAAGTCCTTCTGACCACCTGCTTCCCAACAGCTGGCCTCTGATGCTTGAGGGGAAAATTCAAGAACCCCCACAGTGCACAGTTAAAAGGTGTGCTGTCCATAAAAAAAAAAAAAAAAAATCCTAGGTACTATCATTGTCTTTTGCCCTGAAGCATGAGAATTTATATCATTTCTTGATCCCTGATTATTTTTAAAACCGTAGTATCTCTGGCTGTTTTTATAATCTATACAAACATCCATTTCCTTTTCTAATCCAACTGAGCTCTTGACTCCAGTAATATATTGTGGCAATAACTTTTGTTAGCTTATTGTTGGTTGAAAAAATAATTCCTTCTGTCAATTTTAGATTTGCTGTCTTTCAACTTCTCCGAATACTGCCTCCCTCCAATATCATGGCAGAAGCTAAGTAGAAAGCCTGCACTAGCATCTCTATAAACTCATTTTTACACGTCTTTTTGACTCAGTTATTTTTCATGTCCCATCTTGTTCATCTCTATTCTAAAGTAAACTGCTCCTGTCTTTTCAATCTTACTTCATACAGTAGTTTTTCCACTTCTCTAAGCATTTCTTATTGCTAATCTCTGAATTCCTTCTATTTTTCCTATAGTCATTTTTGAAATAAAATAAGCAGAGCTGAAAGCTGTATTCCAGAGGCAGCCTAGTTTACAAATAGCATAATATCATCAATATCAATTTATTAAAAATCCTAACCCTAGGTTTCTTTTCTTTGTTAACCGTTACTGTTGACTGAAGAGAAGGATTTGCGGTTGTTTGGGTTTTTGATCTGGAAGTCACAACTACAGCACATTTGATCCCAGATGTAGTGTAATAACATTCGTGGAATATACTTCCTAATACCTACTAAACTTACTGAATACGGTGGATGTGGGCTTTTTTTTTTTGCCTTCATACTTTATAGTTGGAGAGCAACTGCACACACTGAACATGGACCAACAGTGTTTTCCATTCACTCTTGGAAGTCTGTGATGCCTCAGGCACTATTTCAAGCAATATCCTTTTATTTCAAATAAAGAGAGCCAACTGATCTCCTGGAGTAAAACCAGGTCCCCAGAGAGCATCCAAGTCTCTCTTTTGACAGTAGGCAGTAAAACTTATGGGTATTGACTATTTTCACGTGGTAACTCACAACTGTTGTTGTCTTCTTCTTGTACGGTAGCAATTTAGAGTAAATACTGCAAATGCGATGGAAATTGTGCTTGAAGCACAACCCCTCACCGCAGAACTGTTCCTTATCATTAGATCTTATAGGAGATCTTCCTCTCATTTTTGTGTTCAGTTTGTTCTTCATAAACCAACCATGTTGCGTTGCTTTCCAGATTATGGAAAGCAATTTTACATTAAGGTGCTTTGACTTAACACCAGAAGGAGACTTCTGTGCCTTCTCCAGGAACAATTTGTTGCTGAGGACAAACGTCTTATCCGTGGGATCAAATAAAATGTTTTCCTGACCCTCAGAACTAAAAGTATTCAAGTCCTGTTATGTGTTGGTGGCAGACTGCTTTAAAACAAGCTTAATCATTTAATCAAAGTGATTTAGAAAACAAAGCAGGCACTAGTAGGGTTTATTTTTACCACAACAATTCAAAAGTATTCACCTTACGACCGTTAATTCTGAAACAAACAAACAAAAAATCTAGGTTGCCAGTCCAACACTTATTAATCTTTAAATTTCTTGCTTTTGTATTACGCCATTTAATGTAATTCTTTATATTGAAATGCAAATTCCTTCAGAGCAATCCTGTGCAGAGCTGGGGCCTGTATACCACATGTCAGGGACATACACAGGGATGTTGGGGATGCAGGTGACTAAAGCAGATTGCTTCATGGAAGAAGATTATTCACACTCTGAATTTCTACCCCTGATGTATAAAGGAAAAAACCAACTCTATGTAGACTGACTTCTTAGACCTGAAACAGGAGTAAAAAGAGTCTGTGACCAAGTAGGAATGATTATGATAATTAACAGATATGTCATTGGAGGTGAGGGAGGAAGAAAAAAGTTACTATGAAATCGAAACTACTGTATTCTTAGATGGGTGAAAATTTCTGTTTCTTTTACAAAAGAAGATAAGAGAAAGAGGGGCAACAACAATTTTTCTCCAACATTCTTTGGAAACATTTTCACCTGCAGGCATAAAACACTATGTCTAAATCATCTTTGAAGTCCCTCTTGTTTCTCTCATGTTTGAAGGCTCAAAGATCCAAGTCCCTCCAACAAAAGCCTCACTACTCTCCTCAAGAGAGGAATGGGGCAGAAGAGCCACATTGACTCATGTCAGTCCCCTGAATCATCCAAGTGACATAGTAGGTGTCCTGAGATTGCCACTCTCCTTTGATCCAGGTAAGGGCCAGCACCCCCAGGGCAGGGAATGGAACTTAAATATTTCCCTCATCATTTTTTCCGCCTGTGACAGCCTTGTCTATGCACAGCTCCTAAGGAGATGATTCCCATTCTAACATTATCCTAAATACAATGTAACTTGAAAACAAAGAAGTTGCAGCCTATTGGTTTTTTTGGAATGGAAATCAGAAATCTCAATAATCTGCATATCAGCTTTGCATTAGAAAATGGACACTGCCCAAGTACTTCACACTGGATTCTGCCAATGGCTAGAGCAATGTTAGAGCTATTGTGTGGCATTTAGATATTTCAAACATTTTTCAAATAAGCTAAATACATTAATCTCCACTTCTGTTTCATCTATGGCCATCAGTAAAACTCTGTTAGGAAGAATATTTACTTCCTGATAAAAAATTATATAGACCTGTTAGTAAGCAGGGGTTTGGTTGCTTTTTTGGGTTTTTTTGTGATTTTTTTTCGTGTGTGGGGGGGTTTTTTTGGGGGGGTTTTTTGGGGTTTTTTTTCTGGTTTTGGTAAGATTGCCAATGACACAGAGATCCTATTTTATTCCAGCTCAGACCATGGCAACTCTCTAACTTTATGACTGGAAAAAGCTTATATCTGTAACTCTACATCTGTAACTGCTTTCTATTTTTTCTACTTCCTTCCAGAAACAGAAATCCTGTTACATAATAATTGTTACTTTTCCTGATAGACAGTTTTTACACAAAAGCCCTCAAGGAAGCATAATATTCTTCATCTCTCTTTACTACTGAAAATTACCAAGTAATTTTCACTCAAGTATGCCTGAGCTGTTTCTGAATATCTATGGCCATGTAGATTGTTTGTCAGAAGTCTGATCCAGCTGTCATGGACCAGAATAGAAGTCCCACCTATCACAATGAATAGACTTCTTTCTTAAGCATTTTTGGGATGCTCATCACATGAAGTCAGAAAAGAACATCAAGCTCTGCCTTCTGGGTCACTCACTCACTCATTAAAGTCACTTTTCAATGCAGGGCTTCTGGCAGAAACTTTGCCCCTCTCCTTTCTGGCTATTTCACTTCAGTTGAGGATTTTTTTTTTTTTTTTTCCCCCTCTTGTCTTTCACTTTTTCTTATTCCCAAGAAGGTAGCTTATTCTCACCCAATTCTTTCCACTGTAAAGCACTTAACAGGAGAGAAACTGCTATTGAGGTGTTGCTAAATCTGTAAAAGCTTCAGTATGATGCTTAATAGCAGTAGAAATTATTAAGTGCTATCTGATGCTCAAACAAAATTACTGTGTCAAGGCAAATCATAGGAAACCTTATAACAAAGAGGCACTTTGGGTACTTTTCCATACCTTTGTAGTTTGTGCTTCTGACATTTTACACTGTTCATAACAAACCTAGAAAAAACTTCTGGTGACACCAATTTTCATTTAAAGAGGTAAAAATACGTATTCCAGATAGCAAATATGTATCAACTTCATATTCATTCTGCTGCACATTATATAGGACTACTGGCTTTTTTTTCCACCATGCTTTTTCTTCTCAATTATATACAGCATCTGGCCATATTTTGTCATATTAGAAAATATGAGACCTATTCATCAATGCCTTGTACCATCTGTAGTCATTATATTCATGCAAAGTGAATGCAGATCACAGATCTTCTATTACAGTGTTCAACATCAAGGCTCATAAATCAGATTTTGTATAATTGCAGTAATTTCTAAATACTAGTATATTTTTATATAAAGAAGGCACCGTAGGTACAGTAAATCTTTGTAGGTTTGTAAGCATAGGAGCATTTAAAACCAGGGACAAAGGTTCTGCCTTTCAGAACATATCACCAGATACAATGTGAAATTTCATATCCTTCCCATAAAACAAAAACCCACACAAGGAAATTGAAATGAACAAACATGTATCTTTGAATATTATTTTGCAAAAATCCCAACTCTTAAAAATCGTTTTCTCCAGAGACAAATGACATTCAAATTTCATTAAATACCTTGCCCTGTTCATGCATCTTTGGTTTTCAGTATTCTTAACAAATCAAGTGCAAGAGCGCACAAGTGAGGATGCAATCTGGATTATATTCTTTATACAGGTTCAGTGGAATCAGATAGATTGGTAGTTCTTCAGATAAACTTCAAAATATTTAGTTTATTGCTGAATATGTCTCTCTTGTGGGAAGAGAGAAGAGGAGAATAATTTATCTGAGTGATATAAGCAAGAGACAGGAACAGTTACTTCAGTGATTAGTAGTCGCTTCTAGTCTAGGGTAGAAAAATCATCTGCTGCTATGGATTGTCAGCCCCAGGCTAGTCATGGTCTGCACCGCACCTTCCAATTTAAACAGATTTCTCTAGCATAATGTGACAGGATCATAAAATACAAAAGAGATGACCAAGTTTCTAATATGCTGGGGTATTATCCTTATGGGCTGGAATTTTCAAGCCCAGCTTTTGAAGACACAAACCATGTCACAGGGGAGTGTAATGAAAATATTGAGCTGGGACTTAATTTGTGTTTTATTTCTTACTCTGCTATGGGCCTGCATAGAGACCATGTCCTCAGTTTCCAAGCCTTACAAAATTAATATAATAAAATTGTCTCACTTGGAGATTTGCTCCAAGATCAGTTCAGTAAAAGATCTAGGTAGCAATATTATGACTTGCAACACAGGGACCCTAGCCATACAATCACTATACATACACTCAGGCATGTATGACACTGAGCAGTCAGATGCATAACTGTAAACTTCTGTTGTCATTTTAAATGTCCTGAAGTACCCTACATGGTCTTCAGCTTCAGCTATCAAGATCTAAGGTCCTATGTTGCACCAGACCATCCAGAAGTCACATATACCACAGGAAATCTAAAAGCGCACTAGATGCCTGCATTGAAGTGCTGCCATCCCACCTTCTGCAGCCACAAGGACACTTAATTCAAGTTCATTTTAACAAGAAGACCCTCTTAATATTCTATTTTTCTAATAAGTCCTCCTTAATTGGGGGATATTTCTCCAAATAAAACTGCAATGCATTAAGACGAAAGCAAACTATTATCTTTTCACAGTTCATGTATGTAACTTCCATTGGCATTAATAGCACTGATCTCTGCAGATAGTGTACTCAGAACAGATGCCATAATAAAGAAATATTTCAGAAGTAGGTATCAGTAGACATAGTTCAAGAAATGGAATCTGGTCAGAAAGTAAGCTCTGAGAAAGATGCTACTGTTACAGTATTTGTCAGTGCATGTATAAACACTTTATTGTCAATATTAAGTCCTTTCAGTGTAGTTCAACACATACCCACTCTGAAAAAAAAAAAGAAAAATGGTCCTGCCTGTCCTAAAGTATGTGCACTGATGAAGACACTTGGAGAGACAAATATCCAAACAGGCTGAGGCTGTACAAGAGAGTGTGTGTATTTACAGGTGATAACAGATTTCATAGTATGATCATCTAGAAGCTTAGCCAGGGAGATCACACTCCGAATTTCATTCTGTTTGTAATGAAGTAGTTATTCACAGGTAGTGAAACATTCAATTTTAATATAAAACCAACTTGATAGCTTGTATAAGTACCATAAGGAAAAGAAAAGGGAAAACTACTATCTGTATCTTATTTTTTTCCCAAAAAAACATTAGAGGAGGATTTTTGGAGTTTATTTTGCTTGTCTGTATTAAAGTGCATGCAAATATTCAGAAAAAAAACTTCTATTTCTTCAGTCTTGCTTTTTTCAGGGATATTTATCACCAACAGCACTTTTGCATGTATGTCCAGGAGTTGTAGAAATCACATATTTGATTTTGAGAGTCAGAGCAGTAATACAGTGGTAAAACTCCATCTGGCAAGCAAGTAAAAGTTCATTTTGGTATTTCTGTTATCATTAAATGTTATTCACGATTCTCATTACACTTGTCAACCTAGTGCAAGGTTAATTAGAGTTAATAACTGCTGTACTGATCCAAAAGGAAAAAAGGGCAAAGAGAGAAACATGTTAATTATTATCCATCCAAAATAAAGAAAACTGACACATGGCATGCTGTGCAGATGGACTGATCTTGAGCTGAAGATGGAAAAAATCTGTTATAAAAATTACACTTCTTCTAGGTTTTGATTTTAAAAGGCATATGCATGGCTCAATAGCTGATTTTAAAGAAAATATAATAATACACAGAATAAAGACACAGAAGCCTTTAATCCATTATCGACCTCCTTGGCAACTTTTAGCTAGTAAATTATGTTCCTTGATTTGCTTGTCTGTGGAACAGAAATAATTATTTTAATCTACAATGTAAGACCTCCTGAAGTCTCTAGAACTTCCATAAGAGCTAGCTACTATTTCGATTCCTATCTGCTAAGGCACCACAAGAAAACTAGTAAAAAAGCCTCTGAGACAGCAGCACTATCTTGTGATATCATCAACAAGAATTTCTGATTTGTTTTTGTTTTGGCAGGGGAGTTTTGTTGTAGGTTGGTTTTTTTGGTTATTTGTGTTTGGTTTTGGTTTTGTGTTTGTTTGGTTTTTTTCCTTCAGTGTTTGTTATCCTATCAGTAAGGAATATCAGTTGTATTAAGCACTTAGTGTGTTCAAAATATTCTAGCTATTTTACTACGATGTTGTCCAAGAACCTTTGAAAGTCCAAGTGAGTTCTCAAGAAGTGCTTTAATTGTAGGCAAAAAAACTGAAAGAACAGACTAACAGAGTTTTCTTCAAAACCATGAAAGAAGTAGGTTACAGAGCCAGAGTAAGGATAGGTTTCCTCACTTATTTATCTCCTTTCCTTAAGGCGGTGGCTTACAATTAACTTTTAAACTTTACCTTTCCTATATTCAACCTTTTTGCCACCAGAACTCAAGGAACTTCCTTCTTTCTTGTGCTGTCTCACTCACACACTTAAAAATTACTGGTTTCTACCTCCTGTATGTTGGATCAAAATTTAAATAAATAGACTTAAATAAATCCAAAAGCACAATGAACTCTTACTTCTTCTACATACATACACATAAATATGTATAACGATAAAAAACGAGGAACTGATACAAGCTTAATGTTTTTGAAGATAAAACTACTTTTTCTAAATGTCCTTATATAATTTTTCCCTTTTGCTTTGCTCTGACACTATATGCATGACTCTCTTGAAAACTGATTACTTGGGAAGTTTATTTTGAATTAAATACTCCCTAATCCTGCTCTGTTCCAGATGTGAAAGAGCAAAAAAACATTGTTATTATTTCTTAAACATCACTGAAATTTGTGCTAGACCAGGAGAAAGTTACAAAGTCTTCCTTACTCTTGCCAATATATTATACTCTTACTCTACTGATATTTTTGTTTCAAAGCAAGGTTTAGCTTAGAGTTCCATACAAATGGGCCTGAAAATTCAAGGAAAAATACTTTTAAATGCCTGAGATCCTAACCACTGTGTTTATCTCTGGATGAAAGAATACACATTTAAAAAAAAAAAAAAGTCTTATAACCTCAAATTAAACCTTTAAGAGCCACTGACAAGACACAGATTTGTTATCGTCTCTCTGACTAACACCATTAACATAGGTGGATGTCCATATGTGGTATAATGATTTAGCTGAGGGACAAATCCACATGGTCTTCTTTGCAAGGTCCTAATTTAGAGTTATGACACTTCAATAATACTCATATATCAACAAACATATTTTCTCTTTGTTTGTGTTGTCTGTGTTTGGTTTTTTTTTTTTTTTTTTTTAGACAAAACGTACTTGATGATATCTGTCTTGCCTCATAACAGTCAGTAAATGACAAATATAGATTTACACTTTAAATAACGGGTTGAGATTGTCAGCAAGACATGCAATTCTGACAGTTTGTGCCTCTATGACCCTCTTTAGGGAACATGTTTCAACTTGCATAAGTAACTTAGAAGTAGAATCTATTTTATTTATTACTGTTTGTGAGCTTGTGTTTTAGGATAAACAACAAAAAAATAAGACTGTCATCATGAGATGCAATTATGTTTTAATTTATGATATTCACAGTACTCTAAATCACATGCACAAAGACCTGGAATTTCATGAGGTGTCACTTTTTTTTTTTTAAAGTAGTAATTGGAAATCCAAACACAAAAGAAGATTTGAAAAATCATAGGAGCCTGTAACAGAGCCTCCGGTCTTAATCAGCTGCTAAACCTCCTACAGATTGCACACAGGCGCGAAATGCCTCAGATTATAAGTAATATAGCATTTTACCTTCATATAAAATATAACTTGGTAATAATTTCTGCAATTTAGTCATAGCAGAAGAACACATTTTAGTAT